>NC_081412.1:86167719-87647719 GCF_030272615.1 Cryptomeria japonica
TCCATTTTGAGCCTAATAGGGATTTCATCAGGGAATTGTGTTTAAAGGTTTTTAAGAATAGCATTCTCATAGAGCTTGACCGAGTAATGGTGAATGTTACTTCTGATCTCTTGGCCCCCAAGCCAAGACATTATGATATCTTCATGCGGAACAATCACCAGTTTCCTCGGTTTCCAATACTGATTCATGATAATCCTGTGAAGTTTGCCAACAGAAGGCCCATCGTCCAGAGGAGGAATGTCAACTTCCTCATGTGGTGGTTCAATGTGAAAATTCCTCCCTACAGCCACTGGTTGGCTAAATACCTTCGGGATGAAGGTCTCAACATGGACATGATAGCCGAGATGAAGAATCTGAAATCTTCTGAATCGCCAAAGGGTTCTCTAGCGGACCAGGCAGGGGCTCGAGGGAAAGGGCTTGGCTTTTGAGTAAGTAGGGGATGCAACATTTTGGTTAATCTAAGCAAGGCTAGTTTGTATAAAAGACTTTTATGCTTTACCATTTTTAGATAGGAGATTACTTGTCTTTTGAAGATATGTTTATAGTATTAGACACTCAAGATATATATTATTATACACACACGCTTAAGAAGACTTCAATGATATGCAATACATTTTTATAGCGGCTCTCCCATATTTATACATTCGATTCTAGGTTGTAGATAATTTGTAATTTTATGCTATAGGGTGTATTAATGAAGTATCTATCTTAGCATAAGTATACACACATAGTTGTAAGCGTGTTCATATAATGCAAGGCAGATATATAAACACACCTGCATTCCATGTGGTTATAGGTATGATGTTGTAGATATTGTTGTTAATATTTCTGATTACATTATCACCTTCATGTATTGGGGATCATGTGGAGGGGGTACATTGGAAACCATCAACTCTCTTGATTTTTTTACCACGGCTATCATGGCCTTGATTCATTCCATATTCTTATTGTAGTAGTAGGCAATTTTGATAGAAAACCTTATTCTGAGAATATTAAGGGGCTCTGGTTTCAGGTGGAGCCGATGTAGGCGGCTAACTTCCTCTCTTAAGTTTTACATGGTTAAAAGGTATCCTAACTTTGAGTTTGTAGGATAGTATTGCTTTGTGTTTGCAGCATGCAGGATCCAGTTCGCTCATCCCCGCTCGATCAGCACTTGAACAACTCCTTGGTCTCCCCGTTCGCCCTCACCATACAAAGGCTTCACCTATTACTCAGATCCATTATGTAGAAGTCAAGGTTAAAATGTCGACAACATGATATATTTCTCAAATTATTATTGTAACGCCTTAAGAAGTCAGATTTACGGCTAACAGGGACTTGTAAATTATTCCAGGATTTTTTCCTTGGGCAAGACTAAAGGTTTTCTTCATTCGGTTCTTTCCTACCGATGCCCACACCGAACTGAACTTGTACATTTATGTAATTATTTTTCAATTAATAAATTTTTCAGCCTCGACCCATTATCGATCAAAAAAATATATATTTGCAAAATTTAATACAAATTAAATTAATTTATGACTATAAAGTTTTTTATATAATTTATTGTTTTCATATTTATTTTATAACTATTAAAGAGTTGATTATGTTTAAAACATAATTAATTATTATTCTAAAATCATAATTTAAAAAAATTAATATTATATTTTATATTTTACATAATGTAAAATTATATTGTAAAATGATATGATAGTTACATTTATAATTATATTGTATATTCTATTATATATTATATTATAGAACATTAGTGTATAATATTCTTTAAGATTGTACATATTAAATTATATATTGTAGACATATAAATCTGACCACTTTCCTAAATAAATATTTAATATTTATTTTAACCCTATTCCTCCTATTAATTAAATTTTATTTCATTAATTTCTTCATATTCATCTATTTGATTAAATGAATTACTCAATTTGTTTAATTAAGTTCACCTAAACCTTTTCTAGCCTTTAATTAAATAAATCACTTTATTTAATTAAATTCCCCTTTCTCCCCTTTTAATTAAATTTGCATTTAATTAAATTGATCCTTGCAAATAAATAAATCTAATTTATATTTAAATCTCCCACTTGTATTTATGCAAGTTGCATTTATTTTAGTTGAAATAAAGTAATTTTATTTCAATTAAAATCCTCCTCCATCCACTTGCATTTTCCTACATCTCCCACTTGCCTCCTAAACCCCTTCTAGATTCTTCTAATCCATTCTAATTAGCCTAACTCATCTCCTAATTATTGTCACATTCCTAAGCAAAGAGAAGTCACTTGTCAAAGCCTCCAAAGTCTTCAATAACCATTAAATGTTTTATGTCCTCAACAAGTTAGCCCTCAAAGTCTTCCAAACCATTTAAGGCTCTTACATAACCATTAATGGTTAACTCAACCTTCTTACATGATTAGAGACTTTCTCTCTAACTCAACCCTCATCTAACCCAAGGGTCTCATCAAGCATTCATGGCTTTAACCTTGGTTATCCCTTTAACCATTGCACAAGAGTTTACCCCTTGGGTAAAAGCTTTATCCATTGGATAATCCTAGCCTAACCTTAACCCTTACCTCCTAGGGTAACCTTCATGTCTTCTCAAGCATTTAATGCTTCTTTCATCTCCTCTCAAGCAACCTCTTGTTGACAATTGTCACCATTTCATTGGTGAGAATTGTAAACATGGATTGATTAACTTTCAATCCTGGCCCTTGTTAAGATTATCCAATCTTGACCATCCATTGCCCTATTTTTCCTATAAATAGAGCTCCCATTCTCTCATTTTGATATAGAAATCTTTGTGTATCAAACTTATAGTCATTTTGCTAGTGAAAGGATCCAAGTCTTTATGCATCTAACTTATAGTCTAAGTACTAAGCATTTTAGCCTCTCTTTGATAAATCATCTTAATAAGCATTTAGAAGCATTCTAATATCATAGAATATCCATGTTAGACTAGTATATCATTGCTAGGATAATTAGTTAATCTTATCATCATCTTTATGATAGCTTAATCATCATAGATTCAATAGCATGCATATCTAAGAATGCATTCATGCATAATAATCAAACATCACTCGTTCTTGGAGTTGTCATCCCTAAGTCACTATGCTTAGTGATCTGAAAGCAAAGGCATTGACTTTAGGGATCCTGTGAGATATAGAACAATGGGACATCCCTTGAGAAGTTGAGCTATTTCAATATAGTTTTATAACTTGCACCAAGAGTCTCATTGGTGTGTGGACCCTTTGAAACTGACTTTCACATTTCTGTCACCCTCATTTTCTGCACACATTTTTGGTGCCCACTATGTGGCTTAACCCCATTAATCACATTGTTTTTTATGCAGGAGCAAGATTGCAAGCACGCGGGAATGTTGTTTTAGTGTATCGGGACATTTCGTTAGCGCATTCAGAGCAAACAATAGCGCCCTCAATGTATAGTTTAGCTCATAAGACCAATTCCCTAGCACATTTAAACTCTTTGTTAGCGCATAACGGTTTGGTTTCTTTCCTTCATATTGGAGCAATAGTGTAGCGCATTCAGTAACCAGTGTAACACATTCGATAATGAGTGTAGCGCATAGGTAACTTTATGTAGCGCATATGTGTAGCAATCCAACACATGACTCTGACATAGAAAAGGAAAAATTGTAACCGAAGTGAGAAAACTTAGGCTTGTGTAAGCCCACCATAGATTCTATTTTTTAGTGACTTTCTTCTTGAAGGTCATTGACGATTTCTTGCAGGTTTAGAAGAAGTTAAAGTAGGAATTTTAATTCTTTCTAGCTTTTTTTTAGTTGGATAAAAAGAATTAACTTTCCTTTAAGTTTAAAAAGAATCTCATCTTTTCTTTTGGGTTTAAAATTTACATCTTCATTTTGGGTTTTAAAAAGAATTCCATTGTCATATAAAAAGAACAACAAAACAATTTTTTTATTTTTGGAAGTTAGGCAAAAACACTTCATTTGGGTTTAAAAAGAGTAACAAATTTGCTTTTTAGTTTGCAAAAGGTAAAAAGAATCACATTTTCCTTTGGTGCATAAAAGGAATTCATTTTCATTTTGCAAAGGATAAAAAGAACCTCAATTTAATTTGTGCAAAGCAAAGGAGTATTTCATTTCATGATTTTTCTTTTGTTGACCAATATCATGATTTATTTTGTTGACCAAGATTTCACTTTCTTAGATAGAAAACATTTTGCTATGAAGAGTTAAAAAGAACACCATGCTTTTTTTGGAGCAACATTTCCAAATAGAAAGTTAGAAAATCATTGCTTTGAAGGTTAAAAACAATACTTGTTTGCTTTGTCTCGAAAGTGGAAGGTATATGCTCTCCCCTTAACTGGGTGACCAAAAAGCCAAACCACTCTTAAAAGTTTTCTTTACTTCAAGAATTTTAAATTCTTTAGTAGGCCTGCCCTCCTGAGTTTCTCTTAGAGCGTCATTAATGGCCGGTGAGAGGGGAACGACCTAAGCGGGAAACGACTTTATCACTAAGTGTTCCAACCTGCTATAATCAAATGTGGAGGCTTATGAAAGTCCCTTTCAACGTTTTTCCTCAGTGATTAGCCTTCCCCTAGTATCTTTAAGATACGTAATCTTTGTTCTAAAGGTTGGGAAGCCTCTTGAGGGAGTTTATCACTGAAGATCGAACGAAAGCCTGATTAAAAACCTTAGCATTAGAAGCTTTGAGTTGAGTCAATAACCAGACATCTTTAATATCATAGTGCAAGGGTGGGGAAGAATCCACCCCCAAGATCACTCACCATATATCTCCCAAGATAACTACTCAATTGTGAAGCAATTCACTTTGAGTTAATTTCTGGGAAAAGGCAAAAAAATGGGTGCCCTCTAGGGGGTGACACGATTGTTTGAGATGACGGAGTATCGAGACTAGTGGGATATGATGTTGTTGATGACCCTTGAATAAAGAGTCTGTTTGATTTGTCTTATTTGTTATCCAAACCAGTGAAAACATCGGGGATTTGAACACATCCTCACATAACATACACTACTTATTTAGCATAGGAAAAATTGTTCTCTTTTATGTGTTGTGTTTTCAAGTTATTTTTCAGAAAAAGCATCCATCAAAATCACAAGTGTTAGTTTTCAAAATGACAAAAACAAAGAATCGGGACAGTAGTGCATAGGAGCAACATCCTAGTGCATAGCAACCATTTTGTAGCGCATTTGAACCAAACTGTAGCGCTTTCATCAATCAAATTAGCGCATAACTAGTATCATACTGGTGAAATTTCCAGTAGCACTTTCCAGCATCAGTTTAGCACATTTAGACATTAGCATAACACATTCAAGACATATCACAGTGCTTTCAGTTCAAACAATTGAGTGTAATCGAGACATATTAGCGCTTAACTCATCCAGAGTAGTCAGTTTCAAACAGTCTAAACCAACGCGCAGGAGAGGCAGCTTAGCGCATAAAGAGATTTCTATAGCGCATCTTGAACATTCTTTAGTGCATTTAGTCTTTGTTGTAGCACATGATCAAATTTTGGAAAAACGAAGAGCAAATCAGGCACCTTGAGAAAATTTTATCGACAATTTCAGATACCCTTTCAGGTCCTTTAGCAAACTCAACAACCAAACTTCAAATCCAATCATCAGTAAGAAAAATTCCAAAATCAACAAGGCATTCTTAGAACAAGTTTTTCAAAATTATCAACTAGTTGAGATAAGACTTCATCTAACAAAATCAAGAAGTATCAAAAACAGTGATCAAAGTTTCACCATCCAACGGATTCTATCAAAAGCACATACCTAGTTTAATTCTTAAGTTGTCAAATCAATTTTCCATATTAGGAGACTTTATCCATATCATTTGACACACTTTATCATGGAGGCGAATCTAACTAAACCTCTACTTGATAAAGTAAACTTGAGTATTCAAACGAAGTATCCAAATCCAATATCAACATCAACCTTTGATCATTCGTTTATCACCACTCCTCATATTTTGAGAAGAACAAGTCTTCATCATAAAACTAAGTTGAAGAAGAGACAACCTATTTCTAAGGCACTTACGAGAAGGAATAAATTTCTCTATGTCAATCATCAACTCTTTGCATCACATCGCGCATTCTTGCATCATATGCAATTGTATATCCAAGGCAAAACAAACGAGTTTGACAAGGAACCTTTGATAAGTAGAGCTTACATTCAAAAAGCGACATTCAACCAACGCCTAAATCATGGAGGAAGGATTAACCACGCTTTAGTCCCATATTTTTGTATCACATATAACGAAGCTCGACCTGAACCACCAACACCACCCAAAACTCCCATAGAAGACGAAGAAGTCATCACGGTAGAAATTTACTAAATGCCCGCTATCACTCGATCTCAGAGAAACAAACAAAGAGAATCAAAAACAGAATCAAGTATTGGTCGTAGATTATCCAACCCTTTTGATGAGTATGCCAATATGGGCGAAACAGAGATCACCGAGGAACTTCTCCAAGAGTGTCAAGAAAACCCATCATTCCAAAGGATCATGGAAAGACTTATTGAAGTAGACAAGGAAAAATATCTACTCATGCTAACTAGCAAAGGAGTTAAACTTCCTGAATATTTTGATACCAAAAAATTAAGGAATATAGACGAAAGAATTTTAAGGACAAGGTCTAGAAATTATGCCTATCAAGACCAACAAAGAGAAGAAGAAACACATTACCCAAAAAACATACACGAGCAAGACAACGCCCAGGAACACAACCATGCCCACAATCGAGACAATATTAATGAGAGAAAGGAAGCTCTCTCTTGAAGTACAAATGTGCCCATGGTCGCTCTTACACAACAAATCCAAATGCTGCAAAGAAAAATGCAGGACATGCAAAAAGGAACCACATTGCGATACTCCTTGGACGAGATTTGTCCTTATCCTTTTGACAGGAGATTGAATATGGTACCTTTTCCCCCAAATTTAGATATACCAAAGTATGACAAGTACGATGGTAAAAGTGATCCCCGTGATCATGTTTAGGAAGTTTGTACCATAAGCCTAGAGTTTTCTCATGATGACACTTACTTAACGAGACTATTCCCAAGAAGTTCGGGAGGGAAAAGCATGGAGTGGTTGTCTAAACTTACACCTCCCATCAGATCATTTGATGAGTTGGTAAACAAATTTATCATGCAATACTCCTATAACATTCAACACACAATCACCATGTTGGATGTGTGTAACACCAAACAAAAGAACAATGAAACATTCATGGTGTTTCTTCAGTGGTGGAGATGCATGGTTTCGAGATATCCTCAAGACATGCCTGAAAAAGAAAAGATGGAGATATTTATCGATGATATAAATAGTGAGATGAGTTATCAACTCAAACTCCAATGCATACCATCTTTTGCCAAGTTAATAGAAAACGGAATCCAAGTGGAGAAAGCCTGCATCAAGAAAGGAACATTGAAGTTCTTTAAGGAAGGAGTTAAATCGTCAAACACTAACCCCTTTAACAATCAAAACAACAACAACACTTTAGACAAATCCAGATTTTGGACAAGGAACAAGAACTTTGTAAATGATAGGGTAGTTGATGCTAATAATGTGAAGTCCAAACAACCAGTGTTGGCTTTATCAGGTAACCCACCATCCAACAAAAATAAAAAAAAGTGTTAATTAAGGCACTAACACTTATCCACAAAATGCCAATCAATGAACTTCAACATCAAACACCAATAACACTAACCAAGGCAACAACACTAACTGAGGGAATAATGCAAACCAGAGAGACAACACCAATGCTTTCTCGTATAGACGCATCTACACACCATTAGGACAAACCTTAGAATTAGTGTTTTGAGAACTCTTGGTGAATAGTATTATCACATTGCCAGCCATAAACAACTTTGAACCCCTGGTCAAACCACCTTGGTGGAATGACTTGCATTTCTATGATTTTCATCGAAACAAAGGACATCACACAAATGATTGCATGAGGCTTAAGAACATCATTGAGGACATGATCGATAGAGGTGATTTAGTAGTTGATGGTATCAAAACAAATGGTGACCATGACGCTTTTAAAAATTCTCTTTTGAATTACAACAAGGGAGGAGCTTCAACATCAAACGATACCAGAGGAGCTTGTATAAATCACCTATACAATAACACCATCAATCACATATCTACATATGTCAACCAAATAAATATCATAAAAATCAAGGACAAACAATAACATGCATCGATCAATGTGACAACCAGAGCATAAAAATACATCTTGAAAGGGAATACATCCACATCCACAACTATCCCCAAGACTCAATATAACTTGGTTGATCAACTACGGAGAACTCTCGCTCAGATATCCATACTTGAGTTGCTCAAACTCTCACCAAAACATAAAGATATCTTAGAGCAAGCACTTGTCGAAACATTCCTAAAGATCTAGACATTGATTGATTCCAAGACATGGTGGCTCATATGATAGGGCCTCATAACCTTACCTTGTCCGAACATGATGATGTCTCCTTGAATCATCTGCATAACACTCTGCTCCATATCAAAGTCTTAGTCTATAAACATCAAGTAAAAAGAGTGTTAATAGATGGAGGAGTTGGTCTCAATATCTGTACTTTAAAGCTTATTTGTGCATTGGGCTTCTCTAAGAAGTCTACTGATCCAAACAAGAAGATCACCATTAAAGTCTATGATGATGAAGAAAGGTCATCCAAAGGAATAGTGATACTACCTATTTAGGTAGGACCAGTACAAAAGGACACTATGTGCCAAGTCTTAGACATAGACTTAACATACAATATTCTATTGGGTCGTCCATGGATACATGAAATGAAAGCAGTACCTTTGATATACCATCAGTGTATCAAATTCCCGTACAATGGACCAAAAATTTCCATCTCTACAGATAATAACCCTTTTCAGCATTGCAATGCTATGGGGGCAGCTCAAGACAGCTTGGTTCCACACAACAGGGAGGCCCAAGCTTCCTCAACATTTGATCATCATCAAGAAGAACTCAAGTCTTTATCCATAGACTTCAAACAAAAGATGAAAATCAAAGATCAAGGCATGGGGGAATACTCTTTTGAACCCATGTGTCTATCAAAATTGCCAACCTCACCAAAATCTTATGGACAACCTTTTGCATCAACACATCAAGCAACACAATCCATCACAAAATTTGATGACAAATTTATCCAATCGGGCACACTATCAAATGAATTTGAAGAGAAAGACATCCTTAGTTGGCTATACAAGGATGAAGAAGAAGTCAGAGTTGCTACCATAGAGGTGGCCATACTGACACAGCAATATGAAAAAGGATTTCGGATCATACAACGGATGGGATACAATGGAAAAGGACCTATAGGCAAGCATTTGGAAGGCATTACAGAACCTTTGCAACTTCCTTCACAGTTTGCACGAGACAAAACAAGACTGGGATATGGACAACATGTACCACCTAGGAAAAATTAAAATAAATATTAGAAACCTCAATGGAGAGAAAAAAAATATATAATGAAAACTCATGGCAAGAGACACTACACCAAGCAGCATAAATAACAAGGAAAGATCAAGAAAATGAGAAACAACAAGAGGAACTGACCATTCAAAGGAAAGAAGCATCTTATAAGAAAGTGCATCATGTGCAAGAACCCATTCAAACCAAAGTAGAGCCACCACCCAAAGAAATTACTACTCCCCGAGGAGAAACAATGTATGAATAAATGCAAAGAGTACAAGCAGGCTCCGATTCTAAATTAGAAAAAGCTACAAAATTGGTATCAATTGTCAGAGATTTGTTCTCACCATACAACACACTTGCTAGAAGCAACGAGATACTCTGGGACAATAATTCTGAAATTGATTCTAATGAATATGAATGGGGTAGTTGTTCTGATGTTACTGAGGATATTGAGGTAGATACCATCCATTCATACACACCCCTTTCTCAAGAGGGACAAGGCGCATAATCTCGACCACTTAAATTCGGACCACAACATATCTACAAGTCTAATGAGAATGAGCAGCAACAATACGAACAAGGCTACATCAAAGATGATACCATTGAAGACCTTGACAATATCATAAACCTAACCAGTATCCCGAACAACCATAACGATGCATATATCATGACACTTACCGCAGCCGATCTCAACTCACCAAATGACTCCTTACTGCTCGTATATCTTGATCTCATAGACTGGGAAGAACCTGAACATCATATACTAATTTTCCCAAATGATGAATCCATTGTCGAGTATCTATGTTTAGTCAACCCGAAAACCTGCTCTACCAGCAAACAAAATAACGATATCTGCAATCAGTGGAGTGCCAAGTCTCTCATTCACAAAAATGAAAGAAACAAAGGATCTAATGCTGAAAACCAGTCAATGGTAGTATTAGATTACAAAAAAGTAAAAATAAAGGACGCATCTATAGGTGAAAACCTTTTTGAGGCACCTAAAGATAGGAGACTTGACATTCTTCTTGAACATTATCAAGAAAGGTCACCCATATTGATTGAGCCAACTCAATCAATAAACATCGATACTGAAGTAGCAGTCAAAGCCATACACCTAGCAGAATCACTGACAAAAGAGGAACAACCAGATTTTATCAAATTCTTCAAAGAAAAATAAATCAATTTTGCTTGGTCTTATGCCGATATGCCTAGAATAGATCCAAACCTGATCATGCATCATTTATCCATCACTCCAGGAGCTAATCCAGTCAAACAAAAATTAAGAAAAATGAATCCACATATAGCATTATTGGTCAAAGCAGAACTAAAGAAGTTATTAGACATCAGATTCATCCGACCTATAGACTATGTTGAATGGATTTCAAACATTGTACCAGTTTTAAAACCTGACGGAAGCATCAAAATATGCACAGATTTTAGAGATGTCAACAAAGCATGTCCGAAGGATGACTTTCCTTTGCCAAGCATTCACATAATTGTGGATCTAACAAGAGGCCATCCAATGTTATCATTAATGGATGGTTTCTTTGGCTATAATCAAATCAAAATAGCTCCAAAGGATCAAGATAAAACTTCGTTCACCTGTCCATGGGAAACGTATTGTTGGAACGTCATGCCTTTCAGCTTGAAAAATGCGGGAGTAACTTATCAAAGAGCCATGACGAAAATCTTCCATGATATGATGCATACCTTCATGGAGGACTATGTGGATGATTTACTAGCTAAATCATTCACCCGAGTAGAACATCTGGGCATATTAGATAAAATATTTCAAAGATTGGAGCAATTCAAGGTCAGACTAAACCCTAAGAAGTGTGTCTTCGGGGTCACATCGGGCAAACTATTAGGCTACATTGTGTTAGAAAAAGGCATTGAAGTAGATCCAGTGAAGGTACAAGCCATCATGGAGATGCCACCTCCCAGGAGCATTAGCCAACTCAGATCTTTGCAGGGATGACTGCAGTCTATCAGGTGATTCATAGCCCAACTAGCAGATAAATGTCTCCCTTCCAATCATCTGCTCCACAAAAACATACCTTTCAAATGGGAAGACAAGTGTGTGGAATCATTTCACCAGCTCAAGCAATATCTAATGAATTCGCCAGTTTTGGTACCACCAATAGCAGGCAAGCCGCTCATTCTCTACATATCAACAACTGAAGTATCATTGGGGGCATTGCTAGCACAAGAAGATCTGGAAGGCAAGGATCGCACTATATATTACTGTAGACACCCAAAATTGTCCGGTCTAATTAAATAAATATTTTATTTATTTAATTATCTAAGCTTAATTCTTCTGTTAATTAAATAAATCTTTATTTATTTAATTAATTCATTTATCCTCTTCTAACCTTATTTCTCATTTAAATAAATACATTTATTTATTTAAATTATCCTTTTCCTAAATTAAATAAATATCTTATTTATTTAATTATCCCACTTCTTCTATTAATTAAATAAATATTTATTTATTTTATTAATTCATTAACCTTTTCTACCCATGACACATGTCATTCATCTCTTAATTCTTACACTACCTACCCCTTTCATTATTTTATTATTTATTTTACCTACCCTCTAATCATAGCCGACCTCCTTTTACACCTCTCAATCTTATCCCTCCATTTCATATAGTGTCTTCTATATAAGGAGATACTTCCTTCATTATCAAACCCTGGCTAATCAATTTTATGCACTTGACTACACTACGATCCTACTTGCAACCACATTTCGTTCTTTGTTGAGCTCTTCTGCACATAAAATCTAAGAGCAAATATATTAAGCAAGATCAATGGAGATAGGAAGAATGGAGATCCAAACCCTATTGGACATGTGAGGGTATAATCTTTGTGATTTCATTTGATTTGCATTGTCTTAGGTAATCTTCATATGTTATGGTGGATCTTTGTTGTTGTTAGGCTAGGGTTTTGTAGTTGAATTCATTTAGTCTTTCAATATTGTTATTATTGTTATCCATTTTCACCATAAACATTTTGGCACGCCTGGTGGGACCCTTGTCCCTTTTTGCATTTAACATCCTTGTTGCAGATTTTGCGTTTTGAAGTTGCAGATCTGACATTTTCGGCAGCATTTTGATATTTTCGCGTCTGCGTACTTTCGGATCACATTTTTGACTTCCTCGCGTGTCTACGACATCTGGAATCGCGTTTGTGTTGTCAACAGTATTTTATTTTGCAGGATCCGAAAATCGCGTTTGTGTTTTAAAGTCGCGTCTGCGGTATTTTTAGACGCGTTTGTATCCAGAAATCGCATCTGCGTTCTGTGGTCGTGTCTATGTCACACAGAACCGCATCTACGTTGAGGGTAATCACGTCTGTGTGCACCGGTTTCAAATTTTGGGTTTATTGATTCAGTTTTGGATTTAGCATTTAAGGTTTCAGATCTGGTTTATTTTGAGCTAACATTTTCAGATCTAGCTAATGAAATTGGTGCAACTTGTCTTGAAAGCAAAACATTTTGTTGAAGGCCCCTATTTTCACAAAGTCTTTTGGATTTAAAATTTACCTAACTTGTGTGCTTGCAGGAAGGGGTGATTATTTGAAACAAATCCAAACTACTAACAACTCTTTGTTGCAGGTCCTTGGCAAAGGTTTTTTTGGATTTTTATTGTGTGCCTTGTTTTCATAGACTAGCAAACACTTCAATTGGTGCACTAAAATTGAACCATTGTCTTTTGTGTCTTGAGCAATAGGCTCTTTTTGTTTAATATTTAGAGTGCCTGTCTTCCCGTCTGGTCATTAGGACTACTAGTGAGAAGAGAACGACCCAAGTGGTAGCGAGGAAAACCCACCTCTTCCGAACCACTATAAACAACTATATTCATGGTGAAAACTATGGATAACGTGTGCTGATTAGTTCATACCGACACTATGTCTCCCCATAAACCCATTTGATCAAATTTATTTGATCAATTGTAGGGCGTAACCCCTACCGGCTGGGAGCCTTCTGTATTTACAGAGCTGAAAGTGCCGCATGTATGGCCACACAAGCGGATGCCCTTACTAGCACCTTTTTGTTTTAGAAGCCCAAATCCTTCTAGTTGTTGGGGCAGGAGGTCAGACCTCTGGTAGCGGCCCACACACATACGGTTCTTAGTAGAGATACAAAGTTCACCACGGGGAGTTTTCATGGGGACTGATGCTTGGCTGACTCGAGAAGTGAGTGCCGAGGGTGGAGCCAGTGAGGTCAAGCATCTAAGTATCCGCTCTGAATAGCATAGCCTCAGGGGTAAAACCCCATGTGGGATCAACAACTATTGTCTTGGCCAGCCATAAGAATTGTGCTTGACTTATTTTAAACATTCAAAACATTCAAGACCAAACAGCAAAACATTGTGTCTTTTGTGTCTTCAAGTGTATGCAAAACATTTTTACATCAAACAACACACTTTTTTTGGAGTCATTTTGAGTCTAAACACTTGCAAACATTAGGTCTTCGTCAACATTGTGTCCTCTTGTCACGAAAACTAGTCAAACAGTCAGATTTGGTCACAACAAAACGACTTCACAGATTAGAAAAAATTGCACAAATTTGGCAGAAACGTGTTTGTGTCGGACATAATAGTGTTTGTGCTGTATAACCGCATTTGTGAAGGGCAGAAACACGTCTGTGTTTCCAGAATCAACATTGCACTTTGCAAAAATCTCAGAAACGCGTCTGTGTCTGACATAATAGCATCTGTGCTTTATAACCGCGTCTGTGAAGGTCAGAAACGCGTCTGTGTTCTCAGAATCAACATTGCACTTTGCAAAAATCTCAGAAGCGTGTCTGTGTTAAACAGAACCACATCTGTGTCAGGAAATCGCGTCTGACAAGAGCATTCTAATGCCTCCTTTTCCTACACACTTTGTGATGCCTAAATTTGATAAGTATAGAGGAAAAGGGGATCCTAAGGCACACATAAGACAGTTTTTCACAGCTTGCATTGTGGTAGCTTCAGAAGAGACATATTTGATGAGATTATTCCCACAAAGCTTAGGTGATCAAGCTATGGAATGGTTCTCCCAACTCCCACCTAGTATTAAGTCATGGGGTGACTTAGCAGAGACATTTATTCAACATTTTTCCTACAATATAGAGACAGACATATCAGTCACTACTTTGTGCAACACCAAGCAAAAAGAGGGAGAGTCTTTTGCATCATTTTTACAAAGATGGAGAAATCTAGCTAGCAGATGCTCTTGTGAAATTCCACAAAAACAAATGGTAGAAATGTTCACCCAAAATGTTAACAAAGACATTGGCTATGATCTAAGAAAAGCTTGTTTGTCTACCTTCAAGGACGTCATTGAAAAAGGCTTAGCAACAAAGAAGGTCCTAATTGAGCAAGGAGTCATTAAGATATTCAAGGAAAACAAAGATGACTATAAAGGAAAAGACAAGTCAAGATTTTGGAATAAAAACAAGAACACGGTTAATGATGGTGTTGTTGATGCCAATACAGTGCGACCCAAAGTCATCTTTTCGGGGTCAAGTTCTACAAACAATCAAGTGAATACTCAAACAACTTCCAGATCACGAAGGAAGTACACCCCATTGGGAGAACCACTTGAGTCAATCTTCAAAAAGCTGGTGGCAAACAAGGTAATCACAGTTCCAGATTTTTCTCCATATGAACCAAAGGTTAAGCCAAATTGGTGGAATGATGATGAATATTGTGAATTTCATAAGAGCAAGGGTCATAAAACAAGAAATTGTCATCGCCTGAAAAACATCATACAAGATCTCATTGATAGAGGTGACATTGAGATTGAAGGACACTCATCCAATCAAGAACATGAGATGTTTAAGGAACCATTCCCAAAACATGACAAGGGAAAAGCTAAAGCCACAAATGACCAAACCAACTATACTAGAGCATCTTATAATTATGATTCAACTATCAATCACATCTCGATGGACAATCATGTCTCTACTATTATCATCAAGGACAAAACCCCTGAGAATTCTACCCAGAGACCTAAGATTGTCCTAAAAGGTGTTGGATCTTCTTCTGAACCTACCTTTGAATGTCATGTCACAACTCATCGAGGTAAAATTACTTTGCAAGGTGCTTCAACTAAAAACACCGCTTTCTCATCCACCAAACCTGAGTATGACCTTGTAGAACAGTTAGGGAAGACACCCACGCTCATCTCCATCCTTGAGCTATTACACATATCCCTCGCTCATAAAGCCATTCTTGACAAAATCTTGAGAGATACCGTCGTTCCTACTGATCTGAACGTAGACTAGTTTCAAGCCATGGTGGGATACCTTTCCATTCCACACTCCCTTACATTCACAGAAGTCGATGATGCCTCTGTAAGTCAGCCACATAATGCACCATTACACATTGAAGCCTTCATACACAAACATAGAATCAAACGAGTCCTGATAGATGGAGGAGCGGGTCTAAACATTTGTACATTGAACACTATTAAACAATTGGGATATTTTGACAAAGCTGTGAATTCTACAAACAAAATTACCATCAAGGCATGCGATGATGAAAAGCATTCATCCAAAGGCACTGTCACCTTACCTCTCAAAGTCGAGCCAGTTACAAAGGATGTGGTTTGTCAAGTCCTAGACCTGGATCTCACATACAACATATTGCTAGGACATCCATGGATTCATGAGATGAGCGCAGTACCATCTACATATCATCGATGTATCAAGTTTCCACATAATGGAGTTGAAGTGACCGTCAAAGCTGACCTAAATCCATTCATATATTGCAACAATCTGCAACCTCGATCAGAAATAACAATACCAGTCAATCAAGAGGCTATTCCATCTTCATCATACGTAGATCCAGAATCATTGAAAGCTTCTACATCAAAACAAACAGAGCTCAAAGAAAAATTCAAGGTTAAAGACTTGGGATGTGGTGAGTATATCTTTCATGTTGAGCAACTCCCACTATCTCCTAAGGTATTTAGTCGACAGGAACAACCTACAAATAATTTGCAATGCCAAAGAATTGGGTGTGAACCACATAGTGTTGTGGCTACTAAGTTTGAATACAAATCTCCTCTAGTGGAGCAAGCAACTCTTGATATCAATAGTCCTAAGAGTGGTTCCAACAAAGAATCTATTGAGCATATCGCCAACCCTCTTGAGAACTCACATAGCTCTACCATTTCATCCACTCATTCCATTTCCACTCCACTTCCAGACTTGGATCAACAAGAATTACAAAAGCCCTTACTCATTGGGGATCAAAAATCAAGCTTTGAAAAGAAAAATCTAAAAGTCAATAATAAAGAAAAGTCCTTTAGTCCAAATCAAAATCAAAAGCTATTGGACTCTACAAAAATCAAAGTCAAGGATAAAAATCCTATGAAGAAAAAAGAGCAAGATTTTATCTCCCCTAATATCAAAATAACTGGGGGCAAAAGTTCTACAATTTCAAATCAAAACACATACTTGTTGATCCTAAGTCTCCATCATGCTATCTTACTTTCACTTCTTTTCACAATCATAAGCCTTCATCACTCATCCACTTGTTCCACACATCATTTCCCATTTGGTGATACATCATGGACCTTTAATGGAGCTTCCTTGAAGGACTTTGTTATTAGGAATGCCCAAACTTCTTCAGGTGACATGCATACGGGCTTATGTAGTCCACACTAGTAATTTTATCTCAGTTCCTTCATCAAGGAAGACAGTCACTCAAGCTACACATCATTCAATCAAGGAACAATGTAGCTACAATCACAAAGTCAAGCCTCGCACATTTGAGGTAGGTGATTTGGTTCTCAGAGAAAACCCCCAAAATCAGCAAGACAGAGAGAAGAAGGGCAAATTCGAACCAAATTGGCTTGGTCCTTACATCATTACAGCAGCATATGGATCTGGGGCATATCAACTCTCAACTACAGAAGGTGAACCTTTGGAGGATCCTATCAACAACATGCACCTTCGCAGGTTTTACACATAGCTCTTCAGAGTATCCTAATTCAAAAAATACAAAAAAATTCAAAAATTTCAAAAATACAAAAAAATTTATAAAACAAAAAAATCGTTACTTGGTGAAAACCTGACAAACAGGCGCCTTGTGACAAAAAAAAAAGCATTGAAAATTTGAAAAAAGTAAAAAGAAATAATTTCGTCCAACGGTGAAAACTACTTCGGTGGCGCTCTGGGCAAGTACCATGGTGAAAACTGGGTCACCAACGCCATGCGTAGAGACATTGCTCCTCCCTCCTTCAGGATTCACTTTCATCCTTTCACTTTGCACACACTCATGACCAATTCATTCATAATCCTGTAACAGTGACTACGCTAAGTATGTCCTGAATGGATATGTGCTAAGTGTCGGGTGATGGCCGATAATGTTTGTATGGATAAAATGGCATGGAGATAGATAGAGGAGTCGTTCTTTCACAAGAGCGCCTGTTTACCAAGTTTTCACCATTTGTTTTTATTGTACTTTGTTTTTGCTTTTTCTGGATTTTTTTATTTTTTTGATTGTTTTTGGCTTTTTCTGTGCACTAGGCCACTTAAGTATAGTATTTCTTTAGATGAATGTTGTTAGTTGGGTTGTCGAGCACATCTCCTTCTGAAGTTGTAAGTTGATAGGCACCTGATCCATAGACTGATATGATAACATAGGGACCTAACTAGTTAGGTTCAAATTTCCCTTTCTTTTCCCGATCTTGCTGATTTCTTAGATTTTCTTTGAGGACTAGGTCACCAACTTTGAAGTTTCTGGGAATAACCTTGTGATTGTAGCTTCTGCACATGCGTTGCTGATATGCTTTGAGATGGGTGTAAGCATGTTGGCATCTTTCATCTAATAGTTCAAGTTCTTGCAGTCGATTAACTCGATACTCTTCATTTGAGATTAAACCTTTCAAAGATACTTTGAGATATGAGATTTCTACCTCTAGGGGTAAAATGGCTTCTGATCCATATACCAATGAGTATGGTGTTGCCCCTATAGGTGTGCGGATGCTGGTTCTATATGCCCAAAGTGCTGGATTGAGTTGTACGTGCCAATCTTTGCCTGCATCATTCACTGTTTTCTTGAGGATTTTCAGGATTGTTTTGTTAGATGCTTCTGCTTGACCATTGCCCTGTGGGTAGTATGGCGTAGAAAACCGATGTTGGATTTTTAACTTTTCACATAGTTCCTATACATCTTGGTTTTTGAAAGGTCGTCCATTATCTGTGACGATGGAACTTGGAATACCATATCTGCAGATCAAATAATTTAGGATAAAAGAGGCAATTTGTTTCCCAGTTACTGTGGTCATGGGAATTGCTTCAATCCATTTGGTAAAGTATTCTGCTGCAGTTATAATGAACTTGTGTCCATTTGAAGATGAAGGATGGATTTTGCCAACTAAATCTAGTCCCCATTGACAAAAAGGCCAGGATGTCGTAAATGGCTGCAGTTCCTGTGCAGGTGCATGTATCAGATTGCCATGAATTTGGCATTTAGGACATTTCTTAGCGAAATGATATGAGTCTTTCTCCATTGTAGGCCAGTAGTATCCCATTCATAGAAGCTTTTTAGCAAGAGTAATGCCACTTGAATGCGTGCCACAAATACCTTCATGAAGCTCGTGTAAAGCAGAATCGGAATCATTACAATCAAGGCAACGAAGAAGAGTACCATCTAGACCTCGATGATATAAGGTATCAGTGGTAAGGGTGTAACGGGCAGCTTGTCAGATAAAATTACGTTTTTGGTTACGGGATTGGTCAATTGGTAAGATATTATGTTTGAGATAGTCGTATAGGGGTCCATATAACGGAGAATCAGAACCAGTCAAGGCATAGATAACCTGGGATTCAGAGTGGTCATAGGCGGGGGAGAACAGTTGCTCGACCAGGAACTCATAATGACTCTGTTGCTCTGGAATTTGTAGTAGTGAAGCGATAGTAGCCATTGCATCGGCTGCTTTGTTGTTCAATCTTGGTATTTGTTCGAAGGTGACGTGCACAAAATACTATTTGAAGTCGTCCACCATTCGCTTGTAGGGTAGTAGCTTGTCGTCCTTTGTTTGATAGTTGTTGTTGACTTGATTGATGACCAGTTGTGAGTCTCCATAGACTTTTAACTTTGTGATTTTCCATTCGACAGCCATTTTGATGCCTATAACCAATGCCTCATATTCAGCCACATTATTTGTGCATGGGAACATAAGCCTATATGATCTTGGCATAGTGTGTCCTTCCGGAGTGATGAATAGAATGTCGGCCCCTGAACCATGTTGTGTATAGGATCCGTCAAAGTATAGGGTCCATTGTTTGGGGGAAAGAACAAGAACGTCCCTGTCTAGAAATTCAACCTCCATGGTTTGTTTTCCTGGTAGCGGTGCTTCAACCAGCTGATCTACAATTGCTTGTCCTTTGATGGCTTGTCTTTCTATGTACTAGATGTCAAATTCACTAAGAATCATGACCCATTTAGCCAATCGTCCTGTAAGAGCTGCCTTGCTGAGTAGATATTTGAGAGGATCAATCTTTGCTACTAGCTTAATGGTGTGTGCAAGCATATAATGTCGGAACTTCTGAGATGCAAAGACCACCGTTAGGCAAGCCTTTTCAATGAATGTATAGTTGAGTTCATAGCCATTCAATATCCGACTGATGTAATATATGGCTCGTTCCTTTCCTTGTTGATTTTCTTGTGCCAATAGTGCCCCCAGTGATATATCTGTTGTGGAGATATATAGTATAAGAGGCTTGCCTACGACTGGTGGTACTAGAACTGGTGGATTCATCGGGTACTGTTTGATTTGGTAAAAATATTCCGCACATTTAGTCTCCCATCTGAATGGTACATTTTTGTGTAGCAAATGGTTAAATGGTAGACTTTTATCTGCTAGTTGAGCGATGAATCGCCTGATTGATTGAAGTCGTCCCTGTAAAGATCTAAGCTGACTGATATTCTTTGGTCGTGGCATGTCCATAATAGCTTGTACCTTTGCTGGATCAACTTCAATACCCTTAGCTGAGACTATGTAGCCTAGTAACTTGCCTGATGTAACCCCGAAGACACACTTCTTAGGGTTGAGCCTGACTTGGAATTTCTCCAATCGATCAAAGATCTTTGTTAGGATGCCGAGATGTTCAGCTCTGGTGAAGGATTTAGCTAGTAAATCATCCACATAGTCTTCCATAAATGTGTGCATCATGTCATGGAAGATCGTTGTCATTGCTCTTTGATAAGTGGCCCCTGCATTCTTTAAGCCAAAAGGCATAACATTCCAACAGTACGTTCCCCAAGGACAGGTGAATGTTGTTTTATCTTGATCTTCAGGAGCGATTTTGATTTGATTATAGCTTGAGAAACCGTCCATTAGTGAGAGCATTGCATGGCCTGCTGTGAGATCTACAATGATGTCGATACTGGGTAGAGGAAAGTCATCTTTTGGACAAGCTTTGTTGACGTCCCTAAAGTCAGTGCATATTCTGATACTACCTGTAGACACCTAAAATTGTCTAGTCTAATTAAATAAATATTTTATTTATTTAATTATCTAAGCTTAATTCTTCTATTAATTAAATAAATCTCTATTTATTTAATTAATTCATTTATCCTCTTCTAGCCTTATTTCTCATTTAAATAAATACATTTATTTATTTAAATTATCCTTTTCCTAAATTAAATAAATATTTTATTTATTTAATTGATCCTATTTCTTCTATTAATTAAATAAATCTTTATTTATTTAATTAATTCATTAGCCTTTTCTACACATGACACATGTCATTCATCTCTTAATTCCTACACTACCTACCTCTTTCATTATTTTGGTATTTCTTTTACCTACCCTCTAATCCTAGCCGACCTCTCTTTTTACACCTCTCAATCTTATCCCTCCATTTCATATTGTGTCTTCTATTTAAGGAGATGCCTTCTTCATTATCAAACCCTAATGCCTAATTACTCATGCTAACAACTTGATCAATTGGCTACACTACGATCCTACTTGCAACCACATTCCATTCTTTGTTGAGCTCTTGTGCACATAAAATCTGAGAGCAAATATATCAAGCAAGATCAATGGAGATAGGAAGAATGGAAATCAAAACCCTATTGGACATGTGATGGTATAATCTTTGTGATTTTGTTTTATTTACATTGTCTTAGGTAGTCATCATATGTTATGGTGGATCTTTGTTGATTGTTAGGCTAGGGTTTTGTGGTTGGATTCATTTAGCCTTTCAATCTTGTTATTATTGTTATCTATTTTCACCATATACATTTTGGCATGCCCGGTGGGACTCTTGTCCCTTTGCATTTAACCTTTTTGTTGCAGATTTTGCGTTTTTGAAGTTGCGGATCGGACATTTTTCGACGGCATTTTAGGTTTTTCCACGTCTGCGAACTTTCGGATCGC
This sequence comes from Cryptomeria japonica, assembly GCF_030272615.1. Classification (NCBI taxonomy): domain Eukaryota; kingdom Viridiplantae; phylum Streptophyta; class Pinopsida; order Cupressales; family Cupressaceae; genus Cryptomeria; species Cryptomeria japonica. The sequence goes on from NC_081412.1 coordinate 86,189,547, forward strand.
GTCTCTGAGTTTCAGGAGCGTCTGCAGAATCTGGAATCGCGTCTGTGTTTTCAACAAATTTTATTTTGTAGGTTTCAGACAGGGGCGTCTGTGTTTCAGAAGCGCGTCTGCGTTATTTCTGCCCGCGTCTGTGTCGGAGAAGGACGTCTGTGATTTTTGGCCGCATCTGTGCATCACAGAACTGTGTCTGTGTCATACAGACGCATCTGTGTTATGGGTAACAACGTCTGTGTTTTTACTGTTTCAAAATTTTCAAATTTTCATTGATTCGATTTTCGCATTTCGCACTTAGGGTTTCAGATTTGGTTTATTTTTGGAGTAACCCTTTCAGATCTAGCTAACTAAGTTTGTGCAGCTTGTTTTGGAAGCAAAACATTTTTGTTGAAGGCCCCTCTTTCACAAAGTCTTTTGGGTTTCTAAAATTTACCTAACTTGTGTGCTTGCAGGAAGGGGTGATCATTTGAAACAACCCAAACTACTAACAAATTTTGTTGCAGGTCCTTGGCTAGGGTTTTGAAATTTTGTTGTGTGCCTTGTTTTCATAGACTAGCAAACACTTCAATTGGTGCACTAAAATTGAATCATTGTCTTTTGTGTCTTGAGCAATAGGCTCTTTTTGTTTAATCTTTAGAGGGCCTGTCTTCCCGTGTGGTCATTAGGACTACTAGTGAGAAGAGAACGACCCAAGTGGTAGCAAAAGAAAAGCCATCTTCTTCCAAACCACTATAAATAAATGTATTCATGGTGAAAACTATGAATAACGTGTGCTGATTAGTTCATACCGACACTATGTCTCCCCATAAACCCGTTTGATCAAATTTATTTGATCATTTGTAGGGCGTAACCCCTACCGGCTGGGAGCCTTCTGTATTTACAGAGCTGAAAGTGCCGCATGTATGGCCACACGAGCGGATGCCCTTACTAGCACCTTTTTGTTTTAGAAGCCCAAATCCTTCTAGTTGTTGAGGTAGGAGGTCGGACCTCTGGTAACGGCCCACACACATACGGTTCTTAGTAGAGATACAAAGTTCGCCATGGGGAGTTTTCATGGGGACTGATGCTTGGCTGACCCGAGAAGTGAGTGCCGAGGGTGGAGCCAGTGAGGTCAAGCATCTAAGTATCCGCTCTGAATAACGTAGCCTCGGGGGTAAAACCCTATGTGGGATCAACAACTATTATCTTGGCCAGCCATAAGAATTGTGCTTGTCTTATGTTAAACATTCAAACATTCAAGACCAAACAACAAAACATTGTGTCTTTTGTGTCTTCAAGTGTATGCAAAACATTTTACATCAAACAACACACTTTTCTTGGAGTCATTTTGGAGTCTAAACACTTGCAAACATTGAGTCCTCATCAACATTGTGTCCTCTTGTCACGAAAAACAGTCAAACAGTCGGATTTGGTCACAACAAAACAACTTCACAGATTGGAAAAATTGCACGAAGTTTATAGAAACGCGTCTGTGTCTGTTTTAACCACGTCTGAGTCATCTAAGCGCGTCTGTAAAGGGCATAATAGCATCTGTGTGTCTAGCAGCGTCTGTGTCGAACAGAGACACGTCTGTGTCTGGGAATCGCGTCTGTGAAGCATACAGAAGCGTCTGTGTCTAGAATTGAAAATTTTTACAGTCCAGCAAACAAAGGAATTCAGTTTCAGAATACTTGAGCTTCCTAAGTTGTTTCTTCAGGTTTCATCTAGCATTCAACCTGTCCTTGGGTCTCACATAGTCCATCATTGCTTCACATCTTATTTTACATTCATACTTGTCTAAACTTGGGTCAAAAGGTTACTTGCTTGTCCTCATCATACTTTGTCAACACACTACATACAACTACACTTTTCTAAGTGGTCCCTCATCAAGGTTTCTTACCTTTGGGTCTCATTTGGTCTTACTTAGAGTCAAGGTCAGCTTACCTCATCAAGAGAAACTATCCTCTCTTTGGAAGTCACACCTACTCTACTACATACATACTTGGTCTTACACATTGGACATTGCAAGTACACCTCAGATTCATTTACACTCCATACAACTCTTGGTCTTCCATACTCTTTCCATTTTCATCTAGTCTCTCACATCTTGGTCAACACCTAGTTCATGGTTGAAACCCGTCTTCAAAAATCTAGGAGAAAAGCTAAAGAGGCTCAAGAATCCACAAACATGAGTTCTTATGAGTATGACAACGATTTATTTTTCAATCCTGAGCACACTACATTGCCTGACATGGATGTTTATAGAAACATTCCAAATGTGGAAAACGCAGGCACTACAAACAACAATGCTACACACAATGACAATGTGGACAACTTTTCAATACATTCAGCAGATGTAGAAGAATCCATTATGAATCCCCATTTCAATAGATTGGTTGAAGAAATAATGAGGAGGGATAGACAATACTTCTTACACATGATGGCACAAAGTGGAGCTAAGATACCACATGATTTTGACATGTCTCAAATTATGGAAAATCGACCTTTGCAACAAACTCACTCCAACATGGATCAAAGGAGACCTAATAGTGGAGGAAATAGAGGACCACATATGGTACCTGACTCACCATCAGCTTTGCTTCAAAAACCAGAGGTCCCACATACACATGCTCAAACGAATGATACTTACCTTCGAAGACCATTATGGAAGTCTTATGCAGATAGATATGCTCAAGCTATGGATCAACCAAAACAAGTGGATACTCAAAGGCATGCTCAAAATTTGGACACAAGGAAACCTCATGTCAAATTTGGGGGCAACACAATAGAACATGACATGCCTATAGAATATGGTATACATGCACAAAATAGATATGGGGTTCCTCAACATGAAGCTATACCAAGTGCTCCTTATATGCCGCATCAATATAGACCTCCTCCATATGAACATGTGTATGATCAATATCATCCATACATGCAACAAGCTCCTCCTCAAATTGGTGTCTCAAACATGGGGTATGCTACAAGAAGTCGATCTCCACCTAAGAGCAATTTGGAGCAACAAATCAGAGATTTACAAAAGAAAATAGAGGACATGAGTACACCAAAACCAACATACACTATGAGAGACATATGTCCTTATCCATTTGATAAGAGCATTCCAATGCCTCCATTTCCTGCACACTTTGTGACGCCAAAATTTGACAAGTATAGAGGAAAAGGAGACCCCAAGGCACACATACGACAATTTTTCACAGCTTGCATTGAGGTAGCGGCAGAAGAAACATATTTGATGAGGTTGTTCCCACAAAGCTTAGGCGATCAAGCTATGGAATGGTTCTCTCAATTACCACCTGGTATTAAGTCATGGGGTGACTTAGCAGAGGCATTTATTCAACATTTCTCCTACAATATAGAGACAGATGTCTCAGTCACTACTTTGTGCAATACTAAGCAAAAGGAGGGAGAATCTTTTGCATCATTTTTACAAAGATGGAGAAATCTAGCTAGCAGATGCTCTTGTGAAATTCCACAGAAACAAATGGTAGAAATGTTCACTCAAAACGTTAACAAGGATATTGGCTATGATCTAAGGAAAGCTTGTTTGTCCACCTTCAAGGATGTTATTGAAAAGGGCTTAGCAACAGAAAAGGTCTTAATTGAACAAGGAGTCATTAAGATATTCAAGGAAAACAAAGATGACTTTAAAGGAAAAGACAAGCCAAGATTTTGGAAAAAAAACAAAAACACAATCAATGATGGTGTTGTTGATGCCAATATAGTGAGACCCAAGTTCATCTTTTCGGGATCAAGTTCTACAAATAATCAAGTGAATACTCAAACAGCTTCTAGACCACGAAGGAAGTACACCCCATTGGGAGAACCACTTGAATCGGTCTTCAAAAAGCTTGTGGCAAACAAAGTGATCACAGTTCCAGATTTTCCTCCATATGAACCAAAGGTCAAACCAAATTGGTGGAACGATGATGAGTATTGTGAATTTCATAAGAGCAAGGGTCACAAGACAGGTAATTGTCATCGACTGAAGAATATTGTGCAAGATCTCATTGATAGAGGTGACATTGAGATTGAGGGACACTCATCCAATCAAGAACATGAGATGTTTAAGGAACCATTCCCAAAGCATGACAAGGGAAAAGCCAAAGTCACAGATGATCAGGCCAACTATACTAGAGCACCTTATAACTATGATTCAACTATCAATCACATCTCGATGGACAATCATATCTCTACTATTACCATCAAGAACAAAAATCCTGAGAATCCTCCTCAGAGACCCAAGATTGTTCTAAGAGGTGTTGGATCTTCTTCTGAACATACCTTTGAATGTCATGTTACAACTTGTCGAGGTAAAATTACGTTGCCAGGTGCCTCCACTAAAAATACCGCTTCTTCATCAAACAAACCTGAGTATGACCTTGTAGAACAGTTAGGGAAGACACCCGCACTCATCTCCATCCTTGAGCTCTTACGTATATCCCCGGCTCATAAAGCTATTCTTGACAAAATCTTGAGAGACATCGCCATTCCTACTGATCTGAACGTGGACCAGTTTCAAGCCATGGTGGGATACCTTTCCGTTCCACATTCCCTTACATTCACAGAAGCCGATGACGCCTCCGTAAGTCAGCCACATAATGCACCTTTACACGTTGAAGCCTTCATACACAAACATCGAATAAAGCGAGTCCTGATAGATGGAGGAGTTGGTCTAAACATTTGTACATTGAGCACCATTAAACAATTGGGATATTCGGATAAAGCTGTGAATTCAACAAATCAAATCACCATCAAGGCATATGATGATGAAGAGCGCTCATCCAAGGGCACAGTCACCTTACTTCTAAGAATTGGGCCAGTCACAAAGGATGTGGTTTGTCAGGTCCTAGATCTGGATCTCACATACAACATATTGCTAGGACGTCCTTGGATTCATGAAATGAGGGCAGTCCCATCGACATATCATCAATGCATTAAGTTTCCTCATAATGGAGTCGACGTAACAATTAACGGTGATCCTAATCCGTTCATATATTGCAATAACCTGAGATCACATACTGAAACCATCATTCCCAGTAATCGTGAGGCTGCTCCTTCTTCAACATACATTGACCCTGAGTCATTGAAACCTTCGACATCAAAACAAGGTGAACTTAAAGGCAAATTTCAGGACAAAGGCATGGGAGAATACACTTTAAATCAGACCATGTATTTATGACAAGTCATGAGCTCTTTGAAAGAATATGGAAGGCCACATCCTAACAAGCAAATATCCATCATGATACTCAAATGGGATCCTACTACCTTTCAAAGATGGGGTGAACTAGAAGAGGAAGATTTATACAAAATGCTTTACAAAGACATTGAAGAGGACACACATGATCAGATCAATATACCTTGTGAGAAATATGGCAAAGGCTTCAAGATTCTACAAAAATTCGGGTATGATGGAAAAAGCCCTCTTGGGTTACGCAAAGAAGGCGTTATGGAGCCCTTACAACCTGAATTGACTGTAAAAAGGGAACGCTCAAAGGGACTTGGTTTTTTGACTTCCAAGATCCATACTAAAAGGACAGAAGAGGCATCACAAATCAAAGTTGCCAAAATTCAACAAGAGGATTACTATTCCACAGATTCCAACGAATGGGAATGGGGTTCAGACAAATCCTCCAGTGACTATGAGCTCACCGAGACATTCAGAGAGCCAGATGAACCCACAAAAGAAGAGGAATTTTATAAAAAGTTCAGAGTTGGTCAAGAAACAACCCATAAGGATTCCGCACAGTCTTCGTCCCAAGGTCTTAGGTCGAAATCACATAGGATGAGGACACCTGTCCCGGAAGGCGCTACTAGTGATGACAATTTGGATTCACTTGCGATCGAAACTGATGAGGAGAGTGCCATCGATGACCTCGACAATTGCCTCGATATACCTGAATATAACCACATCTTCACTCTTAGCCCTGCAAACTCCGAAAACATTAAAGGCCTTCCCCTTGTTCACCACCAACTCATTGACTGGGATTATGAAGGACCAGCACAATTTGACACATTTCAAAATGATGAAGCTATTATTGACTATCTTGGCATACGAGATGATCTTCCCCTTGGGGACCACAAAGCAGGATACACCATAGAACTCAACAACATGGCATATTTCGGTGAGGATGTCGGACCTTCCAGTCGCAAAAATGTGAAAATAAGAACAAATCAAGGGTCTTATGGCGAAAACCACACTGTGGCGCTATCTGATTCCAAAAAAGTAAAAAGAAAGGACGTATTTGAGGGCGAAAACCTCTCTGAGGCACCTGAAGATGGAAGGCTCGACATTCTCCCAGCATCATATGAGGAAAAGTCATCCATGTTGGTAGAGGATACTATCAAAACAAACATTGGTACAAAAGAGGTTCCACAAAATATATTCCTGGCTCAATCATTGACAGAGTCCGAAAGGTCAAAATTCATAAGCTTCTTCAAAGAATGACAAATCAACTTTGCATGGTTATACGCTGATATGCCTGGACTAGATCCGGATTTGGTAATGCATCATTTGACAGTCAAACCAGGGGCAAAGCCAGTGAAACAGAAATTAAGGAAAATGCATCCACAAGTGGCATTACTAGTCAAAGCAGAGCTGGAGAAGTTATTGGATGTCGGATTCATACGCCCAATTGATTATCCCGAATGGATCTCCAATTTAGTACCTGTCAGTAAACCAGATCGCAGCATCAGAATATGTACAGATTTCAGAGACATCAACAAAGCTTGTCCGAAAGATGACTTCCCATTACCAAATATTGACTTGATCGTTGATCTCACAGCAGGTCACGAAATGTTATCTTTAATGGATGGATTTTCTGGTTATAATCAAATCAGGATTGCACCCGAGGATCAACACAAAACATCATTCACTTGTCCGTGGGGAACTTTCTGTTGGAATGTCATGCCCTTTGGGCTGAAAAATGCAGGTGCTACATATCAAAGAGTAATGACCACTATCTTTCATGATCTCATGCACATAACCGTGGAAGATTATGTTGATGATCTCTTGGGTAAATCAATAGACATAGATACACATTTGGACATACTTTCAGTCGTCTTTGATCGGTTGGAAAAATACAAGGTAAGATTAAACCCCAAGAAATGTGTCTTTGGAGTAACCTCCGGGAAGCTCCTAAGATTCATTGTGTCCAAAAGAGGAATCGAAGCCGATCCAGCAAAAGTCAAGGCTATCTTGGACATGCCGCCACCCAGAAATATCAGTCAACTTCGATCCTTACAAGGGAGACTCCAGTCTATACGAAGATTCATAGCACAACTTGCAAATAAGTGTAATCCTTTTCAGCACCTGCTACATAAAAATATCAAGTTCAAATGGGATGATAACTGTCAACAAGCTTTTCAGATGCTCAAAGATTATCTTTTGAATCCGCCAGTTTTGACGCCACCAATTCCAGATCAGCCTTTGTTACTATACATATCAGCTACTCCAACAGCACTGGGGGCACTCCTAGCACAACAAATTGCTGACGGCAAGGAAAAAGCAGTATACTATATCAGTCGCACATTGGTGGGATATGAGCTAAACTACACACCAATCGAGCGTGCATGTCTCGTTGTGGTCTTTGCTTCACAGAAATTACAACATTATATGCTCACTCATAAGACTAAGTTGATTGCAAGAATTGATCCATTAAAATATCTTCTCAACAAAGCTACACTTACTGGGCGACTGGCCAAGTGGGTAATGATCCTTAGTGAATTCGACATCGAGTATGTGGACAAAAAAACAATAAAAGGATAAGCAATCGTGGATCAATTAGCAGATGCTCCCATGATAGATGATGTTCCTCTAAATTCAGAATTTCCAAATGAATCCATTTTAACAATATCACATGCAAAGCCATGGCAACTATACTTTGACGGTTCATACACACAACATGGGGCAGGAGCTGGTATTCTCTTTATAACTCCTCAAAGCGATTCTATACCAAAATCATACCGCTTATCATTTCCTTGCACTAACAATATAGTGGAATATGAGGCATTAACAACTGGATTACGAATTGCAGTTCAGTGGAAGATCCAAGAAATTCGTGTTTTTGGGGATTCCCAACTTGTCATCCATCAAGCAACTGATGATTACCAAACAAAAGATGAAAAATTAATGCCTTACAAGCAACTGGTAGATGATTTGAAATAGCACTTCACAAAGATAGATTTTGAGCAGATACCAAGAGAGCAGAATCGTGCTGCAGATGCCATGGCTACAATTGCTTCACTAATTGACCTACCTCACAATGAAACCTGCTATGAGTTCCTGGTAGACAACCTGTTGGTTCCTTCATATGAGATCACTCCTACTGAAATGATATGCGTTGTTGGTCCCGAATCCCAGTTATATGGTTCCATATTCACATATCTTCGTGACAATATCCTACCTCCTGATCTATCGAATAACCAACGTTGCACTTTCATTCCCCAATCCTCTCAATATGTCATTCTAGCTGATATCCTATACCGACGAGGTCTAGATGGCACTCTTCTTAGATGTTTAGAAAGCGACGAAGCTCAGATTGCGTTACGTGAAGTGCATGAAGGGATATGTGGTCCGCATGCTAGTGGTCCTACCTTGGCCAAGAAACTCATCAGGACTGGATATTACTGGCCCAATATGGAAAAAGACTCATATCAGTTTGTCAAGAAATGTAAGCAATGTCAAATTCATGGAGACCTCATACATGCACCAGCACAAGAACTACAACCACTTGCGTCTCCTTAGCCCTTTTGTCAGTGGGGACTCGATCTCATAGGCAAGATTCACCCTCCTTCTTCCAATGGTCATAAATTCATTATCACAGCCACAGAGTATTTCACAAAGTGGATTGAAGCTGTGTCTCTCACACAAGTCACTGGAAAACAAATTGCTACCTTCATCCTTAACTATATCATTTGTCGATATGGTATTCCTAATTCCATTATTACTGATAACGGGCGTCCCTTCAAAAATCAGGATGTTCGTGAACTCTGTGACCGCTTCCATATTTCCCATCGTTTCTCCACACCATATTACCCCCAGGGTAATGGCCAAGCTGAAGCGTCTAATAAAATAATTCTTAAAATCCTTAAAAAGACAGTCGACGACGCTGGCCGTAACTGGCATATCCAACTCAATCCTGCACTTTGGGTCTACCGCACAAGTGTCTGCACACCTACAGGAGCTACACCCTACTCACTTGTCTATGGCGCTGAAGCTATCTTGCCTATTGAGGTCGAGTTACCTTCTTTACGGGTCTCTTTGCAAAACATTATCACTGATGAAGATTATAGGGTCTCTCGCTTACAAGAACTAGAACTACTGGATGAACGGAGACAAACTGCTTTTAATCATCTCAAGGCTTACCAACAACGAATGAGTCACAGCTACAATCACAAAGTCAAGCCTCGCACATTTGAGGTAGGTGACTTGGTTCTCAGAGAAAATCCCAAGAATCAGCAAGACAGAGAGAAGAAGGGCAAGTTCAAACCAAACTGGCTTGGTCCTTACATCATTACAACAGCCTATGGATCTGGGGCATATCAGCTCTCTACTACAGAAGGTGAACCTTTGGAGGATCCTATCAACAGCATGCACCTTCGCCGATTCTACACATAGCTCTTCGGAATATCCTAATTCAAAAATACAAAAAAAAAAATCAAAAATACAAAAAAATACAAAAAAAAATTATAAAACAAAAAAATCGTTACTTGGTGAAAACCTGGTAAACAGGCGCCTTGTGACACAAAAAAATTGAAAAATCGAAAAAAGTAATGAGAAATAATTTCGTCCAACGGTGAAAACCACTTCGATGGCGCCCTGGGCAAGTACCATGGTGAAAACTGGGTCACCAGCGCCATGCGTAGAGACATTGCTCCTCCCTCCTTCAGGATTCTCTTTCATCCTTTCACTTTGCACACACTCACAACCTATTCATTCATAATAAACTTACCCATTCCCATCATGGCTTGTTATTGATCTACCCAAGATTGGTTAGCCATTCATAATAAACCTCCCTTTCCATCCATAATAAATCAGATTCTATCTATGGCTAAGGCAATTCCTACGTCTAGTGATGGGTGTGGAACTAAGAACATCACATGTTTCGAGGAGTACAGTTTCTTCCAGCTTCCTTCAGTCTATTCGTGCACAATCCGCAATAAAGCAACATTTGCATCACAGATCCGCAATAAAGTTTCATCTTCTCTGCAATAAAGTATCAGTTTCATGGATTCAGTCAGTTTCAGATGAGACAGCAGCAACAATGGGCTTCAACAAATCAAATCTTTCAACAAACTCAGACAACATATGGTTCAGTGCTATCTATCCTTTTTGTGAAAGTAAACATTGTGACCACAATCAAAATAAGACTTATACAAGTGACAAGAGACACTAAACTTGAGGACTACAGTGGATGTTGGTGTCGAGTCTTGGTTTTCTTTTGATTTTATCTTTTGGTGACATGTCTTTTAGCTTTTCCGGGATGTCTCTGACTAGAGATCCTATCTCCAGGATGTCTTTGGCTAGAAAGGCGAGGATGGGGTATCGTCACCTATTTTGCATTTGCTATCTGTGGATTGTCTTTTAGTAATGCTATGACTTGTCCGAGGATATGAGGACACTGTGAGTCTAGTATGAACTGGGGCATTCCTTGTTTGTGACTGTCTTATCTTCAAGCAAACGGGTACAATGACTTTCTGGGTTAAACATATGCCTCGATTGTCATAACCTACTTGCCATAATAAAGCTCAATGATGATAACGCACAAGAAGCTCTTTCACTTTCATATCTTCTATCTTTCATCCCCCTTTCTTGATTGACTTCCATCATCCTTCTCGAGTCCACGTAGCCTGCTATCACATGACTGAGTATAATGACACACCAAAAATATTTGCATTTCATGTAGTTTACACCTGCATTACCACATATAAGCATTTCACACATACATATAGATATCACAATTGCATCACATCCTGCACACAACACCTGTTAGCACAATTTACACTTACATTATCATATTCATCTGCATCACATACATTCACATTTGCATCATGCATCACATATAAAACATAAACGAACAAAAAAATATATATATATTGCATTGCATCATGTACATATTTGCATCCATATCATAAGCATCCATATCATAAAACATACATTATAAGAACATCTCATCACATAGGTACACATGCATATAGCTTCCGCAAAGATGAATCATCTCATATATATATATAAAGTGTCATGATACAATGATGTCAAAATCGTATGGCTACAATCACCTACAAGTGTCTACATCATCATACAAAATGGTACAAAACTGATACAAAGGAACCCATTGATAACTCCTACCAACACTGTTGGTAGTGCTATTCTTGTCCATGTCATGGTAGCCCATGCCACATGTCCCAACCTCATGTCCAAGGCCAGATCCTAGAACACTCATCTCAGTGCATCCTTGTCTCCGTCTCGATCGTAGGGTACTAACTCCCCATCAATCGGTATCCGCAGAATCCTGTATACATCCTCCAGGGTGACTGTCATCTCACCCATCAGCAAATGAAATGTACAAGTCTCTGAGTGCCATCTCTCAGCCAGTGCAATCAGCAATCCCATGTTCGCTCGAAACTCAGGCACATACAGAATATGTCACAGACCCATAACTTCAATCGTAGCTCGGTCCTCGGCTGTCAACTCAGGTTGCAACCTTTGCGTCGATGGGCATCTCTCCCGTGACTCTAGCATCGGCAAATACTCCTGCAGTCAAGCAACTCAATCATGTCAGTTATAGTGGCATTCACTGTTTATCACAAAATGCTACTCGCTATCTAAATGCATATGGCTATCTACCCTAGTGACACTCACTGTTCATCACAAAGTGTTACTGATTATCTTAGTGGTACTCCCTATTCATCACAAAGTACTACGTGTGTGACACTCCCTGTTCATCACAAAGTGTTACTCACATTTGCACTCCTTGTTCATCACAAAGTGCTGCTCATATTTCAGTACTCCCTGTTCATCACAAAGTGCTGCTCATATTTCAGTACTCCCTGTTCATCACAAAGTACTCTATCTTGGTACTCACTGTTCATCACAAAGTGCCTTGATCTATCCTAGTCTTCCTAGAGGACCTGCTTGAGTGTATCCTCTCAGTAGCTTATCCAATCGACAGCGTATGTTCATCACAGAACTGCCGATTTGACCTAGAAGACACAAATTCACATTTTTGGACATAAATGTGCATTTATTACTCTACCTAGCATGCATTAATGACAACAATAAATGCATCGAAGTACAAGGAGGTTTGGTGGTACTTACCAGCTCTCCTGCCTCTGCTGGCCTCTGGAATCGGCGAACGCGGTCGAATCTGTGTACGAAAGCCATCGCTGCTGACTGCTGCTGCTCTTTTCTCGCTCTGCACTTTGATCTCATGAAAGTGTAGATGACAATGAGGATGTCTTTTGCCCGTGGTCTATCTTATAGCCTACCCTAGCCCTAGCCCTCGCCTCCCGAGTCAGTCTTCATTATCCCGTGACTCTGTCACTTTATCCGGCTAGTCCATTCTATCCTGTCTTTCTTATCGAGAGATTGTCTGCAATCTTTTCAGACATTTTCATCCAATCTCTCGAGGGGGAATATCATTCCCATACTGGGGCAACTTTGTATCAGTTCATCTTATCTTCTTTGAAACAACGCGACAAGCCGCATTGTCTCAAAGAGGGGCAAAATGTAGACACCTAAAATTGTCCAGTCTAATTAAATAAATATTTTATTTATTTAATTATCTAAGCTTAATTATTCTATTAATTAAATAAATCTTTATTTATTTAATTAATTCATTTATCCTCTTCTAGCCTTATTTCTCATTTAAATAAATACATTTATTTATTTAAATTATCCTTTTCTTAAATTAAATAAATATTTTATTTATTTAATTGATCCTATTTCTTCTATTAATTAAATAAATCTTTATTTATTTAATTAATTCATTAGCCTTTTCTACACATGACACATGTCATTCATCTCTTAATTCCTACACTACCTACCTCTTTCATTATTTTGGTATTTCTTTTACCTACCCTCTAATCCTAGCCGACCTCTCTTTTTACACCTTTCAATCTTATCCCTCCATTTCATATTGTGTCTTCTATTTAAGGAGATGCCTTCTTCATTATCAAACCCTAATGCCTAATCACTCATGCTAACAACTTGATCAATTGGCTACACTACGATCCTACTTGCAACCACATTCCGTTCTTTGTTGAGCTCTTGTGCACATAAAATCTGAGAGAAAATATATCAAGCAAGATCAATGGAGATAGGAAGAATGGAGATCAAAACCCTATTGGACATGTGATGGTATAATCTTTGTGATTTTGTTTTATTTACATTGTCTTAGATAATCTTCATATGTTATGGTGGATCTTTGTTGATTGTTAGGCTAGGGTTTTGTGGTTGGATTCATTTAGCCTTTCAATCTTGTTATTATTGTTATCTATTTTCACCATATACACTACCATCTGGTTTGGATACTGGAATGATGTTGGAAATCCATTCTGCATAGTCAATGGGTCAGATGAATCAGACATCTAATAGTTTCTTCAGTTCAGTTTTGACCATGAGTGCCACATGTGGATTCATCTTTCGTAGCTTTTGCTTTACTGGTTTAACTCCTGTAGAAATGGACAAGTGATGCATGATTAGGTGTGGATCTACTCCAAACATATCAGCATATGACCAAGCAAAGTTAATTTGTTGTCCTTTAAAGAAGATGATGAATGTTGATCTTTCTTCCTCTGTCAAAGATTCTGCAAGGTGTATGTTTCTGGCTGTTTCTGTGGTACCAATTGTAGCGTCCTAAAATTGCGACACTTGCAATTTTGACTGCATTTCGGTCTTCACGATGGCGACGCAACACGCAACCTGAATGGAGACCCCGAAACCTGATTATGACACCAAAAACTGCATTTTCTTGCACCCTGGCCTGAACCTCCTTTGCACCCTGCTGTCCCGGGAGGTGGGACCAGAGCGCCCAGCGCCCTGGTCCCTGGGTCCTATTTTGGGCCCGGTCTCTTTTGGACTTCGGGTCTTTATGTTTGCAAATTGGAAAATTATCTTTCCTGGTCGGCCTAAGGTCGGGAAAATCAGTCTATCAGCCCTAATTGACAAGTATATAAACTACATTTTCCTCTTTCATTCGAGATGATGATAAAAAAAGCGTGAAAATTATACTCAAGCATTCAAGCATTCAAGCATTCCTTCAAGCAATTGATCATTTCAAGTCTCCATTCAAGGCTAAGTGTTGCATTCAAGACAAGGATTCAACCATTGAAGAGGAGATCACTTACTACATACTACTACAACATACAACATACAACATCTATACCTTCGCACATAAGGATACAAACATCCTTACAACAAGGTATTAGTACTTGTTTTACATTACAGACATTTACATTTACAGCATTGCTCATTTCTTGGTTAATTCCAAAACCGGGGTTTGACCTAAAGGCAAACCCCTAATCCCTAACCCCCCAATCGTCTTCGCTTTTCTGTGTGTAGGTTGCAGATACGCGGCTGAAATTGAAGATCTGGAATCCTTGTGCAGAGACGAATAGATCCCCCTTCGTTTCGCGGATTTTTCGGAGGACCGTGGCGCTCGGGTGCCATCGTCCTGACAACTTTTGCTCAAATTTGCAGGACAGCGTCGTATCGACATTTTACTGCTAATTCCAGGTCCGCAGCTTCATCCTATATCCCTATCTCAGTTTATAAGCGAATCTTTGTCACTTTCTATGCATTCCTAGCTTAATTCTTCTATGCACATTATTTACAAAAGAGGGTAGCCTTGCTGTCATAACCCTTGAAACACATTTAGCATCCAATCTTGCATTGTGTGGGATTGGATCTTATGGGTTTCAACCCCTCTTTTGAATGTAAAGTCTCTCCCCTAAGTGAAAACTATCAACCCTAGTGAATCTCCCTTCTCTCTCCTTGGAGTTGGAAGAGGGGAGAGCAACTAGGGTTCGATCGCGATTTTCCGCTTTACATTTTGGTGAACCCGACGAGAACATCCTTTCTGATTATTCATGGTTAGATCTGAAAATTGGATTCCTTGATTACATTTCCATGTTGATCTTTTGCAAAATTTTAGAGGTTAATTGCATAAAAACCCTAAATTTTCTTTTTAGTAATTAAGCTTGTGAAATGTCTAAATGTTAATGCTTGTTTCAGATCTGCCCTTCTATTACAAATTATCAATTCATATCTATGCTTTAATTTTGAAAATTAAGTGGTTAAGTGTCAAAACCCTAATTTTTGAAACCCTCTTGATTCAACCTTTGTTCGACAATTTCACTGATCAAAACATCTCCAAATCAACTATAACTTTGGATTCCGCAATAAAATCACAATATCTTTCATCCCTGAAAATTTGGAAAAAAGTTGCGAGGACCGTGTGCACTCCGAGCGCCATCGTCCCCGACATTTTTTCCGAAATTTCGGGAGCTAGATCTTACTGTATTTTCCTGCTAAAATCCAGAATTTTGGCTGATTTTATCAAATCTAACACTTTCAGAATTACAGTCAAAGTTGGTCTTGTGATTGCTTGGATTAAGGCTTCTAAACATTCAAAAATCATTGAAATTGAAATTTTGTGTCAAAATTGTGTTCTTACTGTCCTAAATCTGAAAAGTGTGTTTGCATTCATTAAAAATTTCAGTGCTTTATTCAAATTCTTGCAATTTGTGACTTTTGAAATTAAGTGCTTAATTACAACAACTTTAATTTCCGCTTTCAAAATTGAATTTTGCGTGAAATTGAGTCAACTTTTGAATTTCAAAACTTGCATTGCTTTTGGTATTCCCTCTAAAATCATAAAATTCAAAATTTCAGTTTCCCTCTCTTTTTCAAAATTCAAATTTTTGCATTTTTCGACAATCTTGGTAGGGTTCAATTTCGAGATTGCAACTTTAATTTGGCCTATCTACAGATCGTAAAATCACTCAATTTTTTCAGATTAGCTCTAAAATCATCATAACTTTCATCCCTGCGAATTTCGAAAAAAGTTGCTGGGACCGTGTGCACTCCGAAGCGCCACGGTCCCTGACATTTTTTCTGAAATTTCGGGAGATTGTCCTGATTGTATTTAACAGCTTAAATCCAGAAGATTGGCTGATTTTACTAAAAATTGCTACCTCTAAATTCAAAACTTTCTCTCTCTCTCTCTCTAGTGCATGAGTTTTACAACAATAAGCCCTACTTACACTATTCCCGTTAGACGAAGCCGTAGAATTAAGTCCTTCCGAGGTTTAATTACCGAGGAGATGGAACCTAATTTGAATAGCCTTTTTAACAAGGACATGGGTAATTCCTCTAATCCTCCTAATGATGAAGAAGCTCTCCATGAGGTTTCTGAAGAACAACTTTCGAAATTGGATAACCAATTTGACGATTTTCGACAATGGATGTCTCAAGAATACCCTGATAGTCAAGCTCTTCTTTTAATTGAGGGTCTAAAACGTATGCTTCAAAGTGATAAGAATGGAATTGATATTTTGCGTGGTATTGCACACATTGTGGATTCGAATGTGATGCCTATGAAGAGTTGTGCTGAAAATTTGGGTTATACACAACCTCCTACTCAAGTCAATCATTCTATTCCTTTGATGACTTCTATTGCTAGCGTACCTACCTTTACATCAAACATAATGGCTACTTCTACACAAGACATTCCTCCTATGATCACTAGTCATGGGGGCAATCCCTCTTCTTCAATTAACCCTCTTCCTTCAATCAATCCAACTTCTTCATTCATTCCTTCAATGAGTGTGCCTATTATATCACCACAAATGAACATGACGCAAGGGGGCAATTCATTTAACCATTCCATTCCTCCTTGTAGTGTTCCTCCTGTCCAATCATCTCCTATGACTAACTATCATAGAGTCCCACCACCTTACTCTTTACCTTCTTTCAATAACATAACACCTCCATCTCAATCTAACACATCTAATATGAATTCTTCGACTGAAGCGACCATTAACAATCTTGCACAAACTGTCTCTTCTTTACAGCAACAAATTGCCTCTATGAATCAATCTAAGTTTAGTGTGCCCACATTTGATGTTGCGAGCCCACTTTCTCTTGACATTGTTCGAGCTATCCCTCCTAAACATGTTGAAATCCCGCATTTGGAGCTTTATAATGGTAAAGGTGATCCTCTAACACATGTTAAGACTTTTCAAACAATATGTACTGATTTTGCTTATGACCAAAGGTTGCTTGCAAAACTGTTCACTAGAACATTAAGAGACAAAGCCCTACAATGGTATTGCTCATTGACTTCTTATTCTATTACTTCTTTCGAACAACTTGCAAATGCTTTCATTCAACAATTTCAAAACAATATAAGTCCTAAAGTTACTTTGATTGATTTAATGCATTGTAAACAAGGTGTTAAAGAAAAAGTGATTGATTTCATTGGTAGATATAAGCATTTGTATGCTCAAATTTCTTTTCCAGTGCCTGACAATGATATTCAAAGAATCTTTATTTCTAATTTACAAAAAGATATTCGAGACAAACTTCTGTTTTCTGAGTTTACTTCTTTCCAACAGTTGTGTGCAACTCTTCACAATTATCAACTGACTGTGAGTCAAATGGAACAATCACATCCTATGGCTCCGAGTGATAAGGGTGATAGTAGTCAACAACCATTTGGGAAGTTTAAACCGAACAGAGATTCCATCAAATTCAATGAAAACATCATCAACAACAATGTGAATGCAGCATCAGGTGTGCCTCCTGTTTCTAAATTTTTCAGGAAAGAAAGAAAGTATACTCCTTTGAATGAATCATTGCATAGTATTATGAATAAGTTATTGGAACAAAATGTGCTTACTCTTCCTCCTATAAGGCAAATTGATCCTGCAAAGATTACTTCACCTTATTTTGATAACAAAGCTTTTTGTCAATTTCATCGTCAGCCTGGGCATGATACTGAAAAATGTTTTTCTTTAAAGGGTAAAATTCAAGATTTGATTGATAATAATACTATTTCTATTTCTGGAGTGAATGATAAAGGCAATACATCTGTAGCTCCTCCTAATCAAAATCTTCAGATTTTCACTGATCCATTACCTTATCATACCTCTAATGCAATTGAGGCTAATGATTCCTCTCTCTCATCTGATGGTCTTGTGTCTATGACTCCGAATGTGATTAACTTTGTAGAACAACAAGAAAACCCTAAAGAACCTTCCATCACATTTGATTCTAGTGAAACCATTAGGGCACCTGATGGTCCTTTATACATAGTTGCAAAAGTCAAGAACACACCTTGCCGTGGAGTGCTTATTGATCCTTCGTGCATGGTTAATGTTATTACTGAAGAATTTCTTTTTACTTTGCAATTGAATCAAGTGATATATGACAAAACAGATGTGATTGTGAAACTATTTGATGCATTTTCTTCTCCTGCAATTGGTTCTATTACATTGCCTATTGAGGTCCATAACAAATCTCTTGATGTGAACTTTGCTATTATTCCTTCATCCGAACAATTTCGTGTGAAGCTTGGCTATCCTTGGCTATCTTCCATGAAAGCTATTGCTTCTCCTATTCACAAGCGTTTGAAATTTCCCCATAATGGTGAAGTTGTTACTGTCAATCATAGTCTCTTTAAACCAGCTGAAAGAACTTCTAGCGTTCCTATTGATTACTTTTGGCCTAAACAATTCCAATCTCTTCCTCCGCGAAGTGATCATCTTTTCAAATCTTATCAAAAGTGGAAAACAGATATGATCCTATCTCTAAGTGAACCTAGAACACCTAAAATTCCTATCATTCTTGAGAAGGAAGTTCTTCCTTTGAAAGATAAAACTAATGTCTTTCCTCAAGAAGATTCCCAACCCATCCCTATGGATGTGATTATGTCTATGCCTAATAAACCTTCTAAAAGTAGACCTATACTTCCTCGTCATGCTGGACTTGGTCTCCTTCCTAAACCAAAAATTCCTCCTTTATATGGAGCAGTTCCTCCTCCTTCCTTTTATAGAGAGAAGAGACCTTCTTCTTCTCCTATTATCCAGCCTAAGAGACCACAACCTAAACACCCAAGTGATAAGGATGAGAACATTCCTCCTCCTCAATCTCCTAATCTTCCTACTAAGACTAGACGAAATCATTCTGCACGTGAACGCCGACGAAAGCGTCATCTTAGAGCTCAAGCAGCTGCTTCTCAAACTTTGCAATCTCCAAAAACACCTTCAACAAGCATTATTCCATTTTCTCCAAAATCTCCAAAACATAAGATGCATGATGGTCTTGATCCTGTGCGAATTAAAGACCCTATTTTTATAAATCTTGATGATGATATAGATGAAAATGTTATTCATGATGCAAATGCTACTCCTCTTGCTTCTGATAGTGAATATGAACTTGTTGATGTTGATAACCATCTATCTAATGAATTTTCTAAAGCACTTATCCTAGCTCCTAGACAAGAACAACGTGGCTTGGAACATGAACATAGCCCTTGTTTGGATCTTGTGATAGCTCCATCTGTTGTGTTGGATGTTCCTCCTCTAGCGTGTTCCCTACCTTCCCGAAACATTGATCAGCAAGATCAGGGGGTAGATGACGTGCTAGACTAGTTCATTAGCATAGCAGACTCTCTCCCCCTCTCTTTTGTTACTTCTTCTATATGTTATTCTCATTCTTCTATTTGTTGTCCTTAGTGTTGTCTACTTGAGGACGATGCAAAGCATTGAGATCTCTCGATCTCTCATGTTGACTCAAAAGACACATGTGTTCTCTTCTTCTAGGTGACCTTCCTTGATTGGGGAATGAAGAACAATTATGCATACATACATATGATATACATGAATTATCATACAGCATACTGACCCCGAGGAAAGCGAAGTCACCTCGTGCTTTGTGTTTTGTGTCTATTATCCTTGGGTTTATCTCACACTTGGGGGCTAAATCCTTGCGATAACGTGCTCCTTTCCCTTTTTCATTTTCTTATATGTATCACTACCTTAAAGCAATCACCCCCGGTGAGGCGTGTGCGATCGCTTTAACGTAGGGGGGCATACACCCTGTCTATCCCTTCAGGATACATGAAAGTTTCTTGGAGAACTCAGCTTTGCCTTGAAAATTTTCGGTATTTCTCTTGCATGACTCATAGTGAGGGAACCTTACTATTGAAAGTCATGGTTCTCCCTCGTGATCTTCCCTTTTACTTTGTCAATCGAAGTTGTAAGATCCTTAGTCCACTGGGGGCTTGGTGTGTCTTGCCTCCTTGACGTGGTGAAAGTCTTTCAATATTGTTTCCTTGTACTTTACCGGAAGTATGAGCATACATACTCCCGCTAAAGTGGGGGCTAAATGTAGCGTCCTAAAATTGCGACACTTGCAATTTCGACTGCATTTCAGTCTTCACGATGGCGACGCAACACGCAACCTGAATGGAGACCCCGAAACCTGATTATGACACCAAAAACTGCATTTTCTTGCACCCTGGCCTGAACCTCCTTTGCACCCTGCTGTCCCGGGAGGTGGGACCAGAGCGCCCAGCGCCCTGGTCCCCAGGACCATGGCGCCCAGCGCCCTAGTCCCTGGGTCCTATTTTGGGCCCGGTCTCTTTTGGACTTCGGGTCTTTATGTTTGCAAATTGGAAAATTATCTTTCCTGGTCGGCCTAAGGTCGGGAAAATCAGTCTATCAGCCCTAATTGACAAGTATATAAACTACATTTTCCTCTTTCATTTGAGATGATGATAAAAAAGCATGGAAATTATACTCAAGCATTCAAGCATTCAAGCATTCCTTCAAGCAATTGATCATTTCAAGTCTCCATTTAAGGTTAAGTGTTGCATTCAAGACAAGGATTCAACCATTGAAGAGGAGATCACTTACTACATACTACTACAACATACAACATACAACATCTATACCTTCGCACATAAGGATACAAACATCCTTACAACAAGGTATTAGTACTTGTTTTACATTACAGACATTTACATTTACAGCATTGCTCATTTCTTGGTTAATTCCAAAACCGGGGTTTGACCTAAAGGCAAACCCCTAATCCCTAACCCCCCAATCGTCTTCGCTTTTCTGTGTGTAGATTGCAGATACGCGGCTGAAATTGAAGATCTGGAATCCTTGTGCAGAGACGAATAGATCCCCCTTCGTTTCGTGGATTTTTCGGAGGACCGTGGCGCTCGGGTGCCATTGTCCCGACAACTTTTGCTCAAATTTGCAGGACAGCGTCGTATCGACATTTTACTGCTAATTCCAGGTCCGCAGCTTCATCCTATATCCCTATCTCAGTTTATAAGCGAATCTTTGTCACTTTCTATGCATTCCTAGCTTAATTCTTCTATGCACATTCTTTACAAAAGAGGGTAGCCTTGCTGTCATAACCCTTGAAACACATTTAGCATCCAATATTGCATTGTATGGGATTGGATCTTGTGGGTTTCAACCCCTCTTTTGAATGTAAAGTCTCTCCCCTAAGTGAAAACCATCAACCCTAGTGAATCTCCCTTCTCTCTCCTTGGAGTTGGAAGAGGGGAGAGCAACTAGGGTTCGATCGCGATTTTCCGCTTTACACCAATGTTGATTGATTAAGTGGGCTCAATCAAAATGGGTGATCGCTCATGAAAGTGTTCAGGAAGAGTGTTAAGTATCCCATCGTTAGGTGCCTTAAAAAGGTTTTCACCTTCAGATGCGTCCTTTATTTTTACTTTTTTGTGATCTAAAGTTGCCACTGACTGGTTTTCAGCATCAGATCCTTTATTTGGTTTATTTTTGCGACTGAGAGACTTGGCACTCCCTGTTTGACAGATATCGTTATTTTGTTCACTAGTAGAGCCTGTTTCGAGATTTGCGGTACATAGGTAATGGATAATAGATTCATCATCTGGGAAAATTGGTAGATCATGGGTTTCAGGTTCATCCCAGTCGATGAGGTCAAGAAAGACAAGCAGTAGGGAATCATTGGGTGGATCAATTTCGGTGACTGTAAGTGTGAGGACAGAGTTTTCATTGTGATGGTTCTTGGTTTTAAAGTAGTCCAGGGTTTCATCAAGGTCTTCGATGGTATCATCTTCCACATAGACTTGTTCATAATGTTTCTGTTCGCTTTCCTTGGCGTCATAGATATTTTGTGGTCTGAATTCAAGAGGTCTATCTTCTACGTTAGGTTCTTCTTGAGAAAGGGATATGGAATCAGTATCATCTGGGATATTTGTAGCAGTATTGGAGTAGGTACCCCATTCATATTCATTGGAATCTGTCTCATAGGCATCATCCCAGATTTTATCTGTGCTGCAAACAGGTATGTTGTATGGTGAAAACAAATCTCTGATGATGGATACCATTTTGATGGTTTTTGTTGATTCTGTGTCCGATCCATCTTCCACTTTCTGGATTTGTTCATAGACTATGCTTCCTTGAGGAGGAATAACGTTATTTGGAGATGACATGATTTGTTCTTGAGACATTGGTGTTTGAATATGAGCTACTGCTGCGGATATGGCCTTCTTATGTTTTAGAAGCTTTCCCTGATGCAACTTCTGATCTTGACGTTCCCGTGTTTTGCGGATTGTTTTTGCTGATTCAAAGAGTGCTTCCTGCCAGGATTCTTCTTTATACTTCTTCTTTTCCTTCCATTGAGGTTTTGTAGTTGTGTGTGGTGGCCGTTTTAATAAGAACGTGAGTTTAGAACCCAATCCTGCTTTGTTTCTACTAGGTTGTGAAGGAAAATCGATAGGTTCAGTGACTCCTTGTTTGCGTTTCCCAATAGGTCCTTTACCGTCATATCCCATTTGTTTCATGATCAAGTATCCTTTTCCATATAGGTGTGTCGGTAGAACAATGTCCAGAGCAACTGCTCTATTATCTTCTTCCTCATCTTTGTATAACCAGCTAAGAATGTCCTTGTCTTCTGATTCATGTGCTAGAGTACCTAATTGGATGAAGGTACCATCAAATTTAGTGATGGGCTGAGTGGCCAAATGTGTTGATGTAGTAGGCAAACCATGCGATCTAGGTGATGTTGGCAATTTGGCCAAACATAAAGGCTCCAAAGAATATTCTCCCATGCCTTGGTCTTTGATTTGCATCTTCTGCTTGAAGTCTTCAAACAAGGAGTTGGGCTTTGTTGTTTGTAGATCTGATGTCAAGGATCACTACTTTTCTCTATTATGAGGAACCAAACTGTCTTGGGCTGCCCCTATTGCGTTGCAATGTTGAAATGGATTATGATCAGCTGATATGGAGATTTCTTGTCCATTATAAGGAAATTTGACACACTGGTGATATGTAGAAGTAACTGCTTGTATTTCATTTATCCAGGGTCGTCCTAACAAAATATTGTAGGTTAGATCTATGTCTAAGACTTGACATATAGTATCATTTTGCACTGGTCCCACTTGAATAGGTAGTATCATAGTTCCTTTAGAGTACCTTTCTTCATCATCATATGCTTTTATGGTAATCTTCTTGCAAGGATCAATAGATTCTTCTGAGAAGCCTAGTGCACGGATAAGTTTTAAAGTACATATATTAAGTCCGGCTCCTCCATCTATTAAGACTCTTTTTACTCGATGTTTGCAAACAATGACTTCAATATGGAGAGGAGTATTATGTGGATGGCTTAAGGAAGTATTGTCATGCTCTAAGAAGGTGAGGTTATGAGGTCCTGTCATATGGGCGACCATGGCTTGAAATCTGTCTGTATCCAGATTTTGAGGTACATTTGTTTCCAATAGCGCTTGTTCCAATATGTCTTTGTGCTTGGGTGATAGTTTCAACAATTCTAGTATGGATATCTGAGCTGGAGTTTTGCGTAGTTGGTTAACCAAGTCATATTGGACTTTTGGTGTGGCAACTGTAGGTGCAGTATGTCATTTCAAGACATATTTCTGAGTCCAGGTTGTTACATTGACAGATTCATGATCATGCCTATCGCGAATGGTGATGACATTTACTTGATGATCATCAGTTGATATGTGGTTGATGGTGTTGTTGTAGATGTGATTAATACGAGCTCCGGTGTATCATTTGAAGTTGATGCTCCATCTTTGTTGTAATTTGGGAGAGGATTTTTTAAGGCTTCGTGATCACCATTTGTTTTGAGACCATCCACTGTTAAGTCACCTCGATCAATCATGTCCTGTACCAGGTGTTTCAATCTCATGCAATCGTTCGTTCTATGACCTTTGTTATGATGGAAATCACAATACTGTGAATCATTCCACCAAGGTGGTTTGATTGGGGGTTCATAGTTGTTGATTGGAGGCAAAGAAAGAATCTTGTTTGCCAAAAGTTCTCTGAATGCTGATTCTAATGATTGTCCCAATGGTGTGAAGATACGCTTTTGGAAATTGTTTGTGTTGTTGCAGGAATTGTTGTTAGGTCCCAGATTCACGTTTTTGTTTTGAGTATCGTTGGTGTTGTTTGTGTTGAGTTGTCCTTGATCAGTGTTTGGTGCATATGTGTTAGCACTGGGATTAGCATTTTTAGGATTTTTCGTATTTTGAGGATTTCCGGATAAGGCAAGCACTGGTTGCTTAGATTTTGGATCATATGATTCATTGTTGCCTTCGTTTTTGTTTTGGGTCCAAAATCAAGATTTGTCAAGGTTGGTGTTGTTTTGATTATTGTAGTTTGATGAGTTTGTTCCTTCCTTGTAGAATTTGATTGTTCCCTTTTTGACAAATGCTTCCTCTACTTGAATGCCATTTTCAATCAATTTAGTGAAAGATGCTATGCATTGAAGTTTTAATCGGTAACTCATTTCTCCATTCAAGTTATCGATGAAGATTTCCATTTTCTCCTTTTCAGAAATATCTCGAGGATATCGTGATACCATGCGTCGCCAGCGTTGAAGGAATAACATGAATGTTTCATTATTCTTTTGTTTTGTGTTGCAGACATCTAGCATGGTTATGGCATGTTGAATATTATTGGAATATTGGGTTATGAATTTGTTAACCAACTCATCAAATGATCTGACAGGTGGTGTAATTTTGGATAACCATTCCATTGTTTGTCCTCCCAGGGTTCTTGGGAATAACCTCATTAGATAGGTGTCATCATGAGCAAATTCAAGACTCATGGTGCAAAATTCTCGAACATGATCCCGGGGATCACTTTTTCCATCATATTTGTCAAATTTGGGAACATCTGAGTTTGGAGGAAAAGGTATCATCTTCAATCTTTTGTCAAATGGATAAGGACATATTTCGTTTATAGAGTACCTCACTATTGTCCCTTATTGCATATCTTGTATTTGTCTTTGCAACATTTGCATTTGTTGAGTAAGAGCAACCAAAGGCGCATTATCTTGCCGAGGGAAGAGTTCTTCCCTTGTATTTGTTCTTAGCTGAAAAGGTGTAGTAAATGGTATGTTTTGTTCTAGAGTTTCAAGCTCGAGACCCGGTTTGAAAAACGTTTGCGTCGAAATCTTCAGGAAGTTTAACGCCTTTACTTGTGAGCATGAGCAGATACTTTTCTTTGTCATTTTTCATAAGCCTTTCTACAAGTTTTTGGAATGAAGGATTTTCTTGACATTCCCGAAAAAGTGCTTCAGTAATTTCAGGCTCTTCTGAGTGTGGAACTTCAAAAGGATTTGACAATCTGTGATTCATACTTGATTTTGTGGGTGTTTTGCTTTGTTGGTTCTTTTGAGAGCGAGTAACTGGCATTTTAGTAAAAACTTTCGATGACAAAGGGGACAAAATCCTCTTCGATGTGTTGCTCGGGGGTGGGTGGTTCTGGTCTAGATGTGTTATAAGTTATGCACTCATCGAGTAAGAATGCTGGATTGATCTTTCCTCCGCGGTTTATTTTTTGATTAAAAGCAGACTTTTGACAGTAGGCTCTTGTCTTCAAGAGTTCTTTGTCAAATTCATTGGATTTGTTTTGGATATACTTTCTGACGTGATGAAGGAATACCCGATGAGATTTGAAGAGTTGACGATTGATGTATAAAAACTTATTTCTCTTGATGAATTTGGAAAAACTGGGTTGTTGTTTCTTCAACGTGATGTTACGATAAAGGTTCTTTCTTCTCAGAATAAGGGGATTAGTCATGCATGAGTGATCAATGGTTTCCTTTGATTGGTTTGGATTCAGTTGATTCTTGTTTTCGAAAATTCCAAATCTTACTCTATCAAAGTGAAGGTTTTTAGATGCCCCTTCACGATAAAGCGTGTCAAATGATATGGATAAAAGCCTCCCGATCTGGAAACTTGATTTGACAATTTGAAAATTTTAAACAAGTGTTTTGAGATAAAAATCCGTAAGATGGTAAAGGATTTTGTTGATACTGATGATGAGATTTTTGGAATTATGATAAGAGAGACGTCCTTTATCATGCGATTCGTTTAGGATTCTGACAACTTTGGTTTTGACACAAATTTAGCTTGAGAAGTAGTTCTAATGGTTTGTTTGTCACTCTGCTTTGATGAAAAATGATGTTTGATGAAAAAAGGCTTCTAAAAATATTTTCAAATTTTCAAAAAAAATTTCGATTTTGTTCTCTGTTTTTCTGTTTTTAATCACGCGCTATAATAGAGTCTACATGTGCTATGGAAATGTCTCGATGCGCTAAAATTATGACCACACATGCTAGACTGCCCCCAGACACGCGCTAAAGTTTTGACTTTTTAAAATATGTTGTTTAACTGTTGGAAAAGCTATGTGTTATTCTGGGTTTATTACGCGCTAACTGTTAAACTCTATGCGCTAATGTTTTATTTCCACCCGCTAAGCTGTTGCTTCCACGCGCTAAAGATTTGAACTGTTTAAAATTGTTTGTCTACTGTTAAAAAATATATGCGCTATCCTGAGCCAGTCACGTGCTAACTGTTAAGTTGGATGTGCTAATTTTTGGTTTCCACGCGCTAAGATGTTTCTTCCACGTGCTAGACTGTTTTCGGGATGCGCTAAATGTTCAACACTGATTTGACTTATGATAAAAACGCTACCGTTTGGACCCGATGCGCTAATTTGAGTTTTGGATGCGCTGACAAAAGTACTCCACGCGCTAAGAGGTTGCTCTTATGCACTAAACTGCCCTAATTTTTCTGTTGGATGATTTTTTTGTGATTTTTGAATTTTTTCTGTAAAATTCTCAAGTCTGATGGATGATTTTTTAAAGTAATAAATGCAAGCACGACACAAAAAGTACAACCATTTTGCCTAATCTAACAAAAAGTGTATGTTTAGTGAGGATGTGTTCAAATCCTCAATGTTTTAACAGGTTTGGATACAAATAATACACTTCAGAAAGACTCTTTAGTCAAGGGTCATAAATAACATCATAGCCCACTACTCTCAATACTCCGTCAGCTCAAACAGCCGTGTCACCCTCTAGAGGGCGCCCGTTTTTTTGCCTTTTGCCAGAAATTAACTCAAAGTGAATTGCTTCATAGTTGAGTAGTTATCTTGAGAGATATATGGTGAGTAATCTTGGGGGCCGATTCTTTCCCACCCTTGCACTATGATGTTATAAATGTCTGTTACTGACTCGGTTCAAGGCTTCTATTTCTATGGTTCGTAATCAGGTTTCCTGTTCGACCGTCAGTGATAAACTCCCTCAGGAGGCTTCCCAACCTTTAGAACAAAGGCTTTACGTATCTCAAGGATACTGGGGGAAGGTTAATCGCTGCGCGCAACCATTGAACAAGACTTTCGTCACTTTCCACATTTGATTATAGTGGATTGGAATTCTTGGCGTCAAAGTCGTTCCCCACTTAGGTCGTTCCCTTCACACCGACCATAAACGGCTTTAAGAGTTGATTCCAACTCCTCGGGAGGGCAGGCCTACTAAAGGTTTTATTGCTTGAAGTAAAGAAAGTTGTAAGAGTGGTCTGGATTTTTGATCACCCAGTTAAGGGGAGAGCATATTCCTTCCACTTTCGAGACAAAGCAATCAAGTTGGTTCTTTTTTAGCCTTTCAATTTCAGTGATTTGCTAAAATCTATGTGGAGAAGTTGCTCCACAAAAACATGGTGTTTATTTTATCCTTTCAAGACAATGATTTTCTGATCTATGAAAAGAAATTTTGGTCAACAAAATAAATTCGATGTGTCGGTCAGCAAAATCAAAATCGATTAAAAGGGGAAGATCTTCCCTCTTTGTTTTGCAAAAATAAAAAATAAGGTTCTTTTACTTTGCAAAAATAAAGTGAATCTTTTTAGACACCAAAGGATGGTGATATTCTTTTTAATTCCCTTTGCCAAAGTAAAGATTTGTTGGTTCTTTTTATAGCTTCCAAAATGAAGTGTTTTCTCTTATAAAAGCAAGAAGGTTTCTGATAGTAGTTCTTTTTATAGCCCCAAAAGAAGTGAGTTCAATTTTAAGAATAAAAGATGTTTTAAAATTTTAAACTAACTTAATTAAGTTAGAGAAAATCTTAACCATCTAAAAATTCTAAGATTATGCTCATTTCTGCAACAAATTTGGTTAACATCCTGCAAGCAAACCAGAGAAAAAAAAATGTTAGATGATTGGGTGGACTTCCACAAGTCTAAAATTTTATTTTTGGTTACAATATTTTTTTTTGTCTTCGATGCGCTACATAACAGACTGCATGTGCTACAATATATCCTCGATGCACCAAAATTAATTATCAACGCGCTACACTATTTACAAAATGCGCTACTCTATGCGCCGAAGGCGCTACTCTGGTTCCCTTCCGAAAATTAGTGATTTGATGCGCTACTTTATTAACCGCACGCGCTAGATGATGGATTATAAGCGCTGGTTGGTAAATCGCATGCGCTATCTGACGGACTCGAAGCGCCAATCTATTTTTCAGATGCGCTACTCTATTTTTCTTCCGCGTCGAGACCTACAAGAAAATTTTAGTGGGGGTTATGCGCTAAAGGAAAGACTTTACGCGCTATAGCAGGGACCCAACGCGCTAAACAGTAAGCGGGATGCGTTAGACTGTTAACCGGATGCGCCAGAGAATGTTTCCCACATGCTGTTTCCTGTTTCCCACAGACCTGCAAAAGTAGTTAAATTTAAAAACCGATTTGATGTATGGGGTTTTGCCCCACGGTGGGCGCCATAAATGTATGTGGGAAAAGTGGGCTGATAAAACTTAATATGTGAAAATATTGTTAGATACTATTCCACACACACACAGAGAACTTCTTGGTGCAAGCTATGGAGCAACGACGTGTTACTCAGCTTCTCAAGGTGGGTCTCATGGTTCTCTATCTCACAATGTCCCTCAAACCAATGTTTTTGCTCTCAGATCACTGAGCAAAATGGTTTAAGGATGGCAAATGCAAGAATGAGGGATGTTTTGATAATTCTAGAATGAGATGTATTCTAAGTTATGTATGATTCTAGAAATGCGATAAACTAGATGATAAGATGACAAGGTCAGTATGAATACTATCCTAACATGATATATTTAGTCTACGATTGAGCTAAATGATAAAGAAAGGCTGCTCTTATGGGCTAAATGATGAGCATAAAATGATATATGAGCTTGAATGTAACAGTCCTCTAGGGTGACTGCCATCTCTCCAGTCACAAAATGGAAGGTGTTCGTATCACTGTGCCACCTCTCCGCAAGTGCTGTCAATAGCCCCCGGTTCACAGTGAACCGAGGTATATCTAAGAGAGAGGTCAACCCACATCTCTCAATAATATCCAGATCGGCCTGTGTCAACCGTGGTATCAATGTCCACGGTCTGGGAAATCTCTCTCGTGACTCGACCACACCCAATCGCTCCTGTCAAACAAGCAACACAAATCCAATATCAGTTTCCACATCAAAACAACGATATCAAAATCAAACTCACATCAACAACATGAAACACATTTGCTCATCTACATCAAGTTCAAAATCCTATCATTTTATATCAACTTGTAAAACAACTCAAGTTCTCAAAAACCATATAAAAACTTGTAAAACAACTCAAGTCTCCAAAATCACATAAACTTGTAAAACAACTCAAGTTTTCCACCCATATCAGCTTGTAAAACAACTCAAGTTTCCAACCCATATCAGCTTGTAACACACATCAGGCTTCACACATTGAACTTGAAACAGAACATGCAAATAAATCATATTTTGATCAAAACAACACATTGATATCTACATAACTTGAAATATCGCAAATCAAAACAAGTTATACCGATACTCATATTGGACAAATCCATAAAATCATGACAGACAAACAAAACAAATTTACAAATAGGCTCATCTCGCAAAAATTTTCTAGATGCGCTAAAACAGACTCCCGCTGCGCTAAAACCACTCCATGCGCTAGGCTGTTTTTCCTACGCGCTATTCTATCTACCTTATGCGCTAGACTGACTCTATGCGCTAAATCTCCCCCCATGCGCCACCTAACCTACCCTATGTGCTAGACCAACTCTACGCGCTAATCTACCCCTCCTACGCGCTACCCGTTTGACCCTATGCACTAGGTTAACCCTACGCGCTAAACCCTCTTATCCATGTGAACCCCTGTGACCCCTATGCGCTAGGACTACCCTACGCGCTAACCTGCTAACCCGACGCGCTACCCGACTGTCGCCATGCGCTATTCTACACATATGTGTTAACTTATTTTTGCTATGCGCTATCCTATCTATTTCAGACACAACCCCTAATATTCGACTAGATGCGCTACTTTAAACTTCGTATGCTCTAATCTATGCCCTAGACGTGCTAAACCATTAAACCCGAACTTTGAAAATAAAAAAATGACTAAAAACGACAAAATTAAAAGTCAAAAGATGGTCAAGAATGTTGACTTACTGGTGGTCCACGCACTGCAGGTCTCCGATACCTCCGAACGCGCTTGAAACGGTGTTTATGATAAGGAATAGGCATTTTCTCTACAGAGAAAATTCTCTTTCTCCAAAGTCAACAAAGCACAAACGAATCTAATTCAAGCCCTTTTCCACTTTTATAGGAGGAAAACGAAATTAGGGTTAGCCGAATGGACCTGTAATATGGTCGCGGTCTCCCCTATACCATAACATTTATAACTTATCGGGAGATGAATCAATTTACCCACATTTCACATGCATGAAATCGTACACATTATATGAATCTCATCAAATTAAATAAAAAAATTTCAAAAAAAATCGATTCATCTCCCGAGAGGGCATCACACATCAAATATCGAATCTGGGGCATGACTTGCAAATCAAAAAGCGACACAAAAAAAAAATTGCATTTGATCATAAATCACAAAAACACATTATTTTCTTTGAAATAACATGTGCATACATGTCACTTCAAAGAGGGGCAAAATGTAGACGTATAAAAATGACCATCTTCCTAAATGAATATTTTATGTTCAATTAAATTACCCGCATTCCTCTATTTTATTAAGTAAATTACTCAATTTATTTAAATAAAATTCACTATACTATTTAATGAATAAATCATTTTATTCAATTAAATCCCTTCTATCCACTTTTAATTAAATTCAAATTTAATTAAATAGTTATCCTAAATTGAATAAATCTAATTTATTTAATTTCCCCAAATTGCAACCAAATTGAATTAAATTACTTTATTTCAATTAAATCCTGTTATCCCTCTATCCACTTGCAAAATCCCAAACCCCTTTCTAATCCCTTCTAAAATCTTCTAATCGCTTCTAATTAACCTAACCCCTCCTCTAAACTGTGTCACATCCCTAAGCAAAGGGAAGTCACTTCTCAAACCTCAAAGTCTCCAATAACCATTAAAGGCTTTCAACCTTCAACCACTTAAATCTTCAAAGTCTCCAATAACCATTAAAGGCTTTCAATATTCAACCACCTAATCCCTAAAGTCTCCAATAACCATTAATGGTTAACTCAAACCCTCTTACATGGTTAAAACATTTGTTTTAACTCAACCTTCACCCAACCCAAGGGTCTCATTAGGCCTTTAATGCTTTGACCATGATTATCTCTTAATCATTTGCACAAAGGTTTATCCTTGGATTAACTCTTAATCCATTGGGTAAACCTAACTTAAGCTTAACCCTTACCCTCTAGATAACCATGAGGTCTCCTCAAGCATTTAATGCCTCCAACCCCTTTTCTCAACCCAACCCTATGTTGACAATTGTCACCATTTCATTGGTGTCAATTACAAACATGGATCCCCAACTTTCAAACTCAACCCTTGATTGAATCTTTCAATCCTGACCATCCATTGCCCTATTTTTGCTATAAATAGAGCTCCCATTCCTCCATTTTAATAATCCTCCAAGTTTGTATTATCACACTTATGCTCAAATACATTCAAGCTCATATATCATTTTATGCTCATCATTTAGCCTCTCTTTAGAATAGAAATTAGTCTAAATTTGCATGTTTAGAATACTTTTTTTATCATTTAACTCAATCATAGACTAAATATATCATGTTAGGATAGTATTCATACTAACCTTGTCATCTTATCATCTAGTTTATCGCATTTCTAGAATCATACATAACTTAGAGTACATCTCATTCTAGAATTATCAAAACATAGCTAAAACATTTTGCTCAGTGATCTAAGAGCAAAAACATTGGTTTGAGGGACATTGTGAGATAGAGAACCATGGGACCCACCTTGAGAAGCTGAGTAACACGTCGTTGTTCCATAGCTTGCACCAAGAAGTCCTGTGTGTGTGTGTGGACTAGTATCTAACGATATTTTCACATATTAAGTTTTATTAGCCCACTTTTCCCGCATACAAAACTTACCCATTCCCATCATGGCTTGTTATTGATCTACCCAAGATTGGTTAGCCATTCATAATAAACCTCCCTTTCCATCCATAGTAAATCAGATCCTATCTATGGCTAAGGCAAATCTTACATCTAGTGATGGGTGTGGAATTGAGAACATCACATGTTTCGAGGAGTACAGTTTCTTCCAACTTTCTTCAGTCTATCCGCGCACAATCCACAATAAAGTAGCATCTTGCATCACAGATCCGCAATAAAGTTTCATTTTCTCCGCAATAAAGTATCAGTTTCATGGATTCAGTCAGTTTCAGATGAGACAGCAGCAACAATGGGCTTCAACAAATCAAATCTTTCAACAGACTCAGACAACATTATGGTTCAGTGCTATCTATCATTTTTGTGAAAGTAAACATTGTGACCACAATCAAATAAGACTTATACAAGTGACAAGAGACACTAAACTTGAGGACTACAGTGGATGTTGGTGTCGAGTCTTGGTTTTCTTTTGATTTTATCTTTTTTGATGACATGTCTTTTAGCTTTTTCAGGATGTCTCTGACTAGAGATTCTATCTCTAGGATGTCTTTGACTAGAAAGGCGAGGATGGGGTATCGTCACCTATTTTTCTTTTGTTGTCTGTGGATTATCTCTTAGTAATGCTATTACTTGTCCAAGGATATGAGGACACTGTGAGTTTAGTATGAACTGGGTCATTCCTTGTTTGTGACTGTCTTATCTCCATGTAAACAGGTACAATGACTTTCTGAGTCAAACATATGCCTCGATTGTCATAACCTACTTGTCATAATAAAGCTCAATGATGATAACGCACAAGAAGCTCATTTCACTTTCATATCTTTTGTCTTCCATCCCCTTTCTTGATTGACTTCCATCATCCTTCTCGAGTCCGCGTAGCCTGCTATCACATGACTGAGTATAATGACACACCAAAAACATTTGCATTTCATGTAGTTGCACCTGCATTACCACATATAAACATTTCATACATACATATAGATATCACAACTGTATCACATCCTGCACACAACACCTGTTAGCACAATTTACATTTGGATTATCATATTTATCTGCATTACATACATTCACATTTTCATCATGCATACACATATAAAACATAAAAGAACAAAAAAATATATATTGCATTGCATCATATACATATTTGCATCCATATCATAACCATCACATAGAAACATACATCATGAAACATCTCATCACATAAGTACACATGCATATAGTTGCCGCAAAGATGAATCATCTCATATATATATAATCAAAAGTGTCATGATACAATGATGTCAAAATACATATGGCTACGCAACCAACCCTCGTGTCGCCCTATCCGAACAGAGGAACCCACTGATAACTCCTACCAACACTGTTGGTAGTGCTAATCCTGTCCATGTCATGGTATCCTATGCCACATGTCCCATCCTCATCTCCAGTCCCAGATCCTAGAACACTCATCTAAGGGCATCTTTGTCTTCATCTCGATCGTACGGAATCAGCTCCCCATCGATCGGTATCCGCAGAATCCTGTATACATCCTCCAGGGTGATTGTCATCTCCCCCATCGGCAAATGAAAAGTGCAAGTCTCAGAGTGCCACCTCTCCACCAGTGCAGTCAGCAATCCCACGTTCACCCAAAATTCAGGCACATAAAGAATATGTCTCAATCCCATAGCTTCAATCGCAGCTCAGTCCTCGGCTGTCAACTCAGGTCGCAACCTCTAAGTCGATGGGAATCTCTCCTGTGACTCCAACATAGGCAAATACTCCTGCAGTCACACAAATCAATCATCTCAGTCCTAGTGACACTCACTGTTCATCACAAAGTGTTGCTTCTATCCCAGTGGTACTCCCTGTTCATCACAAAGTACTATGTGTTTGGCACTCCCTGTTCATCACAAAGTGCTGCTCACATTTGCACTCACTGTTCATCACAAAGTGTTGTTCATATTTTAGTACTCCATGTTCATCACAAAGTACTATATCTTGGTACTCACTGTTTATCACAAAGTGCCTTGATCTATCTTATCCTAGGGCCTATGCTTGAGTGAATCCTCTTGAGTAATTTCCTAATTGGCAATGTATGTTCTATCACATAATTGTCAATCCTAGCTCTATTTTCTATCCTAGTTTTCCCTATAGGACCTGTTTGAGTGTATCCTCTCAGCAGCTTATCCAATCGACAGCGTATGTTCGTCACAGAACTGTCGATTTGACCTAGAAGACAAAAATTCACATTTTTGGACACAAACACGCTTTCCTGACATAAACGCACATTTATTACATTACCTAGTATGCAATAATGACAACAATAAATGCATCAAAGTACAAGGAGGTTTTGTGGTACTTACTGGCTCTCCTGCCTCTGCTGGCCTCTGAAATCGACGAACGCGATCGAATCTGTGAGCCATTGTCATCGCTACTGACTATTGTTGCTCTATCTCGCTTTGCACTCTGATCTCTTAGAGGTGTAGACGACAATGAGGATGCATTTCCCTCGTGGTCTATCTTATAGACTGCCCTAGCCCTAGTCTCCTATGTCAGTCTTCATTATCCCGTGACTCTGACACTTTATCCGGTCAGTCCATTCTATCCTGTCTTTCTTATCGAGAGATTGTCTGTGGTCTTTTCACACATTTTCATCCAATCTCTCGAGGGGGCATCATTCCCATCTTGGGGCAACTCTGTATCAGTTCATCTTATCTTCTTTGAAACAACGCGACAAGCCGCATTGTCTCAAAGAGGGGCAAAATGTAGACACCTAAAATTGTCCAGTCTAATTAAATAAATATTTTATTTATTTAATTATCTAAGCTTAATTCTTCTATTAATTAAATAAATCTTTATTTATTTAATTAATTCATTTATCCTCTTCTAGCCTTATTTTTCATTTAAATAAATACATTTATTAATTTAAATTATCCTTTTCTTAAATTAAATAAATATCTTATTTATTTAATTATCCCACTTCTTCTATTAATTAAATAAATATTTATTTATTTTATTAATTCATTAACCTTTTCTACCCATGACATGTCATTCATTCTTAATTCCTACACTACCTACCCCTTTCATTATTTCATTATTTATTTTACTTACCCTCTAATCATAGACGACCTCCTTTTACACCTCTCAATCTTATCCCTCCATTTCATATAGTGTCTTCTATATAAGGAGATACTTCCTTCATTATCAAACCCTGGCTAATCAATTTTATGCACTTGACTACACTACGATCCTACTTGCAACCACATTTCGTTCTTTGTTGAGCTCTTGTGCACATAAAATCTGAGAGCAAATATATTAAGCAAGATCAATGGAGATAGGAAGAATGGAGATCCAAACCCTATTGGACATGTGAGGGTATAATCTTTGTGATTTCATTCGATTTGCATTGTCTTAGGTAATCTTCATATGTTATGGTGGATCTTTGTTGTTGTTAGGCTAGGGTTTTGTGGTTGAAGTCATTTAGTCTTTCAATATTGTTATTATTGTTATCCATTTTCACCATAAACAATTACATCAATAGAACTTTAAATGGATATGAGCTAAATTATACCTTCATTGAGAAGGCTCGCTTAGCTATGGTGTTCACCTCTCAAAAGTTTTGCCACTACATGCTAGCTCACACAATTAAGCTAGTAGCAAAAATTGATCCTCTCAAGTATTTACTCGGCAAAGTAGCTCTTACAAGAGGATTGGCTAAGTGGGTCATGATTCTTAGTGAGTTTGATATCCAGTACATAGAACGTCGGGCTATCAAAGGACAGGTAATTGCAGATCAACTCGCTGAAGCACCACTACCAGATCAACAACCAATATAGGTGGAATTTTCGGACATGGATGTACTCACTGTCACACCCAAACAATGGACCCTATACTTTGATGGATCCTATACACAACATGGATCGGGTGTCGGCATCCTTTTCGTCACTCTAGAAGGGCACACAATTCCATGATCTTATAGACTGATGTTTCCATGCACCAACAACATCACTGAATGTGAAGCTCTAGTGACAGGAATCAAAATGGTTGTGGAATGGAGAATCACAAAATTGAGAGTCTATGGGGATTCTCAATTAGTCATCAATCAGATCAATGATGAATATCAGATAAAGGATGATAAGCTAATGCCCTATAAGAGAATGGTGGATGATTTCAAACAGTACTTTGTACACATCACCTTTGAGCAAATACTGAGATTGGACAACAGAGTTGTCGATGCAATGGCCACTATCGCTTCACTGCTACAAATTCCTCAAAAACAGAGTCGTTATGAGATCCTGGTAGAGCAATTGTTTTCCCTAGCTTATGACAATTCTGCATCCCAAGTCATCTATGCCTTAACTGGTTCAGACTCCCCTCTATATGGGACAATTTATGATTATCTTAAGAACAATACCCTTCCACTCAACCTATCTTGTAACCAAAAATGCAGCTTCATCCAGCAAGTTCCCGTTATATCTTAACCACTGACACACTTTATCGTCGAGGTCTAGATGGTACTCTTCTTTGATGCTTCGATCGTAATGAATCTGACTCTGCCTTACACGAGCTTCATGAGGGTATCTATGGTACGCATTCAAGTGGTCCTACTCTCGCCAAGAAACTTCTAAGAATGGGATATTACTGGTCGACAATGGAGAAAGGGTCTTATCAATTTGAAAAGAAATGTCTTAAGTGCCAAATTCATGGCAATCTTATCCATGCACTGACACAGGAGTTATAGTTGTTCACCACATCTTGGCCTTTCTGTCAGTGGGGACTCGATTTAGTAGAAAAAATTAATCCTTCTTCTTCAAATGGACACAAGTTCATTATCACTACAACAGAGTATTTCACCAAGTGGATTGAAGTAGTCCCGATGACCACTATAACTAGAAAATAGATCGCCTCATTTATTCTTAATTATCCCATTTGCAGATATGGCATTCCCAGTTCCATCATCACCAACAACGGGCGTCCTTTCAAAAATCAAGACATACAAGAGCTATGTGAAAGATTTAAAATCCAACATCGCTTCTCCACACCATACTACCCACAAAGAAATGGTCAAGCGGAGGCATCAAATAAAATAATTTTGAAAAATCCTTAAGCAAACAGTAAATGATGCGGGTAAGGATTGGCATGTACAACTCAATCCGACACTTTGGTCATACAAGACTAGTATCTAGACACCTGTAGGGGCTACACCATATTCATTGGTGTATGGATCAAAGGCAATTCTAGCTCTTGAGGTAGAAATCCCACTTCTCAGAGTATCTTTGAAGGGCCTCATACTAGATGAGGAATATTGGGTAAACAGGTTGCATGAACTAGAGCTTCTTGATGAAAAATGACAACATGCCTATGACCATCTCAAGGAATACCAGCAATGAATGTGCAAAAGCTATAATCACAGAGTCATCCCTAGGGATTTCAAAGTCAGTGATCTCATACTAAAAGAAAATCCGAGAAATCAACAAGATCAGGAAAAGAAAGGGAAGTTTGAACTTAACTGGTTGGGTCCTTTTGTCATCATCTCAGCCTACGGATCAGGGGCATGTCAAATAACAACTTTAGAAGGGGACGTGCTCAACGAACCAACCACTAGCATCCATCTGAAAAAATTCTACACTTGAGCCGTCTAATGCATGGAAAAAATCATAAAAAATAAAAAAATAAAAAAAATCAAAAGAATACAAAAAAACCAACAAAAAAAACAAGTAGTGAAAACCTAGCAACAGGCACTATTTGTGAGAGACCAGATCCTCTATCTATTAGTACTTATATCTTTGATCCACGTCTCAGATAATGGCCATTGGCCAACACTTATTCACACAGCATTATACTGGACATACTTAGCGTAGTCACTGTCCTTGATTATCCAAAAAAAATTATCCATATCATATCCCACCATGGCTTGGTGATCAACGTATATATCCACATCGATATATATCTACAACTAGGGGCATCATTCCTCTCACTTTCTAGCATTTCGACAACAAACAACAAGGATCACAACATGCTAAGGAAACAATGTCAACAATTGCTCATCAGGCTAGAAAACAAGACCAGTATCCAACTGAAAAACTTTAACACACACATGATGGATAATTTTCTGAATTATGATTTGTTTACATATAGCATGAAGTTTTGACTATTTTGTATCTTAAATTTTTGAATCATTAGATCTCTTGAGCTACTCGAGGATGCATTAAGCTAGAGAAAGCAATGAAGGAATCTCATATTTTTGGTTTTCTGTCTGTGAGGTGATCATTCGTATGGTACAAATTTGTCTCGATACATGATTGGAAACATATCATTGAAGACATTTTTGATTTTGCACATGCAAATGGTTAACTCTTGTCTGTTTTACACAAGCAACACTCAGGTAGTCTTGGTTCAATTATACCTCGATGCTTATGCTGCCTTGCAATATCAAAATTCATGTAAGTCATACTCAGGTTGTTATGGTTCAATTATACCATGATGCTTGTATTAACTTCCAACATATCAAAAGCTCAATGATGACAAACAAAAATCGAGCACAAACAAGTGACTAAACAAGAATGACAATGACATAATTAATGTGATCATTTAGTTGCATATCATTTTAAAACTTGCATTTAGTTGCATGTCATTCTTAAATCTTGCATTTAGTTGCATATCATCTTAAATCTTGCATTAGTATCCCATCACTATCATTATCATACTTCTCATTTTCAAGATACATCTCATCATCATCATCTAGTCATATTCATAATTGCATCCATCACATGCATATCTATTGCATCATCATGGAATCTTTCTTCACTTCCATATCTTCATCATTCATCAAACTCTCATCTACCATGTCTTATATAAGATATATCTTTCCTGAAAATAGACATTTTGATCGAGTCTTATATAGGATGTATCTTTCCTGAAACCCAACGTTTTAATCGAGTCTTATACAGGATGTATCTTTCTTGAAACTAGACATTTTGATCGAGTCTTATACAGGATGTATCTTTCCTGAAACCAAACATTTTTATCAAGTCTTATACAAGATATATTGTTCTCGAAACCAGACGTTTTGATCATCTTTGTCTTATACAGGATATATCATTCCTTAAACCAGACGTTTTGATCATCTTTGTCTTATATAGACGATGTCATTCCTGAAACTAGATGTTTTGATCATCTTTGTCTTATACAGAAGGTGTCATTCTTGAAACCAGACTTGGTCTCAGTCTTCTCAATTCTATCAATCCATTTCATTTGATCCATTCTATCAAGTCTTATACAAGATGTATCTTTCCTGAAACCAGATGTTTTGATCTAGTCTTATACAGGATGTATCTTTCTTGAAACTAGACATTTTGATCAAATCTTATACAGGATATATCATTCCTGAAACCAGACGCTTTGATCATCTTTATCTTATATAGGCCGTATCATTCCTGAAACCAAACGTTTCGATCATCTTTCTCTTATACAGAAGGTGTCATTCCTGAAACCAAACTTAATCTCAATCTGATCAATCTTATCAATCCAATCAATCTTATCAAACCCGTGCATGTCATCAATTATCCACTCTTCTATCTTTCAAATAACATTCCTCTTCTTTTGAGAGATCATTCATGCCTTTAGTGCACAAACGATCTCCTGAGGGGGTATTATCATATCAAATCTAGACATCAATTTCATATCAATTTCATATTGACATCAGTCTCATATCAACTTTTCATATAAAATCAATTCTTCATATCTGGAGCATCATATCGACATTTCGACACACAACATCATATCGACAATTTTGACAACATATCCGGTAAATTTTATTTGAATCAAAATGTGCACACACGTCACTTCAAAGAGGGGCAAAATATAGATGTATAAATCTGACCACTTTCCTAAATAAATATTTAATATTTATTTTAACCCTATTCCTCCTATTACTTAGATTCTATTTAATTAATTTCTTCATATTCATAAATTTGATTAAATGAATTACTCAAGTTGTTTAATTGAGTTCACTTAAACCTTTTCTAGCCTTTAATTAAATAAATCATTTTATTTAATTAAATTCCCCTTTCTCCCTTTTTAATTAAATTTACATTTAATTAAATTGATCCTTGAAAATAAATAAATCTAATGTATTTATTTAAATCTCCCACTTGTATTTATGCAAGTTGCATTTATTTTAGTTTATAATAAAGTAATTTTATTTCAATTAAAATCCTCCTCCATCCACTTGCATTTTCCTACATCTCCCACTTGCCTCCTAAACCCCTTCTAGATTCTTCTAATCCATTCCAATTAGCCTAACTCATCTCCTAATTATTGTCACATTCCTAAGCAAAGAGAAGTCACTTGTCAAAGCCTCCGAAGTCTTCAATAACTATTAAAAGCTTTATGTCCTCAACAAGTTAGTCCTCAAAGTTTTCCAAACCATTTAAGGCTCTTAAATAACCATTAATGGTTAACTCAATATTCTTACATGATTAGAGACTTTCTCTCTAACTCAACCCTCATCTAACCCAAAGGTCTCATCAAGCATTCATGGCTTTAACCTTGGTTATCCCTTTAACCCTTGCACAAGAGTTTACCCCTTGGGTAAAAGCTTTATCCATTGGATAACCCTAGCCTAACCTTAACCTTTACCTCCCAAGGTAACCTTCATGTCTTCTCAAACATTTAATGCTTCTTTCATCTCCTCTCAAACAACCTCTTGTTGAAAATTATCACCATTTCATTGGTAAGAATTGTAAACATGGATTGATTAACTTTCAATCCTAGCCCTTGTTAAGATTATCCAATCTTGACCATCCATTGCCCTATTTTCCCTATAAATAGAGCTCTCATTCTCTCATTTTGATATATAAATCTATGTGTATCATACTTATAGTTATTTTGCTAGTGAAAGGATCCAAGTCTTTGTGCATCTAACTTATAGTCTAATTACTAAGCATTTTAGCCTCTCTTTGATAAATTATCTTAATAAGCATTTAGAAGCATTCTAATATCTTAGAATGTCCATGTTAGACTAGTATATCATTGCTAGGATAATTAGTTAATCTTATCATCATCTTTATGATAGCTTAATCATCATAGATTCAATAGCATACATATCTGGGAATGCATTCATGCATAATAATCAAACATCACTCGTTCTTGGAGTTGTCATCTTTAAGTCACTTTTCTCAGTGACCTAAAAGCAAAGGCATTGACTTTAGGGATCCTGTGAGATAGAGAACAATGGGACACCCCTTGGGAAGTTGAGCTATTTCAATATAGTTCCTATAACTTGCACCAAGAGTCTCATTGGTGTGTGGACCCTTTGAAACTGACTTTCACGTTTCTGTTGCCCTCATTTCCCGCACACATATATAATATAATTATATTTAATATTATATTTAATATTTGCTATAATTTAAATTGAATCATTATTATACATTATATTTATATAGTACAAATTATTAAACTTATTTTTAAAATAATATTATACTTAAATTTATTATCAATATTGCCAATAAAATACACTCTTTGGATTCATTTGATAAATTGTTCAATTCTATTGAGGTGTCAAAGTCAAAACCACTTTGATAGCTTCCATTTATATTACAACAATACACATGTTTTAGTGTAATTAGTACCTTCCTATCAATCACACCCTTTGGTTAGCAGTTAGGTCTTATCCTTATCAATGCTTTCATTAGGGTTGTACTTGACTTTCTACACCCACCTTGTACCAACTACTTCCTTACTACTGGATAGTTTAGTGAAATCTCATGTATCATTATTCTCAATTATTTCTATCTCACTATTCACTACATCAACATAAGAGTTGTCGATTTATTCTTTTCTGTCTTTTTGGGGTATTTCTAATATTTTCTTATTTTCTCACTAGAAGATTCAAAAAATATTTCCCTTCTTAAACTGAACTTCACCATCCCTATCTATTTTTCATTTATTTCCTTTTTTGTTTATTTTGATTTTTCTTAATTTTTATTTATTACCAAATTTTGCCTACTAGACCATACAACTTGTATACTTTATTTTCTTATTCATAATAAAAATGCATTTTAGGCCTTTATCATTTAACTAAATCATTTTTTTCTTTGATATGTGTGCACAAACCATGTCACAGGATAGGGTTGTCGTTGCACCAAAAAATCGACCTGTCAATGCTCGATACAACCACTAGACTTATAAAATCCACGTGAGGCTGTTAAACCATGTTGTGAATCCCCGTGAGGGACGCTGGCCCACTACCAACAATCCCCCTCCCAGCGTCACTCGCCGTGGCTTGCGTGATTCGAACCTACGACCAAGCTCTGATACCACTTGTAGTCACACAAATCTGTCCAGCTTAATTAAATGAATATTTTGTATTTATTTGATTAAAAATCCACTAGCCATCAATTAATTAAATTAATATTTAATTAATTCATCTCCAAACATTCTTCTATTAATTAAATAAATTATTCAATTTATTTTAATTCATTCATTAAATCAAATTCAAATCAATTAAATAAATAAAATCTATTTATTTAATTAAATCCCCTATTACTCTTTTAAATAAATTAAATAAAACATTTATTTAAATCATTATCCCCCCCAACTTGCATTTTCCTACAAATGCAACTTGCACATATTTATTGAAATAAATAAATTTTTATTTTAATAAAATCCTATTTTTCCCTCACCCACCAAATCCACTTGCAA
The DNA here is from genome assembly GCF_030272615.1 of Cryptomeria japonica. NCBI lineage: Eukaryota > Viridiplantae > Streptophyta > Pinopsida > Cupressales > Cupressaceae > Cryptomeria > Cryptomeria japonica. Next base: position 86,232,984 of record NC_081412.1, read on the forward strand.
AATCTAATCCCCTTCTAGATTCTTCTAACCCCTTCCTAATTAGCCTAATCCATCCCCTAATTATTGTCACATTCCTAAGCAAAATGGAGTCACTTCTCAAAGACTCCAAAGTCTTTGAAAAGCATTTAATGCTTTGTGTGTTCAACAAATTAACCCCCAAAGTCTTCCAAGACCACTAATGGCTTTTACATGACCATATTTCAAACTCGTCTCCCCAAACATTTATTGTTTTGACCATATTCATCCATTTCACATTTGCACAAGAGTTTATCTATTGGATAAAAGCTTTATTCTTTGAATAAAGAGTTTATTCATTCAACCAACCTTGACTTTAACTCCCAAGGTCATTTCAAGCATTAAATGCTTATTCCCTCTCCTCTCAACCTATCTCACATTGACACTTGTCATCCTGGGATTGGGTTGAAAGCCCTCACATGGATTTGAAATCATTCAATCCTGACCCTTGTTGAGATTGCTCAATCTCAACCATCCATTGCTCCATTTTTCCTATAAATAGAGCCCATTTCTTCATAATCCAGATCCTGAAAACTTGTATGCATTTAAGCTATAGGCATTTTAAGAGAGCGTTTAGCGTAGCAATCTAATATCTTGTCATTTTGGTTAAAATATATCATTTTAGCATCAAATAGCATAGTATTAGATTTTCATTTCACATTTGGAGCACAATGCTACAATCTCAATCCTCCATAAGCATCCATAGTGCAAAAAGCTGCTGAGAGCTACACTATTTTGGAACTTGGAGAGGAGAGGAACAAGGGAGAAGGAGCTAAGACCATGCTAAGAGGCATTTGGAGATGTCTCATTATCTTTGTTTCTTTAGTTAGATATATTAGCATGTTTTTAGTGTCTCTCTTGGTATGTCTTTTTAGATTAGTTTTTGATTGACTAACACTAACGATTTTCTTGTGTCTTTTGTGTTGTTTATCATTGACTAACCTTGTCCATTTAGGAGGGCATCATTTGGTGAACCCGACGTGAATCGAACACCAAAATATCATTGTTTTTGGCAAACTAACATGTATGACTGTTGAAAGTGTCACACAGGTTGCGCTTTGGCGCTATTGAACATGTTCTAGCGCTACCGACACTCATGTTTTTAGCGCTATTGTTCTTACAATAGCGCTATTGTTCTTACAATAGCGCTATTGTCCAAATTTCAGTGCTTTTGAAACCGTTTTAGCGCATTAGTCGTTCTTCTGGCGCTATTGATAAACTTTTAGCGCTTTTGCCTCTCTGCCATTCCTGTTCTTTCAGCGCTTTTGTGTTAAATAGCGCTTCTGTTCAAACACAGATTAGCGCTATTGTAACAGAGAGTTGTACGAAAATTCCTTGTAACCAAAAACCAAAAATTTTAGGCTTGTAGAAGCCCACCAAAACATGCGGATTTTTCTAACTAATTGTCTTTTATGCAGGTTCTAATCTTTTTGTGCAGGGGAAGGAGTTAGTTTAGATGCCTTAAAGTCTCTTTTTTTACTTTCTTTCAACAAAAGTTGGTTAAAAAGAATCCATTTTTCCTTCTTGCACAAGTTAAAATAAACCTCACATTTTATTTTGGAGTGCATAAAATGAACCTCAAACTTGTTTTTGGTGCTTAAAAGAAAATTCATCTTTCTTTATTACAAGGTAAAAAGAACAACAACTTCAAATTTTGTTTTCATTGCAAGTTAGGGATACATTTTGTTTTGGTGCTTAAAATCAACAAGACAAATTTTCTTTCTTACATCAAACTTAAAAATCACAATCCACACTTCAATTTTTGGGAAAGTAAAAAGAACAATTCACTTGTTTTGATTTTGCAAACAAATTTTACTTCAAACAAATGTGCTTTCATTAAGTTGACCAGGATTTCCGAATTCTAGATTACAAAACACATTGCTTTTGAAGTTAAAAAGAACACCATGACTGTTGGAGCAACATCTCCAAATAGTTAGATCACATTGCAATGATGGATTAAAAAGAACAAGTGTCTTTCATGCTTGACACACTTGTGCAAAAAGTCGGTCAAGTGGTCCTACCTCTAACACACACTATCCTCTCCCTTGGCTTTCGTGGTCCTAGATGCAAGAGAAAAGTGTTAGTAACACTCACATTTTATCTTTTTAAGAGAGGCCTGCCAAGGGATCGATACTCTTGGGAATGACCTTGAGCGGTAAATCCTTCGAGCCACTATAGAAATCAGGTGAGAGCGAAAGTTGTAGCCTTGGGTATAGCTGTTCCTACAGTGTAATTGGTCGAAAGGACAAATGAGCCCCACCACCAGTTACAAGGCTCTTAAGTGAGTCACTGCAGAATGAACTTATGTCCAAAAACATCGAACATGACTAAAAACCTTTAAGTAGTAGCCCACCCGTTCTATTGATTGAGGATATTTGCGATATAATTTAGTGCAAGAGCATAGATGGTTTTGCTCCCAAGATACTCACCATACATATTTCCTTGAGTAGAAACATAGCTTTTTGAAAAGTCACTTGTGGTTTGATAAAAGTGGTGACTCCCCCATCATAGGGATCATCTATTTGTTATGCTCGTGCAAGACTTAGTATATCACATCCTTACCTGCCACGGCGGGATTCATAAGGTATGTAGTACCAAAGTCGAAGAAATATCAAGATGTGGGCTAAATTTATCACAACTGACCATTTGACCTTAGGGATAAAAAGTGTTTGAAGTGTGTTCGTTTTAAAGACCAAGTACAAATTAAGCCGACTTCAGGCTTTGGAAATACACCTTAAAATACATCTAAAGGAAGGGTCATATACAAGTCCAAGGATTGGGTTGATCTAGACCCATACTCATTTGTGTCTTTTAGGCAACATTCTTGTGTTTGTGTGCTTGCTTTGTTTTCTTGTCAAAAAAACATCAAAAGAAAAATCACTTCCAAAAAGAAAGTATTCATCCAACCAAACACATAAAAAACAAAGTGCAAACAACAAAGAGTCAAATTTTATGACCATTCTTCACATCTTGCGAAAGAAGAAGCATCATCAGAATATCAACTTGAAAACAAGACCATTAAACTCAAAGGCTTTGATCAAAAGAAGGAAGTTCTTCTATATAAATAGACAAATCTTTGTCTCACATAGAGTCTTTCTGCATCGCATGTGGCTCTACCTTTAAGGCAAAACAAACAAATTTGATTCAGAATCATTGAACCGCAGAGCTTTTATGCAATATAGAGCTCTGAGTTATCACAAAAACCAAGGAGGCAAGATTAATCCCAACTTTTTCCCAAACATTTGTATCACATACAACACAGCTCGAGAAGTGCCACCAACGCCCAAAAGGGAAGAGGTAGAATTTGTTCCATTTGTAACACAAAGTTTTTATTGAAGTTGAAAATATTTTTCATCCATCATCACTTCATCATCAATCCGTTCCAACTCTCAAAACATTAAGAGGTTCTTGTTCCAAGATCCCTTTTTAGATATTGCTTGAATCAAACACGTCGCATCACTTTTTAGATTGTTTCTACATCTAGGATAAGCTCATCCTAAGAGACACATCTACGCAGGGTAAAACTAGTTCATGAGTGAATCCTCTCATTACTAGATAGTTAAATCTATAACACATCTCAGATTTCTATACACCTTATCACATCCAAACTTATCAAACAAGCAAGCAATTCAAAGAAGGAATTTCGGTTACATCTACCTTAAAAGTGCTAGAGATCTACATGCAACACAAATCACCAACCATCAATCTTTCATTTCATCAACAACTCATCATCATTTTCACTCAACTTCAACAAAGACTCATAAACAAAATGGCTCAAACCTGATCACAGTCAAGGCAATGAGAAATAGAAATGGAAGAAGAAGAAGAGGAAAATCTCAATGAATTTCAAGAAGCACTTGGAGGAAATGCAAATGACAAAAACCGAAGTACTCCTACTCCTGCAACAATAGAAAGGGCCCAGCATAACCCTCTCTTTAACAGATTATTTGACGAAATACTCAGGAGCAATGCGGATGCACACTTCTTAAGACTCGCTTAAGAAGGAGCAAAACTCCCCTTTGACTTTGATCTTGCCCAATTAAGACAAGCATCAGAAAGACAAAGTCGCCATGAAGAGGCAAGAGGTAGAGATCCCATCAGATATAACATTCCTCGAGGTAACCCACCACCTCCTCCTCCAAATGAAATGGAGATGTTGCGGCAACAAGTCGAGAATCTTGCCCAACAACTTCATAGTGGTGTCAAAACTAACCAATTCTCACTCAATGCCATCTGTCCCTATCCTTTTGATAGGAATCTTTATATGCCACCCTTTCCATGCGGGTTCGAAACACCAAAATTCGAAAAATATAGAGGAAAGGGAGATCCTCGCGATCATGCCAGAGAATTTCATTCCGCTTGTCTTGAAGTGGCATATGAAGATACATACCTAATGCGCCTTTTTCCCCAAAGCTTGGGAGGAACAACCACATCATGGTTTTCCCGACTATCAGGTGGCATTAGAACATTTGAGGAACTTATCCAGAAATTCCTCGCTCATTACTCTCATAACATTGAACGCAACATTACCATGGCTGATCTGTGCAACACCAAACAAAAACCAGATGAACTTTTCTCAATATTCCTGCAACGATGGCACCAAATGTCTAGCAGACGTTCTCTTTAGTTACCTAAACGAGAACTAGTGGAAATATTCATTTCCAACTTAAACGAAGAAATAGAATTTCACCTGGATGTCAAAGACACAGACTCTTTTAATGATATGATCACCAAGGGTTTAAAATGTGAACAGGCACTCATCAAGAAAGGACTCATCAAAATCTTTAATGAACCAAAAGATGGTCCTCGCCCGCACTTCAATAGTGATAAACCAAGCTTCTGGAACAAAAACAAGAATATCGTCAACGATGGGGTTGTGGATGCCCGGACTATCCAAAATGCACAACCTGTGGTTCGGTTTGCAGGACAAAATCCTCCACCTCAGAATAACACAAATGTTCCTTCCAATCAAGGTCGCATCACATCTCACAATGAACCAAGACCTCATCAGCAAAAATAGAAACGCACATACACTCCCTTAGGGGAACCCATCGAAACTATCTTGCGACAACTCATTTCTCAAAATTTGGTCACTCTACCTAAACTATCAAACTATGAGCCTCAGGTTAAACCGGCATGGTGGAGAGATACTGAACACTGTGAATTCCATCAAGGAAGAGGACACAAGACAAGTAATTGTCATCGATTGAAAGATCTTATTCAGGATCTTATTGATCGAGGAGAAATTGAAATTGAAGGACATGACGCAAAAACAACCAATAATGATCATCTGATGTTCAAAAATCCACTTCCATCCCAAGATCAAAGGGGTCCTTCCACTTCTAGGCGAGGCACTGATACCACTGATTATACACAGGCTGCGTATAATTACACTGTAAATCATCTGTATGATGCCAATGAACAAGTTGCAACTATAACCTTCAAAAATCCCAACTCAAATTGCAATGTTGTTATGTGTCGCGGCAAAGTCACCATAAAGGCAGCTCCACAAGGCACCACCTCCATCCCAAAGCAATACAATCTTGTGGAACAATTAGACAAAACGCCTACACTTATATCCATTTTAGAGCTTTTGCGTCTATCACCATCTCATAAAACTATCTTGGATCAAGCACTCCAAGAGGCGTCAGTCCCTACAAACTTGAATGCAGACCAATTTCAAGCCATGGTTGGAAGTCTAAAGTCATCACCTTGTCTCACTTTTTCCGAAAGTGACAACTCTTCCTTCCAACAACCTCATAACGCCTCACTCCACATTGAAGGATTTATTAATCAGCATAGGATCAAGCGAGTCTTGATTGATAATGGAGCAGGCCTGAATATTTATACCCTACAATTGGTCACAGCATTGGGATATGCCATAGAATCAGTGGATCCTTGTAAAAAGATCATAATCAAAGCCTATGACGATGCAGAGCGTTCATCCAAAGGAGCCATGGTACTACCAATCTGAGTGGGCCCTGTGGTAAAGCACATTATCTGTCAAGTTCTGGACCTTCCTCTACCATACAATCTATTGTTAGGGAGACCTTGGATACATGCCATGCAAGCTATTCCATCTACCTACCATCAATGTATCAAGTTCCTGCATAACGGTGTAGAGATCACAATCTTGGGCGATGCAAATCCCTTTGCGTTTTGCCATAATATCAGCCATCAACCAGAGATTACTGTTCCTAATAATAGAGAAGCCATTTCCTCCACATCATATATAAGTCCCGCTTCTCTTGCCAGTTCAAACACCACTATACCCAAGCAAGAAAAGCTTAAGATGAAAGTAGCAGAGGAAGGTCCCGGGGAATACAACTTGAGTCAACTCTTTTGTGTGGGACAGATGCCCACTTCCCCTAGAACACATGGTAAACCACAGCAGGTACTTCAATAATCATTGATCACGCCAGCATGTGCTTTGACGCCTTTCATCCTTGGAAAGAGTCAAGAGGAAGAAACCCAAGATGAGGACCTAGCAGAATGGATCTACAAAGATCCAATCACCACTGATATACCGCAAGTTAAACTTCCCACGGATCAGTATGGTAAAGGTCTCCTCATTATGCAATGAATGGGATATGATGGTCAGAATGCTTTGGGATATTGCAAACAAGGACGACATGAACCTCTACTGCCAGAATTAAAGCCCAAAGGTAATACAGGCCTAGGCTTTGAGAAAGAAATCTTTCCCAAACTCAGATTCAAAGGAAAACCCAGCAAACCATTATGTTAACCTACTGCAAAAATGACACCTTTTATCATTAAAGTAGCCTCAAGCACCATCCCAACTGCCCCATCGAGGCTCACAACCCCAATACCACCATCTACAATACCAATCATCCCACCAAGCGAGCCAGTAATCCCATCCACAACAACAATCCCATCAATAGTACCATTAGCAGTAGCAACTGTATCAGAACCCGCAGTAGCATCTATGGCACCAGTAGTTCCAGCAGAAGCCACTAAGTCAATATTACCACTACTCCCCATATCAGATTCCTTTATCCCCATCAAACTTCCTACAACACCAATCACTACAAAGGTACATCAACCAATCACACCTGCGGTGTTTAACTCAAAAGACATCCTAGTATGGTATGGTAATCAGATGCTGGAAAGTGACTCAGAGACCGACTCACATGAGTGGGAATTTGATTCAGTTCAGCTTAATACTTTAGATGAGGAAGACACATCACCACCTCCACCATGCAAAGACATCCCTGTTTATGGAGAAGCACAGATAAAGACCACTTAGGTACCTGAGCTGGAAACATCTTCCACAGACCCTACGTCTCATCCTATGCCTGATTCTGACAGGGAGAGTACCATTAACGACCTTCACCACACTGTCTTAACCCTCACTGATACATCTAATGCACTTAACCTAATCGATGAAGTAATGCACATTATCCATCCTGAACTCATCGAATGGAACCAACCAAATCCCCCATGTCTTGACTTCTTCCAAAACGATGAGGCCATCATTGACTTTTTGGAATTAAGAGATAATCTACCAAGTGGGGATCACAAAGCTGGATTCGCCATTGAACTTAATAGCGCAGCATACTTCAGGGCAGATGTCAAACCTTTCAGCTGCAAAAATATAACAATAAAACATGGATCTTCCAGTGAAAACCACACTGTGGCACTATTTGATCCCACAAAAGTAAAAAGAAAGAGCGTATCCAATGGTGAAAACCTCTCTGAGGCGCCTGAGGATGAAGGGTTTGACATTCTCCCTGCTAATGCACAACAGGAACGATCAATGATTCTCATCGAGGAAACCAAAAAATACGATGTGGGTACTCCTGAAAATCCTTATATCATACATCTGGCATCTCTTCTAACTCCAGAGGAATAGCCTAAGTTTATAGAGTTCTTCCAGAAGCGTCAGATCAACTTTGCATGGTCATATGCAGACATGCCTGGGCTTGATCCTGAATTAGTCATGCATCACCTCACCGTAGCAGAAGGAGCCAAACCTGTCAAGCAGAAGCTTCGTAAGATGCATCCTCAAATTGCAGTGCTAGTCAAAACAGAACTCAAGAAACTCCTAGATGTTGGATTCATTAGACCAATTGATTATGCAGAATGGATCTCCAACATTATGCCTGTCGGCAAGCCAAAAGGGGGCATCCGCATTTGTACCGACTTCAGAGATCTAAACAAGGCATGTCCTAAGGATGACTTCCCCCTACCAAATATCGACATCATAGTGGATCTGACAGCAGGACATGCCATGCTTTCACTCATGGACGACTTTTTAGGATACAATCAGATAAAGATCGCACCAGAAGATCAACATAAGACAGCCTTCACATGTCCATGGGGCACATATTGCTGGAATGTAATGCCTTTTGGTCTCAAGAATGCAAGAGCGACCTATCAACGAGCAATGACCATTATCTTCCATTACATGATGCATACTATGATGGAAGATTATGTTGATGACTTACTAGCAAAATCACTCACCAGAGAAGGGCATCTCCACATCTTAGATAAAATCTTTGATAGACTGGAACAATACCATGTTCGACTCAACCCAAAGAAATGTGTCTTTGGAGTGACCTCCGGGAAGCTTCTAGGATACATTGTCTCAAGCAAAGGCATTGAGGTCGACCCAACAAAGGTTAAGGCAATCGTGGATATGCCACCTCCAAAGAATATCAGTCAGCTAAGGACATTACAAGGGCGGCTTCAATCCATCTGAAGATTCATTGCACAATTGGCTGATAAGTGTCACCCCTTCACACACCTGCTACACAAGAACATCTGCTTTCAGTGGGATGCCCGATGCCAACAAGCATTTCAGACGCTTAAAGACTATCTCATGAATCCACCATTAATGATGCCACCAGATCCAAGTAGACCATTGTTACTCTATATCTCAACAAGTATAGCATTGGGTGTACTACTGGCACAACACAATGCAGAAGGAAAAGAGTGTGCTGTTTACTACATCTCTTGCACATTGGTTGGCTATGAACTCAATTACACACCTATCGAGCGAGCTTGCCTAGCAGTAATCTTAGCAGCCACCAAAGTGAGGCACTATCTATTAACACATAAAGTGCAACTCATTGCAAAGATCGATCCACTCAAGTATTTACTCAGCAAAGCAGCATTGACAGGCCGCTTGGCCAAATGGGTGATGATTCTAAGTGAATTTGACATCGAGTATGTGGACCGTAAGGCTATCAAAGGGCAAGTTATTGCAGATCAGTTGGCCGATGCACCACTCATAGGCGATCATCCTCTCATTTCCAATTTTCCAGATGAAGAGATATTCATGATCACAATAGCACAACCATGGAAACTATACTTTGATGGTTCATACACTAGGCACGGCTCGGGGGCAGGCATTCTGTTTATCACACCTCAAGGTGATAGCATCTCGAAGTCTTACAGGCTCACATTTCCATGCACAAACAACATAGCAGAGTATGAGGCCTTGATCATGGGACTCAGGCTAGCCGTACAATGGAAATTACAAGAACTGCAAGTATATGGTGACTCACAACTGGTCATTCGACAAGCAACAGATGAATATCAGACCAAGGATGATAAACTCATGCCATATAAGCAAATGGTGGACAATCTAAAGACATCATTTACTACTATCACTTTTGAGCAGATACCAAGAGATCAGAATCGAGCTGCTGACGCTATGGCTACTATCGCATCTCTCCTAGATCTTCCACAAAATTCAACATGCTACGAGTTCTTGGTAAAACAGCTTTGGATTCCCGCTTATGATATCCCCGAGTCCGAAATGATATGTCGCCTTGTTGGTTCTAAATCCCCATGGTATAGTGAGTTCTACACCTATCTCCGCGATCGCACCCTTCCTCCCAACCAATCAAATAACCAACATAAAACCTTCATTCGCCAAACTGCTCGATATACCATTATTGCCGAAACCCTATACCGACGTAGTCTTGATGGTACTCTCCTTCGATGTCTGGAACAAGGTGAGATAACAAAGGCTTTGGAAGAGGTACATGAAGGAATTTGTGGGACTCACTCAAGTGGTCCGTCACTAGCCAAGAAACTCATGCGAGCTGGATATTATTGGCCATCTATGGAAAAGGATTCCTACTACTTTGTCAGAAAATGCAAGAAATGTCAAGTTCATGGTGACCTGATACATGCACCAGCCCAGGAATTGCAACCAATCACAACACCATGGCCTTTTTGTCAATGGGGCCTTGACCTTGTGGGTAAGATTCATCCATCTTCATCCAATGGCCATAAATTCATTATTACCGCCACCAAATATTTCACAAAGTGGATCGAAGCTGTTCCACTTACCCAAGTCACCCGCAAACAGATCGCCTCATTCATCCTCAATTACATCATCTGCCGGTATGGTGTACCCATGTCCATCATCACAGATAACGGTCTTCCTTTCAAAAATCAGGATGTCTGTGAACTTTGTGAGAAATTTCATATCCAACACCGCTTTTCCACTCCTTATTACCCACAAGGCAACGTTCAGGCCGAAGCATCCAATAAAAAAATATTGAGGATCCTAAAGAAGACAGTCAATGATGTCGGCCGTGATTGGCATGTTCAATTAAATCCAGCACTATGGGCATATCGAACTAGCATTCAAACCCCCACAAGTGCAACTTCTTATTCATTGGTCTATGGTGCAGAAGCTATGTTACCTATTGAGGTTGAGATACCATCATTACGGGTTTCCTTGCACAATCTCATCAATGATGAAGCATACAGAGTCTCCCATCTTCAGGACTTAGAGTTATTTGATGAGAAGCGACAAGCTGCATACAAACACCTCAAAGCCTATCAGCCGCGCATGAGTAGAAGCTACAATCACCGAGTTAGATCTCGTACATTTGAGGTAGGTGATCTTGTTCTTCAAGAGAATCCTCGCAACCAACCAAACAGAGAACATCAGGGCAAGTTTGAATCAAACTGGCTGGGCCCATATGTTGTCACTGCTGTATTTGGGTCCGGGGCATATCAGTTGGCTACATCAGAAGGAGAACCGCTTGCAGATCCAATCAACAACATGCACATCAAACAGTTTTACACATAAGCTGTACAGAGCATCAGGCTCCCCTGCATATCATAAAATACCAAAAACATTCAGAAAAATGTCTTGAAGAAATACAAAAACATTCAAAAAAGTAAAGAAAAATCATGCATCCAAACGGTGAACAACCACTCCGGTGGCACCTTGGGTAAGTGCGATGGTGAAAACCTGGCAAACAGGCACCACTCGTAAAGACTATGGCTCCAGTATCTTTCAAGCTCGTTGCGATCACATTCATACATACACACCTCCATCCATCTAAACCATGGCTTGTTATTTGATCTGTAATCAAAGAGAAAGTCCTTCATGCGTCTTGCATCCCGCTCTATCATAGTCATGTCTACACTTGGGGGCAATGCCCTTACAATCTAGGTGATGGAAGTGGATTCTACATTACTGGTAATTCATTGGCAAAAACCAATCAAAACGTCTCACAAAATCCAAAAACATTCAAAACTGTTCCACAAAAATCCAAAAACATTCAAAACTATTCCACAAAAGTCCAAAAACATTGAAAAAAACATCGAAAATCAAAAACAAAAACGTGGCAACACCTTGTACATATTCATCCGAACAGATACAAAGCCAACATTAACACAATACTCACATGATGACCATTTATCAATCGACCACACAATCAACATCAACAATCAAACTGTCTTTAGACAAGGATGCATCCTTCCTTACCAAAACAAAGACAAGATGACATTTTCTTTGACAAGAAAATTATGTTAAGCTATCAAATACTTGGTTGATTTGTGAGTACAATCATTTGTTTATCTGTATCGGGATCTTTCAACATTGTTTGTGTATCTTCGGCGCATTATTTCCAATGAAGTTCTAGGGCATGTACTAATGGTGTCTACGTGGGAAGTTCACCAGGCTATGTGATCTTATGCCAAAAGCAGTCATAGATCATTACGGCTTGCTAACTACAGCGTATACCTCAACCATATGAGCATGAACCATTACCAAGGATCCTTATTCTTTATTCTTTATGTATATACTGTTTGTTTGCAGGTACAATGCTCATTCTTTGGTTCCTCCCCATCCAAATTGGATAAAGGTTTTATTTCTTAGTACGGTATGCACTTGTCTCAGGATATGATCAGCCTAAGATCAAGGAGGACGATCCAAGTCATGCATGAACGAAGATAATCCTTGTCTGTTCCACAAGCAATACTCTGGTCGACTTGACCCTTATATCAAGTCATTTGTATTAACTTGCTATATCAAATCCATGTAAGGAATATGCAGGTCATCTTGAATCATTATGTCAAGATGCTTGTATTCTCTTCCAACATTTTAAAGCTCAATGATGAAAATAGAGCACTATGGATCATCATTCCATCTCATCTGTTTATATCTTGCATTCTGTTGCATATCACCCAGCCATTCATTCATATGTAGGCTTTTATATGCAAAGGTGACCAATAAAGCTGGTCTTGCATACAATCATGACCGAGTACTCTGATACATCATCAATGCATCATGCAAAGTCTCAAAAACCTTGCATTCCTCATGCTCATATCCTCATCACATTTAGGTGCATCTTGCATTAAGTCCATTCATGTCATTCCTAATATTGCATATAGTTCATGTTTGATATTAGTTTTCATTAACCATTTGCATCATTGCATCAATCATAAATAACTAGATTAATTCATAAGATCAAATTGTCTTTGATTGTTTTAAATCATTTACTATGCATTCATTTATTATCAATTATCCATCATCATTTCATTATCCTTTATCATTTATTACTGCATCCATTCATTTAGTAAAAAGTGCATTCATTCATCCATTTATTAACACATCTTATTAGGCACATTTTTAGGAGTCATTTCACATTACATTTCATTATTCGTTTTTAATTGCATTAAGGTGCAGTTATTAAAACCACCAGTTGTCATAAATCTTCATATTATCATTTTTACTTAAAACATATTTAAGCATTTAGAATCATAAAACCATTTGTTTCCACAAACACATTGGTTCATGTTATATATCCATTATACAAATGCATTCGTTTAGGCATTATCATATAAACATGTGTACTTTACATTTTGTTTATCCATATTTACTTTCATCTAAACACACATCTAGATGCATATCCATGCACAACATCATTCATTCAACCATTGCATTAACATTATCTCATCATTATATCGCAATAGGAAACACCAAAATCCTGTTCATAAATCATCATATGCATATATCATCATCATGGCAGTACATACATAAAGCACTACATCAAAAATAAAAAATAAATCATACATATATAAACCTGCATTCATATGTCAGTATCCCACATCATAAATCATCATCAAAACATGCATATAAGAAACATCTCATCAAATGCATACATGTACACATATCCATCTACGCAATAACTTATCATCCTGCATAAACATCCATAAACATCAAATGCATATCATCACAAATATGGGATCTCCTCATATATATCATCTCATATATCAGAGTACAATGAAGTCTACAAAATTGGCTACCAAGAGCCATCCAAGATACAGTCCATAAATAAACCATGATACAATACATATATGCAAAATGCTCTCTCAAATGCCACTATGGCCTGATGCTGTACCACCACCACCATCGCCACCTGCTCTCCCACTGGTGCCTGCACCACTTGATCCATCTCTCCGTGGAGGCCTCATCAAACCCCCACTCGCTCCTGCATCCCCTGATCTCTCCTGCCGTAGAGGACCCATCACACCCCCACTACTCTGCACCCTCTGCGATCGCTCTGATCTGGCCTGCCGCATCTGAGAATAGTTGAGAGCTCGCTGGCTAACTGGCACAACCCGCTCATATAAACCTTGCCAGTAGTCTATCTCTGCCTGTGCTCGCCGCATCTCCCTCATCACCTCCCCTATAGGACCCTGTGACCCTGCTCCAATCCGGACTCTCTCCTGCAGCTTGGCCAATCTCTCCACTGCACTATCCCTCTTCTGCAACACCACTGCCAGCTCTGACTCTCGTGTAAATAGCTGCACATCCCTAGCTGCCACCTCCGCCTCTAAATCCTCTATCCGGGTCTGCAAGTGTGCTATCATATGATCTCGCAGATCTCCAGTGGCTCCCTCCCCAGTGTCCATCACCGCCTCACCTGTACCACCCTCTCCAATAGCACCCTCCCCTCTGTCCATCGGGATCTCTCTCTCCATCCCCCTCCCAATTAGCTGCACTCCTCCCTGCATCAAAGGTCCCTGTGATATTTGTAGAGGCAGTCCACCTCTCCCTCTCCACTGACTCTGCATCCCCAACCCACCACCTCCTCCTCCTCCTCCATCTCCTCCACCTGCCCTGGGTCCTCGACCTCCTGGTCTCCTCCGTCTCCGTCCCCTCTCATCCTCAAAATCTGGGATCGACTCAGCTGGATCCGATATTCGTAGGATCGGGTGTGCTGCCCGGTACTGCATGTACTCATTTGTCACACCTGCATCCACGACCCTCGGTCGTATATCCCATGGTCTCACCTGGAGTTTCCAAAACTCTGCCAGTGCTTGATCATATGGTAGCACTAGACCCCATGCATACCTCTCCCGAATCACCCATGCATATTCCCCTAACCCGCTAGGCAGTCCCTGCTGTCGTCCAAACTGTCTCATCACTCTCCCAGGCACCTGTCTCTCCACATGGTACAAGGTCCTCCCAATGAGGAATCGAGTCATAAACACATACGGCAGTGCCTCTGCGTCATCATCCCATGGCTCACACTCCAAGTATGGCCGCCATATAACTGCATCTAGATCATCCAGTGCCCGCCGCCACCACTCTAACTTCCCCAGGTGGGGCTGACTCATCATCCCACTATACATGAACATGTACGGCTGGTCTACTGCCCGGAATCTCAGACTCACCGGTCGAGTCACTGGTAGGTGCTCCCAAGCCCAAATATGTAGCAGCGTCATGCCCACTGCTAAGGAACCCCTCCCCCGATAAATAACCTCACGGAGCTCCTGGTACATGTGCGCCAGCACGCACGACCCCCACGCAAATCGAGTCCCCTCAGTCACCATCATCTCGATCACCTGTCCCCACCCCACGACCAATCCATGTGATTGTCTGTCTAGACATAGCAGTCCTCCAACAATACCTGATAACACTACTGGCAGCGGCTCATACAACGCCGCTATCTCCTCCCACGCAATGGAGCCATCGTCAATAAACATGTCCTCATCAAAAATCTTCTGAATTGTAAGAGTCCCCCAGTATCTATCATATGTGACCAGCTCCCCTCGAATCAGAATCTGTAGGATGCGCCACACATCCTTTAGGGTCACTGTCATCTCTCCCTGTGCCAAATGGAAGGTGCACGTCTCGCTATGCCACCGCCCTGCTAGTGCTATGATCAAACCGTGATTCATACGAATCACAGGCATGTGCATCACCTCATATAATCCCGTCGAGGCAATGCAATCGATCTCTATCTCAGTCAATTGATCCCGCAACTCATGTGTCGCAAGATGGCGCTCGCGTAACTGCAACACGCGTAGCTCCTCCTGCACATGGACATTCATCAATCACCATCAGTTGTTTTGTTTTCAAACTTTTTTAAGTTTAAACCTAAACTATCATCAGATACTTTGATCAAGTATCTTCGGGTCTCAATAGGTAAGCAATCATGGCCACCTAGACTTCAACGAGCATTTATCCTAACAAATGGCCTAAGTCTCATCAAGCTGCTATAGTTAAAAACAACTCCCACTTCACCTCGCCATCCACCCACCATTGGCATCAGGAGATTTTCTTCGCCCAACACTGGGGCATCTCTTTATCCTAAAGCAAAAGCGTTATTTTACCATCAAAAGCGCTAGTTTCTCAACAATGGCGCTACAACCCTAACAACAACGCTCAATCAGCTATCCGATAGCGCTAAAAACACTACACAGTAGCGTTAATTAAACTCAATAGCGCTCAAACCAGACCTCAATAGCGCCTATTCATCAAAAGCGCCTAAACTTGCCTACGAAAGCGCTACAACAAACCCAAAGCGCTCAAACAATGGGGCAATAACGCCATTGCGGCATAATAGCGCTAGTTCATGGAGCAAAAACGTCAAAACCGAAGTTCCAGCACTCTTGCTCCGATCCGACTTGGACTCAGCTAAAAAGCTATCAAAAAAGCATAAAAATTAAAGTTTCGAATTTGCGTATCGCTGGTCCGTAGTCAGCTGGGCGCTGGAACCGTCGCACTTGCTCGAATCTGTGCTCGGTAATCGGTATTGACATCCTAACTGCTGCTCGCTCCTCCAAATGTCCTTCTCAGAGCTCTGGTTTCACACTGGTCGCAGTCACAAATGATCCTGTTTTCACCCCTTTCACCCCATTTATATCCTTCGTTGTCACCATAACTTCCCCCCGGTCACTGCCGTGGTCCCCGTGAACTTCCCGAGCCCCCCATTTCTCCATTTTTCTCCCATTTTCTTCTATTTTTCACCCATATGCCTAACTTCTTTTCTTCTAACACCCTGCCAATTTTCATTCTTTTTCGAGAAATCGCCCGATTTTTCGAAAATTTTCGGCCCATCTCTTGAGGGGGCATACCACCCATTAAATTTACATTTTATGGGGCATTTCTTCACACCTATTTTTCTTTCTTTGAAACGACGCGATAAACCGCACCGTCTCAAAGAGGGGCAAATGTAGTCACACAAATCTGTCCAGCTTAATTGAATGAATATTTTGTATTTATTTGATTAAAAATCCACTAGCCATCAATTAATTAAATTAATATTTAATTAATTCATCTCCAAACATTCTTCTATTAATTAAATAAAATTCAAATCAATTAAATAAATAAAATCTATTTATTTAATTAAATCCCCTATTACTCTTTTAAATAAATTAAATAAAACATTTATATAAATCATTATCCCCCCCCCACTTGCATTTTCCTACAAATGCAACTTGCACATATTTATTGAAATAAATGAATTTTTATTTTAATAAAATCCTATTTTTCCCTCACCCACCAAATCCACTTGCAAAATCTAATCCCCTTCTAGATTCTTCTAACCCCTTCCTAATTAGCCTAATCCATCCCCTAATTATTGTCACATTTCTAAGCAAAATGGAGTCACTTCTCAAAGACTCCAAAGTCTTTGAAAAGCATTTAATACTTTGTGTGTTCAACAAATTAACCCCCAAAGTCTTCCAAGACCACTAATGGCTCTTACATGACTATTTATGGCTTTTACATAACCATTTATGGTTATTTCAAACTTGTCTCCCCAAACATTTATTGTTTTGACCATATTCATCCATTTCACATTTGCACAAAAGTTTATCCATTGGATAAAAGCTTTATTCTTTGAATAAAGAGTTTATTCATTCAACCAACCTTGACTTTAACTCCCAAGGTCATTTCAAGTATTAAATGCTTATTCCCTCTCCTCTCAACCTATCTCACATTGACACTTGTCATCCTGGGATTGGGTTGAAAGCCCTCACATGGATTTGAAATCATTCAATCCTGACCCTTGTTGAGATTGCTCAATCTCAACCATCCATTGCTCCATTTTTCCTATAAATAGAGCCCATTTCTTCATAATCCAGATCCTGAAAACTTGTATGCATTTAAGCTATAGGCATTTTAAGAGAGCGTTTAGCGTAGCAATCTAATATCTTGTCATTTTGGTTAAAATATATCATTTTAGCATCAAATAGCATAGTATTAGATTTTCATTTCACATTTGGAGCACAATGCTACAATCTCAATCCTCCATAAGCATCCATAGTGCAAAAAGCTGCTGAGAGCTACACTATTTTGGAACTTGGAGAGGAGAGGAACAAGGGAGAAGGAGCTAAGACCATGCTAAGAGGCATTTGGAGATGTCTCATTATCTTTGTTTCTTTAGTTAGATATATTAGCATGTTTTTAGTGTCTCTCTTGGTATGTCTTTTTAGATTAGTTTTTGATTGACTAACACTAACGATTTTCTTGTGTCTTTTGTGTTGTTTATCATTGACTAACCTTGTCCATTTAGGAGGGCATCACCACTTGTTACAAGATAGGGTTGTCGTTGCACCAAAAGATCGACTTGTCAACGCCCGATACAACCACTAGACTTATAGAATCCACAAGAGGCTATTAAACCATGTCACGAACCCCCGCGAGGGACGCTGGCCCACTGCCAACAAACCACACATTCAAATTCACTTAAATAATCAACTTGTATCTTGATTTCAAACAATATTTATTTAAGAACCAATTTTTAAGCTATTTTTATTAGACTTCTATTTAAAAGGTATGCTATTTTATACAATGCTTCTACCAAAAACACCATTCTCCATTTTGTTTTTTTGTTATACTCTTAGACATTTTGACAATGGTATATTTATTTCCTATCAACAACTCCATTTTGTTTTCAACTCTAGAAAGTAGTGACCTCGTTTTTTATTTCTTAATTTTTCCAAAAATTTAGAAAATGATTTTACTTATTACTTACCTCCATTATTTGACTTTATTAGTTTGGTATATTTATCACTCAATTTTTCAACCAACCTTTTAAACATTACAAAATTTTCAAATACTTTTGATTTTGTGGTTAATTATCTCAAAACATTGTCGAGCTCCTTTAGATTCACTAATTGAAAAGTTAGCTCTATGTTGTTTGCCAAAAATAAGGTAAACCTTTAATCATTCCTAATCTCTTGAGCAAAATTAATCCATTAAAACTAAAATGGCCATGTATTTGATGCCAAATTTTACTTTTGTCCATTTCACTAGTCCTTAATATATGGTTTCTTTAGTTGGAATATAGGGTGTCAACTCAAATTCACACAAAATTTTGTGAAAACTCAAATTTTAGTTTTTTTCTCTACAATACCATTGACATAATATATGTAACCACAAGACAATTGTGAAAAAGATAAATAATTGACTATATTTCAAACAATAAAATAAAACAAAACAAATTTAATAAAAAACAATATACTAGTTATAATTAATAAATATTATTAGTGACTATAACAAATATTATTATTTCCACTACAAATTAATACAACAAGTACTCGCCACAATGTGGCACCTATTTCATAAATAATAACATCCACTAGATAGTCCACCATTTGACCTCATGCACTACACACATGTATACACTAGCAGTTGCATGCTATGTGCCCACAACAGGAAGCCGATAGGCGGAGTTTCTGAAATTGGAAGAAGGGTAGAGCATGGGAGGAGAACATTTAAAATCCGTACCATTAGCAAGTGACACAAAGGAAGGGGCCTATCATTTGACTACTTTTATTTATCTGTAAAGTACAATACAAGAAGAATAGAGTTTAAAATGAGATTGTTAATCTAGTGTTTGAAGTAAAGTAGTATAGTAAAGCAATTTTCAGGCAAAGTGTGGACAAATTACAAATTTAATGTAGCTGATTAAAGTTAATTGTGTGGGAAATAAGAAATGTAATTTGAGATGGGAAATTTAAAAAATAAGAATTAGCATAATCGAAATAATTATTAAGGGGGCACCTTAAATGTCGAGGTGCAACAGTGTGTGATGTGTGGATGCAAATAAAAGAATTGAACAATAGGAAGTAGTGGACCTGAAATGAAAGAGAAGGAATTAGAAATATAATTCAAAACCTGGCTAAAAGTTTTAGAAGGGGGGGAAACTTGAGAAATAAGGTACACCAATGTAATGGATATTTAAAAAAAATGGAATATAATATTTAGCTTGCATTGCAATTTTGAAAAGACAAAAAACAAGTGTATTAAGAAATTGTAGTATGAAAACATGCATGTGAAAAGAGTAAAAAAACTGGAAGAAGGCATAAAATAAGTCTGTGAATTAAATAAGATTGTGTATACCTTGAGTAAGGATGTAGATGTTGAAGGCAATTCAATTGCAGTCTTTGAATCGAAGAGTGGGAGAACATGTGAGTATTTAATAGATGAAAAGAGTAATGCACTTATTGAAATGGGTGCAAGTAATAGGTTCATGGAGAATTGCAGGAAATTTAACTAAAATGGAAGAAAAATAGGAATGAGATGTCCACGATAGTGTAAAAAGTCAATACCTGACTGAATGACTTGGAAGTGAGGAAACTTGAGAAATAAGGTGCAACAATGTTATGCACATTTGGAAGTGAGGAAAGTTGAGAAATAAGGTGCAACAATGTTATGCACATTTAAAGGGAATTGAATATAATATTTAACCTGTATTGCAATTGTGAAAAGATAAGAAATAAGTATATTTAAAATTGTAGTATTAAAACATGCAAGTCAAAAGACCCAAAAAATTTGGGAGAAGGAATAAAATAAGTATGTGAAATCAGAAATTCTCAACAAGTCATTTATTGGATGAAGCTATCTCTTACTACTGATAAAGTGAAAACAATGTTACTCTGGCAAACCTAAAAGAAAAATTGCAAGGTAGACATTTTGCCACAAATCTAACAGGTTGGTTGCAACACTAAATGAACCCAACGTAATCAATCTCCTATATAATCACGTCAACAAGGTAGGCATGGTTTAGCATCTACAAAAATGTAAAACATGGTAAACTAAATTGATATATTCAAGTCCTACATATTTCCCAATATATTTTACAACAACATGAGCCAATGAGGACATCCAATCAGAGGCGTGAGTAAGCAAAAGTCCTAATGTGTTCAACTATTGATTGCATATTGCACATTTCAGAGCCTTCAACTTGTAAAGAGTATGACAAATGTACTTAATAAATGTGGTAACACAAGTACCTTACAGATGCCTAACAACATTCCTGCTAAGTTCAAGGCAATGTAAGAAAGCTTCAATAGTAGTAAGTCTATTCGTGAACCTTGAAAAGGCTCAAAAAATAGTGAACCAACACGATTGAAGAGTATTAAGCACAACTTACTATTAAACTATAAACTATTTTTATATTAGAATTTCTACACTATTGATTTATTTTCATATCATCTTATGACTAGAACACATAATGGGAGAACTCTTCAAACCTAATTTAATTGCACTTCATAAGTTTATGTCCCAAGCATATAACAAACAACGAAAATTCGAACAAAAATTAACCGCCTCATAATTATGTCAATCACACCATCCTGCATCTTTTTGCTATCATATTTTAGGTTAATCTATTAACAAAAAATAATCAACCACAAAACTTCCACAGGTCTCAAACCAAATAGATGTAATTTCAAGTCTCCCTTGGGAAAACTTCAAATTAAACAAAATCCACCTCAATGCTTAATATAGTAAGATCACGTAAAAAACCAATACCTTTTCCAACACCAATAGGTTGCCAAAGAGCTGAGATCATGATCTCAACACTGAACAAGTGCATTGTAGTCCTAGCCAATCCATTTCCTCCCACCATCTGTCACAAATTGATCGCATCTCTTTTCTTGCATAGAATGGAAGATTTTGTCACTCGATTATATCATGCACTTCCTTGTTTTGCTAATTGATACAACTCCCAAATGCCGATAGAAATGTGAGGAAAAGGGAAAAAGAAATTTGGTTGCAAATCCTAATAGATATGAATCTAAGCTTGTAAACCGTACTATATATTTTATATGAGCTTTTGAACAAATCTACTATGACCTTAGTTGTTTCTTGAGAAAGAATTGTCAATTATTTTGAACAATCCCAGTGAAGAATCACGAGTTCAATCACAGTTGCAAAAGTTTAAATCTCATTTTGGGCCTTGTGTGTTAGCTACATAAAGTGTCAATTCAAAGCCATTAAGGTGAGTTACTCATATCCCGCTTGCTAGGTGTTATGCATCATACCAAGCAAGGTAGTTAAAAGCATAGAAGCATAAAGATGCTGAAAAATATGATTTATCACAGTTAATCATTGTGTAAAATGGATTATTAATGGACACAATCTATCATTTGATTTTCTACCATTCAAGAGCACGTTTGCCAACACTAGACACATTGAATGAAATTTTTGGCCATATAAAAGATGAAGGGTTTTATGATCTGTAACATAACTAAACATAACATAAACCAAACATTGAAAAATTGGAAAATATAAAACCCTGAGCAAAGGAACGCACATATATATGTATACCTAGATTAAATGATGTAGGAAAATGTGAGCACATAGACACTGGGAGTTAAATAGTAAAATTAGTAAAGAAATTGTAAATTCATATTCAAATCACTAATTTGACACATAGACACCATGTTCAATTGTTCTATGAGATGGGTGTTTCTCAGTATAAATTTGATCCAAGAAATAATCTTAAGGGAGATTAAAGCCATAACAGACTAATTTCCTATCATAGATTGCATATGAAGTTTACTGCCAAGCATGAGTGTCAACTAGAAGATCTCTTCACAATATAGTACTATCTTTAAATTAAGAATACCATCGAGTAAAAGTCCATATATGGAAAAGGATAATGTTCTAATTATGCTTAAGAGGCTTTTTCTCCACACAAATTTTTACATAGTTAGACCCGAACAACATATCCAAGAGTTTGATGGGTTAAAATTTTATTATGTGTTTTAGAAGTTAAGCACATTATCATCTCCCTTAGCATATTTACATTACAAGAATAGACATACTAATTGCTCAAATGATCAGACCATTGGTATCTCATTGTGAAGATCCATTTCCGAATTCTTAGATTGATAGTGACATCTAAGTTGATCTATGGATGAGACCAAGTTTTAGTTCTGGGTGAAATTAATGGAAGAGACACATCTGAACTGTAGCATACAAGACAAAGGTTTGCCTACGAGGGAATTTACCGATTAAAAAAGTGTAAAGAATCCAAACGAAGTAGTTACAATTGAATAAAGGATGCTACTATGCTACTTCGAGATTTCAATATTTTTATCTAGACATTTTTTTAGAAAGAAACAATTTATTTCTAAATTGGTATCGCTTCGATTCAAATCTTAAAACTGATATAGATCTTACAAAGATGCCAGACATTAAAGGAATGGTCAAGTGTCAGACATATCGAGGATATGTAGGAGTGTAGATAATACTAATAGGCTATGATCTATAAACCAATCAATTAATAATCTGAAAGGCTGATGGATTTTAATTGCTCAGACATGTAGCACATTTTCTCAAGTGGATTTGGTCATTTGCAATGAATTATATTGATATCTATATACAATTGCAGGTGTACTTTGTAATGGGATTTTTTTTTTTCATGCAACAAATTTTAGTTATGACCAAAGAAGTTCTGGACACATTACAACCAGTATTGACTAAAAAGTTAATTGACGTTAGTTTTGGGGCCTGCGTAAACATTTCCAAGTTTTGGGGTTTAGGATTTCTTTTTGAATGTGTGCTATTATATCATCATCCCTAAAAATGGAGAATATTAGTAAATATGCTCTACTGAAATGTATAAGATAAATGCTAAATCTAGATGACAATGTCTTTTCTTAACCTCATTTGCAATGTTTGGACTGAGAAACGGATATTCCAATCGGAAAAAGTTTGGATAATGTTGAAGTAAACAGAAAAATGCAGAATATTAGAGATGAAACATACATTTTGATTTGTATATAGAGAATAGATGAAAGCATGGTCAAGTTCTTCTGAGCGTTCTCTCACAATAAAGCATTTACAATGCCCAATATTAGCAGGAAGTGGCCTACATAACAAAGACCTGCAAAACAAACACATAACATAATTTCAATATTCTCATAAAGTAGAGGCTCATATCAATGCTACAAAATCTAAGCCCCCACACACCCATTGATGGATACCTCGTATGTTGGGTGAAAATAGGTTGGAACAGGTTTGCAATCACTGGAAATAGCTCTACAGGTCTAATATAACAGAGGATTAATGTTGTAGGTCTGTTGTTTTGAACGCACGGGTCAAAGCAACCATGAAAGTCTTCAAAAACCACCTCCAATCATGCATAAGTTGCCTCCCAAGGGCATAGTTCAACACCAAAATAACCCAACAAACACCAAATAGCCTCCAATCATCGACGAAGAATAGAAATAGACATGTCATAAATTTTGAGTAAGGCATCAATGCTTTAAAAAAAAATCACATTACAAATCAAACCCTAGACAATAGTTTAATGAAATTAGGGACATCATCGTGGTGGATGGTGACACCTGTTGTGTAGGGTTTGTTTATAAGGGCATAACCATTGTAAAGGAAGCCATTATACAATTACTCAACAATGTATTGGATGGCTACAAGGGAACATAGGCATTACCCTATAACAAATGGAAGACATTGCAAAGAAAATTTCATGCAGTAGCATGTTATTTACATTTAGATTGTGTGGATTAAAGAAGTTCAAGAACTAAACTGGAATGAAGCGTGATCAACATGAATATATTAAATGAATCTGTAGAATATTAAAGAATATTGTTTCCATTGGTTAATTCAAATCGTACATACACAATGTTGCCAAAGCATCCAATTCTTTCATGATTATAGCTGTATAAATTTTGAATTGTTTGGAACTTGTGATCATTTTTTCTTTATTCTATTGCTTTTCTTGTCCCAAGCTATAATGTATTACTATTATGTAGATCAGAGTAGCACCGTGTAAAACATCAAGCTTGGAAATAGTTTTTTGTGCCTTGTGTATTTGTTCCAGTTCTTGTAGAACCCTTTTATAATAAATTTCCATTATAGGTATTTCATTTGAAATTTGAAGATAGAAATTAAAAATTGTCATCAGGAAAAATTACTAGAATGTTCTGCACTGGCAAAACTTTTCCAAATTTTATCGTTACCAAATATGAACACAAACACGAACATGGTGACTAAGACTTTAATTCATTAAAAGAACCTTAATGTATCATTAACTGTTATTTTAGGGAAAAAATCTTTGACATCTTGGCATGGACATGAAAAAATAACAGTACAGCCTAGAAGCGACTCTAAAATAGTCTCCATTTAAAGATAAGATGCAGATAATGATATATGTGATTGGTTTAATTAGATAAATCTCCAGAATTGGCCTAAATTCACTACAACACACTTGTAAGCATCCCTTAGAGCTAATAAAAAATAAAAAAATGTACCAACTTCCTTAGGCAGTAAGGTTGTCCTTACCATTAAGATTTAGGTCTTGAAATATTGTTAGTGAACAGATTTGTCCCTCAACAAATACATACACATACTAACTCCAAATGCCCAAGATAAAGGACAAAGAGCACCAATAGTTGGATAGATTATCATTGAATTGATAATCTTCCTCTGAATTGAGAGGTACAGCTCCCTCTTTACAAGATTTGTAATGAATTAAAATGCTGAATATGTCTTTAACCAGAAGACACGAAGGCACGTTAACACTCATCCATCAACATGACATGAATGTGATTTAGAATTTAAATAACAAAGAGAGAAACAAATAAATAACACACAGACCATTTATTTGATCTTCCCACATACACAGATCTGATCGAGTCTCTCTCATGTCTCACAGGACAAGGGGGATCAGAACATCCGTGCAAAATCAACAAAAGACCCACTCATTAAATTAATTCACAAACTTCTGAAAGTGAAATGACTGAGGAAGCACCAAATGCTGCATAAATGAATATTTATCCCAACAGAGATTTTCTATTCACATTCAAACGCACAAATTTGAAAATACAATTTATCTGTTCGCCATAATGGAGTGAGTATTAAGAAGATTATAAAGCACCAAGAATCTATAATCAAAGAATGCACAAGAATACACACAGGCAAAATCTGCATTTCTTTATTTCTCAATACGATCTGGAATACACAGACCCAAATCCCCTACAACAAACAAAATAATAACTCATGAAAACTACTTCCCCTCTTACAATCAGAAATTTGAAAATTTCTCCCTTTTTATGTAGCACACCCACTCCTCCCCAAAAGAAGAAGAAGAAGAAGAAGAAGAACCCCTCTTTTCTGGAAAAACTTTCCTTAAATAATCGTCATCTCCTTCCGTAATTGAATCTTGAAAAGATTAATAATTAATCTTTTTTTTCCTTTTATCCTTTATCCTCTTTGTGATAACTTTTTAAAAAAAATCTGCAAATCTTTTATCTCAAAATTTTTATATACCCGTACTCAGATATAAATAACTTTTTACCGAGATAATTATTTTTCGATCGCTCCGGTGAGAATTTAGAAAACTAGGTTTTCTAAAACATATTAAAATTTTAGTGCGATCCAACGGTTCAATACATAGTTATAGCCCCTGTACCGAGATTGATTTTTCTATCTCAGAAAATTCGTTGTTACATATTACATTAAAAATTACAAACATTAGACATGCCAATGTTATTGGATTATTAAAATTGTTGAAATTTTGAACTCACACACTCTGAACCTGCATCTGATGAATCTCTGAACTTTGAATTTGAACCTCTGAAATCGAACCTTGAACCTTGAACTTTTTTGAACTGCTTGAACCTTTTGAACTTTGAACTTTTAACCTTTTGAACTCTGAACTTTGAACCTTGAACTTTGAAGCTTGAACCTTGCAGGTTCAAGCAAATGGTTAAAAAACACAAACTGCACCCACAGTATAATGTCTTTCCATTTTCCTGCGTGTTGAACCTTGAACCTTAACCAAAAAGGTTCAATGGTTCAAGTTCAATGAACAAAAATTACAAAGCCTGCTCTAGTTAAATTCGAACTTTGAACTTGAACCCGAACTTTGAACTTGAAAAGGTTCAAGGTTCAAGTTCAATGACAGTTGTTCTTTTGGGCTGCCATAGAAAAACTTGCATAACTTTTTACTGAGAGCTCCGTTTGTTATGAAATTTTAACAGTAGAATAAATGGGCCTAGTAGAGCATAACCCAGAAATCATTTTGGCATAGGAGACCTAAGACTTGAGATTTAATTGTTTGGGTATATGGGTAAGCCAAAAATAAAACAATTAAAATCTCTCAGCCGACATGGAGTTTGGCCATAAAAACTTCAGCAAACAATAACTAATTTTTAGCTGATTGTGAGACTTTAGGCATGAGCAAAAATATGGGGGTAACAAATACATGCAATTTCAAATTTTCAATACCTCAGAAATCATACAAATGGCACACACAATAAGTGATGATCTGAATGAAAGTACACGGTTAATAAGTACAAAGTGATTGTAGCCAACCATAAAGATGAGAGTTTTAATTGATTTAAATCCCATTGCTCAAAGCTATGGATATACCAGACATAAAACTTAAAA
This sequence comes from Cryptomeria japonica, assembly GCF_030272615.1. NCBI lineage: Eukaryota > Viridiplantae > Streptophyta > Pinopsida > Cupressales > Cupressaceae > Cryptomeria > Cryptomeria japonica. The sequence goes on from NC_081412.1 coordinate 86,260,216, forward strand.
GACAAGATGGCAGTCAAAATAGAACAAATATGTTTGCAGTCAATTGGGATTCATGTATCTTAGCTAGTAACAATTGGGAGGATGGTTATTAGTTATTGCTGATGATTTCATATTGCCAAAACTTAGTATACTAAGTCTTGAGAAGGGTTGGAGTACCCACAAATTTTTAGCAAAAGTAATGTTTCCCTCCAACATTGTCATCGTCATTTCAACCATTTTAATGGGATTATTAGTAGCTCCATAATATGCTTATGAACCATTGAATCATAGTTTCAAGTTTGGTGGATTTTTTCTATCCAATTTAAATGCCTTAACACATAATAGAAAATATATACCCATTTCATAAAATCCAAATTTAGAAATGAAAGAGACTTACTTATTATAGTGCGCCTTTTATGTCTTGTCCTGCCCTTAAACTCTGTCCATTCATAGTAGATGAGATTGCAATAAATTAAGACCAAAGTTGACTCATGCAAGAACTGTGAAACAAAAGATGCATTTATAGGGCAAATCCCTCTCAAATCACAAATTGTAAAGGGCAAAATCAACACGATGGCATGAAATTTTCATCCGGGTGTTCTAAAAATTTGAGGAAGAATACCAATTAGGCTGTGCAAAAATATTATACGAACCCCTTCCTCAAAATGAAGAACTTTCACAACGCCATCCATCCTTGTAGAGCATAAATGGTATTAAAAAGTTGTAGACCAGAAAAAACTCACTAGTTTTAGAAATAACAACTAGCGTACTCCATACTGACTCGAGAAAAGCAGATAATGGGCTGCCAATAATGTTTGAAATCACAATGTAAAATATAAACCACACTTTGGAGTCCAATTTCACGAGTGGAATGAGAAATCTATCTTTTTGCAGAGCTGAGCCCCATTATGCGAAGAAAATAAATTTTTCAAAAATGAGCTCAAAACAAATGAGAAAGGAGTCAAAGATAAAAATCGATTTGGATACATTCTATTTCCATTCAAAAACCACAAACCATTTATGAAAACAACCTATAACCAAGAGGATTCCTCGTATCCAAGGGTTCTAACGAAGAAATAACTGCAACTTTAAGCTCAAAATACGTAAGTAATTCTTGAATTTCAGAGCAAAATTCTTACGATAGCTATAAATCTGTTAAATAAATACCTATTTCAATGCCAAATTGGCTGATAAAAGCTTGAAGCGGCAAAAAGGAAAACAAGAACACCAACTCGCCAGCCACTGCTTTATAACATGAAGCCAAAAATAATGAAGCTAAATAGTACCTTTCCTTCTAAGTTAGCATGTATAACAAGGTATAAGCCGCAACCCATCGATACTATGGTCCAAATAACCGGCTACGCTAGGTTCTTGACGTATGTCACTGGCGGTATTGGAAACAAAACAGCTTTTCGCCAAATTGGCCTTCAAAATGACTAAAATTAAAAGTGATGGAAAGCAAAAGAAATCCAACGGCTTGCGATTCTCAATTTCCCGTGCATACATAATGTCATAAATGAAAACTAGTACAACGCAAAGCCTTGCCAACAGAAAATTTTGTTGTCGGTCGAAAACTATTTTTCTCGATGGGCTGCCGGAAGGCCGATAGTTTTTCGGGCTAAAAAGCCCGCACTAAAGCCTATCGACTTAAAAATTTAAAACCATTTTTTAAAAATTGCCCTCCACACCTATTCGACATACCCATTGCACACCAGGTGCAGTAGCTAGTTATTATTAAAATAGTGTTTAGTACGTCGAACACCTTGGAATGAAACCGTCCAATATTCGATCCCATATTCGATTGATCAATTGAGAGAGGGAGAGAAAATATCTAAGCATTTAAATTATTTATATTAATTAATAATTAATAAAAAATATCTTAACAATCATATACATTTAAGAAGTGGCTCGGATTTGCTGTCAAACATATCCATAAATATGTTTAAATTATTTATATTAATTATTTATTATTTAAGAAGTGGCTCGGATTTGCTGTCAAACATATCCATAAATATATTTAAATTATTTATATTAATTATTTATTATTTAAGAAGTGGCTCGGATTTGCTGTCAAACAAATCTATTGAAAAAAAAAATCTAGAACATTTAATTATAGAACACGGTTGGAATGAAATCGTCCAATATTCAACCAATCCAGAGGGTCGGCGGAAAAGATAGCGTGATATTGAAGATCACATTACAGCCGTAGATTAGTTTCCACCGCCTCAATTCGATGGTCCGATTCTTTCACTCGCATCAAATCTCACGTATAAATAGCTATTAACTCGTACCCATTTTATGCAATAATTTTTGCAGGCGGGTCATCTGTATGGGGGATGTTTCTGCAACTTCTTCGGCAGGGCTCGCTCGGATAACAAATGGTTCAATTCCTACAATGGCTGTATGGAGGAAATTGAGTTTTTCGTTCTATTATTAGTGTTTTTCGAGTTTTGTCGCTATTTAGGTTTTAGGGTTTGATGCTTGTTCTGTTCAACAGAAATACTTACTGGCCCTAAGCTTTTCTCTGGTTCTGACAACAATGATTTGCATGCTTCTCACTGAGGTCGGGCAGATCAAGTGTTTCCACGGCCCATGCTTTTTCAATTCGTAACTATGGTGAATTTTTTGATTGCAATATAATGAACACTGACACGAGTTAACAGATTATACACGAAGGAGGGACGACACCTAGCCAGATCTCTCTCTCTTTAATTAAGAACATGGGGGTATTATTTATTTCTGTGATATAATTGTGCTGCTGTGTCACGTTTTCTTCATGTGTAGGCCGATTGAGTGAAAAATTAGGTGTGTCAAATAAAGACATGGATAATTCTTAAGAAAGTACACTACGATCTAAATTTCTTCGTCGGCCTCGGTTTTTATGAGACTGTCGTCTTTGCGGTTTGTTGTTGTGTATTTTTGGTTTTCCTTTTCCCTTATTCTCTCTTGAAGAAAGATTTTAGTCTTTAGGAGATCTTCCCTAACCAAGGGTTTGTTGCGTTTATGCTATGGAGGGGTGACCTGACCAGCTGCAGCGAAAGTGATGCCCAATTTATCTTTATCATCGATGAGGTGATGAAAGACAACTGAAGTCCCGTCGTGGGATAGTCTAACGGTAGATAAGGTGATGTTCATCCGAAGGAGAAGCCAGCCAGAATTAACGGGTTATAATGCTTCGAATTTGAGTACTATCTCTCCCTTCAATCTCTCTTTTTCTTCACTATATATTGGCCGATTTGTAGAGATTACTTATTGTAGGGTAATAAGGTAGATTGAATGGAACTAAAACTAGCATATAGTTATATATGGTTTACGGTATTTGGGGGTTTCACCATAATCATTCGTGTGGTGCAACCTGGGTTGCGAGTTTGGCAGATTGACCGTGTTTTTATTTTCTAGCAATGAGGGTTTAACAACGATCATTGAAGCATGATGGTTTGTAAGTTTTATGCGTAATTTGGAACCTATTTTAACATAAAAATTTGATATTATCCAAAATAATTTGAAATATTTATCTTGTAAGCTTTCATGGAAAGCAATAGATTTTCTTTGCTTACGGTTGGTATGGCGTCAAGGGTGTTGTGTCATCATAGGTCTTGAGCGAAAATATTGATGGCCGTGGAGTGAAATCACCCCTGGTAATCTGTAAGTAACTTCTTATTAGCATAAGTTTTCTTAACATTTTAACTTGCTCCTACAGTTGCGTTAAGTAAGGATTAAAACAGTTGTATGGGGGAAAGATTCAGAAGGTAATCATGGTACGGTATGTGAAGAAACTTTATTGGTTTGTGCATCTGTGCATCTTAATAGTGGATGCGTACTTCATTAGGATCTTTGAAACGCTAATTGCTTATATACCTTTTTCACCCTAAATTTTATCATTTGCATTTACTTTTATGCTAGGATGTAGCCGTTTATTTTCGGCAGGTAGTTTCGAACAGTGGAAATCAGAGACTGAGGGACAGATGTGTGCGCTTCATTAGTTGTTATCGATTACCATTAAGTAAATTAGAGTTTAGTAAGTAAGTTTGTTTCAGCTTATTTGGTTGAGAGGTCTTAACTTTGTGGAGAACTGAGGACTCAAATCTGTTTTCCCTAGGTAAGAAAGAGTGCTCCAGAGTGCACATGGATTTCAGCTATGGAAACAAACAGTTAAATTTCGACGTTGGTTTGTGTATTTGTATGGTGGAGGTTTTGGTGTATCTGAATGGTGGATGTCTACTTCATTACAGGCAGGGATCTTTGAAGCCCTAATCTGTGGTACCATAGTCACCTTTATGTATCATTTGCATTTACTTTTAAGCTAGGATGCAGTCGTTTATCTTCGGCAGGTAGTTCCGAGCAGTGGAAATCAGAGACTGCGGAACAGAGTTGTGCACTTGATAGCCGATTACCATCAAGTAAATCCATGTTTTGTAAGTGAAAAGGTGGATGTCTACTGTATTAAGGAAGGGATCTTTGAAACTTCGGCAGGTAGTTCCGAGCAGTGGAAATCAGAGAATGCGAAGCAGGGTTTGCGCCTGATCGCCGATTACCAGTAAGATGGTGGATGTCTACTTCATTGCAGGAAGGGATCTTTGAAAAACCCTAATCGGTTGTACCATAGTCAACTTTATATATCATTTGCATTGGATCTTTGAAAAACCCTAATAGGTTGTACCATAGTCAACTTTATATATCATTTGCATTTACTTTTAAGCTAGGATTTAGTAGTTTATCTTCGGCAGGTAGCTCGGAGCAGTGGAAATCAGAGACTGCGGAACAGAGATGTGCGCTTGATCGCCGATTACCACTAGTTAAATCGAAGTTTAGGTAGTTCGGAGCAGTGGAAATCAGAGACTGCGGAACAGAGATGTGCGCTTGATCGCCGATTACCACTAAGTAAATCAAAGTTTTGTAAGTAAAATGTTGTATGTCGTTTATTACAGGAAGGGATATTTGTAACCCTAATCGGTTGTAGCATAGCCAACGTTGTATCATTTGCATTTACTTTTAAGCTAGGATGTAGTCGGTTATCTTCTGCAGGTATTTACGAACAGTGGAAATCAGAGACTGCGGAACAGAGTTGTGCTTGATTGCCGATTAAACCACCAAGTAAATCAAAGTTTTGTAAGTAGATTCGTTTCAGTTTATCTCGTCATGAGGTCTAGGACACAAATCTGTTGTCTTCCTTAGGTAAGATAGAATGCTCCAGAGTGCATATGGATTTCAGCTATGGAAACACACAATCAAATTTCGACAGTGGGATTCCAAATTTTTTTTTTACTTTATTTTAAATTGAGTGCTGGGTTTTTAAATGTTAGCATTTGACTTATTTGATACCGACTGAAGTTAATGCAGTGAAGTAACTGGATTTACGTGTACGGTGCCTAGTAGCTCTCACAGCCTAACAATCAATGTGAATTAAAGTGGTGCAATATACATGTTCCCTTTCGTCCATTGTAAACTGTTATCTGTTCTTGAGGTAATTAGAAAGCTTTTGACTGGTTTAGCTGCAGTTTTTATAATTTTGAGCCTTTTTTTATTGAGAGGTGGGAACTGAGAAGAAGCTGTTGTATGTTGTAAGTGGATTGTGGCAGGCTTGTAGTTTTGTTTTCTTGCATGGAATGGTGTAAAGTCTTAATTTGATAAAGGATGAATCAATTCTTTTATTTTTGGGTTAATAGGTATATTACAGGGAAGAGAGTGCCCACGGTGGAGATGGATTTGGTGTTTTAATCTATTAAACAATGCAACTTCTAGTTTTGGAAGGAGGATAAGAACTTCTTAACTCACTGATTTGAATTCAAAGCTGTCGCTGCAATTATTTTTCTGCTTTTGTTTTCTTGCATTGAACGATGTGAAGTCTTAACTTGATAAAGTATGAATCAATTCTTCTATTTTTGGGTTAATAGGTATGTACATGGAAGAGAGTGCCCACAATGGACATGGATTTGGTGTTTCAAGATATAAAACACTTCAACTTCTAGTATTTGAAGGAGGATAAGAACTTCTTAACTCCTTGATTTGAATTCAAAGTTGTCTCTACAATTAGTTAAAAGAATTCATTTGATCTTATTTTTGTTAGAATATTGCCATTGTTTACAGAAAACAATGTTCTGTCTATATATGGAAGAGAGCGTCCACAGTGGACATGGATTTGGTGTTTCAAGCTATAAAACAATGAAACATCTAGTTTTGGAAGGAGAATAAGAACTTCTACTCCCTGATTTAAATTCAAAGTTGTTTCTGCAATTAGTTTAAAGAATTGATTTGATCTTAGTTTTGTTAGAATTTTGTCATTATTTATTTAAATTCAAAATTGTTTCTGCAATTAGTTTAAAGAATTGATTTGATCTTAGTTTTGTTAGAATTTTGTCATTATTTATTTAAATTCAAAGTTGTTTCTGCAATTAGTTTAAAGAATTGATTTGATCTTAGTTTTGTTAGAATTTTGTCATTATTTAAAAAAACAATGTTTTCTGTCTATAACAGATGTTGAGGCAGTAGCCAACTTAAACACAGCGTTGAACAGTCGTTGTATGATCTGACCTATGTTATTACAGTGAAGTAACAAGAATTAAGTGGTACAATTTTTATTTCTTTGCTAGAAGTAATAATGTAGTGCAATGTCTTGTTTCTTACAACGCCTGTTTTCTTTTCTTTGTACCCACTGTAGTGTGTTTTGTTGGAGTACTTGATTGGTCCAGGTTTCTGAAGGAAGGTTGACGTAATGATTAATCTGCTTAAAAAGGTTTTTTAGTCGGGTTAATAGGTATGTACATGGAAGAGAGTGCCCACAGTGGACATGGATTTGGTGTTTCAAGCTATAAAACAATTCAACTTTAGTTTTGGAAACTGGTTTGAATTTAAAGTTGTCTAAAATTAGTTAAAAAATTCATTTGATCTTTAGTTTTGTTAGAATTCTGTCATTGTTTACAGAAAGCATCGTTCTGTCTATAAAAACTATTTTTGAGTCACTCTTATCTGGAAGTGATTGGAAGTCTTCACGTAGCAGAGAAGGGTTAAGTTGTAATTATATCGAAGGAAGGGTGTAAGTTGTAATTTAATGTGTTTCTCTTTGAGGAATTTTGTTCTTAATAGAGCTTGATTTCGAGGGGGAGCGTATCATTTGTGTAAACCAGCCTACTTTACTGTGTAGTCCTAGCATCAGCAGTTGGGGTGGAAAACAATATGAATGGGCTTTTGAGTTATTGAAATTATCAATTACGTGTAAAGCAAATAGAAGTTAAATTTCTTATTAAGATTTTAGAGGAGTTAGATTTTTATTCCCATCGAACAAATGGGAGAAACAGAAAAACAACTAACATTTCATTTCCCTTCTTTTTTATCTTAGGCTTACATGAAAGGATTTTACAGGGAAGAGAGCGTTTTGCAGTGGAGTTGTTTTATAAATGTTTTGATCCTGCCCTTTTCTTCAGTGTTGAATACAACAACAATTTGGAAATAGGTAGTGTGATGTTTATACGCATTCTTTATATAGATTGGTGAGATATGCTTATCATTGTTATCGTACTCTATAGGGAGGGTGGTGCTTGATTATATTATACCAGTTCAAGTAAATTTTTAAGGATATACGTCTCCATTTACTCTGAACTCTGGTTTCTTTTTCGCATAATTGCGAATTGCAGTCACTTGTGTATTGACTCTTACCTAGGTTATTGCGGTGAAGCGGTATGTTGTTTTTTCGCGTTTACTTTTGGCAGTAGAAAGTCGTCTACAGTCAATTTTACACGACAGGTTTGTTCGTGAGTTGACGAGCTTATTTGAGTGATATCGTACACATTGTTTTATTGGGTGTACTGCTATTTGAAACATGTATAGCTTTATAATTTCTGCATTTTTTAACCCTTTTTTCTTACTGTGTTGTATCTAGTGTTACTCTTTTATCTATTGTTAAGCAAACAGTATGTCATGTTGGTATTTAATCCTTTCAGATAGTCGTTATGTTTCAGCTTTTGCAAATTTTTTGCTGAACTGTTGAGTCGCAATAGATCTTGCTCTTCTGGAGAGCATTTCTCTTGTCCGTAAGAGGTAGATCAGCTTGATAGTTAGGTGGATGATAGAGTCTATGTATACTTCAACATAACCTGGAGCCTTATCTGGATAGTAGGATGAAGCTGAAAATTGAATGTAAGGTTATTATAAAGATCTGAAAGTTTGTTCGAAAGATTATTGTCGACAGTCTAGTTGATAAAATTATTACTAGTGTTCTATTCCCATTGAACAGATGCGAGAAATGACAATAGGAAACATTTCATTCTGGATAAATGTTGAATTCATTTTTTAATTTTTCGGCTTATAACTGATATGTATTCAGCGCTGTCTTTGATGACAGCCTACAATTTTTGCAGTGGGATGTCAATTTCACTTCCTGATATGTGAATACAGTGCTGTCTCTGATGAAAGAATTCTTTCTAAAGTTTTGTAAGCATTGTACCTTTAGTTAATGTGAAACGTTGTACTTTGTTTGTACAGATGAGTTGGCAAGCCCAACGTGGCTTTGCGTATGCGCGGAATTGGCTATATGCTTAATCATTCATTAGTAGCCCTTTTCTGCTGGGTGTTAAGGATTTGTTACAGTTTTCTCGAGCGGTGTCCAATTTTGTCAGTAGGATGTCAATTTCTTTTCCTGGATGTGAATTCAGCGGTGTCTTTGAATCTAAGTCTTTTAAAAGTTTTTGGAAGCATTGTGTGTGCCTTTTGGTTTATGCAAAATATTGAACTTTGTTTGTACAGATGAGTTGGCAAGCCCAAGGTGGCTTCGTTGGCTTTGCATATGGCTTCGTTGGCTTTGCATATGGCTTCGTTGGCTTTGCATGTGTGGAATTGGATATATGCGTGATCATTCATTATCAGTTCATTCTCCTGGGTTCTAAAGGATTTGTGACAGTTTTCTCGAGCAGTGTCCAATTTTGTTAGTTGGATTGCCAATTGCTCTTAGTGATATGAATTCAGCTGTCTTTGATTAAAGAATCTCTATATCTCAAAATGTTGCACTTTGTTTGTACAGATGAGGATTTGGAAAGCACAGGGTGTCTTTTGGTTTATTATGCAAATGTGTGGAATTGGATATATGCGTGATCATTCATTATTTTCTTTCTCTACGGCTCTAAAGGTTTTGTGACAGTTTTCTCGAGCAGCGTCCAATTTTGGCAGTAGGATTGTCAATTGCTCTTCTTGATTTGAATTCAGCGCCGTCTTCGATGAAAGAATGTCTCTATAGGTTTTAAGCATTGTGCCTTTGGTTTATGCAAAACGTTGTGCTTTGTTTGTACAGATGAGTTGGTGGCAAGCACAGGATGTCTTTATGCTTGATCAATTCATTTTCAGCCCTATTCTGTTGAATTCTTAAGGATTTGTGACATTTTTCTCGAAATTTTCTTTACTGAGGTGAGTTAGCAACTACACCTGGAAGTTATACATATTTGGGGTGATGGGCTGTGTTTGTGCAAGACTAGTTCCCAATAGAGTTTAAAGGATTTGCGAATATGTTAATTTTCTGAATCCGGCCTTTTGTGAACATAACTAATGAAAAAAAGGGCATTCAATTTGATTATGTGCAGTGACTAGTTAATTTCTATAGTGAACGGTGGGTTAGCAACCACACGTGGAAATTTTATATGGTTGGTGTTATTGCCTATGCTTGAATTTTATATAGTCGGTGTAATCAAGTTCCAATGGAGTTTAATGGATTTGCGAATCTGTTAATTTCTGAACCTGGTCTTTTATTGTGAACAGGATTAATCAAAGAGCATTAAATTTGTTATTCAAGGTCTCATCCCACACTCTTTATGTTTCTTCCATTGTACATCTGGATCGAAGTCGTTTAAGGTTTCATCCCATACCATCTTATTATGTTTCTTCTATTGTACTTCGGGTAGTTGTCTGTAGTGAACTTGACACATGAATTTGTTCATTAGATACTGAGTTTGTTATTCGTGCGGGTATTTTACAAATTACTGTAGTGAATGGTTGAAGCACGTGCTACTTGGTTGAGAGTTGAAAATGAGGAAAGTTGTAGCTGTTGTAGATTGTTGTGAGTGGCTTTTGCATACATGCGGACTTGGGCTTATATGCTTGATCATTGATTATCAGCCCTATTCTGTTGGGTTCTGAAAGATTTGTAACAGTTTTTTTGACAAGTGAATTTTCCGTGACTTGTAGTAACAACATCTGGCAAGTATATAATATAGGTGGGATGATGGGCTATGCTTGATTATAAACGTTAATTTTTGAATCTTGTTTGTTTTGTGAGCTTGATTAATCTAAAGAGCATTCAACTTGTTTTTGACGTCAACTTAGCTTTTTGCAGCGAAATAAAAGGACGAAGCTTAGAAAGATTTATTCCCTCACCACAGTGAAGTAACAATGAAGGATAGAAGTGGTGCGAGGTTTCATGCTTTTACTGTACAAACTTATTCCCTCACCACATTGAAATAACAATGAAGGATTTAAGTGATGCAAGATTTTTCATTTTTAACAGGCGTACGATATTTTTTCAGTTGGTACTTTTGGTAGTTGTCTGTAGTGAACATCACATATGAATTCAGTGATCGATTTTACAAATTGTAGTCGGTGATCGATTGATCCAGATGCAGCTTCAATGATTCTGGGCTTCTTAGTTGAGAGCTGGAACTGAGTAAAGTTTTATCTGTTGCAGATTGCTGTAAGTGGTGAAGCGTTAATAAGCATTTCCCATTATAGCGTAGTTCCGATTATCCATGTACTTAATGTAAGAACATAATTTGAATTTTCCATGGCCCTATTTTATTAGCAGGGTTTTGTGTCCCATATAGCGTAGTTCCGATTATCCATGTACTTAATGTAAGAACATAGTTTGAATTTTCCATGGCTCTATTTTATTAGGCAGGGCTTTGATTTGCAAGCTGAAGCATTTGCTACTTTCCTTGTTTATTCGATAGTGAATTATTTCATATTGGTGGGTTGATAATGGCAGGGTTGTGAGTTTATAGGCTTCAGCATTTGCCCAGTCACCGGCTAATGATGCATCTCCAGTTTTATTTTGGCAGTTCTATGGCAACAACTTATCATATTGGTGTCAGAAGATCGAATTAATTATCAACAACTGCGGTCGTTGATAGAACACTTTCGATGTAAGGATGATTTAATAAAATAGCAGCCTTTTACAAGCTTTCACAACTGCGGTGGCTGATCGAACAATTTCATAAGAGCTTTTTTTTTGTATTAGTTGTGTAAACAAGATAAAAGAGGTCTGGGCTGAGAATCTTGTTTATTCTTTGTCAATTAATGCATGTGGTACTTCCTTCTTAAAACTGTTATGCTTTTTGGGTGGATTGTAGTTTTATTATTGCTCTGCTTTCACAACTGCTGTGGCTGATAGGACATTTTCAATAGAGCTGTTTTTTTTTTTTTTTTTGGGGTGGTCTAGCATACCAGTTGTGTAAATAAGATCATAGAGGTTTAGGCTGAGAGCCTTGTTTATTATATTCTTTGTCAATTAATGTCTGTACTAGGGGGCAATTGTGTAAATAAGATAATAGAGGTTTAGGCTGAGAGCCTTGTTTATTATATTCTTTGTCAATTAATGTATATACTACTTGGGGGCTGTGTCTATTCTGGCTTAACAGACCTTACGTACAGCGTGTCGCTCGAGTGTGTTAGTCAATCCGTATTGTCCCTTTTTGGAGCCAGAATAGATGTGTCTCTACTTGGGTAAAGTGCACAAAGATGGGGGACCAAAAAGGGGTTTTAAGATGCCACTTTTTTTTTTTTTTTTCAAAGTTTGAAATTCGACGACAAATTGATAGATAGCTACATGAGTTTGAGTGCTCTCCCCAAAAATTTGTGAAAATTAATCAAAAACAATCTTTTTTTGAATTGTGTAGAATGTAGTCTTGTTTTACAAATGTAATTTTATCAAAATTTGATAAATGGGTAAAAATCTAAGGCCAAAATACGACATGTTGATTTTTGACAAAAAATGGATACACTAACAAAATAAATTATGAAAATTTAATTGGAACACATGGACGAATAAAAAGAAGGGGAAATTTAATTGAAACACAATGCACGAACAAAAAAGAGAAAATTTTCAATATTTGTTGGAAAAAATGTCTTGGGCTTTGAGAAGGGTGTCGAAGCCTTTAGGTTGGATGCCCAAGGCAAATCCAAGCTTGTGGCTTGGTATTTTCCAAAGCATTAAGTTTATCACACGCCAAAAATGGCACTTGCCAAATTTGGCGCGTGCCAAATGAGAAAAAAGAAGTATTTTCCAAAGCAATAAGTTTATCACACGCTAAAAATGGCACTTGCCAAATTTGGCGTGTACCAAATGATAAAAAAAAATTCAAAAAACTTTTTTTTCATCATAGAATTATTAAAGGGTTCCCTCTCATCAAATATATACATAAAATATAACATTTAAGATAAGTTTTAAGTTATATTCTATGTATATATGTATATATTGTTGGGATGTTTGAGAAGTTCCAAATCTCTATTTCGAAATGCTGGTATGTCTCAGGCTTTGAGAAGGGTGTCCAAGCCTTTAGGTTGGATGCCCAAGGCAAATCCAAGCCTTTAGGTTGGATACCCAAGGCAAATCCAAGCTTGTGGCTTGGTATTTTCCAAAGCAATAAGTTCGGTACGTGCCAAAAATGGCGCTCACCAAATTTGGTGCATGCCAAATGAGAAAAAAAATACAAAAAACTGTTTGGTGTGCATCAAATGCATTTCATAGCATTTTTTTATCATAGAAAGAAAAAAAGGTTCCCTCATCAAATATATACATAAAATGTAACTTTTAAGTATAAGTTCTAAGTTATATTCTATGTATGTATTGTTGGGATGTTTGTGAGGTTCCAAATCTCTATTTCAAATTTATTTCAATTTCAATAATCAACCACAGAGAGCCAAAGTGAGAGATATGAAGGTTTGAGAGAGGGGTTTATGAAAAGAGAGGAAGAGACTAGAGATAGAGATAAGAGAGAGGGAGACAAGAAGGGAAGGGTTGAGAGAGACAAAGTGAGAGAGAGGGAGCTAGGAAGGTAGGACTATTTCTTTCAAGTCTCCCCCTCTTTTTCTCAACACTTACCATCCCCTCTAGCTCTCCCCCTCTCACTTAGGTTCTCTCTATGGGCTCTCTTCCTAGTATATCCCTCTCTTTCCATCAACCCCCACTCTCTGTCACATGGGCTCTCTTCCTAGTATATCCCTCTTTCCATCAACCCCCACTCTCTCTCACACACTTGGGCTCTCTTTGGTCTTTCCCTTTCTTTTCATCAACGCCCCCCCCCCCCCCCTCTCTCTCTCTCTCTTTGTCCATCCCTTTAGGTTATATTCCTCTCTTTCCATCAACACACACACACTCTCTCTCTCTCTCTCCCTCTCTCCCTCTCCCTCAACCCATTCCTCCACCCCTCTCCCTCTCTCTCCTTGGTATTTTCCTTTCTTTCCACCAACCACCTCCTCTCTCCCTCCATCTCTCTTACCTGCTCTCTAGTTTCTCTCTACTTGGTATTTGTTTTTCTTTCCATAAACCAGAGAGAGAGAGAGAGAGAGAGAGAGAGAGAGGTGGGTGGGGGTTGGTGGTTGAGGGAGAGACTAGAGGGAGAGAAAGCCTAGGTGCAAGAGGAGCAAACCCAATTAAGAGTCCCTCGTTTAAGGGATTTGAATGACAAATCCTGTTGGGAGCAATGACTTGTTAGGATCAACCTTGCGATAGGATTTAAGAGACTGATTCAGAGCTACCCTGTTAGGGGATTTACAGATTAAGGCTTGATAGGACTTCCATAGTTAGAGGATTTTGTTATAAGATTCACTTCCGATCTTTAAAACATCAATAACACTTCATTACAAAACTTCCCTAATCATCCCACGATCACATTCACAATATTCGCTCATGAATTCTTTCTTCACACACATACCAACTTTTTACCTCATCACACTTTTTATATACATTTTACATTAAGTCAGTTACAACCTTGGAACAATTTTTTAGGTTCAATGAATCTAGACAAGCTTACATCGCACGCTATACATATATCAGCCACCGACATAACAAATTAAAACTTGTGTCGTGTTATCGATTTAAGTGATTAAATCACTATCGGTTAAGTGTTCTACCAATTTGTTTGTTTTGGATCATGTTAGCTTTTTTACATCATTTTTTGGAACAGATCTCAGTAAATGTATTTCACCGGTTGCACAAAGTCCGGTGACTACGTTTATAGCTTCCTTATAGGTTTTATGTGGTCGGTCAAGCCACATAAACTGATCATGTATCTTGTTGAGTACATATCAAGTTAAAACAATGCTAATTGGTTGTCTACATTACTAAACTTAACCATGACAATACAGGTTAAACACAGTAAGACTTCAGACAACATAAACCGGTAAAACTGAACCCTTCAAATACATTCAATACCTGATAACTACTTCACCCATAAACATATGCATGTGGTGCATCAACAGTACCATAAACATTAGCTCTGCATGCATAATCACTTAAACAAAGAATACTTAATCATCACATGAAAAATGCACAACTCATGACACAAATTTTTCACGTGGAAACTCAAATGGGAAAAACCATGGTGGGGATGAATACCCACAAACTTGTTTTGAACTCTTTTGAAGCTCGCTCTGTTAGGAGCCTAGTTTGGTTAGACTTTACAATAAAGTTTTACTAGGAACCGATCCTGTTAAAGATCTCCCGGTTAAGGGATGGCTATATACCTTGTTAAAGGTTACCTTGCTAGAGGATTTAAAAAACTCAATGAACTTGAGTCACCTGGTTAGAGGATTTAGAGTAAGCCTGTTAAAGCTACCCAATAAAGGGATTTTCTTTTTGTTGACATGGTTAGAAGACAACAGGTAAAACTCTGATCTGATAACAACATTATATGGTAAGACATATCCTTTTCAGTTCCTTTACACTGCAATTGCACTCTCACTAGTTTGACAAGTATCTTATCATTCGGATACACACAACTTTTGTCAACAACTTACAATAACAAACATCATCGACTTTATAGACAACAATTAGGTTGGTAGCATAAACCCTAAACCCTAAGCATTTAGGTTTACAATTACAGGCGGTCAAATCCTGACAGTCCAAACACTTTCCATAGAGAAGCAATTTCAACCAGATCACAAGTCATTTTGCATCATCCATTCTTTACCGCACTTAGAAATCAGTAACTCATCACGCTTTCTTCTCATATCGCTAAGAAGAGTGTTCATTCTCGAGGTAGACATTTAATGCAGTCGATCTTTACATGCAAGATCCTCCAAGAAATCCTTCACGCGCACAAAGCTGACGTGGCATCTTGATCTCATCTTCATCTCTTAGCTAACTCATCATAGAATGTCACCAGTTGCATCACACAAGTTGGATTGCCAAATCGGAAACCCTAGAGTTGAAACTACCAATCGGTAGTCACACTTAGTGAAACCCAAACACCGGTTCACTACAACTCTTCATACTGGTTCACTTGCACTTATTGACATCAATGACAACATACATTATCATCATATCATCATACCTGTTCATCAAATTTCAACAATCTCCCCCTTTGGCATTGATGGCAATACTCAGTGTAGCATTGCAATTAAAAACATCATAGACCAGTGCATATAAAATATCTTCTCCCCCTTTGACAACAATGTCAAAGTGGAGGCACAATCTTCGTTACAACACTATGCTGCTCCCCCTGCAGAGTAGCATCCTTTAACAAAACAATCCTGAAAGATTTGACACTGTAATACCTGACTGATGTGGAGCACACATTTTTAGTTTACTTCATGAAGGGGCAAAACCCCTAATTCACCTCTCAAATAGGTAAATGTAGTCTTCGGTAAGGGCTTAGTGAATATGTCTGCTAGGTGCTCCTTACTGGAAACATGTTGTAATACAACCTCTCTGTTTTGAACCTTTTCTCTCAAGAAATGATACTTGAGCTCAATGTGCTTAGTTTCAGCATGCAATACCAGATTCTTGGAAATATTGATTGCACCAGTATTGTCACAAAATATACTCACCGGTTCAGATATAGGTACTTTGAAATCGTCTAATACATGTTTCATCTAGATTGTCTGAGTGCAGTTCAAAAATGCTGCTACATACTCTGTTTCAGTTGTAGACTAAGAAGTACAACTTCGCTTCTTGCTTGTCCAGGAGACTAATCTTCCACCAAGAAAGAATGCTCCCCCAGTTGTCTACATTACCTGCCCAATCTGCATCGATAAACACTTCGAAATTAAAATCACCATTGAATGGATACCACAATCCATAGTCAACAATCCCTTTTAGGTATCTAAGAATCCTCTTCATTGCTACCATGTGGGATTCTCTTGGACTTTTCTAAAAACGGGCTACTATGCCCACTGCATGAGCAATATCTGGTCTGATGTGCACCACATAGTGCAACTTAACAATCATTGACCGATACTCCTCATTCACCAACGCTGAATCATCTTCCTTAGTCTTCCATGCTCTCTTCCATGCCAAGATCTTTAATACCTCTTTGACATACTTGGACTGGGTAAGAAAGATACCCTATTTCATTTGCTGAATCTGTAAACCAATGAAGAACTTTATCTCTCCAATCAGAGACATCTCAAACTCTTTCTTCATTTCATTTGCAAAAGCATGACTCATTTTATCATCTCCTCTAAAGATTATGTCATCCACAAATACTTCACAGACCAGAATCTGATCACCTTCAGATTTTAGGTAGATGTTTCTATCCTCACTTGTTCTCTGAAATCCTATCTTCACAAGATGAGTGTAACCGTTTATACCATGCCTTAAGTGCTTGTTTCAATCCATACAGGGCTTTGTGTAATCTACACGCCATGCTACTATCTTTTGATAAGGCAAACCCATCTCGTTGCTCAATACATACAAAAACTTCTCCACAACGTATCAAGTTAAAACAATGCTAATCGGTTGTCTTCATTACTGAACTTAACCATGGCAATACTGATTAAACACAATAAGACTTTAGACAACATAAACCAGTAAAACTAAACCGTTCAAATACATTCAACACTTGATAACTACTAGACTCATAAACATATGCATGTGGTGTATCAACAATACCATAACCATTAGCTCTGCATGCATAATCACTTAAACAAAGAATACTTAATCATCACATGAAAAATGCACAACTCATGACACAGATTTTTCACGTGGAAACCTAAATGGAAAAACCATGGCGGGGATGAATATCCACAAGCGTGTTTTGAACTCTTTTGAAGCTCGCTCTGTTAGGAGCCTAGTTCGGTTAAAAACATTACAATAAGGTTCTGCTAGGAACCGATCCTGTTAAAGATCACCCGATTAAGGGATGGCTATATACTTTGTTAAAGGTTGAAACCCTGTTAAAGGTTACCTTGCTAGAGGATTTAAAGAGCTCAATGAACTTGAGTCACCTGGTTAGAGGATTTACAGTAAGCCTGTTAAAGCTACCCGACAAAGGGATTTTCCTTCTGTTGAAATGGTTAAAGACAACAGGAAAACTCTGATATGATAGCAGCACTATATGCTAAGGCAGATCCTTTTTAGTTCTTTTACTCTGCAATCACACTCTGCAATTTTCTCACACTGGTCTGACAAGTATCTTATGACTCGGATACACACACAAATTTTGCCAACAACTTACAATAACAAACATCATCGACCTTATAGACAACAATTAGGTCGGTAGCATAAACCCTAAACCCTAAGCATTTAGGTTTACAATTACATGCGGCCAAATCCTGACTGTCCAAACACTTTCCATAGAGTGAAGCAATCTCAAATAGATCACAATTCATTCTTCATCGTCCATTCTTCACAGCACATAGAAATCGGTAACTCATCACACTTTCTTCTCATACTGCTAATAAGAGTGTTCATTCTCGAGGTAGACATTTAATGCAGTTGATCTTCACATGCAAGATCCTCAAAGAAATCCTTCACGTGCAGAAAGCTGACGTGGAATCTCGATCTCATCTTCATCTCTTAGCTAACTCATCACAGAATGTCACCGGTTGCATCGCATAAGGTGGATTGCCAAACCGAAAACCCTAGAGCTGAAACTACCAACCGGTAGTCACACTTAGTGAAACCCAGACACTGGTTCACTACAACTCTTCATAACGGTTCACTTGCATTTATTGACATCAATGACAACATACATTATCATCATACCAGTTCATCAAATGCCAACAATCTTCCACTTTGCAAATGATAAAATGATCTAACATCTTCAACATGTAATACATCGTAGGGTACTCCGGATAGGGCTCCGATGAGATCAGTTTCTTCAGACTTGAATGGATGTCGTTTGAATTCAGGTCGTGGCCTATCGATAACATCAACTAGATGTGGTGTATCCATTTTCAACTGATCAAACTTAAAAAACATATAAGATTTATGATAAATACGTTTTCTTGCTTCTGCACTAGGGTTTCATACATCGATGAAGTTCTTCAAACTGATTGCCAATCGTAGATCACACCAAAGCACTTCAATTTTTGTCAAACAGATTAGATGCTGCAAACACTAATTATGTTGTTCTCTATTTTCTCTCCAAGTGCTCATACAAATGCAATGTGACAAATAAAATTCAAAACATTCCTTTTATTTGCCCATTATATACCGCATTAAATGCCTTTACCTGTAAAACCCTAAAATGTCTTAAAACACAATATTGGTTCACATAACACATCAAACCTATTGGTTTGATCACATGATTACTTTTTAACATCATATTACATCAAAGCATGCAGATTTCACATACCTCATGGTCTTTTAGGGGGTTCGGAGATAGATCTAACATTGAGTTCCCCTAAGTTGTGTAAACAACTTAGTTTGTCGGTGAGTGTTCTCCACACTAGGTGAAGAAATAGGATACTCAAATGATTTAACTTTAGTTACCTCATCATCCTTCTTTTTCCAGATTCTGTTCATTTCTGCTCTAGTCTCCTCTACATAAAGTTTCATCTTCCCTTTCCGATCACCTGATTGATTCACTGGTTTGTTCATTTTAGCTTTTGCAGAACTTTGCCATATGTCTCGGTTTATGACAATGATAGCAAGCCATACTAGAAGCTCTCCAAGGTTCAAAATTGCCTCTGTCAGTCCTTCTTCTGCAGTTTATAGCCACATGCCAAAAGTTATTATATATTGTGCATACCACATTCATTCTTTTCTCCATCTCATAGGGACTAGATCGGTTAGCATAGGGTGTTTGCCAATTTGGACTTCTCCGGTCATTGAATTTCCTTCTTTGTCACCAACATATCTCTGATTCATGTGAGGTGTAGTATTGTTTGCTCCATACCTGCATTCAATAGATCTACGCCAATACATCTTGCATGTGTAACAATAACCTTCAAATCTTCTAGGCATATATCTTTGATTAGTATTAGGTCTATAACCAGTATTAGCATCAGATCCGCTTCTACAAATATTAGTAGTATGTCCTGGCTTATGGCAATTGAAACAAATAGGTTTATAAGATTTCTTACCAATGGTTTTCTGGGTCTTAGGAGCAGGTTTATCTTCATGCATGTTGACCTTAGTACTGAAAGGTTCTCCTTCTCAAATGTATTGTATCCTAATCCAGATGTATCACTATTCATTCTTTGAGATTGGATCTGTTCATCCAGCATGGTAGAACTCTTGTTGAATTTTGCAAGCTTCTCATTAGCTTCTGCAAGCTCTTTAGTAAGATCTTCATTCTTCTTCATAAGAGTCTCTCTAAGAGACATTTCCATATCAAGATCTGCTTTGATTTCTTCTTTTTCTTCTTTCTCCTCATGCCAGCGTGCATATAGAGTGCCATTTTCCTGATTTATCTTAAAGATCTCATGATCTTTCTCTTTGATCTTGTCTTCAAATGCCCTCCTTGCTTCAAGTTCTTGGCTCATCCGGATTGTAAGGGCTTCAAGCTCTCTCCTCGAGTTAGTTTTCTCACCATTTAGTTTCTCCACTTCCTCAACAAATGCATCTATGTTTGTTTCATCAAAAGAGCTATTGTCAGAGACTTCCAATAGTTTCTCAGTAAGCTCTTTCTTTTTAGCAAGAAAAGTTTTATACTTGCCTCTCAAAGTTTCTAGGGCATCCTCAGTTTCAGCAAGTTTAAGAGCCATCTCTCTATAATTCATGTCACCCATGTCTGCCTTAGGAATCCTTCTCAAGCGGTTAGGCCTCAAAGAAGGTTGGCTCTGATACCAATTGATGAAATTACAAGGCATTGAGAGGGGAGGGAATCAGTGCAAACAAAAACAATATAAATTTGATTACCAACTTTAACAACTTAAAACTTGTCAAGTATATGAGAAATATCACCACATAAACAAATGCCCAATAAAACAAATTCCACATAACGAAAGAGATTATACGTGGAAAGCCCAAAAAGGAAAAATCACAGTGGGAGTTGGTACCCACAAGATTCACTATTTACAGAATAGAAATCTTGACTGGTTAAGGTCTTACAACTATGCCTTGTTAGGAGCAGACCCGGTTAATAGTCACTTGGTTAAGGGATTTGAATGATAAGCCCTATTAGGAGAAATGACCTGTTAGGATCAACCTCACAAGAAGATTTAAGACTCTGATTCAGAGCTACCTTGTTAGGGGATTTATAGATTAAGGCCTGTTAGGATCTACCCGATTAGGGGATTTCACTGCTGCAAACTGTTAGGAAAACAATAGTGATAATATCTTCAAGTAACACCACCTGTGTCTGATAAGATCCACTTCCGATCTTTAAAATATCAACAACACTTCATTACAAAACTTCCCTTATCACCACATGATCACATTCACAATATTCGCTCATGAATTCTCTCTTCCCACACATACCAACTTTATACCTCATCACACTTTTTATAAATATTTTACATTAGGTTGGCTACAACCTTGGAAAAATTTCCTAGGTTCAATGAATTTAGACAAACTTGCATCGAACGCTTTACATATGTTGGCCACCAACATAATAAATTAAAACTTCTGTGTTACTGATTTAAGTGATTAAATCACTACCGGTTAAGTGTTCTACCAGTTTGTTTGTTCTATAAATCAAATCTCACTCATCCAGTTGAATCTTCCAATGAGGTTGTGAACATAGCTCCAAATACCTATCACAAACATTGCCGTGAAACCGCATCATCCAACTCTTCATGAATTGTCTATACCGGTTGTCGGAATGCAACTCTGTCTCCGTTTATCGCTTGAGATTCTAATTATCGGTTCTCTGTAAAGCTGTCGTTTGTATCGGTTAAACCTTACCAGTTGACATCTAAGACTTAGATGAATATAAAAACATTGTTGCCATCAATGGTAACACAAAAACTTAGTCATCAAACATGAATCTCAATCTCTTCACTACATTTACTAACTAATCATATATCGGTTGCATAACAACAATTTTTACCGGTTCAGTCAAATGCCAACAACTTTATTATTGATCTACGATTTCTTAGCAAGTTAATGTTCAAATTTAATGGCCTATGTTTTTCCATATATTAAAATCGTGAGGAAAATGTGAGCACCCTATTTTGTAGTCCAAAGTCGGTGTTTCTCCATGGGATGGGGATGTTAAAAGTACCCATCCAACATGAAAATGCAAGGTAGAGAAATAAAGAAACCAAATAAGAGGATACTTGCATAAGAACTTTGAGTTTTCAAAACATAAGCAATTTTATGATGATTATAATTTCACGATTCTATACAATCCCGAGCTTCCAATGTACAATATTTATCACATTAATAGTATCCCTGACTTTCTACGTTGTGGATTTGCAAAACAAAGTTAATTAACAACTTGCAAGCCTCTCACATATAAAGAATTGTAACCTACCTCCCTTTTTACCAATTCAATGGATAGTTAGTTATTAATCAATGAGCTTAATAATTTATTATATGAAACAATGGCATAATTAATTAAATATAGTATAATATAATATAATATATTATTTTGGGAGGACAAAAGGGTTTAACATAATTAAAATTTTTATTCATGTTACAATGAAAATTAGTTTAATAAAATTTAATTTAATTTTTTAAAGGTAACAAATGGTGAATATGGAAGGGTGATGTCCCTTCAAGAATTTGGACCCAAAATTAAATTTTTAGGGTAAATTTTTGAAAAGAAAGAAAGAAGCCATGGAAAGATGAGTGAAACGAATAAAGGAGTTAGTGAAGAAAAAAATGGGAAATGAGAAAATTGGAACAAATGGTGAAGGGTAGGTGGTGAAAGAAAGGGCTACATTTAGGCTACGGGGGGTCATAGGAGGTTATTTGTGCACTTAGTTATCACGAGTATAAACTCAGAGCGAAGGAGCAACGAAGATGGTGAATATGCCATGACACAAAATGTGAGGAGTGAGTGAGAAGGTTCCAGTGATCGCCAAACTACGGGGAGCTGATATGTACCTTGAATCTTGCATCAATGGTAGTTTGAAGTGCATATAATGCTAGAATAGGGGGAGGGGCACCAAGTGAGGTGCAAATGTTGATTGCTGTTTCAATGTTTGTGCCCAACGCTTAGCGTTTGGGGCTAGGCAATGACATTTGCCTAGATGTCGCGACACTGGCATGTGCATAAGATCACATTCGTAGATGTCGATGTAGGGATCAACATTTGTGTATAGGAAATTAGGGCAAACAACTGGGGTTTGGCTGAATGACGTATGCGTCATTTGGCGTAGGCGCTTGAGCAACGATGTCACTGCCATTGTTTTGGCATTTGTGTTGTTTAGCGCATGCACTTGAAAAATGATGTCTTTGTTGAAAGGGATAAATAGGTTAGGGTGAAAAGGCGAGGGGGGCTGCCCCAATTGTCATAGGTAGAGAAAGGCTAGGTTTATAAGAAAAAAAGGTTGACTCAATTTGGTTATTAATTCAAGAGTAGTTAGAATTGGCAGAGTCTCAAGAATATTGGCCATCAACCATGTGGCTACGAAGCGAGTTGAGGAATGTGGTTTGAGAGGCACATTCTATGATCAGGATGGGGTGGATTCATTTATGGCCCCGTGTATGATCACACAACGTGTTGATGATGATATTATTGGAGCGGTGGCACATTGACACTTGTAGCTTCCAGCTACCAACAAGGGAGGCTATGACTACAATAGACGATGTATGGAGGATCCTTCACATCCCAATTCAAGGGGTCATTCCAAAGTACATGTTTGATCATGGAGAGCACTATATGCGATTGGTGTTTGAGATTGATTCTTTTCCAGTTGTACCATGATTGTACCATGATATGGGGGCATTGAGATTCTATAGACGGTGTCTTAATGAGATGAAAGAATTTACATGGATGTCATACATGACAGTAGAGGTATGGTTGGAGGATTACTACTTCCTATCATTTGTGTAGATGAGTTGTTCGTTGATAAGGCAAATAGTTCACATGATTGATCAATACCTGCCACACAGGGTGATGAGGCAATTTGGGGATTCAACAGGAGGTGGGGCAGGAGTTGACGCACCCTTGAGTGACATGAGAGACAGGGGCATGGGAGGATGCCATTGATGTTATGTGGGCCAGATCCAATTTTTGTGATGACATAAATATTGCGGGATCCTCACGTAGATGTGGTGGATGTAGGTACGAGTCCAACATATGCGATATGGGAGCAACACAAGTCGTTCAGGTTGACCATTCTTGCAGTATTGGAGGTAGACGAGGGAGGAGTGGGGGTGGATTAGGTAGTCAAAGATGGGGATAATTGTGGGGACAAAGGGGATGGTAGAAGGGGGTGGAGGAGGAGATGTGCTGATGGCAGAGGTCACAATAGGAGGGTAGGGATGAGAATAGAGAGAACCCTAGGCACCTTTACAGAGGAGGTAGAGGAAAGTGTCAATGGGAGGGGCGAGATAGGCCCCAAGATAGATACATGTACTTGATCAATCGTAGGTACAGGTGGGTGCCACAATGTACTGATAGAGATAGTGACATGTATGGGGCAGGCATCGACACATGGATAGGTAGAGGAGAAAGAGGGAGGACAAAGAGTAGGGTTGAGGGACAGACTAAGGGGATCGCTAGTGGTATCACAGAAGGCACATTATCACCTACAGGGAGTGAGGGATTAACTATCGAGGGTGCAAAATGAGGAGAGGGCACAAGTCATGAGTCTGTAGACAAATGTCAACAAAGAGCTCAAACGGATACACTACAAGTAGAGCAAGACAATTTGAAGGTTGAGATAGAGGAGAGGAAGGAAACATACTTTAGGCAAAGAGGGATAACCTCCAGATAGCATTAGACATCACCATCTAGGAGAAGGATGCATACCAAATGAAGAGGGATTCAGTGCATGAGTCTCTTTAGGAGTTAGGATGAGGAGCCATGGTGGAGGAGATGGAGGGGATGAGGACAAAGATGGAGGGGTTACAAACATAGCTAGCTCGAGCATAGGTGGATGCAACTTGACTCAGGGGCTAAAGAGATACAACACGACACATACTAGGGCTTCAGGGTCTCAATTTTTCAGTGATGCATTGGTTGCATGGCCACATGTAGTAAGTGGGTCACAAGGCACAATATTTCCAAGATTTATACCATCAGGTAGTGCCAATAGATCATAGGGCTCTTTCTTATGTAGAGAGTACATGATCTAGGAGGATCATATAAAAGACATCAAGAGGATTTGTGACCATGAGGGCACGACCACCACCACCATTAGGATTGAGTTTAGGATGGGCATGGCTTGCACCATCAGACAAAGAGAGTGTAGGATAGGTATACATTATGGACAACCATTTTTGAACCTATGGGGATTATTCTATGTACCATGATTTGACACACTATTTTTTGATATATATATGAGAGGATCATGATTTGGTGGTGATTATGTATAGTGTATATTTATGATGGATATTTTTTGATGATGTGGATGATGATTATGCATGATTTTATGATATGTTATGTTTATTAGGTGACTGATGCTTGTGGATGTAGGATGTATGTTTATGATGTGACTATTATGTATAATGTTGTATGTTATATGATCTTCATGTGTTTGATATGTGGTGACACAGGATGTATGTATGGATGATGTATGCATTTACGTCGACATGATATGGCTACATGACATGCATGATAGTACTAACATGGTTTGTGATGCAGGAGGAAGATATGCTTATATGTACATGTATGCATAATACTAAATGCATTGTAAATGATTTGTATGGATATGCATATGATTAATGAGTTAATTCCTAGATGATTATGAAATGAATATAATACAATATGGAAAATGCATCTATTATGAGTGTGTAATGGAACTAAATGTACAAAGAAGATATGCATGAGTCTAAATAAATAGAAATGAATCTGAGGGATGCATGACCTAATTGAACTAATAATGTTGTGAATCTAGAGAAAGAAACCCATCAAAACCCTCTTGTATAGTAGATGATTTAGCAAGATAAACCAGAAGGATAGAGTTTCGAAGCCTCTGTAGTGGAACTTGGTAATTCAATGCATTGAGGAACCACTGTCACATTCTCACATGCGTAAAATGAATGCGAGAGACAAGAGGAGAGTTAGAATTAGGATCAAGTGAGATGCAACTAATCATGATGAGACAATGTGTCGAATCCCTGGTCTATGATGTACAAAATGAGCAAACAGAATTGTCTCAGTGTCATATTAAATACATAAGTACTAGTATGTCACCCACCTGTCCCGAACATTCTATACTTACTAAATCCAGAAATTCTCGAGATCCAATCTAGGATATATATACTAAGGCATCCTACACAAAAATGATTTCTAAAAGTAGAGGCCTAGAGAGAATAGTGTGATAAATGATTACAGTTCGTTATGGAAGGGTGACTTGTGTAACCCTAGACAAAGACAATGCCATGTCCCTAAGATGAATGCAAGGATGCTAAAAGGAACGGTACAAACCTTACTTGGAACAAGATAATATCCTCCATTAGGGACCACCATCCATGTAGATTTTTGGATTGCTTGGTGTGTCATATTGGCCATTATTAAGAAAAAAACAAGGTGCTTGTGACTAGGCCATAATTTTTTGCATATTTCATTCTTTTGATGCAATGCAACCTATAAGCATGAGGAAAATGCAATAGGCATGCGAAGGAGGATAATTAATGGATTACATTGTTATATGATGAATGCATTGGAGTGCATGTGTGTAGGTGATCAAAATATATTTCTTTTTGTGTACAAATCATAATACATAGGACTAGGAAGGGATAAGAGGGTAGGTGGGAATAAAGTGGAGCCTTAAGGTAGATGAAGGGAAGGCTTATGAGGATGATGGGGATTCATGGAAGCCATAGGTTGGATGTAAGGTTTATGGATGATAATGGGATTGTTGTGCATTTATGTGGAGAGAAATCCTAGTTTTGATATTGTAAAGGGATATCAACACCAATGGTTATAAAAGCCAAGATACAATGATTTTCCTTGTGCATGGACTAGACTCTCAAACAAAGGGTTGTATTATGTATACATGTTCATATATAACTATGACGGTATATGAGGCATGAGAGGACAATGATATCCTTATGAACACAAGCCCTTGTTAGGATGATGTGTATATGCAAAGGGGAACCACCACTGCCATACCTTCATATTTAGATTTATAGTGAGACTTGTTAGCCCATGCATAAGAAAACCAATAAATTTGTCAAACAACACAAACAATGCCCCATTGTACAACCATCAATACACCAAGATATAAAAAGATCTAGGTGGTCTGAAGTAGGTATAGTCAGACGACAAAAGATAAAATGAGAATAAGAGATCAACACATGCAAACAACTCATTTAGCCAATAGATATTTCTTACCAAGAGGTAGGACAAAGATTGCATTAAACTGCCAGGCATGGGAATGATACATCTCGATGGGCATGGTGATGATGATAAGATGAATGATGAAGAATTGTCATGCTGACTAAAGAAGTCAAGTGAGGCTAGCTCAAGTTTGATTTTGGAGACTACATTGTAGACAAATGTTTGATATACAAGCGAGTCTAGTAAGCTCATTTTGGTGGGAATGTAATGCCCCACCAAGAAACCCTAGAGGATTTAACTAACTAAACCCAAATAAGAGTGAAACCATTTTTTTTAACATTAATGAACATACATTAACATTAAAAGGATAAGATTACTCTATAATGCACAAGCGAAAGACTACTACAACTTATCCCATAAGGTATCTCAACGCGGTTAATTAATCTAATCATACATCATTTAAGTGATTAATTAAAATCAAAGGTATCATTAATGCATACAAATTCTTAAGGAAAATAACCAAGTAAAGTAAACCATTTAGGCAATTACTGATTTATACAATAACTTTGCATAATATAAATATTTCTAAAACTACATACATCATTAACACAATTATTTGCATAGAATCAAAGTTTCCATTAACTGATATAATATCCTACCATCTAATTCCCATTTCATATACATCAAGTTTACATCAAGATTACATCATTGATACAACATTGTTAGATCATGATTACATCATAGTTACATCACTGGCCTCAAGGGCATATACATAATATAAATACATCCAATTTACACATATGCACAATATGATAGGTGAAATATATCAACACCCAATCCACTGAGATGACCATATCAAAGAGAAGCGTCTGGAAGATGCATGAAGCCAAACCACGCAGAAAAATAAATTCAAAATCCTCGATGGAAGAAGGCAACTACCACCCGACCATGTGGATCCAAAATGACCACCCCCCCGTGCTAGGAGATAGACATAAGGCCCTCAAGCACACAAAAAAGGAAACACAATACATGGCTGAACACAATTCCACCAGGTTAAGCCACAAACAAAGAACACAACTATAAAAATCAAAACAGAAATACTCGAAATGAGGATACTCTCGACAACATATTTGAAATACTAAATTAAAATTATCAATTCAAAAACTCTCGACCACAGAATCATAAAAAAAAAACTTATAATACATTACTCCATAAACTCAGAATCAAAATTTCCAAATCCAATCTCAGACAAAATAATCAATCCATAATTTTCAGAAAATAATTCAACTAATTTTTCTTTTAAAACAAATCTAATTTTCTTTACTAAACTTATAGAGGAAAATCACAAACAAAATGGGATTTAATCCCTACCTCAGTTCGCAATCCAGGAAGAACTTTGTAAGATAAAACTTTGAATCAAAACTTCAACAATCTAAATTCTGACAATTCCCAGGCAATCCAAAAATGCAAAAATCCAAAACTCCAATCCCCTGCAATTTTTTCTTGAGAAAATTCTCCAAAAAAACTAGAAAATGAGAATAACCCCCTCTTTTGGAAAATTTCAAAAATAAATGCAGCTCCCAAAATTCTCCCTGGGAAGATGAAAACTTCCCCAAAAAATGATAACTTCACCATAGTTCAAAAATGCACATTTCTAAATTTTTATTAAATTTATTTTAAATTCCATTTAATTTATTCCATCTTATAAATAATAACAATTTATTAATTAAAGAAGCTTTATTTTAATTTATTTACATAAAACACTAATATTGATTGATTTATTTAAAACATTATTATTAATTTATTTATTAATAATAAAGGTACTATTACTTCAATGCATATATACGTTATTTGTTAATTAATTAACAATGCACTAATATACAAACATACAAATATATTAAAGCCCCCCCTGTCAGGGTTTGGGTGGCTCTCTCCATCCTTGATTGGGGGTCTTAGTTGTTTTTCGGTTGGATAGGTTTTCCTTTGCCTATTTGACTAGGTTTGGTTCTTGCTGCCTCTTGGCTATTGTTTTGTTGCCAACATCATTTCTTGGTGTTGTTGTTTTTAGTTGATAGTTTTTTACTATGTTAAGGGTTAGCACCCTAGTTAACGCTGCTTTTCCAATAAAAAACATACAAATATATAATAATAATAATAATAATAATAATAATAATAATAATAATAATAATAATAATAATAAGCACAAGTAATTATATTTAAATAAACTTAACTCAAATTTTAATAAAACTTAATGATAAATTAATAATTAAAAAGTATCAAAACAAAAAGACAATAAACCCATACACAACACATACAACAAATTGAACTAAAATAAAACACAAACACATACTCACACGCAACATACCCAAGGTTATCAGATTTTGCCTATGTGGCATTTCAATCAGGTGGACACAAGATATGATATATTGCTCTAGTGTCGAGCAAACTCTAAGGTTTGAGAACAGGCTTTATGCTACCTCCCACAACTTCCATCGAGATTATGTAGGCACACTCAGACTTGTGAAACCAGGTGGAGTCGATGCCTTGTACCTACAACCTGCATAACAACAAATATTTGCAAATACATACACACACACACACACACACACACACACACACACACACACACACACACACACACACACACACATACACATATATATATATCCAACATTTACATGCACATCGGTGGAGGAGAGTCATGACATTCTGTGTCTCTCCAAAGTGAGTGACGGAAGATCATCCCCTCACACCCCATACAGACTCATACACATACATGACAATAAACACATGATATATCTCATACATAAAGTAAATATGTTAGTCCATGGTCAGTATATAAGCATAAAATCTAACATCTAAACTTCCATAACCACATTTATTAAATCCAAAACATTATAGCATAGTATCATGATAAAAGTCATCGCAAGATAGAGTATCATGCAACCACATAAACAACCGACGAGGTCAACTAGAGTCAAACTAGGTTAAATAGAGTCTGGTCAAGGGAGGGGCATTACAAGGAATCTCAGTGTGATGGGATGGATCTGTATTCATGATTTGGAGTAGCTCATCATCTCATGTAGGGGTATAAGAGGTGGAGTGGGGATGAAAAAGATGTTGTATGGGATGGTTATGTGGGGGAGAAGCGAAGAAATCTTGCACAAATGGGGAGTGATATGTGAAACAAATGCCATTAAGCTAATATAGATTAGCAACACGAACAAGAGAGTTGTAAAGAAATGATAACTGTATAAAAAATAGGATAACAGGTGATGATTTTGAGAAGAGGGGTGTATCCAAAATAGATGGTGTATCTGATGAACTACACATGGACCTTAAAATAGGTTTTCACCATGGTACCTGCCTTGGAAAGAAATGACAATTGTATAAAAAAATGGGATAATAGGTGGTGATTTTGAGATGAGGGGTGTATCTAAAATAGATGGTGTATCCGATGAACTACACATGAACCTTAAAATAGTTTTTCACCATAGTACTTGCTTATAGTGCCACAAAGTGGTTTTCACTAATGGATGAACTTATTTCTATTTACTATTTTTTGTATATTGTTTTTTAATTTTTCACATATGTTGATTTTTTTTATATATTTGGAAAATTGGGATACACCAAGAATTTACGCATAAAACCTCTTGAGGTGGATGATGTTCAAAGGCTCATCTAAGGGTTCACCTTTAGGTGTTGCTAGTTGATGGGCCCAAATTCCATACTTGGCAATGATGATGTAGGGCCCTAACCAATTAGGCTCAAACTTATCTTTCTTTTTCACTGTCCTAAAGATTTCTTTGATTTTTTTAAGAACTAGATCACTGACCTCAATTTTATGAGTTTTGACTTTCATAGTGTACTAGAGACAGAGGTGGTTCTAATATGCGTAGAGATGATTCAAGGTGTTGAGGTACCTTTCATCCAATAACTGCAGCTCTTGAAGGCATGCCACCCTATATTCCTCATAAGGGAGAATGTTTTGCAATGAAACCCTTAATGAGGGAAACTCTATCTCAATTGATAGGAAAACTTCAAAACCAAAGACAAGGGATTATGGTGTAGCACTAGTGGGTGTGTAGATATTGGTATGGTAAGCCCACAAGACATGATTGAGTTGTAGGTTCCAATCATGACCAAATTCATTGATTGTCTTTGTAAGAATTTTAATAAGAGTTTTATTTGAAGCCTCAACTTGACTGTTACATTGTGGATAATAGGGGTGGAAAAGTGGTGTTAGATGTTGAACTTCTGGCAAAGGTCTTTTACATCCTGATTTTTAAAAGGACATCTATTATATATAATAATGGATCATGGAATACCATAATGATATATAAGGAAATTCAAGATAAACTTTGCGATTTGTTTACTAGTGGTATAGGTGAGTGGAATGTCTTCAACCCATTTAGTGAAATATTTAGTAGCAGTGATAATGAATTTATGGCCATTAGAGGAGGTGGGATGAATTTTTCCAATGAGATCAATCCCCCATTGTGAAAAGGGCCAAGGAGTAATAATAGGTTACAAATATTGTGAAGGCACATGAATTAAATCTATGTGTTGTTGGTAGGGCAAACATTTTTTTCATGAAGTGATAAGCCTCCTGTTCCATTGTAGGCTAGTAATATTCTATCAAGAGGAGTTTCTTGGCCAAACTTAGACCGCTTGAGTGTGCTCCATAGATACCCTTGTGTACCTTATGAAGTGCTTGTTCAACCTCTTTCTTGTCTAAACATTGTAAGAGGATTCCATCGAAGTGCCCCCAATATAGGGTATCACCAAGAATAGTGTAACAGGATGAGTAGTAGATGAAGGTTTGTTGTTATGTTTTAGTGAGATTAGGAGGTAGGATGTTATAGCAAAGGTAGGTGTAAATATCACGATACCATGGGGAACTGGGACCAACAATTTTGCATACCATTTGGGATTTAGGGACATCATATGCTAGAATGAGAAGATGCTCAACCAAGAATTCACGCATGTGACTATTTTTCAGGCATTTAGAGGATAGTTCCAATAGTAACCGTAACATCAACAACCTTGTTGTTTGGTTTGGGCATTTGGACAATAGGAAAGCAAATTAGTTTGGTAATCATCATTGAATTGTTTAATGACCAGCTGAGAGACCCCATAGACGTGTAAATAAGTTATTTTTTATTTGATGGCAATGGGGAACCTTGTGATGAGCACTTCATATTCAAAAATATTATTGGTTCATTGAAAAGATATCTTGTATGACTTAAGAATACAACCACCTTGAGGGGTAACTAATAGAATACCTACCCTCGATTCATGTTGCATGCAGGAACCATCAAAGTATAGCTTCCAATAAGTAGATTGTGTGATGGTCATGATAGCATCATCTGAGAACTTTGTAACCAATGAATGATCTTCTTGTAGAGGTGTGTTAGCCAACTGATCTGAAATGACTTGTCCCTTAATAGATTTGCGATCCACATATTCAATGTCAAACTCTCTTAGTATCATTACCCATTTAGTTGTTCTTCCTATAAGGGTAGCTTTGGAAATGAGATATTAATCTTTGCAATGAGCTTGGTCTTCAAATGTATAGGTTTTATTTTAATGTCCATCCTTTAAGTTCTTAAGTAGATCTTTCATGTCTTGAAGTTGTTTTGCCGAGTCACTAAGTTTAGGAGTATTAGGTTGTTGATGGTGATGAGGATGATATTGATGATGTTGATTATATGAAGATGAGTGATAGCTAGAGGTGGGGAGAATGCTAGAGCTAATGTATTGATAAATAGATGTGGCAGCAAAAGTAGTATTAGGAGGTTGGGATATTTGTACGGAACTCGGAGGTGGTTGGCTTGTGTGGATGAATTTGACCATGTTTTTTAGAGACATAGAAGTGATCAGTGGAGTAGTAGTTGGATTATTAGTGGTGGATGGGATGGAACTATGTGATGGCAGGTTAAGGAAAAAATTAAGGATAGGCTGGGTGGTATGAAGAAACTCATCGGTTGTTGGAGTGGTGAGGATGGAGGTGTCAAAGTTTGAGGGGAATTTAGCCCCATATCGAACAAGATCCATCAAGAAAGTGCTTGGATTATTCTTAATCATTTTCTCTATCATTTCTTGATTGCTCATTTCATTTAGGAAGAGGACAATCGTGAGGATACATCAGGTTGATCAACTAGGACCTCTTCCTTTTGATGCATTCATGCGTCTCATAATGGAGGTTTGGGTCAGTGAGCTCACTAGTATGAGAATCCATTAGATTTTTTTTTTGAGCTTGCATGTAGACCATACAAGGAAAAACCTTTTAAGGTAACCAAAGGTGAGAGTAAATTAGGTTATGGATGTTGAGTGTGTGGATGGGTATTGGGCTTGAGATAGATGATGAATATTTGGATAGCCTTTAGACTTAGTATTTATTTTGATTAGGATGAATTAGACTAATTTGATTTGAATCTGATTTAGATTTTGTTTTTTTGGATTAAGCGTGATTTGATTGATTTGGATCAAATTCTCTTGAAGTAGATTTGGATTCGGATTAGGGTTTGATTTGGATTTGGATTAAAGGTCAAGACAAAAACTAGGTAAACCTAGATCTTTTTAGTAAAAAGTTTAGGCTTGGTTTGGTATCTTTTCTTACTTAGGATAGGAAAATAACCTAATAAAAGTCAAATAGGGATTATTAACCCAATGATTATGGTTAATTATATATAATATTTAAGATAGGCAAAGTTCTTAAGCACTACCCTAATTATGGATCATAAAAGATTAAGGATCTTAAACAAACTTTGTTGGGGTTGGACCTTAGGTAATGATTAGGAGTGATAATGATGAATTGGATCAAAGGATTTATTAGGATTGATTTCTTACTAGGTCCAAAAGGGATAGCGAGAAAAGTGGTTTTTGGAATAGATATGATGGAGGTGGATGATAGAGATAGTGATGTGGAAGGGTGACTAGGAAAGGAAAATGGGGTTTTGCTTTGCAAGTCTACTTGGATTTTTTAGGGTCACAAGTTCAATGCTTTTGATGTCATGAAACTATTTGTCAGCTAATACATTAGACAATGATATCTCAATTTATGACAACATAGTTAGCAAAGTCGAGGCGAAGATGATGTTTTTCAGGCCTAGATGCTGAAAGGCAAAGAAGGGGATCCATACGCGCACATGTCGAAAGGAAGTAAAATTTGGTCAATCTCTTGACAAGAAAAAAATCAAGCGCAAATGCACATTGACCAAGTTTTGAATTATCAAGGTGGGATAGGTAGGGATTCCCAAATCCATTCTCGACTGGTCTAAGCACAAAATAAAGACACTCCAAGTACATTTGAACATCCTAAGGTCAAGTCTTATTGTGATAACATTAGCCCACAACTTGGAATCTTCATAGATGCAAATTTAGGGACACCTTAAATGGGCGTGTACACTTTTGTCTTTGTGAGAGAGGACACATAGGGGCCTCTAGGACTGGAAGGATGACCCAATAACCCTCTCCCTGGAAAGCTACATATAGCTTATGCTAAGTCAAGGATTTTTGTTTCATCTCAAGGGAGCCATATGGTGAGTATCTTGGGGACAAAACTAGCTATGCCCTTGCACTGAAAAATTATCACAATGTTTGGTCAAAATAAAGGTGGTTTCTATGCACAAAGGTTTTTAGTCACAATTACCGCACATAAATGTGGGTACTTCCTCTTTTAGATTGACATTGTATTATAAAGGCTAACACTAGTTATATCTTGACTTTAGTCATAATCAAAATACATAGAGGCTTGAAGGAAAGACCACTTTGGGTCATTCCCTTTGGAGGAAAGAGCTTTGCACAAGACAAGTCATTCTATAAGGAAAATAATGTGTTTCTTCATCCGAACCCCACAAGAATGTGGGAAGAAGATGACCCAGACTATTTTTGGGTTCTTAGAGGTAGGTCTAGTTTCTGATCACCCAAGTTTGCACAAGGGGAGAGCATACACCTACTACCTTGGGAAGAATGACAAACAAATAAAATTAACTCCCTAGGTTAAGCTATGTGCAACTAGTCCAACCAATGCAAGATGATATGCAATCTATGATGCAAATAAAGAGAAAAAATGGTTTATTCACTACTGTCCCATATTATTCTATGTTCAACTATGATAACAAATGCAAATAATGGGTAGATTACTTTCCCCTACTTAAATGATGCACGACTAAATGCAATGCAAAAAATAAACTTGCAAAACCACCCGTTAGTTGTTGAATGAAAATTTATCTTGGATAGATGTATTTGTCTACATAGAGTGGTAAATGTCAGCAAAAAAATTAAAACCTAAGCATAGGAAGAGACATTGAAGTGAAAATGAAGACGTCGAAGAACGAAGATGTCATTCTATAGAAAGCAAAAAATTAGCTATTCTTATTTTTTTTAGAGTTTTAGATTTTTTAAAATAAAATGCAAAAGATAAAATTAAATTTGCTACCAAGCTTGGAGGTAAAATCATACTTGCAAAGTTGTCGAAAGATAGGCAGGGACATTAAAAGGCACAAACGTTGTTATGTAGACATAGACGTTGATACGGGCATGTAAAACACAATTAATTATGAAAGACCTACAAAATAAGCTTAGATCAGGTTTAAAAAATAGTTAGGGAGAAGATGCTGAAGGGTATAGATGCCGAACTATGATTGAAGATGCCGAACTAGAGTCTACAACTTGTAAATTTCACAAAAAATCAAATTTGAACATTAGTTTCAAGGGATGTGGGTCTCACTAAGTGCGTCAAATTGAAGATAATAAAAGCTAAGATGTAAACTAGATGTTTATACTTGTTGATAATGGTTTCTTTGCTTCTTGAATGTAATCACAAATGTTGTATGCAATGGCATGTAACATGATAAAACCCTAACACACACACATGCTTGCAAATGAATGTTGTAAATGTTGCTCCAATGGATAAATGAAGAAGACACATGGAGAAGAAGACTTTATGGATGCTTGAAGACTTGAATGCTTGAACTTTGCCTATTGTGTATATTTATTCCTTTGTCTCTTTTCTATCGCCCATCCATGTATATGCAAATGAGAGGACCAGATCCCTTTTATAAATTCCTCAAAGGATCAATTCACCAAAGGCCGACATCGGGGAAGTTTGGAATCCCGAAATGCAGATAGAACCAGAGGGACTTATCTTGGGACCATCCTAAGAGGGGGGGACAGGGGTGCCACACCCCCCAGACAAGGTCCTAAGGTCATCTTAGGGCTTTAACAAGGAGAGGTTCAAGGTGGAAATGTAGAGAGAAGTCCCAGTTGGGAAGGAAGATGTTGTCGCCAAGTTGAGGACCTCAAATGTGGTTAAAATTGCTAGGGTCGCAATTTTATGATACTACAATATATAATCAAATAATCTTGGTAGACAATCATGATCTTATCTATTCAAGGCCTGCAAATGCTACATCCATAGCTCTTTGAAATGTTGCTCCAATATTCTCCAATACAAATGGTATTGTGAAATATACAAAGGTTCCCCATGGCATTGTGAATGTTGTCTTATGTTTGCCTAAATCTTTGATAATGACCTAATTGTAACCTTTAAAAACCATTCATCATAGACATCAATTATGACCCAATCACACGTTGCAATAAATGATCCATAGTGGGTAGTAAATAATTATCTTTGAGGGATTTAATATTTAGATTTTTGAAATATATGTATAGGATAATGTCCCTATTATTTTGTCTAACTAGAACAAGGTTAAAACCCATTCTAAATGTCTAATTAGTTTAATAATACTTCCTTTATTTTTATCAATTCTTTTACATTTATGGAGCCAGAGTTGCTTTGATGTGGCATTGATTTTGTTAAAATGTATTTGTCCTTGGCTCCAGTGGAATGGTATGTTGGAACAGGTATTCTCTGTAAGCCTTCAATTCATCATAAGACTAAGCAAAGCATTTATTGTACATTTTTAATAATGTAAAATTATTTGCTTCTCTAATGATCTTAATTTCCTACTGATATGGACCATTTTTAGAGCTTAGTTCCTTAATTTATACCATCTACATCTTCATCATTAACCATTTTACCTCTAGCTTTGTAGTACAAGACCCTTTGGAATAATATTTGTTTTGAATTGAATAATCTCATTTCCAAATAGAGTCTCTTTACCTTCTCTGTCCTTCTCTACCATCAACTTCCAATCAATTATTTGGTTATTGAGTTGAATAATCTCATTTCCAAATAGAGTCGGTTTACCTTCTTCATCCCTGCAACAAAAGTTGGCTTTCATTACCCAATCCAAGTTTTGTTGGCAATTGACACTCATACAGTGATTTTTGATGCTTTATTTATGGTCTAGGGTTGTCATTGATGGCAACTCTTCTTGGTGATTCTATCCGACGATCGTGATTCATCCTATCCGGAAGATGGAGTTAACTAGTAAAACAAGGCATCTCAGTATTGTTTTGGTCCGAAATGATTTCCGATGATTGCAGTATTTTTGGTGATTGTTTTTGTGATCTCGATGAATGGGAAGATCCTTAGGAAGCATGTGATTATAATATTTTATTCCGGTGCTATGTTTTGTTCTAGATTGAAGCCGACTTGGAGCTACACGTTACACTTCTTGAAGTCTACTTGAAGGAGATTACTTTTATGTTAGGACCAGATATATAAGATCGAATTGGTGATTGGATCTCGCTGTATTATTATTGTGGTGATCCATTTTGGTACAATTGAGCATAGTTTCACATGTGCATTTGGTTGACAGACAATCCGGTAGTTGATTGAGACAAAAACAAAGTATTTGCAAATCGATGATAGTCGAAGATCTTGTGCTCAAGCGAAACTCATTCTTGAATTATCAGATGCTATTTTAGAGTTCATTTCATTGTATTTTCTCATTGTAATCAGTTAGTGAGAGTTCCTTGAAGATTGTATCCTTTCGGGTCATTGTAATTGAGGAGTGAGCTCTAGGCAGTGAGCCTGAATGCAAGTGCATTCCCCATATATGTAATATTTATGTACTCCTAACCATATCATATGAATATTGTGGGTTCCATCCTCACCATGGTTTTTCCCTTTTCGGGTTTCTACGTAAAAATTTTTGTGTTGTGGATTTGTGGTTTATTTGTTTCTTGTTTTTGTTCTTTTCTGTTATGCATTGCTAACTGATGGATAAAGAATGAGTTTGTGGATTTGGATTCTGGTAGATCACTGATTCACCCCCACTCTCAATGATCCCTGATTCTAAAAATTGGTATAAGAGCCTAGTTCCTTTGAGGAAGCTTAACCACTTGAGGAAGATCCGAGAGATTGATTTAATGAATTCCGGTTTTCAGAGACAACTCAATGTGGCACTTGAGGATCTTGATGCAGCTAGAAATGAGATCTGTACCTTAAAAAAGAACCTAAATGTTGCTGATGAATTCATTA
Source organism: Cryptomeria japonica (assembly GCF_030272615.1). Lineage (NCBI taxonomy): Eukaryota > Viridiplantae > Streptophyta > Pinopsida > Cupressales > Cupressaceae > Cryptomeria > Cryptomeria japonica. Next base: position 86,298,352 of record NC_081412.1, read on the forward strand.
GTGAGGTGAAGGATCAAGCAAGTGTCTGTAGAGAGAAGATGAAGGAATTGATGGACAAGTTGAAGTGGAAAGAAGATCAGATCATGGAATATCAGGACAAAGCTGATGAATCTAGTAAGCTTCAGAGAGATGCTACCTTGAAGAATGAGATGCAATCAATTGTGATGAGGCTGACTAAGGAGAATGAGGACATAAAGAAGAATGAGAAGAATCTGGCACAATCATTGAAGGAAAGAGCTGATGAATGCTTTAGGCTTACCTATGAGAATGACCATTTGAAGCTTGAGTTGACACAATCAAGAAATAATGATCAAGAACTTAAAGACAAATTGTTTCCTTGAGGGATGAACTTGCTATTGCAAATGAATACAAAGAAAAATTCAAAGCCAGTTGTGCAACGCTTGATGAGATGTTGGAAAGTCAGAGACATGGAAAGGATATACGAGGCCTAGGATTTGAGAAAGGTAAATCCTCTGTATCTGGACAAGGCAATGCAAAACTTGATCAGAAGAAGAGCAAAAATCCTCCGGTAAGACAACCTAATGCTCATAAATTCAATGGTAGATGTTTTGCTTGCAATAAGTTTGGTCATATGGAAAGTCAGTGCAAAAGTAGCATGAATAATGGAATGATGAACAACATGAATAATGTTCCTACCTTTACCGGTCAGTGTTTCATATGCAATAATTTTGGACATAAGTCAAATATGTGTAGAGTAGTAATGAATAACTTTCAAAAAAAGAGATGTTATGCTTGTGGAATGTTTGGACATATCTCTAATCAGTGTAGGACAAGATCAAATTAGATGAACTTCAGACCTATACAAAATAATGTTGTTTGCAGAGCATGCGACAAAACCCATCACATTGCAAAGTATTGCAAAAGCAAAAATAGTGCTCTGGTAGATAAGAACAAATCAGATGAAAAGGGAAAGGAAAAGGTTGATGAGATCAAATATTAGCATAAGAAGATGTGGGTAAAGAAGGATGAGTCTATGGCAGATGGTGGATCTGTACCAGAATCCAGTGCAGAACCCTCATTTGGTAACTAGGGCTTTTGGCCTTAGGGGGAGGCAAATTCATGCAAATCTTGCAGTACCCCTTGATGAGATCTGGGGGATGAGATCTGCAGTCTATGAATTATAGATGGAAGGAATTAAATTTCAGTTGATATTCGGGATTCAGATGGCTGATTTTGGCATTCGGTAGTTAATCAAGGCATCCGGTTGAATATCTGAGGCACATTTATTTCAAAGTGAAATTAGGGTTTGCAAAGTTAAAAGGGAAAATACGAGAGTCATTATTCACTATGCAAAGTGTTTTCGAGCTGAAAAACAAAGTGATTAAGGCTTCCAGGCGATCAGAAAGCTAAAAGACAATCCGACAAGTGATCTACGACATTCAACAGTCTGTTGAGGTATTTGTCGAAGAGCGTTTTCTGAGTTTGGTTTTTTGAAAATTTCAAATGGAATCCTCATCTTCCATTGCTACTCTACTGGTTGTTGAGGTCAAGGATAGACCCCATCCTATATTCAAGAAGCACCCTTACAAATTTATGGAGGTTTAGCCGGTTGGAGCATTCTCTTTCATTCCGCACAGAGTTTTGTACTTTGATGATGTACGAGCCTACATTCACTGTGAGATTGAGGAAACCGACAATGAAGACATTTTGGACTTTTATACTGATAGCATCATGGATGAAATTGGCAACCCCAAGCCGAAACTTGCGTAGTTGCAAAGAAAGGGTTTCACTCAATTTGTAAAATTTCTGTCATTCGATGAAAATAAATGGTTGAGGTATGTACTGAGCAAGATCCCTGTTGAATTTATATGCCTAGACTAACCTTATAAGATTACTGCAGACACCATTAGGGCGGTAACTTGTTTAAATCAAACCGGTGACAAGCTAGGGTTACACAAAGTTACAAACCCTACAGTCAATAAAGTAACTAGTGCAGAGTTTGATGGGCATTCAATGAAAATCAACACAATCAAGGAAGATGATGTTAAGTTTGCTGTGATGGTAATTGGTTACAAAGTATACCAATCTAACCAACTGAATTCTATATCTGGCACTGCCATCCATGTAGCTTATCAGATGGTCAAAGAAGATGCTCATTATGACCTATGCAGTGTTCTATTGGAGGAGTTGATGATAAATTTGAAGAAAATTAAGCAAGATAAAAAAACATGTCTTCAAATTTGGTTCCTTGGTTATCTGTCTGGCGCTTTACTTCACGAATGAGATCCCCAGAAGCAGTAGAGTACATTGGGATTTTGACAGACCGGTGGCTTAACAAATAAAACAGGGTCTTGACAGACTTGGCAACAAAGACAACCAAAATGTTGCTTTGTGGGCATTCTTCAAGACCTTTCGAGACAAGATGAGACAAAGAGTCAAAATCCCTAAATAAATTGTGAAGAAATATGAGGGGACAATTTTCTTTATGGTGAACAAAGATGAATGTCTTATGGAAGTGATTCAACCCTGAACATTATAGATAATGCCTATGGGCTATGAGGTTGATGAAGCCACTTTGGATGCCTACGCACAACACTTGCTAAACTCTCCAGTAGACACCAAAGAAGAAAGGTTTGGAACTTGCTAATAAAAATCAATGGAGTTGCACACCAAGTTCATCGAACTGGATAGAAAAAGAAAAGTTGCAAAGATTGTGGAGGACATTCTTGTTGATGAAGGTCATCCCCGAGAGAAAGTTAGAGCTGAGAGGGATGCAGTTGAGAAAGTGAAGAAACAAAAGACTGCACCTACCCTAGTCAAGTTGAAGGTAACATGGTCTTATCCCACTTTGGTGAAGACACCTCCTATTGGATCAGAACACTTCGGTTCATCTGCAAAGGGTAAAGGTGTTCTGAGGAAGAAACAAAAACCCCAAAGAGAGTATGTGACAATTTCTCTGGTGCAATATGAAACTGAGCCAGATGCTAACATTCCTAAGGCTCTGAAGAAAGGAGAGTTTGATAGGGTTATCCAAAAACCACAATCCGATGCTGAGAGGAAATGGTAGAAGGAGAAGAAAGCAAGGTCTGATCCTGTACCGACAAGAAAGACCAAGCAAGGAAAGAAGATAAAATCTGACTTGGATGAGGTAATAGAATCCGGTAAGATGAAGACCTCCAAAACAAAGTATCATATTACACATCCTTTGTCTATTCAAGAATTAATTGATGAAATTATTAAAGATGGAAACTTGAAGAACATTTCTGTATATTATGAGAATATGGATGATAAGGATAAGAGGTAGATTGAGGAAGCTGTAATTTTGTACATGGATGTATTTAGTAAAGCATTGATTGAATTAGAAAAATAACTTCCAAAATATTTGTACAATTTAGTTGATGCTAGGAGAAAATCTGCTAGCCAAATGGATAGAGAAATAAAGGAGAGTGAAATGGTCAATCAGTGCACCGGTATCACTATTGAGGAAATTGACAGATTGATTTTATTAGCAAATAAAAGGGAATTCAAAAGCAAGCACATAGTTAACAACTTGATGGTTGGCAGAGTTGGAGAAATAAGGTGAGAAACCAATGCAATCTAGAAGAATTTTCTCACTTAGAACCAACTTGTTGAGAATGTTTCACAAGATGAAGCCACTCAGTAAGAAAACCCTGGCAAATGATGTAAATAAAGAGGAAGACACTCAGGATGTTGCAAAGCAATAAATTTTGTATTCTATAGAGGTTGAGCCTAGTAAAGAGAATGATAAAACAACTGAGGTAGAGGATGGTGCACCAACTAGTGACATTGGTGTAGAGGAGGCACCCAAAGAAGACAAATCTAGTCAATTTGAGGTTGGGAAAAATAAAGAAGAAAAATAGGAGGAACTAGATAAAGGAAAGGGTAAGGAAATATAGACTCTGATCCTTATGGAAATTGACACAACTAAAAGTCAAAGTGAAGGGAGTTTTCCGCAGTTTAATATCAGTTTTGACAAACCTTTTAATCAGATGTATCTGACATAAAGGGTGATTGATGTTGCTGCTCTCCAAGCACAAGCCAGTCAATAGTGAGCCCAATCATAATCATAAGAGAAGAGACTTATCAAGAAATCAGTTAAAGTTTTGGAACAAGTGGTACCAGAATTGCAACTTGATGCAAATACTAGTTCATGTGGTAAGCTTCAGAACTTAATAGATCATATATCCACCCAGTTTGATTCTTTTAATAAGGCATTAGCTAGGTAGGCTATGGAGAAATTTAAAGATACCAAAGTTCAAACATTTTTGCAAATTATTAATAATGATAAGGCCCAAATAGATAAGGAACTAAAACTAATTGATGAGGCCTTATCAGAAGGTGGCAAAATTTATAAGTCTTGTCTAATTTTGACCAATTTTACTACTGAGATAGACAAGCATATAGATAATTGTAGAAGATAGTTAGCTCATATTTATCAGGCCTATGATCCTACAACCAACTTAACCAGTAGTATTGAAGGCCAAATTTTGACTGTTATGGAGCAAATTAAGAATTTTGAGAAGGAGGAGAGAATGATTAGGTGAACAGGTGAACTCCAAAACCTAATTGGTCCCTAGTTGGACACCTTAGTGTATCATAAGATGGAATGCATTCAAAACATGTCTCAAGAGACTCCTACTAAGATTGTGGCTATAAAATTTCATGCTTATATTTTGAATGGTTTTGTTTAAATTTTAGAGAAGTTGCGGGCATGATGGAACACCTATCTTGGGTTCCTTAAGATGACATATGCAGATATACTGAAGCATCTATATATTTGATCATCTAGTGTGTGTTTATATGTGTACAAGCAATTTTGTTGCACACCCTATCTTTGGCATTGTTGTCAAAGGGAGAGAGATGAGGTGAAAAATGTATAGGCTAATTGTATGTATGGAGTGTACAGTTCGGTGATGCAAATTTTTGGATTATTCATCTAAGGGGGAGCCTTAGAATTCTTTCATTATTGATCCGGTGTATAGGTTTCACAAATCTCAATACTTAAACATTTTTCACAGGTGTTGCCATCAATGCCAAAGGGGGAGATTGTTGGCAATTGACACTCATCCGGTGACTTCTGATGCCTGATTTTTGTTCTAGGGTTGTCATTGATGGCAACTCTTCTGGGTGATTCGATCTGGCGATCGTGATACATCCTATCCGAAAGCTGGAGTTAACCGATAGGCAGTTAACCGGTAAAACAAGGCATCTCAATATTGTTTTGGTTCGAAATGATTTCCAATGATTTTTGTGTTTTTGGTGATTGTTTTCGTGATCTCAGTGAATGGGAAGATCCTTAGGAAGCGTGTGATTATAATCTTTTGGCCTGATGCTATGTGTTGTTCAAGATTGAAGCCGACTTGGAGCTACACGTTACACTTCTTATAGCTGACTTGAAGGAGATTACTTTTATGTTAAGACCAGTTATATAAGATTGAATTGGTGATTGGTTTTCATGGTATTACTATTGTGGTGATCCATTTTGGTGTGATTGAGCATAGTTTCACATGCGCATTTGGTTGACAGACAATCCAATAGCTATCTGAGATAGAAACAGAGTATTTGCAGAGCGAGGATAGTCAAAGATCTTATGCTTAACCAGAACTTATTCTTGCATTATCATATGTTATTTCAGAGTTCATTTCATTTTATTTTCTCATTGTAATCAAATTGTAAGTTAGTAAGACTTCCCTGAAGGTTGTAGCCTTCCAGGTCATTGTAATTGAGCAGTGAGCTTGCATGCAAGTGCATTCCCCATCTATGTAATATTTATGTACTCCTAGCCATAGTATATAAATATTGTGGGTTCTAGCGCCACCGTGGTTTTTCCCTTTCTGGGTTTCCATCTAAAAATTCTAGTATTTTGGATCAGTGGTTTTTTTGTTGCTTATTTATGTTCTTTTGTGTTATGCATTGCTAACCATGGATAAAGAATAAGTTTGTGGATTTGGATTCTGGTAGATCACCGATTCACCTCCCTCTCAGTGATCCTTGGTTCTAACAAGTTTAATGTCCACACATTTGATTTAGCGAGCCCATTATCTAATGACATTGTCCATGCTATCCCTCCTAAACATATGGAAGTCCCTTTATTCAAGCTTTACAATGGAAAAAGTGATCCATTGACTCATGTGAACATATTTCAAACTTTGTGTAGTGACTTTTCTCATGATCAAAGACTTATGGCTAAATTGTTTACTCAAAATTTTAGGGATAAAGCCTTGCAATTGTACTGTTATTTTCCTCCTTATTCTATTACATCATTTCAACAATTAGTTAATGCTTTCATTCAACAATTTCACAATAATATTGGTCCTAAGATTAGTTTGACTGATTTGATTCATTGCAAGTAAGGTGTTAAAGAAAAAAGCGACTGATTTTATTGGTAGATATAAACATTTATATTCTCAAATTTCTTATCCTATGCCTGATCAAGATGTTCAAAGAATTTTTATTGTTAATTTACAAAAAGACATTAGGGATAAGCTTCTCTTTTCTAAGTTTACTCTATACAATTGTGTGAAGTTCTTCATAATTATCAACTTCAAGTGAGTCAATTTGAATCATCTTCTTCAATGACTCCGATTGATAAGAATGAGTGCTCAACATTGTTTTGTGAGGTTTAAACTGAATAGGGGATACATCAAGATAAATGACAACATCAATACTCAAGTGGTAGCCACGACATTAGGTGTGGCCCCTTTATCCAAATACTTTAGAAAAAAATCACTCCTCTTACTTAGTCTTTGAATAGCATAATGCCAAAATTGATAAATAATAATGTGTTGAAACTTCCTCCCATCGGGCTAATTGATACCTCCAAACCTTTGTCATATTATCAATCACAAAGCCTTTTTCTAATATCACTGCCAATCCGATAATGATACTAAAAACTGTTATACCTTAAGGAGTAAGATTCAGGACTTCATTGATAACAATATCATATTCGTAGTTGGTGTGAATGATAAAGGAAACAAATCCATAGCTCCTCCTAATCAAAACCTCCAAATGTTTTCTAATCCTTTTCCTTCCCATTCTACTAATGTGGTTGAGTCTAAGTCTCTTACATATTCTCTCGATGACATTGGTGTTGAGTCTAGTAATGTTGTAAATCTTGTTAAAAAACCTACACTTCTTAAGGAACTATGCATTACCTTGTTAGCAGCAATCAAGAATATTGAGAGGGGGGGAGGGGGGGGGGGGCGCTGAATCAGTCTTCACCGGATCTCAGCAAACTAAACTTCAAAACATAAACTGATAAAATGCAACAATAAATAGATAAGCAAATTAACAACACAACACACAACACCAAGATTGACATCGAAAAACCAATTAAGGGAAAAACCATGGTGGGAAGCTACCCACAATAAGATGATACTCTGCAGTAGTATGTGAAAATATTACAATGGGGAATATACATGCATTCAGGCACACTGGCTAGAGCTCACTGCTCAAAAGATATTTACCCGGAAGGCTACAACCCTCAGGAAAGTCTCACTGACTTACAATATGATTCAGACTACAATCCAGAATGGATGAACTGCAATGATAGCATCTACAAATGCCTAATGACAGTTCTGGTTAAGCACAATTGTCTGCTCTGCAACACCAAACACACCTCAAAAATTCGCTGAATGATATATCCTTGTTCACACATTCATCTTTCTCAGATAATGTAGACACAATACTGACACCTAAATTTCATAAGCATCAGAGATTACTTTAGTGGCGAATATTCGCCAATGGTGAATTTTTCACATCGGCGACCTGAGAAATGATGAATATTTTATACCGACCGGGAGTGGCCATGTCGTCAGAACCTTATCAATTTTCGTCAAAGTCACGACCCGATCGCCATATGTTTTAGGCAATTAAATGTTTCCATGTGATGATTTCGCCAATACAATATACGGTGGACACACGGTAAATTTAATTTTTTCACCTACACTCTCCGAGGTTGCCTTAATAGATGATCATAATTTGCCTATAGGCATGTGAAGAATTGTTAGCCAGGAGGACCCAATTCGCCTAACATTTTGCCGACGCGTGTCTCCATTCACCCCAACTTTCGCCAACTATATTGTATTTGCCAATTATTTGGATGATCTATAATCACCTCAAAAATTACATGTCGTATTTGGACGACCTATAATCGCCTCGAAAATTACATAAGTCATGTTATAGTTACGTGGGATTCGCCAAATATTTGTATACCATATAGAATTCCCGCGGAATTCGCCATATAAGGATTGGTATAAATACATGCAAAGATCAGATCTATCTCAATACAATCTGGTGGGTTCTAGGCTCTGAATTCTGATCAATAGTGATGTTTCAGATCAAGAAAAATCATTGTTGTTGACTGCATTGGCAACTACTAGTGACCTAAAGGTGAGTGATCATATTTTTTAAGTGTTATAATATTATTCTAAACTTATCTATATTTGTTTGCATTGTTGAGTTCATTTTTATTCAGTGGTGATCTGTCAGTGCCAAGTAGTCAAGACTCAGGGGGGACATTCAGACCTCAGACATCTAGATTGTAGGTCGTAGGGCCAATGAAACATATATTATACATTATAGTCTAATATTGCTTCTTCAACAAATTGATATTTTTTTGCCAGCCTTTATTTTGTTGGAGATGTCGAACAGGAGGAGGGGTATGAAACTTGAATGTGGGGAAGGCCACGAGAGGCCAACAAAAAGAAGAACATTGTCTTCGTACTTTGGCATTGGAAAAGATTGTGGTGAAAATTGGGAAGGTACATCATCACAAGTACAAGTACAAAATTTACCACCTATACCGCATGTTGAAGATGACAACGAACCTGATATCTCAGATCAGGATGATCTTGAAGAAGATTATCTGGTAGATGCCCAAGTTAGCCGGAATGATATAATCGACTTGGGTGATAATGCCATTGATGATAATGTACGAAAGGGGAAAAGAAAGGCCAGATCAAAAAAGGGTGAACCACAATCAAAAAAGGATCGGGAGTGGGATATGTTAGTGAGGAATTTTAAAATTAATTGGGCATCAAAGTATCCATTCATTGAACCAGTGGAGAATCCAATTGAAGGTGAGCCTCCAATAGAATGCAGGTGTAAGATTTGCACTTGGAAACATAACAAGGAAATTAGGTTGCAGCTAAAATTTGACACCATAGAAAAGCATATGGGTAAAGTTTATGAAAAACAAATGATAGATGGGGTTGAAAAATTAGTGATAAGATGGAAAACAAAGGAGGAATGTAAGCATGTGAGGAATGCCAAAGAGTATTATTTTCATGAGAAAATACATATGAAGCCTGTTGAAGTTAAAGGTTCTATTGAAGCTACTTTTGGAAAAGCAATGCAAATAGAACAACTAGGAAAAGCTATTCAGTTAAGCATTGTTTTTTATATTTTGAGCAGAGGGCATGCTATGACAAATTTCCCATCAATTAGTGGTTTATTACACTTTTTGAAAGTTCCTAACTATCCTAATAGACACTGGTCAGTAAACAGTGGATGGGAATGGGCAAGTTGTCTTGTTGAGGTTGAAAAATAAGATGTAAAGAAAAAATAAGAGAGTCAAACTTTATTGCATTTTCTTTAGATGAAGTTACGATAGTAGACAATACTTCATGGGTATGCATGCATGTTTATACTATAGAGAATCATACCCGCAACCTCATCTACTATCTGTTGCTAAAATGAAGGAGAGTGCGACAACAAAAAATTTATTTCAACTAGTAAAGATAAGTTTAATTGAATATGGAGGTATGGATGACATGACGGTAGCCAAAAAATTGGTTTGTGTTGGAGCAGATGGAGCTTCAGTAATGCAAGGTCACAGGAACAGTCTTTGTATAAATATTGAAACTTCATTTGCACCGTACATTACTGCAATTCATTGAATGGCTCACAAAATGAATCTAGCTTTTGGAATTGTGAGCAAGTTTGCTTCGGTTAAAAAAATTGAAATTTTAATCAGAGAGATCTACTCACACTTCTATCGAAGTCCCAAGCGATTTATATAATTTCAACACTTTGGTGATGGAATAACTGATGGGAACAAGCTTCTCAAGGATAATGATACCAGATGGATCTCTTTGGATGGTCCAGCGCATCAAGTGTTTTCAAAATATCCATCCTTGATTGGACTATTTCACACAGCTCGTGATGATTCAGATCAACCAAAATTTCCTTACCTTCTTGAGAGGTTAAGTAATTTAGAGACACTCTTAACTTTAGCAGCCCTTCTGCCCATGCTAAAGGAAATGAGGAATATTATGAAGGCTGCCCAAAAAAGAGCTCTATATATTGTAGAATATGCTACGTTGTGTAAGATGACATGCATGACCCTTGACAATCTCTATCGAAATCAACCAACACTATCTGATGAAAAATTTGTTAAGTGGCAGACACTCATAGATTTGAACAATCCTGATAAATTTTTACAAATTAGTGCAGATGGGGAGGTACGTGCCAATGTACGAGGAGTTGAGATACCAATGCACTTCTATGCCACGGTCGACCCCGAGGAACCAGGAAAGCGCCCCAGGAAGCAACTAGCAAGAGTTACAAGGGAAGATTTCGACAAGATTGTTAAAACTGTAACTACTTATGTGAAGAAAATTACGTATGATCTTTCCTCACAAATTAGAAGCAGATTCCCTCCTGACAACCTTCTCAAAGCCATGTCTATTGTGTTTCCTCATTATTGGAGCCTCAACAACACATCTAATTTTTGAAGTAAGCTAGTGATTTTGATAAAACAATTTTGCACATCCAGAGAATTGAATGGAGTAACTATAAATGGAATATTAGACGAAACTCATCTTCAAGAGAAATCATCTCGTTTTGCATACATTATGAGAGAACAATATGCCAAAATGGAGAACCCCCACGAAGAGGGATCAATAACAAGGCTTTGGAAAACTATAGCTGAGAACTTAGCATTGCGTGATTCAATGCTAGAATATGTGAAGCTTCCTGATTTATGTCTTACCATGATATTGGGTTTGGTGGAAGATGAGAGAGTTTTTAGTCCTTTGGGTTCCTAAAATCAAATCTAAGAAACAAACTAGACAAAAATTTGGAAAATTGCTTGAGGCTCTATACATCTAGGTATGATGTCCACACTTTTCCTTATGATAGGGCACTGCAAATCTGGAGGTCCAAATATGAAAGAAGAGGTTTGGGCAACACTTCAAACCAAAGTGCCAACGAGACTATTGACTCATGTACTAGACCTATTGATATGCAGTTCAACGAAGGTATGCAGACTCACAGTGAAGAAACCACATACAAGAATCAAGAAAGCTCTGAATTTGATGAGGATGAATGGCAATTGTAAGAGATTGGTATTTATTAATCTTATTATTGTATCTCATCATTCATATTATAAAAGCATATTACTTTTTGCAATTATAATTTAATATTGATTTGTAATTGTATTTTTCAACTTTCTATTTCCAATTTTCTAGATTTAAAATAGCATAAAAAAAGACCATAATGTGTTTATTGATACAAAGATGTTTATTGTTTATTTAGACATGTTTGAGTCTCAAATCTGTGTGATACATTTCAAAACCATATGATACAATTCAGTCAATAGTAATACACATGTCGAGAACTTAGATTTCATTAATTCTTTCAAAATTTAGCCATATGATACAATTCATTCAATAATAATACACCAATCTATGTGATTCTCCATGCAAATTGCAAAAGTGAATACAAAGTTTCAGAGCCCTTTGTAAATGACCCTGAATTTCCTTTTATAGAAACAAGAGAGCAACAAAAGCTCCTGTGTGATTCTCCAATGCCCATGCAAAAGTGAATACACAGTTTCAAAACCCTTTGCAAATGACCCTGAATTCCCTTTTATAGAAACAAAGGAGCAACAATAGCTTCAGGTCAAATTGCAAGTTTGCAACATGTGAAGACTCAACATCAAAATCACAAACTTAACACAAATTTATATGGCCATCACAGGCCGTATTAGCAATTTAACATCTACTACATGTCTGATGTCTCCTGTTCAAAAAACAGAGTTCAAAATTAAATATTAATTCACGCCATGACAAATTAAATATAGATAATAGCAGTGTCTAAAACCTAGTAATCAAAATAGAGAAATGAATAAATGTTAAAGCAAGGGATAATTTGAGAATACAAATTTACTGGCTGAAGTTTTGCACTGTGCATCATAGTTGTGCGAGCGCTGGTTTTTTCCTATTCACAAAACATAGTTATTTCAAGCGATGCCAAATTCCAAACAGAAAAAACATAAAACCTTGAAATTAAGAGTAAACAAAGAAAATTGTGCAATACATACTATGATTCTTAAGATTTCTGTGTCAGTTTTTGTAGGGTGCTCCACTCTTCGTCTGATGGAAGGTCAATATTCTGTAAACTATGGAAAGTCAACTGCAACTTCATCAACATTCCATATTTAGAAGATTTACTTGACATCACTGTTTCATCCAATACCGAATTTAGAGTTGTAAATAATTGGATGAATTTCAGAAAGCTTTGGGGAGTTGTGTCCTTAAGAAGAAAGTCTAAATCCGACTTCATTTTTATCTCCATGCTTTTTTTGTAAGCTTCTTTTCCAATGAATTTATTTGATGGGTCATCGGTCTTAAGTAAACCAAGTTTAATCAATTTTTTTTTCTTTCTTGTAGCTTCAATATCTTTTTTCCACAATTTTCCATAACTTCTAATGTTTCCCTTAGTTTCTGGCATTTTTGAATGATAGATGACGTCTTAACTGTGGCATCAATGCAGTTCTTAATTCCATTGGATTCCAAGTAGCTGTCACTGGAATTGTAGACTACTTGCATAATCTTTTTTACCATATCCTCTTTTGAATAAACATGTGTGCTCTTCTCAAAGTGCCCTTTGATTTTCATATAAATTACTCTCAGACTTTCATTCAATTCAAACCATTCCCACAACTTGTCACTCCTCTGCATTATTTTCCGCCAAATGTTTTCTTGTATATACTTCATTGTATTTTTCATATTATCTTTCAATCTACCCTCCAAAGTTTTTATTTTACCATTTGCATTGTGCAGGTCTTCTTTCATTTGTGCACATTTTTTTCTTTCTTCCTCTACTTCCTCTTGCAGATGTTTTCCTTTTTCCTTCCCATGATCCAATAGGTCCTGTAATTTTCTCATTTCGGCAGCAACAGACTCATAACTTTTGTATAGTTTTTGAAAATTGTCTTTTTCCTCATCAATGGTTTTACTGCTTTTAGCCAGTTTTTCTGCCAAGTCCTTCAATTCTGCATCCATCTTCTCCTGCTTTGCAGTTTCTACTGTAGAGCTTGAATTTTTTATCTTTTTCTATAAATCATTGCACTTGCTTTCTACTGCTTTCCTCCTTGATTTTTCGTTTGCCAGGTCTGCTTGTAACTTTTCTATTTGTTTCTCCAGTTTATTTTTTTCTCTCTCCACCTTTAGCAATGAAGTGTAGACCACTTCGTTAGTCCTTTTTGACACACTAATTTTGTCCACATTATGTACTTTGGAAAAATCCATTTGGAGGGTGCTAACTTGAAATTCAGAGGGATCTATTTGACTGTGTGGTGGATTTTTATCTTTAGTTGGGGTTGGGGGCATAACAACCATGAACTCCATCATATCTTTCTGTGGGTCATATGCTGGAAATACCATGTTCCTTGCAGGCTCTTCGTTTAAAACTTCAGTCAGGGAAACCCTATGAAATGCTTTCTTTTTTTCTTTATTTGCTTTTGTTGTGTGTTCATATTTTTCATAGTAATCACGATATTGAAAATCTGGGCTTGCTGAAGCAATTGAATGTTTGAAAGGTGATATAGGAATACCAGAGGCTCAAGTTCCACTTATGCCTGTGGTTTTAACTAATGCTTGACTAGGATTACCAACAACAATTCCTAATACTGCCCCACTCCCATTGACACTTTCATGTGTAGTTTTCATAATCTTTTTAGGTGTGTGATATGAAGCTGCAAATGATTGTTTTGTAGTGTTAGTGGCACTTGATATAGGATTCTGAATAGTATTAGTATGTACCACTAGTGGCCTCTTGCGAGAGATATTTTATTGTAGCCCTTGTCCAACAACTAGACAACTAGTATCAGTAGTACTAGTAGTACCCATGCCAACCCCACCATGGCCACCAATCACAACGTCACTTGACTAAACAATAATGGGAATACTATCCCCAAATTCCCCACATGTGGCAATGGTACTTGATTCACCACCAATGGGAATACCATGATGTGGTGGTGGTTGTGGATTTGAACCTGAAACAAATGTAGGTGGACCCTGAGGGTAATGAGTAGTACCTATCCGTGATGAATATGAAGAATCAAGTCTAATGACTGGTTTAACAGGAGATTTTGATTTTGACCTTGATGGAAGTTGTACCTAAAGTGGATACCAAATACCCTCTCTAGCACCTAGACCACCATCTTCAAAACCCATTTTTTCCACAATGCTTGCCCCTTTGCTATATTTTTCTTTAATGGACTAATGGACTGCACCTAATATTTTAGGGACTGTAGTAGTTGTTGGAGTGAGCTCAACCTCATACTCATCATCATTTTCACTCCTGTCATGTGCTGTGTTGTTGTGGGATGCTCCATATTCTACAATTTGCTAAACTTTTCATCCCCGTCGATGGTCTCAAATTCTGCACTGGTCTTTGGTTCACCAAGATTCTTCCTCATAGTCCAAAAATCATTTATTTTGGTTTGAGTCCAAAAAATCTCTTTACATTCTTGCAGAATTGAATTGGGAATAAATTTCTTAGATGGATTAGCAAATTTTAGGTAGAAATTGTAGACCTCCTATTTTGGATGCCCTGACCCTCCTCTACTGTCCTCTGTGTGCGCAATGCCATAATTTGTGATGAAATTTCTTCTATTGAAATGTTATTGTCAGCTACAATTTTCTCCATCTCTTTTTTAACCTCATCCCAGGAGTCCATGTTTCTAAGCTTTTCTAGCAATGGTTTACTTTCATGTTGACATAACACTGAAGAGTTCCCATTTTTCTTAAGCATTGCTTGAACTACACCAATTGGATCGTACTACCAACGACCCTCATCACCAAAGTTAAAAACTGTCAAAACATCATGTGCCACATTGAATGCTTTTCTCTCAAATGTGAACCCTCCACATGAGAAAGGCAAGGAAGGAAATATGCTCTTCTTTTGCTGACCATGGAAGTGCCTATCTGTGCTCTCCAATTGCCGTACATACTCCAATGCAAATACCCTCTCTGTCACATGTATTCGAAGTCTGTATGGTTTTACTGCCGATCTGTAAAACCTTAACACAGTGAATTTTTCCATGAAGAACCAATCACCAATTCTATTTGACTTCCAAGTTGAATGCAATCTCGACAAGACACAAGCAATCTAGGCATTGAAGTGCTTGTAATTTCATTATACATTGGTGCCAAAAAGAAGTCTACAAAATGGTTGTAGTTCTTTCTATTATCATGTATCCTTTTCTTTGGTGTCCATTCATATATTGGATACTCTGTTCTCTTCCCAGTCTTCTCATCAATCTTATAGTTCACAATTTGAAGCTTGTTGGTCTCGAATATTGCACGATACTTGGATAGAAGGAGATAGCACAAGTAGGATGAGAACCTAAATGTCTTACAAGAACATTTTTTGATCATTAGTAATTGGTTTTGCATGGATTGAACAATGTGGTCAATAAAATTATATCTTACTAGCCGACCTACACAATGGATATTATAAATCATTTCAAAAAGGCTTGCACCCACTTCCCTATTATTTTCCAATCCCAGGCAAAATGACAACAAGGAAATAGTATCCCCAACCCATGGAACAAAAATATTAGAATCATAAGGAGGTTTATGATTCTGATCCAACACAATACCAGTACCACTCTTTATTAGAGCTTTGATAAATGAATCTCTGCGACTTGGATTAAGACTGTCATAATTCCCTGCCAACTTTCTAAGGTCAATTTGGATGTTTGAGTTTTGGGCTTCAAATCCTAGGTTCAACGAACGAGCAAATTCTCCCTCGTTTATGGATAGAATTTCCTCTTTTGTATTTTTATTGACAATTGCTTTTTTATCTTCATCATAATTTTCAGTGCAGACCATGACAAAATCAGGGCAAGGGAATACTTCAGGTAACAACATGCTTCCCAATCCAACATCCCACGATGCGATTTTATATATTTTTTGTTGTAACATTGGGTTGAAAATAGTAAATTTTGTCCTGCATGCATCTGCCACCTTACTAGACAATGCATATCTAATATCTATGATACACTTTTCACCATGGATATCAGGGTCATACATATCATGGTATTCATCAGTGAAACTTGGTGTTTTAACCAGTTCGGTTAGGTAAATTTTGTTTTTCACTTGGCTTCCTATTGAACTACTGCTTCCCGTTTTCCCCATCGCTATTATTCTTAATAATTCAAAATAATGCTAGATAAAAACCTAAAAATTCTAACCCTCAAATTGGACCACGAGATTAAAAAAACAAAAAGGCGGGATGTAGGTGTTGTAGATTTTACCCGGAATTTATATTTCACTAGATTGGTGCAGACAGTGTCTGTTGCAACTTGCATTCCTCAATCTAGTAGTTGTTTTTGAATCTCCCTCGATTTACAGGTTTGTCCATGAAATGAAATACGATTATGATTTACGAGTCTCTTATTTTGAAAACTCTGAAAAGTACAAAAGTAATACCTAAAGGGAAAAATATCTAGAATCATGTTGTAATTTTATTAATTATTATTAATAACTATTCCATGCTGAAGGACAAAACATTCATTACTTCAGCATAAATTTTGAGGACATTAAATGTAAAACGTTCAATTTTGAGCGAAGTTCTCACAAATGTGTTCACTTCCCACATTCGGGCCGAAATCCACCCTAAGCCGTTGATCTTAACTCATCCAATGAACGATGACAAAATATCTAGAATCATGTTGTAATTTTATTAATTATTATTAATAGCTATTCCATGCCGAAGGACAAAACATTCATTACTTTAGTATAAATTCCCAGGACATTAGACTTAATTATATTTAATTAAATTTAAAACGTTTCAATTCTGGGCGAAGTTCTCACAAATGTGTTCACTTCCCACACTCCGGACGAAATCCATCCTAAGCCATTGATCTTTGCTTGTCCAACAGATGATGGTACCCATTGTTAGATGTCGTGGCCCGTCGGTCCCATGACTTCTACCATTTTTCTGGCACGTCACCTTACTCGTGTCACTTTTCAGGTCTGTTTTTAAAGTCTATTTAATCATTTTAAACTTCCGCTTGAAAAAGAGCTTTATAGACTTAATTATATTTAATTAAATTTAAAATGTTCAATTCCAATTTTTGGGCGAAGTTCTCACAAATGTGTTCACTTCCCACATTTGGGCCGAAATCCACCCTAAGCTGTTGATCTTTGCTCATCCAACGGACGATTGTACCTATTGTCAGATGTTGTGGGTCCCATGACTTCTGCCATTTTTTTGGCACGTCACCATACTCGTGTCACTTTTCGGGTCTGTTTTTTAAATCTATTTAATCATTTTAAAATTCCGCTCGAAAAAGAGCTTTATAGACTTAATTATATTTAATTGAATTTAAAATGTTAAATTGTGGGCGAAGTTCTCACAAATGTGTTCACTTCTCACATTCGGGCCGAAATTTACCCTAAGCCGTTGATCTTTTCTCATCCAACGAACGATTGTACCTGTCGTCAGATGTCGTGGGTCCCATGACTTCTGCCATTTTTCTGGCACGTCACCATACTCGTGTCACTTTTCAGGTCTATTTTTTAAGTCTATTCAATCATTTTAAAATTCCGCTCGAAAAAGAGCTTTATAGACTTAATTATATTTAATTAAATTTAAAATGTTAAATTCTAGGCGAAGTTCTCACAAATATGTTCACTTCCCATATTTGGGCCGAAATCAACCCGAAATCATTGATCTTTGCTCATCCAACAGACGATGGTACCTGTTGAGTGTTGTTAGATGTCGTCAATCCCATAATAAGAGACATTTAAATTTTAAAAATGTGCAATAGTTTGAGATAACTATTAAATCTAATGTTAATATTATTTGTAAAAATATGAAATTGAAAAATAGTATAAAACATGAAATTTAGTTTCTAGAATAAAACAAATAACTAAATAAAATATAAATTTTGATATACAATTTGAAAGGTAAAAGATTAATATAAAAAAGAAAACATTCAGTATTAAATCTAAAATATTAATTTAAAGTTTAATATAATTAAATAAAGTAAATATGTGCAGTCTTTTAAAAAATGTGCAGTTCTCAACTTGTTAAGTGAATAAATGTGGCAAGTACAACTGTCAAGGTGGCGAATGTTTGTTGCAGAAGGAAGTTCTCTATGACAGGTCGCACGAACGGAGGGAGGAGAGGATGGCAGGAAATCTTTATCCTGATCTCATGACATTAATGCCTTATCCTCCACACTCATTACCTGCCCTAAACGGAGGAAAAATTTATTACCTTTTGATCTGCATGCCAGGTTTTGTTTTGAAGAATACCAAATTTGTATCTTGTAGCTTCTGTATTACATTATTTTTGCAAGAAGTTTTTTTTGAAATTGCAGGTGACCATGGAGGCCAATTTCACATTGTGAACAGAAAAGAAATTGGTGCCCTTTTTGGGCAAAGTATCGGATAAACGAATGCAAGGATTATTCTAGTTTAAGGATGAGAAGTTGTGGGCGACAACTCGTCTAATGCTTGCGGAGGAGGTAGCACATATCCGTCACCAATATCGAACCAACATGGAGGTATACTCTTTGATTTTGGGGTGGGCCTGTGAATTTGAATCAGAGGTGGAAAAGGTGAAACTCACTTTGGTCAAATCGATAGATGGGGATTTTTTGATCAAACTAGACTCAATTTTGGAGTGGGTGGTGCCGCGAGTTGGCATTTGAATTAAAGAAGGGGACAACTAGGAGGAATTTCTCCCTTTTATCCGTGGCCTAGAGGACGAAATTAAATACCAGTGCCGTGAATGAGCTCGTGTGGGTTGGGAAGCTATGAAACTCTTCGTGAAATTAACTAGGGTGGATGAAGTCCTGAAGGCTCTGCACATGGTGGAAAGGATGGAGGTTGGTAGGGAATTGAGAGATAGATTTGAAGAAGGCAGGGCCATACAACTACTGGCAAGTTTGGAGGGCGACCCTGACTTCGGGTGCCTAGACTGCATTCCAAAAATGAAAGTTGAAGCGACAAAAGGGAAAGCATTGACCTTCGAGGAAGGAAGAGAGGAGGTGACCCAGGGGGATAGCGAGTGAGTGGCCTATTGGCCAGTGCTTTTTAGTTTGCTGCCAAATGTTTTCAACTATTACTTTTTTAATTCCAAAACTTTTTATCAATGCTGGAACATTTGTTGGATAACTAGCCACGAACTGGTTTTTTATTTACTGCTACTAGATGTAGGGTAGGATAATTTACAAGTTTGGACTGTGGGCAGTATGGATCTCTTTCTGTCTGCGTTTATGCATGGTGATGGACTATAATTTGTGTATTTTGAAATCTTTGAATCAATAGAATGAAAAAAATATCTATCAATAAAAAAGAAGAAGTAAATTTAATATTATTAAATTTAGTTTAATATAAGTAAGTTGGAGTTTTAGTTGAAATCTTAACTATATATTTATAAAATTATAATCAACCATAATCAATGTACAAATAATTAATGGAACGAACTGAATTTTTTTATATATATTAAATATAGAGGAAGAAGCATTACATAAAAAAGATCACAGTATTAAATTTATTTCCATTGTTTAACAAATAATTGAAATAACATAGCTCATATACAAAAAACATTTGAAAAACTTTAATTAATAAAAATGAAATAGAATTATAGAAAGCATTTTTATATCCATAAGACTCTAAGACTTGATATTATCATTAATATTTATGCTTTGGAAATTTACAATTTTTATGTCTGAGACTTGAGTCCCTCAAAAAATTAAAAGCCAAAATGAGTGAGCCACTGACACTGAACCTGTTAGGGTTTGAGGACATAGGAAAAAAAAACTACTAGGGGCCCAGGGGGGTGGGGCTAGGGCACATGTAGTGGAATTGTTTACAATTTTGCCCTAAGAATCTGGTCCTCCTTCCATGTAGAATTCTTCAGACAACATAAGCTGAGAGAATTCTTCAAGCCACATGTAGTTTGGAAAGTCATCCAGGAGCAACCATTTCTGGAAGAAGTCCTTGCCAATCCGTGCCCATTTCCTGTGATGCGTCAATTGCTCCGCATTCAGGTTTAGGAGAAACGGTTGCCTGGACACTGGCACTGTTTGGTCAGGGAGGAGAAGCTTGGATAATTCACTCGCCCAAGGGATCCCCACCCCTAAATTTGCAAGGACGAAAAGAGTAATGTCATCTCCAAGGAAGTCTTCCTTAAAAACCTTCCTCAACAGCATCATCATATCCACCTTGTCTCCTCTGAGGTCTAGAAGAGATGCTAAGAAGCAAGATGTAATGTCCATGTTAACTCGGTACCTATTTTTGTTTTGCAGAAACTCTCTACCCAGAACCATCCACACAGCCTCATTGGTGAATGAGCCAACCTCATTGCAGACTGATTGGAGGGTTGGGTCTCTAATAGAGCCTAGAAAGGCCCTCTAGTCCTCTGCAGAAATGCTTCTCAAGCGGATGAGAGTGTCCATCTTGAGAAAATAGATTAACAAATTAAAAAACCTGAGCCTATAAACCTAAACCAAAGGAAGAATTTAAAATTTTAAATACCGTGAGCTCCGATGATTTATCTACCAAATGGCAAAGGCTAATTGAAGATGAAAGAAGTAGGGATCATATATAAATAGTTGAAGCTCTTGATTATAATAATTACTTCTTTAACCATATTAATTGCTATAAATTTTTTTAAATCTTTCGTATCTCTGCAAATCTTTCCCATAAATGCACTATTGTGCGAAAATGGAAACAGCTATAAACCAGTACCAAATTGACAAGTATCACATTGGAAGTCGTGAGGACAAAGTGGATTGCAATTAGTGAAAAGATATATATTAAATGAACGAAATTATCGATCGTGATTCGTGACATTTGATATGTGTCTATTTAATCCAATTCCATTCCAGGCACTTTCCGGTGAGCTATGTTCTGTTCAGAAAATTGGACCAAAATAAAACTTCAGCCATTGATCTACGATCATCGAATGGTTTAAAATCATTGATAGATTTTAGGTATGTGTCACCCTTCACATGTCAAAGAGGCCGCACTTATTTATACATCGTGTAGAGTCCGGACTCAATGTATTATGTGATGTGATGTGCCTTGTCTATTAATGGCAACAAATTCATGAAATTGCCAATAAATTAT
This sequence comes from Cryptomeria japonica, assembly GCF_030272615.1. NCBI lineage: Eukaryota > Viridiplantae > Streptophyta > Pinopsida > Cupressales > Cupressaceae > Cryptomeria > Cryptomeria japonica. The sequence continues at coordinate 86,319,714 of NC_081412.1, forward strand.
ATATTTTTCCATAAATAACAAAATATTCGCCAAAAAAAATTAAATAATTTTCAAGAGGTGGATAAAAATTGCCAATACATTTAAATAATTTTCAAGTGGTGGATAAAAATCACCAATACATTTAAATAATTTTTCCTTCAGAGTAAAATTTTTCGCTCATACAATTATATATTTGTTCCTTTTAACAAAAATTATTCGCCTCCCACAATAAATATTTTCCCCATAGAACAAGGTATTATTCGCCAAAAATTTATGGAATTTTCGTACACTAGAAAAAAATCGCCAATACAAAATAATTTTTTCCCCATTTAAAAAAAAAAATCGCCATCGATATGAAAATTTCCCCTTGAAAATAAAGTCTGATTCGCCAGGATTTTACATAGTTGCCTAGGGGGTGGTTTCTTAAAGTTATCCTTGATAAGCATCTTACCTATATATATAAATCATCAACCTTGATAAGGTCAGCTAAACCCTCAACCCTCAACACACAATTACAAAAATTACATTACACGATACAAAGATCGACCACCAGACCAATATTATGATTTACATTACATAGAATGGACCTAATTGAAATTCCCAAATGATCACATCCACTGGAAATCCCGCCAAGATCAACTACAACACGCTACACCACCAGAAATACCACATAACACGAAAATCATCATCGAAAATCACCTAAAACTCACACAAGGATCAATGCGGATTGCTAAAAAAAATAGGACATAAATAGGAAACACCAACAAGCACGTTAGAATCATCTGAAATAGTTGCACCAACACCTCTTTTCATATCTTCATCGGTCAACGTCTCAAAGCTTAAGAACACAACCAATCAACAATTGTGACGAGGAAAGATAACTTGCGGAGCACCAAATTATGAACCATCTGAAATGAAGATACACGAAATCATCCCAAAAAATGATCCAAAGTCTCAGCACAAGATTTGAACACACCAGAATATACCAGAGGGAATGCTGGATTCTGCAAAGCAGTGATCAACAAAACCAAACTACAAAACCGGATCAAAAACTCTTCCCAAACTCACCGGAATAAGTCACGGGAATATGTTGACATCAATGACAACACCATATCCTAGCAGGAATAGTGAATAACCAAATCTAACAATCTCCCCAATGATCCAACAATCTCCCCCTTTGGCATTGATGGCAACATATGAATGTGAACAATAGTCAATGCAAAGAAAGAAGATATCACCAACAAACTTCCCCAAAGATCAAGATAGATAAAGCAGTTTTTCACATGATCTCTCTCCCCCTTTGACATCAATGCCAAAGATTTCCAAAATAGAAAACCAAACTCTCTCCCAAAATAGAATCACGAATCTCTCCCCCCTTGGGATACACAACCGAATCAACAGACTACTCCAGTAGAGGAGCAACACCAACTCATCAATCCTGATAAAAGAATGACGCTCTGAATTCCATTGGATCGATGCAAATCAATGCATCTAATTCTCATCAGGAGGGGTGGATACCCCTAACTTGTCTCTCAAATAGACAAATGTATCTACAGGCAAAGGCTGAGTGAAAATATCAGCAATCTGTTCCTTTGTAGATTCATATTCTAGCTTCACCTTCTGTTCACTGACTTGCTCTCTCAAGTAATTATATTTAATTGATATATGCTTAGTCTTTGAATGTTGCAATAGATTCTTAGACATGTTTATAACATTGGAATTATCATAGTATATAACAATAGGCTCATCATAAATAACTCTGATATCTTTCAACATTTTCTTCATCAAACTATCTGAGTGCAATTACTAGCAACAACAATGTACTCAACTTCAACAATGGATAAAGACACCGAATCTTATTTTTTGCTAGCCCATGAAACCAACTTCTTACCTAAAAATAATGCTCCACCGGTAGTACTCTTCCGGTCATCAACATCACCAGCCTAATTAGCATCAGTGTAACCACACAACATTAAATCATCATTCTTTGGGTACCATAAACCATAATTCTTAGTTCCCTTTAGACATTTGAATATTCTTTTAACAACAGTGACATGACTATCCTTCAGATCAACTTGATATCTAGTAGCCATTCATACACCATACATAATGTCAGGTCTAGCCCGAGTAAGATATAGAAGTCCACCAACCATAGATCTGTACAAACTGTGATTAGCTTTAGGAGATTCATCATTTTTAGACAATTTACAACCAATCACCATAATAGGAGTTCCAACCAGTTTGGATTCATCAAGTCCAAACTTCTTCAATAGTTCCTTCACATACTTAGTTTGAGATATAAAGATACCTTTTTCTATTTGTGCAATCTGCAAACCTATGAAAAATTTCATCTCACCAATAATACACATCTCAAATTCTTTTTGCATATCACCGACAAACTTCATACTCATATCATCACCACCACCAAAGATAATGTCATCAACAAAGACTTCAACAATCAAAATGTTATCACTTTCAATCTTAAAGTACAAATTACTATCAGCATCACCTTTGATAAATCCCAATTTTAGTAAGTATTTGTCTAACCTAGCATACCAGGCTCTAGGGGCTCGTTTCAATCCATAAAGTCATTTCTTTAACTTACATACCATGTCTCCATCTTCTGACGATGGGAATTCATCAGACTGTTCAATGTAAACTTCTTCTTCTAGATCCCCATAAAAAAATGCAAATTTGACATCCATCTGATATACCTTGAAATCTTTATAAGCGACATAAGCAAGCAACAATCTAACAGCTTCAATTTTGGCAACTAGAGAAAAAGTTTGTTCATAATCAATTCCTTCTTGATGTGAATATCCTTTGCAGACCAGTTTGACTTTATTTCTGACCACTTCACTGACTTCATTCAATTTGTTCCTAAAAACCCATTTAGTACCAATAATATTTTTATCCTTAGTTCTAGGCACAAGTTCCCAATTGTTGTTCTTTTCAATTTGATCTAACTCTTCTTCTATGGCTCTAATCCAGTTATCATCTTTATAGGCTTCAACAACATCTTTATTTTCAACTTTAGAAATCAAACATACTTCCTCTACAACTAACCTTCTTCTAGTCATCCCACCTTTATTCTTATCACCAATAATTTGATTCTTAGAATGATTAAATCTTACATACGTCGGAGTCTTCAAATTGTTTTGATCTCCATGTTCCTGCACATCATCACCAACAACAACAACATCCGGATTAACATTCTCTACCGGATAATTTTGCTTGGGATCTTCAGGCTGAACAGGAGAAAAAACAATATGTTGACCTTCATCATAAGCTTTGATCTCCTTCCCAAGGTTTTCATCCACCTTCACATTTGCACTCTCAACTATCTTTCTTAGTCTCTTGTTATAGCACTAGTAGGCTTTTCTATTTGCAGAATATCCCAAAAAGATACCTTCATCACTTCTAGCATTGAACTTTCCAATATCCTCATCTCTCTTGATATAACATTTGCTACCAAAAACTTTGAAATATTTCACAGTAGGAACACGACCAAACCAAAGCTCATAAGGGGTCTTACCGGTGTCACCTTTGATATGAAATCTATTGAATGTATAGACCGCAGTGCTAATAAATTCTCTTGAGTAGACCTTCAGAACATTTCCCTCAATTAACATGGTTCTTGCAACATCTAAAACAATATGGTTCTTCCTTTCAACAATCCCATTATGTTGTGAGGTCCTAGGAGAAGATAGTCGTCTTCTGATTCCATACATCTCACAAAAATAATTAAACTCACTGGAACAAAATTCTCCACCCCTGTCTGATCTCAGACACTTCAGCTTCAATCTGGACCCAGTTTCAAGTTTATCTTTGAATATCTTAAATTTCTCAAATGCTTCTAATTTTTCTTTCAAAAAGACAACCCACATCATTTTGGAATAATCATAAATTAGCAACATAAAGTAGGGTGAACTCACAAAGCTGGTTCCCACTTTTTGGTACATCCCGATTTTTGCTGAAATCATACATTTTTTAGAAAATATAATGATTTAAGTTTTAAGAGGTCCCATTTGAAGTAATTAATTGAAGAGAGTTAAATCAAAGTCTCTTAGATCAAAATTTCTTGGATAGAACCTCTCTACTTCTAAATCATACTTGCAACGGAGTCTCCTTTGCATCTATCAAATGTTGATAAAAAAACCAATTTTACATTAGCTTTTTGGGTTCAAATTAATTCATTTAAAAGTTTTTTTTAAAAAGTATTTAGTCCCTATTATAAGCTTTCCAAATAGTATATCTTTTAATATATTTAATTTCATTAATATATTTTTATTTTATTTCTTATGAATGTAGGTTTTTCACCGAGCATGAACTTCTTTGTTCAATGAATTGGGAAAAATAATAAATTAGCTCAAAAAAGTTCTGAAAAATATCTATGCACTAGGTATTGATGTTTTCTTTCTAAAAAAAAAAATAAAATTGAATTTTGATATGTATAGAACAAGTTATGTGTTCAAACATACACCTATATCTAAATTATAATTAGTCAAATTTTAAAACTTAATAAAATGAAAAATATTCAACATATCACTATCAAACCAACTGCATGCCCTGGGTATTGATGTTACAAACCAAAATTAAAAAGAATTAAGTTTTTATAATATATAGAAAAAAAATTATGCGTTTCGGGATACACATCATTCTTAAAAAATGTTGTTTGTTGTTAAAAACTACCTTTTGAGGGAGATGGAAAAATCAATAAAATTTTATCCAAACAAATTAAAAATATATATATTTAGAATCTAAAATCAAGATGCTAAAAATCACTAGTTTATATCATCTTCAAATTCTTAATGGTTTAAAAGTTATAGGTGTTAGAAAGTGAAGGTTTTTTTCAAAATATTCATCTAAGTGTCAAAGTTGGTCAAAAAGTGGGAACCGATATTATGAGTTCACCCAGTATCTATCACCCTGCACACTTCTAACATTTGCAGGTCCACACAAGTCAGTATGCACAAGATCTAACAATCCATTTGATGTATACCATTTGCTCTTGAAAGAAATTCTTGTTTGCTTACCCGATTGATATTCCTTACATATCGGATCAACAGGTTTAACAATCTTAGGCAGATCTCTAACAACTTGTGTAGAACTAATCTTGATCAATCAATCAAAATTTACATGACACATTCTTCTATGCCACAACTAACTCTCATCTAGCTTAGCAATCAAACAAATTTTCTCACTAGCATTCAAATGAAAAATGTTACCTTCAGTCTTAGTCCCAGATGCAATCTCTATACCAGAGGTATTCAAGATCTTGCATTTACCATCTTTGAATTGTAGATCATAACCCTTATCAACCATGTGTCCAACACTCAAAATATTATGCTTCAAACCTTCAACATACAAAACATCATTAGTGTTATGATTACCATCAAAAGAAATAGAACCTCTCCCATGGATTACACAGGCTTTGTCATCACCAAATCTAACTATTCCACAATCATACCTTTCCATGCTTACAAATTTTATTTTGTCACCGGTCATATGATGTGAACAACCGCTGCCAATCATCCATTCACCTTTTTCTTCTACCTTAGCAGCCAAAGCTTTCTCCTCAATAGAATAGCTAGTGGAATCAATAGGCACAGATCCATCTTCTTTAATGGCAATAAACACAACTTCATCTCCTTCTGATTCATCATCTATAACACCTTCATCTATAACATAATAACAATTCTTCTGGTTCGTAAACTTCTGGTTAGACTTATAAGGCTTATCATACTTTTAATGCTTCTCATATCTATCATTCCTATCAAAATTATCATGTCTGTCATACTTAGCCATTCTCTCCAGGCATCTAGAAGCAAAATGTCCTATCTTATTACAAGAAAAATATTTCAAGGGAAAATTTCCATCATACTTACCTGCACCTTTAGGCAATCTCTAGGCAATCAATGCTTCAAGCTCATAAAGCTCTCTTTCTTGATCTGCTATCTCTCTTCTTTCTCTTTCATATCTGGATATCCTGCACTCATTAGGATCATATTTCTGCTTACTAGACACAAATGTTGATGCTTTGAATGCTGTCTCAGACTTTCCATGTGATTCTCCAAATTCACTCAGCTCAAATGCAACAAGTTTTCCAACCAACACATCTCTTGTCACTGTAGTTATACTCTGAATCTCATCAATAGCGACAACCTTATGTTTATAAGCAGGAGGCAAAGATCTCATCACCTTAGCAACAATATCATCTTCTTCAATCTTTCCATCGACAAATCTGATACAAAGGACAAGCTCATTAACCTTATCCATGTATGAATGTATGTTCTCATCATCTCCCATATTCAATGTCTCATACTTTCCTTTTAAACTCAACAACTTATAAACTTTCACTTGATTATCACCTTCATGCAGGATTTCAAGCTTCACCCAGATCTCATGTGCGGTCTGAATTCCATAACATTTGTCATTTTAGAATCAGTCAGGGCACCGAGCAATGCTTCCTTCGATTTGATGTTATATTTAGCTTCCTTGACCTCATCAGGAGTGGATGGTCCATTCTGATGAACAACATAGGCATTCTTAGTAATCTTCCAATAATCTTCTCCAAGACATTTCAAATGCACCTCCATCTATCTCTTCCACACAGTATAGTTGCTTCCATGAAACTTCAGACTATCTTTCTTGAAAATAATACCTTGAGCTGCCATCCTGGATCTCCTCAAGCGATTATGCTTCTACCGAAGGATCTAGCTCCGATACTAATTGTTAGCAGCAATCAAGAAGGAAGACTAAGAGGGGGGGGGGGGTGAATCAGTCTTCACCAAATCTCAACAAACTAAACTTCAAAACATAAACAGATAAACAAATTAACAACACAACACACAACACCAAGATTTTGACATGGAAAACCCGGTTAAGGGAAAAACCACGGTGGGAATCTACCCACAGTAAGATGATACTCTGCAGTAGTATGTGAAAATATTACAATGAATAATTCACATGCATTCAAGCACACTGCCTAGAGCTCACTGCTCAAAAGATATATGTGCATCTACAATCCGGAAGGGATGAACTGCAATGATAGCATCTACAAATGCCTGATGACAGTTCCGATTAAGCATAGTTGTTTGCTTTGCAACACCAAACACACCTCAATACTTCACTGAATGATATATCCTTTTTCATACATTCATCTCTCTTAGATAATGCAAACACAATACCGACACCTAAATTACTTAAGCATCTCACCTATATATACAAATCACCAACCTTGATAACAAGGTCGGCTAAACCCTCAACCCTCAACACACAATTACAAAAAATACATTGCACGATATAAAGATCAACCATCGGACCAATATTATGATTTACATTACATATCATGGACCTAATTCAAATTCCCAAACTATCACATCCACTGGAAATCCCGCCAAGATCAACTACAACACGCTACACCACCAGAAATACCACATAACACAAAAATCATCACCGATTCATAGAAATCACCAAAGACTTGCACAACGATCAATGCGGATCACCAAAACAAATAGGAAATGACTAGAAAACACCAACAAGAACGTTAGAATCATTTGAAATAGTTGCACCAACACATCTTTTCAAATCTTCATCGGTCAACGTCTCAAAGCTTAAGATCACAACCAATTAGCAACTATCACGAGGAAAGATAACTTGTAGAACACCAAATCACAAACTATCTGAAACGAAGATACACAAGATCATCCCCAAAAAAATCTAAAGTCTCAGCATAAGATGTGATCACACCAGAATATACCAGAGGGAATGTCGGATTCTGCAAAGCAGTGATCAGAAAAACCAAACTACAAAACCGGATCAAAAACTCTTCCCAAACTCACCAGAATAACTCACAGGAATATGTTGACATCAATGACAACAACGTATCCTAGCAGCAACAATGAACAACCAAATCTAACAATCTCCCCAATGATCCAACATTACCTTTGATCCTAGTGAGAGTATTGATGCACCTGATGGCCCACTATATATCACTATAAAGATCAATGACAAACTCTCATGAGTGCTCATTGGTCTAGTGTGTATGGTGAATGTGATCACTAAATAATATCTCTATACTTTACAATTGTATCAAGTAATATATGATAAATCTAATGTAATGGTCAAGGTGTATGATGGTTTGTCTTGCCCTACTACTAGTTCTATTACTCTTCTAGTTGAGATTGGTACTAAGTACTTAGATGTGGCATTTTATATCATTCCTACATAGAATAAATTTTGTGTGAAGTTGGGACATCCTTGGCTCTCTTCCATGAAAGTGATCCCTTTTATAGTTCATAAATGTCTAAAATTTCCTCATAATGGAACTATCATAACAATTAATCATAGCATGTACCAATCCACAGTGAGGTGTTGAGATGCCATCCTTGATTACTTTTGGCTCGAACAATTTAAGCCTCTTAAGCCTCAAAGCGATGCTCTTTTTTTCTATCATATCAAAAGTGGAAGAATGAGATGATCTTATCTTTGAGTAAGCCTAGAGACCCTAGGCCTATTCCTTCTCCTCATGATGGACTTGGTATCCTTCCTAAACCTTCTATTCCTCCTATATATGTCATAGTCCCACCTCATGTGTATCTTACAAAGGAATGTGCTTGGCATTTCCTATTTCCCAAACTAGTAGATCTTCTCACATTCCTCCTCTTTTAAAGAAGAAAAATCAACCCATGTCCATTAATCCTAAACCTTCACAACCCTCGGCTCAAGCTAAACGAAACCTTTTTGTGAGAGAACACTGATGGAGGCATCATGCTAAGGCTCTCCATCTTTCTTCTCAAACCATTTCCTCCCCAAAGACACAAAATATTGACTTAGTCCCATTTGTCCAACCTTTGCCTAATATTAGGGAGGAAGTTCAATCTAAATCACCAAGATTAAAAATGCTTAAGAAAAATGATGGTTCACACTCTTTTCATGTGAGAGATCTATTTTCATTAATCTTGATGAAAAAATGGATGATGATGTTGTTCATGCTAACAATCTTGATTCTGATTCTGATGATATGTATGAGCTTGTTGATGTTGACAATGATTTATTGAAACAATTTTCAAAAGCATTAATTCTAGCTCCTAGTGACAAAAACAATGACTCATCGTTAGATAATGGTCCTTCATTGGAGCTTGTAGTAGCTCCATCTACCATGCTCAAAGTTTCTCCTCTTGCATCTTGTCTACCTTTCCAAAATAATATTCAATAAGATTGGGAGGCATTGATTAGCTTCATTTGTGTCGTAGACTCTCTCTTCTCTCTTTCTTGTTTGTAATGTGTTTCTCTTGTGATTTGTTATGTTAGGTTCTCTTTGGATGACCCTTGTCACTCCGTTGGTGCAAGGTAATAAAGTGATTGAATCTGTTGTGGCATTCTTCTATTTGTATCTCAATTCTTCTATTCATTGTCCCCTGTGTTGTCTACTTGGGGATGATGCAAAGAGTTGTTGTATCTTTTGGTCTCTTCCATGTTGACTCAAAAGAAACATGTTCCCTTCTTCCATTGTGCTTGTAGTTCCACTACCTTTGGGGGATGAGGTCAATTCAATACAAATATCTATCATATATATTATAAATCATAAGAGCATACTTGTTGGGAAAATAGGTGTTGTACACCTTGCATAATAATATTGTAATTATAATATTTATTTATTATGTTTCCCATGGACATGTAATATAATATTTATTCATTTGATATTGCACATGGATGTGTAAAATGTAGAGATTCTTTGGGAGTATTCTCAGGGCCACTTGATGAGTTGTCTTGTAACATTGAGATTATTATATTATATTTACTTAATATTGGGGAAAGATATTTAAAAAGAGAAAACTTAGTACCCAATATTAAATGTGGGATCAAGGGGTAGTTAAGCACACAGTTTTGTGGCACATGGTTTTACTTTACCACTAGTTGTTTTTGTGCGAATTTGGGTCTATATAAGCAAGCACATGTTTAGTGGTTAAGGTTGGCTAGTGGTTTTGAGTTGTCATTATATTGAGTCCTTTGAAGGATTGCATTTGTGAAGCATGGCATGGGATGTGTGGATTCATGCTTGGACACATGGGAATGCATTGGAGGGCTTGATGATTCAGAGGTATTCATTGTAACTCTATATTGCTTTATGGATGATTAATACAATGGAGTATGGATGCTTTTTGAGGCTGTGTTTTTCTCTCATGAGGGTTTTCCTAGGATATATCCCGTGTTATCTTGTGTCTTGTTTATTTTATCTTTTCACTATGGTGATTTTGTAAGCTTGTATTCATGGTTTTCTCTCATGGGTTATGTAGGAAATGAATTATTTGTATGTGGGTTTCAAGCATTATTTCCTAACAATACTGACCCTAGAGTCAATGGATCACTTATGTGTTTTTATGTTTTGTGACCATTATTCTTTGATTTGTCCTTTCTTGGGGGCATCTCATTGTGGTATTGGATGCATGCTACCTTAAAGAAATTGCTCTCGATAAGGCATATACAATTTCTTTAATGTGGGGGCATACACTTTGCTCAATGTTTCACTTTATGCACACATCATAACATGTTTCGATACTCAAGTTACTTTGAAAATTCAGCTTTTTTCTTTGTAATTTGGTATTTTTCTTTCTCATGACTCATAGTAAGCAAACCTTACTAGGCTAGCAATCATGATTGTCTCTCTCTCTGGCCACTTTCTTATGATATCCCTTTTATCTTGACATTGAAGTAGTAAGATCCTAAAGTCCTTGGGGGCTTAGTGTGTCTTGTCTCTTTGATGTCTTGATGAGTATGCTTAGTCTCATACCCCCACTAAAGTTGGGGCTAAATGTAGTTTCCTAAATTTTACTTGCCTACAATTTTATCCTCACTTAAGCCTCACTTTGGCGTTCTCCTCTAAGGTATGATTAAAGCATTGATTGTTCTCACACCAAGTTTCAAACACAATTATTTACTATCCACACCGACTCCCCAAGATCTTGAAGCCTTGATTTCCAAGACCATGTCACTAGGAACCATGGTCATAAATCAGGATCACCATGGTGCCTAGCACCATGGTCCTCTAAAAAAGGGTCCATCTTGGTGCCTCATAATGGTCACCTAATTTGGGTGGGAATCTAGATCTTGTGTTGGCTCATGTCGTAAATTCAATTTGTTTTTCAACTAGCAAGTATAAAAGGAGGCCCACCCATCTCATTTTAGATATAACACTCATAATATGAATTCATCATTAACTCAAGAGAGAAAAATTGAGATCCTTGATGGGGAGGTATCCTCAAAGATTTAATTCCTTACCTAAGGGTAGTCATGTGTTGTCCTAGTGGCTCCCTTCATTGTTCATCTGGTCTCAAAATAAATTTAGACACCACAACTCTCTAAGAGTGCTCCCAATCAAGATGTGCTCACTGGTTGCTCAGGCATGGTTGAGATTCACAAGAGTAAATCCAACCTTACTCTCTCAAACTCCTAACAAATGCTTGCAGAGGTTGTAGTAGGTGTTTATGATGTTTCCCAAGGATAATCAATAGGTTTTGAGTGGGGGTTTAGTTCATTTTCCCTTCGCTCCTTCCTTTTCCTATTTTCTAGGCCTAGTAGCCTTAGAGCCCTAATTAGCCCTACCTAACCGGTTTTTGTGGATTTTCTCCCAATTTCGCCAAATAAACACACAAAATATTTGCTGATCAAGATACCCTTTTGAAATTACTTTCCAATTTATGAAGTGAGGAATCTCATTCAGACCATACAGGTACGAAACCCGAGAATGGCTTGTTTTAGGTGGTTTTAGGCTTGTTTTGGTCGTTTTCCAAGGGTTTGGTGTCTTCCTTGATCTGCCACACCTCCAAAATTACACATATGCTCTGCCCCACATCACTTGTTAATAAAAAACACTCTGAAACTCCAACCCTACTCTTTCATGCAAACACTTACATAATCTCATTCATTTCCTAACCAGGGCATGACTGAGCTCGCCTAGGAAATGATGCTCATTGGCCTTTCAATGACCTCCAAAGGAAAATAAAATCTATATAAACTATACAAATTTTCCATGGATTGAGTCCCAAGGGCTATTGAGAAGAACTCAAAGGACTTCAAGCTAGAACCATGTTTGGGACTCTCAAACCCTTACTCAAGCCGAGAGCTTGCAAAATTGAAAACTCAATTCAAACATGAAAATAAACTAACCAAATTGATTCCTAAGCACTAAAAGAACATGTAAAAAACAAAAAACAAAGTACAACAAGGCAATAATTCCATTAAGTACAGATTGCTGCTCTAATTCTTAAAAAATGCAGTATAAAACTTCAAAAATGGTCTCAAATTGTATTCCAATCAACTCTAGGTGTTCAAAAACCTCATTAAATTAATTCTAAAGGATTTTATATGCCATTTTTTTCCTAATTAACTCTCCATCAATTTCCTAACCAACCCTTTGCTAAAAAATGCAAAAAGTTGCTTAACATTGCAAAAAGTTGCCAAGCAACTTTGACAACTTTTGCCAAAAAGTGCATTTTTGCCTTATATGCTTTGGTTTCTCCTCAAAACCATATAGGATGACTAAAAACCATTAAATTAACATTTCCCAATTCAAAACAAGGCTATTCAAGGTATTTTTCATCAAAATGCAAGATTTTGCCATTTTAGACTTACAAGGGCTTATAAGCCAAAATTGAGCAAATGTATTGTCCTAAGGAAATTCAACCTACCAAAGCATTACAAAAACATATGAATACCTAGGAGAAGACTATTATTCACCACTCCAAATAATCCTATGGACAAGCACACCAACATGAATAAACTGGACTCAAAACTAGGTGCTCTTGCACCAATCCTACATTCAAGTGAGCAAAAAATCAATCTTCTATCAAGAATTGGAGTAGAAGTGAAGCAAAGATTCAAGAATTGGATATGACATTCATGTTCTATGTTTTATGAAAACTATTTGCATAAAACCCTAATTCCTTGTCAAGACAAACAAAAATTCATTAAAGGTATGCCATTAGTGTTTCATTCATTTTCAACCTTTCCCTCAACAAGAAAGTATTTTACTACAATACTTCATTTACATTTTCAATTCAATTTCATGGTTAATTCCAAAACTGGGGTTTGACCTAAGGCAAACCCCTATTCCCAACAATTTCGACGATCAATATTTTCGTTAGAATTTCCATGAATGTTTGTCGAAATATCAATAAATATTTTTTTAATAAATAAAAGTGAGCTCGACGATTTATAAATGACTAATTTGATTATCAGATAAAATACACAACTAAACATTAGATTTATGCTTGGACAACATTTCTATGTATGTATGTATGTACACACATATATGTATATGTATATGTATATGTATACATATATATGTGTATATACATATATATACACATTATGTATATATGTATGTATGTGTGTGTGTGTATAAATATATATTTATATATTTTTTATGTGTATATAAATATATATCTTTAATATAATATATATTTAAGTTACACCAAGTTATGGGTACCTAACATCATGGTCCCACACTATGATGCTAGTCATAATTAATTATTTTAATTTCCATAAAAAACTTCTAGCCACAATCCTAATGGGTTGTGCAAAGAATCTCATCCATTAGATTATTTTAATCTCTATCGTTGGATCTTAGGGCTTCAAAGGAAAACCCTAACATATCTTAAGATGGAAAGTAACCCTATTCTCTCATTTGAACATTTTCTCAATCTTTCTAACCCTAGCCTCTTCCATTGAAGCTATTGTTGCAGGTTTCTCAAAAGTGCTTCATCAAACAAGCTATGGAATCAAAGCTCTATTTTTTTTTTTTCTTATATTGTTTGCAGATTTGCAGGTTGGAAAGGAGTGGCGACCATATGCATTTGTGGGAGATCAAAATCTCCATTTTATTTGTTTTGGGTTTGCACCAATTTCATTTTGAAATTTTTTTTCTTTCCCTCCTATTTTCTGAAAACCCTAGATCTAATTTTTCTCTTATATTGTTTGCAGATATCTAGTTTGGGAAGGAGTGGTGGCCATATGCATTTTTTGGGAGATCAAAATATTCATTTTATTTGTTTTGGGTTTGCACCAATTTTCTTTTGAGATTTTTGTTTATTTCCCTCTTGTTTTCTCAATAAAACCCTAAATCTAATGTCATTTTTCTTTTGTTTGCAGGTGCAGATTTGGAAAAAAATGGTGACCATTTGATACATGGAAAATTAAAATCTCCATTTTATTATTTGTAGAGATTTTTATTTTGATATTTATCATTTTTAAAACTTTTTTATTTGGTTTTGGAAGGGTTTGGGGAGTCGAGGCTCTACCCACTACCCCCCCGTGGGCATGGTTGTGGGTTACCACAACCGTGGTAGCCACGACTATGGTTTACCACAACTATGGCATCCACAACCAAGGAACCCACAACCTATGGTTTCCCATAAAGCCATGGGGTTTCCATGACCTGTGGCATCCACAACTATATAACCCATGGCCTGTGGTTTCCCACAAAGTCGTGGGGTTTCCACGACCTATGGCATCCACAGTCGGGGAACCCATGACTGTGGGTGTCCACAACCGTGGAACCCACAACCTATGGTTTCCACAAAGTCATGGGTCTCTGCATAAGTAAAATGTATTTTTTTTAATTAAATTTTTTTTTTCTAATATATATATATATATATATTAGTTTAATAATGAAGGTTAATTTTGAACAAGGTTTTATAGATGAATGATCTTTTTGTGAAGTTTTTTTATAGTGTTTTTTGAACTCTAAATTTAATAATAGTGGACATTTTAGTAACAGTATTGCAATATTCAGAATTAAAATGAATTTATCCAACATTTCATATCTAGATGACATCCAAACTTATGAATAATAGTTACTATCTCTTAACTGTTTTGATACAAATTACTAAATATACTACCGATAGACATAAATCAATTGGTATTTAAATGACAATTAATGATTATAATGACTAAATAAATGACTACCATGACTAAGTAAATGACCAGTTAACAAGAATCAATGACTAAATTAGCCACTAAATATATTAGTATACTACCAAATTGATGACTAAAATATATGTTTTCATCGATTTTTCGATGAAAACTGGTTCTTTTCTTTTTCGACGAAATTAGGTTCGTCGTTTTTCCGATGCAAATTTTTTTAAAGAAATTTGTAAGGGTGTTTCATCGGTAATCGATAAAAGTTTGTCGATATTTCAAAAAACATTCGTCGGAAATTGGTGCCAAATACAGTAGTGGGACCATGGTCCTCTAAAAAAGGGTCCATATTGGTGCCTCATAATGGTCACCTAATTTGAGTGAGAACCTAGATCTCGTGCTAGCTTGTGTCGTTAATTCAATTTGTTTTTCGACCAAAAAGTATAAAAGGAGGCCCACCCCTCTCATTTTAGATATAACACTTGTAATATAAATTCATCATCAACTCAAGAGAGCAAAATAGAGATCCTACATTTAAGTGAGCAAACAATCAATCTTCTATCAAGCATTGGAGTAGAAGTGAAGTCAAGATTCAAGCATTGGAGATGACATTCATGTTCTATGATTTATGAAGACTATCTACATGAAACCCTAATTCCTTGTCAAGACAAATAAAACTTCATTAAAGGTATACCATTAGTGTTTCATTCATTTTCATCCTTTCCCTCAAAAGGGAAGTATTTTACTACAATACATTTACATTTCAATTCAATTTCATGGCTAATTCCAAAACCAGGGTTTGAACTAAGGCAAACCCTTATTCCCAACAATTTCCCCCTTTTCACTGTGTGCATGAACAGGTACAAAGATGTGTTTTAGAGGATCAACAAGATTCGTAGAGACAAACAAGTTCACCTTTTGACGACAAAAAATTCGGAGGACCAGGGCAACCACCACCACAATCCTGAAAAAATTAGGTCAAACTTCTAGGAATAGATCTGAATCATCCTCTTCTACTTAGATCTAAGTTTGTTGCTCTGCACGACGACTATAGCTTACTATTTCTATCAAATTGCTTCAATAATTCACTATTTTAACCCAGTCTTTAAAAATTCAAAAAATAAATTCTACAGTGCCCCCCCTAACTCATCCTTTGTGAGAGGATGTGATAAAACACTTTTAGATTTGTGCTCTGATAGTCTCTTTGACGTTAGTCCCTCCTAGACTTGCATTTTTTATTTATGCATTGATAGACATATATAAACTCTTATGTGGTGCTTTGATTTCTATCTCAAATAATATTGATGACGCTAGATACTTTATATGGACATATGCTATTTGATGACTTATGAGGGTGATTGATACATCCTAGACTATATTGACAATGAACCTATATTTGATGATTTATATGTGTTTATTATTCATGATGGATCATATTGCTTATGGGATTTTGAAGATAATACGATTATGCTAACCCCTCTATGTTCGTGACGACTAAGTTGATGCTATGATGATTGTGATTGTCTTCTAGTATTTTTGTGATTAGAAATGATGTCATACCACTCATTGTGAGCATGATATGACGTTGTGATTCTCTATCACTTGTCTGATCATTGATGATGTATATATGTTGTATTGCGTTTAGTGGTGGATGCAGGTTTGTAGGTTCCAGACATTGACTCCACCTGGTCTCACAGGAATGAGTGTGTCTTTATCCCAATGGCAAGTTGTTGGAGATGGCATGTGTTTCCCTCTCATACTTTAGGCTTAATATTTTCACCTTGTCGGTTTTGTGTTGTGGCGCAAGTTGGTGGTTAGAGTCTTGTGTCGGTGTTTGACCCTTTTGTTGGGTTGCTTGAGGCGATGTGGTTGCGTGGTTATTATTTAATTAATAATCGGCTTAATATAATTTATTAATGTATTATATAGCATGGCTATTTATTTTTTTGGTTTATTTAGTGTTTAATTGATTATTTGATATTTAATTATTGTTAAGATTTTATAATTATTTAATTGAGATTAACTTATTGATTTATTTGATCCATTTCTTAATTGATTATCTAGTTATTTATTTATTATTTATTGATTTATACTTTATTGTTAATTTGATTTTATATTTTATTATAAGTTTCTATTTATTGATATTTTACTTATTTATTTACTATTGGGATTTGATTTGTTATGATCACATTTATGTGTATATTACTACTTATTATTATTTGCGTAATTGGTTATAATATACAATTTACCTACCCTCTATTCTGATTGATTATTTTCTGTGAAGGTAAGTAAATAATATAGTTTTATATAATCTACCTTCTATTCACGCATGGTAGGTATAATATATAGTTTTATGGAATTTTCTGATTGGCCGGTGGATTTCTATAGTTTGAATTTGATTTTTATTTATTTGAGTCTTCTAGCATGTTGTCAAGTTACCATCCGGAAGAGTTTGGGATTTCATTTTGGAAGTTTTGGATTTGGTTTGCTGAATATTTGGATTGGAATTTTTGTGCTTCTTCGATTGCCTTGGCCATCACTCAATTTCTCCAAGTTGGAGCTGAGCCTTTATTCTTGAGATTTTGATTTGCAGAATAGAATTGTTTTCTTTGTTTCTTCCTAAAATATTGTCTTCAGGGTATATGAAATGGTTACTTGATACTATGTTATTATATTTTGATTGGGAAAAAGTTTCAGGATTCTATTTATCCATATGTTCTTATGAAATGAAAGAATGTGTTTGTGTAACGATTGTGATGCAAGTGGTTTCCTTTTCTATGCATATATTTCTTATTTTTTTCCTCTATTCTTGACTTATAGAGTCCTTGTTTCCATTCATTATGGTGTGAGAGTCCTTCTTTTACCCCTGTGAATCCATTGGTGAAGTTCTGTGTAATCTAGGTGTGTTCTGTGTAAGTTTGTGTGTAGGGGGTGCATAGTTTTGATACCAAAATTAATTTGTATGATCTTGTAAATCCAATTTCATGTTGTCTTAGTCCTATTTTTTCCTCCTACATCTTCCAAGAGAGTTATTTATTGATTTTGCAGGTCTATGTGCAAACTAGGCAAGTTTTGTCACTTGTATTATCTAATTTTCCTGATTTTTTCTCTCCGAACCCAAAATGCTAAAATATGGCACCAAAACACAAAAAGAAGATCCCAAAATTCCAAAAGATGTCATGGATGTGATAATCTATCTCCCACATGCGCTAAACTGGGTTTTTGTTGTGCAGTTCTTCCCTGAGTTGCTAGTTTTGTTAGTTTTGCTCAGTGTGAATGCTTTTCCAGATTTTGTGGTTTTACCAAAGGCTCTATGTGTATGATTTGGATTCTCAGAGAGGTCATTTGATGTTTTATGATCATTTCATAGTTTATTTTGGCTCTGGTTATATTCTATGGTGCTTAACCATTGAGACTTGTGCATAAATGTTGATTTGGCTCCAGTGTGATAGATGTGATATGTTGTTGAGGATATGATGTTATTTGTGGATTCATTTCATGATGTTTTTGTGACTTATGTTCTACCCTAAGGTATGTATCCATGGTTAGGGGGGTTGGCAACAATGACAAACCTAGGGGGGGTGAATCAGTTTGCTCAAAAAATTACTACAACTTGAAACACAAATCAAATCTAATAATCAACAATTAGAGAAAATATCAACACCACATCAATAAAACACATAACTCTAATATTTTTGATGTGGAAAACCCGGTTAAAGGAAAAACCACAATGGGAACCTACCCACAATGAGATAATACCCTTTTACGAGTAAGTGAAATATTACAATGGGGAATGCACATGCATTCAAGCACACTGCCTAGAGCTCACTGCTAAAAAAAAAAGGGCTACAACCCTTAGGGAAGTCTCAATACCTTACAGGAAGACTCATTGTCTTACAAAAACATTCAGATTACATCCAAAGGATCATGAATTGATAAAATAGCATCTCCACATGCTTGAGTACAATTCTGGTTAAGCTCACTATTTGATATGCTTTGCCACACGTTTTCACACTTCTAAAGGATCAAAAAATTGTTTGCACACTTATCTGATCACACACATTCAGATACACTAGCAGATACATCTCTCACATGATTATTACATTCATTTGTACAAGTCATCAACCTATCTTTCAAGGTCAGCTCACCACATGTTACATATTACAGAAATATAACCACACACACTATAATATTATATGTGGACCAAAAGAATGCTGGCTAAGACATATTTGGGACCTAAAAAACCACCAAAAATATGAAACACCTCCAATAATTATGTCTCGATCATCTGGAACACGCTACAATCATCATGTCGGCGAAGAACATGAAGAGCACCACCAAACTAGGAAAGATATTCAATAACGTGCTCATCGATGAATTCAGACCACCAATACACATAGCACACAATCTATAAACATCCACAAGCAATGTGAATTGCACCGCAACAACCACATCAACTTAGATTAGTAGAATCATCACCATCTCTCTACCGAAGCTCAAGAAAACACATAGAACTGACTGTCAAACTGAAAGATTCACTTGCGGATCTCCAAATCATGAACCACTCAAATTGAGGACACACATTAATGTCCCAAAGACACCCCACACATCCACAACCAAGGATATTACAATACTAGAGCAATACACATCGATTTGCCAAACACTACCAATACTAAACAACTGAAAAACCAATTGCTATACCAAATCTCATAACTTGATCAATTCTTTGTGCAGACCTCTGAAACTTTTATTGAATCAACTAGAGATAAGTATCTCAAAACCCTTTAATCCGCATTATCTTAGTTTCAACACACTCGCCAAACCATCTCACTTATTCTGACTACAACACTGAAACACATAGAGGAATATGTTGACATAAATGACAACACATCACTCTATCTAAAAATATCCCCCTTTGGCATTGATAGCAACATATGAATGAGAAAGACAATCAATGCAAAGAAATAATTCAACTACCAACAATCTCCCCCTTTAGTAAACACTCCATACTCAAATCTTTGATTCTCTCCCCAAAATTGCTGAAGGGTTTTTCACATGCTTCTTCTCCTCCTTTGATATCAATGACAAAGGCACATATAAAATGATTTTCTCCTTCTTTCAACTAACTCACAAATATGAACATTTGAACCACAACAATGACTACTCCCCTTGAGTAGTAGTCACCACTCATCAATCTGGATCACAAGATTTCTTTGTGAAGTCCTCCAGACTAATGCAAATCCATGCATCTTAGTTCTCATCAGGAGGGACAATCACCCCTAACTTTTCTCTCAAATACTCAAAAGTATCCTTAGGCAAAGGCTTTATAAGGATATCCGCAATCTATCCCTTTGTAGATACATACTCTAATCTGACTTCCTTCTTATTCACCTTCTCTCTCAATAAATGAAACTTGATAGATATATGCTTATTCTTGGAATGCAACACCAAATTCTTAGAAATGTTAATAGCACTTGAATTATCACAATATATAGCAGTAGGCTCATCATAAATAACTCTGATATCCTTCAACATATTCTTCATCCAAATTACCTGAGTACAATTGCTAGCAACAACAATATATTATGCCTCTGCAGTAGATAAAGAGATAGCATTCTACTTCTTACTAGCCCATGAAACCAACTTCTTACCCAAAAATAATGCACCACCACTAGTACTCTTTCGGTTATTAACATCACCTACCCAATCAACATCTATAAAAGCACTCAAAGTAAAGTCATGATCTTTAGGATACCACAGGCCAAAATCAACTATCCCTTTCAGATATCTGAATATTATTTTCATAGTAGTAACATGAGATTCCTTAGGGTCATCTTGAAATCTAGCAACAAGACACACAACATTCATAATATTAGGTCTAGTCTGAGTTAAGTACAACAATCCACCAATCATAAATCTATATCTGGTCTGATTTGCTTTAAGAGAATGATCATCTTTTGACAACTTACATCTGGTTACCATAGGTGTACCAACTGGATTTGAGTCATCTAAACCAACCTTCTTCAACTATATTTTTTTCACATACTTGGACTGAGATATGAAAATACCTTTTTCCAATTGTTTAATTTGCAATCCCAAGAAGAATTTTATTTCAACAATCAGACATTTCAAATTCATTTTGCATCTCTTGAACAAACATCTTACACAAGCTATCATTTCCGCCAAAACTATTGTCATCAACAAAAAATTCAACAATAAAAATGTTATCCTAATCAATCTTGAAATACAAATTAATATTAGCAGTACCTTTACTAAATCCAAGATTCATCAAATACTTATCCAATCTGGCATACTAGGCTCTAGGGGCTTGCTTCAATCCATACAATGCTTTCTTCAACTGACAAACCATATCATCCTAATCTATCAACTAAAATCCATTAGGTTGCTCAATGTATACTTCCTCTTCCAACTCACCATTAAGAAAGGCTGACTTGACATCCATCTGAAAAACCTTGAAATCTTTGTAAGCAGTATAAGAAAGAAACATTCTAACAACTTCAATTCTAGCCACTGGAGCAAAAGTCTCCTCATTGTCAATTCTTTCCATTTGAGAATACCCTTTACAAACAAGTCTTGCTTTATTTCTAACCACTTCACCTTGCTTATTCAACTTATTTCGAAAGACTCATTTAGTTCCAATTACATTTTTATCCTTAGGTCTAGGAACAAGTTCCCATGTATTACTCTTCTCAATCTGATTCAGTTCTTCTTCCATTGCTTTAACCCAAATTTCATCTTTACAAGCTTCATTAACATCTTTAGGTTCAATCTTGGAAATCAAACAAATTTCTTCAACAAGTCTTCTCCTAGTCGTCATACCTTTATTCTTATCACCTATGATCTGATTTTCTAAATGATTCAACCTTACATGCCTAGGAGTCTTAGGATTTTCTTTATTTTTTAGGCTCTTGAGCTCTTTCTTTTTCTTCTATACTAGCATTAGATTCTCATTGATTCTCTATCTTTTTCGAAACAATCTAAATTAGGTTATGGGTCTGCACTTGCTTTCCTTTATCTCAACTGACATCCTGATCATTAGAATCATATCCGCAAGATCTGATATGTCTTTCATTGCCTTCATCAACCTTCACATTAGCACTTTTAAATTTTTTCCTTAGTCTCTTGTTATAGCACCGGTAGGCCTTGGTTTTAGTAGAATAACCAAGACAAATTCCATCATCACATCTAGCATCAAACTTCCCTATATCTTCATCTCTTTTAATATAATATTTATTTCCAATTTTTTTGAAATATATAACTATAGGAGCATGACCAAACCATAACTCATAAGGAGTCTTATTGGAATTAACTTTGATATGAACCCGGTTAAGAGTGTATACTACAGTACTCAAAGCTTCTCTCCAATACACATGCGGAACATTTCCTTCAATCAACATGGTTCTGACACCTTCTTGAACTGTTTTATTCTTCCTTTCCACAACACTATTATGTTGAGGTGTTCTAGGAGCAGATAATTGTCTCTTCACTCCATGTTCTTCAGAATAGGCATTAAACTTACCGGAAGTGAATTCTCCACCTCTATCAGTTCCCAGACACTTAAGCTTCATTCCTATCTCAATCTCAACCATAGCTTTGAAAATATTGAACTTCTCCAATGCTTCAGACTTATCTCTTAAGAATGTAACCCACATCATCCTTGAATAGTCATCAATCAACAACATGAAATACCTATCACCCTACAATATTATCACTCTAGAAGGACCACACAAATCAGTGTGAACAAGATCCAACAATATATTAGAATTATATTGTTTTCTCTTAAAAGTAACTCTTGTTTGCTTCCCTAATTGACAATATTTGCATACCAGATTAGTAGGCTTCATCAACTTAGGTAGATCTCTCACTGCTTGAGTAGAATTCATCTTAACCATGCAATCAAAGTTCACATGACACATCCTTCTATGCCATAACCAACTTTCATCAACTTGAGCAATCAAACAACTTTTACCACCAACATTCAAGTGAAATATATTACCTTTAGTCTTAGTACCTAATGCAATCTCAATTCCGGAGCTACTCAAGATTTTTCACTTGCCATTCTTGAATTGCAAATCATATCCCTTATCAACCATCTGACCAACACTCAAAAGATTATGGTTTAAACCTTCTACATATAAGACATTTGTATTATGCTTACCATCAAGAGAAATGGATCCTCTACCATGGTTTACACAAGATTTGTCATCACCAAATCTAACAATACCACCATCATACTTTTTCATACTCACAAACTTACTCTTATCACCTGTCATATGATGAGAGAAGCCATTGTCAATAACCCATTCATCTTTTTCTTCAACTTTAGTAGCTAAAGATTTTTCCTCATTAATGAAACTAGTAGAATCAATAGTCACCAGATCATCTTCCTTGATAGCAATGAACACCCATTTATCTCCTAAATTTCCCTTCTCAGACTCATCATATGTTACACCGACACCTTTAGGAAATCTCCTGGCAATAAGTGCTTCAAGATCCTCAAGATCTCTTTCTTCATCTTCAATCTCTTTCATCTCCTTCTCATATCTGGACATCCTTGTAGAAATTTCTCCCGGATCATATTTCTACTTCTCGAATATAGTAGCTTTGAATGCAAATTGTGTCTTAGGAATAAAGTCACCAAACTCACTCAACTCAAAAGCAACAAGCTTGCCAATTAACATCTCTTGTCACATTTGTCACTGCCCAGATCTCTTCAATAACAACAACTTTGTGTTTGGAAGTAGGAGGCAAAGATCTCAACACTTTGGCTACAATCTCTAATTTTTTGAGGACTCCACTGACACATCTAATGTTCAATACAAGCTCATTCACTTTCTACATAAAGGAGGTAATGCTCTCATCTTCACCCATCTTTAACAACTCATACTTCCCTTTCAGAATCTGCAACTTAGCAACTTTCACATGACTGTCACCTTCATATAAGGTCTCTAGCTTCTTCCATATCTTATGAGTAGTATACAATTCCATAACATTAGTCATCTTATAATCAATCAAGACACTCAACAATGCTTTCTTAGCTCTAATATTGTATTCTACTTCCTTTATCTCATCAAGAGTTGTAGGACCATTCTAGGGAAGTATATGCATTCTTAGTAATCTTCCAGTAGTCTTCGCTAATACATCTCAAATGAAATTCCATTTGGTTCTTCCAAAGAGTGTAGTTAGTTCCATAAATCTCAGACTTTCTTTCTTAAAAGAAAAGGTTGTCATCCCAAATCTCCTCAAGCGGTCAATTTTCTTTCAAAGAATCTAGCTCTGATACCAACTGTTGGCAACAATGCATCAAACTAAGGGGGGTGGTGAATCAATTTGCTCAAAAAATTACTACAACTTCAAACACACATCAGATCCGATAATCAACAGTTAAAGCAAATATAAACACCACATCAATAACACACATAACACTAAGATTTTTGACATGGAAAACCCGGTTAAGGGAAAAACCATGATGGGAACCTACCCACAATGAGACAATACCCTGTTAGGAGTAAGTGAAATATTACAATAGGGAATGCACATGCATTCAGGAACACTACCTAGAGCTCACTGCTCAAATCACAAAAAAAGGGCTACAACTCTTAGGGAAGGCTCACTACCTTACAAGAAGAGTCAATGTCTTACAAAAAACATTCAGATTACATATGGAGGATCATGAAGTGATAAAATAACATCTCCACATGCTTGAGTACAGTTTCGGTTAAGCTCATTGTCTGATATGCTTTGCCACACTTCTAAAGGATCAAAACATTGTTCGCATACTTATCTGATCACACACATTTAGATACAGTCAGAGATACATCTCTCACATGATTATTACATTCATTTATACAAGTCATCAACCTATCTTTCAAGGTCGGCTCACCACACGTTACATATTACAAAAATATAACCACATACACTACGATATTGTATGCAGACCAAAACAATATCATCTAAGACATATTTTGGACCTAAACAACCACTGTAAATATGAAACACCTCCAACAATTAAGCCTTGATCATCCACAACACGCTACAATTATCATGTCGGCCAAGAACATGAAGAACACCACCGAACTAGGAAAAATATTCAATAACACTCTCACTGATGAATGCAGACCACCAATACGCATAGAACATGATCTAGAAATGTCCACAAGCAACGTGAATCGCATTGCAACAACCGTATCAACTCGGATTGCTAGAATCATCAACATCTCTCTATCAGACCTCAAGAACATACACAAAACTGACTGTCAAACTGAAAGACTCACTTCCGAACCTCCAAAACATGAACCAATCGAACTGAGGAGAGACATCAACATCCCAAACACATCCCACATATCTGCAACCGGGGATATTACAATGCTAGAGCAATACACATCAATTTTCCATACACTATCAATATTAAACATCTGAAAAACCAACTGCTATACCGGATCTCATAACTCAATCAATTCTTCATGCAGACCTCTAAAACTTCTATTCAATCAACTAGAGATAAGTTTCTCAAAACCCTTTAATCCACATCAACTCATCTGCAACACACTGGCTTAACCATCTCACTTATTCTGACTATAACACTGAAACACACAAAGGAATATGTTGACATCAATGACAACACATCACTCTATCCAACAAGGGGGAGTGGGCCCTTGCATGTGTAGAATTGGGGTCACGAGCAGTGGGCTTCTAAGAAGATTCCTTGTAACGGATGCTTAGGGTCTAGACCTGACATGGGACCACATGAAGAGTTTTCTTTTGTAATTGCAAGTGTAATTGATTAGTGGGTTTGGGTAAATAGGAATTCACTTAATCAAGATAATAAATTTTTTTGGGTCCCAATGCTTAGTCCTTGGGTGGAGACTTGGGATGAGATTGGGAAGACTATGGAGATGGTAAGTCAAACTCCCTTGATTTCTCATACATTGAGATGGCTCCACATGTCTATCAGAGGTGTAGGTGGGGATCTTGTAGTGTGGGTGGAGATCCCATAGTGTGGGTGGAGATCCCGTAGTGCAGGTGGAGATCTCGATATTTATATATTATGCCATTCTTTGTGAGTATAGCATGTGATGACACTCTTCCCTACATGTGTCCATGATCCTTATCCCTTATTGTTGATTATGCCTTTGGGATTTTATTGATTTATGATTAGCCTTGTGATGTGATTTGATTCATTGTTTATGGTTATTATCTTTGTGGATGTCATGGTGAGTCCCTTGGTTGTAGGTGTCGGCCTAGGTCTAGGGTCTGAGTTGAAAGCCTATGTCATCTCCTAGCACGAGGGTGGTTCCTTATTGGTTCCACATGGTCAAGTGGTTTGATTCCTTCTTCCATTAGGATGTTCTTCATTGGATGGTAGTGTGTGTGGATATGGATTCTATGATTCTTCATTATGTGGATAGTTGTGGAGCTGATTTCTATGTATTGAGATAGTGTTGCAAATGTAAAAAAGATTATGTACTTGTACCATGCATTCTTATGCAACAAAATGTGATGATGTAAAAATTATAATGGAGTAAGATGTTGTATTCATTGTATGGTTCATGTTGTAAGAATTGTTCATTATGTAGAAAATAGATTGAGATCTATAATGGAAATAAGATTTGAGATGGTTATCTATGTGTATCCTTAATGTAGAGAATGGTGTTATGAGATAACCTTGTTAAAATATACCTAACTGGGAGATAAACTAGTATTTGTAGTATAGTCTTTGCATATGGTTATGTATATGTTTATCTGGATGGAACATATGATGATTTCAAGGAAGGAAATGAATTAGATTTGTTTATATGTTAGATAGTGCTATTTGGATTCATATTGTGTTTAATGGTTTAGGAATAAGTAGGGAATTAGGAATGTTTAGATTTTGGTGTTTTAAAATGAACTTAGAGAGTTAATGGGAATATGATAGGAAATTTGTTTGATAGTTCATGGTTCTCATGATAAGAAAGATAGTAATTGGGTGGGAATGTAATTGTTGTAATAGATGTTAATGGTTATGATATGGATGTGTTATGTGTTAATAAAAGTAAGTAATGGCATTGAGATGCCCTAGGGAATGGATGTTAGTGAGATGTATTGTTGTTCCACTTGCATGTTATGTTGTTGAGATTTTGTTTATGGTTAAGATGTTTATGTATTCATGATATGATACAATTCATACATATGGGTAATGGTATATTAATATGATGCATTGGTAGATGTTTAAAAAAAAATTCAATCTCTATTTGTATGCTAGATATGTTTATTTCTTTAGGGTATTTTGATGAGCATTACAAATTCAATCTTAGGGAAGGAAGAGCCCCATTTAGGAGGCCTGGAATCCAATCAAAATCTTGATCTCTCAAGGTTAGATCTATCAAATTCCTATATTTCCCTAATGTACTGGTAAAATCGATAAAATTAGTGGTTTTATTACATTTTATGGTGAAATCCTACTTTTCACCATTACACTACTCTTTCAAAATTTCTTGAATTATGAAGAGGTGGCTTACTTTAATTTTTATCTCTCTAATGCTCTTGTCTCTTTCTTGTATCAAAATTAGGAACTTCTAACCATTGGATTGTTACTCATTTTACATATTTACTTTTTGAGCTAAGTTTATGGATCTTTCTTGATAGAATCGCCACTCGCTTAAAGAAGAAAATTAAAAAAGTCAACAAATTTTTGATTTCTTAAAATCAATAACCAATAACTTCCTAGCTCCATTATAGTCACTAGGTAACTCAGCTCTTTAAATTTGGTTCTTAATTTGTTTCCCCAATAATGGTGCCAATTTGTTGGTGTTCTAATCTATAAATCATAAATACCTAGGGTCTAGTAATCTCTCAAGTACAGGGGGTGTCAAATCTAAGAAGATCACAAAAAACTTGTCTTCAAACTAGGCAACTAAAGACCAATGATTAAGGTGGGTAATACCTTATTGTATTTTGGCTCTACCAAACCAATGGGGGCTTCCCTAATATGCTAGGTTGATGATAAATAAATTAAGGACTCGGTTAATGTAAACTATAATTAGAGTACAATGTATTCCAATACTTATCACAATATACTTGTGTGTTAGTTTAGGTGTGATATGGTTGGAAGGATTTGAGATCTTATTGGATTAAGATCTAGATTTTTTTGCCATCCTCAATAGAGTAGCTAGAAGAAAACACATGTAATACTAGATAAAAAGCAAATAAACAAAAACACATGCCTCTTAAAAAGGATTTACCTCCATTTTTATCCTACCAAATAAGATCTTGTGTTCGCAACAAGAGTGCTCTCAGAAGCATGCACACAAGAAGCTATGATGGACAGATGATTCAAAGAAGAGATGCAAATGAAAAGCTATGCAAATCAATGAGAGAATTCCCTAAGATGCAATAAAAATATTCAAGAATACAAGTAGACAAAATAATAGTATGACCTCTAGATTGAAAGAAAATGAGAGAGATTAAATGTGAGGGGCAAGTAGTTTTTATAGATGTCCTCATGAAAGAAGTCCACCATGGGAGAAATGTGGGATTAGAGAAGGTAGTTATGGTTGAATATTTGTCCCACATTCTCCAAGTGAGTGTGATGGATGGGAGGGGGAAGAGATAAATAAGTGTGAATGAGGGATAGATTAAACATGCAATTATGATAAGTGATTTTTAATGATTCAAGTAAGTGAAATGAATTATTGGAAGACATAATTAATTATTTTGATTAAAAAGACAATAATATCAATAGAAGAATTATCATTAATATATGAGGACAAAGAATGAATTTTTTTTATGTGTCTACATTAGGCATATAAGGGAAAGTATCTAATTAATAGATATCCTACTACTTAAACATCTAAAAATTAATTTAAAGCTAACCCCTTATGTTGTTATGCATATTCAAGCATGGTAATAAAACATACTAAGCTAATATAACTAAAAGATGTTTAATTTGACTGAATTTTTAGTGTTTTGAGGACTATGAGAAAAATAAAATAAGTTATAGACTGGTGCCTATATCCAATTGGAAATTAGAATCTCTTGAACCACACAAATATGTAATAATGGAAACCAAGGTGATACTTTAATCATGATATCACAAAAGACTATGATGTTTTGAACATACAAGCATGCAGAGCTATACATTTACATTCACAAAAGCAATAGATAGTTGCAGAATGTTAAGTGAATCTACTTAGTAATTATTGAAAATTCAAATGGACTTCCTCATTATCTTGAAAAGATAACATACAATATCATTGTAGTGATTCTATAAGCATTTAGTTGAGAAACTAAATAACATACATAAAAATGCAATTGAACAATCAAGGATACATTTGACAACTAATATTAATGATTTCATTAATTAGTCATACTAAAATGGTTACAAATAGTCTAATACACATTTGGGACATGCCTAAATAATTACAATAAAAAATACCTTTACTTAGAACTAGAGACTAAAACCCTAAGGCTTTTTGTGAGTAAGTTTATTCTCTACTAGCTCTACAACTATTCTCTCCTTTCCTTTGATCTTCCAATTTCATGATAAATACAAATGGGAATTTATTTATATTTAATTATTTTGTTAGACATCCAAAAGAATCAGGGCACAAAAATATCAAAAAATCCTAATACTCACACTAACCAATTGAATAGAGATATTTGGGCTCGTCAAATATACTTTGGGCAATCAAAGGGGCATGAAGCGATGCATACACAAATCAATCACATATAGAATTGAAGGTCTCTAAGTTTGAGTACATTGTAGGAGTAAATTACTCACAAAATATGCAATCCTAGGATGGGCTTGATACAATACTAAATAGAGGTGTTTTGACATATTAATTGAGCATAGGCCTCTTCAAATTTCTACAAGAGCCTTTAAAAGATACCCTAAAGCGTTGGAAATCCTTAGTAGTGGGTTGGAGTTGATGTTGACTATGCATGGATTGTGAACCCTAAAATGTTACTTTGAAAGTCCTACTAGCTTGTATTTTGCATGCTCTAAGAACCTTCCTTACACTAGGAGGATGGACACAAACACAATTGTATTGAAGAGATCATTTGAAATAGACATGTATCAATTGAATCTACCATTGCTACTCGTTATCATGAATAAAGGGTTTGTAGGTAGCCATTCTCAATCTTGAATGTCAACTGTTTATTTAAAATGCACAAGAAAGATCAATGATGATCAAGTTGTTTGACTAGATTTGAACAATTTGGTCCTTAGACACTGAAACGTTCAAAACTATCAGCTAATCATGAATCACTATGCCAAAGTCACAATTGATACATCATTAGCTAGGGCCCACAAAGTGATAAATATTCTCTAAGAAGGAAGGGGCATGCATCACAAGTGCATGCAATCACAACTTGAAGTGGTCAAACTATTTAGGGTCTTGTGAATGGGTAAGTGCACCAAGATGGGGGACCAAAAAGTTGCCATTTTTTTTCCCAAATGAATCCATTTGGTATGCACCAAATAGGGTGCTCACCATATTTGGCGTGTTGAGCCTATGGTTTAGTCATGATAAACCAATTTGGCAAGTAATAAGAAAAGCACCAAATAAGGTAAGCACCATAATTGGTGAGTGCCAAATAAGACAAGTGCAAAATAAGGCAAGTACCAAATAAGGTGCTAACCAAATGAAAATGTACTTTCAAAAGTGCATTTCTATTTAGCGAGCACCAAATCTGGTGCTAGTCAAATGTTTAGCATTAGCAAATTGTGTTTCTCTTTCACACTCTCTCTCTCCCAACAAGAATATATACATGAAATATAACTGATGCTGATAGAAAAGGCACAAACAAGGTCCACCATTAGTAGGTTAGTTCCAACCAAAACCAAAACAAGATGAACATAAACCATTTCAATACATTCAAAGGAGATTTAAAAACAACATGAAAGAAACACAAACAAACAAACAAACAAACAAAGGTTATTCTTTCGAAGATACCTCCATGATGCTTTGATGATTGTTCCTCCCTTGTTTCTCTCCTCTCCAAGTCCCAAATGAATGAAGCTCTCAATTTTTAGCACTGGCCATGGATGCCATATGGAGATTCAAGATGGTTGGAAATTGCTAAACAAGATGCTATGAAAATGTTAATGATGATGCTATGAGAAATCTATAAATGTCTATGCTAATACCAGTATAGTAACAATGCTCTAATGCTTCCTCCTCTTTCTTGTGAGGAATGGTTCTATTTATAGGCAAAATAGAGGATTGGATGGTCAGGATTGATCTGGTTTGTGAAGGGATAAGATTGAATGATTCACGATCCATGTGATGGATTTAAACCCAATCCCATGATGATAAGTGTCACTATGAGATGGCTTGAGAGGAGAGGGAAAGAGCATTTAATGCTTGAGAAGACATGAGGGTAACCTCATGTGGGTTGGGTTATTGGATAAAGCTATTATTCAAGGGTACGATTATTATCCAATAGGTAAACTCTTGTGCAAAGTTTACCCACAGTTAAGCCTTGACCAAAGGGTCAAGACCCATGTGGGTTGAAGTGTTGGAGAAGGGAATCATTTATGACTCTATAAGATTCTTAAATGGGTGAGATGATGGGTTGAGGGTTAATCTTGGATTAGGATTGTACAAATGATTAGAAGAGGGATTAGGCTAAATTAGAAGGGGTTAGAAGAGTCTAGAAGGAGATTAGAAGAATCAAGAAAAATCTACAAAGAGGCGGGTGTGGGTAAATAGGATTTTATTTCAATAAAAATCTATTTAAATGTGCAAATGTTGGCATATTGACATAATTGTTGATGATATTAATGGACCAATATAAGGACTGTTGGTGATGAAATAGTTGAGATGTTGTTTGATGACTTGATGATCAGTTTGTGTTGTGATTGATGGAAACTATGGTTACATTGTTCTATCATGTTATCTAAGTCGTCTATGAATGACTAGAAAGCTATGGAATGGATTTGACAGATAACTGGCAAATAGGACTTTAACCGGTAAATGTGAAACTGTGTTATGCTTAAGTAATTGGATCTAGAGATCGATGAAGAATTTGGTGTTGCGGTTTGGAATAGTGTTTGTAACATTGTAATGAGGCTATGACTGGAACTGCATCATGTATTGGATATCAGAAGTCATGTTTGAGATTGACTGATGTATTTTCTGTAGGGTTTTAGTAGGGTTTAAGAACCGGTATTTAAATCTTATAACCGGTAATGAATTTGCATACGGTGGTGTATTACATTATTTTGTAATATGGTGAGGACATGGCTGAATCCATGTGAAGTGATAAGATGTTGGTTTGGCATGTACAAAGAGCGAATTTCTTGGGAATGAGTGAAGTGCTTAGTAGAATGAGCTAAGGGTTTGAAAGTGTATCAGATCGATGTGCGGTGATCATTCAATGACTGTAATTGATTTGTAATTTATTGCGATGATCCATATGATGACCTGTAATAATTTGTAAAGGTTTGTGATGATCTATGATGTAAATCTTAGTATGAGGTTAGGGTTTTGTAACCATTTAAGTTGTAAAGTCTATTTAGGGTAAGCCTATGATGATTTACTGTGTCGGTGATCAAAAAAAGAGTGTGTGTTTGCAAGAGAGAAGAAGATTGGAGCAGCAAAGGATATCTACAAGCAAGTAGAGAGTGCTATTTTTAGATCATACATCTGTTGTTCCCTAACAGTTGCAACAAACTAAAAATCCCTTAACTGGGTAGGTCATGACATGCTTGATTGTAGAAATCCCTTCACCAGGTGACTCATTAGCTTGGGTTCTAAATCCTTTCACAAGGTTACTCCTAACAGAGTAAATCTCCTAACAGAGCTGAGGTAAATCCCTTAACTGGGGGACTCATAACAGGGTCTGCTCCAAACCAGGTATAATTGTAAGCTCCTAACCGAGCTAGGCTCCTAACCGAGCTAGGCTCCTAACAGGGCGCATTCCAAAAGAGTGCAAAAATATTGTTGGGACTAACTCCCACCGTGTTTTTTCCCATTTGGGTTACCACGTGAAAATCCTGGTGTTCATGTGTTGATTGATTTCTTTTGTGTTAAGTTGATATCTTTCTATTGCATGCATGATATGGAACACTTAAATGAGCAGTTTGATAAATCTAATTAGTAGATTGATTTCAGTGGCTACCGGTATTGGTTATGATTTGTTTTGGTGAAGTATTGATCAATTTGGTTTAAGATTTCAGTTTATTGTTAATTCTGGTTCACCCCCCCCCCCCCTCCCCCTCTCAGTATTAACCAGATCCTCTAAATAACACTTGAAGTGTTGGAGAAGGGAAGCATTTATGACTCTGTAAGAGTCTTAAATGGGTGAGATGATGGGTTGAGGGTTAATATTGGATTAGGATTGTGCAAATGATTAGAGGGATTAGGCTAAATTAGAAGGGGTTAGAGGAGTCTAGAAGGAGATTAGAAAAATCTAGAAAAATCTAGAAAGAGGTGGGTATGGGTAAATAGGATTTTATTTAAATAAAAATCTATTTAAATGTGCAACTTGTATTTGTAGGAGAATGCAAACAGATGAGTCATTTTTAAATAAATATTGATTTATTAAAAAAGGGGATTTGATTTAGGGATTTATGATTTTAAATAAATGTTAAATTAATTTAAATAGGAAGAAGGAAGTGAATATTAAATAAATTAGATTTATTTAATAACTTGGACTATAGTTAGTGATTAAATAAATTGATTAAATTTATTTAACTAGAATAGCAGAATAGGCTAAGGTGAATTAATTAAATGTCAATTTAATTAATAGAGAAATATTAGTCATTAAATAAATATTTAATATCCATTTAATTAATAGACAAATTTATGTGTCTACGTTTGCCCCTCTTTGAGACGGTGTGGTTTATCACACCATTTCAAAGAACAATAGATAAGCATGAAAAAAATGCCCTAGAGATGTTAGTATTGTGGGTTGGTACGCCCCCTCAAGAGATGAGCCGAAAAATTTGGAAAATCGAGTGCTCTCGAAAAATGGAAAGAAATAAGGGGATGATAGAGGAGATGAATTTGGAATAAATGGCGAAAGAATGGAGGAAAATGGGGTCAAAACAAAGAAATGGCAAGCCTCGAAAGTGCCCAGGGTCCATGACAGTCAGCGAGGTGAAGCAAGGGTAAGTTTGGGTAGGGTACTAATAGGCTAGAAGGGGTAAAAATATGGTCCTCATTTGCACACGTTCCTATAGGGATCGAGAGCCCCTGATAGTGACATTTGCAGCAGATTGGTTAAACATAAATGGTGAAACCACTCGTAGATCATCGATTCAAGCACATCCGAAGGTACCAGTGGCTAGTTGACTATGGACCCTCGGTATGTCTAATTATGACTTTTACCTTTAGAGCTCATTTATTGCACTTAATAGCTAGGGGAAAAATTCGGATGACAAAGGCACTTAAACATTGTTTTAGCGCTTTTGTCGCCCAAAATAGTGTAATTGTGCCACAATGGCACCTTTGTGCAGTTGTTTTAGCACTATTGTCATTATAGCACTATCGTTAGGTTAGTCTAGTGCCTTTGTTTTCAATGTTTTGGCACTATTGTTTTGCTAGGTGAAATAGGATTGGTTTAGCATTGTTGTCGCACAGTGTAGCACATTTGTATAGTTGTAGTGCTTGTGTATAAGTAAAGTAGCGCTATTGATTTTGTTTAGTGTAGTTGTAGTATTTGTGCAGTGTTGTTGATTGTGTTTAGCGCTTGTGTCAGGGTTTTAGCGCTTTTGTGTCTACCTATAGGACAGGTAGTGCCGATTGCCCCAGTTTCATTGCCAAGTTGACAGTGGATGTCCATGTTGTCATTGTATGCATGTTTGCAACTTGTGTGAGACTCAGTGTACCCATTGAGACTAGGCAATTGATGTAAATTCTTATTGTTCATCTAGGTGTTTGTGAGTCAAGTTACCCGATGAGACTTAGATACTTGAAAAAAGAATCTGATGAAGTCTAGGTAATAGTCGATTTTCATAGAAAGGAGATTGACATTATTGTTTGATTGTGTTTGTAGGAGGATCACTTAGGTGTCTTGCAGATGTGAGAGAGGCATCCTGCCACGCAGCATCTGCGTGACCAGTTGACAGACCTCGAGATTGACTGCATATGCATTGTTGGTTTATTCGATTTGATGCATCTACCCATGATTCAGATGAATTGTGGATTACTCACTGCATTGGCCGAGCGATGGCACATCGAGACATGCTCCTTCCACCCGACGATGGGAGAGATGTCAGTTACACTAGAGGATGTTTGGAGGATTCTTTACATTCTAATCACTAGTGAGCTAGTGACCTATGACAGGGCGATGGGCGAGGTGGCACTACGTCAGGTATTTTCATATCCGGAGTTAGAGGTCTTTGACGGATCCGTTCCATGGGAGGATATAACAGATCTATATGAGCCACTACTTGTGGTATTATCAGGCATCGTTGGAGGCCTCCTATGTCCAGATTGGAGATCATATGGTTTGTTTGTTGGCTAGGGCCAGGTCATTGAGCGGATGGCCAACGAGGGCACCCAATATGCATGGGGGCAATGTATGTTGGCCCATTTGTACAGGTATTTGCATGAGGTGGTTTACCAAATGATGCTGATAGAAAAGGAACAAACAAGGTCCACCATTAGTAGGTTAGTTCCAACCAAAACTAAAACAAGATGAACAAAAACCATTTCAATACATATTCAAAGGAGATTTAAAAACAACATGAAGAAGCACAAACAAACAAACAAACAAAGGTTAGTCTTCCTAAGATGCCTCCATGATGCTTTGATGATTGTTCCTCCCTTGTTTCTCTCCTCTCCAACTCCCAAATGAATGAAGCTCTCAGCTTTTAGCACCAGCCATGGATGCCATATGGAGCTCCAAGATGGTTGGAAAATACTAAACAAGATGCTATGCAAATGTAAATGATGATGCTATGAGAAATTTATAAATGTCTATGATAATACTAGTATATAATAACAATGCTCTAATGCTTCCTCCTCTTTCTTGTGGGGAATGGTTCTATTTATAGGCAAAATAGAGGATTTGATGGTCAGGATTGATCTAGTTTGTGAAGGGATAAGATTGAATAATTCATGATCCATGTGATGGCTTTCAACCCAATCCCATGATGACAAGTGTCACTATGAGATGGATTAAGAGGAGAGGGAAAGAGCATTTAATGCCTAAGAAGACATGAGGGTAACCTCGTGTGGGTTGGGTTATTGGATAAAGCTATTATCCAAGGGTAAGGTTATTATCCAATGGGTAAAATCTTGTGCAAAGTTTACCCATGGTTAAGCCTTGAAACAAGGGTCAAGACCCATGTGGGTTGAAGTGTTGGAGAAGGGAAGAATTTATGACTCTGTAAGAGTCTTAAATGGGTGAGATGATGGGTTGAGGGTTAATCTTGGATTAAGATTGTGCAATTGATTAGAAGAGGGATTAGGCTAAATTAGAAGGGGTTAGAAGAATCTAGAAG
The DNA here is from genome assembly GCF_030272615.1 of Cryptomeria japonica. NCBI lineage: Eukaryota > Viridiplantae > Streptophyta > Pinopsida > Cupressales > Cupressaceae > Cryptomeria > Cryptomeria japonica. The sequence continues at coordinate 86,356,075 of NC_081412.1, forward strand.
GAGATTAGAAGAATCTAGAAAAATCTAGAAAGAGGTGGGTGTGGGTAAATAGGATTCTATTTGAACAAAAATCTATTTAAATGTGCAACTTGCATTTGTAGGAGAATGCAAACAGATGAGTCATTTTTAAATAAATATTGATTTATTTTAAAAGGGGATTTGATTTGCGGATTAATGATTTTAAATAAATGTTAATTTTATTTAAATGGGAAGAAGAAGGTGAATATTAAATAAATTAGATTTATTTAATAACTTGGACTATAGCTAGTAATTAAATAAATTGATTAAATTTATTTAACTAGAATAGAAGAAGAGGTTAAGGTGAATTAATTAAATGTCAATTTAATTAATAGAGAAATATTAGTCATTAAATAAATAATTAATATCCATTTAATTAATAGAAAAATTTATGTGCCTACAATAACATTTAAGTATTATATTTCATGTATATATTGGTAGGATGCTTGAGAGTGGTTCCAAATCTCTAGGAGTTATAACGTTGATTCTAGGTTTTAGAAGATCATTTAAAATTTTAGACTTAAGTCAAATTTTAGTAATCAACATGATCCTCTCTCTCTCTCTCTCTCTCTCTCTCAAACTCTAAACCTATAGATCTCTCTCTATCAGTCTAAATTTTCCTATTTCTACCTCTCTCTATCTCACTCTCTCTCTCCCAAGAATAACACTACCTCTTTACCTCTATTTCCTACCCTTCACTCTCTAGTATATGTTTCATTTCTCTCTTTACAAACCTCCCTTTCACTACCTCTATTTATCTAGGTCTCTCCCACCTTCTCTCCTTAGCCCCATCTCTTTCCCTCCCTCCATCCCTCTCTCTCTCTCTCTCTCTCTCTCTCTCTCTCTCTCTCTCTCTCTCTCTCTCTCTCTCTCTCTCTCTCTCTCAATCTACCTCTTTGTCCCACCCTTTGGCTCTCGCTATGTCCTTACCCCTCTTTCTCTCTTTGTGAACTTCTCTCTCTCCCTCACCTCTCTACATCTCCTCTCTCTAGGTCTCTCCCATCCTCTCTCCTTCTCTACCTTTCCTTCCCTCATTACCTCCATCTATATCCTTGCCTCCCTCCTCCCTCCTCCCTCTCTCTCTCCCTCCCCATCCCCATGTCTCTACAACTCCCTCCCTATCTCATTAGCACCCTTCTTCCCCTCTATCTTTGTCACCTCTATCTCTCTCCCCAGGTCTCGCACCCCTCTCTCCTTAGGCTCTAGATCTCTCGCATTGATTATTGAAGTTTGATTGTCTACAAATTATATGATATTCTAAAAACTAGAATCTACATAAGAACTCCTAGATATCTGAAACCACTCTCAAACATCCTACCAATATATACATTAAATATTAATTAAATGCTTTATCTTATGTAGAAATTGCACTGATGAATAGAGAATGTTATAGTGAGAGAGTGAGATGGTGAAATTATTAATGCAATACATTTAGTGTGGACCATATTTGGCGCTTGCCAAATTTGGCATGCACCAAACTTAAAAATTGTATTTTTTGAATTTGGTGCAAGTCATACTTGATGCTCACCAAATTTGGCATGCACCAAACTTTAAAAATGCATTTTTTGAATTTGGCATGCACCAAGGTATTTTCCTTAGGGAACACCAAGACTTATGCTTGGATTTACCTTTGGAATCCAACCAAAAGGCTTCCATGACTTTCTCGTGCCTGAGATGTGTTTTTTTTAAAACATGCAAAATTTTCTCACATTTTTGTTCATTTTCTTTGTTAGTTTGCACATGTTTCAATAAAAACAAAAATAAACACCATGATGACATTAAGGTGTCTCTTAGCTATCCAACCATATAATTATTTTCACATTTTGATTATGTTAAGGTTTTCATCTCTAATTTTTTTTTGTTAGTGTGCCTATTTTTTGTCAAAAACCAACATATCATATTTTGGGCATAGATTTTTATTTGTTAATCAAATTTTGAGACAAATTATATTTTAAGAAACTAGACTCCATTCTACACAATTTAAAGAAAAAATAAAAAATAGATTTTCGATTAGTTTTCACAAATTTTAGGGTGGAGCACACTCAAATTTCTATTTTTTTAGGATGTGTTCACTTAAAAAATTAGTAAAAAATGATATATTAATTAAAAAATTAGTCAAAAAATCTAGCATAATTACATGATGTTAGCTTATTTCTCATTGGAGTGATTTTATAAATTCCAAAAAAAAAGTTGACATTTTAGGGGGAGCACACCGAGTGCTATGTTATGATTTTTTAATAAAAAAGACCACTTTTTGTGCTCTCTCTTTTTGAAACCCTTAATCTCTACCATTTTCAAAACAAATTAGTAGTTTAGAAAGTAGACTCGGCGCACTACAACTCTTGTTCTTGTTGCATCTTCACATTTTGGGTTTAACTATTTTCATTTTCTCATCAATGTTCAGGCTTTGTTGATTTCAAAAAAAAAAGTGGCAACTTAAGATTCCTTTTTGGTCCCCCATCTTTGTGCACTTACTAAATGTGTGTTGAGGAACCACATAGAATTTATCCTTACACTTCATTGGTCTCAGCCTACACAGTGGGTGGTTTTTATTCTAATCTAGGACACATATGTCCTCATGGCACTAACATGGACATGTGTCAATCAATCACGCCGGCATGGTCTTGATTGCGTCTAACTTTTCATCTCCTATGAACATACAGCTAATTGTCACGTGTACCACATTTATTAAAGCCTTTGTTGAGTATATCAATGGGGCCAAGACATAGATTCATCTTGTAGCATCACAAATTTGATAGGTTTAGACTTACATTTTATTTTATTTTGATGATGCATAACCAATCAAGAGAAAGCATGTGAAACTGTTGTGGTCATAATATTCTATTTGGGATTTGTCAAGGCTTGGGCCTAGTTTAACAAATGGACAAGTGGCAGGGTCATGCAACCTCGTGGTTTTGACACTTTTTTTACCTTAGAGTATGTGCACACGCGAAGGTACCATATGGACAAGTGAGGATGACCTCCCCTAGTTGAAGAATGAAGCAACATGGGGCCCACTTTTGACAAAGAGACAAGTAGCGCAAAAGATGATGGAAATAGGACATACAAATAAGAGGGGGGGGGGTGAATCAGTTGTCATAAAAACTCACACTACTCAAACTTATTCTCGAATGAAAGCATGAATCGACAACACATCATAAACACACATAACACAAATATTTTTGTATGTGGGAACCCAGTTAAGGGAAAAACCAGGGTGGGGATGAACCCACAAAATAGGTATACTCTATTAGAAGTATTACAATGGAGAATGCACATGCATTAAGGTACACTGCCTAGAGATCATTGCTCAAAATAAAAAGGCTCACTGCCCAGGGAAGGCTCACTGCTTGTACAAACAATCACGGATCACATCCAAAAATTATGAACTCGAAAATAGCATCTCCTTAATGTTTGGTTCAGTTCCATTGAAGTACAAAACAACTTTTATCCTTCACACTTCTTCTCTATCTTCAAAAGATGTATACATTTAGTACACATAAATCCTCACACTCATCCATTCACCACACCAAATACAAAATTATTATGTTTATTTATACATGACATCAACCTTGGAGAAATCATCAAGGTTGGCTCAACACTCACCACCTAATTACAAAAATATAACCATACTCAATACAATATTGCATGTGGACCAAGCAATGTCGATCAAGACATGGCACGAACCCAAATCTTTCACCTTGAACATGTTACACCTCTAATAATTACACCTCAACATCTGCAACACGTTACAAAAATCTGGTCGGCCAAGAACATGAAGAACACCAAAGAAAACATTAATTAAGAGCTCAACAATCAATGTGGACCACCAACACAAAAGGCACACAATCTAGAGACATCCACAAGCATCATAATTTACCATCATAATTTATCATACCAAACCTCAAGAACACTAACTGCAATGACTGTCAACCTTGAAAAATCACTTGCGGACATCCAAACCACAAACCACTTGAATTGAGGACACACACCAACATCCCAAACATACCTCCAAATCCACAAAACAAGATATTACGATGCAGAGCAATGTAGCTCAAAATATGGTCACTCTATCACCACTGAACAACTGAAAAACCAGCCACAACACGAATACCCATAACTCAATCAAATCTACATGTGAACCTTGGAAACTTGAATTGAATCAACTACAGACAACCCTCTACAAACCCTTTAATATGTGAACTCTGATCTTCATCATACTTGCTACACTGAAAAAGCTAACTCATTGAACTTTACTGCATCATTGTCTTAGACAGAGAAATATGTTGACATCAATGACAACACATCTCTCAAACATCTCTAAAGCACATATTTGCAACATTATCCCAACAAAAGCATCATGTAACAAGATAACTTCTATAGCAGAAAAATAATGTAAACTAGAATTCTAAGTCTTAACAATTGACAAAACATAGAACTAATTTTTTTAAAAATAAAACATAAGGAAATGAATTTGACTTTTCCACTAGAGAGTATTAACATCATCTAACCATGAATAATTACATGTGCATCTAAACAGATCAAAGAACCACTCTATCATAATACAACATTAAATTAAGTACAAGAGAAGTTAAGAGTTTACAACATTCGAATTCCATTATAAATTCCTTAAGAACCAAAGTAATTGACCAGAAGGAAAGTATCATCAAGGCGATTTACCACCCAACCATAAACTTGGTGGTCTCTCGCACATCTTCCAAGTGGAAGCTGCCTTTCCCTTCATGAGGATGTCAATAGATGATAGGTATAATGTCATCTAAGCCCAACGTTTTGACCCTATACACTCTAGACGATCACACACTATAGGTACCCCCTAACTAGTAGGTTGAATATGTTGGACAAATGAGAGGGGGGTGAATTAGTTGTCAATTAAAATCTTTTACTTATTAGACAGAAACAAATCCAGCAAACAAACTTTTGATTACTTAACCATAAACATATATAAGCATGAGAGAGCACAGACATGAAACATACACAAGAAACAACAAATTTTACATGGAAAACTCAAGAAGGGAAAAACCACAGAGAATGATAATTCTCAATTATGAAACACCTGTTAAGGTTACACTAGTTAAAGTGATTTTTACAAAGGGTGGTTTGTTTCCAGAATGCTCATTGCAAGTGGGCTCACTACTTGGCTAAAACCGCCAGAAAAGGGTTCACTTCCCAGAAGAAGAAGGAGGAAAAAGAAAGAATCTGCCACTGAAGCACAACTGCCAAAATGTTGCAATACTGAAAGAAACCTTTGGCTCACTGCCTCTGGTACCAAACAACAACAACACACTATCACATTGCTCAACCACAACTTCACATAACCTCACACAAATTTGCACCAACATATTTTCTTTTTCAATCCACTTATAAATCTTCTTCATTATAATCATCCTTTTATTTATATTGATCTCTTGAATTAGGAATCTCCCAAGTTGTCCTAACACAATTTGAAATAGGTCTACACTAAACATTCTCGTGGTGGAAAGGAATGAGAAGTGGAACACACCACAATGCACTACATCAATTAAAAAAACGCGTTATTTATATGCCTAAATCACTGGAGTAAAAATAGAAACATTCAAGGTCAACCAGACTCAGAATGAACATATCCACAACCATGACTTCAGAGCACATCATCACGACCCAAATCAGGATAACAAAGATAAAGATATGAACATAGATCCAAAATATTATCATTGAAATAGAAATGTGAAGTGTGTGTTGTGAAAATGGAATGTTTAAACTATTGTAAAACCAACAGAGCTCCAACCACATAAAAAACCCTAGTTCTACAACTAAAAGTTCACCATGCACCAATGAAGAATTTAAAACATGCAAAATATCAAAAACATGAAAGATTTTACCATTCACATGCTTAGTAGGGTTTGATCTCCATTGTTCCCTATCTACATTGATCTTGCTTGATATGATTGCTCTCAGATTTTGTATCATGCACGAGAAGTCAACAAAGAACGGATTGTGATTGTGTAGATGTTTGATTGCTTGATCACATGAAAGGTCACATGAAGATTGATTCGCTTGTTAGGGATATGATCACATAAATTAAGGTTGATAAGGATAAAAGGATCCTCTTATATAGAGAGTACCCTAGAAATGGAGGGCTAGGATTAAGAGGTGAAAGGATAAATGGTCAGCTCAAATTAAAGGGTAGGTATAGGAAATAATAAAATATTAGAGAGGTGGTTAAAGGCAAATTAAAAGATGAATGACAAGTGTCATGGAGGGAAAAAGCTAATGAATTAATTAAATAAATAAATATCTATTTAATTAATAGAAGAAGTGGGACCAATTAAATAAATAAAATATTTATTTAATTTAGGAAAATGATAATTTAAATAAATAAAAATATTTATTTAAATGAGGAGAGGCTAGAAGAGGATAAGTGAATTAATTAAAAATAAATAAAAATCTATTTAATTAATAGACAACTTAGGATAAAATAATTAAATAAATAAAAAGTTTATTTAATTAAGCTAGGACAATTTTAGGTGTCTACACAGAGAAATGTGAAGCACTACAAACACTATCAAGTATCATCATCACTGAGCACACTTTAGGAGCACCAAATCATAAGCATGACATCTCAAGGCAACATCCAACGACATATTATGTAACCTCATGATTACAACTACAACATATAAGAAATGTGGAGCACAAACCAATTACTGAAACATCAAATTAGTATGTTGACATCAATGACAACCATATTGACACACTATCATCTTCACATCTGCAACATAGTATAACCTCTGACTAGTTAGTACATCTGGACCATGTGAATTGATGGATGCTTGCATAGCACAATGCCACATTGGCCAAAGTTTTTCATAGTTGCAAGCATGAATAAATACGCAGTCAATGTTCACCACCCTACTCAACTAGAACATCAGGCTAGGGTTCTGTCATCCTAACAAACTAGATTGTCTTATATGCTATCTGCATACTAACAAGAATTTAGGGTCACACTTGACTCGACGTTTAAGGGTTACTTTCTTGACCAATCAAGGAACAATCTTTGTAGTGTTACGATCATGGACAACTACCATCCATAATATGATCATGTTATTTTAATGAAGATAAATGTTACAAAAAGACAAATTGGTACCATATATGTATACACGTGCTTGCATTCATGCACTCACATATCTACGTATATGTGCCTTCTTTTTCAAAGTTTCAATCTATTAAACTTTTCAAGAGGCTAATTAAGTTCATATCAAGAGATTAATACCCAAGGAGATTATTTTCTTGTTAGGCATTCTCAAACATAAGATTTCTTGACCTATTATCACTAATGTTTGGAAGTTTACCATCCAAACAATAAATGACAATTATAGAGCAGTCATTTTACTATTGTTTTGATTCATTTGACTACTTCCATTACTTCCTAGCAAATTCCTTGATAAGGTTTGTTTTCAGCTACTAATTTTATCTCACAAATAATTCAACTTGTTGTTAATAGCAAAAGAGCATTTAGCTGAATGCTACAACAAAGATAAGTTAACCATGTATCTGTTGTTTCTAACCTTTTACCCTTCAAGGTTTCAAAGGATATGTATTCCCTTAATGTATTTTAGATTGCTGAATGAAGTATTTTTTTAACTTTGCTTAAAGTATGAACAAATCCATTTAAATTTTGCTACTACTCTTAACCCCCACCATAAACCCCCACCATAGCACCAAGGCTACATTTTCTTATAAAACTATTCACTTCTTAATTAAATTATAATTAAATTACAAGTAGCAGCAAATTATAAGCTTATTCAACCTATTAACTCTGGTTATGGAAGCTTTTCTTTCAACAAATAATTCTTTCAGCTTAACATCCTTCTATTTACAAAATATTCAAAGGTGATTCAAAACGTAACCTGGTTTGAGCCTGCTAAACTAAGTTTCTGAAGTTGAAAACTCCTTCTAAATTCCTTCTTCTTAATATTATTATGTTTTCAAATAGCCTTCTATTTGATATAAATGCTACGGACTTCAAAAGTCCTTCAAAACTCTTAATTTCAAACGATTGAGCCCATTTCATTTCACTTGTATTAATTTCAATGACTTTCGAATTCATTTCCAATGGATTTCATGAGCTAGAGCTTCATAATGCCTTCACTCACATTCGCAAGGTTAATATCTATTTCCATGATGTTTACATAATACATATGTGCTTGGAACTGCCAAGCTATGTATTACTCATGCTTTATTAATATGGCCATCAACTGGTATATTATTTTATATCGAACATGATTAAAGAATGAATCATACCATTCACTTATACTTGAATGACTATGTAAATTTTGTGCAACCACTAAATCGTAAGAATGTGGTTAGCTCGAAATCTCATCAATTATTTTAACATGTATAAATATGATTAGATAGTAATACAAAATTTCGTTGACTATCAAATAAAATTATTTCATCTATGAAATTTTGAACCACTGTTCAAATGACATTACATAAACATCACATCATAGTGCAAATAAAGCATAGCATAGTATCAATGAAAAGAGCGATGTAACACATCACTTCACAATTGTAATTGGGCCTAGCTTCATGTATTCTATTCTAGAGTGATAGGGAATTGTGTGTAAAAATTTCACCTCATTGTAGCTTTGAGGTGGGCTAATAATTCACAACCTAGGATCATGTGATGCAAATAAAAATGTGACATTCGGTGCTATCTCGAATGACAAGCAAGGATCACAACATTCACACCAACTTAGGGACTTAGGCAAAATAAAATTGTAATCAAATTGATCCAAAATGAAAGGTTGCTAGGATGATGGGATTGGTAACGCAACAACAATAAAGGCTTACGTTGTAAATTATGTGATTGGTAACAAGCAATAACAAGTCAACAAAAAATTAGAAGATAAAGTGACCAAAACCTAAAATAATTAGGGTTTTGGCTAGGGAATAGAAACAAACCCTTTTTATTAGTAGAATAAACCTTAGTTTTGAAGAGGTTCCAGCATTGACTATGATGTTAGTTGGCATTTAGTTGTGGTTATTAAATAGATTCTTTGGTTATGTGGCTCTTTGGAATCTATTACTTTGCGTCATGTTCCTAGGGAGTGGAATGGAGTTGCAAATTGTCTGGCCAAATGGGCTTCTAAACACATGCAAAATTTGAATGTTGTGGATTGGGGACAGGTGCTTCCAACTTTATCTCATATGTTAGGTAATTTAGTGGAAAATGATAGGATGGTGTAATGCTTTGTATCTCTTTTTGTGATTGAATATTTTTTTACCCCTCTTTTTAGTGTGAACATTGACTCTAATTGGGGGTGTGTGCCTCTTCTAGACACAGTGAGAAACCAGAACTTCGAGCAAATCAAAAAGCAAGGAACCAAAACATGACGAACACTTGAAAGACACAAGCATATATACATGAAAAAATTAAGCTAAATTTTTAAAAGGTTTTCTCATCTTTAGGAGAAGTAGTGCTCAAGGTGTTGACCATGAACTGACAACTCCATAAACTATCCACCAAGGTCGTTTAGGAAGACAATCCCTTGACCACATCCTTCAGTAATTTAATGAGCCCCAACTCACATGAAATCAAATTTTCCATGTTTACCTTTATATTCTAATCTGGAATTCCACATGAGGAAAATATTCCCAATCAAAAACTCCCTCTTGATAGTCTTCTTATCAAAGAAGTATTTCACCTTGTTTTTCCTTAACAAGTTCCTCTCATGGGTGGCCATGCATTCTTTGGGAGATAGTGCCATTAGACACTTTTTTTTGACAATCAATATCTTGAGGTTTACATCTAAATAACAATTGATTGCCTTTATAAACATCTTTAGAGAATCCATTGAATTGTGAGGGTCATGTTCTCCTTAGTTAGTCTCCTAGTTGAATAGATTTAATAGCTTTCGAACAATGATCAAGGACAACACACAACTATGCAATGGACCTAGGGTGAGGCATGATGTAATGGTATGATAATGTTACCATAATGCCCCCTAAATGCTGAATAATAATGTTCTTTAATGACTCCTAGGTTGTCCTTCTTGATTTCAACATGATGTCAAATGAGTGAATGAATGGCTTTAAATACAACATAATATAAAAATCAACACAAACGTTTACTATATCATCTCACAACAGCTAGTAGAAGGAAGATAATGAGATTTAATTTAAATTTAAATTTTCAAAATTTAAGATTCTATTAAAATGGTCCAGGTCAAGTTTGTACCCATAGGTCTAATCTATGGTTATGAATGAAGGATCTTGGGATTAGAACCACTCTAAAAATGAGAAACGATAGGATTGATATATGATGATGTCATGAACCAAATTTAAGCAAAAAAAAATATCACTTATAGATTAGTTTTACATTAAGTACTCTCTTTTGAAACACCGTGAGTAGAGAAGAAAGAGCTTCCCAATGAATGAGGTTGGCCTTGGTGGTTGAACATTTCTCACTAATTTTATGCTGGATGTTATTTAAAAATCAAAATTAATATAATTGAATTGTAAAAGAAAATAATAATAATAATAATCTATTTTACTTTCTTTAATTAGACCAGCTAAAGTTTAGCTCGATTTACAGTAATCTCTCTAATAACTCGTTTCTTTTTATAAATCAAGAACTAAAATCTATGTTTGGCCAAGAGAGGGAAATAACAACTTATATACACAACTGAAGTGAGCACTGTAAGCCTGAAATTGAGCAACTTTGAAGGAACACAATTCTTAGGGAAGGAGACTCCAAATCCTTCACGTAAGTATGAAGCATTTTCTGTGCATGTACTAAAAATAAATATCAGGGTTCACCTCAACTTTAAGTTTGGACAACCTTATTCATTGTTGGTTATTTTTAAACATTATTTATTAAAACTAATCTTTCAACAATTTAAACAAGATAATTATTTACTATTTTGGAAAATCTGTTCTAAATCTACTTTAAGATTGCATGTCAATCAATTGGACAGATCATAGTTCCCATAGAACAAGACTCCTTAGGTAACCAAAAAAAAAATCATCTATTGAGTAACAATACAGTCACTGCTGTACTGACAGTAGAATCATATTCATCAACCTAAAAACTTTTATAGTATTGCTTCCAAAATCAACAAATAAACAATTACCCAACAATTTATGGGGCCACATAAGAGAATCATAGATTCATGAATTCTTGTAGATTGTTGCTTACCTTGTATATAAGCTATACAAGGGATTCCTTTGAGCATACGATATCTTCTGTTGCTATGGGCACTCCATGTATTTTTCCGTAGTACTCTGTAGTAATGCCAAAGATATTGGAAAAAATTTGCTTGTACGTCCAGTCCAAAACAAATATGATGTTACATATATATTCTTGAGCTGAACAATCGTGGACAAAGAAATATGATGTTGAAAACAAGGTTTCTGTTCGCTCTGGTTTCTGCCATAGCCATAGCTTTTATGGCTAAACAGATGATATTGCATTCATATTTGGCTGAAATAAGTTTTGTTCAATCTTACAGTAGTTATCTATTGAGAAAACACCAACATGATCATAAACACAATGAAAAGGCAGTAAATTGTAATGAGATAATTCCATCTATCAATTGGGATGAATTGGATTCCTCTAATGTTTTGATTGTGGATCAAAATGGGTGTGGGAACTATTCTGTTGTGCAGTCAGCTGTGAATGCAGTTGCAGACTATAATCCCAACCGCACTATTATTCTCATTACTGCTGGTGTTTACACGTAAGTATTTCTTATCTTCTTGTTTTCTTATATCAGATGATTGGTTTAGCTGAAAAATTTATGGGCATGTTAGTAATTTAAAATTGAAGATTCACCTATGTGATTGAAGATATTGCAATGACAAGGAAAAAAATATTTGAAGCATAATAGAGTTGTTGTAAGTTACTTGGAGGAGAATTCTCAAATCTATAAAATATAAACAACAAGAGAGAAAAAATAAATATTTTAATCATCATAAATCAGTTGTCAAGCTGAAAACTAATAATATATGACTTTTTGAAATTTTTTGCAGAGTCAACTACAAAATGTTAATTAGGTCATCCTACCAGATATGTATATCATAGATAGTCTTAACAGATACAAATTTTAATCAGTTTTATTACTAATCTGAAAACATGAGTTTCTGCTTAGCACATATGGATACTGAGCCTTTAAGAATGTCATAAACTCTCATCATTATTCAATTTTGGGCATATTTGCTTAATCAAGGATTAAAGCAATAAGATTCACCAAAGCTGGTAGCTATCCTCACTAATGTAAATATAATTTTTCATTAATATAAATTAATTTTATTGTAAGAATAAATGAGTTAAATATTAAAGTGATTCAATATAAATCAATCTGTTTTCTAGTTAAATTCTTATTAGTGAAAATGCTTACCAAAAATCAATTCTTTTCAAATAAAAAAACTAATAAACTATGAATGTCTCATATCAGATCCTTTTTAACCCCTAGTTTTTCTTTCATTTCAGATTTTAATGGTGAAAATATCTACTCAAATCATTTCTTCCCAAAGACAAAAGCCCCCATAACCTATTTTAAATGTTTCAAAATCTCTTTTTTAACACCTGATAGCTCCTCCTTATCTTATTCAGATTCCAATGATTTATATATAGTGGAAATAAAAGTTTAAAATTCATTCTTTAAAATATTTATAAAGAGACTGGCCACAACTGAAGAGCACAGAGAACTCATTGCCACACCACCTTAAAGTGGTGAAGACTATCAATTTTCCACAAAACTGACAAAACCCAAGTTCCAACCTGGATGCATTGTATATGGAAGACAAAACCGATTGATTTATCTGGATTCAATAACCTCCTACAAAATTTCATTCTGCAATGCAGAGAGAAAGTATACATTCCACGAAGCAAGCCCAACATTACATTTCAAGGCCAGGGCTTCCTTTCCACTGCCATAGTTTGGAATGATACAGCTAATTCCTCAGGTGGTACATTCTACAGTGGTTCTGTCTCAGTCTTCTCAGACAATTTTGTTGCCAAGGATATAAGCTTCAAGGTAATCAATCCCCACAAATGTTATGTCCACGCTAAATTTAAAATCAATATTTCCTAATGTCTGATATTGTAAATCTCTATTCCCAATATTTGTGTATTGACACAGATTTAAGTTAATGCACTTTGTAGAACTCAGCTCCAGCTCCCAACCCTGGTGAAGTAGGAGCTCAAGCAGTGGCTTTGAGAATTGCAGGTGATAAAGCAGCATTTTATGAATGTGGCTTCTTTGGTGCTCAGGACACTCTTCTTGATGATAGAGGCAGACATTATTTCAGATTATGCTTTATTCAGGGCTCCATAGATTTTATATTTGGCAATGCCAGATCTCTCTACCATGTAATTCAATTCCACCCACCTCTTCCTATGAATATATTTATGATCTTTGCAGTTTTACACACAATGTATATTTTTAATTTAACATCAATTGCATTTGTCCACCACCCATATTTAAAAACAACATCAATTCATAATTAACATTGCTTTTTTTTCCCTTTTGTAAAAGGTATTGGGATCTTTTTTAAACCCTCTTCCAATTCATATTTCAGATCAAAAATGTTTATCAAATTAAAAAATTCATAATTAACATTTAAAAAATCTTATGATTACCTTAATCAAAACATTCTAAATAATTGAAATTGATGATTTCAAATACTAATGGGAAACGAATTGCAGGGATGTGTGTTGAATTCTATTGCAAATCCAGTGACAAGCGGCTCTAAAACAATAACAGGAGCCATCACTGCACAAGGTCGAGGATCTGCCTTAGAAAACACTGGATTTTCTTTTGTGGCATGCATTGTCAGAGGCACTGGAAACATTTGGTTAGGCCGTGCATGGAGACCATATTCCCGAGTAATATTTGCATATTCTTATTTTTCTGATATCATTTCCCCGGATGGGTGGAACGACTGGAATGATCACTCCAGAGATAAGTAAGTATTTGAAATTGGAATTAGATTGTTGTAAGTATTTATGTGGGGAATTTTAATTTTTTATTGTTTGACAATTTTTTTTTAATTGGATATCATTGAATTTTATTATCAATAAGGTGCTTTTATAGTTTGATGACAGATCATAGAGCTTGATAGGAAATGTTGTTAATAAAAAACTACACATTCAAATATTCTTTGAGGTAATAAAAATGTATACAATTAAATCCAAATAAATATTAACTAGATTTCAATCAAACTCCGTGATCTATCATCTTTACTTTCATAGCCTGATAAATCGAAAACATTGGTAATAAAGATCTACACAAATGAGAAAAATATTGAAATAAAGGAGGGATAAAAATTTATTCAATACAGAGAAAAATACAAAGCAAGAAGAACCAAAAGCCCAACGAAGACCAAAACGCTAAAGAACCTTATCAACATCCACTAACTGATCTAATATGTGAGACAATTTGGAAGATAATTGTCTCCTATCCTCAATATTCCAACCCTGCCTACAATCAGAAGTCCATTTGGCCAGACAATTAGCTACTCCATTCCATTCCCTAGGAATGTAAGTAAAAGAACAGAATCCAAAGAGCTGCACAAGGGAAGGATATGTCTAATAACCAAAGCTAAATTCCAGCTGATATTCTCCAACCGCTGCTCATTCAGAATAGTCACAATCACTTGTGAATCAGATTCACAGATAATCCTTTTCCAGTGAAGAGCACAACCTCTCTCCATGACATCCAAGATAGCAAGAGCTTCCATATAATTATTCGTGTGAAAACTTTTATAAATTGAAAAGATAAACTGAACAGCACCAAAGCTATCTTGCCCAAAAAACAAAGCGCCACTGTCCCTCCAATTAACCTTCGGCAAGGGTGGTTGGCGCCTACTCCTCATAACATGCCTACAGCTCACCCCAAAACCGGAAAATTGAACCGATTGAAATTGAGAAAAATATTGACTACCATTATAAGTTGTAAATTTTATTTCATGACTATGATTTGTTTTGATTGTTATACCCAATTAACAATCTACTTTGATGTTTGATATGAACAGAACTGTATTCTATGGGCAATATAGATGTGCAGGAGCTGGAGCCAATCAAACCATGAGAGTAGCCTACTCAAGAGAGTTTAACGATACAGAAGCTGCTCCCTTTATTGACATATCTTACATTGATGGAGATGAATGGCTTTTTCGTTCAGTTCCTGCCTATTTACACTTGCAGAAAAGTAGCCCATCAAAGGAATGTGCCTTAACATGACAGGGACCTTGCTTATGATTAATTCATCTATATTGAAGTCCCCTTTCTGTGGGCCACTGAGGAAGAACCCAGCTATACTCCATATTTAGTGAATATGTTGATCTGGGTAATTAATTGCAGAATAAGGAATATAGTGATCTGGATTTCTGCTTCACCAACAGTTTTGGCCCTTGGGCCTTATAATTCTTATTTCTTTTTAAATAAGAATGCTTTTTTTCTGATTTTTTGAAGGAGTTAAACAACTTCATCAATATCTCACTAAGATATTTAAGAATACTTTTTTCTGCTTTTTCAGGAGCTAAACAAATTTATCAATATATCACTAAAATATATAATATTATAATTTTCTAATAAATAAGATTAAATGTTCAACGCCATTCATGTTTCTATGGTAACACGAGTGCATAAAAGCTTAACAGGAAAGCAAAATCCAGGATTAACGCAGAGGAAACTTTGAGCTTGTAGCTTTATATAGTGTAAAGAAAACTAGGAGTTACAAAATGCCGTGTGAGTTTGAAAAGGTTTTCATCAGGAATTCACGCAAACTCTTGCTTGTACAGGGGGTTCGACCCATTTCAATTAAGCATCACCAACATTGAGGGATTCAAGGCCGAGTTTGAATTTGTGTAGACATATGTAATGTACACAGTATGTGTATATATATATATATAGGAAATAGTTCATGAATATAGCTTTTTCAAGCAGTTGAATAGAAAGACCAATAAAGGTTTTATAGTGTTATATAGTGTTATATAGAAAACAATCCACTTTAATTATCAAAATCCATTAATTCAGATTAATTCAGATATCAGTATATGTAATTGGTCATAAAAAAGGAGTATAAATCATTAGATCATCTATATCATATAGAAAATATCAAATTCTAATAGTGGTTGGATATTATTGCATTCTTTATCCACCTTATTAATAAAATACTTAAATATCTTTTTGAAAAGACTCGATTCTAAATTCAACACAATCTTAAACCCAAGATTTGGGCTATATCTTACTTGGAACAACTAATAAATGTGAAATATCCATATGAGTCACTACCAAAAGAATGCCCAAGACCACTCTGCATTTCAAACTACCCAGTAATATATGTAATATTATCTTTCCCCTTGCAGCCATGAGCATGAACCATGGAAGAATGATCACCTCCACCAAAGGTAAAAACAACATCAAAAAGACCACCATCCCCATAACAACCACAAACAATAGGAGCTTGAGCCAAAAAAGAGGGACCATCTCCACTAAGATCAACAATAATATTAGGAATAACACACTAAGGGAGTAGACACCAACACTATAAACCTATATTAATTAGGCCTCTTAAAGTAGGTCCTACATCTCTCAAGTACAAGCATGGGATCCCAAAGATAACCCTGCACACATCAAGAGGAATGACATCAACCTGAAAGGAAGTTAAGGTGCAGAAAACGCTTCCTAACACTAATCTAGTGGGGGAGATAGTGCAAATTTTCTTACAAATCTTCTATTACAAAAATAGAAACACATTCATAGAGAGATAAACAACATGCATAAAGATAAACAATGAACACAAGATATATCGTGGGGAAAACCCTTTCGGGTAAAAAACCCCACACTCCAAAAGTACAGTACTTTGTATTCCAGTTGTAGACACCTAAAATTAATATTTAATTAACTTAAGCCTATCAACACAATTAATTAACTTAATTGTTTTATCCTTCTTCCTCTCAGAATCAATTAAATCTAATTTAATTAATCCTATCACTATAGTCCAATAATTAATTTATCAAATAAATTAATTATTCCCCTATTCCTCTAAAGTCCTCTCAATAATCATTTCCTCTAAACCCACTCAGTTAATTAATTCTAATTAATTAACCTAGTTATGTGATTCCTACAAATCACTTTTCCTAATCCCACTCAACCTAATTAATCATCCTTGAATTTCTCATAATCATGATTATCATTATTCTCCAATTTTTAATTCCCACTCATGTCGCATCAAATTTTGAATCTCTCAAAGAAATTCAAATTTCTTTGAATCCCTCAATGCATCCTTATTTTGGAATTTTTAATTCCTCAAGTTTGATATTCAAATTTCTCCCCCCCTTTTCCCAAGGAATTTTATATTCCTGTTTATTTTCCCAAGGCACCCTTGATCCATGCCTTCTATCCAAAATCAATCTCAACCCTTCATAATCAAATCAATCTTGGCCCTCCATTGGCCTTCTCCAATCTATAAATTGGAGCCAATCCTCCTCACAAATCATATCCACTTCTCATGCATCCTCATGTTGCTCTATTCTCCTCTCATCCTCTTCTAAATCGTCTCTCAAATCTATCAAATTCATAATCCATCACTCAAATCCAACAATCCAATAATCCATCCACTTACCTTGTTGAGCACAAGGAGAGCAATCCACATCTCTCTCCAACTCTCCATTTGTCAAACTTTGGAGCTAGCAAAGTTCGTGGAGGCAAGGAGGACAAGGAAGAGCTACTTGCAATGGGAGCTTCATGAGTATATTTCATTTATGTGGTCTTGTTTTCATGATGTTCTTGTTTAATCTTCCTTGATATCTCATTTTAATGGTTTTTGTGTTTATTGAAAATGAATCATACTCTAACCATTTCATTGTGAGACATTTTGGCACGCCCGGTGGGACCCACATCCCGAATTTAACAATTTTTTGAGTTTTTTGTGAAGTTTTTTTTGCAGGTTCACGCATCAGCGCGATCGTTTCTGGATCAGCACGACCGACTGTTAAGCAACGCGACCACCTCGGGTTCGGCACGACCGCGGAAAAAATTTCAAAAATTTTGGCGGCTCACTGTGCTTCAGCACGACCGCCATGAAAATTTGTCTATCGCCTTCTCATTCTTCCTCTTCTTCATTCTTCTACCTTCTCATTTCTATTTTCATTATGTTGTCGCTTTAGCGCGACCGCTCTGAGATTAGCGCGAGCATTTTTGTCAAAATTTTGAATTTTAAATTTTGGGCGCGAACTTTATTTGTATCAGCGCAGTGCGAGCGCGAACGCCTAATAATTAGCGCAACTGCGAAATCTCTTTTCTGTTATCTGTCTGTTTAAATTTTAATAATCTGTCTGTTAGCGCGACCGCTCGCACATCAGCGCATGTCTGCAAATCAGCGCGACTGTAGGAATTCTGTTTTTTTGCAATTTCTTCTCTATCTTCACTCCATTTTCCTCTGAATTTCACTAGATCCCCCACAATTCCATTTTGTACATTTCCTTCCTTAGGGACCTTATCCCAAAATTCCACTTTTTGAAGCCCGAAATCTCACATTCCTCTATTTTTAGGGTTTGCCATAACTCTTTCCACTTTTATCCAATCACCTCCAAATTTTCGCATATTTTCCATCTCCAACTTTTGCTTCTTTGTCCCTCTTGGACAATTTTTTCCATTTCTTCACGTCTCCTCCAAAATCCTCATTTTATGTTTGCCTATCCCTTAGAAAGTGGCAAAAACCTAGTCAAACCCCATTTACCCATCAAACTTTCCTCCAAAACCACATTTGTCATTAGTAGAAAAGTTTTTATTCGTGTTTTTCTACTCATTCCTACAAAGTCAAAAAAAAAAAAAAAAATTGTCATTTTGTTGTCTTTTTGCAAGACGCTTGTTGAAGACTTCATTTTCAAACTACTAATCAAGTTGTTTTGCAGGTTGCCTAAGAAAATCTGACCAAACATTGTGTTTTTCTTAATCTTTTTATTCTAGGCACCTAGATCTTAATTAGGGGTAAAAGAACTATTGTTTTTTGTGTTTGAGGAAAGTGTAGAGGTAGGATAGTATGTTCTTGTCTACATAGACAATCAGAAATCCTGACCCTCAAACCTTTTCTTGTTTGATTGCATGCTTACCCTTAGCGAGCCTGCCCTCCCAACTTGCTCTTTGAGAAGGTAAGAGGGGAACGACCCAAGTGAGTACACCCGGACCTGGGGTTCCCAACTCACTATAATAAATAGGCCATTGACTATGAAAGGGTCAATGGTTGGGGCTATATGAGAGTTCACTCTCACATTGGGTGCTTAGTAGGATCTTAGAGATCTCAATCACACTTGCGTGACTACTAAGTTCTTGGTGCTTCGTTGGGCTATAGGCCTCAATTGCGCTTGCACAACTTCAAAGGGTAGCTCCTAACGGGAAGACTTACTAAACACCTTGTTCATAGTGGCCAAAAACCTTCTAGTCATTGGTGCAGGAGGTCGGACCTCTGAAGCCACCCATATTTTTACGGTCCTTAGTAGAGACACAAAGTTTGCCATGAGGAGTTTTCATGGGAATTGATGCTTGGCTGCCTTGAGAAGTGAGTGTCATGGAGGGGAGCCAGTGGGGTCAAGCATCTAAGTGTCCGCTCTGGGTAAGCGTAGCTGGGAAACCAATTGGGATCCATTGACTATTATTTTTTCTCACCATAGGATATGTTGTGAAGGAGCATGAGTGTCTTTTGAGTCTAACTTATTTTGACCATTGTGTTTTCTTTACTTGACATCTCTTGCCAAGTCCATCCCCCACAACCAATCAATCATCCCTCTTTCCAAACTCCATCTTGTCATCATCCATCTCTATCTATCCAAGAAATTCTCCAATCCCCAATCCACTTTCATCCATTCAAACAATCATCCTTCCTCAACTAATATTCACTCTTCCTCTAATCCAATCAAATCTCCAAAATTCCAATCCAAATCCAAATCCAAACCCAAATTCCAATCCAAATCCAAATCCAAATCCAAATCTAATCCAAATCCAATCAAGTCCTAATCCAAGGACTAATCCAATCCAATCCAATCAAACCAAATTCAAATCCAAATCTAGTCAAGCCCTAATCCAAGGACTAATCCAATCCAATCCAATCAAACCAAATCCAATCAAATCCAACCTAATCCAACCCAATTCAACTCAATCCAATCCAATCAAATCAAATCAAATCAAATCAAAACCAACTCAATCCAATCCATTCAATCAATCAACTAATCCAATCAAATCAAGTCCTAATCCAAGGACCAATCTAATCAAACCAAGTCCTAATCCAAGGACCAATCCAATTGAACCAATTCCAATCCAAATCAAATCCAATCCAATCCAAACCTAATCAAATCTAATCCATCATCATTCCAAGCCAAATCCAAATCCTCATCTTCATTTAACATCATCTTCATAATCTTTCCCAATTCCAATCTAATTCTTCACTCTCAACATGACTACCCAAAATTTCAAAGCTTGGTATGAGAAGATGCTCATGGAAATTCATGAGCCTGCCTACCAAGTTAATCCCATAATCTCCCACTCTCCCATCATACCTTCATCCATCCCACCTCAACACATTACACCCAATCCCAATCTATACCATATTTCTTATCCTTCCTCTACCTTCGACAAGGGAAATCCATCTTATCCCCCATCCATATCTCCATCTTATTCCCCATCCATATCTCCATATTACCCCTCATCCACATACTCCTCTAATCAAATAAGTATACCTCCATCTCCCCCCCCCATCTACATCCCAATCCCCATCCTTCTACAATGCATTCATTACCTCTACTCCCCATCCAAATCCTTTACTCCATAGTCCTTCAATCATTAATCTTGATTCCCCAATCCATTATCCTAATCCTCCATTCAATTCCAACCCCAATTCCAATCCCAATCCCAATCCTCCATCTAATCCTAATCCCCCATCCAATCCCAATTTTCCATCTAATCCGAATCCTCCAAAATCCATATTGTCCACATCCTCCAAATCCATCATCCATAATCTTATCCAAGACATGCTAGCAAAGGAGACAAAATCCTCACCTCAAAGCAAAGTGGCCAAGTCTCCTCAAATCCTCCATCCACCCTAATCACCTCCACATCAAAACAAATCCCAATCCCCCACACTTAATGATACTCCCATTTCCTCATCTACTCACATCAAAGCTTCCATACCTTCCTCCATCACACAATCCCCACAACTCCAAACATGCCAAAAGCTTGCTCTAAAGCATGCTAGCATAGGAACCTCTCCATCTCATGATACATCTCCCTCCACTCCATCTAATGATCCCATCCCCTCCACTTCCTCTCATGATCATATGATTCCTCTATCATTGCATGATCCTCTTCCATCTCATGATACCCTCCCTAGTCAAGATCAAAGTACCCCTTCATCTCCATGTCATGATCCCAATCCATCTAAAGATCCTAATCTTTCATCCACATCTCATCCCCCTCAAAATGGACTCGCATCTTGTTTCCAAAATAATAAGGGTCCTCAAGATAATGCTCAAGATGTTGGTACATCTTCTATTCCTCCTAAATCCAAATTTCCCTCATACAAATCAAAATCCCATTATCCCTCATCTTCCACATCCATTTTGGGACCCTATGTTCCAAAGTTAAACCCTTCATTCCTTCCATCCATTTTGGGACCCTATATTCCAAAGCTAAATCCTCCATCCCTTCCATCCATATTGGGTCCTTACATCCCTCCATCCACCATTCCATCACCTCAAATAATCCCTAAGCAAGATCAACAAAGGCACGCATCATTGAATGTCTCCCAACACGCTCCCTCCATCATCCCACCATCCATAAAATGCTTAAGTCATTCATCCTCATGCACCCATACCATTGCTATTGGAAGCAATTTGGATGCCCAATCTAAAAAGCATAAAGCTCAAAATCCACAAAAACCAAAGGACCAACATGTCCCCTCAAAACGACATGTTCAAAAGAAAAATATGATCCAAAAGAAAGAAAAATCAAAAAGGCCACAAAGGCCCCAAAAGAAAAAATCAAAAACTATGTGGATTCCCAAAGAAGCAATGCATCCCAAAGTAAAATCAAAATTGGCATCCAAACTTGCTAATCCAAAAGCTCCATCCATTCATAAGTCCTCCAATCTTCCATCTAGCACTTCTCCATCTTCAAAATCCATGTTAGGTCCTTATGTCCCGAAATCCACCATCCCAACTCCATCACTCCCTTCCTCTATTTTGGGTTCTCATTTCCCAAAATCTACATATAATCCAAAATCCTCTCCTCCACTACTCCAACACCCTTCAAGGTGTGTGCCAATGTTGATCTTCCACAGATTCTTCAAAACCCCATCCATTATCCACCATCCATTTCTCACAATCCCATTCCATTAGTCCAATTCTTTCCAAATCCTTATCTTCCATCCCCTATCTATTTCATCTCCCCAATTATTATTACCAACATCTATGAGCATACCTCTAGTTCAAAGAAATACTAAGGGATACCATCTATGGAACTAGATTCTTGATTCCTCCCTTCCTCCTTCACGCGTCCACTATCTTCCATATCCACTCATCCTTATCCTTCTCCATCCAAACTATTCCAAAAATTCAAAAAATCAAGAAAAATGCAAAAAAATCAAATCAGAAAAAAGTAAAGAAAAATCATTTCATCCAATGGTGAAAACCACTTCTTGTGGCGCCTTGGGTAAGTACCATGATGAAAACTTGGCAAACAAGAGTTGTGTAATCCCCTCATCCCCTTGCACTCTACACTTGGGGGCAAGCTTCATCCACACAATCCTTCCATCCATCTACATCATATCCAAGTCCATTCTCCTTTCCTATCTTTGATCTTGACTATCCTATCCATATCCTCCATCTCATATCCCTCATCCTATCAAAATAAATTCTCCATTCCTATCTTTCATCTTGATCATATAAAGAGGCAAAGTAATGCATGCATGCTTTGGAACATTCAAGCCTTAATCCTCTATCATCCATATCCATTATATATTATCCTTCCAACTCATACATCTTTACCCACCATCCTTGCATCCTTAATTCCACTACCTCTAGTGTGGGGCATTTCCCTCCTTTGCAGCATGGTCCTTGGGTGTCCATCGCCCTACTCTCCATCCTTTATTCCTCCATATCTTATCCATATCCATCCACTCCATCCACCTATCTCCTATCCAAACAATAACTCCCTCCTTCCATCCATTCTTGTACCAATCCTTGGTTCTCCCTTGTCATTGGTTCCATTCAATCAAATCCTATCCACCAATCCACCCCATCCTATCCAATTTCTAATCCAAACATATCTCATTCAATCATATTCTCCATCTCTTCCAATTTAATCAATAATCCCATCCCTAATCCAATCTTATTCAATCATCCATTTCCCCTTTCATCCTATCTAATCATGTATCCTTCTTCCAACCCTATCCAATCCATCAAACTGAGCTTTCCCATCTACCTGAGCTCGCACTGACTTGTGCCTAATCCAAGCACCCATCCATACTACGCTAATCAAATCAAAAGCAACAATCCTCTCACCTGCAAATCTTGCACATCCAACTTGTCTTTTGTCATCCATCAATCAATCCATCACTGCCCATCGGGATGCATCCTTCCCTAGTTCGGCAGCTTATCCAAATCCATTTCCTTCTCTTGGCAAGAGATATCAGTTGGTCATGTGCAGGTTGTTTGTATGCTTGAGCTTTTCACTTTGTTTTCATCTTGTGTCCCAGTATTATACCTGTTCAGGACTGCCTTGATCATCCTATATCTTGGTATGTCTTGGCTGGTGTATAATGGGGCATAGTTTTCATGGCACGATGTGTTTGAAGGTCTTCCTTGTACGAACGGACAACCCTGCATTAGTGTTTATCAACACTTGCATGATTGTGTGCAAGGCATTCCTGTTTGACTGAGCGTCGGTCCACGCCTCGGATCTTCATATCATCCTGGTTCTTATAATCAGTGGTGTAGACTATCCATGGCAATATCAAATCTAGGTTTGCCCTCTATACTTGCTCAACAAGAAATCCAATCAATTTATCATTTCTTTGTCTCATTTCATTCACAACAGTCTAACTCATCCTGCTTCCCTCTTTTATCTTAATCCTTTCATCGCTTATTCTTCTAATTCCTTTCGAGAGCACACTCATGTTCTTCGAACCCACATGTTCTCTCGAGGGGGCATACCATTGCTTCCTTGTCATCCTTCCTCCTTATAATTCTTCCTCGTCCCATGACTGGGGCATCATGCTCCTAGTCCTTATCCTTTTCTTCCACTATGTTTTATTCTTCTTTGATATAACATCATTTCACGACACTATATCAAAGAGGGGCAAAATGTAGACACCTAAAATTAATATTTAATTAACTTAAGCCTATCAACATAATTAATTAACTTAATTGTGTTATCCTTATTCCTCTCAGAATCAATTAAATCTAATTTAATTAATCCTATCACTATAGTCCAATAATTAATTTATCAAATAAATTAATTATTCCCCTATTCCTCTAAAGTCCTCTCAATAATCATTTCCTCTAAACCCACTCAGTTAATTAATTCTAATTAATTAACCTAGTCATGTGATTTCTACAAATCACTTTTCCTAATCCCGCTCAACCTAATTAATCCTCCTTGAATTTCTCATAATCATGATTATCATTTTTCTCCAATTTTTTATTCCCACTCATGTCACATCAAACTTTGAATCTCTCAAAGAAATTCAAATTTCTTTGAATCCCTCAATGCATCCTTATTTTGAATTTTTAATTCCTCAAGTTTGAAATTCAAATTTCTCCCCCCTTTTCCCAAGGAATTTTATATTCCTGTTTATTTTCCCAAGGCACCCTTGATCCATGTCTTCTATCCAAAATCAATCTCAATTCATAATCCATCACTCAAATCCAACAATCCAATAATCCATCCACTTACCTTGTTGAGCACAAGGAGAGCAATCCACATCTCTCTCCAACTCTCCATTTGTCAAACTTTGGAGCTAGCAAAGTTCGTGGAGGCAAGGAGGACAAGGAAGAGCTACTTGCAATGGGAGCTTCATGAGTATATTTCATTTATGTGGTCATGTTTTCATGATGTTCTTGTTTAATCTTCCTTGATATCTCATTTTAATGGTTTTTGTGTTTATTGAAAATGAATCATGCTCTAACCATTTCATTGTGAGACACCAGTAATCAAAATCTTACAATACAGTGCCAACACTTATCTTCTTCAACAGGAGTCTACAACTACAACCCACAATCTAGATTAATTCCGGCAGCATAACACTTCACCTGCAAACATTACATATCTAACACTCCTCAAGACTATCTTTTATAGATAAATACAACCCAAGAGGAAGCTTCTAGATGAAGCATCAAGATGGGGTCGTGCATAACATTTGGCCCCATTTTTTGACCACCACAAAGCATGCAAATGACACATGTACGTCTCCAAATGATTCCTCATTCAAACCTCCTAAGTTGGGCACTCTAAATTTACTATTTTGAGGTATGACAGATGCTCTTACGCATCTTACAGCTGTCATAACTTACAACGCTTACAGTTGTAAGAGAATATGTCATAAATGACTAATTTTAGCTTATTCTCTTACAACTCGTCATAACCCTCTCCATGCAAAAGGTATCTCCTACGACTTGTTCATTTTGTCATAGAATCTATCATAGGCCGACACTTGTCAAGATCCTCACATGGGATGCCTACCTCCACATGTGCAACATATGTGTCATACAGTCATCACCAAGTAGGATGCCACCAAGCCTGTGGATCCCACTAGATGACTAGACATTTGTAGGCAATAAATGAAATAATAAATAAATGCACTAGCCATTGTTAGGATTTGCAAAGGTTGAGACACCTTAATCCCAACACAAACAACACCTCATATTTGAAATCATCACATAAACAAAAAACTATCTTACATTGTTTCTTAACAATGATATCCACCCTTTGATTGATTCATCTAATTGAATATGGTGATGGGTGATTTGTGGTTTACAAACACAAATTGCCAAAACTTGGATTTGAGAAATTTGGTTCACTCAATATCATGTGTCAAACAACAAATCCCCTTTTGTCCTTAATCCAAATTTTAATTTTGAATAGCTTTATAGGATCTCCTTTTTTTATGGCATTAGAGCTCTCGCCAACTACGCATGTTTCTTTTTACACCACACAAGAACTCTTATCATCATTGAAGTCTCCATTGATTTCATTTCCTTTGTTCATGAAGATAGAATTTATAAAAGAAAAATTCCTTCAGGAAGATTGTAAATGTAGATGTGGCTTCTAACATCTCTCATTCACATGATGATCTTTGTCACAATTTAAACAATCAGATTTACTTGTATTCTTCCCTTTGTCTTTTTGGACTAAAGTATTGAAACTTCTATTAGAATTTCCATTGTCCTTTCCCTTTCTTCCCTCATATTTTTCCAAATGCTTTTATTGAAATATAGAGTGTCTCTTCTTGTCTAGCTCAAGATAGTGTGTTTGGGCACATACTTCATCAAATATCCTATAGTTTAGCCATAAGTACATATCTCTTAAGTTTCTCAACAATCCTCCAACATAGTCATCAACCCCTTAGTTCATAATATCCTTCCCAATTATATACTTTTATTGAAATATAGAGAACTTCTCATTGTCTAGCTCAAGATAATGTGTTTGGGCACATACTTCATCAATATCCTATAGTTTAGCCATAAGTAAACATCTCTTAAGATTCTCAACAACCCTCCACATATTCATCAACCCCTTAGTTCATAACATCCTTCCCAATTACAATACTCTTTTTTACAAATAGTGCACTTTTCCCTTGCCTATATCAAAAATAGCTCCATTATTTATTGTGCTCCTCTTTATAGCATTTAGGATAGAATTGTTTCTTCAATAATGTCAAAGTTATCAATTATTTAGGAGAGTGAAATAAATCATGTTTGCAATTCGTTTAAATAATTAAATATAACAATCAAGTCCAAGGGGTTGAGCTTAGTTGGTTAAAGCATTGAGTTCTCAATGTGGAGACCCAAGTTTAACTCCCATGAGGGACACCTTTGTGTAGAATTCTAAGTTGTGACTCTTGGTCTTTCATGGGTTGTATTTGTCTCATTGTTTAAAGTGGATTTCTAAGTTGTGACCCTTGGTCTTCCAATTGTTGTTTCTAGTTTGGTGCTTGAAAGGAGCTAGTATTTGTAATAAGTTTGTAACATGGATGCTCGAATGAGCAAAAATGAGCTTTGTGATTCTATGATACTTAATACAAAAAAATTATAACAATCAACTCAAATATAAATCTATGGTTGGAAAATCTATATAGTAAAAATTCCACAAAATGTCATTGTTTAAAAAGAGAGAAAAAAAAACCTAGTTTTTTTGTATACTTACAAAGAGAAGAATTTGAGGACAATAGCTTCCTACTCCCTCCAAATGACCTCGCATAAACTATAGGTGCAAAGTGAATATTTCTATTATCATAATTTGAAATTCTCCTCCAATACTTTTACCCATTGAGATTCCCTTGAATATAGTAATAAATTAAATAATGTCAAAACATATATGTTTTTATATAATTAAAATTACTAATTAATTATTTGTTGTCCTATGCAAAAGCATGTTTATTGTATAAGGTTTTATACCTTAAATTGGAATGTTACAAATGCATATTTTAGACATATTTATCAATGTATAGACCTCTAATAAATAATGTATTCTAACACTCTTTCTTAATGTTAATCAAAAGAATATGCTATCAATTTTTTTGGAAAACATAAAAATAAATATTCTCTATAATAAAAGGTTTTTTTTATAAACATACAACTAGGAAAAAATATACACCAGGATAAAGATCATGTAGTGTAGACTGCATGATAGACTTCTTGACATAATTTTAGATCTCAATATTTTTGTGGTTCTTGTAAATAGGTATTGTAAAGTTTTGTATTGAAGTTCAAGCCTCAAAACAACCTTCCCTAATTTATTTACATAATGCCCATAAGTATTACAATGCAAAGCTTTACAAGTGGAAGAAGACAGACAAATATTCAAAGATTACATAATGTTGTTGTTGTCACATATAATAGAATAGTTTACCATACTTTACCACTATGAGGTGGCATTGTTATGCAAACTTTCTCTTAAAGGAAACACTTTGAGGCCCATCATTGTTCTAAATCTAGATAATTTGGCACTACAAATGGGTTTTATAAAAATATGGCTACCACCTAATCATTGGTCAAAGTATCACACTTGATAATTTTTTTCTTTTATGAAGTATGCATGAACTTCAATGTGCTTTTTCTTTGATATTGAACAAGATTTTTTACAAGAGAATACAACTTTGGTTATCACATAATAAGGTGGTACTTTCAATACTACCCATGTGAAGCCATCCAATAATATTGTCACATTGATTATTTTGATGTTTTCATTGAATTTCTAAAATCAACCTTTGTAGATCAAAGAGCTATAGTAGTTTACTTTTTATTACTTCATGTAATAGCTCCTATACCAAATTTAAAGATATGGCTATTAGCAAAATATCTAGCATGGTTAGCATAACAATAATCATGTAAAGTTTTATTTATGAAGTAGTAATGATAAAAACTTCATTTAATATACATAAATATACTTTTAGCCAATTTCTATTGATCTTCATATCAATCTTGTATTGATCGTGTATGAATCTAGATGCAATACGTATTGCATTGATAACATGTTGTCTAGATATAGTAAGGTAAATGAGGTTTCCTACTAATTTCTTATACAATTTGGGATTGGTTTTTTAAAAATTTATGTTCAATTGTGATACCCACTTCAATAGGAATAGTGATGGGTTTACAATCAATCATATTGAATGTTTTGAGCAAATATTTTGTGTCTTTCTTATGATGTCACAATAGAATGGTGAGCTTGAATGTTAATCATTATTAAAAAAAATTGTAAATCAATCATTTCAATTTTTTAATTGAGCTCATTTTTGTATTTGTCAATTAGATAATTAAAACTACAACATAATTAGTCATCCACATATAATATGACTATAATGATATGACCATCTTTAATTTTTTAAAAGAAGTCATTATCAAAGAAATAGATAGAGAATCCAAGAGTTAAAAAAAACTATTGATCATACATATCGAACCCTTGAAGCTTGTTTAACACTACAAATATTTTACAAGTTTATAAACATGGGATTCATTGTTTAGTTGTTCAAACCTTTTTGTTTCAATCATATATATTTCTTCTTGGAGGTTGCAATTTTGGACTATTAAGACATGTAGCATATGAATGGTACAAATGTTTTCCACTAAAGAAAAGGATTTTTAATTATAAAAGCTATGTCGCTAAGTGAAGCTCTTAGGACTAACCTTGTCTTCAACTTTCTTATTTTATTATTGGAATTTTTTTATTTTATTATTGAGATTATATTTAAATTTATATATTGTCAACAATAGTCAACAATATTTATTCGTGGAGGTGGAGGTATAATATCCAAATTTTGTTTCAATTAGACTATATACTATAATTTTTATTTTATCCCTCCACTTCTTATTTCTATTAGCTTCTTCAAATTTTGAGGCCCAATTTAGTAGAAAGTTATTAAGACATAATATGAATTTTGAATCCTTGTTATTTTAAATAAGGAATTATTTTCTTTCACATACATTATGGGGGTTTATTTTTTAGTCACATGCCATATTACAATTAAACCATCGGCATACCACTCAACTTGTGAGAATGCAACTCCAACACATGCATTGATGCTAACCTTTCGCTTAAAAATTTTGAACTTGGATTTACATCATGAAAATCCTATAGTCTTTCCATTGGAGCCACAACCCATTTGAGAAATTATTTTCTATGATTGGTTCTTGAATTAAGGTTTGAAGTCACTTGAGTCTTTTAGGTTAAGAACAATATATCGATTCTTTACCCTTTAATCTATAAGATTGAGTTTGATTATTTTCCTCATAAGTTTCAATAGGTTGGATGATGGATTAAAAAATCACTTTATATGTGATAAAGTCTAAAACTATATTGAATTTACCTTCGTACTTTATAATAAAGACAAAAATGATAACCATTAAATTTTAATCCATATATAGATATGCATTAGAGTACTTAATATGCATATCCACATTTAGCAAATTGAATATGTTAATAGATAACATCTAGACAGACTTAACATTGCACAAGAGAAAATCATTTGAGAATACTCAAATGCTTTAATACAATATCTCAACTAATAGATAGGAAATTATTGATAATAATTTTTTTTACCATAACAAGCTTAAACTCACACTTATCTTAAATAAATTATGTTATTTTACAAATATTTAAAAATTATTATTAGTTTTTGTCAAGACAAAAGTGAGGTTAGAGTGTTAACGAACTATAGAAGACTCTTACAATGTGTATGGTATCCTTCATATTATGCAAATTGCTTTTAATTGATTTATAGGGGTTCATCATGTAGTGTGATGGTTAAGTGGTTGCCAGTTATGGGTTGTTGGAGCTCAAATCAAATTTAAATTGATTTATGAACAAATGTATGTATATATTTTTATAGAAATTTAAATTGATTTATGAACAAATGATATATTTAATTAAATAATTATTTTAACTCAATTAACATTTGTATCCATAAAATCAATTTATTAAAATTAATATGTATATATTTGACAATAAAAAAATAAAACTAATTTATGAATAAATGATATATTTAATTAAATATTTTGTTTAACTCAATTAGCATTTGTATCGCAAATGTGGGCTTGGGTAGATTACTTGCTCTTTGTCAAGCCTTGGACAACCTCTTTTAATCCCCTTACTGAATCATTATCTGTGCGTCCAGTATGGGTTTGCCTTCCTAATCTCTGTCTCCATTTTTGGTAACTTTCCTGCTACGAGACTATTGGCAACTCCATTGGTCGTTTCTTGAAGGTGGATGAGGCCACATCTTCTATGGGGAACTCTACCTTTGCCCGCATTTTAATCGACATTGACATCTCCTCACCTCTCCCAAGGGATGTTGTTCTCGTGGTTGGGGATAGGCCATGGACTCATCCATTGGATTATGAGGGCCTCCCCCTTTCACTGTCAAAAATATTTCTCAATGGGACATCTTGCTTCAAATTGTTCTCTTCCTCGTCATAGGGGTGTTACTACTTGGTGGAAAGATGCTACTATTGACCATTTGATTGTCAATGCTTTGGACTCGGATTCTGCTAGCTCCTCTCATGAGGTCGATGTATCCTCCGGAGATGAAGTGTCTCTCACTGTTGTTGAACCTTCTACTGATTCTCTCATTGTTGTTGTTGTTACTCATGTTCTGCAACCATGTTCTACTTCTGTTGAACCTGCCTATGGTGTTTCTCTACCTTGACAGCCTATTATTGTACCTGATCCTGATGTTGCTACTTCTACTGTCTCTGATCCTGTTGTTGTTCCTCTACAACAGTCTATCGTTGTTTCACAACACCCTATTGCGCTTCTACAGAAACACTTTGTCATTGCTTCTAATTACAACCCTATAGAATCACTCCTGCTTCTTGATATCTCTCTTAATGGTCCTAATGATTGTATCTCCTAGATTGTGGTTCATCGCATGCAGAAGGGGAGGTCCTCCCCTCTTGTTCAAACCTCTCCTTCTCAAGGCTTGGTTGTCTCTACCCCTCCTTGAGTTGGGTCTAGTTAGTTATTTGATCTGAGAAGCTTTCCTCTTTGTTTGCCTGACCTAGTTGTTGGGGGGCTTTCTCCCTTAGTTTTTCTCACTGCCTATGGGTTGTTGTATAAGGGTCAACACCCTTGTTTTTACTGCTTATTAATCAAAAACATTGTATACATCAAATAAATTTATTCAAATTAATATATTCAATATGTCTATATTTTTATAGAAATCTTTATATATCGAATTACAAAATTGTGAGTGAGCATTCATCTAAATCAGAAAGTCAATTCTATTTACTTGTAGTCATATGCAAAGAGATTTCATCTGTCAAAATCACTCTAGTGTCAAACCTAACTCAAAAGTGCTACCTAGATGGATGACTTTTTTTATCGCATACTATCATTCTCACCAATTGTACTCAACGAATTTAACTATAACACTTTGACACATATATAAAAAAAACTATTGCTCTAGCAATCAATGTATTCCTCTGGTTGACCGGTGAAAGGTATTTCATCTATTTGTTTGTGTGATGTTTCCTCTATGAAGCTCTTGTTCATTTCTAATGATTTTCTTTCAACTTCTCCCTGTGGCCCTACCATTAAGGTTTTGCTTGATCATCAGACTATTTGTGGGGGGTGTATCCCAGTGACCCTCCTTTATTTCTTTCCCATGTCATTTGTTATAGTTGATAGGAAGGATATTCCTATGTATTTTTCTACGATTATGTTTCATTCTCTATCTCAAGCTTCTCCTCAATCCTCTCCTTAGACTAAAACTATGTTGATTCACTGAGTTGTGGCCCTTGCTCTGCATTATAGTCAGGAGATCATTTAGAACTTACCTCCATCACATTCAGTGAGCCCTCTGTACCTAACCTATAGAAGTGGGGATTGGTATATTAGAGGTCCCTAATGAAAGAAAAATTTCAGCTTTACTATTTGCTAGAGGTTGTTCCATTGTTGGATTTGGTGCTTTACTCTTTTGGTAGAGGATGTTTCATTGTTGGACTTGGTTTTTCATTTTCATTTAGAGTTGATTTGGAATCTCAGGTTGTGGTTGGGGGGTGACACTCCTTGTCATTCAAGTCATGGTTTCCTTCTTTTAACCCTCTTATTGAATCACATGGTTTTTATATTGGTTGAGAGTTGATTTGGAATCATATGGTTTGATTCTTTTAATCCCGTCAGTTAATCTCTCCAAATCATATCAGTGTTGAGTCAAATTATCCAATCTCCCTCTCTATTTCTGGGAAAACTCTTATTTTAAAGCTATTGGCAATTCTATTGGGAGTTGTTTAAAGGTTCATTCAATTATGCTGAATGTTGGGAATTACTTTCAACCTTTTTTTATATTGACTCCTCCAAGATTCTCTTTAGAGAGATCATTTTAATGGCGAAGGATATGCCTTGGATTCATATCATTGGCTATGAAATTCTCCCCTTCCACTATAGGCATTGCTTTGCATTAACATCTTGCTTATGATTGTCCTCATTCACATCATCATAGGAATGTTGGTTCTTGTACATGGTGGTCAAGAACCCTCACTGATCTAGGACAAAATTCTCATCTAGTGAACCATTAATCCAAAAGTTAATATGATTACAAATCTTTATTTTCTAGCTTGAATTGGACTTTAAGATCTAGCCAAGAGAGCTAGTGTTATGCCTTGCGTACCTAACCCCATTAGTTTCCTTGTCTTGAAAATATGGGTCCCTCTTTTTTTCTTTTTGTAGCTTTGTTTTATAGTTTCTATCTTGACACTTCGGAACCCCGGAGTCCCAAGGTGTCCTTTGCCTGTTTTTGAAGTCCCACCCCAAAACCCTGGAATCCCAAGGTGGGCACTTGTTTTTGGTTGTGTTTTGACCTCAGAACCCCGAATCCCCAGATTGACGAGGTAGATTTTTGTTTCTTTTGTTTGTCACAACCTCGGAACCCCAGAGTCCCAAAGTCGTGCCTTGTCTCTTTTTGTCATTGAAGCCTCGCGAGTCCAGAGTCCTAGAATTTTGAGTTCTTCATGTTTTATTGTTCGTCATTTCGGAACCCCGAAATCCCGAGGTTCCTCTACTTGTTCAAACCCCAGAACCCCAGAGTCCCGAGGTCTATTTGTGGTTTTTGGCTTTTTTGAGTTTCACCTCGGAAGTCCAAAACCCCGGACTCCCGAGGTCCTATTTAAGTCGACTGTACGGATGGAATATCGACAGTATAAATAGAGGAAATGAACTCTTTTGAGATCATTTGTGCATTCAAGTTTTTTCGATTTCCTTGCTCTGCCTCCCGACTTTGCGCCTCTGTATTGTCGAGTTTTTGAGGGATTTCTTTCATCAAGTTGGTGGATTTATTTGCCCTCTTTGTGTTTTCTAGTTTAGATCTTTTAGTTTTTTAGCTTAGATTTATTTTTGTTTTGTTTTCTCGTTTTGCATGTTTATTTTCTTCCCATGTCCCTTAGGGTTTTCCAATCCCTGAACCCCGGAGTTCTGGGCTCGGTAGTTGTTTCCACCTCAAAACCCCAAAATTCTGGAGTCTCGAGGTTGATTTTTTGTTGGATTGTGCTTTCACCTCGGATCGTTGGAGTTCCGAACCATCCCTTTTGACCAATGGATGAACTACACCTAACCTTGAAACCCTGGAACCTTGGAGTTTCGAATTTATTTCCTCTTAGGACATTGTTTTAACTCGGAACCCCAGAGCCCCAAAGTTTTGGAGAATTTTTTAGGCCATTATTTGAACTACCCCGAAACTTTGGATCCCTGAAGTCCCGAATGAGCTGCACACTTAGTCCACCCGAAACCCCAAAGTCCTAGGTTTCACTATTTTAGTCCACCCCGGAACTTCGGAACCCCAAAGTTTTGGGTCATGTTTTTATCCTATCCTCACCTCAGAACCCCAGAGTTCTGAGGTCAGTAATTTGAGAAATATTTTTCCCACCCTGGAGTCCCGAAGGGGGTAATATAATTGATATATTTGATGATGTGATAGGCTAATTTGTGGTTCCTTCTTGCAGATCAAAAAAATTAGATGGACCCAACTTCCAGCAAGAAAGGAAAGGAATTGGATAGACTCCCCGCAACCATGAAGTACCATTATCAGGGGCAGGTTTATGTTTCAAAATTGGATGATCAAATCAAATGGGTAACTGATACAGAGGTAGGACATGTTTAATTAGAAGACATTGTAAAACAACTGGATAAACCAAGGCTAGAGGCTCCTTACAGGAGGATCAAGAGATCAAGGTTGGTAGAAACAATTGTTTTTCCTCAATCCATCCAAGCCCCCGAATTCAATATGACCGTGGCACACTTTTATAACGTAGACACTAGGAAGTGCACTGATTCCCAAGGAAGGACAGTAATAGATTTATTTGTTGATATGTTGGGATATGTGTTTGGTATTCCTTCAAGAGAGGAAGAGATGTTGTTAACAAGCGAGGAAGAAGTCACCGAAGTATCGGATGAGGATGTTACTTCGAGCAAAAGGCATATGAATGAAAATTGGCTCAGGTAGGAAAGGAAAATAGGATTAAAAGCCAATGACATCCTAAGAGCGAATTTCAAGGAGCCACAACGTGACCTGATTATTATGCTGAGCAAGGCCTTCGACAAGACAGATTGTCATCACTTCCACCCATGGATGTTTCATTAAATGACTATTATTCTGATTAGAAAGAAATATTTCTATTGGGCTCAGATCTTATCAGACAATATACACAGGCAATTGGTATATTTGCATAAAATGAAGAAATTCTTCTTCACTTCTTATGTTGTCTGGGTAGCAGCTTGAGCAGGAAAATTTCTAGGGTTGCAGACAAAGAGCTAGCTCAAAGATGAGGAAGAACAAAAGAAGGTGTGGGAGTATTACACCCAACTCCCTCTAGGCGACACAAAGGCACATTACAAAAGAATAAACGATGCCTTCCTTTTCCTTGTCATCATCAAACTCACAGGTGATATAGGTTATAGAATAAGCCCAGAAGAAATGGCCATAATCATGATGAATAATGATGAACAACAAATACCCTAACTGGTACTAAGAGGGGGGGGTGAATCAGTACATACAAAAACTTCTCAACAACTTATCAAGTTAAAACAATGGTAACCGGTTGTCTTCATCACTGAACTTAACCATGGCAATATCGGTTAAACATAGTAAGACTTCAAACAGTTAAACCAGTAAAAATGAATACTTCAAATAACATTCAACACTTGATAAATCCTTCACCAATATACTCATGCATTTGTTGTATCAGTAATACCATAACCATTAGCTTTGCATGCATATTCACCTAAACAAAGACTGCTTAATCATCACATGAAAAATGCACAACTCATGACACCAAGATTTTTCACGTGGAAACCCAAATGGGAAAAACCACGGTGGGGATGAATACCCACAAGATTGTTTTTGAACTCTTTTGAAGCTCGCTCTATTAGGATCCTACTCTGGTTAAAGACTTTACAATAAGGTTCTCTTAGGAATCGATCCTGTTAAATATCACCCAATTAAGGGATGGCTATATACCCTGTTAAAGGTTACCTTGCTAGAGGATTTGAAGAACTCAATGATCTTGAGTCACCTGGTTAAAGGATTTGCAATAAGCTTGTTAAAGCTACCCGGCAAAGGGATTTTCCTATTGTTGAAATGGTTAGAAGAC
Organism: Cryptomeria japonica; assembly: GCF_030272615.1. NCBI lineage: Eukaryota > Viridiplantae > Streptophyta > Pinopsida > Cupressales > Cupressaceae > Cryptomeria > Cryptomeria japonica. The sequence continues at coordinate 86,392,450 of NC_081412.1, forward strand.
AACAGGTCAAGCGCTGATCTGATAATAGCACTACATGCTAAGGTAGGTCATTTTTCAACTCCTCTACTTTGCAATCACACTCTACAGTTTTCCACTCACTGGTATGGCAAGTATCTCATCACTCGGATACAAAACACAATATTTGCCCACACTTACAATAACAAACAACATCGACCTTATAGACAACAATTAGGTCGGTAGCATAAACCCTAAACCCTAAACATTTTAGGTTTACAATTACAAGTGATCCAATCCTGACCGTTCAAACTTTTTTGCATAGAATAAAACAATCTCAAACATATCACAAGTCATTCTACATCATCCATTCTTTACCACATATAGAAATCAGTAACCCATCACGCTCTCTTCATATACTGCTAAGAAGAATGTTCATTCCCGAGGTAGACATTTAATGCAATCAATCTTCACATGCAATATCCTCAAGGAAATCCTTCACGTGCACAAAACTAATGTGGCATCTCGATCTCATCCTTATTTCTTAGCTAACTCATCACAGAAAGTCATCGGTTGCATCACACAAGCTATATTGCCAAACTGGAAACCCTAGAGCTGAGACTACCAACCGGTAGTCACACTTAGTGAAACCCTGACATCGGTCCACTTCATCTCTTCATACCGGTTCTCCAACTTGAACATCAATAACAACTTCTTCCAATCTTCATATCGGTTCACTTGCGCTTATTGACATCAATGACAACATACATTATCATCATATCGGTTCATCATATGCGAACAATCTCCTCCTTTGGCATTGATGGCAATACTCAGTGTAGCATTGCAACTATAAAAAAAACATAGACCAGTGCAACTATAACATATATCTTCATCATCAAATATCTTCTCCCATATCATACTTCATCAAATATCTTCTCCCATATCATACTTCATCAAATATCTTCTCCCCCTTTGACAGCAATGCCAAAGTGGAGGCACAAGCTTCCATTCTCCACTATGTTGCTCCCCCTATGGAGTAGCATCCTTCAACACATCAATCCTAAAAGATTTGACACTGTAGTACCTGACTAATGTGGAGCACAAAACTTTAGTTTACTTCATGAAGGGGCAGAACCCCTAATTCACCTCTCAAATAGGTAAATGTAGTTTTTGGTAAGGGCTTAGTGAATATTTCTGCTAGTTGCTCCTTACTGGAAACATGTTCTAATACAACCTCTTTGTTTTGAACCTTCTCTCTCAAGAAATGATATGTGAGCTCAATGTGCTTATTTCTAGCATGCAATACCGGATTCTTGGAAATATTGATTCACTTATGTTGTCATAAAATATACTCACCGGTTCAGATATAGGTACTTTGAAACCATCCAATACATGTTTCATCCAGATTGCTTGAGTGCAGTTCATAAATGCTGCCACATACTCCGCTTCAGTTGTAGACTAGTAAATACAGCTCTTCTTCTTACTTGTCCATGAGACTAGTTTTTCATCAAGAAAGAACGCTCCACCGGTTGTGCTCTTTCGGTCGTCCACATTTCCTGTCCAATCTGCATCGGTAAACACTTTGAGATTAAAATCACCATTGTATGGATACCGTTATCCATAATCAACTGTCCCTTTCAGGTATCTAAGAATCCTCTTGACTGCTACCAAGTGGGATTCTCTTGGACTTTTCTGAAAATGGGCCACAATGCCCACTGCATGAGCAATATCTAGTCTGTTGTGTACCACATAGTGCAGCTTACCAATCATTGACCAGTACTCCTGCTCATTCACCAATGCTGAATCGTCTTCCTTAGTCAATTTATAGCTGGTCACCATCGGTGCACCAACCGATTTTCTCTCCTCCATGCCAAAGGTCTTCAATACCTCTTTGACATACTTGGACTGGGTAATAAAGATACCCTCTTTCATCTGTTGAATCTGTAGGCCAATGAAGAACTTTATCTCTCCAATCAGAGACATTTCAAACTCTTTCTTCATTTCATCTGCAAATGCATAGCTCATTTCATCATCTCCTCTAAAGATTATGTCATCTACAAACACTTCACAGATCAGAATCTGATCACCTTTAGATTTCAGGTAGATGTTGTTGTCCTCACTTGTTCTCTGAAATCCTATATTCACAAGATGGGAGTGTAACCATTCATACCATGCCCTTGATGCTTGTTTCAATCCATATCAGGCCTTGTGTAATTTACACACCATGTTACTATCTTCTGATAAGGCAAACCCATTTGGTTGCTCAATATACACTTCCTCTTCTAGGATTCCATTCAAGAATGCAGACTTCACATCCATTTGGTATACCTTGTGTTGGGTCTCAAATCAACAGATTGGATAGGTTCTAAAGAAATGCCAACTCCTATGATCAAACCCTCCAATTGACTTGGCCAACTTATAGAGTGAACCTATTTGGTTACTAACTCTCTCACTTTAGGCTCTGCAGGACCTAGGCGGGTATACCTACTCACTAGTTGTTCCTTCAACTAATGCTTTTTATAGCAGATTTAGTGTCTTAATCTGATATCTCCTAGTCTCAAAATGGCATAAGTTTCTTAAACAGACTGATTTCAGATGTGTGTATTGATCTATGTATCTTACAAAAGTATATATGTTACACTTTGGCCAAATTACCTACTATACTTACTCTACTAATCCTAATGTTTAAAAGTAAAGGGTAATTGGTATGGTTAAAGGGTTTGTTTACAAATGACCAGTGCCTTTCCTCTTATTTGGGCTACAGAGTCTTATATTTCTTCAGGACTTATTGTGTAAACTTATGAGACAGTTTTTAAACCCACCCCCTCTCGACGAGTATGTCAGTTACTGTTTCTTATGAGCTCTACTTCAATGTCTATATTGTAAACCGCTTGAATGAATTTAACCCTAATTTTAAGAGACCATCCAAGGAAGAAATACATGGAACAATTACAATTCACAAGTAAATCTTTTTTTATCCAAATATACAATATGAAACACAAAATTTCACTGGAAGAACACAAATAACCTTATCTCCTTTAGATAATATCACAAGCAACTGCCTTCTAAAAATATGTTAACTCTCAACACATATGGGAAAGAAAATGCAACTGGTTATTTTTGATAAAAAGTTTAAAAGTACAAAATTGCCTCCACCTCTTCTCTCTGTTTTTTCTCTTTTTTCCCTCTCTTTACATTTTACATCACACATATATATATGTGTTTGAATGGTTTTCATACCCCTTTGGGTGAAAAGACACCCCCCTTTTAAATAAAAATAATTCCAAATCCCGAAATTGCCTTAGTTTATGTAATTAATTGTCACTTTACAAGTTGTTTAGGCATATTAGAGGTATTTTAAGGCTATTTTATGGGTATATAATGGATAAATGGTCTTTAAATGATGTAAATACCCCCTTTGGTGCTTCACACTCCATTTTTTATGCCCATTATTGTGTTTATGTTATGGTTTCATATTGTGCAACAAATATAAAATATATTACTTGTACCTATTCAATATATATATATATAGAATTTTTCTTGCTCCTTGTCTTGGAATTTGGAATTCTAAAAATTGCAAATTTTAGGGTTCCAACACCTTGAATCCCTTAAATGCTACAAATGCAAGTAGCATTCAAACACCTTCCAGTCTAGCCACAAGGGCAAAGGTTTCTCCATAGTCTTCTCCCTCTTCCTGAGCATATCCCTTGCATACAAGTCTTGCCTTGTTCCTTACAACTATGCCTTCTTCATTCATCTTATTCTTGAAGACCCATTTAGTACCTATGACATTCTTGTGCTCCGGTCTGGCTACCAAAGACCATGTTGCATTCTTTTCTATTTGGTCCAGCTCCTCTTCCATTGCCTTAATCCAGTCTTCATTTGTAAGTGCCTCTCTAGTGGTCTTAGGCTCAAATTCAGAAATCATGCAAGTGTTTTCTTTCACCTATCTTCTTGTGAGTATCAATGCATCTTTATCTCCTATGATCTGCTTAGGATCATGTTGTAGTTTCACATATCTAGGAATGACTCTACCTAGTTTTGCTTGTTTTTCCTCTTCTTCTTCTTCTCCATCTTCTTCTTCACCTACTGCAGCTTCTACCGGTACAGGAACACTGAGGTCTTTGCTTGCTTCTTTCTTAACTAGTTCCCAGAAGGCTACACCCGGTTCATCTTCCACTTGCTCACTACAGGTTTCCTTAGGATCCTCAGGGGATTCATCAACCCTGACATTGATAATTTCAACAATTTTTTGATTCCTATTGTTGTAGCACTTGAGAGATTTGCTCTTAGTGGAATATCCCAGAAATATTCCTTCATCACATTTAGCATCAAACTTGCTTAGATGCTCACCTCTCTTGATATAACACTTACTGCCAAATAATTTAAAATAACTCACAATGGGAGTCTTCCCAGTCCAGTACTCATAAGGGGTTTTAACTTTACCTTTCTTGATGAGTACCCAGTTCATAGTATAGACTGCAGTGCTCATCACTTCTCTCTAAAAAGTGTGAGCAACCTTTCCTTGGATCAGCATTGTTCTCGGTGCTTCAACTACAGTCTTGTTATTCCTTTCTGCTATGCCATTCTGTTGTGGTGTCCTAGGGGTAGACAGTTGCCTCTTGATACCATTCTCTTCACAGTTCTTGTTGAATTCATCAGAAGTGAATTCACCTCCTTGATCAGTTCTAAGGCATTTAATCCTTTGACGACTTTCCTTCTCTACCAATGCTCTAAAGGCTTTGAACTTTCCAAATGCCTTAGACTTGTCTTTCAAGAATGTGACCCACATCATTCTTGAGTAGTCATCAGTAAGAATCATGAAATACCTATCTCCCTGAATACTTCTAGTTTTCATTGGACCACACAGATCGGCATGCATAAGATTAAGTAAGTTCTATGTTGAAAAAGACTTACCTTTGAAAGTTGAGGAAGACATCTTCCCAAGTTGACATTCTCTGCACAAAGAATTATCCGGTTTGTTCAGCAAAGGCAATCCTCTTACTGCCTTGATCTTACTAGCTTTTACAATATTGTCAAAGTTCATATGACAAAGTCTCCTATGCCATATCCAATTGTCATCAAACTTCGCCATCAGACACTAACTAATCTTAGCATTCAACTGAAACAAGTTACCTCTGGTCTGCTTACTAGTGGCAATAAGTTCACCATTATTTCCAATTATATTGCAGACTCCACCTTTGAACTCTAGAATGAGTCTTTTGTCATTTAGTTGAGCAACACTCAAAAGGTTATGCTTAAGACCTTCTACCTAGTAGACATCATCCGCACTGCTCTTTCCATTCAGTGAGATGGACCCTTTACCTTTCACCAAGCATGGTGCATCGTTGCCAAATCGGACAACACCTCCATCATATTCTTCCAGAGACATAAACTTTCTTCGGTCACCAGTCATGTGGTGAGAACACCCACTATCAATAATCCACTCATTAGAGTTGTCAATGCGAGAGACAAGGGCTTTCTTGTTAGACACTTCTTTCTTTACAGCTACAAACACTATATCTTCATTCTCTTCATCCTCAGATTCTTCATCAGTAACACCTTCATCCACTGCAACAAGAAAATTTCGCCTACCTCCTCCTTTATACTTTCTAAACCTCTCTGGTTTATCCTTATTTTCATTGTTAGGATAGTTAACAGCTATATGTCCTATCTTATTGCAGGAAAAACATTTTAAAGGAAGCTTACCTCTGTATTTTTTGGTGCCTTTTGGAAGTCTCTTGGGAGCTTCAAACTCCATCAGAATATCTTCATCATCCATATCTCTGCATTGCCTGGATTCATAACTGGTACTTACTTCTTTTCTTTTTCTAGTTGGTGCAGCATATGCTCTAAAGGTTGACTCGGTCTTCTGTTCACTACCATCATAGCTATTCAACTCATATGCAATCAACTTTGCAATGATTGAATCTAAGGATACCTTGGTTTTGTCGATAGACCTTAGCTCCTGAATAGCAGCAACTTTGATTGCATAGACCGGTAACAATGATCTTAAAACTGTACTGACAATGGTGGCATCATCAATTGTTCCACCAGTGCTCTTGATATCTCCAACCACAGTCTTGATCCTTATGTCATATTGTTGAATGGTCTCTCCTTCAACCATCCTCATGTCTTCAAATTTTCCTCTAAGGCTCTCTTCCTTAGCTTGCTTGACATGCTCATCACTGCCATAAATTATTTCCAATGTGTCCCATACATCCTTAGGAGTGTCCTTATCTTGTACATCAATGAACTCAATATCAGACAGGCTGCTAATAAGGGCTTTCATGACTTGCCCATTTTCTTGAATCTCTCTTTTTTGATCATCGGTTAGAGTGCCAGTGGAGATTACATAGGCATTCTCGACATAGCTCCAGTATTGAGCACCCAAACTCTTGATATAAATCTTCATCATGTCCTTCCATATTTTGAATTTATCTCTATTAAACTTAGGACCTTCCCTCTTCATCATTAAAGCAAGATCTTTTACCTCAAGCGGTTAAGCTTATATCACCGAGGACCTGGAGTTGCTCTGATACCAATTGATGAATAATGATGAACAACAAATACCCTAACTGGTACTGAGAGGGGGGGGTGAATCAGTACATACAAAAACTTCTCAACAACTTATCAAGTTAAAACAATGGTAACCGGTTGTCTTCATCATTGAACTTAACCATGGCAATACCGGTTAAACACAGTAAGACTTCAGACACTTAAACCAGTAAAAATGAATACTTCAAATAACATTCAACACTTGATAACTCCTTCACCAATATACTCATGCATGTGTTGTATTAGTAATACCATAACCATTAGCTTTGCATACATATTCACCTAAACAAAGACTGCTTAATCATCACATGAAAAATGCACAACTCATGACACACAGATTTTTCACGTGGAAACCCAAATGGGAAAAACCACGGTGGTGATGAATACCCACAAGCTTGTTTTTGAACTCTTTTGAAGCTCGCTCTATTAGGATCCTAGTCTGGTTAAAGACTTTACAATAAGGTTCTATTAGGAATCGATCCTGTTAAATATCACCCAGTTAAGGGATGGCTATATACCCTGTTTAAGGTTGAAACCCTATTAAAGGTTACCTTGCTAGAGGATTTGAAGAACTCAATGATCTTGAGTCACCTGGTTAGAGGATTTGCAATAAGCATGTTAAATCTACTTGGCAAAGGGATTTTCCTATTGTTGAAATGGTTAGAAGACAACAGGTAAAGCTCTAATCTGATAACAGCATTACATGCTAAGGCAGGTCATTTTCAGCTCCTCTACTCTGCAATCACACTCTGCAGTTTTCCACTCACTGGTATGGCAAGTATCTCATCACTCAGATACAAAACACAACATTTACCAACACTTACAATAACAAACATCATCAACCTTATAGACAACAATTAGGTCGGTAGCATAAACCCTAAACCCTAAACATTTTAGGTTTACAATTACAAGCGGTCCAATCCTGACCGTTCAAACATTTTTGCATAGAATAAAACAATCTCAAACATATCACAAGTCATTCAGCATTGTCCATTCTTTATCACATATAGAAATCAGTAACCCATCATGCTCTCTTCACATACCGCTAAGAAGAATGTTCATTCCCGAGGTAGACATTTAAGGCAATCGATCTTCACATGCAAGATCCTCAAGGAAATCCTTCACATGCACAAAACTGACATGGCATCTCGATCTTATCCTTTTTTCTTAGCTAACTCATCACACAAAGTCACCGGTTGCATCGCACAAGCTAGATTGCCAAATCGGAAACCCTAGAGCTGAGACTACCAACCGATAGTCACACTTTGTGAAACCCTAACAATAGTCCACTTCATCTCTTCATACCAGTTCTCCAACTTCAACATCAATAACAACTTCTTCCAATCTTCATACCGATTCACCTACAGACAACATACATTATCATCATATCATCATATCGGTTCATCATATGCCAACAAATCAAGGAATGGGCATGTTGGTTTATTCAGAATGAATATTCTACGTATATTAGGGTCAATGGATTCATCGGCAGCCCTGTGCTACTACCAAGATACTGCAATGACCGCATTATATTATTAGAGTATGTCAGGTAGATGCTTGGGTTGCAATCACTTTTGTCTTCAAAACATAAGACAGGTGTTGATTTCTCTGTTTCTATTGGTTATTTTTCCTACTCCAAGATTCATGTAGCTAAGATGATGGAGAAAGAGTTGCAAGATCTAAATTTCAAATAATTCAGTTATGCTAGAGAGTATTACGACCCATATGGAAAAATAAAGAAAATAATTACAAAGGCATATGAGGGACACAAGTCAAGATTGGATGATTTTTGGGCCAACCTCCAAGATAGTTTTCAAGTCAGAGTGAAGAGGTACTCCAGGCTCTCAGTTCCGCAGATAAGGAATTTTGAAATAGAGACCAATCTTCCTAAAGAGTTAAGGGACGATGGTGATTTATTAGACCCTAAATATAAGGAACGGGAAATTGATAAGAAGCCCCTCTCTCCAATCAGATGGTTGGGGCATGAAGAGGTGGATATAGATAGAGTAACTCAAACTATTATAGATAGAACTAGGCAATGGCTATATTTGAGGGTTAGGCCGAGCACTTCGAAGGGGAAGCAAAAGGAATCAACCTCAGGTGTTCCTCAGTCAAGGGGTTATAAGGAGTATGTCTACAAGACAAGGTCCAACTCTAGAAAGAATACCTCTACAGACCCAGAAGAGGTGGTGCAACCTGAAGAAAGTATTGTGCACCTCCTCAAGAAAGACCATGAGTGGATGAGGAAGGCTGAAATTCTAAAGAAGGTTCCTGATTTTGGAATCAGAGAAGGGTTAGGAGTTTTTCCATTGGCAGAGGTACTCCCTGTTAGGGCAGAGATTGGGCAAAGACCAGGAGAAGGCATTCAGGAGGAAGATGAACAAGGGAAAACCGATGAAAATACAAAACCTCCTCCTAATACGACAAGTACATCTACTCAGCCCCTACCAATTGCAACCACACAAGCTCCAATTTTGATGTCAGCCACTACAACCCCTCTGCCAACATCATCTGGTGTCTTTGGAGCAACATCAGCAACTCCACTTTAAGTAACTATGCTATTGTTTCCTGTTGTAGAAAATGTAAGCATTCATAAAATTGAATCAGATTTTGACCAAGAGGATGAGCAACCTATTGAACAACTGCTACCAAGATGGACTAGAGGGAAGAAAGAAAAGAAGTTTTCCAAGCTCAAGGAACAGGTACCAATTGACCCCATGAACATTGATGAACAGGGTCTACTAGCTGAGCAGCCACTTGGGGGAGAGAAGGAATGAAATGATCCTGAAGATTCATAGGATGAAAGATTGGTCTTAACTCCAAAAGACCACGAAGATCTACTAAAAGAGATAGTTGTCAAGCAAGGTAAGGAGAAAACTGATAAAGGAGGTAGGGAGTTTGAAGAAGAGATGAGTGATAGGTTAGGAGAGTTGCATAAGCAACAGTAGTTGAATGTTGATGTCACTCTTCGAACTGCCGAAATTCCACCGACTATATCAACCCCAGATATTCAAACCTAGGAGCAAGTTGGAGAGGAGAAAGATGAAGCAAAGGAGTAGTCAAACATGCACATGGTGATCGCTGATATCATGCCACATGAAGGTGAAAAAGATAAGGATGTGCTACAATGGTTAAACTTCACCTTTGAGAAAAAAAAGAAAGTCGTGCTACCAAAGGTTGCATTACAACAGGCCATCATTGAAGAACCACGGAAAAAAAAGAGAGAAAAGACAATGCATCATCTGTCAAGGGCAGATTCTAGTGAAGTGATTGTTGATGTAGCAATTCCAACACAAGATGAAGGTCAAGACTCCCCAAAATACCAGGTTTCACAAGTCAAACTGGGTAAACAGACCAAGTGGGGAGAGCTAGATACGCTAGAACTTTCTACTAGTGTCATCAGGGGCCGAATATAAAAGGAGCACATCTCCCATTCAGAGGTCAAGGCACAGTTGGGATAATATAAGCAATTGTTGGTACAGATGGGTAAGCCTTTAGATACATGTATAGGTGAAAACCTACCTTCAACCTCATCACTCCCAGTAGGAGATATAAGGGCACTGGTTGAGGTGAGACATGTGGCAGCCACGGGAAAGGCATGGGCATGAATAAATGCTTCTAAAATTAGACTATTCTTGCAAAACACCATGAGGGAATATGTAAAGGCCATGCAGGTTAGAGCAGCGTTAGCTTCTTGTTCTCAACAGTGGGAGCAGAAGCTCAACATTTTTGGAAAACAGTTTCAAATTTTGAATAAAGTTTTGAATCTTGTGGAAGAGGTTATAGTCAGAGAAGACCTCTTAGGCGGAGATAGTTGTAAAAATTTACAATCCTACATATACATTTTGGAGTTGAATATTGAAATTATTCAATAGTATGGGAAGGATATAACAGGTATTCGCTCTCCCCTTCTTAGTATGGTAGAGAAGTACGAGAAGTTTGTGAAGTGGTTGTTAGGAGTTTTCGGGCTTAATATAACCAATGTTGGACATGTGGAGGAGGACTAGGTACTCTGCCAGTGGGATGCATATGAGGCATAGTATTTTGCAGCTCCCGCTCGACTTGATGTTGCTTTGATGGACAGGTATACATATTTGATAACTCAGTGTCAATGGGCAATGAAAATAATAGAAGAGTTGGAAGGTGGAAGAAAGAATGCGGAGGAGATTTTGATGAAGTACAAGTTCAGGATTGAACATGTTGTTGATCCTCCTACTAAAGTGATTGCATGTATCATTAGCAATTACATGACCTATAAAAAGAAGTGAAAGATAAACATATAGTTACTAATGATAGCATGACATTTTGAAGGAGTTTTGCATGACACCACACTGGGGCTTCAAATCTACCTCCAACTTACACTTTAGTTTTGAGCAAAATTTTGCATGATTACGAAAGCTTGGCTCATGCAGCATCATTTTCATTGTGCTCTCTGAGTCACAGTTTCATAATAGTTAAGTGGAGTCTAAGGCAAAGACTTGCATGTCAACTATGACTCTTTGCTTTTCAATTCTTAATTTAGGTAGATTTATTTCCTAGAAGGTAGGACAAGAAACTCTATAAATTGAGGAGTTTGATTCATTTGTAAGGGTCCACAAATTGATGATTTGAGGCCCACTTAGAGATTTTAGATTATTTTTTGCAGATTGTTATGAACTAGATTATTTTTTGTAATACATTTTTTGAATTTAATACAAGAAGCAACTTATAGATTGCCTGATCTATGTGTGTGTGCTAGTAATTTGTTCTTTGCAGTGCGGTAATGTCTATTGTTTGAAATCAGCAACTGGTTCTGGTCTTATGTTTATTTCTTTATGAATCATATTGTGCACGTAAGTGGTGTATGAGAATTTGCGAGGTTGCTGACTTTGCAGGTTTATTGGAAGTCCATTATTGAATGCTTATTCGGATGATATTGACGATTTTTGGATTGCAAGGCACTTACTAAGTAGCTCATTAATTTGTTATTGAATTAATTTTATTTTTTTTCTTGTTTTTGTATCTTTGCAGTTTATTTCGAAAGAGAATCTTAAACTGTAAAATACAAAAGAGTGAAGTTATTGGAAGTTATTGGGATTCATTTAACCAACAAGCCCCTTCATAGGTACAATCACAACAGCCATCGAGCTACCCATCATCATCGAGAGCCGACTATAGACACCTTGGAGTAGTTAGTTTTTCAGAACTTATTACTTTTCAGGAGGGGTGGTGATTGTTTACACAAATTACCTGACTGTTGGTGAGTGTGTCAAAACACACGTCAATAGAAAGTGGCGCTAGAAGGAGGGCCAAGATACTAATCCCCTCAAATTTCAATCCCATTGTCACACTATGACTTGATATGGTATTCAAGGGAGATAGAATTTTACCATTCACGCAATCGTACTCTTCCACAACTAAGAAATTGAAGTACTAAGTTGGATTGTATATCATCTTTTTCTCTGGAGAGGTTTTACAAGGTTCTTAGGAATAATTCTTATCCTTCAGAACTAGTAGAGTAAGGACCTGTGACTAGGAAGAAAAGGAATAAAGGTAAAGGACGGCCTTCAACATCTTCACCAACGCAGTTATCTGGACTCAACGTAGAGGACCAGTTAATCCCTAGCCCTCAACCCATCTCTGCACCTTTCATAGCTCAACGTCCACCATCACCACCTACAATGGCCTACTTCAACCAAGATCACATGCCATTGGGAAACATACCTGGAGGAATTCATGACTTGCCTAGGAACCTAGATAAGTTGTATAGTAAGTTCTAATTTACGGGACCTAGGACTGCAGATGAGCACATTGGAGCATTCAAGGATGCAGTAGTTCGCAATAACATAGAACATTAAGACATGGTGTGTATACTCTTCCCATATTCACTTGGGGAAAATAAATATAACTGGTATTTAACCTTGCCTGCAAATTCTATCAATGGATGGGATGTTTTGGAAAAGGCTTTCATTGATCAGTTTCGAGTATATGTTGATCTCAGAACGTTGTACCATCAATTTGCCTCTCTCAAAAAATTACCAAATGAGCCTTTGACAACTTTTAATACCAACTTTCAAAGGGTGTATAAGAGGTTGCAGGCTCCTTATCAAGTGGCAACGAATTTAGCAATTGACTCATACTTGAGAGCCATCGACCTGTGGAGTGCCATGTTTATCAAAAAGAGTGTGCTAGAAGATAAAAGGAATACCTTGGCAAAGGTTTATGCATTAGCCATCAATATGAACCAAGAGTTGAATCAAACATCTGGGGGGATTAGATACAACTTACCCATAGGAATCAATCAAGGGAATTACAACCAACTCCCTAGGGTGCCATCACCTCAACCAGTAGGAGCCCCAATAATGAACCCAGTGCCAATTTATGCACCTCAACCTCAAGTACAAGGGACGAATCAACAATTTGTTGCTCAAGATTTAACTTGGCAGAACAATACTAACATTTCCCCTATCCAAATGTAGTATATTGGTCAGGTACAAGGGATGAATCAACAGTTCAGTAATCCCCAGGTAGCAAACCAAGCCCCAATTGTAATGCCTAAGAGTCAAGGGTCACACCTATCCACTAAAGTAGAGGCATTAAAGAAAATGATTTCACAAGTTACTTCAGATTTGAGTCAGATGAAGATGAATCCACCAGGAGGGTATAACCAGTCCCAAACATACAATAACTAGCGAGGCTACAATAACCAAAATCAAAACCAAAGGTATAACTCCAAGCCATACAATAGACAATGGAACATGGGTCCAAACAACCGTGGAGTAAACCATGACCATCTTGATGCAAGAGACAACCCAAATAATACACAAAGTGTTAACCTTACTGATATGAATTTACTGACTAATTGGTGTAGGTTGCATGATACAGCATCGCATTCGGAGGTCAATTGTGCCCAGTTCGAAAAGATCATTGGGATTGCTCAAGCTGATTCTCACCCGACGAGGTGTTCCAATGAGTAACCAAAAAAGGTTAATACAGCAATGTTGGTTGACATGTTCCTATACAAGAAGTTCCAAGAAGAAGATGAAGGTGAACCGTGTGTCTATGATGCTCAAGATTTTCAAACCAGTAATAATTACAACCTTAGAAGTCAAGGCAATGCTCCATTGACAGAACCACCTCCCCCAAAGGGTGCATTTGTACCTCCTGATGCAAATGCAAGTAACAATCCTCCCCCTCCTCAAGCTTTTCAAGGAGCACATCCTAGACAAAGTCAAGGGCAAGAATATGTTTTGAAAGGATCTTTTGATGTTACTAAGGAAATGGAGAGGACTGCAACCACTATGTCCCTAATGGAGGTACTGAGATATTGCCCCGAACAAAAGAAGGCTCTCCTTAAGAAGTTGGAACAACTGGAGTCTCAGAGCAATGAGGTTAAGATGGTTGACTTGAATGAAGTCAATGCCAATATCAGTAATGATGCCATCGAAAACCCACCATTTCTACTTAGTTTGAAAATATGCAGAAAGAACTTATACAATTGTATACGTCTTTCAATTCTTGAAGTATATGGGATGCTCCTCAGTAGAGATTGGTCAAAAACATTGGGAGGTTACTTCTCTACCTGTTTTACATACTTATGGCTTCCCTAGAAAGGAGTAAGTAACCATATTCGAATTGACAGTGAGCCTAAATTGAAGAAGTTGGCCATAGACTATGGAGCTCCTAATGAGGTGGCATATGCAGAAGTGAGTCCAGGAGTCTATAGAGTAAATGAAATTCTCACTTTTTCTGCACCTATAGATCCCCAGTCCCGCCAAATTGATATGGAAAAACATAAAGTGAGAGTTAAAGACTTTATTGCAAGAATGAAACAAGGGATGTGCCTATTAGGAGATGATATCAAAATGCAAGATTTGTTACTCCCACAATGATGTCGGATATATCATCAAGAACATTTGGAAATATCTTGTATCCCGTGCCCAAATGAAGTTACGAAATTGATGAGCCTAGTCCCTTGTGTGGATGTTGATTATGTCATCAGCATGGAAGAAATTGAAGTTCCGAGCCATGAGGAAGTAATACCCCAAAAAATGGATGTTATAATAGAAACTTCCCAGCCATAAGAATGCAAGAAGGAGATCTTTATAGTTGAGATTGGCAAGCAAGACAATGAGGAGATTCCACCCAAGCAGGAGAATAAAAAAACTTTGTGCAGCTTCAAGTAGAGCAGTCCACTCCCAATACACTCGAAGTACTCTTGGAACTTGTAAATGAACAACCTCGGGTATTAGAAGACCTTGAACTCAAGGAACAACAACCACTCTTGGAAACTAATCTTCCTCCATTGATCATTGAACCTAAGCCAAAGAATGTAAATAAATTGAAGGGTGAAATATGGTTTCTAAAGTTTGATGGGTCTAGATCCAAGCAAGGCAGTGAAGCAGGAGTTGAGTTAACAAGTCCCAAAGGGAAGACCTTTCTAGCCTCCTATCGACTCCAATTCCCTTGCACTAACAATATGACTAAGTATGAGGCCCTAATTAGAGGAATACTCTTTGCTCATAAGAAGGGAGCCAAGTGCTTAAGAGTGCAAGGAGATTTTGAATTGGTGGTTAAGCAAGTAAGAAGCCAATATGCATGTCACGACAAAAGGTTAGCAACATATAGGTGTAAAGCGGAAAAATCGAACCCTAGTCATTCTCCCCTCCCCAACTCCAAGGAGAGAGAAGGGAGAGTCACTAGGGTTGATGGTTTTCACTTAGGGGAGACTTTACATTCAAAAGAGGGGTTGAAACCCACAAGATCCAATCCCACGCAATGCAAGATTGGATTCTAAATGAGTTTCAAGGGTTAAGACATCAAGGATACCCTCTTTTGTAAAGAATATAGATAGAATGATTGAACTAGGAATGCATGTAAACTAGGAAAGATTCGCTTATAAACAGAGATAGGGATATGGGATGAAGCTGCAGACCTGGAATTAGTAGTAAAATGTTGAGACGGTGTTGTTCTGCAAATTTGAGTGAAATTTGACGGGACGATGGCGCCCGACGTGCACACGGTCCTTTGAAAAATCCGCGAAACGAAGGGGGATCTATTCGTCTCTGCACAAGGATTCCAAATCTTCAATTACAGCCGCGTACCTGCAACCTACACACAGAAAAGAGAGGATGATTGGGGGGTTAGGGATGAGGGGTTTACCTTTAGGTCAAACCCCGATTTTGGAATTAACCAAGAAATGAGAATGTTGTAAATGTAAATGTTTGTAATGTAAACAAGTACTGATACCTTGTTGTAAGAATGTTTGTATTCTTACATGCGAAGGTGTAATGTATGTAGTATGTTGTATGTTGTATGTGATCTCCTCTTCAATGGTTGAATCCTTGTCTTGAATGCAACACTTAGCCTTGAATGGAGATTTAGAATGCTCAATTGCTTGAAGGAAATGCTTGAATGTCGCTTTCGCCTTTTTTTTCCATCTACCAAAATGGGAGAGGAAATGTAGTTTATATACTTGTCAATTAGGGCTGATAGACTGATTTTCCCGACCTTAGGCCGACCAGGAAACATTATTTTCCAATTTGCAAACTTAAAGACCCAAAGCCCCATAAGAGACCGGGCCCAAAATAGGGCCAGGGACCAGGGCGTTGGGTGCCATGGTCCTGGGGGACCAGGGCGCTGGGCGCAATAGTCCTGAAGGACTAGGGCACTAGGCGCCATGGTCCCACCTCCAGGGACAGCAGGGTGCAAGGAGGATCAGGCCAGGGTGCTGAAAAATGCAGTTTTTGATGTCATGAACAAGTTTTGGGGTCTCCATTCAGGTTCCGTGTTGCATCACCATCGTGAAGACCCAAATGCAGTCAAAATTGCAAGTGTCACAATTTTAGGACGCTACATTTAGCCCCCACTTTAGTGGGAGTATAAGCGTACGCTCATACTTCCGGTAAAGTACAAGGAAACAACATTGAAAAACTTTCACCACGTCAAGGAGGCAAGATACACCAAGCCCCCAGTAGACTAAGGATCTTACGACTTCGATTGACAAAGTAAAAGGGAAGATCACGAGGGAGAACCATGATTGTTAGTAGTAAGGTTCCCTCACTATGAGTCATGCAAGAAAGATATCAAAAATTTTCAAGGCAAAGCTAAATTTGTCAAGAAATTTTCAAGTATCTTGAAAAGATATGAACGGGATGTATGCCCCCCTACGTTAAAGCGATCGCACACACCTCACCGGGGGTGATTGCTTTAAGGTAGTGATACATATAAGAAATGAGAAAGGAGCACGTTATCACAAGGATTTAGCCCCCAAGTGTGAGATAAGCCCAAGGATAATAGACACAAAACACAAAGCACAAGGTGACTTCGCTTTCCTCGGGGTCAGTATGTTGTATGATAATTCATGTATATCATATGTATGTATGCATAATTGTTCTTCATTCCCCAATCAAGGAAGGTCACCTAGAAGAAGGGAACATGTGTCTTTTGAGTCAACATGAGAGAGACCAAAAGAGATCTCAATGTTTTGCATCGTCCTCCAGTAGACAACACTAAGGACAACAAATAGAAGAATGAGAATAACACATAGAAGAAGTAACAAAAGAGAAGAGGAGAGAGTCTGCTATGCTAATGAACTAGTCTAGCACGTCATCTACCCCCCGATCTTGCTGATCAATATTTCAGGAAGGTAGGAAACACGCTAGAGGAGGAACATTCAACACAGCAGATGGAGCTATCACAAGATCCAAACAAGGGCTATGTTCATATCCCAAGCCACGGTGTTCTTGTCTAGGAGCTAGGATAAGTGCTTTAGAAAATTCGTTAGATAGATGGTTATCAATATCAACATATTCATACTCACTATCAGAATGAATAGGAGTAACATTTTCATCTATATCATCATCAAGATTTATAAAAATAGGATCTTTAACACGCACAGGATCAAGACCATCATGCATCTTATGTTTAGGAGATTTCGGCTCAATCGTTGGTTGAGGAGAAAATGGAATAATATTAGTTGAAGGTGTTTTTGGGGATTGAAAAGTTTGAGAAGCAACTGCCTGAGCTCTAAGATGACGCTTTCGTCGGCGTTCACGTGCAGAACGATTTCGTCTAGTCTTAGTAGGAAGTTGCGAAGATTGAGGAGGAGGAATGTTCTCATCCTTTTCACTTGGGTGTTTAGGTTGTGGTCTCTTAGGTTGAATAATAGGAGAAGAGGAGGGTCTCTTCTCTCCATAAGAGGAAGGAGGAGGAACTGCTCCATATAAAGGAGGAATATTTGGTTTAGGAAGGAGACCAAGTCCATCATGACGAGGAGGGATAGGTCTACTTTTAGGAAGTTTATTAGATATAGGCATAGTCACATTCATAGGGATGGGTTGGGGATCTTCTTGAGGAAAGACATTAGTTTTATCTTTCAAAGGAAGAACTTCCTTCTCAAGAACGATAAGAATGTCAAGTTTGGGTGTTCTAGGTTCACTTAGAGATAGGATCATATCTTTTTTCCACTTTTGATAAGATTTGAAAAGATGATCACTTCGCAGAGGAAGAGATTGAAATTGTTTAGGCCAAAAGTAATCAATAGGAACGCTATAAGTTCTTTCAGCTAGTTTAAAGAGACTATGATTGACAGTAACAACTTCACCATTATGGGGAAATTTCAAACACTTGTGAATAGGAGAAGCAATAACTTTCATGGAAGACAGCCAAGGATAGCCAAGCTTCACACGAAATTGTTCGAATGAAGGAATAATAGCAAAGTTCACATCAAGGGATTTATTATGGACCTCAATAGGTAATGTAATAGAACCAATTGCAGGAGAAGAAAATGCATCAAATAATTTCACAACCACATTTGTTTCGTCATAGATCATTTGATTCAATTGCAAAGTAAAAAGAAATTCTTCAGTAATGATATTAACCATACAAGAAGGATCAATAAGCACTCCACGGCAAGGTGTATTCTTGACTTTTGCAACTATATATAAAGGACCATCAGGTGCCCTGATAGTTTCACTGGAATCAAAGGTGATGGAAGGTTCTTTAGGGATTTTCTGCTGCTCTACAAAGTTAATCACATTCGGAGTCATGGACACAAGATCATCAGGTGAGACAGAGGAATCAGTAGTATCAATCGCATTAGAGGTATGAGAAGGCAATGGATCAGTAAAAATCTTAAGATTTTGGTTAGGAGGAGCTACAGATGTGTTGCCTTTATCATTCACACCAGAAATAGAGACAGTATTATTATCAATCAAATCTTGAATTTTACCTTTTAAAGCAAAACATTTTTCAGTATCATGCCCAGGTTGACGATGAAATTGACAAAAAGATTTGTTATCAAAATAGGGCGAATTAATCTTTGCAGGATCTATTTGCCTTATAGGAGGAAGAGTAAGCGCATTATATTCCAATAACTTATTCATAATACTATGCAATGATTCATTCAAAGGAGTAAACTTTCTTTCTTTCTTGAAAAACTTAGAAATAGGAGGCACACCTGATGCCGCATTCACATTGTTGTTGATGATGTTTTCATTGAATTTAATGGACTCTCTGTTCGGTTTAAACTTCCCAAATGGTTGTTGACTACTATCACCCTTATCACTCAGAGCCATAGGATTTGCTTGTTCCATTTGACTCACAGTCAGTTGATAATTGTGAAGAGTTGCGCACAACTATTGGAAAGAAGTAAACTCAGAAAACAGTAGTTTTTCTCTAATATCTTTTTGTAAATTAGAAATAAAGATTCTTTGAATATCATTGTCAGGCACTGGAAAAGAAATTTGAGCATACAAATGCTTATATCTACCAATGAAATCAGTCACTTTTTCTTTAACACCTTGTTTACAATGCATTAAATCAATCAAAGTAACTTTAGGACTTATATTATTTTGAAATTGTTGAATAAAAGCATTTGCAAGTTGTTCGAAAGAAGTAATAGAATAAGAAGGCAACGAGCAATACCATTGTAGGGCTTTATCTCTTAATGTTCTAGTAAACAGTTTTGCAAGCAACCTTTGGTCATAAGCAAAATCAGTACATATTGTTTGAAAGGTCTTAACATGTGTTAGAGGATCACCCTTACCATTATAAAGCTCCAAATGCAGAATTTCAACATGTTTTGGGGGGATAGCTCGAACAATGTCAAGAGAAAGTGGGCTCGCAACATCAAATGTGGGCACACTAAACTTAGATTGATTCATAGAGGCAATTTGTTGCTATAAAGAAGAGACAGTTTGTGCAATATTGTTAATGGTCGCTTCAGTCGAAGAGTTCATATTAGACGTGTTAGATTGTGATGGAGGTGTTATGTTATTGAAAGAAGGTAGAGAGTAAGGTGGTGGGACACTATGATATTTAGTCATAGGAGGTGATTGGAAAGGAGGAACACTACAAGGAGGAATGGAAGGGTTAAATGAATTGCCCCCTTGCATCATGTTTATTTGTGGAGATATAATAGGAACACTCATTGAAGGAATGAATGAAGAAGTTGGATTGAATGAAGGAAGAGGGTTGATTGAAGAAGAAGGATTGCCCCCATGACTAGTGATCATAGGAGGAATGTCTTGTATTGAAGTAGTCATTATGTTTGAAAAAGTAGGCATACTAGCAATAGGAGTTGTCAAAGGAATAGAATGATTAACTTGAGTAGGAGGTTGTGTATAACCCAAAGTTTCGGCACAACTCTTCATAGGCATCACATTCAAATCCACAATGTGTGCAATACCACGCAAAATATCAATTCCATTCTTATCACTTTGAACCATACATTTTAGACCCTCAATTAATGAAAGAGCTTCACTATCAGGGTATTCTTGAGACATCCATTGTCGAAAATCATCAAATTGGTTATCCAATTTTGAAAGTTGTTCTACAGAAACCTCATGGAGAGCTTCTTCATCATTAAGAGGATTAGAGGAATTATCCATGTCCTCGTTAAAAAGGCCATTCAAATTAGGTTCCATCTCCTCAGTAATTAAACCTTGGAAAGACTTAATTCTAAGGCTTCGTCTAACAGGAATAGTGTAAGTAGGGCTTATTGTTGTAAAACTCATGCACTAAAGAAAGAGAGAAGATTTTGAATTTTAGAGGTAGCAAATTTCAATAAAACCAGCCAATCTCCTAGATTTAAGCTGTTAAATGCAATCAGGACAATCTCCCAAAATTTTGGAAAAAATGTCTGGGACCGTGGCGAACGGAGTGCACACGGTCCTCGCAACTTTTTTCGAAATTTTCAGGGATGAAAGTTATGATGATTTTAAAGCTAATATGAAAAAATTGAGTGATTTTATGATTTGTAGATAGGCCAAATTAAAGTTGTAATCTCAAAATTGAGCCTTACCAAGATTGTTGAAAAATGTAAAAATTTGAATTTTGAAAAAGAGGGGGAAACTGAAATTTTGAATTTTATGATTTTAGTGGGAATGCTGAAAGCAATGCAAGTGTTGAAATTTAAAAATTAACTCAATTTCATGCAAAATTCGAATTTTGAAAGTGGAAATCAAGGTTGTTGCAATTAAGCACTTAATTTCAAAAGTCACAAACTGCAAAAATTTGGATAAAGCACTGAAATTTCGAATGAATGATAACACACTTTTCAGATTTAGGACTGTAAGAAACACAATTTTGATATGAATTTTAATTTCAACAATTTTTTGAATGATTAGAAGCCTCAATCCAAGCAATCGCTAGACCAACTTTGACTTTAATTTTGAAGGTGTTAAAATTGATAAAATCAGCCAAAATTCTGGATTTTAGCAGAAAAATACAGTAAGATCTAGCTCCCGAAATTTCAAAAAAAATGTCGGAGACGAGGGCGCTCGGGGTGCACACGGTCCTCGCAACTTTTTTCCAAATTTTCAGGGATGAAAGATATTGTGATTTTATTGTGGAATCCAAAGTTACAGCCGATTTGGAGGTGTTTTGATCAGTGAAATTATCAGTCAAAGGTTGAATCAAGAAGGTCTTAAAAATTAGGGTTTTGACATTTAACCACTTAATTTTCAGAATTAAAGCACAAATATGAATTGACAATTTGCAATAGAAGGGTAGATCTGAAACAAGCATTAACAATTAAACATTTCACAAGTTTAATTACTTAAAAAGAAAATTTTAGGGTTTTTATGCAATCAACCTCTAAAATTTGCAAAAGATCAAACATGGAAATGTAATTAAGGAAACAAAATTTTCAGATCTAACCATGAATAATCAGAATGAGGATGTTCACGTCGGGTTCACCAAAATGTAAATCGGAAAAATCGAACCCTAGTCGTTCTCCCCTCCCCAACTCCAAGGAGAGAGAAGGGAGAGTCACTAGGGTTGATGGTTTTCACTTAGGGGAGACTTTACATTCAAAAGAGGGGTTGAAACCCACAAGATCCAATCCCACGCAATGCAAGATTGGATTCTAAATGAGTTTCAAGGGTTAAGACATCAAGGATACCCTCTTTTGTAAAGAATATAGATAGAATGATTGAACTAGGAATGCATGTAAAGTAGGAAAGATTCGCTTATAAACAGAGATAGGGATATGGGATGAAGTTGCGGACCTGGAATTGGCAGTAAAATGTCGAGACGGTGCTGCTCTGCAAATTTGAGTGAAAGTTGATGGGACGATGGTGCCCGGCGTGCACACGGTCCTCCGAAAAATCCGCGAAACGAAGGGGGATCTATTCGTCTCTGCACAAGGATTCCAGATCTTCAATTACAGCCGCGTACCTGCAACCTACACACAGAAAAGAGAGGACGATTGGGGGGTTAGGGATGCAGGGTTTGCCTTTAGGTCAAACCTCGGTTTTGGAATTAACCAAGAAATGAGAATGTTGTAAATGTAAATGTTTGTAATGTAAACAAGTACTGATACCTTGTTGTAAGAATGTTTGTATTCTTACATGTGAAGGTGTAATGTATGTAGTATGTTGTATGTTGTATGTGATCTCCTCTTCAATGGTTGAATCCTTGTCTTGAATGCAACACTTAGCCTTGAATGGAGATTTAGAATGCTCAATTGCTTGAAGGAAATGCTTGAATGTCGCTTTCGCCTTTTTTTTCCATCTATCAAAATGGGAGAGGAAATGTAGTTTATATACTTGTCAATTAGGGCTGATAGACTGATTTTCCCGACCTTAGGCCAACCAGGAAACATTATTTTCCAATTTGCAAACTTAAAGACCCGAAGCCCCATAAGAGACCGGACCCAAAATAGGGCCAGGGACCAGGGCGCTGGGCGCCATGGTCCCACCTCCAAGGACAGCAGGGTGCAAGGAGGATCAGGCCAGGGTGCTGAAAAATGCAGTTTTTGATGTCATGAACAAGTTTCGGGGTCTCCATTCAGGTTCCGTGTTGCATCGCCATCGTGAAGACCCAAATGCAGTCAAAATTGCAAGTGTCGCAATTTTAGGACGCTACAATAGGAATAGAGTATGGGGGTTGATTGAAGATTTTGATGCTTTCAATATCCAGTTGGTGCCCAGGAAAGTAAATGGAATATCAGATGCATTGGTTGTAGCAGCAAGTACACTAGAACCAGTGAGTCAATCTCCTTTGAAGAGATTTTCATAGAGTTGGTCTCCACCCCTGTTGTGCCCGATAACATCAAACACTTTCAAGTCTTCAAGGATGATACACACATTATAGCTTTCCTTTCTAATTCAAGAGCTTTTGAAGAACAAATCATTGATGAAAAAGATAGATCAAATGATGTTGATGAAGAGGGTGATGAAGAAGTCATAAATTTGCCTACAAATGCCATTCCCAAAGGTATGGCACTCTAGAAAGGCTTTTTGACTCTGACCCCAGGATAAAGGAAAGGTTGACCACGGATTCAAATGATGGCAAATATGAACCACATAATATTGGTCCAGAAGGTCGGGAGAAGATAGTAGACATTGGCAAGATTTGCACTCCCACTAAAAGGGAGATAATTATACAAATCTTAAAAGAATACATTGATGTATAGCATGGGGATACGAGGACCTCAAAACTTTTGATACATCTATCATCACTCATGTTATACCTTTGAAACCCAATACAAATCCATTCAGACATAAGCAGCGACCGATCAATTCATTGATTGAACCCTTAATTTTTAAAGAAGTACAAAAGTTGCTTAATGCTAGGATTATCTTCCCAATCCGTCACTCTACTTGGGTCGCAAACTTGGTGCTAGTAAGGAAAAAGAAGGGAAATTTGGCTTTGTGTTGATTTTTGCAACCTCAATAAGGCATCAGAAAAGGACAATTACCCGATCCTTTCCTTGGAAGAGGTTCTACAAATTGTTAATGGTTCACAGATGATGTCATTCCTTGATGGTTATTCTAGATATAACCAAGTTTTGGTGAACCATGAAGACTGTATGAAAATAGCATTTACTACGAAGTGGGGAACTTATGCATACTGTAGGATGTCATTTGGGTTAATTAATGTTGGAGCAACATTCCAAAGAGAAATGTATACAACTTTCAAAGATTTGATTGGAAAATGCATTATAATATATATGGATGACCTGACAATATTCTCCAAAGTCAGGGGAGATCACCCGAACCACCTCCGCAAAGCCTTATAAAAATGTTGAAGATATGGGATATCCCTTGATCCCAAAAAGTGTGTAGTCGGGGTGGCTGAAGAGAAGCTCCTCAGTCATGTAATCTCTAAAAGAGGGATATCCATAGACCCGAATCGAGTAGATGCATTGTTAAAATTGCAGATGCCTGGAAGTAAAAAGGAGATGAGATCTTTCTTCGAGAAGATCAATTATGTCAGAAATTTTATCATTGGGTTTGCAGAGATAGTCAATCCATTAAATGAAATGGTGAAGAAGGATGCTAAGATTGAATGGACTGCAGAAGCAAGAGGTGTTCGCCCAAATCAAGAGGTGCATTGTAGAAGCCCCTGTACTGACTAGTCCTGACTATACTTTGTCATTTTATATATATTATTTTTCTTTGTTGCATTCAAGCGTTGTTGTTCTGACAAAGAGGCAAGCAAGGGACGAGAAACCCATCACATTCATGAGCACCCCTTTTAAGAGTGTTGAGGTGAGATATTATGCTCTTGAGAAACAAGCTTTTTCTTTAGTGAGAGCAGTCGAGAAATTCAGACATTATATCTTGAGGAGCAAAATATATGCAATTGTACATGATCAAGCAGTTAAGTCACTTCTTATGTAATTAGAGCTAGGAGAACGTCGAGGGAAATGGATGGCTATTTTACAAGAGTTTGATCTAGAGATGCATCCAGTGAGATTAGTTAGAGGCCAGGGTCTATCTCAAGCTATGGTGACTGATATCCCTCAAATCCAATGCCAGTAGTATACGTTGCAGTCGTTCACTCAGGACCCATGGTACACTGATTTGGTTTTTATCTTGTTGAATAACAAGTGTCCTGAGGGGTTGATAGCCACACAAAGATGAGCTTTAAGGCTCAAAAGTGCCAATTATATGATCAAGGATTCGGCACTTTATAGGAAGAACTACGAAGGTATTTACCTTCGATATCTTGATCATCAGGAAGCCCGTAAAATGATCAAGGAATTCCATGGGAAGTATGGTACAAGTCATAGGTCAGCAGATGCCACTCCACATCATATTTTGAAGGTTGGATATTATTGGCCTAGTATTTTTAAACATACTCATGAACATGTTCGTCATTGCCATACATGCCAAACCGCAACTTCCAAAGAGAGGAATCTCGCCTTGCCTCTCCAACCAGTGTTTGAAGTAAGACCATTTGCCAAATGGGCATTGGATTTCGTTGGTGTCATTAATCCTAATTCGTCTATAGGACATAAGTTCATTCTCACAGCAACGGATTATTGCACCCGATGGACGGAGGCTATAGCATGTAGGAATCTACTGTAGAGGTTGTTCTGAAATTCATTGAGGAACACACCAGGTTTGGTATGTCATTCGCTCTGGTATGTGACAACGTTCCTACTTTTACTTCTGTACAACTGATGCAATGGTCGTATGAGTATAAGGTGATATTTAAATTCTCGTCCAATTACTATTCGCAAGGTAATGGAGTAGTTGAATCCATGAATAAGAATATCTTAGATATTATCAAGAAGCTACTTGAGAAAAATCCCAGGGATTGGCACAATCAGTTAAGGTACGCTTTGTGGGCTGATCGAACTAGAGTTAAAGCCGCCCTGGCAACTTCTCTGTATTACCTTGTTTATGTCCAAGCCCTTGTTTTTCCGATCAATTTACAAATACCTGCCCTCCAGCTAATGAAAGAACTTGAAATTGAGGATCGGGTAGAAGTTCATCTCCTAAATCTATTAAAACTTGATGAGGAAAGGATTCATACCCTGCAACACTTTGCTAAGCATCAAGCAGTTGTTAAGCGATGGTTTGACAAAAGAGCCAAGGCTATGAAAGCCTTTCGGATCTCTGACTTAGTTTTGTTATGGTACAAGGCCAAGGAAAAGAAGGGTGATCACCATAATTTTGAGAAGTTGTGGTTAGGTCCTTACCAGGTTGCTGAAATTTTAGGGGAGAACACTTTTAGGTTGAACTCTTTGACTAGAGAACTTGTAACATTGCCCGTCAATGGTCAGTTCCTCAAGCACTATTTTGATTAATCCTCAATGGAGCTCAACCTATTGTACTATAGTAGATTAGTTGTTTTTGTTTTTGTTTTGTTTGCTTTGTTGCTTGTTTGAGTTTGTAGGTTTGTTGCATATTTTTTGTTTTTGTTTTGCTACGTTCCTGTTTCCCTTTCTATCATGTTTGCCTGTTTAGTTTGGTTCTGTTTCATTTTGTTGTGTTGGGACACATATTTATTCTCAAGGATTATGAAAGGTAGGTGTTCTTTGCATGACAGATATGAAAATTTTGGGAGACTTCGACTCTTTGCTCTTTACAGCTTCATTATTATTTGGTTAATTTTGAAACCTTTGTCTACACTCGTCCAAGGTGGTATATAATAGTTTAAATATGATTTGAGTTTTTGACTCTCACTTGGAAGAGGCTAACCTGATTACTCAGCACTACCATCATATTAAGTTACATCATAAAATTTTGTAAGGTATCAAATGAACTTGTTTCTAAGTTAAAAATCAGAAGTTAGGATGTTTCACGTTGTCCACCGTGGCTCCCAACCCAGTGCTTGGACTTCAATGTTTGAAATTTCTTTAAAGGTCGAAAAAAATAATCCCTTTATATTCTATGATGTTTAAAAAAAAAAGAAAGAGAAAAGAAATGATCCACTTAAAGCAACTAAACTTGGATGTATCAAGTAATCTCCACAGGGGCTATGGACGCCTGGTTGTCAGTGGAGCACTGCTTGATGGGAGCCAGAGGTATCTCTCTCGGGGCTATGAACGTCTGGCTGGCAGCAAACCTATGCCCAAGATAACCTTGCACGAAACGCATTGGTTGACTTCACCTATGTATCTTGGGCTCAATTTCCTTTGTTTGTCTTCATTATCGAGAATGATGGAATAATAAATAATGCGCACACACTTAAGAGTTAATCTCATTCAGTTCTAGACTTGGTTGTTTGTTCATTGGTTCACTCATCTTTACGCTCTTATACATCATTTTTGAATGATAGTAGCCTTAGGCGTCAGGTTATATCAAAGATTCTGAAGTTCTAAAATGCCTAGAGTCATTTTTCCCAGATAGTCATCATTTGTTATGCCTTGCATACCTAACCCCATTAGTTTCCTTGTCTTGAAAATATGGGTCCCTCTTTTTTTCTTTGTGTAGCTTTGTTTTTTAGTTTTTGCCTTGATTCATCGGAACCCCGAAATCCCGAGGTGTCCTTTGCCTGTTTTTGAAGAGCCACCCCAGAATCCCAAGGTGGGCACTTGTTTTTGGTTGTGTTTTGACCTCGGAACCCCAGATTCCCGAAATAACGAGGTAGGTTTTTGTTTCTTATGTTTTTCACAACCTCAAAATCCCGGAGTCTCGAAGTCGTGCCTTGTCTCTTTTTGTCCTTGAAGCCTCGGGAGCCCGAAGTCCCAGAATTCTGAGTTCTTCATGTTTTGCTGTTAGTCATTTCAAAACCCTGGAATCTTGAGGTGCCCCTGCTTGTTCAGACCTCGGAACCCTAAAACCACGAAGTCCCAAGGTTTGTTTGTGGTTTTTGGATTTTTTGAGTTTCACCTTGGAAGTCCAAAACCCCGGACTCTCGAGGTCGTGTTTAAGTCGACTATACGGACGGAATATCGGGGGTATAAATAGAGAAAATGAACTCTTTTGAGCTAATTTGTGCATTCAAGTTTTCCGATTTCCTTGCTCTGCCCCCTGACTTCGTGCCTTCGTATCGTCGAGTTTTCAAGGGATTTATTCCGTCAGGTTGGTGGATTTATTTGCCCTCTTTGTGTTTTCTAGTTTAGATCTTTTAGTTTTTTAGCTTAGATTTTGTTTTTCTCGTTTTACGTGTTCATTTTCTTCCCATGTCCATTAGGGTTTTCCAACCCCAGAACCCCAGATTTCCAGGCTTAGTAGTTGTTTCCACCTCGGAACCCCAAAATTTCGAAGTCTCAAGGTTGATTTTTTGTTGGATTGTGCTTTCACCCGGGAACCCTGGATCCCCGAAGTTTCGGAACCCTGGAGTCTAATATGATTACAAATCTTTATTTTCCAGCTTGAATTAGACTTTAAGATCTAGCCAAGAGAGCTAGTGTTATTCCCTGCATACCTAACCCCATTAGTTTCCTTTTCTTGAAAATATGGGTCCCTCTTTTTTTCTTTTTGTAGCTTTGTTTTTAGTTTCTACCTTGACACTTCAGAACCCCAGAGTCCTGAGGTGTCCTTTGCTTGTTTTTGAAGTCCCACCCCGGAACCCCAGAATCCCGAGGCGGGCACTTGTTTTTGGTTGTGTTTTGTCCTCGGAACCCCAAATCCCCGGAGTTCCAAGGTAGATTTTTGTTTCTTGTGTTTGTCAGAATCTCAGAACCTCGGAGTCTCGAAGTTGTGTCTTGTCTCTTTTTGTCATTGAAGCCTCACGAGTCTAGAGTCCTAGAATTTTGAGTTCTTCATGTTTTGTTGTTAGTCATTTTGGAACCCCAGAATCCCGAGGTGCCCCTGCTTGTTCAGACCTCGGAACCCCAGAGCCCCGAGGTCTATTTGTGGTTCTTTTTTGAGTTTCACCTCGAAAGTCCGGAACCCTAGATTCCTGAAGTCGTGTTTAAGTCAACTGTATGAATGGAATATCAGCAATATAAATAGAGGAAATGAACTCTTTTGAGATCATTTGTGCATTCAAATTTTTCGATTTGCTTTCTCTGCCTCCCGACTTTGCGCCTCCGTATCGTCGAGTTTTCGAGGGATTTCTTCTATCAAGTTGGTGGATTTATTTGCCCTCCTTGTGTTTTCTAGTTTCGATCTTTTAGTTTTTTAGCTTAGATTTTTTATTTTATTTTTTCTCATTTTGCGTGTTATTTTTCTTCCCGTGTCCCTCAGGGTTTTCCAATTCCAGAACTCGGTAGTTGTTTCCACCTTGGAACCCCAAAATTTCGGAGTCCTGAGGTTGATTTTTTGTTGGATTGTGCTTTCATGACCTAGCACAGTTGAATTACTATGACTAATTAGTCAATAAACTGTACCTAGTGGGATTGTAGTTCAATTGGTTAGAGTACCACCCTGTCAAGACAAAAGTTGCGGGTTCAAGCCCCGTCAGTCCCGATTAATGTTGATTGGATGTGTTGGTGTTATGTATAATAGATGTGTTGGTGTTGGCTCAGAAACTGTGTTGGTGCTCTATTCGTTAAGGAGTGCTATCCAGAAAGGATGGCACAATGGACAGATGGCCCGCTATCCAAAAAGATTCAATCAAGGACGGCAGGAGATTGGTAACTGGGATGCCCTTCAATCGAGAGAAGAAGATGGCCGCGATCAGATGGATTTTAATTGATGGCCTACCCGCAGACGATGCCTCACTGAAACAGAAGGGAGAGACAAGGATTTCTTCATTAAGATCCAAAGTAATCACTCCACCTTCATTTAATTGAAACATTGGTCTCAAGTCGGGAGGAAGAACTGGTAATAGGCATAGAACCATCCATTGTGGTTCTACATTTGTTCGAAGAAAATATTTAGCAAATCTCATACGTCTAACCAAAAGATCCTTTCTTCTTCGAAGTTTGTGAAGTTTTTGCTCCTTAAATTGAGCATATATTTTTCTATTACTAAATTGATTCTCTGGCTCCAAAAATAATATAGATATTACCTCATCTATTTCCTTTCATTCTATATATGAATGATCTATAATCATTTGCAAATCTAGACTAGCTAATTGTTCTCTGATAGCTTTTCCTCCAGTGGCAATTTCTCGCTCTTGAACTAGCCCAAAATCCCAAGAGAGATAATAAGCAATCTTTTATGCCCAGGATTCATACTTAGATGGACATAAACCCTGAAATTGCAATAAAGTTGGCTTTTTAGCTGTGGGCCTAGTAATACAAACATTTGGATAGGTTTTGCTAATCTATTTGCCGCCCCCCCCTCAAAATCGGACATGAAAGTTTCCTCTCATCCGGCTCAAGTAACTATACCGAAATGGAAAGTGATTATGTATCATTATGCAAAAAAATGTTTTTTGCTCTCTATTCAAACTAAATAGTTACTCTTTGCTCAAGTTCCAAGTGAATTCGATTATTGGTTTACAATTCGTATTATGACATAAATATGGAATTAGTGAGCAGTCTCCTCCCTTTTGAACGATACATTTCTTTGTGAAAGACCTTCAATTCATTTGAAATTCATAAGGGATTTACTTGTCTGTATCTGGTTATAATCGATCCTGTAGGTTTCTGTTTTACTTCGATGGTTACAATACTATTTGAAGCATATGTTCGATGAATAGACTCCTATAACCATATCTTCTTTTTGGTCTAGATATAAATAAAGGATAATAAAAATGAAACAGATTTTTCATTCCATTTTTTTATAATAAAAGAAGTATTTTTACGAAGTCCAATTAGCAATTTAATAATATGCAAGATATTAACCCTAGATTGATTCCTCTTTATCAACATCTTTTTAAGATGGTTTTAATTCTAAGCTTCATACTACTCTTCCCGAGGGGCGTGTCAGAGCTAAGGGCATCCCAATTAGATTGAATAGGATGACAGTTCCTACAGATCTGTATAATCGGAGCTTGTGATCAAGTCACACATCGCAGCGTTTCCATCTCCTCACATTAGGGTTGCGGCTTGATCCATGGATTCGGATAGTGATTGGCATCTATGTGATCGCTGTGTAGGCAGTGATGTTAGCAGCGAGTGACTGATCGTTGTAAGGTATAAGGGTGGGCTAGCCAACCCTTCCAATCCTACTTACTATCCAACCAATCGCAGTGATCACCAACGTCGTTTCGGTCACTTAGTCATCCAACATCACCACATAGAGTGAGGACCGGGCTCTTATATCTGAGTTGTTCGCTACTGCTCGCGATTCATTGGGTGGGTGGGCATCGATTCATTCAATTCGATCAAGCACATTCAGCATTCATATTACGTCGATTGATTCGGAAACACCAACCAATCGGTCACGATTCATTGGTCATTCGTAATAGCTGCACCCTTTCACTCGAATAGGGGTTGGGCCTCGATATGGCACTACTAGCATAGGTATGCATCCCAACCAAAGCTACTCCGGCCTGAACTACCCTTGTTGTGGATAGATACATTCGAATGATGCAACATAGGTGAGAATGGTTCCAATCTATTCGATTTAAAGTAGCCAGTACTTTCCTAAAATTCGTGATTGATTGCCAAGGACACAATTTAGTTAACCAAAAAACACCATGGAAATCCTCTTCGCCCTACCCCTGAATAGAGAGGCTCGTTATCTCACCCGAGAAATAGAGAGCTAAACGCACCTTCCCCACCAATTACTAAAAAGTAAATAGGAACTGCCTCCGGGGTGGGCCCCTACTATTCTATGGCAAGAGGATATAGTAGGTTCACCTTTGATAGATCTTTCCCAAGGCCTAGTCTCCTTTGACCATTTGTTAAGACTTGACACCCTGGCAATAGCATAAAGCACCATTGGGAAGAAGGTGTCCCATTGGGAAGATGGGACACCTAACAACCACAGCCCAACTGACACTAAAGCTTCTTGAAGCAAGGACTTGATGAAAAGCCCTGTGGAGTCCACCTTACTCAGGCTAGACTTTCCAGGTCAGAGGTGCTCCATCCCCAAGTAGTGATATATTTATTAAGTGATAGGATGTCCCATGATCGAATGACGGCTCTTGATTTCGGGTTTATCTGCGCCTGCCCGGGTAGGGCCATCAAGGGTGGGGTGAACAGGACCTCTATCTGTCTAATGTTTCGTTGCTCGCTTCGTCCCGCCTGGCTGCTTATTCAATAAAAGGTTGATCAGAAATCACAGGTTTTGCATACAGAAAGGAGATCGGTCTTTCGATGTGATTTGAGGGGGGGAGTCAAGTGACGTGAGTAGAAGGTCGAAGAATAATGGGAGTGAGTTTCAATGGATCAGTTAAAGCCTTGAGAGGGTATAGGTAGCAGTTCTCAATGGCCGAATTAGCAGGATGAAAGGGCGGCTATTTCTCTTTTAGCGGAGAACTAGCTTGTGTAGCCTCACTAGCCGGCACGAGTTCCGGAACCTTGGATCCCCGAAGTTCCGGACCATCCCTTTTGACCAATGGATGAACTACACCTAACCTCGGAACCCCGGAACCCCAGAGTTCCGAAGCTATTTCCTCTTAGGCCATTGTTTTAACTCAGAACTCCAAAGCCCCAGAGTTCTGGAGCATCTTTTAGGCCATTATTTAAACTACCCCGGGACTTGGGGTGCCCGAAGTTCCGAATGCGCTGCACACTTAGTCCACCTAGAACCCCGGAGTTCAGGGTTCCACAGTTTTGGTCCACCCCGAAACTTCGGAACCCCGAAGTTCCAGGTCATGTTTTTAGCCTATCCTTACCTCGGAACCTCGAAACCCCGAAGTTCCAAGGTTAGTTATTTGAGAAAGAGTTTTCCCACCTCGGAGTCCTAAAGTGGGTAATATAATTGATATATTTGATGATGTGATAGGCTAATTTGTGGTTCCTTCTTGCAGATCAGAATATTTAGATGGACCAAACTTCCAGCAAGAAAGGCAAGGAATTGGATAGACTCCCCACAACCATGAAGTACCATTAACAGGGGCAGGTTTATGTTTCAAAATTGGATGATCAAATCAAATGGGTAACTGATACAAAGGTAGGACATGTTTAATTAGAAGACATTGCAACACAATTGGATAAACCAAGGCTAGAGGCTCCTTACAGTAGGATCAAAAGATTAGGGCTGGTAGAAGCAACTGTTTTTCCTCAATCCATCCAAGCCCCCGAATTCATTATGACCGTGGCACACTTCTACAATACAGACACTAGGAAGTGCACCTATGCCCAAGGAAGGACAGTAATAGATTTATCTACTGATATGATAGGATATCTGTTTGGTATTCCTGCAAGAGAGGAAGAGATGTTGTTAACAACCAAAGAAGAAGCGGTCGAAGTATGGGACGAGGATGTTACTTTGAGCAAAAGGCATATGAATTAAAATTGGCTCAAGGAGGAAAGGAAAACAGGATTAAAAGCCAATGACATCCTAAGGGTGGATTTCTAGGAGCCACAACGTGACCTAATTATTATGTTGAGCAAGGCCTTCAGCAAGACAGATTGTTGTCACTTCCACCCATGGATGTTTCATTACATGACTACAGTTTTGATTGGCAAGAAATATTTCGATTGGGCTCAGATTTTATCAAACAATATACACAGGCAATTGGTAGATGTGCATAAAAGGAATAAATTCTTCTTCACTTCTTATGTTGTCTGGGTAGTGGCTCGAGTAGGAAAATTTCCAGGGTTACAGACAGAGGGCTAGCTCGGAGATGAGGAAGAACAAAAGAAGGTGTGGGAGTATTACACCCAACTCCCTCTAGGCAACACAAAGGCACATTACAAAAGAATAAATGATATCTTCATTTTCCCTATCATCATCAAACTCACAGGTGATACAGGTTATAGAATAAGCCCAGAAGCAATGGTCGTAATAAGGGAATGGGCATGTTGGTTTATTCAGAAAGAGTGTTACACGTATATTAGGGTCAGTGGATTCACTGGGAGCCCTATGCTGCTGGCAAGATACTAAAATGACCGCATTATATTATTAGAGTATATCAGGCAGATGCTTGGGTTGCAATCACTTTTGTCTTCAAAACATAAGACAGGTGTTGATTTCTCAATTTCTATTGGTTATTTTTCATGTTCCAAGATTCAGGTAGCTAAGACGACAGAGAAAGAGTTGCAAGATCTAAATTTAAAAGAATTCAGTTATGCTAGAGAGTATTACGACCCATATGGAAAACTAAAGCAAATAATGCCAAAGGCATATGAGGGACACAAGTCAAGATTGGAGGATTTTTGGGCCAACCTCCAAGACAGTTTTGAAGTCAGAGA
The DNA here is from genome assembly GCF_030272615.1 of Cryptomeria japonica. Lineage (NCBI taxonomy): Eukaryota > Viridiplantae > Streptophyta > Pinopsida > Cupressales > Cupressaceae > Cryptomeria > Cryptomeria japonica. The sequence continues at coordinate 86,426,327 of NC_081412.1, forward strand.
GGAGGTATTCCAGGCTCTCAGTTCCGCAGATAAGGAATTTTGAAATAGAGACCAATCTTCCTAAAGAGTTAAGGGATGATGGTGATTTATTAGACCCTACATATAAGGAACAAGAAATTGACAAGAAGCCCCTATCTCCAATCAGATGGTCGGGGCATGAAGAGGTGGATATAGACATAGTAACTCAAACTATTATAGATAGAACTAGGCAGTAGCTAAGTTTGAGGGTTAGGTCGAGCGCTTCAAAAGGGAAGCAAAAGGAATCAACCTCAGGTTTTCCTCAGTCAAGGGGTTATAAGGAGTATGTCCGCAAGACAAGGTCCAGCTCTAGAAAGAATACCTCTACAGACCCAGAAGAGGTAGCGCAACCCGAAGAAAGTATTGTGCACCTCCTCAAGCAAGTCCATGAACGAACGAGGAAGGTCAAAATTCTAAAGAAGGCTCCTGATTTTGGAATCAGAGAAGGGTTAGGAGTTGTGCCATTGGTAGAGGTACTCCCTGTTAGGGCAGCAATTGGGCAAAGGTCAGGAGAAGGCATTCAGGATGAAGATGAACAAGGGAAAACCGATGAAAATACAAAACCTCCTCCTGATACGACAAGTACATCTACTCAACCCCCGCCAACTGCAACCACACAGGCTCCAATTTTGACATCAGCCACTACAACCCCTCTGCCAACATCATATGGTGTCTTTGCAGCAACATCAGTAACTCTACCTCAAGTAACTACAGTATTGTTTCCTATTGTAGAAAATGTAAGCATTCATAACATTGAATCAGATTCTAACCAAGAGGATGAGCAACCTATTGAACAACTGCTACCAAGATGGACCGGAGGGAAGAAAGAAAAGAAGTTTTCCAAGCTCAAGGAACAGGTACCAGTTGACCCCATGAACATTGATGAACAGGGTCTACTAGATGAGCAGCCACTTGGGGGAGAGAAGGAACAAAATGACCCTGAAGATTCACAGTATGAAAGATTGGTCTTAACTGCAAAAGACCAAGAGTATCTACTAAAAGAGATAGTGTCAAGCAAGGTATGGAGAAAAGTGATAAAGGTAGCAGGGAGTTTGAAGAAGAGATGAGTGATAGGTTAGGAGAGTTACATAAGCAACAGCAGTTGAATGTTGATGTCACTCTTCGAACTGCCGAAATTCCACTGGCTACATCAACCCTAGATATTCAAACCCAGGAGCAGGTTGGAGAGGAGAAAGATGAAGCAGAGAAGCAGTCAAACGTACATGTGGTGACCGCTAATATCATGCCACATGAAGGTGAAAAAGATAAGGATGTACTACAATGGTTAAACTTCACCTTTGAGAAGAAAAATAAAGTGGTGCTACCAAATGTTACATTACAACAGGCCATCATTGAAGAACCACGGAAAACAAAGAGAGTAAAGACAATGCATCATTTGTCAAGGGCAGATTCTAGTGAAGTGATTGTTGATGTAGCAATTCCAACACAAGATGAAGGTCAAGACTCCCTAAAATACCAGGTTTCACAAGTCAAATTGGGTAAACAAACCAAGTGGGGAGAGCTAGATACATTAGAACTTTCTACTAGTGTCATTTGGGGCCGAATATAAAAGGAGCACATCTCTCATTCAGAGGTCAAAGCACAGTTGGGACAATATAAGCAATTGTTGGTACAGATGGGTAAGCCTTTAGATACATGTATAGACAATAAGCTACCTTCAACCTCGTCACTCCTAGAAGGAGATATAAGGGCACTGGTTGAGGTGAGACAGGTGGCAGCCATGGCAAAGGCATGGGCACGAATAAATGCCTCTAAAATTAGACTATTCTTGCAAAACACCATGAGGGAATATGTAAAGGCCATGTAGGTCGGAGGAGCGTAAGCTTTTTATTCTCAGCAGTGGGAGCGGAAGCTCAACTTTTTTGGCAAACAATTTCAAATTTTGAATAAAGTTTTGAATCTTGGGGAAGAGGTTATAGTCAAAGAAGACCTCTTAGGCAGAGATAGTTGTAAAAATTTACAATCCTACATATGAGTTGAATATTTAAATGCTTCAACAGTATGGGAAGGATATAACAAGTATTCGGTCTCCCCTTCTTAGTATGGTAGAGAAGTACGAGAAGTTTGTGAGGCAATTGTTAGGAGTTTTGGGGCTTAATATAACAAATGTTGGATATATGGAGGAGGGCCAGTTACTCTGCCAGTGGGATGCGTATGAGGCGCAGTATTTTGCATCTCTTGCTCTGTTTGATGTTGCGTTGATGGACAGGTATACATATTTGATAACTCAGTGTCAGCAGGCCGTGGAAATAATAGAAGAGTTTGAAGGTGGAAGAAAGAATGTGGAGGAGATTTTGAGGAAGTACAAGTTCAGGATTAAACATGTTGATCCTCCTGTTGAAGTGATTACATGTATCATTAGCAATTACAAGACCGATAAAAAGAAGTGAAAGATAAACATATAGTTGCTAATGATAGCATGACATTTTTAAGGAGTTTTGCATGACACCACATTGGGGCTTCAACTCTACCTCCAACTTACACTTTAGTTTTGAGCAAAATTTTGCATGATTACAAAAGCTTAGCTCATGCAGCATCGTTTTCATAGTGCTCTTTGAGTCACATTTTTGTAATAGTTAACTGGAGTCTAAGGCAGAGACTTGCATGTCAACTGTGACTCTTTGCTTTTTAGTTCTTAATTTAGGTAGATTTATTTCCTAGAAGGTAGGACAAGAAACTCTATAAATTGAGGAGTTTGATTCATTTGTAAGGGTCCACAAATTGATGATTTTAGGCCCACTTAGAGATTTTAGATTATTTTTTGTAGATTGTTATGAACTAGATTATTTTTTGTGATACATTCTTTGAATTTAATACATGAAGCAGCTTATAGATTACCTGATCTATGCGTGTGTGCTATTAATTTGTCCTTTGCAATCTAGTAATGTCTATTGTTTGAAATCAGCAACTGGTTCTGGTCTTATGTTTATTTCTTTATGAATCATATTGCGCACGTAAGTGGTGTATGAGAATTACTGGGATAGACGATATTGTGATGATATTCTTTCCATGAATTTGTGAGGTTGCTGACTTTGCAGGTTTATTGGAGGTCCATTATTGAATATTGATTTGGATGATATTGATGGTTTTTGGATTGTAGGGCACTTACTAAGTAGCTCATTAAGTTGTTATTGAATTAGTTTCATTGTTATTTTCTTGTTTCCCTATCTTTGCAGTTTATTTCGAAAGAGAATCTTAAACCGTAAAATACAAAAACAGTGAAGTTATTGGAAGTTATTGGGATTCGTTTAACCAGCAGGCCCCTTCACAGGTACAATCTTATCAACCATCGAGCTACCCATCATCATCGAGACCCGACTATAGAGACCTTGGATTAGTTAGTTTTTCAGAACTTATCTTTTCAGGAGAGGTGGTGAGTGTTTACACAAATTACCTCACTGTTGGTGAGTGTGTCAAAACACACATCAATAGCTAGGTCTTAGTCTTTTGAAGAAAAGAATAGAAATAGTATAAACCCCATATTTGTGCAAGGAACGCTAACATGGGGCAATCTTGACAAGTGATCACAAGACACCACCATAAGGAATGTTGGTTTAAAAATATCACAATTCAAAAGACAAGTGTCATTCCAAATGAGTCATGGCTTGATTGCTTTCCAAACATGATACATGTTCTTAGCAACAAAGGTATCTTGAACTCTCATTGATTCCTTCATTGTGAGGATGGTATGAAAGCCCAAACCATGCCAATCACTATAGCCAAAGGTAGTACCAAAAGTAATGCAATGTCAAATAAGATTTTCCCAAGCTTCTAAACCCTACAATGCATGGATGGTCCATTTAAAACACAAAGTTAGTCTCTTCCTATGAGTATCAATAATACCAAGGTCACTAAAGTCTCATGGGAGGCAATGGAATTCCTAGTTAACTCAATGGAAACCCAAAGAAAATCCTTGAAGAGCCACTCCAAATTTTGATAAGAGTCCTTGAAAGGGGCTCAGTAAGATGAGTAGTAATCATGAGTGGTAACAAGCACTTTGGATAAAATATGGAATTTTCTAGTAAGGGAAAGGGTGTTGGCAATCCAATAGTGTAACTTCTTTTATGCATGTGAAAGAACAACTTGCTACAAAACAACAAAGCAAGATTAGGAAGCAAAGTGGATCTCTGAAAAATGAGAAGTATAACCAAATGATAAGTAGAGATGGATGATGAATATGAAGCATAAGAGTTTTGGTTATGATCTTGTAAGAAGTGTTTTAAGAGAATAATTAGTTGCCAATTGTCAATCTTGATAAGATCACCAACCTTAGGTATGAATTTGATATTTATTTTGTTTATGAGAGCTCCTGGTGAACTAATGATATAAGTTTTTTATTGTAGATCTACAAAAAGTCAAGACCAATTGTATATCATTATATTTTATAGAATTTGTAGGGGAAGCCATTCAATCCAAGGGCCTTATTATTGGCCATGAAAAAAATTGCCTCGCGAAAATCCACTAAGTAGAGGCGTTGATCAACAAAAAACATCATGTGAAGCAAAGAGTCTAGTGGAGACAATGCTCACGCATTGATGAAGAGCTTGTTTCAACTTAAGGGATGGAACTAAACCTAGCAAATATATTGATAGTGGTGAACAAAAGCTTAAAGAATGGTGAGAAGTTCAAAGAGAACTCATTCCCCTTCTTTGATATGTTTGTTCCTTTGAGAAGATTGGTAACCTTAAAGGGATTGAAGAATTCCTTAGAAATTCTATACCCAATTTTGAGCCAATGCAAGTGAACCTTCAACTAGGGTACCCCAAGCTATATGCACACGACCAATCTATTTCTACTAGTGAAGCTAACTTACAAACAATTGTAAGGAAGAAGAGAAAGGCGATGCTTCTAACTTGACAAAGGCTCAACCAAGCTCTAAGGTGGTGGTCTCGTATGAGTAATAGTGAAAAAGTGCCAAATGGTGCCCATAGACCTAAAGGAACTTAGGCATGCATTTAATTGTGTCATTCCACTAGGGAATCCAGTGAACCCTAAGGGCTAGTCATCGTTCAAGGTTCCATATATGTGAAATATGAGCTACCATGGGTTGATGGTTTAGCAATGGCATGTTCAAGAAGAACTACATCTTAGGCATTTTGGGACCCAGTATTTGCCATTCAATAGAGAATTGGATTAGGAAATGATTAGAAAAGATGGCTATCTCTATCAAGGCACTTAAGAATTCTTTTTGTACCAGCCTGCAAATTGTTCTATGTAAACCACAAACAATAAAAGCAATGGTAGCCAACATTAGGATTGAAAATACATAATTTATTGTGCATGTAGTACCAAGCCTTCCTTTTGCCAACTATACAACCGCATAGGCAAATGGTTGCATATATCAAAAGGCAACTCGATCATTGAAATTTCCACACACAATACAAGAAGCAAGGGGCAATGACTGCACAATCCATTGCCAAACATGAGATATTTCCATAGCATCATTAGAGGCATAAACGTTAACTCCAAGAAAGTGGTTGTTTATATTAAATAAAACCAACATAGCACGATTGGTGGGATAATATCCATGGGCTACCATATGAAGTTACATGTAAGCAAAATGAAAGTGACAAGGCCTCCACATCTGACATTGGATTCACTATGGAAAGAGTGACTTTTTTGACAAATAACAAAACATGCAACAAAAAAACATGAAACCAGCAATTTTCTACTCTATTGTAAACTACAAAACATCGAGGTCAAGAAATCATTGACAATCATACATAATATTTTCTTTTGGGATCCATACAACCATTCACATTCCACGAATGCAATTTATGGAGAATGGGAATCAAGGGTCATGTTATCGTCAGGAAGTCTATCAAGAGTTTGTTAATGCTTATTACGCAAAAATTTATCTTTTGTGAGTGTCCCCAAAATTGGAAACCAAATATGAAACATAGAGATCAAAGAATTCCTTGTCTTCTCTAGCATAAATTATTTCCTTCAGCTCACAAACTGGGTTGTGAGAACAACGAGAATGTGAAAGAGATGAAGATCTTTTCTCAAATTGAGAAGACATAATATTAGTTGCCATGGGATTCAATTGAATTTTAGTTTTGTAACCACCTCAAATGATTCCTCTGAGCGATGAGAATCTGCAAACTCAATTGTCTTCATAGGCTTTGAAATTTGTTGACCACAGTGGTCCAACCATCCCCATCTTTTGGGGTGGAAACCATAGACGTTTGCTTGGGAGGAGACTTGGTTCACTGGATGACTAGAGGACAATCACGAACTTTATGGTATGAAGACTAGCAACTATGACAACTGTTTAGCAAGTTGAGGTAAGTATTCCCTGTGAGAAACTTTGGATACCCACTTGCAATACCCACTTGCAATAACTATGGACTATTTGAAATATTTGAAGAGATCATAGACACAAAGCTTATCATGGGGACAAGCAAAGAAAAAACACTCCTTTTCTATTTGAACAACCTGCCCAGACTAGGAAAGGCCATAGATGCAGGGGCAAGTCAAGGAATTCGACCTAGTCTAGAATACGAAGAGACCATTACTCAAGACAACAAAATCTCAAGTCCAAGAGTAGATGATGGGTAAAGAAGACCAAATATACCAAAGGCCATGCTTGAAAATAGAATTAGCAAACTTGACCATAGGGAAACAAAAAAAGGAAAAAGCCCTTGGTGAGATTTTGAATGGCCTCTACACAGCCCCTATGCAAGACCCGAATAGAGTTGACCTAGCTACATAGCATGCTTTCAAAGAGGATATGACCTGCCAAAATATCCAGCAAGGGTATAGTTTTCGAGTTACTCACAAACAATCTCAAAATAATAAACAGATAAGACAACATCAAAAGCAATGGCATTAACCCATACCTTTGGAATGAACTTTCAGGACTATTTGGAAGCCATTTTCCTACTGTACACATCAAAATCTGAAGCAGACCCAGCATTAAATATAGGGACATTTGGGCTGGTCGCCACATAAAAAGAAATAAATGCCAAAAGGCAAAAACCAAAAACACCCACAATTAATATAGACTTATCCAGCTTTAAAATGCAGTATAACACAAAAGGGTGAGAAGAACAATAGAAAGACGCAAGTAGGAACGTGCAGACCAAGCTAAGCCAAAACCCTAGCAAAGCCTTCTTCCACAAGAAAATTTTCCTGATGGTTTTTCAATGTCATGAAAAGATTGCTTCTGGATTTGCTGTACATGTTTTCAAAATGGACTGTGGAAAACTTATACCAACTTTCCAATGTCATATCGTTACTCAAACAGGCTGAACAGTAAAATGTAGAATGGATATTCTTTTTGACCGAAAAAGAAATATACCTACATATATGCTAATTTCATCTACTTTGAAAACAACATTAAACCTTAATGTATAATTCCATTAAATTAATATTGCATTTTTATTCAAATACGGTTTTATTCACATTTGGAAAGTTCTGTATTTTCCAGACTGAATATAGGAAATGAATTTTGACAATTAATTTGAGCCATGCCCATTGTTCATGCCATCATAGCACTTGCTTGGCAAGAAATTATGGGGAAAACATTAAGGGTCTATTTGGAAAATTGCAAACATCTCTGTCCAAGCTTTCAACATCTGAATACAGCTTTTTTGCCTCTTTACTCATATAGAAACACAGCTTCTTTCCGGATATTCACATCTAGTTGTCATATTATATAGCTTATATAGTGACAATCTAACCACTCTTTAATTCTACCAAACAATAAAATAAGAATCTTTCTAGTTACCCTCAAGAATTGAGCACCATGCTTCTCAAAGTAAAATATGAACATCCAGAACAGAAAACATCAGGAATTACATTCCAATTCATGCAACTAGAGCGTGCTTAATGCTTATAATGCTAAATATTTTGAAACAGAAAAGCTGAACACTCTGAAAATAGAAAGAGTAAGGTTGGTTTTCAATGGCACTTAACACCCATTGCTTTGAACCAAATTTGAAGCTATCAAAACATCTGAGAAGACCCATATTAATGGCAAAAGCCTCGCAAGAAGTCAAATCCAACCCTAGCTAAAGATTCAGATCAATTAATATGTCCAGCCTCAGCATAGAAAAATATTTTCCAGTCATAACCCACCGCCATCCTATTCTTATTTTGTGTATTTCCCAATCAAGTTCACTCGAATGCTATGCTTTTATATTGATTCCTGAATTTGGATTGTTTGTGAAATGAGAAATCACAAGATTTCTCATCAATTATCTGCCATTCAAAAAAAATTAAAATATCCTTCCTCACATAGCCCAAATAGAAAATAAAATTGTTAATTATTTTAATATACTACAATAATCAGCGTCATTTCTATGATTTGAAGTGAAAGATGCCATATATGTCAACCTACTGGAAAGGGATTCTGTAGGACCCAGTTTTGTCAAATTCACGTAACACAACCTTCATTATCAAGGGTTCTTAACACATTGCATGACCAGTTTTGAGAAGATAGATTGTTTGTATCTGATACCGTCCACTAGTCATCATATAATAGCCAATAAAACCCACTCTACAAAACACACATTAGTGTTTTAAGACCACATACCTCCCACAATTGAGAGATCATAAACTGTGGAATTGTTAAAATACAAAGCCACAACTTATCCAAAGATTTGCTAAAATTACTCAGAATTCAAATATACATGAGATTTGTCTCCTTGCCCTGAAAGGAAAAGTCACATAGTATATTGTTCATTCCCAGGGTACATTAACATGATTTTCTATAGAAAAGAGAAATACATTGAGGAAAATAAAAAGCCTCCAGATCTTCTAGTTTGCAGCATAATGAACAAACATGAGAGACAGTCGTTTCAAGTAACTTGATTTTCCTCAGTTTTCTTGTATAGATTTGTCTCCTTTTGCTGAAAAGGAAACGTTGTGCAATATAATATTTCCTATAGAACACAAGAAAGTCAGAGGAAAATAAAAACCTCTAGAGCTTCTAGTTTGCAGCCTAATGAACAAACATGAAAGACAACTGTTTCAAGTAACTTGGGTTTCCTTGCTTTTCTTGTTCCATTGATTGATGTTTATACACATTGCCATCCAAAACTTAGGACATCATTTCAATCGGAAATGTCATCTAATTCTTCCTTGTCAGCAAAAGTAGAGGCCATTTTCAAGGCTAGTCTGGCAGCCATTTCTTTCCTTTGTGTGTCTGGCATCAATCTCAAGTTTTCACGCATGTGTGCCATTTCAAGCATCAACTGTTCAAGTTCCTCAAAGGAACGTTCCCTCCTTCCTCTGGTTTCAGCATCTTCTATACCCTGTTTAGTTTCAGGAGCCCCAGACAGATCTTGTGCAGTAATGATTGAAGTCAATGAACTACTTGCTTCTGATTTGTTATTGTCATGTACGGATACAACAGAAGTATGAGATGCCAAACCATCTCTTTGTGGGGGAATTGAGGTGGCTACATTTTGCTCTTGGACTTGCATTTTGTCAGCTTGGCCATGAGGTAAATCCTGAGGCTCATTATTTTCCCCCTCCTCCCTTACAAGAATTTCATTTGTACAATTATCAACAGTCATCCAAGGCTCCTCTACTCCATCCCAAGGTTCAGCCGAGCCATTCGATAGAAGCTCATATTCAATTTCAAATTCAGAATCATCATCAGAAAAGTCTGTAGTTCATATCAGTTTGTAACAAAAATGAATATCATTCTTGAAGTTCAGATGGTCAAATCCTTTACATTAGTCAAACATTAATAGGAAAGCATTGATCTTAGAAAAATCAAAATCACAACCTACCATCATTTTTGGGAGATACAGGGGTAGCAGGGGATTTGCTCTGTGGCTTCATTACCATGCCAGGCCACATGTGAGCAGAAAGAGCTTCCTGAATTCGCTTAACTCCTTGGGAATCCCCATTGATTGATATGCCTGAAAAGCAAGAGGATCCAAACGGATGATCAGGAATTTTGTACTTTATAAACTATCAGGCATGTAGAAGAACTTTAGAACTTATCCATCATATAAATCTGGCACATAGATTTGGACACACGAGAATTGCATTTTAGACAAAATTATTAATAGTTCTTAGTGATCAATTAAATTATCTATATATATCACCATGAAATATTTGGGATCTTTCATCTTGACCATGATGTTAGCATTATGTTTTCCTAGTACAACAAATATGTTGGCCTCCTGCAACTACAATAGGAAATATGCAGTAGAATCGACTGAATTATGCAGCACTTCTGATTCATGGCAAGTCCCACAGAATTATAATTTATTATCCTGTGTCTTAACATATTGATTTGGTATAAGTCCTCCCCGTCAACTAGCTACTAATCATCCATTGTAACAATGACAGCTCTAGTAACATTTTCTTTCTAAAAGAATATTCCTTTCCTCATTGACAGTAGTTCTGCATTTAACCAAAATGCAAAGGAAATAATCATTTTCACAGCATATTGTCAGATACATCAGCAATTATGCTTATACAGACCAATCATTAGAGGGCATTCCTAGAGTAGATATGGATAAATAGAATAAACAGCAAGAAAAGCTAACCTGAGAATACAACAATGTTTAGAAAACTGTTTGTTTGCAATTTTATTATTTGGTGCTGTTATTAAGTTTTAAACTCTCAGGCACTTCTTAAACAACTGCACTCTAGCTTTTCCAAATGTCTGAGCTAGAAATTACTATCTGATCCACAGCAGTGTCAACTGCAACCAGAGCAATGTTTGAAAGAACATCTTCATAATTTGCTACCAGAAAATACACAAACTTATAGTTGCATTTTTATTAAATAGCCCTCTTGGTAAGCAAAAATAGTGTAGATCATTAACAGCAGTAATTTGAAAAATCTTGTAAGGCAGCAGGAGTTGACAATTTCATAATGTCAGGCCCTATGTTGAAGTGAGAGAGCTCACAGCCTACCCAACTACTTTACCAACAATGTGTAGGTGTGCATTCACTCTTGGAATGCCGCCATAGTATTCAAGACTGGAAAAATGGCATTTCCATACATGAGTCTCCTTGAATTATGGCATTTCTAGATCCTGGGGATTTCTTAGCAATGTTGATCACAAAACCAAACCAACATTGTTTGTATAGCATGAATAGTACAGAATAAAACCATAGAAGAAAAGAAAAATGTTGAAGCAGGGAGTAAATGGCAAGGAATGACATCAGATGAAAAATTCTCACATTTATCAAAGGCATCATTGATTGCACAAGCCTCAATATATTCGATATTGTTTTGATTACACCATTCAATAACAGACCTCTCCACCTCATATGAAGATTCTTCCTCTTCGTTCAACAAACTACTACCCTCATCACGATGAATTCCATAATCCCAAAACTCAGGGTGAGGATCACTTGAGGATTCTCCACACTTTTTCACCTGCCGACGGTACTCTGCATGAGCAAAGTGACCAGGAAGAAGATCTGCTTTGTTTCCAACACATAACAAGACCTCAAAGTTTTGGATCTCAACTCCAGAAACCCAATCTTGAAGAGCCTCAAAGGATGATGACTGTACAAAAAAAATTCAGTGTTGCAGTGAAATTTCAACAGAAATGCATGCAAAGTATGATGTTAGTATAATAGTGACTTATTTATTTTTGAGTTCCAGCTTGCAATAAAATAACTTTCAATGAAATGATGCAAAGGGAGCTCTCACATTGCTCAGGTCAAACACCAGCACAAGTGCATCACAGTGTTCAGATAGAGAACGGGTACTCTCTATAGTTTTGTCGCCAACATGTGCAACCCAAACACAAACATCCGCAGTATAATATTTTGTGTCAATAGTCCAACTGGTTTGTTCAAGACAAGAAAATGCTCATAGATTAACTTGGTAAAACAAAAACTGCCAGAATCTCCATGCAAAAGAATCATATATAGAAAGTGCATTCCGATTTAGCATGAAAGTAAAAAAAGTAAGGGCAGTTGCATACCCATGACATGTAATTTCGGATGATGAAACAGCAATATCTTCTGGTTCCACAGAACGCAGCCCTGCAATTAATAATAGAAAATGGTTAATGATTCATTAGGAATCGAAATATAGTCAAAATCCTCCAAAATATTTTTGCCATCAAAACCTTATATAGAATACTGTTAATTACAGTCAAAGCATTTGCAAAACCAAAAAAAGTTATGTTCTTGTAAATCATAACATACTAGAAAGAATGAAATGTGACATAAGAAATGTCAAAAAAACCGTAGCATGAGAAATAATATAACACACATTAGCCAACTTATGGCAAAGAAAATGAAAAAATAATACCTCTCTCATCCTTGGCTAAGATCAAGTGTAGCAAATGAAAAAATAAAAATAAAAACTTATGATGCAACTTTCCCAATCAATACAGAATTTGGATGTTGCATATCATTTAAGTTGATCATCAAGCTCAAAACAACCCAGGGCTTCCATTGGCCTTCTATAGATAACGATTAAAAAGGAACAAGGAATGCTTGTAAACTAAGAGATAGGCACTAGAAGTATCAAAAAGCACAAGAATAAACAGAAAGGAGCATGCTTGAATCTACTGAAGATATTAGCAGGAGCTTCTTACCAACAGATTTGTTGAAAACTTAATATCATGAAACAGAAAATAGGTTTTTTTAACATTTGTGAACCTAATTGTCTCAAAGATATCATTAGTGTCATTGAAGCATAATGAACTTTGATGGTTCAATAATTATACTATCAATACTAGGAAGTGGATAGCAGTTCTTCACCATGACTGTGTTAAGTGTATGGCAACCAGTGACTAAATGCCACCCATTATGCTCCTTTGGCACAAGCAGAGCAAGAACTTTGCAAGGAGAAATACTAGGATGCACTTTGCCCACTTTGAGTGTTAGCTTGATTTGTCGCTTCATCACAAGATTCACAACACTCTTAATTGATATAGTGCTGTGAGGGCTCCTGCAAGTGGACACCAACTAACCCTATATGTGCAATCTGATACCTATCAATCTACATTGGCTCCTCTATGTTTACATCCCACTGTGTTGTTGGACTCTCCTTGTACTAAACATTTTATGATCCATGTGATGCAAGATACTATGTACAGCCACAAGATTCTTTGCTCTTGATGGAGTGGAAGTTGTCTGTAAAGCAATTCATCTTAGCAGTAGAGGAACTACAAACTTGTCATAAGAGGCAAATAGCTAGTGTGTTCATCAATGGTGGAGGCCCATGCAAATTGTCACCATAATATCAGGCCCTATGCCAAAGTCTCCCTATCTAGCTTTTTGAAACTCAAATAGCCCTTGACTTTGGCAAATCTGATCCGCTCATGTCAGATCGATGAGGACTCCTTGCACTGTACATATTCTTAATGGTCTCCGACTCTCCATGAAGCCTCTCTTCACCTCAATGTCATTCATAAAATAAAAACTCTACCACAAATATGAACATATCACTTTGGGTTTAATGAATAGGCTGCCATGTACAAAGGAGTTTTAGCTCTGCCTACTTCTCTCAAATGATAGGTTGAATGTACTCATTGTAGAGCCTTAAGGTGGAGTCTCTTTGTTGTACAACAAGTTTTATTTAACCAACCATGCCACCAACACATTCCCATATCACCCCCGTCCCCTATTGTGTCTTGGACTTAGCCCACAGATCCCACCCCTATGTCATGACCATTAGTTGCAAATGCTCTTACAACTTAAAAATTCTATCCAATAGAATGAAGTAGGATGCATATTTAGTTTCAACAGGTTTGATAAATTCCTTCTTGGAGATGGACCAAAATAGTGCATGACATGTGGGATGCTTACATATACACATCTCTCACATCAACATGTTTGATCTAATCAATTTTGTCAATGTCCACAAGTGGCATGCACACAAGATCTAGTATATGTGTTTGTGGACAGCTTCAACCAGCTCTCTTGTTCACCTGCCCATATATGCTACATCTAACACAACCTGCACCATATTATTAAGGCCAACTTTCTCAATAGTATCTGCAGGGATTTAAAATGTAAACTTGCATCTTTTCAATGCCCCAAGCAATCAATAGCACGTGATTATGATATTAATGAATAGATGATGTCTAATGTTCATTCATCCATCAATAATAATGTTGAATCCATGTGAGATGCATATTGCCTTTATTCTCTCCATAAGTATATTTATCTTGGAATAGTTCGTATTCAAGATAGTGGTCCCTAATTTTCTCTCCCCTAGTGGCACATATGAAGACTTGCCTTTGCAATATTAGACATGGATTCCTTAAAATATAGAAAGCAAACAACATGGAATAGAATGCCACTAACAAAGAAGAACTCGTCAATGGCATCTCTAACTCATATTGGCTTGTAGATTGAACAATTCTGCCACCAAGTTGGGAGTTTGAGCCAAACCCATGGCCTAACATTTCCCCTTAGGGCTCTACTAAACTTAACACAAAAAGAGGAACTTGTGGTTGTCAAGGAGTTGTTATAGTTCTAGAAGAAAGTCTTGGCGTCAAGGTAGCATTAACTATGGACCACTATACAATTTCATTATCTCATCCCTCTATTAAAGTGTGAGTTAAACACATATCCCAGCCCCTTTATCGATGATGTGAAGTAAATACACATACACTCTTGTAATGCTACCACAAAGCCATCAAAAATGACATTTCCATAGGCAAGTACCCTTGAATTAGGAGCTTGATCTTTGTAGAAATTGTTGTAAAGGAGGCTTCTTATCAAATGGGCCCTAGGCATAATATTCCAATGGCTTAGAAAGCCAAGTGAAATTTACAACACTCCCAATTGAACTACTTTGAATGTGAGCCTTTTATCCTCCCACATATTATTGCCAGTTTATAGATTCCCAAGCTCCTTACCATCATCATTTACATTATAGGAACTCAAAATGACACTATAAGAAAAATAAAAATTATTGCTTAAATTGAGCAAGACTCAACACAAGGATTTTCCTTCTATTTTTCACGTTGCATGAAGTACAAAAGAAGAGGATACACAAAATTTTGCAATCTTTGTCCCTTGCTGGTTTGATTAGCCCTATGCAACTAAAAATTAACTAGTTCTTCAAAGTTTAAACAAAGATTTTCATTTTGTTCTTCTTACTTCGAGACACACTAAGCACAAAAATAGAGGATACACAAATAGCAATTCTAGTTTGAGTTTCAATTATTTAAGACTTCAAATAGGTTAGGACATTTTTTATTAGCCTCCTAGTAGCATAGAACTCAAATAAACTCCTAATTAATCGTAAGTAATCATAACCTACCACATTTGTTGTGTTGTTTCCCAATTTTTCATTAAGTACCTTTTTTGGCTTATTTTTATACTTGTGGCCAAAAAGTACAGAGCACAGGTAGACTGAAGTTCTGAACAATTTATTTTATCATTAGCGAATTTTGAAATTTCTTTTACTTTGAATTGAATAGATTTTTTATATAAGTTTGTTGGAAAGATTAAGGTTTATATTTTTAATAAAGTCACTTTAGTGACTTGGGATTAGATTTAATAAATTAGTTGGGAAAATACATTCTTGTAGGTTAGTTGGTTACGGGAAATTAAGACTTTATAAGCCATTCAATTGTAATGTGAAAAGTTCTTGAAGAATCAAATAAATATACCTTTTTATTCTGTAATAATGATTTAACCTTTGCAGTTAATTATCTTTATATGCTCTACCATTTTTCAACAAAGTTCAGTTCTAAACCAATGAGGATTTTCATTTAAGTTATACCCTAATAAGAATTTAGTTAAAAAACATAGGGCTGCCTTTAAAACGGTAGGTTGTATTGAATGACTAAACATCCAACTATTTTAGGACCAACTATTAATTTTTTCATAATTCTCTTAGGTGAATAAAATAATTTATATTATCATGCATAACTTTTAATGATTAGCATTTTTATAAGGTATTGTATCCAATTGCATCCCTACACACTATATTTGACATTAAATAGCAAAATTCATTGTTTTCTGATTCTCTATTTTTTACTAATACTTCCTTTCCAACTCCTAATTTTTGCCATGATTTTTAAACCCAAGTAATTTAATTTCAATTACACTTTTTCCATACCATGTCAATGCCATGTAAATAGAATGTAATGTCCCCTTTTTGGCATTCAAGGCACAAGAGGGTCCACTTCTCAAGTTTGTGGCTAGGGTGAATGGACAGGTAATGTAGGAATAGCAGATAGATAGGATTATAGTTACTTTCAATTAGGGTATTAATTAATAATATAAGGTGGATGAGTTGGTCTCAAAACTGTCAATTAGTTGTTAGGATTGTTAGAAATAAGCCACACTTAGCCCAATGATGGGCTAGCCAAAGAGGGACCAGTAGCTTAGTTGGTAGATCACTCTAGCAATAAATGGAAAGTCCTAGGTTCGAGTCCTAACTGGTCCATATGAGTTGTAGCTCAACATGTGGTATCAAAGTCAAGCTAGGACCCCAAGCACCTACAGTGTGGCTTAAGGGGGGGGGTGTTGGAATAAGCCACACTCAGACCAACAATGAGTTGGCCAAAGAGGGACCAATAGCTCTGTAGAGCACTCCAACAACAAATGGAAGGTCCTAGGTTCGAATCCTAGCTGATCCATATAACCTGGATGAGGAGATAGATGCAATAGAGAGGAATAGAACATGGGAGCTAACTAATTTGCCTCCGGGTAAACAAATTATTGGTTTAAAGTGGATCTATAAGACCAAATGCAATGCTGAAGGAAGCACAAAAAGGCATAAGAGTATGCTGGTTGTTAAGGGATATAAACAACAACCTAGAAGAGATCATGATGAAACATATGCTCTAGTTGCAAGGATGGAAACTATGCAGGCAGTCTTAGCAATAACAGCTCAACACAAGTGGAAAGTGTTTTAAATGGACATGAAGTCAGACTTCTTGAATGGAGTGCTGAAAGTACAAGATTATGTGGAGCGGCCACCTAGTTATGAAGTTCCAGGGCAAGAAAACAAAGTGTACAGACTAAAGAAAGCTCTTTATGGGCTGAAGCAAGCACCATGGGCATGGTACAGTAGAATAGACTCGTATTTGTTAAGAAATGGCTTTAACAAAAGCGATAGTGAGCCCACTCTTTACATCAAGGCAAGTGATGATAAGTTTTTTATTGTTGTCTTGTATGTAGATGATTTAGTTTTCACAGGAATGTTTTATTTCCTCATTGTTAGTTTTAAAAAGGCCATGAAAAGAGAGTTTGAGATGTATTTTCTATGCATAGAAGTGAAGAAAATGAAACATGGCATCTCTCAAGCAAACTCTCCAGCAGAAATTTTGAAGAGGTCTAGAATGCAAAACAGCAAGCTTGCACGGCATGGAAACAGCTATCTAGCCCTTAGGATGCACCAAGATATTAATACCCTTCATACATTATTAATACATTGTAGTAGATGTTTGGTGCATCCAGTGCTGTATAGCCATTTCCCAACAGCAACAGCCATTAGTTTGAAGTTGTGCAAAGAAGACTGCAGCAGCAAGGTGAATTTTTCAGCGTTCTGGGATCCTTGCATGATGGATAGCAAAGCTCATTGATTTCTTCACCTAGAGTATTCAGATCCTTAAACCAAACCATGCCATCATGCTTCAAAGTAATGGTGCACAAGGGGAATCTCTATCCTTGCCAGCAAAACAGAACATCCCATTGAAATCAATCACTATTACTAGACTACCAAGAGTCACTTTCTTGAAAAAAGAAGCCATGCTATAGAAAGATGATATGGACAACTAGCAGGAGGGCTTGGATGCTCTCCATGCTAAATCTGGTATAAAAACTGTTGAGTTTTGGGCAAACATCTCCTTCATGAACTTTTGTACATAGAAATCAAAAAAAGAAAACAAAAAAGAAAGGAGACCCACCTCAAACCAACCTCACAAAGATTTGCAAAGCAAATCATTCAACCCATCATTTGATGGATCCAACAAAGCTTTAGCTCATACTTGGATTCAAATGCTAAAAAGCCACTTTTCCTTGAGTCCAATGTTTGAGGAGGAGGTGATTCAATTTGCTACCCTTCACTTGAAAGGAATCACTCACAAGTGACGGTATCGTCATTTGATTACACAAGGGTACAGCTTTGTGTAGAAATTTGATGTGATTTCAGTCAAAGATTTTTGGACCACTTTCAGCAAAAGGACAAAGAGGAGACCAGTTATTGAATTGTTGAATCACATCTATAGCAAGCAACAAAGGAGCAAATTGTTGAGCATCAGCCTAAGAAATTGTAGAAGGATAATACCGAAACCAGCAAGGTATGCTTGAAGCTCTTTCAAGAGCACCACAATATCATCCATTTGTGGTTTGTGGGAGTTATCCGAACAAGGGTTTACTATGCTCATTGATAGTGGGGCTACCCACAATTTTATTGATGGGACCTTGTTTCTAAGAGGAGATTCAAGGCAGAGGACTTCTCAAGGTTCAATATGACCATCACTGATGGTTTCACCATCCCATGCATCAAGGTAATGAGCACATGTGGCTTGTTGTAGAGAAAACTCCAAATGCATCATGCCAAGTTGGAGACCAGATTGATGGAAATCTATACAACTAAACTAGGTGTAGTCCCCTATTGGATGCTTTTCAAACATTTGCATTTGAAAATGATAAAAACTGCAACCAAGCAGATAAAAGAAGCAGTTCTTTGAAGTTTGAGCTTGACATGAAGGCTATTTGTGATAAGGGCATCCCCAAAAATTCAATAAAAAGGTTTTTAATCTCAAAAGGAGGTACTATCTAGATAAGGATACTTTCTTTGCAAGATTTCTGTGCTGTTTAAAAACTTATAGAAACCAAGGAACAGCAAACAGCTTATGCAAATCAAGTAAAAGTGAGAATGGTAAGGAGGAAAATAAGTCATTTGGGGTTTTTCCTACATGCTTTTGTAATGTTCTTGTTGACATATCTCTAGTACCAGCTCTCTTACAAATCAATATTAGCAATAAAGAACTCTCTATTTTAGGAGGAGTTTCAATTTTGAATTTTATGCTACTGTTTAGGGGCCAGGGCACATAGAAACCTTCCCCCTAGCTATGGGCTCATCTGGCACTGTAAATAATAATTTAATATTAAGATAGTTCAAAAACATATACATCACATCTATTCCAAGGATGTATTCAGTCTAGTGTCATGCAGTCACTATCTAGACTATCATTACATGTAATTCCAAAATGGCCATAGCCCTATGTCAAATTGCTTAGCTTTACATCATATACAATATAGAAGAAGTTTTATATAACAAAATTGCCTCCTGTGTCAGTATACATATATCCCAAATTACTAGTCAACGAGCACCAACAACATTCTCCCCAATCCTAGGAGAAGGACCATCTACATCTTCAATCTTGAGTCTCTGCATATACTGTACCAATGCATCAATTTCCTTTGGGTGTAACATGTCCATGTGCTTCTTGAAATATTGAACAGACTAGATATTCGCCTTGCAAATCTGAAGAACACCCTCCCGAACCAGGATCATGAACCTATCTTTTGAGATCTCTAGAACCGCAGAAACCTGAGACATAATGAAAAAGTGTATGAGTTTAATATTAAACCCAGTAAGCCTCCTCCTCTTGTTTTGAAATACCTCTCCATTTCTTTCTTTCCAGAGAAACCAAAGGATTGCACAAGACAAGACAAACCAGAATCGGTTCAAACTAAGATCAAAGGATTCCACAAAGCCAGCAAGGATTTCACTCCAAGAAGGACCAAGCCGATAGTTCCAGACAATGGAAGAACCAAGGAAAATGGACCACACACCTCGGGCAAACTCACATTCAAAAAACAAATGTTCAAAAGACTCCTGAACATTGCAAACTCCACACCTAATAGGTTCAGGACCCACAGCAGAAAGAAAAGAACCTACTGCTAACTTTTTAAAAAGTAAAAGCCATCTAAAACAAGATTTCTTAGGATCAATAGGGTAATGCCAAAAAAAATCAAAATCAAATTGCCACCTGAACTTAGGCCAGTCGAGACCCCAACACTGATTGACTTGAGTGAAGATAGAATAATCATCCTTCAACATCATGTAGATATGCTTAGTAGATATATCCAAAAAAGGAGAGCCATCCAACCATTTTAGTTGCTTCAAAAAGGAATCAGTATCCAAAACCTTGCCAAGAAAAAAACCAATAGCTTTAACAATAAGAGAATATGTTTTTTTTCTAATGAAGAGGAATCCCATATTTAGAACTGAGCTCGGCCCAAGACCCTAGCCAGTTGTCAAATGATACATTTCTAATCTTTATCATTCCAAATTTGAGCAGAGCAACTTTGAGTCAAAGCAAG
Source organism: Cryptomeria japonica (assembly GCF_030272615.1). NCBI lineage: Eukaryota > Viridiplantae > Streptophyta > Pinopsida > Cupressales > Cupressaceae > Cryptomeria > Cryptomeria japonica. Next base: position 86,446,603 of record NC_081412.1, read on the forward strand.
AGGTTTATTATTTAAACTCACCCCCCACCAGATAGATCTGTCCATAACAGCATATGAAGGAGAATTACCTATAGCACTCTTAGAAGGAAGTCAACTCCTTACCTGTGACCATGCCTTCCATAGTGAAGCAAATACAATAGAACCAAACACCTTCATATTAAAGTCCCCCAAAACAGTATCACATAAAGGGATAGTCTTCCATTTTTTGCCCTTTTTAATAACAGACCTTTCAATATTATTTTTGATCAGCACCTTCCATGGTTCATTACCATTCAAAGCTTTGACAATCCATTTAGAAGCTAGAGCAATGCCATGGGCCCTGAGGTCTTTGATACCCAATCCACACCCATACTCCTTGGTCTGCAACACCAATCCCAATTCACACAGTGTCTCTTGTTATGACCCATCCCATCAAACCATTAAAAGTCCCTCATGATTTTCTCAAGCTTGTTGGTTTGATAATTAGCAAACAACAAAGCAGAGGCACAGTAAATGTGATGAGAGGAAAGAATCTTTTGCACAATTTGCACTCTTCCAGCCAAGGAGAGAAGATGAGTCTGCCATTTTAAGTGCTTCCTCTCAATTTTAGAATATAACCAAAGCCACATATCTTTAATATAAGGGTTAATAGCAAAAGGAATACCAAGATATCTAACAATAGAATTCAGTCCAACCCATTGCCAGCCTTTGCAAGTAATCCAACTTGGAAGAACATCAAACCAACCAAGAACTATAGATTTGTGAGGAGCTACCTTTGCACTGGAAGCCAAACAGAAAAACTGCAACCTATTCATTGCATTGTCAAAGTTTTCCTCATTCAAAACCAAAAATAAAGCAGTATCATCGACGAATTGGGCATTGATCAGATCCTCAGAATTAGGTAAGGTTAGACCTCTGACAGGAGGACCGAGGGTAGGAGCTCTCAGAATGTTAAAAAGTGCATCAGCAGCAATGACAAACAAGGTTGGGGCAATGGGACAACCTTGCCTAATAGACCTCTTAAGGGGAATAGGTTCTGAGAGTTCACCATTAACCTCAATGACTGTGGAAGAGTCCTTAAAGAGAATATCAATCCATTTGCAGAAATATGAGGGAAACCCAAAAGCTTGCAACATCCCTCTAATGAAGGGCCACTCAATTCTGTCATATGCTTTCTCAAAGTCCAGAAGAATCATTGCAACATTCTGCTTGTCAGCTTTAGCCCAATGCATGGCCTCCCAACCAGTAACCAAGTTTTCCAGGATATATCTACCTTTAATGAACCCAGTCTGAGTGACAAAAATGAAGTTGTTTAATAACCCAGCAATCCTCCTTGCTAAGACTTTTGCAACAATCTTGTAAGAGATATTCAGTAAGGTAATAGGCCTCCAATTTTTAACCAAAGTCTTATCCCCACCCTTAGGTAGCAGTTTAATGACAGCTCTATTGATGTTTTCTCCAAGTGATCCCTGTTCAAACACATCTTCATACAGGGCAAGCAATTCCAAGCATATCCATTCCGAATGCAGCTTATAGATTCGACAGGTAACCCATCGATCCCTAGGGACTTACCATTGGCCAGTGAACTGATAGCAGCTTTAATCTCCTCAAGTGAGATCTTTTGGCCCAAAGCATTGGCCTCCTCACAAGAAACTTTCTTAGGGATTAACAATAAGCATTTCTCAAGAGCCTCCTGGTTCATAACACCATGTTCAAAAGAAAATAAGCCATTGTAGAAATTGAAGAAGGCCTCCTTAATGGACACCGGATCATTGGTGAGAATGTTATTGACTTGAATATCTTCAATAAGTTCCCTTTTATTCTTGGCTCTAATAAGATTGAATAAGTAATTGGTTCCCTTGTCACCACCTTTAAGCCAATTCATTTTAGCTCTTAGCTTCTGCCCTTGGATCTTGAATTGTTGTAACTTCCTTAAGTGATTTTTGACCCAAGAAAGCTCCCCCTCTAAAACCAGGTCATACCCCTTACTCTGAAGCTCCTTCTCAATACCATTGAGCCTATTTTGTAAGTAGGACTCCTCCCTGGACCTATCCATAGCATACTTTTTACCAATGATCTGAAACATTTTCCTCCAAGTAACAATGAGAGCCTCCCATTGCTCCCTAGGTCTGAGATCAAGATTACAAAGCTTAGCCAACTGGGAAACCATCTTAATGGCATCCCCAGAATCCTCATCCTTAAGTAAAGAAACATTAAGCTTGAAGCCATTCTCCCTCTTAGGCCGCATAACAGAAGAGGGGTCAAGATCTAGATTTACAGTGGCAGAGATAGGGGAATGATCCGAAATACTAGCAGGAGAAACACAAATAGGGGCATGACCCCCCTGAGGAGAAGGAGAAAAGAGAAGCATTTGCATAGCATCTATCCAATCTACAATAAAGTCTCTGCCTACCACTTTGATTATTACACCATGTGAACCAAATATCAAAAAAGGAGCCCTTCTTCCTCTCCAAAGGGTCTGCCAGATTAAATCTCCTCTTGAACTTGGCCCAGAAGAAATGTTCATTACCCTTCCAACAATGCTTATTGCCACCACTTTTATCTTCACCATGCTCAATCATGTTAAAGTCTCCCACGAAGATCCAATGAGCATTCGGGAGGCCGGTTGTCAACCAATCCCAAAAACTGGCTCAATTCTCTATAGTCATTAGCAACATATATATTACATAAACCAAAAACACAGTCCTTCTCTTTGAAAGTGACCCACAAAGCCCTTTGGCAAGGAGAGACACCATTAGCAATAATCCTATCTGCCCACTTAGGACCAACCAAAATGGCAGTGCCACCTTTACCCCTATCATGATTAGAGTGAAACCCAATGGTTTGACCCCACAAAATTTTCAACATAGTATATGCATGGAACCCTACCACTTTGATTTCTTGGAGGCAAATAATATCTTTCTCCTTGATACCGTTACACCATTTCCTAACCACATATTTTCTGTCAGGCATCTCCAAGCCCCTAACATTCCAACTATGAATGTGCATCATCATAAATCTATTTAGTGGAGGGTTTTCGGTTCTTGTACAACCTATTAAAACATTCTACCACTTCATTACCTTTTTTACTATTATCATTGGAGAGAGAATGTCTGTCTGATTTTTCCTTTTCTTCCTAACCTTTTTACTAACAACCTCTATAAACTGTAAAGAATTACTATTAGCCATACCATCTTCTCCAAAAGGCACAATCTGTTTATCAGAAGATGCATCCACCATGGAATCCATGATACCAGGTAAGGAGTTACTCATATTCAACTCAAAGGGGGTTTGGTAAGCATTCCTTATTAAATCAGTTTTCTCCTTAATACTTACAAGAGCAAGTTGTTGAGCATTCAATATGGGGGGGAGGGGGAGATTATCAACCTTGTCTTGACCACAATTAGAAGGATTAGCCTGTACTGAATGACACCCGACTAGGGTGTTGGGAGGGGCATCCATGGCAGAGGCATGAACAACATCATACTCATCCTCAAACAGAGGATTAGAGAGACTGACAAATTTATTACCATTACTTATATCAGTTGGGCAATCAAGACCCGATTTGACCTTTTCAATGCCAATGTCAGAGGTGTCATCCACTAAAAGATTATTACCTTCTTTAGAATTATTAACATAGTTTTGCACCTTAGTAGGATCACTTCTCATACTTCCTTTCAAAGCAATGTTAAAGTTAGCACTGTGAGAATTTTTAAGAGATGGGCAATCTTTTCTCATATGCCCATTAATTTTGCAGTAAAAACAAGCCCCCAAATTGCCCAACATGGATAGTTCCCATGAAAAGCTCTCATCTTCAAAGTCCAAAGAAATAATGTCAGGAAAAACAACCTCTAGAGCAAGAGCTACAAGAGCCCTAGCATTAAGATGAGGGAGAGTGGTTCTCGATTCCTCAACTTGCAAAACTGAACCCAAAGGTTTCAAAATCTGAGGAATGAAAGGCCAAAATTCGGGCTGTAAGTTTTTAATTTCTACCCAATTAGGGGAAGAATGGGCAATAACCTGCTCGACATTCCCTTTAGGGGACCAAGGAAATGCCCTAAACAAAGAATGTCCCACATTCTAGAAATTTTTCTTCAAAACTCTATCTTGCATATTATGGGATTTCAAAAAAACCACAAATAATCCCTTTTGAATCATTCTGCAAAAGTTAACATGAATACCTAACTTCTTACCCCAGACATTAGCAATCCATTCATCAAAAAAAAATCGCGAGGGCAAAGACTCTTTAGCCATACAAACAAAGAAAATTGCAATATTTCTTACACGCGACTGCTCTGATCTAATGGCTTTAATCATGTCTTCATTAGGAGACAAGGAGAGGGTCTTCAACCCAAGAGGAAGAGACTTACCATTTCCTCCCCCTCCGGGGTCATCGGCAACGCTGCCACCACCATTTCCGAATCTCTCTCCATCAGCTGAGGACCCTCCCAAATCGTTCTCTGTATCCATGTGCTCCTGCCTGCAAAATCTTCCATCAAAACAAGCAGAGGGTGGGCAAACCGGGGCCGAGTGATCTGAAACCATTGTTTTGTAGGAGGGTTTTTCATGTTTGTCCTTTTGCGAATTAATATTCTCATTCTCCAAACTCCCACCATTATCAATGATATGCACCTTATCATTTTTGCAATTGGGTTTGCCATCATTAACACTACCCATTCACCTTCACACAAGCGGCTTCAGAGATGGGTCACGACCGACCAAGCCCAAGAGCAACCTAGCGAAAACTAGGGTAACATGAGAAAACACAGAGGCAAGAAGAAAGAAGGAGAAAAAACACGAGCAAAGCAAGCACAAAATCAATCATAAACTAAGAAAAGACACGGGCATAGTATCAATCCACACAAAAAGAGGGTGCAGGACACCAAGGAGAACACACGAGCGCCAGCAAACAAGGTCCGAACAACAAGGAAGGTTAATAGACAGCCTCCCTGGAATCGTACCAGTTGCAAAGCGCTCTTAGGTTTTTCCAATGCTCTATTGCATCTCACACTGTAAATAATAATTTAGAAAACTAACTAGGAAACAAATGCAAAACAATACTTCATATTCTAAACTATCACAAACCTCAGATAGAGCATGCAAATGGAGTTCAAACAAAAACATAAAACAAAGTTACCGTGAGTCCTCCATTGTAAAGTAGATTTGTTCCAATGATTGAAGTGTGAAATTGATATGTGGAGCTCTTTGCTCCTAAGTTACCTATTTTGACAACATATAGTTAGCACAAGATTGGATGATCAAAAGAGCTTGTAGTATAGATTTTTAAGAGGGCATACAAACAGTGGATAAAAAATGAGTAGATTTTCCTAGGATTAAATGAAGGGTCATGATTAAGTTTGTTTGAAATGAGAGACTAAGGTTGCATTTACTAAAAAAATTGTTGCAACCATAAGAATTTGGGAGGAAAATGCAATTAAATAAGAATTAATGACACATTTACTCTTAGAAAAGGTGGAGGTAAAATAGCCTATTTAAATAATAAACGTATTTAATTACTTTAGCAGCTTTGCCATGTGAGGTAGATATGAGATTATTAAATAATAAACTTATTTAATTATTTTCGTTGTGTGAGGTGGAAATGGGATAATTAAATATTAAATAATAAAATTATTTAAGTGTGACATGGAAATTACTAGCTAAATAATTTGATTAGATGAAGGATACATTACGTGAGCCAAATTAATCATTTAGTCAAAGTTGTACTAGGATAAATTTAGGTGTCTACAGGCAGCACTTTGCATGTGTTGCTTCTCCTCAAGTATGCAATATTGGAAGTGTTGCTGGAAACTTGATGATAGCATGAACATCCAGATTTTGTTTCAGAAATTGCAACCTTTCTGATGGCTGCTGAAACAAGAATGAAACATGTTCTACTTACTGCAATAGATTGCCTAAATTTCTTAATCTTGAGCAATTTTTCAGGATGGACATCAATGGGAAGGTAAAACATAGTCCAAAGAGTTATATCTGTAGTAGACTACCTTGGCTCATTTGTTTGGCCTATGATTGCATAAATGAAAACACAAATGCAGCCGAGTCTAGAGTCTAAATCTCAAGTGCAATATACAACAATGACATTTCAAGAGAAAAAATAGCTATGGGGGTCCTTAAGCCTATGTGTTCATTAGAGGATTCTTGCATCTTGCAATGCCCTTGACAGAGTTGATTAAGAAAAAAACCTTCCCTTGGGTCCATAGCAGCTAACTGTTAGGATTGCCATCAATTGAGGAATGGACTTGTTGGGAGTTTCCATTGATTGAGGAACGGAGTTGTCAGTTAATTTTTTCGGATTGCCTATGATTATGAAATGTAAAAAAAAATAGGAGAGCATGGTATATGGGAAGCATTGGGGGAAAAAGAGAAGGCACTACCAAAATTAACCAAACCAAAAAAAAAAAAAAATTGACTTTGCTCACAAGAATATCACACTGTTTATAGCCGCTTGTGGCAATTGGGGATGAATAGGACTAGAATGAATTTCATAGTGTCATCAAGATCGTTAAAGGCATTTAAATTTCCATGTTGGGTGTGCCCGGTAATTTGTATTAGACTAGTAAATTTCAATTTTTATGTGTATTTGAATTAAATATAAAATTCTAAGAATATTTATTGCTGAGTATTTCTTGATTTGCTGGAGTACTTCTATGTTTGCTATTATGTGGGCATTTAATTGAAGTTTTTACATGGAATGTTACTATGATTAGCCCAATGCAACTTAAAAATAAAAAACTAACTAGTTGTAACTAAAACTTACAAGGATTTACCTCTTTTCTTACTTCAGATTGCACAAAACACAAAAGCAAAGGATACCGAGAAGGCCATTTCTATTTAGCATTATAATTTATTTTATTTAATAGTTAGTATTTATGTTTAAAATTAAAAGGGTTAAAAACTTAAGGATGAAAAAGCTCTCTTTTATACAAATAAAAAAATCGCTATCTAATTTTAACTTAACTTTGAACTTTTGAAATAAAAAATTAAAAAACCCTAAGCTTGGGAACAAGAAGAAAAGGAAAATCTGAAAAAACAAAAAATAAAAAAACAGCTATCTATTCATTTTCATTTATTATTTATGGAACTTTCAACTCAAAATAAACAGCTATCTAGATTCTAGTTTGAAGTTTTGAACTTACATTGAAGTGGAGATTCTTCCTCTTCCTCATTTGCACTTGTGACTTGTTGGGGATTTAAAATGAGGGCGGGCAAACACTTATAGTTTTCATAGGGTGGGGACCTACCTTTAAGACTAGGTTTAGAAATGTTACTTTTCTAAATTATGAGTTTTTTAAACAAAAATAAGTGATTTTAAAGGGCATGGGCGCACCCTGCCCCTGTTATCCACAAGATGATTGAGGGATGTCTGCCTGTCCCTTGAGAAAAAGATATTTTATAAAGGGGGGAAGAATTCATTTGAGAAAAAGACGAGGAAGGGGAAAAAAGAGTGGAGCATAGGAATTAAGTAAAGATAAATGAAAGAATGAATGGGAAGGAAATGAAGGGTTGTGACCCTCTCAAAGGGTGATAAATATGAAAGGTCGTGACCCTCTCCAAGGGCAGAAACGATGAAGGGTTATTGTCATGTCCCCTCCTTGATCGTTAAATATATATATATATATATATCTTATATGAAGTAAATATTATTATTAATTACCAATGAATGATTATTTGAAATTTATTTATTTATTAAATATTATAATTTAATTAATAATATTTATTACTAATATTCTTGAAATATTCAAATAAGAATAAATTAATATTATATTATAAACATTTTATATATATATTATAAATTATAAACAATGATTAAGATATTTTATGGAAGTGACCAGTTTGAAAGATGTTGAATGCTAATTGGAACAATCTGATATGTTTTTCCGAGTCTGATTTCTTTGACCAGCGGTTGGAATTTTCAATTTTGGTTTCTTAATGCAGTTTGAGGTTTTGAGGATAACTTGTGTGTTATTGACTTTTGGAATTTGACAATGCAAAATGAATAACAAATGCAATACATAAAATAATTGACTGAAAATGAATCTCAGACTTCTGATTTTATTTATCAGCAATGAACAAATGAAAATAAATGATTTATTTTCAACAATCCAAGCCAATAATGGCCTAACAGGAGTCCAGTGCTAGGATTGAAGGTGATTTATTGGCCTGAACAAGTGGAAAGATTGAATGAAGCACCACCAGCTGCAACTAATGGCTCCAATGAGCTTTATTCACCTACTGAATAACTATCTAAAACAAATTTGTGAAGAAATCCTGATTCCAATGCAATTTCCGAACTTCCCCCAGAAGAGACTCCAATTTGGTGTGCTTTCTACCCACTGATTTGCTCCTGTAGCTCCAGTATGAACTAATTTCACTAGATAACCATTCGAATTCTTCTTATTAGATGCTAACAATGAAATTTGAACAAAAATACTGCTGCAAAACCCCTTATTTTATTTTATTAAAAACTTCAGGCAAGATATGGTGGTACGGCTAGCCTGGGAAGGGTACAACCTGCTGATTGGGGTTACAAACTTGCTGGAAATTGTGACCTTCCTACTCAGATCTGAAATTTGTTCCCCTGAGAAGCTGAATTTCTCTGATTTGCTCTGAAATTTGGCCCCAATGACCTGATAGAGCCTCCAATGAAGATCAATATGCTGATAGGTGGAAGGGTTTTCGTCTTACACCTGCAATTTGAAGGTTTTCGTCTTCAAATCTGCTCCAGAACTCTGCCAAATTGCTGCAGACCTGCTGAAAGCTAAGTCACCAGGTTCAAATTCGAATTCAAAGTTCGACAACTTTGAAATTTGAAATGTATAAAATTCGAATTAAATTCACCATATGTAATTTTTAAATTGTTTTAATAAATATATGTAATATATCTATAAAATTGCCTAAATAGTTTAACATTGATAAATAGATTTGAAATTGTTACAAAACGATGACATATTTATAAAATATAAACCATAGGAAACATATGCTAGGGCACGAACGGCGGCAAAAACGGCAGGCAAACTTCTCTTGCAGGCTGCGACTATCACGGGTACACGACTACTTCTCCTGCAGGCCGCGACTCATGACAGACTGAAGATTCCCCAAAAGCTCTTTTATGCTTCTAGCCCTAATTCGAACCCCTTCTTGGCATCTTTTTAAGATTCCAATGGAATCTTCTCCCCTCATAAAAGTACGCCCACCTTGAGGGTTGCTTTCTCATGATTAAATTGACCACCTTTTAAAATGACTTTGTCACCTAGGGAGTTGCGCAAGGTGATATTCATAAAGTTATTATTAAAATTAACTTTTTCTAAAAATAGAAAAGTTAACTTTATAACATTATATTATAAAGTTTCAATATAAAAGCTCACCAAAGCAAAAATTGACTAAGTATTGGTCCCCTTTGGCTAACCAATCATCCCCTACACTGTGAATTGGCCTGCGGAGATGGCTAACAAGCAAATCTATGCATCTGAATAGCAACTAGAGAAGTGGGGACATTACACAGTTTATAAGATTATGTATGACAGCAAACATGATTCAAAAGAAAATAAAGTAGCAATAATAAAATAAAGCATCAAACACCATGCATCTTAAATAGTGACTTCATTGCAGTGACTCATTACAAGTATTATGCAAAGGTGGCGATCTGTCTTAAGACCATTACGGACAGGAACAATTATCTTATTCAATGCAGCGAATGAGAAATAAGCAGCTGCTATAAAGAATATGATCAGAACAGCAACTATACATAAATGAGGAAGTGATTGTCATTGGTGAAACAAGTATGATTTGCTAATAGTCGATTCCAGCAATACTGGAAACAACGATTTATTATTGTAATTAGCTTTGACTCATTCTAGTTATTAAGCAAATAATGAATGGCAATTTAGTAATAATTAGCATAAGATGCGATTTGTAAACATCAAAGGACGAGATTTGAAAGTGAAGAGACGCAATTCATGATAAGAGATGCAAGTCAGCGATTGAGGATGAGATTAGTTAAGATGTTAGAAAGAGACATGGGAAGAGTTACAACTCTTCACATCATGTCTACTTGATGACAATATGTGGAGGTTTGTGACTCACCCAGAAGGGGGGAATAGGAGGAGATCGAAGAATAGGAAGAGATCATTTTATCATCTGCAGATCCATATTCACTGACAGGCAGTAAACATCCTTATTCTTGGTGATGTGTTTAATATGAATGCTAAATATATGAAACCCGACAATGTTTTAATGCAGAATTTAATAATAATACTAAACTGCTATATGTATTATAGGAATACAAAATTTCATAACAGTGGCAGACCAGATCTGACATGTCAGATCTGTCTGCCTTTACCAGCCACTGAATATATTAATAATCAATGGTTTTTAAAAGCAGTAGTAGTATTAATTATTTATATAAAAAATAATTAGCAAAGACATTAATAATTAGTAATATAATTATATATACATATATGTAAAGATGTCTTGATCAGAAAAATGATAATATTAGAACAAATTCATAGTAATAATTAAGACTTAAAGGAAAGAAGTCTCTTGCAATTGATTTTGCAAGACAGTTGTCCCAAATTCACAAGTTATCCTAATAGGGGACATTACAGTTATGACTCTTTCAAAGGGTAATAAATATGAAAAATTGTGACTCTTTTGAAGAGTGATAATTGTGACATTACAGTTATGGATGTTCTCCTCAAATGAAACCTTCTCCCCTTTATAACTTCCAATGTGAGAGAGAGTCACACCTCATCATCATGTCTGCCCCATGCAAGGGAGATCAACTTGGGGAATCCGAGCACAAATATGTTGGATAAGACGTTGAACATACAACAAAGGAATTAACTAAGACAGTTTGGAATGAGTTCTCTATATGTGCATAACAAGTACTGTGACTGCATATTTATATTTCTGCACATCTATTATTATTAGTGACAACTATCACGATTGCTTATACATACCCAAATAACAGTCTGATTTAATGACATTCTGCAGTTAATCTTATGCTATATATTCCTTTATATTTTCTGAGTGCTGCCAGCCATGGTGGAAGGAGTGTCAACCTGCAAGAGGGGTACAGTGATGGGGAACTCCTCTATGGTACACCATCTCTATGAGGGAACTAGAGGGTTCCATGAGGCCAAGCGCGTGCAGAGAGTACTGCCCTTGGGCCTAAAGGACATGGCATTCCAGAGCACCCTGTTGCAGCCTCATTCCCCTACTATGGTGCAAGAAGACCAATCATAGAGAGAGGGAAAAGGTTGGCAAGATGAGGGGATAACGGAAAAGTGGACACCTCACTGGGTAGACCACCTCATATGGATGGCATAGGCCACATGAGGCCAAGAGGGATGGTATGTCCGCTCTTGGGCCTAGGATAGAGGGTCCAAGACACCCCATTGAAGTCACACCCTCCCTTGTTCTCCAATGATTGAGTCCTCCAAAGATATTTAATATTTTATGACTGAACTAATACTTCTGCTATGAATTCACTGATTATGATAATCTGATTGTTGTTGTAAATCTGATTTAATTTACTGATTATAATACTCTGATTATTGTTGTAATCTGGAATCATTGTTGTAAGGGGCTTCTAATCTGTTTGCAGGGTTTAAATTAGGGGAAAGGTATTCTCTAACCCACTTGTCTATTTGGAAACTGAGAAATTAGGGCAAATTTAGGGTTTTCCCAATTAGGGGACATTACAGGATCAGAACGGTAAGTATCGTAAAGGGAGGATCCTTCTTTCTGGACAACAAATCCAACAATGAAGCAGAGGAGTTAGCACTTTCGGAAAGCTTGAAAATATCAAGATCAGTAAACAATGAAATCTGGAGGTAGAAGGGGATTCTCTCCTTTTTTATGAATGGATGTAAAAAAGATTCGAATCTTAGAAATCTGACAGACGAAGTTAAAGCTATAGCTAAAAACTTTGAGGAGATTGTGTTCTTCCAATGTTATTGAGAAATCAACCAACCAGCTGATAGATTGGCCAACTATGCTATTGATCGATGTCACTTCTTGGCAAAGGTGAGTATCAATGCTTCAGATTAGCATATTGAGGATGTCTTCAAAAATAATTCTCTTTATGGTAAACCTCCCCCAAAATCATACTTGTAAATCACCTTTATTTTTTATTACTTGCTCAAGCTTGTGGAAAATAATTGGCTACTGCAAATGTTGTCCTTGCCATGTTTGAAGCACAAGAAGTGTCTTGTATTTTAAGTAGATGAATGGAGGGTGCCCTTGTTGATTGGTTTGCCTGTATTTGTGCAGTAGAATCTGGTGAATGCATGAATTTTTGTTTGTGCGATTTTATTTAGCATATTTTAGGTAGAGAGTGTTTAGCCTCCATAAGTTCCATAAAATGGCATTTTATCCCAGCATTCCTGGAATCCAACCTTTATATGCAGGTGGTGGATGAAGAACTCTGCAAGTGGGTCTTACAATCTCTTTCCCCATCTTTGTTTCCAGTGAATTCAATGAATCAGGAAAGGAAAATCCCTGCTTCTGGATCTCCAATGTCTGTGAATGAGAATCTAAGGTCGGAAGCTTTAGAGGGGCTAGGGTGAATATAGAAAAGCAGATGGTTAAATGTGGACAATTTTTGTATGGATACCTTCAGTAATAGATAATCTCCAGGTGGTATTGAGGTATAACATTTTGTGTATAAACAGCAACTTTAACACCTCATCTATTTCTCAAGATTAATTTCAAGAACACAGTTGTGCATCATGCTTAAACCAGGTATTCAATTAGTTGATAGAGAAAATGGGGCATCAGCAGCTCCTTCTTTTCTTTAGCACAAAGTTCTGTCTTTATTTTTTGAATTTCTTTTGAAAGACATTTTGGCTTTCTGAGTTTCATCCTTATATACCTTGGGCTGCCTTAATCTTTGTATTTGAAATCTTTATGGGTGCAGACCCAATAGAACCCATTGCTATTCTATCCAACAAAAAAGAAAAGAAAAAAAACAGATAAATCGCCTCATTGTCCTTGACCCATTTTCATAAATGCCACTGAGTTAAGTTCACCAACACTTAACATATCTAACACTATTATGCTCAACAGGCCGTGCAATAAAACAATTGTGACAGCATTCAAAAATAGGAAAACTTTACTAATCTAGGTATCATATACATATTTAAGTAGAAATTAGACTGTAAATGTTTCCTGCAAATGTCCATCATTTGTACTGTTAGAAAACAGAATTGAGGAACTAGCAGAAACACATTGAGAGCCTCTTCACCTTCATGTGACTCTTAAATATTGTGCAGGTGTCTCTAACTCTTCAACATATAGGAAAGCTACAGCATTTTACCAGCTTCCTAGAATGTACTTACACCAGTTCTATACACACTGCAACATTTTAGAAGTGTTTATCTCTCTGGTGTGCCTCTTGGAGAACATTCTCTTTTATATCTAAAATGCCTCAATTAAAATTAGCACTAACAACTATAAATCTTATTACAGAAATAGAGTTCTTGCATAAGTGTTCACCTGCTACCAATGAAGAATGTATCCCATGCCAACATGTCATGCTCTTGCATTTCATTAGTTCCAAATACGCTTTGTGGCAATGTATTGATGATAAGCTTTCTGATCTCTTGGTTTTGGGGGAAGGAAAACTTTCCTTTTCCCCTTTCCTTTAAATGGTTTTTTGACTCTACAAACTTCCCTCACAATAGGGCCCTTATTCGCCAATTAGTTTTCAATTTGCATACATCCCTCAAGGCTGGCCCTCTGGCCCTTTATTTGCCACTTAGTTTTTACTTTGCAAACACCCCTCAAGGTTGGTATTTTATTCACTAGTTTATAAAAATACTTTTTAATTTATCTTTGAATCTTCCTCCTTTAAACCTATTTTCACCTAGGCCTCAAATTGAAATCGACCATTCCTTTCTTAAGCAAACCTGATTCACAACCCCATACACAGCATACAAAATAAGGATCCATTACTTAGTTTTAAGTTTTAACTCGCTAACCTTATACATTAGAGTTGAATAACACTTTATGAGCTTGAAAGCATGATTTGTTAAATGATAAACTACAATAACACCTTTGGTCAGACTCATACTTAAAAACTAGGGCTGTAACATGGATAAAAGAGAGAAATCCATTTTCCACTAAATCGGCAACACTTGACCAAGTTATTGTTTTAATCCTCGCATGCAGGGGAAAAAAATTAACGTGATTTTGATCTATAGAGACAAAACTACATCTAAACAAGCTTGAGCTAAATCAGGTACTAAACACTCTGAAGTCCATTTTTTATTATTAGCTGATAGATAAGAAACTTACAGAATTCATGTTTCCAAAAATATGAAACTCAATCCCAAAATAAGTTGGGCTTTACAATTGTAGCTTTGCCCTTAATTAAATTGAACCAGAAATAGTTATTTCAGTGTCAATATGACTAATTTGAACAAACTTCTCACACATTTCATACTTTTTAACTGCCCCATCAGATTGCAAGACATTATGTAATTTAGTCTGTTATATTCACCTTTGTCCGATTTAGGTCCGTTTCCCATTAGCACACTAATGTCAGCTTACTGTTCCTTGTTGAATTAATGTCACTTGATCTGAGTAACCATCCATTTCACACAGAATTCTACCCAGCTATTTGTTTAAGATAGACAACACTTGCCTAAAATGTGATTCCCCTCATCTCAGAACGCTACACTGATCCAGATTTTATGGATCCACTGCTTCAAATAATCTTCATCCAATCTAGAGTATTCTAATTAATTAAATTGAAGATACAGGCTCTGGGCGAAGTGGCTGTCAAGAGATACATAAAAAGAGAAATGGATTAATAATATTGAACTTTCCAACCAAAATCTGCCAATTAGCTATCCACCAGATACTTTGTACCTAATTCCAAATATTTTTTGTTTTTTACTTAAGTTGTACTAAGAATTAGAAACTTAAGAAATGCAAGTATGGGATGTGTGGACAGATAGCTTGGGGAATCATAGAAATTTAGGAGAAGGCCTCTTAAGTAAATGACAGCAAAATGGGATGTGTGGACAGATAGCTTGGGGAATCATAGAAATTTAGGAGAAGACTTCTTTAGTAAATGACAGCAAACATTAAACCTTGACGAAATAGTATCAAAATGGCACAAACTTCTAGAAAATATTGGAATCAGAATCGGGAACTTTCAGAAACTCTTGGGAAATCTAAGGGAAAATTAAGTAACATTTGAAAAACTGAGTTCCAATGCAGGAAATTCTTGATAAGCGGCTAGAAACTGCTGGATACATTTCCAGAAGTTTTTGACCTCTCTCTAGGAACTTCTTAAAGTTTCTGAAATATGGAAATTTTAAGAAACCCAGAATTGAGGTTCCAACCTACTCGAAGCAACTTCCAGGATTCAAGTCATCGGATGGTTTTCAAATCTGCAAAACATCCCTAATTACTAAACTCCGACCTATGCAAAGATAGCCTAGATAAGATGGGCAAATTTACAGCACTAACTTATCCTAAACATTGAGGTCCTCGACAAGGACTTATAAGATTGGGGGAAGTAAATGAAAATTATAATTGCTGAAGATATTAAGAAACTGTTGACCAAAAAGGACAAAAACAACACTAATACAATCCGATTCGAATTCCTATTCCATAAAAAATTAAGGTGCCCTAAATTTTAGCCAGCTAAGAATGAACATGCACACACATAACTTAATTAAAGACACGTCCATGCAGGTAGATTAATCCAGTCTGTCCTGTCAAACCAAAAAAAAAAGAATTGAGGAAGGGGATGCTCACTGCCGAGGATGGCCCTCTTTCCAACATTTGGAGAACCAACTATGAAAATGCTCGGTTTACTGGAGAGCGATCCTTCTTCCACTTCGTCTTGTTTTCCATTCTGTTCACCTTCAATGTCCCTTCCCATTGTTAGATCTGTTGTCTGTTCAACATATAGACACAAATATTCTAGATCAATTCATGAGAGACTTATCGAGATTCAGCTTCCATTTTTTTAGTTAATCTTCATCTAGTCAATATCCAGTTTGTTTTTGTTTCTGTACCAATTAGAAGGTAAGAAGAGTGCAGTAAAATCTTCAAATATGACTCCACAAAACTCCACAATTGCAGTCAGCACGCCATCAAATTGTACGGGTAGATATGACGGAGGGAACGGGTGAGAAGTGGTTTAGATAATCTACCTGAGATCAGTTTTACTTTTTAAAAGGTGAGTGAAATGCAATATTAAGATTTTTTCCTGGCTCTTTATTATATTGGATTTTTTTTCCGTTGTGGATCTTAATCAAAAGGTTTGTGATTTTGTCTTGGTCTTTCATTTTTTATTTTTCAAACATAACAGATAGGTTAACAACTTTCAAATTGTCTTTATATTCATGTGAATGTCATTGCTCATCTTTGTCTTTCCTTATATTTTGTTCATATGAATGCACTTTTACTTTAGTTATGTTCTTATGATGTTGGTACACTTTCTTCTAATCAATTCCTTTGGTTCACATGGTAGTCTTAAATTTTTATTTCATATAGTTTTTTAATTTCTTATTGGTGTTTGAGCATTTTTGCAAGTTAATATATTTAATCATCTATTTATTTTTTATGTTACATCCATCAATTTAAATAGCATCCTCGCATGCATATATGTACACCATTGAGTAGTGAATATTTTGTTACTTTGCTATAATTCCTTAACAACTACCTAGTTGTGCCCTACAAAGCCATGCATCATGGACATTAATTCTAATCATATTACTCATTGTAACAAATGGTCCATGTTTGGAAGGGGATAAGTTATCTTTGACAAATTTAAGGTTAAGGTTTCAAAAATCAACACAAAACCTTATTTCTTCATTCTTCTTTCTTATCAAGACAAGATTAGACACTAGTTCAAAATGTCTAATGGTGATTTCCACTTCTTTTAACTTCATCAACTACTTTTGCATCTAAGGAGCCTAGGTGGGACTAATAGGCCTTTTCTTCTACCTAAATATTCTAGCATTATGTTGAAGCTAGATGGTATGTCGAAACAAAATCTCCCTATATGCATGAAGATATTCATATGAGCAAGCAATTTTTTTTTTTTGTGTCATTAGGGAAATCATTATTTTCTTCTCATGTGGATTTAGTTTCTTACTAATGTACACAATCTTGGAATTCTCATTTTCCCCTAGATTTTGTTGGCAATTGACACTCATTCGGTTTAGTTGTGTTGTCATTGATGGCAACACATATCATTTTGGGTTGGACACTTAACCAATACTCACCGGTATTCATGATTCGGCAACCGGCATTCAAGTCATCCGACGGACAAGGGAAACCGGCAAACTAGGAACCGGTATATGAGGCTGACATGGGAGATTGATCCGGCAGGTTTTCACTGCAGCATTCAGCGGCATCGGTCATGAAGTTTAATGTATTTATTTTTGTCTAGGCCGACATGTAAAAAAATTGTAATATCATTGTAAGCCGACATAAAGCATTCATGTTTATGTTTGGGAAGGGTATTTAAGTCAGTCCGGTTAGGATATTTTGGATATGATATTGAGATATATACATATGATACGAGATATAGTGATGTGATATTGTGCAGACAATATTGATCAATTGTATGCGAATATAATATTCTGTAATCGGTCTTGGTTATTGGTTTAGAGGTTTGGGATGCAAAGTAAGTTACCAGTAAAGGAAGACACAGTGAAAACCGGTACAGACAGTGCTTGAACCGGAACTCATCTAGCATAGTAGATGCATTCTCTAAGTTCAGAATTTTGTCTGTAAACCAGTATTTGGTGTTTGCAGTCAGTGAGACTCCTTTTGTGTTGAGCAGTGCGCTCTAGGCTATTGGCCTTCCTGCATGTGCAGGCCCCTATTGTAATATTTATTCATTTGGCCAGTGGATAGATATTGTGGGTCACCAATCCCACCGTGGTTTTTCCTCTTTGAGGTTTTCCACGTACAAATCACTGTGTTATGGTGTATGTTCTTGTGGTTGCATCATTTCTACTTATTGTTATATTCTTTTATGGTTATCGGTTACTGAATTACTTTGTTGATAAGGTTAAAATTGATCTCACCGGTAGAACAATGATTCACCCCCCCTCTTAGTGTTCTTGGATTCCAACATATTCACTCCCTAAAAATCATCGTGAGTTGGTTAGCTTTTATTCTTATAGTAATACCCATAATCGGACATCTTTTTTAAGACAACTAACCCTTTGGAATAGCATTTATTTTCAATTGCACCACCTCATTCCAAAACAAGGTTTATTTTCCATACTTTATTTCAACCATTGATTTCTAATCAATGACTTCATTGTCAAATTCATCCATACAATTCAAGAACTTGTAGATTTGTTGGCTATCATCTAGTACTTCCCATAACATATATTATCTTATATGGTGGGTCTTGCCAAGACTTCAATGTTCTATTGATATGAGAGATAATATGAATCCAGATTATACCTTGACACTACAACCATAAGAGCATCAACCTCTACGTTCAAGAAAACCAACTAAATTACTTGTCTCACAATCTTAAATATGATTCAAATGGCAACTTCAACCTCTCCACAAATCTACACCCTCTCCTTGATGATACTCTCCCTCCCTTCTCAAAGGTTGAAAAGGCTCCTATAACCACTTGGTCAAACAAATGTTGTTAGCCAAAAATTTATTCCCATTTAAGTTTCATAATAACAAAGCATTAGTTATCATAATTTCTCAATCAATGATATTCTTTCCAATGAAACCTTGAAACCATAATTCACATTGAGTTCATAGTAACATTTAATTTCCCATTGCAACAAAGCACAACAAAATTGCTAATGAAAAAGAGGGATCTAACATGTGTGTTAATAATCAAGGTATGTGTGACAGTCAAAAGCATATTGATCATGACCTTAGGTTTGCATTGGATATTTGTTGAATGAACATGCCAATACAGACACCTTAAACACTCTTGCCGCAGAACTTCATGGAGAATTCCACAAATAAAAAAATAAAAAAACGAGATCATGAACTATCATCGCTCCTCTAATCACTTGTGGATATCCCTGAGTAGAATAGGAACATGATTGACAATAAATCAATAAAGATAAGATGCATTTGACCAAACAAGTCAATAGTCATACTGATCTTATGTCATTGTTAAGTATTTGTGTAATGATTATGATGTTTTGTTCCAGGAATGAAACACCTCACATTAGACCCATTTGTCTATTTTCAAGTGTACCCTTCTCTATATAAGAGAAATGATAATTGATATGGTTTGGTGTCATTAATTAGACAATTTGATCGGTTTGATTGCAAACTAGGTTGATAGGTTGTTTGTTGTTGTGTGATTTGTTGCATTCGATGTTTCATGTATTTCATGCTTGTTTGGTGGATTGTTTGTCATCACCATGGATATTATTGTTAGTGGTTGAATAATAAATGTATTCTGTGTTTTGATTGTTTTTCAATTTATTTAGGGTATTTTGGTTGTTTTTCAAATTATTTAGGGCATTTTGGTTGTTTTTCAATTTTTAGGTCTTTTTAGGACAATTTTCAATGTTTTTGGCTTTTTTAAAAACATTTTTCAATGTTTTGGTTTTTTGGTAAGGGTATTGCCCCCAGTCAAGTGTGGAATCACTTAGTTGTAGAAGCACTTGCTCAAGATGAACTTATTGTGGATTTTGCGAAAGGTGAAAGATACATAACATAAACCAATTCCAAGCCATAAAATATTGATGGAAATGGATCAAGTGGATTTTTATTATGGATGGGCAAAAATTTATTGTGGTGATGGTTTTGATTCAAATAGAATGATGATAGATGGAAGAGCAAAGTCCTCTTACACATGGCGCCTATTTCCCAAGTTTTCACCATGGTACTTACCCAAAGTGCTTGATTGCCAGTTTTTCACCATAGGGCAGATTATTTCTCTTCACTTTTTTGCTATTTTTCAATTTTTTGGGTGTCACACAAGACACCTATTTGCTTGGTTTTCATCAAGGTGACTATTTTTTAAATTATTTTTTTGTTGGTATTTTTTAGAAATTCTATGAGGAATTCCTCAAGGGTTATATATGTTTTGACAAGATTCAAAGTACATATGTTGAGGCCTGGTCCTCCATCTATGAAGACTCGTCTAATTTTATGTTTATGGACGAAAAATTCAAGGTAGAGGGGATAGTTATGGTACGGTTTATATGAAGGGAAACTAGTAAGAGACTAAACGAGCAACCACAAACTTAAATCAATTACAATAATCTCACTCATAATCAATGGAAGGATGCAAACAAATTCAACAAAATAATAATTCGATAACAAATGCAAACCCATGTTGAATCCTTGCAAGAGGCCTCCATTGTTCTTCTCCCTTTTGTGTTGTAAGAAGTTGGTTCTCATAATTATATCACTTTACTTGGTAGTGTGATTGCACAAAAGTTTGAAGACTATGGTTGCTTATGAATGATGATTGAGGTTGCATTTATAGATTCTTAGGATATCAGTAGATGGTCTAGATCTGATGAGAAAACTAGGTGATCAATAATTGAGGATCGTTGAGACAACTTGATTGAGAATTGATTGCTCATGTGATTAGAATCGATTGATTAATCATTTGACTTGATTAATCTATTAGGAGAAATGACTAGGTTGTTAAGTGAATAGATTGGAGTGAGGTGGATTGATTAACTTAGTTTGGAAAAAGTTAATTGTGAGTGCAACTTAGAGTGAGTGGCAGTTAAGAGGAGGACATAAATAGTCATTTGAATAATAAAAATTATTTAAACACATGCATAGATGAAAATAAATGAAATTAAAATTTAATTTTTGACATGTAAGGAGAAATTAAATAAATTAAGAAATTTATTTAATTGTCAAGACATAATTAATAAAGTAAATAATTTGGTATAATTGTTTAGCTTGGGAAGATAATTAAAGTGGATTAATTAAATAATGTTTTTTTTTAATTAATAAGCTCATAAGATGGAAGTGATAAATTGATAGCCGTAAGTGTAAGGAGTCGATTTCACCAAATTGTAATGGTGAAAAATTAGTGTTTCCCCCATAAAAGGAAGAAACCACTAATTTATGACTTAGGGACCATTACATTAAAGAGGGAGGTAAACCTGATATATCAAGAACATGGCGGAGCGATGCGGGAGGTCTGGTTTCAGGAAGCATGAGAGCTTCCTCTACAAAGGAGGAACTGGGCATAGATGGCCGCTCAGGAAGAATTTTAACAATGGCTGGAATAACAACTATCGCAATTAGAGGACTCAAAAATTTTGGTCATGGAAGGCTCCGGGGATTTAGAAGGGATGGAACAGATCTGGGGATTGCAGAACCAACCCTCTAAGGATGCAAAAGGAAGGTTTTTTTCGGGGTTTTCAGGATATCAGCTCCGGTCCGAGAGTGGACTTCAGAACGGTTCAGGAGACGTTTTGGCGACCAAAACTCTCCCCGGAGGCAGCAAAGGTTCTAGAGGTAAACCCTAATGCTGAAGTTAGCAGAGTGATGTTTGTAGAGATTTCAAATGAAGCATGGAAGGAATCGCTTAGTTTTTTGTCTGACAAAGCTCTTTTTGTAAAATGGGGAGGAAGGTGGCTGACTTTTTCCAAATTTAGGGATTGGTGCAACAAAATCTGGGGGGAGGGAATGGATCTCAAAACACTTGGAAATGGTTATTACCAAGTAGTTTGTCCAATAGTTCGGGATAGAGATTAGATTATAGAGAATGGGTCATTATTCTGGAAGGAAAAGGATTAAATATCTCAGCCTGGAAACCTAATTTTAACCCTTTTGACGCTTTGGTTGAAAATGTCCTCATCTGGATAAAACTACCTAGCCTTCCTCAAGAATATAAGGATCGGGAAACATTGAAACAAATAGGAGATCATCTGGGTGACTTTGTAATGACCGAAGAATATGTTGACTCCTCTGATTTTAGTCTGGTCTCTAGGTTGTGCATCAATTGGCAATCGATCCACAATCTCCCTGACACCTTAGAGATCAAAATAGGGTTGGGGATATGGAAACAAAAAGTAATTTTGGAAGAAGATATGGAGTCATGCTCAAACTGCTCTATCAAAATCCACTCATCGATTTTTTGTAAAAAAGAAAATAAGGCAAAGTCACGATGCAACATCACTTAGAGGAGGAGATCATCAGGCTGTCAGAAAGTTATCATGGGGAACAACTTTAGAACGAAAAGGATTGGGCGATTCAATCTCTCACAAAATGCAAAAAGGAGTCAACAGAAGCACTCAAAATGGACAAATCTGAGTCGCAGAAATTTGCAATTGATGAGTCTTTTGTTACTGAAACACATTCATTCAAACTTTATAAAAGCAATTTTGGGACAATGGATAAAGGAGAATCTCTTCCTTTGAATCTAACAAGGTGTGTTGATGCCACTCAAGGGAGATACATTCAGGATGTGGGGTGGATTTTGGCGAACCTAAGGGTTGAAAAAAATACGCCTATTCTTTTGGAGGACATAAGATTTCTAGAAGAGGAAAAAATCCCAACAGTCCAGGAAAACAATAACAATGTTCAAGAAATATCCCAAGTTGAGAGAATGGAGGCATCCCCAACAAATCCTATGAATCAGGTGGAGGATCCTTATGTCCATAATTACTAGGAGACTACCATAGTCCCCAAATTTGAAAGTTTATCGATTGTCTCAGAAAGATTGGTTGCAAACTCAGAACCTCTTATGGAGGATCCGGTTTTTAAAGACATTCAAATATCATCGATAAGAAATCTAGAAAGCTCTTTTGAAGGTGTAAAAGATAGTGGAGGGGATCTTCTAGATTCAGAATATGATTTCGAGTCATCATGTTCACAGGACGGAGATGATGAACTGAGCCTTTCAGCTCTAGCAGGAACTCATGAAAAGCAAACTTTGGAGATGACTCTAGCTCTTCAATCAAAAGCTAGAGTGGGAGAGAAAAAGAAAAGAGGAGCCAAATCTAACAAGGCCAAGCTGGAAATGGTGGATAATGTTGCAGGCCAAAGCAAATTGAGATCGGGAAGAGGCTATTCCTTTTCCCAAGGGCAATGAGGACCTTATCGTGGAATGTCAAGAGCTACAATGCCCTTGACAAGATTCGCTTGATCAAACAATGCCTTGATCAAGTGAGACCAGACATTGTTCTTTTGTAGAAAACAAAGATCAAAGACAAAGATTTTAGTTCTTTTTCTAGGAAGTTTCAATCCTAGAAATGTAATCTGGTGGGAGCTCAAGGTGCCTCTGGAGGCCTTGCTGCTCTTTGGAAGGAATTGGTGATTGATGTGGTAGTTATTAGAACCACCCGGTGGTGGAAGTGGTTGAAAATTAAATCAATGCAGCTTCAAACATGTTTTTTCCTTATTAATATCTATGGGCCCAATAACTCAAATATGAAATTGCAGATGTGGGATGAGTTGTCAGACATCATGAGGAATGACAAGGAGAATTTATTTATTCTTGGTGGAGATTTTAATGCTTTGCTTCGCCCTTCAGATAAAATGGGTGGTGTGGGTTGGAATAGGCAGAGTCAAAGAGATTTCAATTCTTTTGTCATGAATTTAGGGCTGATTGAGATTCCCTTAAGAATGGGGGAGTTCACCTGAACTAATAGGAGGAGTGGTTTTCTAAACATAGCAGAGCGGTTAGATAGGTTTTTTATAGCTGGAGATTGGTCGGAGAGTCATTGGAATTGTGTTGTTGAGATTTTATATATAACGGGCTCAGATCATTACCCTATTTGCCTTAGAATTCAAGAAGACAGCATCCCAGAGAGATGCCCATTTAAATTTGAAGCAATGTGGCTACGGGATAGCAATATCAGAAATCTTGTCGAATGGTAGTGGAGGAAAACTCCGGACAGTCCAGGTAACAAAGCCTTTATTTTTTTCAAAAAACTTCAGTTCTTAAAGGAGCAATTTAAGAGCTGGAATAGAGAAACTTTTAGGAATATTTTCAATGAAAAGGTTGAATTAGAAGAAGAGTTAAAAGCTCTTCATGAACATATAATTAGCCAAAGAATGGATGAAGAATCTTTCAAAAAAGAGAAATTGTTGAGCAAAGGATACTCGGAGGTGTTAGCAAGAGAGGAAATCTTTTGCAGACAAAAGTCTATAGAAACATGGTTAAAAGATGGAGACAAAAACACAAAAAAATTCCACACTTCAGTCAAAGTTCGAAGATCTCAGATCAAGATTTTTTCTATAAAGAACAAAGAAGGAGGGACCGTTACAGACTTAAATCAGATAAATCTGGAGGCAGTTAAACACTTTTCAGATATCTTCAGTGGTGTGGGGAACCATGGAGGAGACATGCCTCAAATTTTGGGGGTTATCCCTTCAAGTGTGAAGGAAGAACATAATAAAATGTTAATGTAACCGGTGTCAATGGAGGAGGTGAAGATAGTTGTTTTTGGTTTAGGTTTGGACAAATCTCCAAGGCCGGATGGCTTCATAGCCCTCTTTTTTCAAAAAATTTGGGACATCCTAGCAAATGATATTTTAGGAGTTGTGGAGGAATCAAGGAAGGGAGAGTTTGTATTAAAGGACTTCAACAACACTTTTATAGCCTTGATTCCAAAGAAGGCTGAGTTCACATCTTTTGATGACTTCCGCATAATCTCTTTATGCAACACCACTTACAAGATATTATCCAAAGTCATGGCGAATAGATTAAAACTAGTTATGGATTTGGTTATTTCTAGTGAACAAAGTGGATTTGCCCTGAGTAGATCTATTTATGAAGGCATCATCCTTGCACATGAAGTTGTTCATTCCATTCGGACAACAAGAACAGAAAAGATGATGGTTAAGGTGGATATAAGGAAAGCTTGTGATGAGGTGAATAGGGATTTTCTTCTAAAATTCCTTTGGAGATTTGGTTTCAGTTAGGAATGGATTGCGTGGGTGAAAAGTTATATCAGCTCCCCTCAATTTTCAATCATTATAAATGGAATCCCACAAGGCTTTTTTGAGTCTAAGAAAGGTATTTGGCAAGGTGATCCTCTCTCCCCCTTTCTATTCATTATTATGGTAGAAGTGCTTGGGCGGTTCATTTCCAAGAAGTGGGAAGAAGGGGTTTGGAAAGGTGTTCAAATTGCAGCAGGAGTGAATCCTTTAACACATCTACAATTTGCAGATGACACCTTTCTGGCAAGGGATGCTACAGCAAGGGAAGCTCGGGTTATGAAGGAGACTTTGGATGTGTATGAAAAGGCTTCAGGCCAGAAAGTAAATTGGAACAAATCTAAAATCTTCTTTTTTAACACCAAACCTTGTAAGCAGAGGGAAATTTGCAGAATCCTAGGTATGAAAGTGGGGTCTCTTCCAGGTAAGTATTTAGGAATCCCCATTTTTGGAGGTGCAAACAAATATGATTTGTGGAAGAATCTAATTGATAGTTGCACAAATAGAATGGATGGGTGGAAAAGTAGATGGCTTACATCAACTGGTAGAATTTTAATGTTAAGAACTATTGTGTCAGCTATTCCTATTTACTCAATGATGTGTTTAAAGATCCCCAACAAGGTTATTAATTTAATTCAACAAAGGATGAAAAAAATCTTTTGGAATGGAGCAAATGATTAGAACAAAATCCCATTATTGGCATGGGATAAAATTTGTCAAGCGAAGATTAGGGGGGGTGTTGGGTCGAGAGACTGGCATAAAATGAATATAGGTTTAGGGGATAAACTGGTGTGGAGCATATACACCAATCCAAACTAAATGTGGGTCAAAGTGTTGCGAAAAAAATATTTGGATTCTCCAGAAGATCATAGAATTTTCACAATTCGCAACCCCCCTAAAGGGTCAGCCATTTGGAATTTCATAGTGAATTATCGTGGGGTGGTCACTGATCATCTAACATGGCAGATTGGTAAAGGGAAAAAAGCTAAATTTTGGGAAGACTCCTAGGCAAGTTTTGCAGCAATACGAGATATAGGAGACTTCTCAGAGATAAAGGATCATTTGGTGCAACTTTGGGGTGATCGAGTAAAAGATTATATGCGGTGTATTGATGGAGATTTTGGAAAGGAATGGGTTTGGAAGGACCTTTCAACAACTGGCCTATCTTCCCAGTCTCAGCGAAGACTCAAGGATGTGTTGGATCAGAGGAAGATCTTTCTTATAGGCACAGAGGATAGGGTGATTTAGTGTGGTGCTCGGGATGAAAACTATTCAGTTAAATTGGGCTATCAATTTTTGGAAGGAAGGGAGGAGAGCTACTCAAGAATATGGGACCTATTTTGGAGCAAAGAGTGCATTCTGAAAGCTGGTGCTTTTGCGTGGTTAGCTGCCAAAGGTAGAATTCTAATAGGTGAGAGAAGGAAAAGGCTTGGTTTTGTGGGGCCTTCCAAATGTGTGATGTGCAGCAAATCGGAGGAGACAGTAGATCATTTACTTTTGAGATGTGAGGTTGCATAGAGGTGTTGGTCTGATCTTCAAGGGAATCTAAATTGGCAGGGTCCTCTTCAATGCTCCCTCGAAGAGATCTTTCAAAGTTGGCCAAGGCAGCCAAGTAAGTCGACCCTCTCAAGTGTATGGAGAATAAGCCCCTCTTTAGTCATATGGGAGATTTGGAAAGAGTGAAACTGTAGAATCTTTCAAAATAAGGTTGAAGATGTAAGTAGACTACTGCTCATAATTAATAGGGATATTAAAGAGGTTGTAGGTTAAGCTGCTTCCCAATCCTTTTCGGTGACTTCCCCCTTCACCTTAATGGACATGAATATTCAAAAAGCCTGGTCGGGAATCAAAATCAGGCATGGCTCAGTGGCAAATAATAGGGGGCAGAATAAGAAAGCATTGGAAGATTGGTGGAAACCTCCAGAAAAGGGTTGGTTTAAAGGAAACTTTGAGGGGGCAGCCTAATCTAGCAGAAGTGTGGCAGGAGCAAGTTTTGTTATGTGGAATGATAATGGAGATTTAATTAAGTGTGGAGCCAAAAGACCAAGGAGATGCACGAATAATGAGGCTAAAGTGAAAGCAACTCTACTAGCAGTTGGATTGGCTAGAATACAAGGTGTTCGAAATATCCATCTCAAAGGGGACTCCCTGATTATAATTCAGACTATAATGAATGGGGAGATCAAATCATGGAATCTTCAAGGATTCATCACTCTGATTAAAGAGGAGTTGATTTTTTTTTTAAATTTCAAAATTAGCCACATCCGTAGAGAAGGTAATCAGACTATTGACAGACTTTCCAAATGGGCTTAGTCCTTTGAATTAGAAGGTGAAGCTAGACTGGAAGATTTCCAAGGGATCTCAACACTGGGAGATGTGACAATGCAATGAGTGGTTTTTAGGCGTGGGACGAGTGATGTCGGGAGGGTGATGTCATCTTGCAGAAATATTTGTGCGGCTCCCTCTCTGGGAAAGTTGATTTGAAATATCACATAGGAATTGAAATGATGATCCGATCAGAAATGAGAACTACAACTGGAAGTGGCGATGTTTAAGGGATGCCCAATTTTTAATGATTAAGTTTTTCTTGGATATAACATTTAAAACCTTACACAAAGATTGGTGAGCAAGTTAAGATAGGTGGCAGATGTAATGACTACCTAAGGATAATGGAAGTGTGATGACATGATTAGCACGATGGTATGTCAAATCAATAATTAAGACCTGAGAATGGCCTATAAAAAGATGAAGTTAGTTGGGTTAATATTGACAAAGAGCAAAGTGATAATATTCATGAGCATATTAGGGTAGGGAGGAGGCGAATTTGTAGAGTGGAGGTGCTCGTAAATTTAAAAACATAGAGGCAAATTTCACAGTTTCCACTAAAAAGCAACAAAAGGGTTTCAAAGGAGCTGTGAGCAAAGATAGAATGTCGGGGCTTTTAAGATTCAAGGATGCAGAGGTGGTTAACACAGTGATGGAGGTCATGGGGCCTTTATTCATGGAAAATTCTTCAAGGTGGAAGGTGAATTTGGATATTATTTGAATGGTTATAGCTTGGGGTCTGGAAATTGGTAAAAACACAGAAACGGTAAAATGGGTAGTTACATCCATTTTCGAAGATGCAATGCTCCAGGGTTTGGACTCCATCTTGGAGTGGGCGGTGCCTGGGGTTGGTTTTGACTACTCAGAGGGTTTTGAAGAGGCTAAGGATGCTGATGAATTTGGCATAGTTTCCTTCGTTCGGTGGATGGGGAAGGTAGATAAGGAAGCCTATGTTTTGGAAAGGGCGTGGGCCTAGGAAAAACTCAAGGGGATAATTCTGAGTCATGAGAAGGAAGACAATGAGCTGACATGGGTATGGTTGAAGATGATTCCTAAAGGCAGGCGGTCAGGGGTGAGGAAATGAAGAATGGCTGAGGCAAGCTTCACAGACGACGCTGGGGTTGCTCTGGATTAGACTGAGTGGAAGGTTTAATTATATAAACATGTCTTATAAAGTGTCGTAAGATAGTTACAGTTGGTTTTTACAGTGCTTAGTGCAGTATGGCGGTTTATAGTTGGATCAATTTTCTGCAAGATGTAATAGGGTTTGGGTGGTTTTTGGTTATAGAAGGATAGGGAATGCAGTTCACCCTATGTGAAGAAGCGAGAAAGTTTATCAGAATGGGAAAAGGTATGTTGTAAATTATGTTTTTTGAGTCTAAGGGTTTTGGTGCTTAGGGGTTAAATAATGTAAGGATAATATCCATAGTAGGCCTATTTTGCAGTCAGGAAGCCCAAATTTTTGTTGTAATTTCTCTATATTATAATGCAATAAAATAAAAATTATTACCAACCCCCAGAAAAAGATGGAAGTGATAAATACAAATAAATAATCATGGATTGTTATTTGATTATGTGATCAAAAGATATTTAATTGCATAATAAAAATTATTTAATCAATGTTAAAAAGATGCTTAGAATAATTAAATAATTAAAAATTAACTAATTGTTGAAAGTGGAAAAGAAAAGTGATTTTTGAATTTGAATTAGAAGAATAAAATTAATATAATTAAATAATTAAAATTATTTAATTAATTAAGAGGAATGTTAGTAAAATGTCATGTCGTAGGCGTCGAGACATTTTTAGGTGTCTACAATACGTACTAGTCCTCTTATATGTAGTGTGGTAGGCCCAAAGCACAGCATGTACTTTTATATCCCAAACTACCCTATTTCCATCACACATCTTGGTCAATGCCTTCCCAATTATCTTGGTCGGTGCTTCACTTGCCCCAATAGCTTGCAAACAATATGGTGAACTCTTGTTGTGCATAATCATGAAATTTTGAAGTAGCTCCCTGATCATGTTATTGATAAAATACTTCCCTTAATCATTGGCAATGATTAAAGGTCATACATACCTTGTAATTATGTTCCCATATAAGAACCTTATGGTAGTATTGGTCGTGCAATCCTTTTTTAGTTCTACTTCCACCCACTTTGTCAAATACTCCACTCTGGTGATGATGAATGTTGTCTTTAAATGCCTTGTTGATGGATCAATTGGTCCAATCAAATCTATCGTCCATTTCTTAAATAAATTCTAAGCTATTAATGACCTTAGAGGGATCTCATCCCTTGCAATAGGTCTTCCTACCCTTTGACAAATGTCACAACATTTTGCATACTCCTTTGTGTCCTAGTTCAGCGTCGGCCACCATAATTTGACAATTAACAATCTTCTAGTTGTAGTTTATTTGTTATTGTGTCCTTTGATAATGTCTTCACAAGCTTCCTTTGAAATGTATTGTATTTCATGCTCGTAGACTATTCTCCTCAATATGTAATCTCTTCCCAAATGGTATAACTCTTCTTCAACTAATGTCTATAATTTTACCCTCTGCATTGGTAATCGCCTATCTTTCAATGAGATAACCTTGGGAAATTCTCTTGTGGAAAATGGGATAGCAATGTCTCCTAGTTCCTCTAATACCGCCTTGATATAAAACAAAAGTTCTCTTGGTAAATCCTCACCTTGGACCTCCATTTCTTCTCTAATCTCTATTCTAGGCAAGTAGTCTAGACCTTGATTGTTCTTCCCTAGCTTTACCATGATTTTGAAATTAAACTCTTAAAACAACAACAACCATCTGCATATTTGTCCACGTGTGACCAATTTTTTTAACAATTACTTCAAATGTTCATGGTTAATGAAGAATTTAAATGGTGTAGATAACAAATAATGTTTGTACTTCTACAATGCATATATCATAGCCAACACTTCTCTTTCAATGAAATTGTAGTTTTTCTCGACAGTAGATAGCTTCTAGCTGGCAAATGAAATTGGATGGTCTTTTTTCCCATTAGGTTGGGCTAACATTACTCCTATTGCTATTCCAAAAGCATAAGAATGAACATGGAATGGTATATTCTAATCTAAGAATGTCAAAATAGGTGCCTCTACAATCTTCTACTTTAAAGTATCAAATGCCTTTTGTAGTTGATCATTTCGGGCTATACTCATGGCATTCTTATTCTTCAACAATTCCTCCATTTGTTCGACAATGCTATAATATCACTTAATACATTTTTGGTTGTATCTGGTATATCCCAAAAATAGCTTTACTTCTAATGCAGTCTTTGGTGGCAATAGGTTCGGTATCAAAGTGACCTTCATTGGTCTACCATTAGTCCTTCCTTGCATATAATATGGCCTAACAACATCCCAAAAGGTACCACAAACATGTGTTCCTTTGCATTCAACAATATCCACATATTTCTACACATGTATAACATAATTTAGAGCACCTAAATGTGATCTTTCACCAGTCCATATATTGTCTAGTCATCCAAGTAAACCTCCTGAAAATCATGTATAAAGTCTGAGAAATTATTGATCGTGATCTAGCTAATTATTGGATGTGCATTCTTCAATCCAAAGGTCATCTTTATGTACATGTAGGATCCCCACTCTATTTCCAAATTTATCTTTATTCGATCTTCTTCCCTAACCTTCACCTAGTGGTATCTAGAAAATCCATCTGTGAATGGATATATTTCTCTTCCAGCAACTGATTCCAAGATTGATTCTATGAATGGAGTATGAAATGGATCGTGAATGCAAACTTTATTCAACTCTCAAAAGTCTACATGAATCCTTGTCTCTCTTGTCTTATTATTTTGAATCACCGTGAGACTTATTGATGCAAGAGCGTCCCTGGTCGATGAGCAATCTTGCATCAACCAAAAATATTTGCTTTCAGTTTTGTTCTTGTTCTGTGTTGCAACTTCTGTGTTTCTTCTAGAATTATTCGATAGTTGTTCATTTCCTATTGCAGATCATATTTTTGGCTTCCAAATGTGTTCTTATTCTTTATTCTATATTTATAGTTCATTTGGATAATTTTCCAACAAGTTATCGCTTTTGAATTGTTTGTTTCTTGGTTTCGGAGTAGTTTTGATCTTATCATCTACGTTGGAGATTTCTTCTTATGCAGAGTGATTTCTTGTCTTGTGGATCATTTTGGCACCGCAAACAATTTTCTTCGATCCTTGGCCGACCTTCCTTGGTGATTCATACTTCATTTGGGTTCTTGGCGGAGGAGATCCTCACGTTTTGGGTCTGACCTATCTTACACGTTTCATTTTCCTTAGTAGATGTAATCTTTTGTGGCCAACCTAGATATGTTCTGGATGGTATATATATTGTTGTATGTGATCCTTTGAGAGACAACTAATTATTATGATGATATAGATTAATAATTTGTAATTCAATACTTCTTGGAGGTTCGGATGAATTGTGTTTTGGAATGTAGTCTGCAACTGGGCATGTAGCCTGCATGTAACCCATATGTTACCAGATGTTCTATGATGAATATATGATGATGTGAATGTATGATTTTCCATTTTCTATGTTATGTGTTGTTGCTTTCGTTGTGTTACTCTTACTGCATGATCTGGATTGTTCTCTTTGAGGATCCTTTGGATCATGGCTGTGTCACTTATCCATTCTAAATCATCTACTAGTTTTATAATTTTGGCACGTAGCATCTTGTCCAACTTTACCTTTACTTTCCTCTTTTTGAACACACCTTAGGACTAAGAGGGAGGAGTGAATTAGTCTAGACATTAAAAAATTCATCCTTAAACTTTTATCTTTCCCAAAAATAATCAACTTATCTTTCACTTTATTAGTAACAATGAAGAATAAAGCAAATTAACATAATGCACAAGAGAACACCAAATTTATATGGAAAACCCAAACAAGGAAAAACCATGATGAGAGTCAACTCACAATATATGAAAAGATTACAAATACGTTTTAGGCTCACTTCCAAGGAATCACACTACCACCTAAAAGACTTGCATGTTAAGATACACTATCCCAGGGCAAGATACACAAGGACTTGGAGGATGAAGCTCATTGCTTGAGAGCAAGATACAAAAGGACTGGCAAGATGAAGCTCACTGCTCCAAAACAAGGTACAAAAGAACTTGCAGGCTCAAGATCACTTCTCTAGGGCAAGATTCAATATCACAGCATATGAATCAACATGATAATGTCTTCTCCAAAATGAAGCTACACTTGAACCATTATCACAAGTAGTCAACTCCAACAACAATCACCAACACACTGTCACTGTGTTCGTATCACACAATTTTGCAAGTGATATGATCATCAAAGCATATTCACACATATTCTTGTTTACTTTCTTACATCACAACACCCACACACATAATTCCAAAATGATTAATATATACCACCTTCTTCATTACAAAAATCAATTAGGTTGGCTAGAACAAAGGATAACCATAGGAGTTATTAATCTAAACACGAACATCATTATGATGAATGCAGTCCAATTCAAGAGATAGAGAGGACCTAAAAAATCATATTACACTTCTTTAAGTAGCTCCAAATAATACACATGTTGATGCACATCATCCAAGGATGGTAACAAGGTAATGTGTAGATATACAATATAACACATAACCAAATGACCCAAAACATAGCATCCAAAATGAATAAACTCAATGAAACTCCCCATATGCCAAACGTAGGACCCAAATACAACTTAACAAACTCTCCAAAGTTGGAATAATACCATAGCACAAACTAGAAAATGAAACTTTGTCATCCAAATTACAATAATTACCTAGAAGACTTGATATCAAACACAATGTAACACCAACTATAACATTCAACACCATGCAAAGCACATGAGGACATTCCCAAAACATCCAATATCATTCCCAAATATTTCTTTCTCACTATCACATCTATACATGCTAGCGCAACACAAATAGACATAGAACACTTCATTGATAGAATGCCAGGAACACTATCTTGAACATAACATCCATAAAAAATCTTCCATAACACTTTAATACCTGAAACTGGAACTGAGACAATGCACAAACATCACAACCATGTCCTCCAAGTTGCAACACTTCAAACATAAATATGAAGAAATGTAGATCATTTTCTAGAGCAACCAAATCCACTTCTGACAAATAGCCAAACTATCAACAAACAACAACCACTAGCCACATCAACTGCAACAACATGAACCTAAAAATATAACAGTACAATGTCCACATAGAAGAAACATTATGTCCAAATACACAAGATAAAGTTATAAAGTGTGAAAGAATGTAAAGAATTCTCCCATATATACTTTAAATACTCCTTGCACATAAAATCTCCTCATGCAAAGAAAATTTAGAAACAACATTAACCTGAGCAAGAGTAATAGAGGAAGGCAAATACTCACCACCATCATCACATAATCATCATGCCACGAATACACGACATACTATCATCAACACTTCATATAGACTGTAGACATTAGATACCGAGAAGGTGGACATCCATAACCCAAAGCAACTGTAACCACAACCATATGTATTGTATAACATCTTCCTCAATCATGACAAAATCAGCCTCAAAAAACCATAACAAAACAATCTCCACAACTTCAGTACTCATCAAGGAAAAAACATGTTGTCAGGCATTAGGTTGACATCAATGATAACATATATTGCCAACACCTCATCTTTGGATTTAGCCTATGAGGCCTCTTTTGGACCGGTTTGATTCTATCCTTCCGTTGGAAATTCATTGTGCCTACTTCCTCCTTAATCTCTTTCGTCTCTATGAATGTTCTAGGGAACATGTATTTATATTATGAGAGAGTCTATTAAACTTGATCTACCATATTTTCATCCCAATAGTCTCCTATTTTGATTAGTTTATGGTCTCCTTATGAGCTACAATATTTGTCTCCTTCGATTTAACCGAATTACTGTAGTATTTTCCTTTATTCTCAGTGGATTCCTCTATCTCCTTTTCACCCTGATCAATCTTAATATCTAAATCCTTTCTTTCCTCATCATCCCAATGAGTTGCAATATGGATATATACATCTTCGCTATAAAAATAAAATGCATGGAGAAATTTTTAGTTACATCATCTCATGTTTTGGTTTCTCTCCTCTACTCCTGGATGATGTACCATGCTTACAACAATTGAATGTATAATCTCCTATTATACTCATACCATTCCTCCTAGAATTGAATGCATATGTCTAAGTGATCTTGTGGCAATATATCT
This sequence comes from Cryptomeria japonica, assembly GCF_030272615.1. Classification (NCBI taxonomy): domain Eukaryota; kingdom Viridiplantae; phylum Streptophyta; class Pinopsida; order Cupressales; family Cupressaceae; genus Cryptomeria; species Cryptomeria japonica. The sequence continues at coordinate 86,481,083 of NC_081412.1, forward strand.
CCATCATACTTTGGTATGTTTAAGAATTCCCCTTTTTCTAGTAGGTATCTACCTTTGATTAGTATCTTGAATGCTTCGCAACACCTAACAATCTTCTTGTGTGTTGAACCAACATGCAACATTTCTAATCAATGTATGTTTTAGGATCTCCAATCTATGGCCTTCATTTATGAAAGTTATTTCAATCTAAGAAATATATGCCCTTAAATCGCCAATCCTAAAATATTTTGGTAGTGAAATGTGAGACATGCCTCTTGAAATTGGACCAACTTGAAAAGATACCTCGTCCTGATCACTCCTACTATTAGTGCAAATGTCTTCCAGTACTTCCTCTTCACTAGAGTATTTCTTGGTGGAATCTTCTTCGAGTGTATTGTCTTCACTAGAGTTTTCTTTTAGCAACTCATTTGTGGCAAGCCTTTTGATCATGAACATCCTCCAAGAACCAACGATCCTACTAGACTACACCTATGATTATTCATTCATCCATGCTTCTAGTACTACCTTTCTATTTGTAGTCCCATCAGTCTCATTCATCTCAATTTCTCCTTCAGAATTATGTTCTTCTTCACTTCTAAGTAGTGAACAATCTGGCTAAAGTATTGATCTTCCTATCATCATCCCCACAGTATGTTGCATTTACTTCCTCAAAATAAGTTCCTTTCAGACTTTTTCTTAAAGGAATATGCCCCATCCTTTGACTGTTTGCTCAATAATTTGATCATTTTGTTTCTTAGTTTGTCAGAATTGTTCTTCCTCTTCAAAGATTTCCTCTTTATTTGTGACTAATGATTTCTTCTTTGCCTTGGCCTCTTATATAGTTAGCATTGTGACCTTCCCTTTGTTGTTTAGTTCAGAGTCCATGTTGGATTCCTCCCATTCTGTATTTCTTTCATCAAATATATATTTGACATCTCTTCTAGCCACGTGACATATCCTTATTCCTACTTGGGGTGTCTTTGGTGTTTTATAAATGATACTCACCCCTCTAGGTGTATTTTAATTCTATAGATCATCGTTTTGTATTGTTGGTATCACATTCTTGTAGTGTTGTCTTGCATTTTCACAATTGAATAGATCATGGTCCTCTTAACCACAATATCCACACACATCCCTTTTCTTTCCCCAACATTCTATTGCATAATGACCTATTTTATTGCAATTGAAACAGGTTGCATTAGATATTTGTCCTTTACCTCAACCTCAACCTCTTCCTATATGATATGATACTTTGTTGAAAGGCTACATATTTTAAATTGCATTATCGCTTCTCTAGTTTTGTTGCCATGGTGGTAGTCTATATCTAGCCTCCTCAGCATGTAACTTTCTATCTACCAATCCCTTCACATATGCCGTATCTTTGTCATAATAAGTGGGAAGGTCAACTTGCTATCTCATGATCATCCCATTGTCTGAAAATCAACTTTTTCGTGTATTTGCCTTCTTCTCTCCAATATCCTCAGGGCATTCATTCCACACGTGACCTTCTTTGCCACTGTCTAAACACCAAATGCTCAAGCTCTAAGGTCCTATTTCTTGCTTCATGATCTCTTATCACAACCATAGTTGTTCCAATTCTAATTGCAACTGTTCAATCTTTTGGTTTTCTCTATCCTTCTTCGCCAGGTGCCATGATTGACTTTATATCTTGCAAGCCAATGTTACTAATTCTAAATATATTGTAAAATAATACCTTCTAATTCTATTTGCAATTTTGGTGTTACCACTAAAATGAACCATTCCACATCTTGCTTGTCATTAAGGGATTTCTCTGGTCTCCTTGTCACTTCCTTTAATCTTTTGACATTCATTTGATTGGCTCATTCTCCCACACGGACAAATCCCACAATTTGGTCACTCCTTCTGTTGGAAGTTTTGGGCTACCAAAATTATTCAAAAACATTGTCCTGACTCCATACCATTCCTTGTCATTTTGTGGTTATGCTTCATGATACCACTTTAGTTGTTTGTTCTTTAGTGATCCAACAAAGTAATTTAACAGTTTGATGTTATCTCAAGTTTCATTATGGCTCTACCATATTGAATCCAACAAGAAAATATGTTATGTATCATTGTTTGTATCCTTCTCAAAGATGAGCATCTTCCACATACTACCCATGGTATCTTCTTCATGGGAGGTATTCCCTCCTTGACTTCTGAAATTATTTTAATTCGTAGGTGTGTTGTTTCCTAGGTTAAAACCCCACACAATCACTTGATTGTCACCTACAAAATTATCCCAATATATTGTGTATGTTGTCCACAAATTATCTATATATTCATTTCTCTCATATTATTCTTCGCTAGTTGTATTTGTAAAGATGTATTTGGCATAGGGGATGACTCCTGGATTTGGGTGGTGACTATTCAAGGTACATGTTCAGTTCTAGAGACGAAGTTTGAATGATAATTGGTGTCTATTTGTATACTTCTAATATTCTCTTAGGATCGAGACTATTTTCCTCCACAATTTCATTTTCTTCTTCTACAATTTTATTCTTTTCCTCTATGGAATTGTTGGCTTCCAATATCTTTGCTTTCCCCTTTCCATCATTAGTTGCACCCTCTTTGGCATGCTTAATCTTCCCCTTGAATTTCCCTCTTCCAACTTGCCAAATTTATCTTCATATCTCTTTTCCATTTATTTCAATCTTCTACGATGTCTTTTCTCTCTTTCTTGAGTTTGTCTTTCTCTCATTTCATCAGTATTCATGCCCATTTCTTCCACAATCAATTATCTAGTTTCTCTTTTGCTTTTATTATTTCCTCTTTTTAGAGTATTTTGTTCTGGTCTTCTCTATATATTCATAAATTTATCTTTTCATCCTCCCAAACTCAAACACTCGTGCCTTTTTAGGGGTCTTTTTGGATCCTAAACCCCTTTCGATTCACCCTCCCCCGATTGCCTACCCCCTTCTCACACAAGTGACCTTAAGGTGTGGCACAAATCAATTTTCAACCACTTTACTTCCTTTTATACTAAATATTTCCTCATTGTTCACTCTAGGCTCCTGACAATGGAACCAATGTTAGAAAGAAGAATGGGAAAACTATCATGTAGAGATTTGTATCCCTGATATATCATATTGTATTTTTTATACCCAAAGGAAACAACAAAGGAAATCAGTATATGTAGAAGTAAATCAAAACAATAAATCATTCATATCTTAACATTTCATAAAGCATAATCAAAATACATACAATTGCACTGGCAACAACATCATTGTATTATATCTTTTATCTCCAAAATACATTGCATGTTTTGAATCTCAATCTTTATATCTCCTATCTCTTATATATCTCTATCTCATCAGTCATTCCTACCTCTTCTGGATATCATTTACAAGGCTATTATATACAACTGTCGAGATGGGATATTACTCTTATAGTCAACCTAAGGTCTATTTCTATACCATAGACCAAATGCGGTAGCTTGAGTTGATTTTGTTACTGGTCCATTTTCTGTGAACACAAATCTTAAACTATTACAAAATAAGAAACGCATACAAAAGGATATATACAAAATGCAAAAATATTAACAATAAACACAAGATATATCATGGGGAAAATTCTTTTGGGAGAAAAATCCCACACTCCAAAAGCCACCCAATATATTATTTAAAAATCAACAATGAAACACAATATACTTGCAGAGAAAGCTTCTCACATGAGTATCTGTTAGTCCCAACCAGTACTGAGAGGGGAGGGGTGAATCAGTACATTACCGGTTTTTACTAATTGATACTTTTACTTTAAGTATGAAATAATTAACCATTCACCAATGTATACATTTACTACAGAAGATTAAGCATACATGAAAAGATTCATAAAGACACACAAATTTATCTCGTGGAAACCCAATAGGGAGAAAACCACGATGTGAGTAGGAACTCACAAAATTTGTATTCTTCTGGATTACGCCCGATGAAGAGCCATCCCTGTTAAGAGATTACAAAGACACTGGTTAGGTGCCACCCAATTAAGGGATTTTGATCAAGGTCGGCTAGTGCCTTTACCCTGTTAAAGGTAGCCTGGTTAAAGGACTTAGAACATCAATAAAGATGTTACCCGGTCAAGGGATTTATAAAATAGGACCTGTTAAATTCCACCCAGTTAAGGGATTTATGTTGTAGTTATTAGAAAGCAACATATGGATGATCAAATACAAAAAGCTACACAGTATCTCGATTAGATCACAATTAAGTATCACTCTAGGTCTACATCAGTTGTGCTTGTTCTCCACAACTCTGTCTTCTGTCGGTTGACTGGTACTTGAATTCTACACTGTCAGTCCTCTGTCACCTGAGTCACTACTCAATGAAACCCCCACTCTACCGGTCCTGTGTTCACTTTCACATTGACTTCATTCACCTTGACAACAACCATCTCAAGAATGAGATATGTGAATTTATAGACCCTTTAGTTTATTGCCAACTTGTCTCTCCAAAGCATATCTTTCAAAATTTTGTTGTCAGGCCTTAAATTGCACTTCTAAAATCATGTAGGAATCTCTATCAGTCTATTCGAATATGTTGATAAGTCTGCCTGTTGATTGAGAGAAGACTCTTGATTTAGCTGGTTGTAACTGAACATTACTAGTCTGTCAGTTACTGACTCTTCTGGTGTATCGATTTACTCATCTCTACCTGATCTCCTTACTGCTTTCCAGTCTTTTCATTGCTTGTTGGTCTACTGCATGTCGATTTACTTAATGCCTGTCGGTCTACTGCTTGCCGATCTCCTTACTGCTTGTCGGTCTTCTCATTGCTTGCCGATTCACTCACGACCTGTCAGTTTACTCACTGCCCGGTTTACTCACTGCCTGTGGACTATGAAGACTAAGGAGATGATGTTGCCAACAATGAAAACCATACCATTTAGCGGTCATACAAAATTGCATCAGAATGCCAACAATATCACCAACCAGACATCTGGAGGTAACTCAATAGCTATAACACTCTTACACACAACCTCCATCTCATACACCTAATATATAGGAGATACAATACATGAAATTGTCAAATGGTATTACAAAACCACAAGCTAAAACCAACCAAAAATTAGTGCACAACTTATCTACAGTCCAAGATGCCTTATGATGTGTTAAAACACACAACAACACATATAACCTCCTTTTACATCTCATTTATGTGTTCAACGTGTTTTTTATATTTCCTGTTTTAGGAGACCCAACTTTTAGAGGCCATAACTTTTGAATTGGGCATTTGATTGACAAGTTGTTTAAAGCATCAAAAAGCTCATGAAGCATTCTATCAAGCTCTAACCAGCTTCACTGATCCAAGCCATTTTAGAGCCTCCAAGGTCTTAAAATTTGACTTTGAAGGTTTCATTTGTAACTTTAAAAAATAGAAACCTTAATATCTTCAAATCTAAACATGATCTTGCAACAAAAACTTACCAACATACTTATTTAGCCAATTGGTAGCTTTGAGAAATATTTTGAACCAATTTGTGCTCAAATGTAAATTTACTATAAATATTAACTCTACCTAAATGAAAGGTTGGGACACCATTTTCCTAACATTCTCTCACTTGTCAAACACCTTGCAAGAATAAAGAGAGTATCAACACCATAATTTAATTGTTATGGGCCATGAGACTTATAGACTTCAAACACCATCTGAACTTCTTTGTGCTCACCAATTTTGTCAATACATCTACTCCATTTGTCAAAGTGTCCACCTTCCCCAATTTTACCTTCCCATCCTCTACCATATCTCAACCAAAATAAAACTAAACATTAAAGTGCTTTGTTCTGGCATGGAAAGTCAAATTCTTTACTAAGGAAACGACACTCTGACTGTCACAACAAATAGTAATCAACCTTGCATCAAACCCAATATCTAAACACAACCATCTAAGTCAAATGACTTCCTTACAAGAATGTTTTGGCAATATACTATACCTTTGTCATGGACAAAGTGATTACATATTGTCACTTATTCATCCAACTAATAGCATCACCATACATAGTAAAGACATAACCACTGGTGGATCTTTTGTTGTCAATGTCACTTTCCCAATTTGAATCTACGTATCAACAGATACTCATAGAATATCAAGGTTTGGTAGGATAACCATGATAGCATAAGTAATAATTAGAAGTACCCCTCAAATATTTGAGCACTCTTTTAAATGCATCATAATATACTCATCTAGGATTAGCCATATATCAACTTAGGACTCCCATTGTTTGGGCAATGTTTGGTCTTGTACAAATCATAGTATACATAAGACTTTCAATAAAACTCATGCATGGTACATTGGCCATGTCCTCCACCTCAATAGGAGATTTTGGACAATCCTTCACAAATAACTTTGTTCCCAATGCAATAAGAACTATCATAGACCTACAAGTTGTCATGGCGAATCTCTGTAACACTAAATTCACATACCTACTTTGGCTTAGCCAAAGCTTTCTGTTAGCTCTGTCTCTTCTAATATCCATTCCTAGACAGTAACATATATCATCCACATATAACACAATAATGAGAATGAAATCATTATTAGTTTCAAAGTAAATACAATGACCAGACTTCAAATTAGAAATCAAATATCCAACAATAACATATCATCCACATATAATGCAATAATGAGAATGCGGTCATTATTAGTTTTAAAGTAAACATAATGATCGGATTTAAACCTCTTAAATCCCAAACTCAACACATAGGTATCAAAATTTTGGTACCACATCCTAAGAGATTGTTTTAGACCATACAAATATTTGTTCAACTTGCAAACTAGATTTTCTTTATCTTTCACCATGAAATTCTTTGGCTATGTCATATACATTTTTTCCTCCAAATCACCATGAAGGAATGTTCTCTTCACATCCACTTGCTCACTTTTCCAATCTCAAACCGTAGCAAGTGATAACAAGAACCAAATGGATGTCAAATTTGCAATGAGAGAGAAAATATCCCCATAATCTACTTCCTCGAGTTTGGAATACCCCTTTGCAACCAACTATGCTTTATGCTTCTCAATACTACTATCGGGACCCAAATTTTTCTTGAACACTTATTTGCATCCCACGAGCTTATGTCCTTTACGCAAAGGTACGAGATCCCAAGCATTCTTCTTCTTCAAATATGCCACCTCATTATTCATGGCTTCCATCTAGGAATTTGCATCACTCATACTCATAACCTCTCCAATAGTCTTAGGCTCATCAATGTCAACAATAAACAAAAATATACAACTAGAATGTAACAATGAATAACCAAACATATTTGATTGTTACCCGATTCTGGTGTTAAAGGTTGAGGTTGAGGTTCTTTATCTTCTTATGAACTTTCAAAGTTGCTACAATTCTCATCATCAGGTACACCAAGAGCTTGTAGTTCTTCTTTCTCATGGGTAGATGGAACCTAAAATACCTCCTCATTTTGTTTCTCCCCTTTCTTTGGTTGCAACTCAATAGTGGAATTTTTCATCTCTTTCAAAATGAAACTATTATCATAGAGAACCTTCTCCATCATTGGATCCCAAGGCTTGTACCCTTTTACATCAACACCATAGCCGAAAAAGATATACTTAACAACCTTGTTCTCCAACACATATTTTTTCACATACAACATGAGCATAACCTTCACAACCAAATACTTTGAGGTGCTTCGTAAAAGGTTTCTTCCCTAACCACACCTCCATAGGTGTCTTATCGTGAAGTGTTGATATAGGATATTTATTTATCAGATAACAGGCAGTGGTTATAGCTTCAGCCCATAACTTTTGTTCGATTCTAGCACCACTAAGCATACTCCTAGCAATCTCCATCAACATCTCATTTATCCTCTCTACAACTCCACACCTCCATAGTGTCTCGTAAAATGTTTCTTTCCTAACCACACCTCCATAAGTGTCTTATCATGAAGTATTGATATAGGATATTTATTTACCAGATAATAGGCAGTGGTTATAGATTTAACCCAAAACTTTTGTTCGATTCCAACACCACTAAGCATACTCCTAGCAATCTCCATCAATGTCTTATTCATCCTATCTACAACTCCACTATGTTGAGGGGTGTATGGAGTTGTTTGATGCCTCTTAATCCGATAGTTTTTATAGAACCTATCAAAATTTGTTGAGCAAAACTCACCACCATTGTCAGTCCTCAAACATTTAATCTTTTTACTACTCTGTTTCTCAACAAGAGCCTTAAACGCCTTAAATCGACTAAAGAATTTAGATTTACTTCTGAGAAAATAAGCAAATGTCCTTATACTATAGTTATCGATGAATGAAATGAAATACACAGATTTTGAAATCAAAGGAACATTAACAAGAGTGAAAATATTATAACATGTATCAATTCTAACAATTCAAAATATTTGTAAGAACTAGAGTAAAAATGAATATCATTTTGTTTATCATAAATTCATTGTTCACAAAAATCAAACTCAAGATTACAATTATCAATCCCCTCAACGAGACATTTTTTTTTAGGGTTTTGAGACCCTTCTCAGCAATATGACCAAGTCTTTGTTGCCATAACATTGTCTTCTCCGCTAGGAGTTTCATCTCCAAAGCAGTGGCACCCTTAGGTAACTAGAAAGCATGACTATTAGATGTAGAAGAAAAAATCCTCTTCACAACTCGATCTGATAGCAAGGATGAAGAAACTAGAGCCCTCTTCTTAGACTCCACATAAGCACTATTGCAATAAACCATGCATAAATATAGTTTATACAAGGTTCCTATCCAAACACCCTTAGTAAGCACCATAGAACCTTTATTCATTTTACATCCTCCTTGCAAGAAAATAACTTACACACCCATATCACCTAGTTTACTTACAAAAAGTAGATTATGTGCCAAAATTGGGATGCTCGTTCCACCATTTATCCCCTTAACTTTGCCATCTTGGAATCTAATATCAACTCTTCCAAGGCCAACAATCTTTAGACAAGAGTCATCATGAAGATACACCTTCCTGTCATCATATTCTTCATACTCTAAAAACCAACCCCAATGTGAGGTCATGTGAAAAGGTGCACCCAAATCAATCAACCATGCATATTATCATGCATGTGTTGCTAGAGCAACAAATGCTTCACCATCATCTTGAGATGATTTATCTGAATTTAAATCAGAGGATCTCTTCTTCTTCTTTTTCTCCTCCTTACACTCTTTTTGGAAGTGACCAATTTTTCCATAGTTCCTACATTTTGCCTTGGACTTTATAGGAGACTTAGATCTCCCATGAGATTTGGATCCACCTCTTTCATATTTCTTGTCTTTCTTATTTCCTTTCTCTTTTGATATACCATGAATCACAAGAGCCTCCTTAGTTGATTGAGAAGTATTCCTCTTTGTCTCTTCAAAAAGTAACGGTGCTACCACCTCATCCATCTTAAACTTGGTGGTTGCACTTCCAATAGCCATAACAAGGTGGTCCCATGAGTCAAGAAAAGAACACAACATAAGCATGCAATGATCCTCCTCCTTGATTTTATCACCAAAAGAACTCAAATGAGCAATAATCATGTTAAATGCATTGAGATGATCAACAACGTATCCTCCATCTTCTATCTTCAGAGAATACATCTTCTTTCTCGAGAAAAGTTTTTTTACTAGGGATTTAGCCTATTAAACATCTCCAAGCTTCTTCCAAATATCTTTTGTAGTCTTCTCTTTGTGGACATTTAATAGAACAAAGTTTGCTAAAAAGAGCCTTATGAGACCCCTATCTTTTCAATCCATCATATCCTAAATATCTTGTGCTAAATTTTGAGGTTTTATTCTAGATATTGTAGCCCACATAAGTCGATCTATGAGCATATCCTCCATCTTTAAATTCCACAGTTTGAAGCTACTATCATTAAAAATACCCAGAATATATATGTGCTTGCCATTTTCTTCTTGCAACTACATTTTAAAAATACTCTACAAAAGCTCCCACTCAAATTGAGATCAATATTTAAAAAAACTTTCTATCCAACATTGGGACCAAAATTGGCTAGACTCTAATACCAACTAAAACGAAGCTAAGGTGAGGGAAACACTTCTTAACACTAATCTAGTGGGGGAGATAATGCAAATTTTCTTACAAATCTTAAAGTATTAAAGATTAAGAAACACATACAAAATGAGATATACAACATGCTGCGTTGACTTGAATTTCATCCTGAGAATGCTACCTGTAACAAGTTAGTTTCACAAAATACAAATGGAAATGCTACAGGAAATCCAAACTCAACCAATGAAACTACATGGAGTACATATGAAATAAAATACTAATATTACCTTCATGGCTTATGTCTCATTGTGTCCTAACTCCATTGTTCCTAGTTGCAGATGGTGTGCTCTCAGACAATGCATTGATGGCTTCCAAGATGGCATATGAAGAATGGACTGATAACTTGTAGTTAACCGATACTATGATATGCAATACTACATGATTATGCTAAATGATTATACTATGATGCTATATGATATTTGCTATTTTCTATTTGCTTCAAGATTAAAACTCATGGATGCATATGGTTAATTTGAAGACTAAGTCTCTCTCAACTGAAGCTCTTGATTTTATAGACCTTGAAAGGATTGGATGATGTGGCTCAGATCAACGGTCCTAATCAGATCTGCAGATTTGGATGGCTGTGAACAAAGGTGAAGGTTGAGAGAAAGGGGGAAGGAGAAGACAAGTGTCACTCATCTCACCTTGACTGGGTTGCTGACTGAGGGAATATAGGGATGGTTAGAGAAAATTTAGGAATGAGAGGACAAGTGGACTCGAGTCCTTCCTAAGATGTAGGGGGTGTCGGAGAGAATATAGGAGATGGTTATGAAATATGTGTACATACACAATGTTCATTAAGTTTAGAAGTTGGAGATAAATGATGAATTAATATTTAAGAAATATTAATTTCCTTAGCCACATGTTGGATGAGTTGGCAAAGGGAAGATGAAGTGGAGATGGAGGGTGAGTTGAAAAAGGGATTTAAATAATTTAAGAAATCATTTAATATTTGAGACTATAGGATAGGAGAATAACTATTAAATATTATATATTTAATTGGTTGGAGGAGATAATTAAATATTAGATATTTAATTAACTTGGTCAGAGGAATAATTAAATATTAGATATTTAATTAATTTAGAGAAATAAGATAGATGAATTAATTAATAGAAAGACATGAAAATGAATTAAATAAATTAATATTTTCAGATTAACTATTTAATAGAAGAATAATTATTAAATAAATATAAATTTAATCGGTCATAGCCATTTTTATGTGTATACATTTTGCCCCTCTTTGAAATGATGTTGAGACAACATTGTTTCGAAGATTAAATCAAGTCTCGATAATGCGCCCAATGGAGATGAAAGTCCTGATTGTGTGCCCCCTCAGAAGATTAATCATGAATTTGTTGAAAACTTTGGTTTGAACGATTGATCTCATGATAATTGATAAAAAAATCTGTCAATTAAATTAATTTGTAAAAAACAAATTAAATTGCCCCATTGAATAGTATTAAGTACTCTTCAAATAGTAAATATAAAATTAACCAAGGCTAATTTTAATTTCATTGTTATCCTTGTCAGCTTGTGAAGAAAATATTCTTGTTGAGGTGGCGAAATGGTGATTCCTATGGAGAACCATCGTTTTGAGCATGTTCGGCGATATCAGCAACCTCCCGAGTATGGGTATCCGGTATGTATCTTATTCCGAGCTTTGTTTTCAAGTTTTCGTGCAAATTTTCATGTTTTAGGCGCGCTTTTGAATTTTAAATTTTTTTTGAATTTTTTCGGCATTAGGTTAATGCATTTGCATTTTGTTTTAGCGCATATGCAATTAGGTTTAGTGCATTTGCATAGATTAGCGCAAATGATCTTTTTGTTAGCGCATATGCATAGGATAGCGCAAATGTTTCGTGTGTTTGCACTTTTGCAGCCAAAACTAGCACTTTTGCTTGTTTTGCGCATATGCTTTTAGAGTTAGCGCATTTGCTCAAAAAAATAGCGCAAATGCATTAGTTTAGCACATTTTCCTTTATATTTAGCACATATGCTCAATAGGATAGCGCAAATGCTTAAAATTGATGTTTTTGATAAGTGCAAAGGCTAAAAAATCACTTTGATGATTAGATTTAACATGTTTAATGCGCATTGATGATGAATAGGGACCTGATTGAGTGATTGCGTGATTGATTTGATTGATTGATTGATTGATAAAGTAGCTCTAAGAAACTGATTTGGTTTCGGATGCAAGAACTTAGCAGAGTTTTGATTGAACTCAATGATTGATAGAAAACCATGATTGATAGGTTTTAAAATGATTTGATAGCTTAAGTTGCTTCATTTTGATTTGATAGATAGATATCGTAGATTGCTTTAGTTTGATTTGATAAATAGATAGCGTAGATTTCTTTAGTTTGATTTGATAGATAGATAGCGTAGATTGCTTCAGTTTGATTTGATAGATAGATAGCGTAGATTGCTTCAGTTTGATTTGATAGATAGATGATTTGATTTAGTTTGATTGATAACTCTTGATAAAAATAGGAGAAACGTGATGTTCTCCAGTGTCGGGAGAAATTATCGGCAGTACGACATTTAGTGTCAGAGCTGACACAGGTTGAGGTTAGACATATAGATGCCTATGGTTTACGCCATTTGTTGTATATGCCTGAGATTATGCATAATAGAGGATTGTTGACGACGTTATCCGAGAGATGGCACAGTGAGCATAACACTTTCCACTTGCCCACTGGTGAGATTAGTGTGATGCTGGAGGATGTGTATAGGATTTTGCACATCCCAGTGACTAGCGAGCTAGTGTAGTATGATTTTTCAAGATCGTATTGGGATAGAGGCTTGCAGAGCTGTGTTTGCTGATGATAGCATTGATAGAGGAGAGATCCGATGGGAGGATATGGTGATGTATTACGAGACTCTTCCCGTTATTCTTGTTGGTTTGATTAGAGGATTTATTTGTCTTGATAGGCGATCATGAGGTTTTTCTGTTGGATGGGGTGAGATTCTCCTCAGTATGATGCAACATCGTACTTGATATGCTTGGGGTGTTAGCATGCTCACACATTTATATCATGATCTTCACCAGGTGGTGTATGATGAGAGTGCTAGTTTGTCTACAGGATGCACTTTATTACAGATCTGGTGTCGGGAGCACATTGCTATTACTCAGCCTATCCATCGCAGAGTTCGTGGAGAGAGACAACCATATGTGTATTTTATGCAGGTATCCTTACTCAGCATAAGCTGGCTAAGATGGAGTATTGGCATTGGGTGCTTGATTCATTAGATAGCATTACTTGGAGACCATATGTTGATTGTGAGCCATGGATGAATGATGCACAAACATTACCATTTATCATGCAAAGTAGATATCTTATTGGTCGAACTCCTTATATTGTTGAGCGACAGTTGATTAGTCACATTTTGAGACAGTTTGGGATGATCCAGCCTATGCCTATTGGTGTGACGATATATGCTCGATGGTACAGAGATAGGCGAGATTGGAGACCTTCATTATCATTTGAGATTGCTCATGCAAAGTTTCTTGCTACTTTGAGAGTGGCTTATGATATGAGATTGCACATTCTTGATCCTGGGGTTACTGCAGATTATGCTCAGTACATATTAGCTCATCCATTTCCTCGTATTAATGATCCAACAGATCCTCCTCCCAGCTTAGGAGATGAGGATGATGATTCAGATGATCCAGTTTTTAGGAGACAAAGACGGAGACGAGAGCTGCTCAAGAGGCTGGGGGAGGTGGAGATGAGGGTGGTGATGGAGGTGGTGGTGGTAGGAGACCTGGATGGAGGGGAGGTCGATTAAGAATCTGTGGGGGACCATTTGGACTGTTGGCAGGATTGCGAGAGAACGTCCTATGGGTGGGAGAGATGTTGGACGGATTGGGAGGGAGCATGGCAGGGCAAGTATGAGATCACCGAGAGGGTTGCCATTGACAGGAGGAGGCATGGTGACTTGACTAGATGGGGGTTGTGGGAGAGGCATTTATTTTGGATAGATTCAGCCAGACCCTAGGGTTATGAAAGTGCATGGTGGAGATGATGAGGATCCTAAGGATCATGTTCCCCTGATTAGATGACGGGTTTGGAGAGTTACTCGGACCGAGATTCCAGCAGTTGGACAAGTTGGTGGTGAGGAGGGGATTGGGGGTCATGCACCACAACAGGATTTGCCAGAGCAGGATGCACCAGAGCAGGAGACCATTGACAATCTTAGAGCACAGATTGATCAACTTCGAGCATAGGTGCAGACTCTTATAGCTGAGAGTGATAGAGTTGTTAGGAGACAACAAGCTACTCAGGGCCTTCTTGATCATATTCAGCAGGTTGGATCAGGTACTCTCTCTGCTGACACTGTTAGAGGGTTAGTTCGGGCTGGGAAGGAGACTTCCCACTGGCGATGATGATATGAGGAGATAGTTGCAGAGAGCCAGAGAGTAGGTAGTTATCATACCACTGTGTTGATGGACACTAGCAATGGTGGGGTCATGGGACCTCCTTAGAGGAGTGCTGAGCACGGGAGACAGACATCTGGAGGATCTTCTCGCCCACAGCCACAAAGATAGACAAAGTCAGGTGGTAGTGATACAAGACAACCGTGACTTGATTTGAGGCACTTGTATTGTTTATTTGATATCATTCTATACTTGGACTTTTATTGTTTTATGATGATTCTATATGCAGATATGAGCTCTATATGATGATGATCTTTATTATGCATGTTACTCTATTTGATGATGATGATCTATATGCTTTGATTATATGGATGCAATGATTAGATGGATGATGATTGTCTTGCCTTATGATTATGATCTATATGATGCAATGATAAATAAATTTGTGCTTTGATTTTCGATTTTGATGATCTTGGATGCAAATGAAAATGATTACTAACTTAAATGATATGAATGTAATGATCTATATGGAAATGAATGAATGATTTGTTTTTGATTTATGATGATGTAAATGATCTATATGAAATGTTTTTTATTTTTATGATGCAATTGAAAATGATGGGAAAAGACAAATGCAATGATTGAGTTTTATATGTAATGCTTATAATGATTATGAATCTAAGTGCAAAGATGCAACTAAATGATCTTTATGAAATGATAATGCAAATAATAATGATGATACTCTACATGGTTAATGAAATGCACTTAATTGAATGCAAAGTAATGCAAGTTTTGAAATGCAACTAAATGAAATGGATGATGAGTAAAATGATTCTAATAAATGAATGTACCTACAATGATTAAATGCAAATTGTTTTTGTTTGTCCAAGTATACTCAATCTTTATTTATGACTATTGATATGTTATTGAAATGATATGCTTATAATGCAACTAACCATGAATGCTTATAATGCAGACAAATAATGAGCTAGTGAAATGATCTAACTAAAAATTATACTGCCATTCTTCATATGATATCTTGTAACAACGCTTGATTTCATCACTGAGCTTTAAAATGTTGTAAGAAAATACAAGCAACTTGACATAAAGATTCAAGATGACCTGAGTATTCCTTACATGGATTTCGATATAGCAAGTTAATACAAGAAACTTGATATAATGGATCAAGTTGACCCGAGTATTACTTGCAGAACAGACAAGGAGTATCTCCTTTCATGCATGACTTGGAACGTCCTCCTTGATCTTTTGCCATTCATATCCTTAGATGAGTACATACTGTGGTAAGAGATAAACCACAGACAACAATTAAAGAAAATAATCATGCCTCATCATAGCTTCTCTAGTCATGGACATCCTTGAGTTGCATAGAGTATATGATTAGCAATAAAATCAAGATATAAACACTGAATCTTTCATGTCATTCACATGTTCTTATGGTCATTAATTGATATAATCATCTTGATGAATGATCTTTGATAATTCTTGATTACTTGTTGCTCGATTCTTCATTTTCCTGAGTTTCACGATTCAGTTTGTTGATGAAATGCCTCGATTTTTGTTGCTTTGTTACTGGTTATCTGTTTCAAAATCCTAGGTGTTTTTGGTTTTTCTAAGTTTTCTGAATGTTTTGGATTTTCAAAGATTCAAAAGATCACCTTAGCAAAAGGAATTAGGATTTTGCCCCCAGTTGGAAACAAAAATTTATTATGAATGTATGAATTGATCAAGATCCAAACCATGAAAGGATACAAATGCAGATATGGTTGATTTTGATAAAATCTAAGACAGTGACTACGACACGTATGTCAAAGATTGATAACTGTTGGTAAGCTGCATATTTCTTGCTAAATGGTTCAGAGCAATGGATGCGAAAGATGAAAGATGGAATGGATAGGTGCGCAAAGCAATCTCATAGATGAAGGAACTCACTTTTTAGATAGCGCCTATTTACCAGGTTTTCACCATCTAAATTTATTGCATATTTTTGGATTTTATATGCTTTTTATTGTTTTTTTTTTTTCAGGGCTTTATATGTTTTTTGTTGATTTTTTTTCAGGACTTTATATCTCAAGCATAGAATTTCTTGAGATGGATAGAATTGATAGGTTCATCAAACCAATCACCTCCAGGGGTAGATAGCTTGTATGCTCCTGATCCATATGTTGCTACTATGACAAAGGGTCCTAACCAATTTGGTTCAAATTTTCCCTTCTTTTCCCGGTCTTGCTGATTTCTTGGATTTTCCCTTAGAACTATATCTCCAATCTGGAAAATACGTGGCTTGACTCTGTGGTTATAGCTTCTTGCCATTCTTTGTTGGTATACTTTCAAATGTTCTGTTGCATTTTGGCGACGTTCCTGAATCAGTTCTAGTTCTTGGAGTCGAGAGAAGCGTTGTTCTTCTTCTGGTATAAGACCTTGCAAGGATACTCATAGAGAAGGTATATCTACTTCTATAGGTAATATGGCTTCTGATCCATAGACCAAACAATATGGAGTTGCCCTTGTTGGAGTGCGGATGCTAGTTCGGTATGCCCAAAGAGTAGGATTTAGCTGAATGTGCCAATCTTTTCTAGCTTCATTGACTGTTTTCTTCAATATTTTCAAGATAGTTTTGTTTGATGCCTCAGCTTGACCATTACCTTATGGATAATATGGACTAGATAACCTATGTTGGATATGAAACTGTTCACATAGCTCTTTCACATCTTGATTTTTGAATGGTCTTCCATTATCAGTGATAATGGTCATAGGAACTCCATAGCGACAGATTATATAATTCAAAATGAATGATGATATTCATTTTCCTGTCACTGTTGTTAAAGGTACTGCTTCAATCCACTTAGTAAAATATTCAGTAGCAATCAGAATAAACTTATGTCCATTAGAAGATGAGGGATTGATCTTTCCTACCAAATCAAGGCCCCATTGTGAAAATGGCCATGATCCTGTCATAGGATATAACTCTTGTGCTGGTGCATGAATGAGATTTCCATGGATCTGACATTGTTTACATTTTCTAGCATATGTGAATGAATCTCTTTCCATAGTAGGCCAAAAGTAACCCATACGAAGAAGTTTCTTAGCCAATGTTAAACCACTTGAGTGTGTCCCATAAATACCTGCATGAATGTCATTGAGAACTCTCTCAGATTCATCTTTTTCAAGACATCTCAACAAAGTACCATCTAGACCACACCTATATAGGATATCAGCAATAATAGTATAGCGAGAGGACTAGCGGATAAAATTTCGTCTCTGATTACGAGATAATTCAAAAGGAAGGATATGATCTTTTAAATACTGATAAGTTTGACTGTATAAGGATTGATCGGTCCCTGATAGATGGCAAATTCGATAGGTATGCTGGGATTGAATGGTAGGGGTTAAGATATCTTCCACAAGAAATTCGTAACGCTGTTGATTCTCCTTATTTTGCAAGAGAGATGCTATTGTAGCCATTGCATCTGCTTCTTTATTCTCATTTCTTGGAATCTGGGTGAATGATATTTCTTTAAAGTGCCCTTTAAACTTCTCTACCAGGTGTTTGTATGGCATAAGCTTATCATCCTTTGTTTGATATTCATCATTTATTTGATTGATGATAAGTTGTGAATCACCATAGACATGTAGTTCTTTGACATTCCATTCAATGGTCATTTTAAGCCCTATAGCCAATGCTTCATACTCTGCACTATTATTGGTGCATGGAAATCGCAGTCTATACGATTTCAGAATTGTGTGTCCTTGAGGTGTGATGAAAAAGATTCCTGTGCCTGATCCATATTGGGTATAAGAACCATCAAAGTACAAATCCCAAAAGTTTGTACTTACTGTCAAGATATCTGCATCAGGAAATTCAATGTGCAAAGGCATGTCATTTTGTAAAGGTGCATCAGCCAATTGATCAACGATGACTTGTCCCTTGATAGCTTTTTGATTAACATATTCTATGTCAAATTCACTCAGCATCATAACCCATTTGGCTAGTCTCCCTGTTAATGTTGACTTGCTCAACAAATATTTGAGAGGATCTATCTTTGTTATTAGTTTTATAGAATGAATCCACATATAATGTCATAGCTTCTGAGTTGCAAATACAACTGCTAGACATATCTTTTTGATTGAGGAATAATTTAATTTATAATCAACAAGTGTTCTACTGATATAATAAACTGCTCTTTCTTTTCCTTCATCATCGTGTTGAGTTTGGAGAGCCCCTAATGATACACTTATTGTTGAGACATAGAGTAACAATGGTTTCCCTTTGGTTGGTGATATCAGTACTAGAGGACGCATAAGATATTCTTTTATTTACAAAAAGGATTCTTCACATTTTAGATCCCATTTGAATGGAACATTTTTATGTAGAAGATGGGTAAATGGAAGACATCTATCGGCCAACTGAGAAACAAATATCTTGATTGATTGCAACCTTCCTTGTAAAGATCGCAATTGACTTATTTTCTTAGGTGACTCCATCTCCATGATAGATTTGACTTTTTCAGGATCTACTTCAATGCCACGAGCTGATATAATGTACCCAAGGAGTTTTCCAAAGGTTACCCCAAATGCACATTTCATCCTCAGAATGCTACCTGCAACAAGTTAGTTTCACAAAATACAAATGGAAATGCTACATGAAATCCAAACTCAACCAATGAAACTACATGAAGTACATATGAAATAAAATACTAATATTACCTTCATGGCTTATGTCCCATTATGTCCTAACTCCACTATTCCTGGTTGTAAATGGTGTGCTCTCAGACAATGCACTGATGGCTTCCAAGATGGCATATGAAGAATGGACTGATAACTTGTAGTTAATTGATACTATGATATGCAATACTACATGATTATGCTAAATGATTATACTATGATGCTATATGATATTTGCTATTTGCTTCAAGATTATAACTCATGGATGCATATGATTAATTTGAAGACTAACTCTCTCTCAACTGAAGCTCTTGACTTTATAGACCTCGAGAGGATTAGATGATGTGGCTTAGATCAATGGTCCTGATCAGATCTGTAGATTTGGATGGCTGTGAGCAAAGGTGAAGGTTGAGAGAAAGGGGGAAGGAGAAGACAAGTGTCACTCATCTCACCTTGACTGGGTTGCTGACTGAGGGAATCTTGGGATGGTTGGAGAAAATTTAGGCATGAGAGGATAAGTGGACTCAAGTCCTTCCCAAGATGTAGGGGGTGTTGGAGAGGATATAGGAGATGGTTATGAAATATGTGTACATACACAATATTCATTAAGTTTGGAAGTTGGAGATAAATGATGAATTAATATTTAAGAAATATTAATTTCCTTAGCCACATGTTGGATGAGTTGGCAAAGGGAAGATGAAGTGGAGATGGAGGGTGAGTTGGAAAAGGGATTTAAATAATGTAAGAAATCATTTAATATTTGAGACTATAGGATAGGAGAATAACTATTAAATATTAGATATTTAATTAACTTGGTTAGAGGAATAATTAAATATTATATATTTAATTAATTTAGAGAAATAAGATAGATGAATTAATTAATAAAATATTAATTAATAGAAAGACATGAAAATGAATTAAATAAATTAATATTTTCAAATTAACTATTTAATAGAAGAATAATTATTAAATAAATATAAAATATTTATTTAATCACTCATAGCCATTTTTATGTGTATACACGTGCAAATAGATTAATAATAAACACAAGATATATCATAGGGAAAACTCTTTCAAAAGAAAAACCTCACACTCTAAAAGCTGCCTAGCATATTATTCAAAAATCAACAACAAAATATAATATACTTGTAGAGAAAACTTCTCACAAGAGTATCACTAACTAGGGATATAGAGGCAACTTAATAGCTACAAGACCCTTACACACAACCTCCATCTCACACACCTAATATATAGGAGATACAATACATGAAACCATCAAACAGTATTACAAAAACATGAGCTAAAACCATCCAAAAAGTGGCGCCCAACTTATCTTCATTCCAAGATGTCCTATGATGTGTAAAAACGCACATCAACGCTTGTAACCACCTTTTATAACTTGTTTACGTGTCTAACACATTTTTATATTTCCTATTTTAGGAGACCTCACTTTCAGAGGCCATAACTTTTGATTAGGTATCGAATTGACATACCATTTGAAGCAACAAAAAAATCATGAATTATTATATCAATATATACATAGATTCACTGGTTATGGTCATTTTTGTGCCATTTCAAATCCTCTAAGGCCTTCAAAACTGACTTCAAAACTTTCATTTGCAACTTTCGGAAACAAAAACTTCAATATCTTCAAGTCCACACGTGATCTTGCAATAAAAATTTATCAACATGCTTATTTAGCCAAACCCTAGCTTTGGGTAAATTTCAAGCAAATTCATCCTCAAATTTAAACTTACTATAGATAGTAACCTCATGTAAATGCAAGATTGAAACACCATTTTCATAACAAAAAGCCCCAAACAATTTTTCTCTTTTTCATGCATTCAAGTATTTTTAAGGGCATTCAACTACACAAAGTTTTGTAAGTTCTTTATTATTTATAGTTTCATTTTTGTTATTTACTTAAATCGTATAAATATTGTTATTTAGTTTGTTTTTTAATATAGTATTTACTAGTATACTTTTTTTATAGTCCTACAGGTTAAATTAATAAATAAATTGGGTTTTCATGTTTCTTAGACATCTTTTTGTTCATGGTTCGTATAAGATGACAATGCTATTATCAAAAGGTTGCATTTTCTTATATATTTTTGCATATTTTCACCAATATATCTTCTTTAAGTATCTTATTTTTCTATTTATAATCTTCTATTAAAAAAATCAGTTATTTTTTTAGATAGATTAAAAACTGTAGTCTTGTAAATTGTATCCCTTTACAATTTCACACTCTATTTGGGCCCCTACTTCAGTGTGCCTTTTCTTGTTATTTTTAATCCTATTTGGGCCTTATCCTACCCTATAATTTGAACTTGCAAATTAATTTTTGTCACATGCTAATATCAATACTAGGTCTTATGTTGTGGACACACCGCCATCCTTTTGTTTATCCCTTTTTTAATGGATTGAGGTGCCCAACACCATAGTTCCTCTAAAAGGGGTCCAATTTTAAATGCGTGCAAGTGTGCCTCTGTCATTCATGATCTGGTATCGATCTTTTCTTTTGACCATTGGTTATAATCCTAAATTTGAAAATATCTCGTGAACCCTATCTAAAGAACATTTCTTATCATTCATAAGGTCTAAGATATTATATGAGTATTTAAATGATCAAGCAAACACTTTGGATCTTAGTATTCAACATATTGAGCAACAAGCTACAACAACCCACATTCAAGTATGATTTCATGTTGATTATGTTTTGTGATCATGTTATTGCATGAATACTTAGAGGACTTGTCTAGAGAGAATTACATCACCATCATTTCCATTCCTAAGGTATAATCATTTCAATTTAGTATTTCCATTACTATATTTATGAGGATAAGCACTCTTTTTACATCAGCATAGCTTATATAGAGGTGGGAACAACAATGCAAGGTTTGACTTAGACAAGCCGCTATACAACATAACCACTTATCCCCATTTTAATTAGTGTAGGCTCAAATCTAATAATAGATGAGGTTACAAGAGTGTAGAGAAGACAATGACAATCAGTCCTAGTTTTTAAACAGGTAGAAACACTAGGACTAGGGCGTCCCACACCCTTGTTTGACACTTTTCAACTAGATTTTTAGAAGACATGCCTGTAAGACCTCGTGATTGCACATTTCTACCCTTTCTGTTAGTTTGAAAACCCTAGGTCTAGGTAACCCTACTGTTTCCAACACTTTGTATTACATATTATAGCTATAGGTTCCTCTCTATGTCTCATTTCTAGATCTGACTTACTATGTTGGTTTTTAGTTCTATAATTTACTGTTATTGCTTAAAGTCATCATTTTGATATCATTTAACCTGGTTCTTTCACACACACTTCATAGTCTCGAATTGATTTCAACAAAGGAACATCAATCAAAGTCTTCATCTCTTCCATTATGATTGTAGTTGAATCATATACATGTTCCAATGATATGCCATAAAGATTTGAGATCTTAGTTTGCACCCATAGGCCTAGGATATTTTTTACATACATATCAAAAACTACTAGTTTATCTGAGTGTATTTGATGAGGTTAACTCTTAATAAAGATTTCATTTGTTGAAGTTAAAATTTTCGTTCACTAGACCCAGCAATGGCCCCATTTTGTTTGGTCCCAAAACCACTGCTCCACTTCCTAGAACAAAATTCCATTAGCAAGGTTAGGGTTTTCATCTAGCAAGTGAAATCAATTCATCAACATAACTAAGGAGGTTTCAAGGTCAAATATATGAGTTTTGGTTTCCTCTCTTTCACTTTAAGCTCAACTTAAACTTAAGAGGGTATTCCTAGAAGTTCAAATATATGAGATGACTAAAGAACAAGTAGCTAAACCTAATTATCGATTTAACCCCAAAAGTTGTCATTGGCTGAGAGAAACTAACTGTATCACTAACTCTACATAGACAATCAACACCTTTGCTATAAGCATGAGGTTGGTGCAAGATACACGATTTACAATGTTTATTGAAATCAATATTCTCCGCGTATTGTGATTATGAATTGCATAAATTGAAACCAAATTGAACTAAATATTTAGTGATTTTTTATTTTGTTTAAGTGATTAAAATATATACATGGAATACTAGTGCCAATTTGAGGAAGTATGGATTCTTAGTTGACAAGGAAAAAATAAAAAGAAATAATTAGCAACACCAAGTTGATCCAACATTTAGATGCAATCAAAATGAACTATGTTCAGTTCCATATACTTAGATATCCCTTGATAAGTTAAACACATCTAGGTGCAAGCATAAAATGGTTAATTATAAATTGTTGTGATAAGTTTAGAATTTTGTCAAATTCACCAAGTTATGTTTACATTCACAATATCGTGTGTTGAAGAAAACATCTTAAATTGACACATTTTTTGAACTTGCTTATATATCATAACTAACAACAATCATCCAACCTTTTTGGTGATCTAACCCCATCACTACCTCCTTATAACTGCTCTAACATCATTTTTTTTTGTATATTTTTTCTTTTTTTGGATTATTCATTCAGTCCAAAAATCAAAATGGGCATTGCATTATAACACTAAAAAATCCACGGCCTAATAAGTATTTTGACCCAAAATGAGTATCCATATTGAAGTAGAATGTCTGCAATAACTTCTAGTGAGTAGGTGCCCTCTATTTTCAAGGCTAGTAGATATGAGTTGATATCACCATTAAGGCAATTAGGAGGAGAGTACACGTTTAACACCATTTCATTTGGCACTTAAAACCCTTTTAAATTGCTTTAAAAAATATGTGGGTCACTTTTCTTCCTTACCACGAGTTTCCTCTTGTTCTATTTGTCATATTGAGTGCTTATCAACACTACAAATATAGTTTGCAGCTTAAACCAAGTACTTGAAGCACACCATAGGCATCCTTTCAAGTTCCTTGACTTTTTCTTATATGTCGACACTTAGCATTAGTGCTTGAACGGTCTTTGAGAGCCAAAGGTTGTGAAAATACCACAAAACTCTGTCATATGAAAATATTTCGTCATCATCTAGTGTTTTGTTGAAGGATAGACATGTTCTTGAAACTCCATTGGATCCCTCTTGTGGTTATAGAACCACTTGGAAACCCTAATGCACAATAAAGACTAGCTTTTAAAAAAGAAATTGAAAAGGTTAGAAAATCAACAGTGGGCCTTGAAAAGTTCGCAAAAACCTTGCCAACTCTCAATAAAGGTTTCAAAACCACTACAAATTGTCAACATGATTTTTTTTTTTACCTATGTCAGGCCTTGATTTGTTAAACCTTGACAAAAGCTTCAAAACCTTCATAATATATTGACAACTTAAAAATGTCCAAAATTTCGAGGCTAGGAAAAAGGGTCAATAAATAGAGGAAAACCTCTCATTGACATTTAGGCTAGTAAATATTATCTAGAAAACAAATTACAAATTTTTAAATTTTTTGAAACCCCAATAGGCCACATAGGTGAGAAGGATCTAATGGCCTTGAAAAATTAAAAAAATCTCATTGTTCAAAGTTAAATGATTGTAATCTTGAATTTGATTTGTGCGAGCATTGTGTATATGAAAAACAAAATCATGTTTAATTTTACTCTATTTATTAGCATCTTTTGGGTTTTGGGCTTGATTAATTTTGATATATTTTGCCATATTAATGCTCCTTTGATTTCTAAATGTGTGTATGATGTATCTTTTATTGATGACTACAACAAGACATGGGTATATTTTCTTAGAAGCACATATGAAGCCTTTAGTCGTTTTAAAGAGTTTAAGGATCTTGTAAAGAATTAAATTGGTAGAAATATTAAGATTTTAAGGATTAATAATGTAAGTGAGTTTTTTTAGCAAGTTTTGATAAATTTTTTAAGGATTACAATATAAAGAGACACAACACAACTATATACACCCCTTAGGAGAATGGGGTTGCAAAAAAAAAAAAGATTGATGGGGAGTGATATACATATGCTAAGTGGATTTGGATCGAATAAGAAATTCTAGGCCGAAGCCATTACTATAACTTGTTACTTGGTTAATAAGTCTCCTACATCATCTCTTGTTGAGAATACACCTATGGTGGTGTGATCAATGAAAAAGATTCATTCAAACATCTTCAATTCTTTAGTTGTGAGACACCTGAAAATGTTCATAAGGAGAAGTCCTCTAAATTAGAGAACAAAGCTATTCTTTATCTTCATTAGTTCTATATTGTTGATGTGAAATTATGGTACAAGCTTTGGGATCCTATGGTCACTTTTTTTGTATAGCACGAGTGTTATCTTTAGAGAAGTTAGCCATTCTTCTTCCATATAATTACAACTAGAGGATGATGAAAAGAAGTACATGGTTCAATTTCTTTCACAAAATGATAAGGTTGAACCAGAATCCCACAAATGACTTGAAGATGAGGAGAGCTTAGATATTTTTGAGAGTTTTGAAGAAGACACTTAGAGCCTCCATCTCAATCATTGAGGAAGTCCCCTCAATAAAGACAACAACTATATAAGTACACTCCTCTTGATTGGAGATGTATTTTTATTTTAATTACTAACATTAATGATCCTAATATTGTGAAGGAGTTTATGGGTATGGATGATGTAGTGTATTACAAAGTGACCATGGATAAGGAGATGGCTACATTGAAAAAAATGACATGTGAAACTTATACCTTTACCATTGTCCGATGATTGAAAACCAGTTGCTTGTAAATGTGTGTTCAAAGAAAGGTCAATTCAAATGGTAGTGTTTAGAAGTAAGAGGCAAGATTAGTTGTGAAGGGATATTATTAGGTTGAGGGAATTGATTTTCATAGGATTTTTCTCTATTTGTTAAGCTAAATTCCATTTAGTTGTTATTATGCATTGTAATAGCTTTTGATTTCAAGATTGAGAAAAAGGAATGTGAAAATAATTTGCCTTCATGGTGATTTAAAGAAAAAAAATTACATGACACAAGTAAAGCACTAAATTGAAAGAGGTAAAAAAAATGGTTCATACGTTGAAAAAAATATTTGTATCATCTTAAACAATCACCCACAATGTGGTAGTGAAAGTTTGATTATTGTATATTGGGATTGGGATTGGGATTTCTAACATAATGTATAAATTAGATCTTTACATTTATTATAAGATGGAAAATGGTCATTTCTTTGTTATTGTACATTTTAAGTTAATGATATGTTATTTTTAGTAATGGTATAGACATGGTTTGTGAATTGAAGTCTTAGCTTTTAGTATAGTTTGAAATGAAAGACTTAGGGGCTACTAGGTTCATCTTTTGCATGGAGATCATAAGATAGAAAATAAAAATCTTTGGTTGGGTCAAAGCATATATGCAAATTTGATGTTGGAGAGATCTAGTATGGTAACTTGTAGCCAATTATGTGTTCCTATTTTGGTGGGGACCAAGTTATCAAGAGAATATGTTTTGACTTCTCTTGGTGAGAAGGATGATATGATCCAAATACCTTATGCTAGTGCTAAGAGGAGCTTAATGTACACTATAGTTTATACTAGAATATACATTTCTTGAGAAGTGGGAGTCTTAAGTCAATTTATACGGCTAATCTTGAATTAGAACACTAGGATGTGTTGAAGAGGATTAATAGATATTTGTGGGGTACCTTCAAGTCCTCCATTTGTTATCATGTGTTCTACATGAGATTATCACTTTAATATATATACACGAATTTATAGATTTAGATTGCGTTAGGGATGTTGATGGTAGGAGATTCATTGGTAGATATGTTTTCAGTATGTTTGGTCGGTGCAATTAACTAAATGAGTAAGTGGTAGGTTGTGATTATTTTTTCCACTACAAAGTTAGTGCACACAATAACTACTCATTCTTGTAAGGAAATAATTTGAATTAAACATTTGTGTTCACATGTGAGGTTAACATTGTGATCTATTACAACTCTATGTGGTAGTTAGAGTGTCATAAATGTCTAGTAGGGAACCTAATAAATATTGCAAAGATAAAACATGGTAATGTATAATACCCTTTTCTATGTCATGATAGAGGATGTCAAGGTAATGCTAGAGAAAGTTGAACAAGTCCAATGAGCACATCAATGTTAGCTACTGATATGAGTCTATGGGCCTCTCAACCCCTAGCAATTAGTTGACAATGCTAATGCTCCCTTTACTTTTGCAAGCTATTTAACAAGTGGAAAATTATTAGGAAAGGTGTCTTGACATTGCTTCTAATGTTCAAAATATTATAAATAAGATTTTTGGACTATAAAATTTAAAAATCAAAAGTTAGGCTATAGAGGTCATTTTTGGGTTGTTCAACATTAATTTTTTGATGTCTAGTACATAGAACCTTTGAGCTTTATAATTTAAAACAAAAAGGGTCCAAAAACCTCTTAGATAAAGAATCGCGATCTCTTGAAGTTGGTCCTGCCATATTAGAGAAGTACAACTACATATGACACATAAAAGAGATGTAAGAGGGGGTTACACTTGTCAACCAACTTATAACATTATAATGTGTTAGGGTTTAGGCAGACTAGAGCAATAAACAATATTAAATATAATATAAAATAAAAGAGGCACAAATAATAATTCACAATAACACACAAATTTAACGTGGTTCACCTAATGTGGGCCACATCCATGGAGAAAAATTCTTCCACTTTTTTTTATTATCAAGTGGAGAGAAAATTACAATATGATGATTTCACATTATACACTACTTATTCATCAAGCCTTTTTAGCAGTTTACAAAGGTTGGTTTACATACTATAACAATAGTTGAATCCTTTATTAAATAATGGACAATTTTTGCTTTGGAAACACTGCCCTTGGCAATCTCTACTAGGGGCATTTCCCCAAATCCCTATCGTGGGCTCTACCCTAGGTCCTCATTGAGGGGATATCACCCCTCGAGTGTTGCAGGATGGGCTCTACCTTGCTGCACTCTCCCATTAATTGATTTGGGGGGAAAGCTAACAAAGTCACCAAAATTTAAGCCCAACAACATGATCGGTCACCACATACCAACAATAATGATGTGTCATAACAAATCTTTGGATGGAGATAATGAAGCCAAAATAGAGTGCTCAAGTTGGAATACATTTTTTTTTCAACTTGTGGACTCATCTTGGAATTTGGTTGGATTTTTAACTAGGGATATTGACATCACCTATTGGGTAGTTTTGACTCATTGTTTTGTAATTACCTTTTTATGATTTCACTTTTCCTATTTATTGGTTGCTTGAGATGGAGGTTTGAATAATGAGTTTTGTAGGTATTGTTATGTTGCTAGAATTGCCCTAGATCTTTGGTTGGTGACACTCCTATAAAAGTTTATAGTTTGAAAGTGTATTATGACTTTTTATTACTAAATAATATATCCAGTTGCTTTGGAATATGAGATTTTTCTCCTAAAGGATTTTCCCATGTAAATCACTGTGTTATGATATATTGCTTTTATATTTATTTATTTTAACTATATGATTGGTTTTTTTTGTGCACATACATCCTCTCATAGTTAGTGTAGAAAGCATCTTATGCACCTCTATTTCCTTTGTTCCCCACCTTGGACCAAGTTTGTGGGTACAAATTTGACTAAGTAAGTTCTACTTGTGAATTTTTTTCCAAGACTTTTTAACTTAAAAATTTTAAATTCTTGCTTGTTAATAATTTTACTAGTCATTGTATGTTGCCCTAGTACAATTTATGTTGGATTTGTGTGCTTGGCTGATGTATTAAAAGATATTCATTCATTCATTCATTTGAAAATCACCCAATAATTAAGTAAATACATCTATTTTGATTTGTAAAGATTCAAAGTATTTATCATAACACACCATCTTAGGTCCATTACGCACTTGCTTGCTATCTATAAATCTTTGCTTAAAATTGTGAAGCTAGTCCTCTAAGAGTTTGATTGAGGAGAACATGATTTGAAATTTTTTGAAAGGTGTTTATAAATATTGCATTTTCTTACATGCATTCACATATTAGAAATTAGGGTGAGTATATTCATTAATTTATTTTATCATATCAAATCCACATGTCACATCTTAAGATCTATGCGTAGTAATAGATTTACATTTACATAAATGATCGTAACAATAAACAAACAATTTTTAAAATATAAGAGCTTTGCTTAACCCATCTAAATATCTAAAATATTATCAAATCAATTTTACCATGTGTTAGAACACTTCCCCTCATCAATATTCAACTTAAAATAACATTTAATTTTAAATAATTCCTTTGTTTATTAACATTTATGGTAACAATTGGCCCCACATCTGTAATTGTTTTCTTTTTAATTGTATCTATTTAATTAGCCTATATTTACGAAGAAGGCATTTTATTCCTTTTCAATTTAATTACCTTCCCATTGGTGGATTTGAGAAATGATATTTGTGGAATATCAAAAATCTAGTAGCTATTTGCAGTCCAATATTCGAAACTGCAAACCGCTTTTGTTCTTAGCAGCTATTTGCAGTACAGTATAAGTGAAATTTCAATAAAATCCTGCAATTTTGTACAGATTAAAATGTGAAGAAATGGAACTAAATTGTTAAAGGCAGTCCAAATGGCATCTTTCACAGAGACACTCACTTCTATTCTTCATTCTAACTATCCATCAATGCAGGTAAGTTAATGGTTCTTCACCCCCAACTGTAGTGCATTTTAATTAAATCGCTGACAAGCTTCATGCGATTTTATATATTTTGCCTGTGCAGTTTGGTAAAGCTGGTGGAACAAATACAACCTTTGTAGGTCAATATTCTTCCTCATTTTTCAGACAATCTGTTAGAGATTTGTATATTAATAACAAATCCAATGTCAAATGGAGAGCACATGTTACGGGCAAATCCTCCGAATCAATGTTGAATAAATCTGTGTCTATTGTAAATGAGACTTACTCAGAATTTAAATCAAAATTTTCAAAAGCATTGGGTTCGTCAAAGAGGACACTACAACAGGCGATTGCTCCTCTGGAGCCTATTTTCACCACGGTACTTTCTGAACGCTTCAGAATTTAGGCTTTTAGACCAAAGTTGATTTTAATATTTAATTTTGTAAATTTCAATGAAAATTGGGCATGATATTGTGGTGAATACAAGATTGGCTATTTTGGGGTATCAAATTCTGTTCTTTGGTTGGCTTCTGTTCCTTTACCTTCTTCTTGGTAAAATATTGGGTGAGGGGTGAGGTTGTGGGTTGCCTATCAAGGCCACATAGCGGGGCTTGGACGCCATTTTTAATTTGGTTTGTAAACTAATAGAGCTTGATTGAATCTTGTACTCATTGCACCACAACCTTATCATGTGTCCACTGGATTTAGGGACGTCCTTATTATCGTTAAGGGTAATACCAGTGCAGGTAATGCTCTTATCGTTGGTTCGTATCACAATCACTCCACCGTCCTCCAAGGTTGGTTTCAATATTATGTCTGTAATTCTTGCCGTAGAAAGTTTCAACAGGGATAGTGCGGTGTGTGTGCGATTTATTGTTCAGTATCCATCTCTATTGTTTGTTTAGAAGATATCATTAGTATTTTTGTTTCGCCAAGAATTAGGAACTTGGAAAACACAGGTATGAGAAGTGAGGACAGCTAGAAACTCTGGTGCAAACTTCTCAAGGAAACAGCTGTAAATAGTGAATTGACAAGAAATATATTGGACGTAACCTTATGGAAACTCCTGGAAATGAGATTGAGCTCCTTTGGAAACTCCTAGAGATTGTATTGGAAACTTGATAAATATTTCGAAAGCTGAGTTCCTGTGGTGGATGTGGAAAATTATAGCAGCTAGTATTCGCCAATTTACATTTTTTTCTTAATTTTTAACCACAAATATTTTCCAATTGAAGTTAACATTTGCTTCATTTTCATTTATTTTTTTTGTTTCATCTAGAAATTCACTCTTCCATGTACCCAAAATATGAAAACCTTAAGGAATCTAGATAACGTATTTTGATTTTAACACAATTTAAATAAAAAAAATTTAAGATTGAAAACATTGGCCAAGATTCTGGGACTCCTTTTCATTTAAATATAACATAAAAGCTACACAATAATCTCTGAATATAAAAGACCTGCAATAGTCAACAATTACACTTTACCTTTTTAACTTTGCTATCTTATCCATTCCTCGTCTTCATCTTCACCCTCCGTTGACTCCTAATATGTATTATTGATTACTGCTAATAGAGATTATTTATATGCTAATCTATTCCCCGTTCTTCTTCATTCAAGAGCTCTGCAGGGAAACTAGAAACAGAGAAATGGTCAGCTTGTTGCTTGGGCTGAATTGGTCTCAAGAGTTGTCGCATGCTATCATTTGATGTTGATATATCCTTTACATCTTTGGTAGATAAGGCTAAATCCACCAGCTCTATCTTTTCTCCTCCTTCAATCCGCACGCTGAATGTTGTCAAGAATTAGAAGAATGAACTACCTCAGAGTATTTAGGCAGCGAAGGACAAGGAATGAGAGAAATAAACTTTGACTTACTTATCTTATTTTAATCTGAAATCATCTACTGCTGTTCTTCCTTCTGATTTGTATCCACATTTACCTCCAAAGGACTCTCTATGCACTTATTTACTGATAAATGGGAGTAACAAGCACCTTGCTACCATGTATCTTTCTTAAGCTTTTTAGGCTTCCCCAAAGCATACACAGATTCAGTATGACCTACTTGAAAACACTTCCTGCAACGAAAAGTTATATATTCATTCTGTAACCTGTTTCTAAATCCGATCGTCCACTTTCAACCAAATCTCATCTGTAACTCTTTTGAGATGTCTAGTTCCACTTGTATCCTGGCCATGGTAGAGTAAACCAAATTGTTTGTGTTTGGGTCTAGAGCCAAAAAAAATTCCTGGCATATTACCAATTTCCTGAAAATAGTAATCAACCCAATATCAAAGAGGGAAAAAAGGTAGACATACCCAGACTGTCATAACCAAAAATCTCTCTGTTTCCCAGAACCATGGAGCCTTTTCTACTATTTATATTCCATCCTCTAATTTTTCACACAGTAATACAAAGAAACCTTCAGCACTAGGGTATATATCTATGGTACCTTTTAATTTTTCCACCCAGTACTTTGATATCCATTCATGTAGATCTGCTAACCATGGCAAGAATGCATGAAATCTGCAGATCAAACCTCAATTTCAAAAGTTTTCTTCTTTAACCAGGACCTCTGACCCAAGAGAAAGAATGGAATGCTCACCAGAATAGGAAGCAATACTTTCTTTTTGCATCATATTTGCCATGGAGGACACTGCTGGGTAGCTTTTATTTGCTTCATCTCCATTCACTTCATTGTTTAGGGCTCCAAAGTGTACAGACACCGTATTCCCATCATTTCTTGCACTGTGCCTTGCTTATTGGGTGTAACAGGGGCCTTCAGAGTGCATGAACCGCGTACTTGCAAGTCCCCTTCCTCTGAAGACAGGTGTCTGTCCTCGTCCACAATAGTTTTTTCTAAAATCTCTTTTTGCTCAGCGCCTGATGAAATCTGCTGTGTCCCTGCAGACATTAGGGATTTAGGGTTTTCAGAGGAATGAGTGCGAAAATCCATTTTGAATTCCTTGCCACTTCAGTGAGGATCTCCATGTTAGGCACTTAGTTGTTGAGAGATTCCAGGACTCTTTACAAGCTTCAGCTCTTTTAATGTTTTTCTAGGGCAGGAAACTTCTGCTAAACTTGTGGAAAATGGCTCAAAACTGCCGGAAATGTTTCCAAGTGGGTTAGAAACCTGTAAACAGGATTCCAGTATACCAGAAACAATTTCAATGATAGAGGGATTGCACCTCTAAAGTTTTTCTATTGAGATTTCATCTATAAATATGCCTTACCAATGTCCACATGTATATTAAATTAAGTCCTTTTAACAAATAATGGCTATAGGTGTTCCCGTCAGGTTCTATGCATTAGAAGCCACAAAACAATTAATGTTGCACAATAGCTTTTCTGTTAATATTGTTTCATTATAATTATAGCTGAGTGACACTCTGCAGATGGGAGTTGAGGCATGATGACTTAATTGCAATCCCATCTGCCTATGCTTATTGCAGAGAGTCTTTCCAGGTTCCAAACTCAGTTATGGGAACTCAACAAGGGTTTGTTGCAGGATTAAACCAATGCCTTACAGCTCAACCAGATGACAGGCACGTCACCTGTCCCTGTGTTACCCAAGGGGCTCATCTTGATCAGGAAGATTCTCTGCATGTTAAGTCCTGTTAAGTTTTTAGCTGTTGCTTCAAATAGAATTGCATGCTCCACTGCTTGTACAGGCTTCAGTTTCTTTAAGTTTAATTTTTGCAAGCATGCTTCTTAGGCTAAGTACTTGATGTTTTAACCACAGTATTGGACAGGTCCCTACACAGTGCTTGGTATTATCTGGTGCTTGAGTTTTCTTCAGATAAATAGACCAAACACTATATAATCCCTTTTACTGTAAATGTTTAGTATTCACAGATGAGCAGTCCAGTAAGAGTGAGCTGTTCTAGTTAATTATAGTTTTATTGTTGTTAAATGATTTTTTTTCTCGTTGAAAAGTATAGTTGGTAGATATTGACTTCGCAGACCCGAAATTTGTTTTGTATAATCTCTTTAGAAACACATTTTTTAGGCAAAATTCAATGAAAAATGTATCCATTGAGTCCATAATTGAGTACAAAAGTGTTTTCTATTAAATTTGATTAATTTGAACACAAATTGAGTGTAAAAGCACAAAATCATGTGGAATTTTTATACAATAGATAGCTGACAACTATTATGAATTTATGATGATTGCCTTCGAAAATCATCATCAAAATTCATAAATTACATATTACAAAATATAATATTTTACATCTTCCTCTTCCTTAATCAAGTGAAAATTACGGGAGAGGTTGAGGTTCTAATCCTTGCAATCTGCTGTGGCTCGTTGCTTGGTATAGAAGGCTGTTCTTGTGGCTTTGGATCAACCTCCATAATGCTAATAGATGGCAAGGACTCCTTTTTTGCCTCATCAATGTCATCCAATCCTATCGCTCACTCTGCTGTAGCCACATCCTCCATTGCTTGCCTCTCAAAATCAATAAACATGCACACGCACACACAATGAGTAGGGTTAGGCAAACTGCATTGCAGTCATAGATTATTAATAATACTATACAAGCATATTCGGGTTTGGAGGAAGAGACATGATGGGTCCACCTGAAGCCATTTCTACACTAAGCCCAAAAGTGGATGTCTACCACAGCCCTCTTGCTTGCTTAGCGGCTTGTACCTGCTTTTCCCATCAATGTCTTGCCCCTTTAAAGACAAGTGCCATCTTGTGGAGTCGGGCAGAGGTCGTAAGTGGGTTCCTCTAGTCATAGGAACCATTATGGTCAACTCTATGATGGACTACTTACTTAGCCCTCTCAAACCCCTTTTGCTTACACCTCAGGCCCTTCCTACAAAATGATTTCAAACAATCAGGCATATCTTTCTATCATATACACATGTTTAATCATCATCTATTGTGCATGGACAGCATTGATATATATATATATATATATATATATATGAATATGACAATCAAACATATCTTATAATCTATATACACTTAAGCATCGTTCATTATATGTATGTATGTATGTATGTATGTATGTGTGTATGTATGTTTGTATGTATGTGTGTATGTATGTGTGTGTCTGTGTGTCTGTGTGTATGTGTGTATGTGTATGTATGTATGTATGTGTGTATGTGTGTGTGTATGTGTGTATGTATGTATGTATGCGTGTATGTGTGTGTGTGTGTATGTATGTGTGTATGTATGTGTGTCTGTGTGTGTGCGCATGTATGTATGTATGTGTGTATGCCTGTGTATGCCTGTGTATGCCTGTGTATGTATGTGTGTATGTATGTATGTGTGTATGTATGTCTGTGTGTATGTATGTATGTATGCGTGTATGCCTGTGTATGTGTGTGTGTGTGTGTGTGTGTGTGTGTGTGTGTTACAATCAAACATATTACAGTTAAGCATCATTCATTATGCATAAGTAATATGTAAATAAGTATACCACAATTGATCTGGAAGATATGTTATTGATACTGCAGAAAATAGTGGTCTGATTCGTATTTAAGTTTTCCGATCTGATCCTTCTTATTGATCCGGTGCTGCTATCTTCCTGTGTAATTCGATCTTCTGAATGGACTAATCTGCTTGAATGATTTCTTAATGCTTTTATGATTGATGACTTTCTTATGCTGATTCCTTACTCCCTCCTTGGAGATCAAACTGTTTTTATATTCTTTCATTGCTTAGAGAGTCATGTCCTTTCTTGTTAATACGGGTATGCCTCTTGCCTTCATGACCCTTGACTCTTCATTTACCGACCGTTTTGAGATTACATTTCTTTAACTAAACTCTCCTCTCCTTTCAGCGTCTAGCAAGAAGTAATATAATGGTATTCTTTTCCAGCTCCGTTCCTTGGAGAAACAACTCCACAATGGGAAGCAGTTCGACCAGCTACAAGTCAATTTCTTTTAGCCTTGACTAAGTTATTGAGAGCGATTCATCCCTTTTTGTCTTATTCCTACAAAAGAGTCCAAAACCACACGTTTCTCTTTCCTTGCATTGGCTCAGCAAAGACCGCAAAGACTGTAAACTCATGTCTTCTGTAGGCTTATGTGCATATGGAAAGTCACATCCCCTAACACAGCAGGGGCCAGCAAGATTTCCCTCACAAACACATTCCTTCTAAAATCTGATATTAGAACCACATCCTCCTTAAACTGGCGACTCTTCCTCTAATCTGTTTTGTCTTGTAGTAACCAGTTTGGGGATCAGTTTAGGGAGATGGAAAAATGGCGAAGTCTTACTAGTAAGGCCATTTTCTGATTACTGATGCCCAATGATGTGTTTGTATAAGATGCAACGAAGATACATCATGATGGGGACATGACATGGATGCACCTACAAGGTTGGCACAAAATGCAAAAGGCTAATCTTTGAAGATTTGGGGTAGTTGCATGCCAATCTACCCCAATCTATCCACCAATAATCTACAAAATAAACTATTAAAGAGTAGGAAGCAAATCATATTTTATCAAACTATCAAATAGTAAATTTGAAATTTGTAACTTGTAAGATGCATGTGATGTAAAGACTCAAATATTTGTTACTCGGTGATTGAGCGTTTCTTCCTCAGATAGCTAGTTCCAAAGAAAGGTTCTTCTTTGGATAGCTAGTTCCAAAGAAAAAACTTACTCTAGTCCTAGAATGCATGTCGTGAGTTCCTCCAAATAGAAAAAGTTGGGGTTGAGGAAGTACATTGCTGAATGGATGGGTTGGTGGAGTTGATTGTTCCACCTCTGATCGATGATCTGCCAAATGAGATCAAATTTAAGGTTGTCCCTCTTGTAATAATTTCAAATTGACTCTTTGGCCCTATCCATGGCCTCATAAATGTACCCTATTGGGTTTTGATCCCCATCTACCAAATAGAGAACTCCTCCAATTTGCAAATACAAAAAGATTAAAGTTACAAATTTATAATGAAAGACTAAATTTAAAAAATAAAATATTCAATTCGAATTTAGAATTGAAGTTTTGAGGATACCTTGACAATATTTGTAGCTCTTTGTGCAAAAAGATTATCAAAGACCATCCTTGCAACCCTCTCTCCTTCAAGCTTCTTTGGATATGATGAGTCGAGTCATGCTTGACTCACAAACTATTGTTTCAAGGAAGTCAATAAACCAATAATGCTTTGCAATGTTACAAAAATCATTGTGAACCTTGAGACACCCAATCGCGCCAACTCTTTCCCTTTTGTGTGATCTCTCATTCTTGAACCCAAGGGTGATTTTAAATTAATTTTGTTATGCTTCTTGCATCATTTACAATTGGTCTCATCCAATCAAGTTTCCCTGTCCTCTGAAAGAAGGTGAACGCAATGTGTTGTGCAAGGGGTTCAAAAGAGTGACTAATGCCTCTCTTTGAGCAATCTCCCAGTTGCTACATATGTTGTTGCATTGTCAGTTATGATTTGAAATATTCTCTATGCCCACCTCGAAGACAACTTCCTCCAACGTTAGACTCAATTTTTTTGCATTTTTTACTTTGTTGAAGGGACCAACTAACTTCAAAAAATTACCTCATTATTTGACCGTAAGTTTGACAATGGTGTGGTTCATTCCGTCTGTCCACCCATTTGAAAGAATAGTGCAGTCATACTTTTGCCATTGTTTTTTCTGTTCTTCCACTATTAACTTTGCCTCTTTAGTTGCATTTGTGAGCAACCTCTCATTTTTTAGTCTTTCGAAAAAGGTGCCTTGTAGCCTTTTCTTGCTACTATTAATGCAATTATCATATTCTTCCTATAAGGACTGCTTGCCATATTGAAGAGAAAGTTGTTTAAGTACCAAAAATTGGCACATGCCTTATGTGCTTCTTGATGCACCTCCTTGTTCCATTTTGTACCTTCCAATGATGGTTGTGCTCCAATTATGTTTCTAGGTACAAAAAAGCTATGTGGTGTGTGTGTAGACGTTCTACTTGAAATAGATTGAGTTGATGCCAATGTGTTTTTTATGCATGGACCACAAAGGGAGCCCACTTTGCCTTCAAATGCTGTATCATCATCTGTTTTTGCTTGCATTTGAGGATCATGACCACTAGCAATGGATGCCGTTGTGGCTGCCCTTGTCATCTTGCTTTCTAATTTTTCCTTTTCTTCCAATGCAAAGTGTGCATTCATCTCTCATTTTATCGCTTTTGTGGTGTTGGTACAGGGCTTGGCATTATGACAAGTAATGTTTGCAAGATGGTATTTGAGGCAATTTATGCCTCCATGATATAGGTTCTGGCGTCCGAGCAAACAACTATCCCAAGGGTCGGTCCTTGTACAACATATGTCCAAGCAAGGTCTCTAACTCAAGGGGGACGAGTGCTTGTAACTGGCATTGATTGGGCTGAGCCTGATTTAAAATCTTCTTTATTTGCGATTGTATTTAACCTACAAGTACAAAGTATAACATATTAATTTTTAAATACAAACAAATAGCCTAAATTCAACATAAATTATTATAAATTAGCTTAAATTTAGCCTAAAATTAGTATAGTCAACATAAATTAGTTTAAATCAGCATAAATTCAATATAACCTAAATATTTTTTTCCCCAAAACATGTTAAAATTAGAAAAATAAACTGTGTATACAAATAAATAGTGAATTAAGTAAAAGAATTGTATGAACAAACAAAAAATGGTGATGAATCCAAAATTTTGGAAGTGAATTTCAAAATACTACTAAGTTTTATGAATTTATGAGTTGTTTTTAACCTACATGCTACATTTTGGCAGCCAAAATGAGATTAAAGGTTTTCAAAACAGAAAAAAGAAAAAATAATTAACCTGCCCTTGAAGTTCATCAAATCTGTCCTTCAAATTTACCCAAGTATTCTTCCAATCAGCTCAAAAGGATGCAAGAGGGCTGTGTGCAAAGTGTGAGGGGTGTGGTTGGATTTATAGGGCAAAAAACTATGTTTTATCAATGTTTCTGGCATGGTCCGTATTTTTGGTGTGTTTGCCGAGCTTTTCCCTTGGACTCGCTTAGTTTTTGACGAGTACTCGCCAAAAACTCAGCGATCGCAAGTTTCCTTGTTAGTAACTCACCAAAAACTCGATGAGTCAGATTCTCGAGTTTTCTTGTGAGTAACTTGGCAGCATAAAAAATTGGCAAGTACTTGCCAACTTGGTGAGTCTGCTAACTATGTGGATTGGTGGCTTTAGTAGAGCAAGATAGGTGGCTAAAAGGTTGCACTAAAAATCTCTTCACAATACAAATCCCAAAATTAGATTTTTATTTTTTGAGAATAGTAGTATCTTAAACATTCATGCTTTTAGCATAAGAAAACTTTGTACTATAATCAAAACTTTCTGAATGATTAGTAACACCTTGGCTTCAAACAAGATAAGGAATTAGTTAAGAACAAACATCAGGTTTCATTTTGAAAACTAAGCCCGTGTAGCCAAGCTTGACAACTGCAATAGTGCATACAACTTGCATATCAAAAGAGTACTCTAGGCTCTATATTGTCTCTGCTTTTCTTTTGTGAGAAAATTTTCAGCTAATATATGTTGAAATTAGCAATTTTTAAGCTTTTGTTCTCCTATACGAGCTGTTTGTATCTTCTGTATACTGTTCTTGAAATTTTCTTTCCTAAGTAAAATTATGGCTTTTATTATCAGTACCTCATCTTGCCAAAGGAGGTAGGTATTAGTAAGATTCAAACTTTGAAGTTCATCTTTACCCCAGCAAAACTTTAGCTGATACACACATACAGATACAGACACACACATACACAGTGACACATAAATGCACACAACACAAATGTTCTCAGACACATGTACACACAGGAACACATCATATTGATTTTATGGAGCTGTGTTTCAGGGATATTTTGCCCTCTCTTCCTTCCAGTTTCTTTGTGTTTCCATTTTTGAAATGTTTTATGAGGGGAAATAAGGTCAGGTTTCTTGCAACATAGGATTAAACTTTGTGGAGGGTTGCTAGAAAATTCAATATGCTAATAAAGAGAATTATTTTATTGATGAAATATGAATCGGATGGGAGCGATGAACTAGAGAACAATCTCTAGGGATGAGTCTATGATTGCAGGTTATATATTTATGAGGTTTATGCACAATAATATTGTTGCTTGGATTTCCAAAACTTGAAGCAACTAGGGAATTTAATGTACCATATCAAAGAGTTTCATCAAGCTCGCCTACCCGTTGAAAAGATCTCTCAAACTTTTAAAGGATATCTGCTATGTAGGTTGATGTATTGAAAGAGTAAAGAGTACATCAATGGGCATGTCAAAGCTGCAAAACTTGCACTGTTAAGGGGCGAGACAACAAACACAAGTGTATTTGATTGTCACAAGTCATTGTTTATTGAGATCTTCCTTCGATCTTGTCCAATAGGTAGGCTAAATCCATAGCGTATTTTAGATTATGATTCCTCTCTTATTCCTTCTATTGGAGAGCCAAAAAATAGAGCCATAAATCCTTCTGCCATTTCTTAATTGCATTTAAATTTTAAAAGGTATTTATTTCAATTTTAAGGAAAAATGATTTAAAGGCCACCCATACAGTCTTGCTCACATGATTGAATTATTAAATAAAGAACCAAAATTAGCTGAAAATGATCAAAAGGGATTAATTGGAGTTGAAGCGGAAACTGCAGATCATGAAGAATATCAATGCGTACAGCAAGAGATTCCATAAATTTACCATATATTACCATGCATGGAATAACTTTTTAATGGAATAACAGTGACGACACTTATTGAGCACAATAATACTCATGGCTTAATGGACTCTAAGTCGCTGCGATTTGTGCTGATGAAACTTGAATTTATTACAAATCCTGCAAGTACCAATAGGCAATCGTAGTATGATGGATTGAATAGGATGGTTAATGAGCTGAAATTACTCCTGTATGGCTAAGAACTAAGTTCTGATTTCTTTGTAGTGAGCTTACCTTGATGTGGGCTGATGTGGTTGTGAGGGCACAATGGTTGAAGACCTTGAGCGAATTCTTCATGAATCTTGAAGAGATGCAAATGAAGTTTAAAAGGCCAAGCAAACAATTACAGTTAGAATTCTGCCACCTTGTGCAAGCTGATTTCTGTACAAAAAATAGTCAAGTAAGTTGGAAGAAATGAGTTATGATCAGTATTTCACTCTAATACCATGAATGGTTTAGAGTCTTTAGACATTAAAATTGAGACAAGACATAATGGACCTATATATTGTACATTTAACTACCGTGATTAATACAGAAAAGGTGTTTATACCTCTCTAACATCTATATAAGGATGCCCAATATATTGATTGTAACATCATCTTGTACTTATCTGATTTCTTAATACAATTACAATACTAATATATTTTGATACAAACCTTTCTTTATTTCGTAGCAGAAGAATCATAGTCATGGCCTATGCATGGGTTGGAATTGCTTTGGGAACAAAGCATTTAGGGAGGGGGCACAGTCATAATACTTGGTTTTCTTTAAGGGCTTTTAGGATATTTGAATTTCATAGAAATCCTCCAATGTTAGCCAAGACAGAGAATATTTGCAGAAAACTTTCAACAAATGATGCAAAATGGATATGTAATGAAAAGAAGTACTATTAATATGCCACTTAAAGGGTGAGGTTTTTGCACATTTACTATTGTTTTTTTTCTTCTAATAAATTGTTTGGTCTGGTATGTGACGTTTCTGTGAATTTATAAGATGATTTCTATCATTATTAAGTATAAAAAAAGCTACTTGATATGACTTGCTACACACCTTTTCATTTGCTCAACACAGTTTTTAATTCACACTTTTGCCTTTTTCTTTGCTGTCTTACAAAAACAGCCGAACGGAGACATTCCTGTAAGTTTTGCAGTAGGATTGGGTATGATGGTTGTATTTATAGTCATTGCAATAAAGGGATACATGGCTAGGCAATCTGGAGACAATGGACGGGGTTCTGTGTCAGATCTTATAAAGAGAGGTCAACTAAGATCAGATAGAAGAGCAATGTATGTATTTCAGTTGCAAGAATTTCAAAACTTCTTGATAATTTATTTTTAAATTTAAAAAATAATGTTTCTGTTACCTAATATTTTTCTGGGATTTTATGTCATAACATGAGCTTTTCTTTGGGAGAAAATAATTGTTAGTGGATGTTCGAGATACAAAAAAACGTTCAGAATAGAGTTCATGAAAAGGGTCTTTTTACTGAACAAATTAATGACAGATGTAATCAGTTAATGGCTTTAGATTATAATAACGACAATTTTCAATACAGGCAATATGAGGTACTCTTGATGTAACATTGTTTCTATGTTTCTATGATGAAAATGATATCTAATGGTACATTTAGAGTAGGCACAGGTAGAGCTAATATCTTGTAAGAGGGAAGATTCACAAATGCCTTTCAATGGAAGGAAAAGATTCGTGCACTTGCACACACTCAATATTGCAAAAATTATTAGTACATAATATTTTAATAATCTATTAATTAATAGTATACAATTACAATGAGGTTCATCACCTTATATAGGGATTGGAGAATGAAACCATCCAAGCGGATAAACTTTA
This sequence comes from Cryptomeria japonica, assembly GCF_030272615.1. Classification (NCBI taxonomy): domain Eukaryota; kingdom Viridiplantae; phylum Streptophyta; class Pinopsida; order Cupressales; family Cupressaceae; genus Cryptomeria; species Cryptomeria japonica. The sequence continues at coordinate 86,523,273 of NC_081412.1, forward strand.
GATGACTCACTTAAAGCTATAAAGAGAACTTAAATAGAAATAAAATTTGCCGCTAAGGTGTATTTATTACAGCCGTAAGCCTTATATTTTTATAATTTAATATTATTCTAAGGCTTACTTTACTAAAAACAAAACATCACAAACTAAAAACACCTTGAACCATGAATATTCTATTCTTTAGAAGCTTTTCTTTGAAGACAGACCATACACCAGGTAGAATTCCATCAAGTTGCCTTGAACCTTCATAAAGGTGTAGCTCCTGAGTAGAATTCCCGATTTTTTGGATTGCCACCTTCTCAAACTTCCAAATCATAGTTCTCCCGAACCATTGGACAACAACCTCTGTTGAGTTACTTCTCTGAGCTACATCAAGTTGTCTCATAACCTTCATAAGAGTATGATTCCCAAGATCACATACTCCCAAGCTAACCGGGCAACAATCCATTTTGACATGCTAATCTCTCTAGGTTCTTATGGAAATGCATTTGCAAGATCTTCAACATGGCGACAAAGTGTGTTGCCATTAGCTTCAAGAAGTACCCTTGCACATGTTACTTAAAGATACCCATAGACAAAGTGCCCGTCCAACATTTTGAGTTTGCTCTTGTTTATGCTGCATTTTGAACCCATTTGTATACCCTAACTAAGTCAATCACTAACCTAGATCTACAAAATAATTCAACACAACATCAATAAAGAATCTATAAAACATGCAATTGCTAAGGAAATCAAACAAAGTATACCTTTCACATGTTCAATAGGCTTGTCTCCATTGTTCTCCTATCCTCCATGATCTTGCATTATGATGTTTGCTCTCAGATTCGTATGCACTTGCACAAGAGCTCAAGGAAGAATGGCTGTGGTTGTGATGATTTTGACAGAATATAGGTATGCTCAAGATATGTGTTATGGAAAATGAGAGGAAGCCTCTTTTATAGAGATCATCCTAAGAATGGAGGGTTTAGATTAAGAGGTTAAAAGGTAAATGGCTAGGATCACATAGATGGAAGAGAATCAATAAGATTAGAGGGTAGGTAAAGAAGAAAGAAAGAGATTAAGAGGTTGGTTGACTATGAAGAAAACACAAAGTGAATGAAGAGGCAATTGACATTTGTCACATGCCTACGGTTTTAGATTATGATCCATTTGAACCAGTTGGAGGCCTAGGATTAAAGAGGAAAAAGTTAGTGAATTAATAAAATAAATAAAAGTATTTATTTAATTAATAGAGGAAAAGGGCTAGATAAATTAAATAAATAAAATATTTATTTAATTTAGGAACGAGGTGGAAGAATTAAATAAATAATAATATTTATTTAAACTAGAAAGAAGAGGCTTAGTGAATTAATTAAAGAAAAAAATATTTATATAATTAATATATGAAAAAGCTAATAAATTTAATTAATAGAAGACATTTAGATAAAAATAATTAAATAAATATTTATTATTTATTTAATTAACGGGCAATTTTAGTTGTCTACATTTTGCCCCTCTTTGAGACAATGCAGTTTATTGTGTTGTTTCAAAGAAGATTAAACATAATGGTTAGGAAAGGGAAAAGGACTAGAAGCATGATGCACTAGTCATGGGAAAGATGATGAAGGATGAAAAGTTAGTAGGATGATGCCCCCTTGAGAGGACATGTGGGTTAGGAGAACACATGTGTGTTCTCGATAGAAAAGATGGAGAATAAGGCTTGAAGGGAATGGATAAGAAGACGATAAAGCGATGGCCATAGAAGTGGTTTTGTATAGGAATGGATGGATAGATAGAAAGGATGATGGTGATCAAGTCTTGTGCTTAATATAGTGCTATATCATTGTTGAACTAATTGTGGCAAGTGAATTCAAGCATCTAGATATGATAAAACCTAGATAACTCACATACTATTTTCAAGGAGTTATAAGAAAAACTACAAACAACAATCAAATGATAAAAATAATCATCCATCCTCGCTTCTCTAATCACTTGTGGATATCCTTGAGTAGCATAGGATCCTGATATAAGATAAGTCAGATAAAAGATAAGACTTACTAGACAAAACAAGTCAATAGCCATTAAGCTTGGCTTTTTGCATAATGTTTTGATTGTGTTTGTTCAAAGTGTCAATGTCATAGCAAGAAACAATTTATTATAGATTTTGGATTTTGAAAATAATATTTTTTTTGGATTTTGAAAGTCTTTTTTTTATAATTTTGGATTTTAAAAGTTTTTTTTGAATTTTCTGGATTTCGAAAGTTTTTTTATTTTTAAAAGTTTATAAAAGTTGTCTTGATCATTGATTGAAGTATAAGACATATATCAGGAATTATTCTCAAGCAAGATATATTTATTTGCCCTTAGTGTCTAGCAAGGCATAAGGTATTATGAGCGAATAAATGAACTGCTAGAATGGAAATGGATAAGTGAAGGATGGAGGTAACTTATTATGGAATAGAGTTGATTTGATTTTCAAGGACTATCTTGCAATGGGATAACATGTTCATCCAAACTAAGGGATTGGATATGACAATGTAAGGTGATGGCATGGGGTCCACAGGAATGGATATGTGAAGATGTTTTTATGCAAACATGTTTTTCATATTATGTCCTTAGTTTTGATCAAGATTAAGGGATGGATTTGGATAGGATAGAGATAGGATAAGCAAGATCAAAGGTGATAGTGGATGATAGAGGTAAGAAATGGATAAGATAATGGAAATGGATTGAAGGGTGTGGATAAGGTGAAGCAAATAGGATGCATGATGCTTATGGAGATCTCAAACCTTGTTAAGATCAAAGGTGGAAAAGGGAATATGGATGTCGATAGGGTGAATGAGGGATAATGGAGGATGAGGTGGATAGGAAACATGGATGAAATTTGCCCCCAAGTGCAGAATCAAGAGGGAAATGGATGACACATGATGTTTGTTTGCCAGGTTTTCATCATGGTACTTGCCCAAGGTGCCACAAGAAGTGGTTTTCACCATTGGACAGATTATTTTTGTTTTACTTTTTTTTTTTTTCATTTTTTTCATATTTAAGGGTTCTTTGAAGGGCTAAGTTTAAAATTTGTGAAGGTGCATATAGTTGATAGGATCATCAAGAGGTTCACCTTTGGGAGTAGATAACTTATATGCTTCAGAGCCATTAATGTTTGTTCGTGTGTCCACGGTAGATCTTTCTTGAAAGCCATGAGGGAGAGGCGAAGTCGAAGATTCCTAGGAATGAAGTCACTCGATTGGTTAAAGCATTCAATTTTGCCCTTAATCCTCTCCTGGATTTCCGGTAGTTGGAGGCACCAATTGGTTGGTAGTTCCATCAATTTGAGCCATTTAAGTTTGAATTTTCCCTTCTTCTCTCGGTCTTGTTGATTCTTGGGATTTTCCTTGAGAACCAATCACCTCTCTCAAATGTGTGAAGCTTAACCTTGTGATTGTAGGTACAACACATGCGTTGCTAACATGCTCTAAGGTGATTGAAAGAATTTTGTCGACACTCATCTAATAACTCAAGATCTTGAAGTTGAGAGATTCGATATTCTTCATCGCTGATAAGTTCGCACAAGGAGACCACAAGGATGGTAACTCAACCTCAATGGATAAGATGGCTTTAGCGCTATAGACAAGTGAATATGGTGTGGTGCTAGTGGGAGTGCGAACACTTGTACAGTAGGCCCACAAGGCGGGATTAAATAGTATAGACCAATCACGACCAACATCATTGGCTGTCTTCTTAAGGGATTTCAAAATTTTGAACCTATTTGTAAAACCTAACTAAGCTAACCACTAACTTAGATGTACAAACTAATTCAACACAACATCAATGAAAAATCTATCAAACATGCAAATGCTAATGAAATCAAACAAAGTATACCTTTCACATGTTCAATAGGCTTCTATCCATTGTTTTCCTATCGTCCATGATCTTGCATTATGATGTTCGCTCTTAGATTTGTATGCACTTGCACAAGAGCTCGAGGAAAATGGATGTGGTTGTGATGATGTATGCTAGAATATAGGTATGCGCAAGATGTGTTATGGAAAATGAGAGGAGGAAGCCTCTTTTATAAAGATCATTCTAAGAATGGAGGGTTTAGATTAAGAGGTTAAAAGGTAAATGGCTAGGATCACATAGATGGAAGAGAATCAATAAGATTAAAGGGTAGGTAAAGATGAAGGGAAGAGAGTAAGATGTGGGTTGACTTTGAAGAAAACACAAAGTGAATGAAGAGACAATTGACACTTGTCACATGCTTACAGTTTTAGATTATGATCCATATGAACAAGTTGGAGGGTTAGGATTAAAGAGGAAAAAGGTAAGTGAATTAATTAAATAAATAAAAGTATTTATTTAATTAATAGAGGAAAAGCGGTAGATAAATTAAATAAAAAAATGGAAGGATTATATAAATAATAAATATATGTTTAAACTAGAAAAAAGAGGCTTAGTGAATTAATTAAATAAATAAAAATATTTATTTAATTAATAGTGGAAAAAGCTAATAAATTATTTAAATAAATAAATGTATTTATTTAATTAATAGAATACATTAGGATAAAAATAATTAAATAATAAATATTTATTTAATTAAAGGACAATCTTAGGTGTCTATGTTTTGCCCCTCTTTGAGACAATGCAATTGCATTGTTTCAAAGAATATTAAAATATAGTGGGTAGGAAAGGGAAAAAGACTACAAGCATGATGCCCTAGTCATAGGAAAGATGATGAAGGATGACAAGCTAGTAGGATGATGCACCCTCGAAAGGACATTTGGGTTAGGAGAATACATGTGTGGTCTCAAAAGAAAAGATGGAGGATAAGGGTAGAAGGGAATGGATAAGAAGATGGTAGCTCGACCTTAATGGGTAAGATGGCTTCTATGTCGTAGACAAGTGAATATGGTGTGGCACCAATGGGAATGTGAACACTTGTACATTAGGCCCACAAGGTGGGATTAAGTTGTATATGCCAATCACGACCAATGTCATTGACTGTCTTCTTCAAGATTTTTCAAATTTTGAATCTATTTGTAAACCCTAACTAAGCCAACCCCTAACCTAGACACAACACAACATCAATGAAGAATCGAGCAAACATGCAAATGCTAATAAAATCAAACAAAGTATTACCTTTTACATGTTCAATAGGCTTGTTGTGATGTCCCCCATCTTTAACCTAGAGAGTTAGCAAACAATAAATACTTTTGTGTTCAAGGGAGTGGTAAACCTTGAGCACCTATAGCTAGATAGATGATAGTAGAAGTAAATGTACATAGGCAGTGAGAGTAATAAAGCATCCGGAAAATCATGAAGTCTTATGAATAAGATGATTTTCCTTGAGCAACAATTAATGATTCTATAAAAGATGATCATTAGCACAACAGATAGATGATACAAACAAATCAGTCATATGCACCCGACAAATAAGAACATGGTGATCAGCCTATTACTTGAAGTTGATCAACATCGATCATACTAGAAGTCACAAATAATCGATAATGATTAGTGTAAAATCGATCATCAAGCATTGAACAGATAATAAGCATGAATTACAACATAATGGTCCGATTGCTTTGATCAGATTGAAGAAGCCAGATATATTTTGGTTAGAGACTAATATATATTGATTTGTCTTTGAAAATATCAAGTATGATATGATATGCAGTTTGGTGATTAGTAAACTGATTGACTAAGGCGAGAAATTGATGACATCGATATTTATCAAGGAAGACAGTGACTTGTATTAATTCTAATGTTAGCAATATCAATCTAAGGGAGACGATGACTAATCAGATGATTAGTCATGAACACTGATAATGTTAGCAAATTGATAAGCAAGGAATTTGTTAACAATCATAGCATGATAAGTGGCAATGATTACACAAGCAATACAATTGATAGTTTGTTACACGATTAATGTTGAGCATCGCTGATGACAGCGATTATGCTAATTGGAATCAATTGTGTACAAGACTGATTTGATATGAAGAAGGACGATGGGTAGGAAATGCATCTTATCAAACATTAAGAGATGCAACCCCTTCGATTTGCAAGATATAAGAAGGCAATCAATCTCATTCTAGCAATCATTGATTTAGTTTTATTCTCTTATTTCTTATCCTTTGGATCACTAAGTTGAGCAGATTGACCAAGTGTCAACAAAGGTTGCATAGAGAACAAGATCGAAATCAGGAAGAGCACCATTAATCATTGTTGCAAGCACATAACTTCAGATCAGGGACAGCAACATATCACCATAAGCGATATTGGAAAATACATCTGCACATTCATATCGATACATTAGACATCGCATCAGATTCCTAATTGCATAATTATATTGACATATCAGACATACCAGTGGATTCATAATTGCACAGTTATACCGATACATTAGACACAACATTATATAGCTTTGTTGCTATCTGTTAACCCAAAAGCTTGCACCCTTGTTGAGCTATCAACTCAGCAACCTCGTGAAACATGGAAACAACCCCGAAGTGTGGGACCTTGCGCAAGGGGGTTGAGTCTCCGGAGAAGGTTGACTTCCTTCTCAATCCAGGTGCAGGTGTTGAACCAACTCAACACTTCAAAACCTACTCCTAAGCCTATCTTAACAACTTGCAGAGGAAAAGGGAAGAGGGAAATGCTTAAAATGAAAGGAGGTGATGCACCAAGATAAGAGATTGTTTCTCTCCCTACTCGAAATGACACAAAGAATCAATTGAAATACCTAGGAGATGCACAAACTTCAGTTGTATGAATGACCCCAATGCATGTATGGAGGTTAGAATTCGTTGAATGTCAAGAGGGGAGAAGGTTTCCCACAAGTCACACTCAGAAATAAATTAATACAGCATAAATGAGAGAAGAGCCACAAAACATACACCTATGATGAAGGTAGGAAACATACACTGCATACATAAGTTGAAGGAAGGCAAGAATGATGATTTCAATTCATTATAAGGCCAATGGCCAAACTTATAGTTGCAAAATTGCAAGATAAATACAAGAGAAGTGAAAGAGCATAGAATAGCTCAAGCCACCAGGGAGAGAACCCTTTACAATGAGGCTTAACAACCTTTACATAGAAAATTGGTTACAAGAGTGATCATGACCCTTGTGTGTGCAGGGAAGTGCATGCACTTGACTTCTGTACATGCAAGCAACCTGGCCATACCCTGAAAATGCAACCTTGCGAAGGGTGGATTGACTGACCTCCCAAAGTCAGAGCATGCAGACATGACATAAGTTACCACAACAAGCATGGCCCTGTACCTCTCTTGATGGAAATCTTGCCAAAAACATTAAATGCACCCTTGTGGCTCCACAAAAGAAGGTGCACAAGTCATAAAAGTCGTCGGAGCATTTAAAACTTTGAGTGTTGATCATGCCATCCGAAAGTGTCGCAAGTCGGAAAGAAGTCCGAGGACTTCGGAAACTCGGGTTCCCGAAGTGGGGAAGACAAGGTAGGAACTTCGAAACCTCGGGGTTCCGGAGTTCCGGGGAAGGGAAGAAAAGACTAAGAGGGAACTTCGGAACCTTGGGGTTCCGGAGTTCCGGGGAAGAAGAGAAGGCAAAGGGAAGGAACTTCGGAACCTCGAGGTTCCAGAGTTCCGGGGAATAGAAAAGGAGACAAGGAAAGGAAGGAACCTCGAGGTTCCGGGGAACTGAAAAGAAGACTAAGAAAGGAAGGAACCTCAGAACCTCGGGGTTTCGGAGGTTCCGGGGAAGGGAAGAAGACAAGGAGGGGACCTCGGAACCTTGGGGTTCCGGAGTTCCGAAGAAAAAGAAAGAGAAGCTAAGGAAAGAACTTCCTCCAGGCAAGACAACACTTCACAATTCCTAATTCCACTGCTTTTCTCCTTGATCAACTGGGGCAGCGCTGGTCCATGGAACATATCTCTGATCGGTTCTCACTGATGGGCCAAGGGTGTCATAAAATGACAACATTTTTGGCGATCTCTGTGGGATGCTTGCCTGCTAAGCATGAAGTCCAGGAGCCTTAAGCATCCATTGGGTACCGAGAGTCACAACTGAAAGAAAGAAGAAAACTTTCTCTTCTGCAACCTGCAAAGGATCAAGGTCAGCCATTCTGAAGGGGAACAGCCTGTGCTCGTGCACTTCTTGGAAAACAAGAAACCTAACTAATATTTACATTGTTACAATAAGAGGCAAATGATGCTTTTGCCTCTGTCAAAGAGGAACCTTTTGAAGGAGTTGATCCCCCTCATACCATTGTTACATTCACCATCTAGCTGCAATGGTTGAAGTCTCTTGTATGCATGCATTAGATCACACGTACTACTCATGTGGTGAAAGAACACTTCGCCATTCACCTTGCCACCATAGGGAAGCCATAGAAAATAGCCACTTGAGACATCCGGGGATGCATGAAGCATACACATAGTAGCAAGGGGGGAGTTTTTTAGGAGTTGGCTAGCATCAAAAGAACTACTCCTTGCAAAAGAGAAGGCATCTTTATTGTACAAGGGGGCATCATTTTTTTCACAATAGTCGACCTCCTCTTGGTGTGAGTTGAAACCAAAGGAAAAGGCCTCAAAGTCACATGGTGATGAAAAGTATACCATATCTCCATCTTGGCCAGCACAAGGGGGCTCTTCAGGCACATCAAATTGGAAACTTTGAAGTTCGGGTATACTGTCGCGTTGAGCAACCAAAAGACTGTCGGCATGGCCAGCATGTTGTTGCTCAACATCATCATACCTGGTATGTTGGTCCCAAGTGAAACATTCAAGCTCAGGCACATGATCCCTAATGCCAAAAGAAACATCTTCACCTTGAATGAAAACTTCATATTCAACATCATCACTTTCAGGGACAGGGGAGAACCAACATACATCATAATCACATGTGCTGATATCCAACTCATCAGCACAAATCTCAGGTTTATGAGACACCTCACAAGAAGATCTAAAATCTTCAGATTGTCTCTTTGTTTTTGTTTCCTCCTCTTGGCAACATAAAGCAACCACCTCAGGTTCATGGCACGATCTATCCGCCATGCAATCTGCAGCAAAAACATTACCCCTTGTGCCCTCCTCAACACTAGTATGTTGCTCTAGAGCTACCACCGGGGGAGGTGTAGACATATCCTTCTCCTCATGATCAATAAAGAAAGGAAGATTGTCAAATGAGAGGACAATGTCCTCTTTACCTTCACACTCCTCATGTTCAATGACTTACTGCTGTAACTGATTGTTCTCAATATCCTCCTGCAGCATTGCCGATTCCTCCTCCTTTAGAGCATAGGAAGACTCACCAATGGCTGATTGGACCCTGTTGTCATGATGAGGATGGGAACCATCCGTCCTCCATACAATAGGTCCGCCCTTAAAAAGGGAGATAGCATCTGGAAAGGGCCTAGGTGGTGGGGTGTTTTGCAAAAGGCATTGAGGAGAAGGCTCTTGTATAACAACAACTAGAGCTCCCTTGAAACCTGGAACTTCAAAACTAGGGGGGGAAGTTGAAGGCTTGGGAGGTCTCCCCTGCCTGAAGCTTGGGATTTCAAACTTAGGAACCCTAGGGGCAGAAACCTCCTCCCGTATGAGCCGAATCTCTATGGCTTCTAGTTGCTCAATTTCTTTCTTCCTAGCAGAGGCAAGCTGCCTTGCAAGGAACTCCTCATGTTGTCTATGGGCTCCCATCTGTTGTAGCTGAAGCTGAGCCTGATAAACAAGCTGATCCTGCTGCAAATCCCACTCCTGTTGCCTCTTCAACTCCTCCAGCTGCTTGGTGAAATCAAGCAACACACTTTTGATTTCTGCAATTTGCCTTTTTTCATCATCTTGGGGTTGGTTGGGCTGCCAAGAAGGTTGAGCAGGGGTGGGTGGGTGGTAAGCATTAGGAAAGTACCCACATATTGCTGAAGTGAAGTTGTTTGGGTTGAAACTAGGAGCAGCCCTAGTTCGGTTCTGTTGGTAAAGAGGGAAAAAATGATTGGCATTCTCATAGAATGGGGGTGAATAGAAGTTACACCCATGATATGAACTCATATGAAAGCATTTGAAAGAGATGGAGCTTGTTTAACAAAATGTTTAAAGAGAGCAGACATACCCTCTCAATCATAGACTGATAACATACCACAGATCCACCAAATGATTGCAGAGTCGCTAGGTGCTTGAAAGATGTTGCCTCCAAAGGCTTGATGAACTGAAGAACACACCGAATCTTCAATTGGCTTGGGCTTAGGACTGCATGACTTTGGAACCTCGGGGTTCCAGAGTTGAGGACTTAGGCACTTTGGAATCTGGGGGTTTTGGGGTTCCGGACTTGGGAACTTGGGAACCTGGGGGTTTCAGAGTTCCGGAGTTGATGACTTGGGAACCTGGGGGTTTCGGGGTCCCAGAGTTAGGAACTTGGCATGAACAAGAACTGGACTTGTTGAGCAGAGTCGCCAAGTGCTTGAGAGATGACTGCCTCTAAAGGCTGAGACACTAAGAACAACACTGAATCCTTAGCATGTATATTGAAAGTTTGTCCCATCGGGCGTGCCAAAAACTGTTATCACAAAAGCTTGCACCCTTGCTGAGCTATCAACTCAGCAACCTCGTGAAACATGGAAACAACCCCAAAGTGTGGGACCTTGCGCAAGGGGGGTGAGTCTCTGGAGAAGGCCGACTTCCTTCTCAATCCAGGTGCAGATGTTGAACCAACTCAACACTTCAAAAGTTACTCCTAAGCCTATCCTAACAACTTGCGGAGGAAAAGGGAAGAGGGAAATACTTAAAATGAAAGGAGGTGATGCACCAAGATAAGAGATTGTTTCTCTCCCTACCCGAAATGACACAAAGAATCAACTGAAATACCTAGGAGATGCACAAACTTTAGTTGTATGAATGACCCCAATGCATGTATGGAGGTTAGAATTCGCTGAATGTCAAGGGGGGAGAAGGTTTCCCACAAGTCACTCAGAAATAAATTAGCACAACATAAATGAGAGAAGAGCCACAAAACATACACCTATGGTGATGGTAGTAAGGAAACATACATTGCATACATAAGTTGAAGGAAGGCAAGAATGATGATTTCAATTCATTATAAGGCCAATGGCCAAACTTACAGTTGCAAAAATGCAAGATAAATACAAGAGAAGTGAAAGAGCATAAAATAGCTCAAGCCAGCAGGGAGAGAACCCTTTACAATGAGACTTAACAACCTTTATATAGAAAACTGGTTACAAGAGTGATCATGACCCTTGTGTGTGCAGGGAAATGTTAGTCTGGGAGTGCAGGGAAGTGCATGCACCTGACTTCTGGACATGCAAGCAACCTAGCCATACCCTGAAAAATGCAACCCTAAGAAGGGTGGATTGACTGACCTCCCAAAGTCAGAGCATGCATACATGACATAAGTTACCACAACAAGCATGGCCCTATACCTCTCTTGATGGAAATCCTGCCAAAAACATTAAATGCACCCCTGCGACTCCACAAAAGAAGGTACACAAGTCTCAAAAGTCGTTGGAGCATTTAAAGCTTTGAGTGTTGATCACGCCATCCGGAAGTGTTGCAAGCCGGAAAGAAGTCCGAGGACTTCGGAAACTCGGGTTCCCGAAGTGGGGAAGACAAGGAAGGAAGGTTCCGAAGTTTCGGGGAACATGAAAGAAAAGGAAGCAAAGGGAACTTCGGAACCTTGGGGTTCTGGAGTTCCGGGGAAGAAGAGAAGGCAAAGGGAAGGAACTTCGGAACCTCGAGGTTCCGGAGTTTCAGGGAACAGAAAAGAAGACAAGGAAAGGAAGGAACCTCAGAACCTCGGGGTTCTAGGGAATTGGAAATAAGACTAAGGAAGGAACCTCGGAACCTCGGGGTTCCGGGGAAGGGAAGAAGACAAGGATGGAACCTCGGAACTTCGAGGTTGCGGAGTTCCGAAGAAAAAGAAAGAGTAGCTAAGGAAAGAACTTCCTCTAGGCAAGACAACACTTCACAATTCCTAATTCCATTGTTTTTCTTCCTGATCAACTGGGGCTGCACCGGTCCATGGAACATATCTTTGATCGGTTCTCACTGATGGGCCAAGGGTGTTATAAAATGACAACACTATCTTCAGAAGGAGATTCTTTGCATAGTTTATATTAATACATCAGGAAGAGCAGTGATCTCTAATTATCTGCAGATTGGAATATCGTACTTTGCATAATTCCTAAATCCGTATCAGATACAGCAGCAATCTAATATCCAGTCTTCATATTAGTAAATACAGATTATACATATCAAAATCATCTTAATATTATCTATATATATACATAGAGACTTAATCACTTTGCATATTTCCAGTTTACATATTAGAGATAGCTGTGATATAGTTATCAATTTTATACATAAGCATTCATAAGTGGTATCATAGATCATCATTTTTAGTGTTAAAGGGAGACTTTAAGGAAATACGTCTCTTGCAATTGGTCTTTGCAAATTATTGTTCCAATTTCTTAAGCTTGACCATTAGGGGACATTACAGTGGTGTTAGAGCATTGCATTCTTGTGGTTAAATTGCATTGTTTCTTAAACAGGACATTACACTTGACTCCATTGTTCTCCTATCTTCCATGATCTTGCATTATGATGTTTGCTCTTAGATTTGTATGCACTTGCACAAGAGCTCAAGGAAGAATGGATGTGGTTGTGATGATGTATGCTAGAATGATTTTGATAGAATATAGATATGCTGAAGATGTGTTATGGAAAATGACAGGAAGCTTCTTTATAGAGATCATCCTAAGAATGGAGGGTTTAAATTAGGAGGTTAAAAGCTAAATGGCTAGGATCACATAGATGGAAGAGAAACAATAAGATTAGAGGGTAGGTAAAGATGAAGGGAAGAGATTAAGAGGTGGGTTGACTTTGAAGAAAACACAAAGCGAGTGAAGAGACAATTGACACTTGTCACATGCTTACGTTTTAGATTATGATTTATGTGAACAAGTTGGAGGTTCCAGGATTAAAGAGGAAAAAGGCAAGTGAATTAATTGAATAAATAAAAGTATTTATTTAATTAATAGAGGAAAAGGGCTAGATAAATTAAATAATTTAAATAAATTAAATAAAGAGGTGAAAGGATTAAATAAATAATAAGTATTTATTTAAACTAGAAAGAAGAGGCTCAGTGAATTAAATAAATAAATATATTTATTTAATTAATAGAAGACATTAGGATAAAAATAATTAAATAAATAATAAATATTAAAAGACATTTTTAGGTGTCTATAGCTCCATCTTCATTGTGTTAGTCATTTAGAGCAACTCCAATGAAAATTTCCATTTCTGAAAAATATAATAAATCTGAATATTTTCAAACTCTAGTACCTTCTTGCCAAAATTTTGAATGACTTTAGGATGTTGATATATATAAAAGCATCACAAAGAACATCCACTACAATCCACAAGCTGTTAACAATATGCAATTCCTTCTAATAGATTCCTCATTCCCACAAGCAAGCTGGGATTAAAAAAAATAATAGAAGAAATATTCAAAACTTTAAACACCATGAATCCTTCTCATGCAATGACATGCAAACATATGCAAGCAACATGCAAGTCCATGCAACTCATGTGCAAGTTATTTTGCATGAAAACTTCTATACAATTTTTTGAAAAAAATCTGCCCACACAAAAAAAGCCAACCTGTCATTAACTTTGAAACCCTCACAAGTTTTTCCACAAGATTCAATCTCATTTCATGTGACTCCATGCTTTGATACCATATTGCAAAAAATAAATTAATAATAGAACACAATGTTTTAATAGTCTGTTAATTAACAATATACAATTACAGTGAAGTTCATTTCCTTATATAGAGAGTGGAGAATCAAATCATCCAAACGGGTAAACATTACATGACTCACTTAAAGCTAAAACCTAGAAAAAAAGAAAGAGATAGAACTTGCCACTATGGTGACATTATTACAATTACAAGCCTTATCTTTTAATAATATAATATAGTTCTAATACGTTGAAGGTTCCTGTAGAAACCTATTATTTGAAAGATTTCTTGCCTAATTATATATCCAAATCTGTAGTCTTTCCACCATTTACGAATACATATATTCTTGTTAGAAGCAGTAAGTTAAGCTTTACTGCACTGAATAGCTAACAGCTATCATGATATTGCCTGCAAAACAATTTTGGTCAGTAAAACAGCACACTGATTATGATCACTTAATCAATAGCTGGACCAGTTTGTTGAACTCACAGTTTTTTATTATCAACCTTTTTGGCCTGGAAATAATTGCCCATTTCTCATCTTTCATTTTGCTACCATTTTGATACCTACTTCATGTTTTCTTAGACCCACATAATATCTTCGTTATTCATATATAATCTCTATAATTTTTAAGATCTAATTGAATAAATAGTTCATGTAAAGTAGTCTCCACTTAAAATAAATGTGTATGCTAAGGTTTAATTGCAGCTTCTTCGAAGTTTAATTTCAGATTTTTCAAAATTTTTGTTTTTAAAGTTTATTCAGTTGTGCTGAGTATTTGCCAAGTCCATGTCCAAGTCTAAAATGTTGCCAACAAGTCCAAGATGAGTCTGAGCCTCAAACCTATGTCTGAACCTTTCTGAAGTTCTATGAAATCCTGAACTGTGGTGAAAAATCCTCCCCTCGAAACACAGGTTAACCATATTGATAGCTGGTTCTGATTGTTTTCTGAGAGCCTATGATGCAAAGTTCAAGCTTTTTGCTAACAAGTCAAAGTAAGTGAGCAAATTATATATTAACTAGAAGCATGAATAGACTAAAATGATGGAAGATGATTAATTTATACGTTTTTTAGGTTTTCTGAATATATTTATAAATTTGACAAGAAAAATAATAGGAAAGTATATATAACCCAGAAATGACCAAGAGTGGCCAATATGAGTGCCAATTATTAATATTAGAAAAGCTAGATACACTGATAACATATGCTATACAGATGGATGAAGCAGAAAATGTGGTTATATGATGTACAAGTGTTACATGGACTGTACCAGTGCTGCCAATCTGTGATAATGAACTATTGTTTTTTGATTATATGGTACTAACTTGACTTTTGCCAATATTTAGGATGAATGGTCAATTTATTTATGATACTTCATTTTCTTGATCAATTCTTTTGTGATCCTTGACAACTGATATCTGAACAGCACCAAGGAACTAGTAATTAGCTAGCCGAATCATTTTCTCTCAAATGTTTTCAGCATGTTGGATATTATATCCACTTTACTCAACCACTGTACCTTGAGGGCTTGAAAGCATAGTGGCTCTTTTTGATACAACCTTTAAGATTACAAGTCAAAAAAGGCCTACTTGTTTGATTTGCTCCACTAGACAAAGTTTATGCCAGTAGTACAGTTGTATGCATTTTTCCCCTTTCTTTTCTATCTTTTGTCTTGAGACTCCTAGGAAACATTGAGCTAAAAATGAAAAGTCTTTGTTAATGGAGTAGAAGTGACATTAAAAACTGTTTACTTTAATTTTCCCTACTTCTAGTTTCATATTTTTCATGTTTTTGCATTG
Organism: Cryptomeria japonica; assembly: GCF_030272615.1. Classification (NCBI taxonomy): domain Eukaryota; kingdom Viridiplantae; phylum Streptophyta; class Pinopsida; order Cupressales; family Cupressaceae; genus Cryptomeria; species Cryptomeria japonica. Next base: position 86,538,771 of record NC_081412.1, read on the forward strand.
CAGTTCTAGGCCCCTGAACTACGAGGACCCTTTTAACAATCCTTTGGTTAGGATGAGTGAAAAGAACTCAACTGTAAAGATATGTGGAAAAGTTTTCCGCTTAGCCCCCGTGACTTTAACTGAAGAAAAAGCAATGAACCATCAAAACAGGCGTATTCGAGCTTATCAATGGAAAAGGCCAACTGTGTTTCTTAAGGAAGGGGATCCTGTTCCAGAAGGTGTTGATCCAGAAACTGTCAGATGGATTCCTTCAAATCATCCTTTTGCAACTGCTAGCAATGATATTGATGAAGACTTTGCACAGAGAAACATATATCAAAAGCGAGGTGTACCCTCTCGTCTCAGGGCAGAGCATGAAGCATTGCAGAAGAAGATGATGGAAGCTACTCAGGATGTGAGTATTTGAACTGAGAACTAGCAAACAAGAGAGACTCAATAATGGTTATAACATCTCACAATTCTTGTATGTTTCTTTGAAGTTTGTGCTACTCATGCTACAACAGAATGTTCTCTATCATTAAAAGTAATGACTATTTCTAAATACATTGATTCTGAATTAGATTTTCATTTTACATGTACACTGGAAAAACAATTGACAGTAAAATTATTAGAGAAAAATATAATTTTGGAAGATATATGTAATCTGTTTTTGTTTTTTGTTTTGGATTCTTATCTGGATACATTCATTAATAAATTATACAAAAGAAGAATTTCCAACTTTCTCTGCTGACCACAATCAATTTCCAAAGAGCTAGTTTAACCTTTTTTCTTATCACTTACGCATATGGCCTTTTCTTTCTTCGCCTATACAAATTCACATCCCATTATCGTTTAAATATGTTTAATATTTACAATAAATAATATTATATAGTAATGTTATCATATTTGGAAAGCTCTGAGTACCTACTGAGTCTTTGAAAATAAGTTTTCGCCACTTTTACTCCCCGAGTTTATGGTGAGTACTCACCTGAAACTTAGTGAGTCTGACAAGAAGACTCGTTTGATGTAGAAGCTGTGCAGGACATGTCAAAAACATGACGTAAACACCAAAAAGACTGAAAAATGCGTCTTTGTGCAATATTTTTTTTTGCTTCGCACAAGAAGGGTAGAGGACAAATCGAAGGAGCTCATTGATTTGGATGAGATTGATCCTTATAGCGATTGGACAGGGTGGAATGAGCAGCCACAATTGTTTACTAAAGATGAGATTCTTGATTTTGAGAGGCAGGCAATGGAGGATGTAGGTGCAGCAGGAGATATGGGATTGGATGACATTGAGAGGTAGAGGAGTCATTGCCATCTACTAGCAGGATGGAGGTTGAGCTAGAGCCATAAGCACAACTTTCTATGTCGAGTGAGGAGCCATAACATACTCCAAGGCTTAGAACCTCAACTTCTCCCCAAGTTTACACTAGATTAGGTAAGAGGAAGATGTAAAATGTTGTATTTTGTAACATGTAATTTATAAATTATAATGATTTTCAAAGGCAATCATCAGAAATTTATAATAGTTGTCAACTATCTATTATATCAGCCTTTAGCCATTAGGGTTTTGCACCATGATGTGATTTTGTACTCATTTTGCATTCGAATCAATCAAAATAAATAGAAACACTTTTGTATTCTTGTATGGACTCATTGGATTCATTTTGTCATTGAATATAGCCAAAAAAAATGTGTTTGTAAATAAATTTAAGCAATTTTTTAAGTTGTCCAATTTTTGTCGAGTCGCATATTTTGGGTTTGCCGAGTTTTTGGTGAGGCAAAGTCTTCCAAGTATGATTTTTTTTTTGATGCATAAGACACTTTTTATTAATTAAAATGAGATTACAAAAGTTATAGCTGCCATAGCAGCAGTCAACAAATTCTCTAGCCCCCCTTTCCCATAGCTCAATGAAAAGGCCATGTAGTGCCATGGGAAAAAGCTATAACAAACAGGAAATCAACCATCACTGCTGGCAAACAAGGTGCACAACAGACCCAACAAACTTTTGCAAATCACCAACAACTTCAATTTGGAATGAATCAAACATAGCATATGGCATCACAAGTTCAATGCACAGACCTCTTCCTGCTGCAATTTGCCCATTCCAAAACAAGAACAAAATCAGCACTATCCCAATCATCAAAATAGTCCTTAGAAACAGGTAGCCAAGCACCACTATGGTGCTAGGTGATTCAGTGTTTTCTTGTAAATTCCATCCACCTCATTGTTGGCAGAATATCGACCTCCTGATTAATTTCCCTATATACATGCTTTATAGAAAAGTTTTTGAAAAAATGTAGAGCCTCTAGAGCCATGTCCAACATAGATTGGAGTTTCCTATTGTGCACTTGTCTTGTACTGACTGCTTTAACAATTAGTGCTGAATCCCCTTCTATCTCAAGTTCTTTGCATAATCTAAGTCCAAGAATCAAAGCCTGAAACTCAACCATATTATTGGTTCCTTTGGGCAGGGGAACTGAGGTACTACCCTTTACCAATCCATCCCCATTCCTGACTTCGCAACCCACACGTGAGGGACCCGGATTTCCCCTTGATGCTCCATCAAAGTTAGGCTTGTGCCAACTAGGATTGGGAGGTTGCCATACCTCATGTTTGTGTAGATTGATCCCCAGATCCAACGAAGTGAGGAATTTTGAGACCAAACCAAACCAAGATTCTCTCATTCTTGCATCCCATTCTTCTGAAATTAGAATTTTTAAGTTTTGCCCTCCAAGTCTTCTAACTATTGCAGTTCAAAAGTTCACAACCTACACTATTGCAGCCTCTAACATGTTTAAGAGACTCCTTATCTTGAACATCCTTCTGTTTCATTCCTTCTACACCTCCCATCTAAGTCACCAGGTTCGGCCGAATTTCTTCCTTGAAGTTCAAAATTCGCCGAACTTTAAAATAGAATATAAAATTCGTACATTGAAAAAAGTAAATATTTTTTAATCGCGATTTTAGGGTTTTTTCGGTTTTTTTTTAATGAGTGCCACAATCTTCAGTCTGCCGTGAGTCATCGCTGGAGAAGTGTGGAAGCCAAAGGAAGTCGCAAGAGAAGTGTGGAAGCCGAAAGAAGCCCGTGTTCGACACAGTGAGTTCGCCTTTGCTGTCGTGTTCGATGCAGTGAGTTCACCTCGACCCTTTGCCACCATGTTCGACGCCCTGCCTCTGCCGTCATTCTGTCGTGTTCAACGCTTTGCCTCTGTCGCAGTGTTCGACGCCTTGTAGTCTCCTCGCCCAGGTAGGCTTCGCTGAAATTTTCAGGTCAGAATTTTTTTTTATTGGATAAAACTAATATTTTTAGGTTATTCAAACAAAATATTTTGTATATTGTTTATTGTTTATAATATTATATTATTTAAACAAAATATTATATCGTTTAATGTTTAGTTTTTATCAAGACATAATATATAGTTTAATATTATTGTATTAAATTATTAATTGTTTTGACATATGTTGTTTATTATTTATATTATTTGATTTTTAATTTTTATTTGTTTTATAAAGTTAAAATAAAATATTAATAATTTTTATAGTGTTGTTTAAAAAAATGTAGTGTATTATTATTTTATTTTGTTTATACACTTAGTAAACAAAAATAAAAATTACTATTTGTTTATTTATTGTTAAAACATTTAGAATATTCTAATAATATTTTATTAAAATTTAGTATTTCTATTTTGAAAGGTTGAAATAAATGTAGTGTTTATTTTGGCTTTTTAATTTTTCTTTCCAAACATGCAGATTTTCATTTATGGCTCCTCCTAAATCAACTTTTGAGGCATGAAAGCATGTGACCCGAAATGGAACTCACATCAAATGTAACATATGTGAAGGAACTATAATTGGAACTTTAACAAGGCTTAGGGACCACTTCCTTGCTAATATGAGGGGTCCAGGTGGAGGTGTTCAAGCATGTTAGGTGCGACTCCAAAACTTAAAGCTATTCTAGAGAAAGAGTTGGCTGCTTCAATGGTAGGCAAAATGAAGAAGGCACAAAAGAAACAAAGAATTGAAGGAGATATATCTATAATCACATCTATCGTGTCTTCCTCTTTTGTGCAATCCAAACCGGTGAGCGTATCAAAACAGAGTGGAACACTGAACAACTTTTGAAAACCAGTAGAGAAACAACAGGTGGATGATGCGGTTGCTGATTTGTTTTACACAAGTGCTATTCCATTCAATGTTGCGAGAAATCCACATTTTCGTAATGGAGTTCACAAAATTGCACAGTTTGGCAAGGGGTACACACCACCAGGTTCAGAGGCTATCAAGACAACTCTTTTGCAGAGGTCAAAAGATAGAGTGACTGAAAAACTAGCTGATGTCAAAGCCACTTGGAAGGAAACAGGCTGCACTATATTGAGTGATGGATGGTCAGATATGTGTCAAAGGCCATTGATTAATGTTTTGGTGTCTTGTCTTGAAGGTGTTAGTGTTTTTTAAAGTCATTGACACCATGAACCACAGGAAAGCTTCATAGTATATTTTTCAAATATTAGAGGAAGCCATTCTTGAAGTAGGGGTGGAAAATGTGGTTCAAGTGGTATCTGATAGTGCAACAAATTGTGTGGGAGCCGGGAGGCTAATTGTAGAGAAGTACCCACAGATATATTGGAGCCCATGTGCAGCCCATTATCTTGATTTGTTGCTTCATGACTTGGCTAAATTCCCATGGGTAAATGAAGCTATTCATAGAGGGAGAGCAATTGCAAATTTCATACGAAATCATCGTCTCACATTGAGCATTTATAGGCAACATGCATCAAAGGAATTGTTGAGGCCTTGTGAAACAAGATTTGCTTCATATTATATTACTTTGAAAAGAGTGGTTGAAGAAAAAGCAGCTTTGAGATCTGTTATTTGTTCCAATTAGTGGGAAAGTTCAGTGCTTTCTAAAGGCCCTAAGGGGAAGAACATAGAGCAAATCATCCTAAACAACAATTTCTGGGAAAAGTGTAGCAAAAGTTTTGCTTTTATGTGAACCAATTGTTGATGTGCTTCTTATGGTTGATGGTGACACTCCTTGCCTTGGCATGCTTTATGAAAGCATGGACCGGTGTAAGGAATCTATTCAAAAAGCACTAAATAGTGAAGAAGCAAAATATATGTAGATATGGGAGACAGTTGATTGCAGATGGAAAATGATGCACACACCTTTACATGCAACAACTTGCTTTTTGGAGACTAAGTTGTTTGCTATTGATAGTAGGGGTGATAATGAAATCATGGCAAGGCTTTACCAAGCCATTAGCAGGTATGTACCAGATCCAGAAATTGCAGCACTAATCAGAGATCAAAGTTGGCAATACAAGAGAGGAGAAGGGATGTTTCGAGGGGCAGAAGCCAAATATGACTCGCCACATATGCCTGGATATAGATGGTGGATCGCTTGTGGATCATCAGCTCCTGAGCTGCAAGAGTTTGCTATTCGAATTTTGAGTTAGGGAGCAAGTTCATCAGCTTGTGAGAGGAATTGGAGTTGCTTTGACCACATCCATTCCAAAAAGAGGAACAAATTGTTGACTGGAAAGCTGGGAGATCTTGTCTATGTTCACAGCAATTTGAAATTGCTAATGAATAAATCAGCAAAGAATACTTCTTTAGAACAAACTCTTGAAGGCATAGCAATGCCAGATGCAGATGAGCCTGACTTTGCAAATGATGAACTGAGTAGTGATACAGATGATGATGATTTGGCATCCTTGCCAAGTGCTCTTGATGACTTAGAGTTATTTTAAAGTTCTAAAGTCTTTGACTGTTATTGTACCTTTTTGACAAAAGAACATCTTTGCAATCGTGAAAGCATATGTTTCCTATGGTTTATATTTTATAAATGTGTCATCTTTTTGTAATGATTTCAAATCCATTTATCAATGTTAAACTATTTAGGCAATTTTATAGATATATTACATATATTTATTAAATTTTTTTAAAAATTACATATGGCGAATTTAATTCGAATTTTATACATTTCGAATTTTTTCCTCATCGAACTTCATTCGAATTTCAAAGTTGTCGAACTTTGAATTCGAATTCGAACCTGGTGACTTAGCCTCACATAGTAACATAGATGGATTGGTAAGTCACAAATTCAAAAACATGGCATTTGTATTGGTTACTGTTGACGTGTATTTTGTACACTATCAAACACAGAATAAAATACCCAAGGGTACCTTATCCTCTCTTGAGTAAAGCCTCTGAATGCTGAAGATATCGCGAAAAAGGATCAATCAGGATGGCTTCAAGGTTCTTCGTTGTAGGATCTCTACGTGTGGATAAGCACCAGTGGTCGTTGTAAATGCTGTTTCTTCAAGGGGCCTTACGTTTTCGATCTGCAGGAATAGGATTTTCCTAAAGCTAACAGATTCTCAAAAAAGATCAAAAGATAGGGTTTGCAAGAGATGAATTCTAATCTAATCCTAAGAATGACTCAATGTAGGCTAGACTTGGTAAGATTCTACCAATTTCAGTATTGCCAAGGAATTACAACTCTCCTGGAATTGATGCGATCTTCTAAGGTGATTAGTGATTTTTCAAATCATCAAGAATTATAGATACTACCATAAAGATACATATCAATAGTTCAATAATGATTGAAGGTTCAAGCAATCTAAATTTCTCCAGTTGACCACACAAGGCGTCCTTACAATCAGTAAGAAGCTAGTGGTTTGGAACGTGAATCTCACCAGAGATCAAGCCCAACACTTAGTCCTTCAAACTTAAATACTACTTCGACCAAGAATGATTCAAGAAAGTAAACAACCATGAAGATAGCCACAAGAATTGCAATAAAACACCATAACTTCAATATTTTATTGATCTCAAAGCCAAAATAGACAACAATTGTTTGAAATTCTTTCTTCAATACTCAATCTTGCTACAAAATAACTTTCTTTTCTCCAAAAGCTCTAACTATCTCCTTAATATCTAATCTCTAATTTTCTAATTTCTAATGACAAAATGAAAATGAGTGAGGGTATATATAGCATCCTCAATTACAATAAACGGCCCAGATCAAAAGAAGATCAACGGCTGAGATTTTGACACCTAAACCCTAATCAGGTTTGTTACAAAAAGTCCCCTTTTAGTTGAACATTATTAAATGCATAGCCAAATATTTAATTGGCACAAAAATCGAGGGAACATGGACCAATGATAATTAAGATGCCACATCATTTTATAACAACCTTTCTTCTAGAACCTTATTCCCCTTCCAATGTTCTTTTTTAGCATATGCAACGAATCTGGACACAATTCCTTCAATCTCAGCAATAGGAATCTCGGGAAGATTCCTCATTCGCTCCTCCAAGTGGATAACCTGATCAAAGGCATTGAGAAGAGCCGTTTCCCATCCAGGTTCGAGCTCTTTGATCTTCTCAATCAGGAGCATATCCCGTTGCTCATCTGTGATGACATTCTCATCTTTGCAAAAGATGACTTTGACTCTTTCTTCCAACTCTTGAAGGTCCACATCTGTCTCAACTTCGATCCTCTTGCCAAGAATGGTACACAACACTTCAAACACCTTATCTTGAATTGGATGGATGACGCCCTCAACTTGATTGCATTTGTTGCTGATGTCCTCAAAAAGAACCTCTTTCATCTGGAGCAGAGTTGACCACTGAAGTAAATTATGAGCTCCTCCATCCATTATCTTTTCTTGTGCTAGGATCTTCCTTGGTGTTTGCCTGATTACTTGCAGAACAGGAATGATAACATCTCTAGTGTGAGCGAAAGCGGCTACCGTTATCATTAGGTTGTGGACAATCTCAAGGACCTGGTTAGCTCAGTGGATTGTCTTCATCATTCTTGTTGTAAATTCAACGGCTACTGTGTGGGATTTGTCAATCCAAGAGCTCATAAGCTGAACCAAGCTCTTGACTCTTTCTGCCTCGCCAACTAATTCAAGGGGAAGTGCTTGCACGGGAGATACTGCTGGATCCTGACGTCCCAAAGGCTGATTGAGATGACTAAAGTAGCCTCTCCAAGAACCGACTTCTCTCCCAAGCTTTCTATTCTTTTCCATTTCTTCCTTAAGCTTGTCTTTAAGTGCTTCAAACGAATCGGTTGCCTCATCCAGTCCCTGTTCAGTAGTGAGTAGACCAAGCTCAAATGTTTCTACATCATACTCTTCTGCAAGAATTTCACCTTCATACTTGTCCACTACTGGTGTAGCTATCTGCAATTTCCTGGATCCTGCCTCATCCCTAATCACCTTGGACATCTTGGTGGCCTTCTTCTTCTCCGTTACTACATGAGAATTTCCTATAAGGCTCTCTAAGTCAATTACATCATCTTCATCTTCAATCACAATCACCCTTGTCAATCTCTCTTTTAACCAATCCGGAATGGCGGATCTTGTCTCTCTAACTTGTATTTCCTTAAGCAATGGTTCGTCTTCTCGGAGAGGGGATGTCACTTCATCATCATTCTTCTCTTCATGTAGCTCATCGACTTGGGGAGATTGACTTGATGAATGCTAAGGTGCCTGCCCCTTTTCAGGTTTATCATTCTGTACCATTGACTCCATAGATTCATCAACCTCAGGCACTGTCCTCTCTTGTCCTTCAACTTGACTTGTCCTTTTTTCATGTCGAAAAGATGTGCCTGATGAGCGATCTCGATTGGCCTCTTGCTTCTTCTTGGAGGGCTCTCTTTTCTCAGGTCTTTCTTTCCTCTTTGCGCCTCTAGGATGAGAATTGCCTTCACTTGTGCTTGCTCTTCCTTCTTTTGATCTTTCCTCCAAAGTAAAAGTCATTGGTATGTTCTGTTCTCTTAACTTTTGATGTTGTACATCCACCCATCTGCGAGTACATGACAAAACTGGAGCCATCAAAGCTCTCAAGTCCGAAATCTCAGGCTCGTTCCAATCTATCTTCACTGCTTTGTCTTCTCTGTCATAGGATGACTGGAGATGTCTGCCACTGTCCTGAGCTTGATCGGCTACTCTGTAAACTTTGCATTTCCTGATGAAATCTAAAGGTAATCTGGAATGCATCTTTCTTTTCACTTCTAAATCACTTGAGAGATTCATCCAAAAGTCCTCTACCTGAAATTCGTGCTTGTACTTCCTACCAGCTGTCTCTTCCATATAACCATGAGGATCGAAACTCTCCCTCGAGGCAAAGAACGAGAATGAATATAAAGCCAATTCCTTTCTGCATCATCCAAGGCTTGAGTATTAGGACATACCTCAACTAAATTCCCCAATATGATGGGCACGGGAATTCCATTTCCATGCTTGTGTCTGAATGCCTTTGCATAAGCTGCCAACTGTCTGGTCACCTCAAGTAGCACTATCCTGTCTGTCGGATACCTCGGCAACATGTAAGGAGGTGAAGGACACCCATGAACTCTGATATATGTAAACTTTTGAAACTAGATGAACCAAGCACCATACCTCTTCACAAGCTCTTGTGCATCCAAAGATAGTCGATTGTGAATCCCACCTTGCAATATCCTAGTGATGTTCATCGTGAAGGTGTCATTGACTAACTTGTAGTCACCTCTAGGAGGATGGTGCAAATGAACATAAGAGTCACAAACTCTCACTTCTCCGGGTCCTCTTCCGATCACTCCTCTGTGAGGTAGCCCTGCATATTCGAAACTCCGGATCAAGGCATATATGACATATGAGCTCATGTGGAATGATCTGGTAGGCTTCAGTCTTCTCAACTGCACATCCAGGCAATGGCTAATAATTCTGGCCCAATGAATCGTTCCTTTTCCTTGGACTATCACTTGGATGAAGTAGAACATCCACTTCTCGAAGTAGAAGGCTTGTGGAGCTCCTGTAACTTGATTGAGCAAAGTTATCAAATCTTTGTATTCCTCCTGGAAATCGATCCTATGTGGTGTGTTGGGAATCTTGCTCAGGCGAGGACGACTTTTGAGTAACCAATTCTTATTGATGATATTCAAGCAAGTGTCGGGATCATCTTCATACATTGACCTGGCTCCTTCTAGGCTTTTGTAAATCATATCTTAATGCTCTGGAAGATGGAGAGCTTCACTTATAGCCTCCTCTGAAAGATAAGCCAAAGTGTTCCCTTCCTTGGATACGATCGATCTTGATTGTGAGTCATAATGATGGGTACATTCAATCATCAGCTCATGGCATTGGACTGCTGGAGGGAAACCGGCCGCCTTGATGATGCCACTTTCAATTATCTTCTTTGCGACAGGTGATGGCTTGCTAATGTAAGGGACCTCTCGAAACTTCTTCACACTGAAGTTTCCCAAGTTGGTATCTCTGATATTGCTCCATTTGGACACGATCCTGGTCTCCAATTCTTCGTTCCTCTGATCTTCCTTCATGAGAGCTGGACGGCTAGTAGATGCTCCTGCCTTTGGAGTCGTCATCTTGACACCTACACAACATTTCATAATGAGTAATATATCTTGAAGAGTAGCAAGGAAGATTCAAAAGGAAGATAAAAGATATTAATTAGGAAACTTCATGATAAATCTTGAGTTATCATTTCCTAATTAACTACGTCAAACTTAGAATTTTCAAAACAAAGCTCAAAATTCAAATCTTCAACAATGGTGCTAAGGTGATTACGCCATACCTCCACTTGAGTACTAACTCTAAGAAATAATGCAAAAGAGGTGAATTTCGCTAGGCAAAATGTAGATCAAAGCTCTCCTTGAATAAAATGCGCCTCCTTTAGTCTTCACAAGAATCAACTCCCCTTCCTTTTAATCTCCAACACTTGAGATAAATTCGCTCCAAATAGACCAGATTTCGCACTTCCTTCTTGCTCTCCAAATTCGCAATTGAAGTAATGATTGAATGACTTAAATGGTGAAAAAACATCTCCAATATATAGAGCGCTCACCACCTTGCCCCCCCTAGGCCGACTTGTCAAAATAGGCCTAAAAAATAAATAAAATTGCAAAAAAGGAGAGGCCGACTTGGCAAAATAAATAAAAATAAGACCTCAAGTGCTCCATTTTTAATTTTAATTTAACAAAAATTAATTTTAAATGCCTTAACATTAGAAGTTCGATTTTTAAAGGCTCAAAATTAATTTATTAAATGCCAATACGTCTTTTATTAAATGCCAATTTAATTTAATTTTTTCAAATATTTCGAAGTTAGCAATTTGGCATCTAATGCAATTTGGAGGATATTAACACTCAAATATGGTAAAAATAAAGAATGCTATTAATTTTGCCCTGGACCCTTGGAGAGGGTCAGGAGCAAACTTTCAATTTAGACCTTGCATTCCTCATTTTTCTTGTCCAAGACTTCATCTAGGTATTAAAATGGCATTTTTAATTGGAGTCTTGAGTTTGATTTCACTTGATCTTTAGGAGGAAAGTGCCTTTAGGACTTTTTCGCCCTGGACCCTCGGAGAGGGTCAGGAGCGATTTTTCACTTTTGCTCTCAATCCTTCATCCTTTATTTGCCAACCCCCCTTGTGGGATAAGCGATGATCTCCTTCACTCGTTCCATGCATGCTTAATTTGCTTTTGCAAGGCAAAATAGGTGTTTCAAAGATTTCCGCTTTGGGCCTCCAGTGAGGGATAGGAGCGACTTTTGTATTTTAGCCTAGGATTATCAAGTTTTGAAGTCAAATCTTTGTTCACCATGCTTTAGAAGACCTTTTCATCCTTGCACAACCTTGCCTTAGCGAAATCTTGGAGGGAAGCTATTGGTTTTGTAAAAATCGCCCTGGACCTTCAGTGAGGGTCAGGAGCGATCTTGAGTCTTTTGCACAAATTCTTAATTACTTCAACTTCAAATTACCCTCAAGGCATAGAATATCATACTTCACTCCCTTTTGAGTCTTGGAAACAAAAATATCATCTCGAAATGTAAGGTAAATGGGCATACTTGGAAATTTTGCCCTGGACCCTTGGGGAGGGTCAGGAGCGATTTTCCCCATTGTCATCAAAATTTGTAATCCTAGCATCTCAATTCCACCTCAAGGCATTTCAAACATCGTTTTAAACTTGTGCCTTGGCTTAGCTTCGCCCAATTTTGAAGAAAAAGGTTGGATATTAGGTTTTTCGCCCTGGTCCCTCAAAGAGGGTCAGGAGCGATTTTGCAATTTCAAGCTTATCCATCTTTTGTTAGCCCTCCAAATTATCTTCAATGGGCAAAACACACCTTCTTCCATTCATTTCAATCACAAAACTTGCTTTGTCCTTGCCAAAAAAATTGCACTTTTAGAATCTAGCTCCGGACCTTCAGTGAGGGTCAGGAGCACCCTTTTTGCTTCTTGGTATATTTCCTTGTTCTTTAGACTCCCAATCGTATCTAAGGTACAAAACATCATCTCTCCCTCCTATCCAAGTCAGGTTTTGCCTCAAAATTTCAAACAAAGAGGAGAATCTTGAAAAAATGCCATGGGCCTTCAGTGAGGGTCAGGAGCGTTTTTTGTTTTCTAGGTCGATCTCCTCCTTTGTTGACCACTCAAATTATATTCAACGGATAGAACATGCTTTCCTTGATCTCTTTCAATCATAAAATCACTTTGATCCTGCAAGAATAGTGCAAATTTGAAAATCAAGCTCCGGACCTTCAGTGAGGGTCAGGAGCGCCTTTGCCATCATGATCAAATTGTTTCACTTTTCATCTCGAAATTCCTTGGCTAAGGAAGATGTTATCTTGTTTCATGCTATGAATAAATTCTCATGTCCCAAAAGGTCACAAGATGATACATATAAAGAAAATCGCTCTGGTCCTTGAGAGAGGGTCGTGAGCGAATTTACCCTTCTGGGCAAAACTCCATCATTTCATTATCTTCAATCAGGTCTGGACGCTTTATCACCCTCATTTCGTCCTCCGCCACGCCTTTGATATGTCAATTTGACCAAACAAGGTCAGAAATGTCTCTAATAAGCTTTTTCGCCCTGGATCCTCAGAGAGGGATAGGAGCGAATTTGATGATTCCAATAAGATCCTTCATCATCCCAAGCTAAAACTCCTTCAGGCGGGTGGAGAAAGTCACTTGCTTTCCATTCATGTTCAACACTTGGCCTATTTTCATTGCAAGGTGAGGGAAATCAAAATTTCGCCCTGGGCCCTCAGCAAGGGACAGGAGTGATTTTTCCTTTAACCTTCAAAATTCATCATTTTCATGCCTTCAAATCTTCAAAAGCATCAAAACCACGTCCAATCATCTCTCCTGGAGACCCTGCACAAAACAAATTAGTAAAGTCAGTGACAAATATGCCTTAAATAACATTTTCGCCCTGGACCCTCAGCAAGGGACAGGAGCGATTTTATCCTTTCTGGCTAATCCATCCAAAATTTAAGTCTCCAATCACTTCACAAGGCAGAGTTAGGTCATTTTCAAGGCCAGGAACTAGTTAGCAAGCCTATCAAAAACAAGAAATTGCACTTAGAATGAATTTCGCCCTGGGCCCTCAGCAAGGGTTAGGAGCGATTTCTCTGTTTCAGGCATCATCTTACCTCCAAAATTTGATCAAAATTTACCTAGGCAAGAACACACAATTTCACCTTCAAAATGCTAACACTTAGACAAAATTTGGATTTTACCCCAAAACCCTGAATCTAGACTTAACCTGAGACCTATCTGACTCTCTTGACAGGCTTACCTTATTTCAACAATCTCAATCCTAGGGAGGACGCTTAACAACTTTCAAAATTTGACTGGACTCAGCTCGAATAAGATCCAAAAGAAACCCCTAAGGTTTAGCCCTAGCCCAGACAGACCACTCACTCACTCAAAACCTAAAAGCAGAGAGAAGAACAGGCAAAACTAAAGCGAAAAAGAGGGGGTACCCATTCTAATGGGGCGATGTGTGAAATGGTCACAACAGTTACATGCCATGATTTAAAGAGGCTGAGAACATCATTAGGAAGAGCACTCATCCAACCTAACTTTGCACAGAGCCACCTACTGCATTCTTCTGTGAATGGGCAACCAAGGAGTAGATGATTCATTGTTTTTTCTGCTCCTTCACAAAGAACACACCTCAAAGGTCCATGGTATCGTAATTTTGTGAATTTATCTGTTGTCAATTTTTTTTCTGTAGTGCTGTCCAAGAGAAGATCCCAGCCTTTGGTAAACATTGCTTATTCCAACAAAGATGCACAGGTAAATGAGTCACTGTTTCCTCCTCTTTCACTAGCGTTCGATATTCATCTTTGGAATTATATTGGTCTATTTTGGAACCATTGCAAACAAGTTTACCTATCCCTTCCCAAATGGATATGCATCTTTCTTTAGGACTGCTTCTAGTGTTTTAACTAAATTGTTTGACAATCCCAATTCGCTCATATCCTTCCAACACCATACCCAGATCACATTATTATTTGATTCTTTAAGGTAGTCTCTGACTGCTGTTCCCCATTTTTTAATTGCAATGGGCTTCACCTGCTCCAATTCCTGCCTATTATCTAAGCGAGGAAAACCTCCCCATGAGTCTTCCCATAAAAGGGCAGATCCACCATCACGTATGTCCCATGTGAGAAAGTCTGTAACAAGTGAGCAACAATTATTTTTGAAATTCTAGATTTGGGAATCATGTGGAAGATGCCGAGAAGTGAGAATGTCCATAGCACTTTCATTCAAGTACTAATTTTGAAGAATCTTAACCCATTTTAGATTTTGATTTGTGCGCATTTTCCAAACCAACTTTGCTCCAAGTGCTTTATTTTGTTTTAATAGGTTTTTCAAACCCACTCTTCTAGGAGCCTTAGACTTGCAAATCTTATCCCATGCTATAAGAGGTACCTTACTCTGCTCTGAGTTACCTTGCCAAAAGAATTTCTTCATGCTTTGACTGATTTTTTAATTTTCTCCTATAGATAATGAGATACATGACAACAGATATATTGGAATGGCATAATGCAATAGGTCTGAAATCATCTAGCAAGGCTGGTTTTTCTTTATTGGGAATCAATGCTAGGAATGTGTTGTTAATCTCATTCAGAACCTTGCTTGATTGTTTTGAATCCTCAATCGCAGCTATCACTTCTTCCTAAAATGTCCCAACATTTTTGAAAAAAACCAGCTGGGAATCCATTCGGACCAGGTGCTTTGTCCGGATGAAGTTAGCTAAAAGCTGCCTTTATCTCCTCTGTGAACTCCTTCATTAACAAATTGTTCTGCTCTGCTGTAACAAGTTTTGGGATGCTTGCTAAAATTTGTTGCTGCACTGCGAGGTCTGATCCTTCCCAATTATTGAAGAATGCCACTGTTTCCTTAACCATATCTTCCTGATTCTCTAGCACTTTCCCATTGACTTGCTGAATTTTAGTAATCCTATTAATATCCCTACAAACTTTAGTTGCATTATGAAAGTATTTTGAGTTTTTGTCTCCACCACCAATTCACATCTCTCTAGATTTTTGTTTCCCAAATATCTCCTCTTTGCCCAACACATCTTTATATTTGCTTATAAGTTCCTTCTCCTTCATAAACTTTTCTTGGTCCATACCGCTGTGTAATACATTCTTATTCAACAATTTCATATCCTCTTCCAACTCTTCTTTTGTATGCTACTTAATCAGTTTTAGTTTTGTTAGTACATTGAACATCTTCATTCCTACAGGCTTAGCCCCATTTCACCATTGTTCCATTAGATTGAGAAAGTTTTGTTCCCTCAACCACATGTTTTCGAACTTGAAAGGACATTTTATCAGTCTTTTGCCTCCCAAAGTGGTTAGAGATATGGGGTAGTGACCAAATCTAGATTGAGGAAGAATGCTGCCCTCCAATGTGAAGGGAAAGATTCCCAAATTGCCTTGGAAAAGAAACCTGTCTAGCTTCTCCGCTATGCTGCTAAAACCGAATATTCTATTTTGTTGGAGTAATCAAGACACTTCATCTAATTATTTAATTAATTAGGTCCTTTAATGACTTTATTCACTTAAATATATTGGCTTCACTTTAGTTCAAGTTGTAATTGAGCTTAATTTAGCTCCTTATACTTTTTCTTTAGTTCTCCTAATTTTAGGATTAGGGCATCTCTTGCTTTCTATAAAAGCAAGTCATTTATTCTTTTGTAATCATCCAATTTCGTTACAGGTTAATATAATTATCAGATTCCTCTTTGGATCAATTCTCTCTCAAGGTTGCATAGCAGCAATCATGGCTTCTTCTCTTTTGTGGGACAAGTGTTTTGCTTGTAGATGATTCTTGGCTCCTGTGGTTGATCATTAACTCCTACATGGTATGAGAGTGCAATCTTTGCGCTACATGGTATAAAAGCTTTTGATCAGTTAAGTTCTTGTCCATATTCTTGAGGGATCCAACCTTGAGTGGTTTTTTTGTGCACATTGGGCACAAACGGAGTTTGCTTTCCTTTTTCAATTTTTTTCCATTTTTGGAAAGTTTCTATTTGCAAAAAACTGTCTATTTTCAAAAAGTTTCCATTTAGGAAATTTTCTATTTTTGGAGAGATTCTATTTTCGAAAAGTTTCTATTTTTGGAAATTTTCCATTTCTAAAAGTCCTTCAAGCCTTCCAACCCCTAATCGACATACAATTGGTGTTTTGGCCATAACTTGGTCATACAAAGTCAAAATTGCGCAAACGAGATATTGTCGGAAAGTTGGTTCTAGCATTGATTCCAATTTGCAAGTAGTTTGGTCAGAGTTTACACCAATTTTTCGTACTAGGCCTCCAAAGTCGGCCATCAATTTTGTGCTTTTGGGGCCATATTTTGCACATTCAAACTCCATTTTCAAAAACTAGATATTGTCGAAAAGCTCTCAGAGTCCTCTATCCAAATCTTAGGTCTATTTTTCCAAATCTTTCCCTAGGTACATTTTATTTAGATTCTTGTGTTTTCACTATTTGCTCAATTACTTGGATGTTTTGGCACTTGGGATGAATCTGTTTGTTGGAGGGTTGTATTTGATGTGCTTTACATGTGCTGAGATTTTTGGGGTTTGATTATTTTATTTGAGGTATCATGAGTTTTTTTGTTCATCCTTTAGTTGTGACCTTGGCAAAGGGCAATTATAAGTCTTGGTGACCTGGCATCCTGAGACATCTCAGGTGGCTAGATATTTTGTCTTATTTGTATGGATTCGTACCTAAACCAATGATTCTAGGAGGTAAATCAGCTTGGGGTAATATCATAGACCATGTTGTAGGTGTGATTTGTTCTAGTGTTGATTATGATACTATGTGTGCTATATCAGACCTTGAGTGTCCTCTTACACTTTGTACCCATCTTTGGGAGATACATGGAGACCCTCATATCTCTCCATTCCCAGAGGATCCTACAATAGATTGTCTTCTCCTTGCACATGCAGATTGTATATCCTTTGATTATAATACTTTAGAGGAGCTTAAGTATATCATAGATCCTACATGTTCCGATGAATTAGAGACTTGTCTCCATGTTCCTACTCACATTGAGATCCCATCTCAATCATCTTTATCTTATGTTGTTCCTGATCAGATTGGCATTGACTTATGCGTAGCTCCCATTGATTCAGTGCAGAAGGACATTGTTCTTCCAGACACAACTACTTGGGGTTTGTATCATGCAGACATCTCATCCTTGTTTGTGGAGTCTCATACTGCAGATTTGGTGGATTATTTTGATATTCATCTCCTCTTTGTTGGCAACCTCATCAGTGTTCTCAGCTATCTTCATCGCCCATGGAGCTTGTTCTTTTACAATTTTTGCGCAGTCTTGATTTGTCACCTTCTACATTGATTGGGCATGTACCTGATTGGTTTGTGGCATCATCATCTTTCATGGACACAACAACATTTGAGCAATTTCAAGAGGCACACACAATTTGCATTTGGATTCCTACATCTTCCTCTTTGTGGGAGTGGCTTTTCATATCTTCAGTGGATATGTTTCATCCTAAGGGGAGAAATGTTGTTTGCAGGTAGTGGATCATTATTTGTCTTCAAACATTCATCATTGGCACGAGAGCTCTTTCTTCATCAAGGGGATTCCTATCCTCATTTTCTCTCTCTTATGAGGGGGACATTCATTGTACAATTGTTGCGAAAGTAGTCCTTGGGGGGTTACATTGGGTCCTTTCCTTCTTTCTCTAGTACAAATATTTCTTTTCTCTTTTGGAGAGGGGTTTTCTCCCATTGGGTTTTCTCTGTTTGTGAGAGTTGCATTGCTTTGCATTGGTTTGTACATGAGTGCCTTTTCAGGCTTAGTTGTCGGGACTCATTCATACTTGCATTTTGCATTTATCTTTAGCTTTTTAGCTACTCCCTAAGTTAATCTTAAGGGGTAGGGGGTGTCAGAGTAATCAGGACAATTAAATTATTTAATTAATTAGGTCCTTTAATTACTTTATTCATTTAAGCTAAACTTAAGTGCTTTTTAGCTTTTATTTAATTAGGCTAGTATAAACTTCACTCTAGTTGAAGCTATAGTTGTAATCATCCAATTTCATTATAGGTTAATCTAATTATTAGATTCCCCCTTGGATCAATTCTCTCCCAAGGTTGCATAGCATCAATCATGGCTTCTTCTCTTTTGTGTGACATGTGTTTTACTTGCAAATGATTCTTGGCTGCTTTGGTTGATCATCAACTCCTACATGGTATCAAAGTGCATTCTTTGCTCCTACACATTTGTCTAGGTGAAAGATCCATTTACCAAATGTATTTCTAAAAGTTGATTTTTCCCCACAAAGTTTTCAAAAGCCAATTGTGACTAATACTTCTTTTACACACCCCCAAACTTGTCCTAACTGTGAAGAATAGCATTAAAATCTCCCCCCTGCCCCCAATATGCAGAATTCGATTGGGGAGTTATCCAACACTCTTCCTATATCTTCCCAAACTTCCCTTTTGGCAATACAAGAGGTTGGGCCATAAACATTAATCAAAGGAAAATGTAAATTTGAGGTCAGACTTTTTACCTTACATGCTAACCAATGCTTTCTTGCTGCTATCCTCTCAATGTAGACAGTCCATGGTCTCCAAAAAGGTAATTAATCCTCCTGAAGCACCCTCCGAGTCCACCATCTCTGTGTTCAAATCTTTGCTTTTCTCCTAAAGAGCTCAACTTCCAAAACTATCATCTTTAATTCTTGAATCATGAAGATGTCTACCTGCGTGACCTCCATACAAAGCCTAACTAGGTGCTTCTTGTTAGGGGTGTTTAAGACCCTAACATTCCACAAAATGAGCCTCTTGGCTCCCCAGGAAGGGTAATGCCCTTCCCTGATCTAAGCATTTTGGTGATCTTCATCTGCCCCTCTGCCTCTCCATCAATATTTATTTTCTCTTGATTGGTTTTCTTGCCCTTTCTTCTACTTTCCCCACGGTTTGGTGATTTCTTAATTGAATCCTTTTGCTTTATTCTCAACTTAGCATTTACTACTGATGTCGCCATTGACACCATATCCCTTCCATTTTTTGGTGTGGTTAATTCTTCTTCCCAAAATCTTCCTCTTCAACTCGATTGTCAGCTACCATAAAAAGGCCTTCAGCTGTCTTGCCTCCTTCCTCCTCTGGATCTATTTTAATCAAGTCCAATTTTAATTTCTTTGAGAAACCCATTAGCTCACAACCTACCTCCAGGATCAAATCCAGCTCATTAAAATGTTGCTCAATTTCTTCTTCTGCTACTAATACTAATGCACCTCCATTTCCTAAACCTCCTTCTAGAAGATCCTTCTCCTTGACTGCCATCCATTCCTCTTCTTCTGTTGGATTCCCCAAATTTGATTGATCTGCATTTGCCTCTTTAGCCACCTTCAAGACTTCATTACCTTCTTGTCGTAAATTCCTAACTTTTGCCTAAGGGTCTGCATGCATCGGCTCATTGTCTCTAATCCCTTTAAGATTTTATTACTTTTTCACCTATTTGCTCTAGGCAGGTTCTTTTGTGTGTAGTATTCACTTCTACTTTTTGGAGCCATTGATTATCTTTTGTGATAAGCTCCAACTCCTCCCACCATGTGCCATTCACGCTTCTTTCCACACAAATCCTATCATGTGTTCCAGACTCACTAGGAAGCAATCTCTCTTCTGCACAAATATAGGTTCCCAGTTTGTTACCAATCATTTTCAAAATCTCTGTGCTCTAGTATTCCAATGTAAGATTTGGGATTTTATTCCAAATCTGAGTCTTCTCCATTTTATGCTTTGTTGGATCTAATTTGGGTTCCCATTCCTTAATGTAGAACCCAAAACCATCCATCCTCAAGTTGCTCTCATTCATTATCGCTTGTTTCAGATCTTTTTATTGGTAATTTAGCAGAAGAAAATTGTTTGGCAGGGTTTTGATCTGGATTGGTTCCCCCCACCGTTCAAACCACCAATTTCCCATTCTTTTCCCATCACCCCTGGGGCCGTACCGTTTCACAAAAAGGCCACAGCTGTTCAAATGCATTAAAATTGGCAAGAGAGTCTTTGATGGCACCACCATTGGCTTACTATTTTTGATCGACTGCCTTACATTGGCTCCCTGCTCAAATGAAAATGGCATTTCTTTAGGATATCGTCTAAAACCCTGTCTGTCATCTAGCTCCCAATGCCTAGGGGTTTTCCATATCTGCTCCCTTCATCCTAGCGGTATTTCATTAGCTCCTGTAGCAATAGATGGGATCTGCATTTTGTTCTCAAACCCATGTCTCCTATGCCCGTGTCTGAAACCCTCTCCTACTCAGCCATTGATTTTCCTGCCGCAATGCCTTGTTCCTGTGCATCCAACTTACCTCGCCCATGCATGCCATTATAAACTCAAGAATTATTTATTATAAACAAATTTCTTACATTTCCTTCGAAGTATGAATATTATTATCAATGTTAGACCCTCTTGTCTAACCTCAATTGATCCTAATTGAAAAATTATGTATGGACTTTCTACATACTTTAGGATATTTACTTGAAAATAATTCTATAATCGCTGTTTTTTGTTTCCTTTTGGAACCTTTTTGCTTGAATGAATTTCATGTTTCCTTGAATGCTTTGTATTGCATTTTGGAGTTACATTTCGTCTGACATTTACTCTCTATGTATAATGGTTTGCCTTAAATTCAATATGCTTTTTATGACTGTTACAACAAAAACACATAATTTTACTGTCTTCTCGTAGAAACAAGCAACCTCAACCAATTATTTACAGATGCCTGCATGATGCAATTATGAGAAGACTTATCATGATCATTTTCCAGCCTATGACACAAACACAGATTAATTAGATTTTTTGTAAATGTCCTGTGGTGAGCAATTAGTTGTTGAAATAGTAGCTAGCTCGGATACCTATTGTATTTTAATGTTGTCAATGACAATTAAAATACACGTGTATTATCTTTTATGTAAATATGTCATTGGGCTGGACCCAAAATGTAACGTGGAAGTCAACTCAATTTGTTATTGGGCTGGACCCAAATGTAGCGTGGAAAGGCAATGCAATGTGTCATTGGGCTGGGCCCAAAATGTAACATGCAAAGGCAATTAAGTAACTATTGGGCTGGACCCAAATGTCCAACGTGGGTAATATACAATAACAATATAACATTATTGTATTGGCTTGATGATGATTGTAATGTATTCATCACTTGTTGTCATTGATGAAACACTCTCACACACATGATTATATTGACTATCGGTGTAACTTCAATTGTTTACATTGTTAACCGGTATGTTAGAGGTGAATCTCTAACCGGTACTTTGTGTCAACCGGTATGTGCATAAGGGACAACCTGTGGTTATTCTAAGTCGGCATCAAGATGAAGATAAAGATGGAGATCAAGCAGAGATTCAAGGACAACGGTTTATATGTTTTATTCAAACCGGTATTGATTGTTCCAACCGGTATTTGGTTATTTCTGTGATGAGTTACTAGCACCGACTACTTGGCGGTCATTTTTGTGATGAGTTATGATCACTTGTTTAGATATACTGCACCTAGGAAATTGTGTTTTGATTTCCTTGGACCAACATAAGATTTGAATGTCTATTTAAAGACATCTTAGTGAATCATTTGAGAGATATGTTATGTTATGTTATGTTATGATGTATGCATGAAGAGTGAAAGTTTTTGTTAAGATAAAGAGTGTGTTGAAGAGCAGCGTTGAATGTATTTAGAAGGATCTGATCAAGCAAGTATTGTGCTACTCAGAACAGATCAAACCATTTTTGTTGTTTTCTAACCATTACAACAGAATCAAATCCCTTAACCGGGTAACTCTAACAAGCTTCAATGTACAAATCCTCTAACAAGGTGATCC
The DNA here is from genome assembly GCF_030272615.1 of Cryptomeria japonica. Classification (NCBI taxonomy): domain Eukaryota; kingdom Viridiplantae; phylum Streptophyta; class Pinopsida; order Cupressales; family Cupressaceae; genus Cryptomeria; species Cryptomeria japonica. The sequence goes on from NC_081412.1 coordinate 86,560,924, forward strand.
ATTAGTTTGGATTCTGAAATCCTCCACCGAGGTTACTGCTAACAGGGTACTACTCCTAACAGGGTATAAGCTTCAAATCAAGCTTTGGGATCTCTAACAAGATTCGCTCCTAACAGAGCACTTTGTAGACCTTAACCGATCACTTATCTATTATTGCAGATAGTTAACTTGTGAATTCCATCTCACCGTGGTTTTTACCTATTTGGGTTTTCCACGTATAAACACTTGTGTTATGGTGGATGCTTTACTTTTTGTGGATGTTGTTATATCATTTTGGATTACATGCATTGTGTGTAAAAGCTTTGTTAAGTTCATCTATCGGTTAGTGTTCAAAGTAGTTTTGTTTTTGGTGTCATTGATTCACCCACCCCTCTTAGTGCTTTTCAAGTCCATCAATTGGTATCAGAGCCTAACTTCTTTAAAGCCTAACCACTTAGAAGGGAGCCTTGAAACCACCATGGGGGACAGGAGCTACTTCGAGATGGCTAGAGAGCTAGAAGCTAGCAAAAATGAGCTTGAAAACCTAAGGGTCAAACTGAAAGCTTCTCAAGTCAAAAGGAGAGAGCTAACTGAACAACTATTAGAGATATCTGATAATAGTTCTTCAGATGAAGCCAATATAGATGCTTTAGCAGAGGAAGTTGAAAAGTTAAACGGTGAGAAATCGAATCTGAGGAGAGAGCTAGAAGGTCTCACTATCCACATGAGTCAGGAACTGGAAGCCAGAAGAGCTATTGAAGATCTTATCAAGGAAAGAGATCAAGAGATTACAAAGATCAAGCGGGAAAATGCCACTATGCATGAGCATTTGATTGCTGAAAGAGAAGAAAAGGAGAACCCGCAGCTAGATCTTGAACTTGCATCATCTTTGAAAGAGAACCTGCCAAAGCATAATGAAGATGTCACAAAACAACTTACTAAAGCCAACGAGAAATTGGAGAAGTTCATCAAGAGTTTTACCATGTTGGAAGAACAAATTCAATCACAAAGAATGAAGGGTGATGTCTCTGGACTTGGTTTTCATACAACTGAAAAAGGTGAATCCTCCAATACAAAGAGCAACAATCCTAAGAACAAATCTGCTTCTAAGATCAATAAGCCTACCGGTAAGAAGGTCTTTAAACCTGTCTGCTTTGTTTGCCATAAACTTGGTCACAGTGCAAATGTTTGTAGAAACAAACCTAACAGAAATGCAAGTTACAATACTAATGCTAGGAATGTGTCCAAGAAGTTTGAAGGTCATTGCTTCACATGTGGATTGTATGGACATAGATCTGTTGAGTGCAGATATGGAGCAAACAATCCTGTACCACACATGCCATCCAAGACGAAATGGTGACCAGATAAGAAACTTTGATAGCCGGGTAAACCTGAACTGGCAAAGATCCTATGGCAACCGGTTTAGTCCATTTGAGATAGAAAAGGTAACAAATGTTATTTGCACCATCTGTAATAACTTTGGTCATGTGGCTATGAACTGCAGAAGAAGAACAAGAAGAGGAAATGCAGGACCTTGGAGATCGACTGGTATGTCCTGTTATCACTGTAACAAACCAGGGCATTTAGCAAAATTTTGTAGATCCAGAAACAACAAACCGGTCAACTCTTCTAAAGATCATAAGGGAAAGCAGAAAGTTAATGTTGAAGAAACCAGAGAGGAAATGAATCGAATTCGGAAGAAGAAAAGTGATGAGTCACCTGAAGAAGAAACTGTTCCTTCACCCAGTGAAGAGAACCCTGCATAGGTGACTTAAGCCTTCTTAATATGGTTAAGGGGAGCTTAACGGTAAAACATCTCCGGACCCCTTGTGAAAAATGAGCGGCAAAAGAATTTTGAAACATGAAATTTTGGTAACTTTTTGTCAACATGTTATCAACCGGTTTTCTGCTTTAGCGGTGAAATTAGGGTTTGTAACCTTAATGGGCGAGCATTTATTGCAGTAGGTAAGAAGGATAAAAACAAGTTTTACTTTGTCATTTTTACCCTAACGCATTCGAGAAAAAAATTTGGAGCGCTTGCTAAGCTGAGTAAGATTGTCTTGCTGTAAATTGCCGAATTGTTTCGTGATTTGTGAAATTAAGTTGAATTGAAGGTTGCAGAAGGTCAAACTGGTGTGCACTTGGGCATTTCAACCGGTAAACGGGGCAACGTGCGTGAAACAAGGTATTTCTTTGAACATACCACTTCAAATCTTGTTCATCTAGAATGGCATCTACTTCAAAGTCTGTAGAGAGGTTGATGATCACTTCTGAGCCTATGGAAGCTCAAAAGGCAGATAAGATTGTGTCATATAATGCATTATCGCAAGTTCCGAGCGGAGTTTTGGTCAAAGGTGATTTGTGCAGTTATATTGACTGCAAGTTAGAAGACTTAGGGTCTCTATACATCTACACACAATTGAAATCACTTTGCGATAAGAATGGCAAGATTAAGACACAGTATGCTAGGATTTTCGAAAAGGGTTTTCATAATGCCTCTTATTTTCTTGATGATTTCGAAGCACATATCAAAATAATTTTGAGTAGAGTTCATGGAGAAAACATGTACTTAGAAAGGATTCACACAATTACAAAGGAAGCCATTCAGGTTGTGACTGGCTATTTCTCAACCAGTGAAGTACCTGAGCTAAGGAAAATTCTAAAGGACACTGTCTTCAAATTAACCGGTTCTACATCTGATGGGTGTGCTTTTTCCGTCAACAACATTAAGGACCCTGCAGTAAAACTAGCAGCAATGGTGATAGGCTACCAAGTATTTTACTCCAGTAGACTTAACAGTATTCCATCTGCAGCAGTTCACACAGCTCACAGAATGATTGTTGATAATGCAGACTATGATCTCTGTGAAGCTATCAGGAGACAATTGTTTTTGAATTTGCAAACTATCAAGAAGGATAGCAGTCTGAAATTCAAGTATGGTCAACTATTAGTCGGTCTATTCTTTTACTTTTAGAACTTTCTACTAGGGATTGGAGACATTGAGTGGTCAAAGAACTCACCGGTCTTGGCTCAAATCAAGAACAACATCAAGGCTGTAAAGAATGCTTTCCATGCTGCCCTGAATAGGTATTTCAATGAGTTCCAAAAGAAGATGAGTATGAGAATGAGGCTACCGGAAGATGTGGTAAAACACTTTGAGAAGGACATAATCTTCACCGTTACCACTGACTTTTGCTTAATGCAAGCAATTGAGCCAAGAGAAGAAGAAATGGAAGACATGAGTTATGAGGTTAACCATTATCTACTGGTTGGTTATGCTAATACCCTATTAGCATCGCCTATAAACAAGAGGTACGCAAAATTGGACATTGTGGCAGTCCTGAACAAACCAATACTGCACCTGTCAAAAGTACAAAAGGAAAGAATAAAAAGTCTGATGAGCCATCTCCAGCAACAAAGAGTACTAGGGTTACCAGGAGTGTCCTAACCAGAAAGGAACCGGAACCCAAAGTATATATTAAGGAGTCAAAGAAGAGAGGTAGGAAATTAATTTTGCAACCAGAGTCTAAGGGAACGGACTCTAATGAAGAACCAAAGAAAGAAAAAGCAACTTGCAGAATATTGAAGAAGGTAAAGGTAGTGCCAAAGGCAACTACACCTATTGATATAGCTGCTTACAAACCGGATACCCATTTTGAAAGAACAATGAAGACACTATGGAGGAATAGGTTTGACAATGTCAAAGAATATTTTGATTCCTTCACTGAAGATGAGAAAGAGCAAGTGATTGTGATTCAACAGGTAATCACTCATTTGTGTCATTACAGTAGATTTCCGCATGATCTGGAAAAAGTCTTTTCAATCTCTTTGTATAATATTCTTTTAGATAAATGGGAGGATGCTATAAAACTGGAAAAATAAATTATTGATGAAATATTTGTACAACATTTTCCCAATTTATCTACGGATGGAATTAGTGCTTTAGTTGATCAGTACAAAGCACATTTTGCTTTTAAAGCAAGAAGATTGAAGCTTCTTAATGGTAAAAGGGCAATTGTTGAAATTGAGACACATCAAATAGCCTGTGAAATCAGAAGAACGGAGGAGCTCATCCAATCTTCTAAGAATAAGGATAAAGAAGAGATAGCCGATGATGTTAATAGACTGGAAATGGATGAAGAGGAGATTATTCACCCTAATGAGGTCTATCCTCTCAAGAAGAAGGATGATTTCATTATTCTTGTTGATGAAGATGTTCAAAACATAGTGGACCTATCTGGAGACAACACTGCACCAGATATGGAGCCCCCAACAATCACTCATGTACATGTTACACTAGTTGAGCAACCGGCTACTCAACTAAAAGTGGACAATCCACCGGCAACAAAACAAATGGAGAAACCCCAATCTCCACCGGTCATTCAAGAAATTCAGAAGGAGCCTACCGAAACTGTTGTCACACAACAGGAAACAGAGAAGAATACAGAGAAAGCTATCGTTAAGGTTGTATCCTCTGAACCAGCAAAGCAGAAACAACTTGAAGATTATGATGATGATTCTCTAAGCATCTCAGGACCAATCGATATGAACAATTTGAGCGCATCAGAAATGATGAAGATTGCTAATGTTATGCAATCTAGGGCGCATAAGAAGAGACTGAAAGAGCAAAGGGTTGAAGCAAAGACAATTCAGACTGCAGTAGAAATTTTGTCTAGTCTACTACCAGAAACATCTATAGCACATCTTTCTACACCCATTAGCAAACTTGGTCAGTTAGTTGCAGATTCATCTGATCAAATCAAGTCACTAGAAGATGCTACTCAACTGTATGTTGAAAAGAGCCACAAGAAGAAACATGGAGATAAACTGGCAAAGGATATTGATAGTAGCAAAACGGCTCTATCTCACAATAAAAGTCTGTTGAGTAAAGCTATTGAAACAGGAGGGCTCTATCTCACAATAAAAGTCTGTTGAGTAAAGCTATTGAAACAGGAGGAAAGTATCTTGCTTCTACCTCGAATGTTACTTTCTTTTATTCTAACATTTCAAAAAATCAAGTTGAAACAGAGCAAGAAATGGAAAGGATATGCAAAGCATATGTCCCACTCCATGATTCCATACATGCCTTTAGCAAGTCTGTAGATGATTTGCATAACATACTAGACAGCTATGATAATGAGAAGGCAAAGAGACTCCGATCTCTTAAAGACCTCAAAAGTCTGCTCACATCACAAGTAGACATTCTTCAGAGGGCCTACTCCAATGCCGAAGCTATTTTTGCAACTTCTGAAACCTGCACACTGAACTCAATGGAAGAATTCCATTCCCAGCTGACGTCTACATTCGAGTATATTGCAAACATACTGCAATCATGGGAAAACGCTTTGTCATAGATGGAGAAGAGCTTCAATGATATTTTTATGAGATTAGCTAATGCATGAACTTTTTTTAAAAGTTTTTGTTCTATATGCTGAACACTTTGATACAAATTTTCTATATATATATATGTATATATTTTATCTTTTCAATTTGGCATTGTTGTCAAAGGGGGTGTAGAAATATGTTTTTGTATTTTTTGAAAATTTAGTATTTATGCATGCATTAAGGGGGAGTATGAATATATGTGTAAATTTGTTGTGTATGCACACTTAGCGGTATTACTGTAAAATTTTCTGAGTGTTGCCATCAATGTCAAAGGGGGAGATTGTTGGCTTGATGATGATTGTAATGTATTCATCACTTGTTGTCATTGATGAAACACTCTCACACACACATGATTATATTGACTACTGGTGTAACTTCAATTGTTTACACTGTTAACCGGTATGTTAGAGGTTAATCCCTAACCGGTACTTTGTGTCAACCGGTATGTGCATAAGGGACAACCTGTGGTTATACTAAGTCGGCATCAAGATGAAGATAAAGATGGAGATCAAGCGGAGAATCAAGGACAACGGTTCATATGTTTTATTCAAACCAGTATTTGGTTATTTCTGTGATGAGTTACCGGCATCGACTACTTGGCAGTCATTTTTGTGATGAGTTATGATCACTTGTCTAGATACACTGCACCTAGGAAATTGTGTTTTGATTTCCTTGGGTTGACATAAGATTTGAATGTCTATTTAAAGACATCTTAGTGAACCATTTGAGAGTTATGTTATGTTATGTTATGTTATGATGTATGCATAAAGAGTGGAAGTTTTTGTTAAGATAAAGAGTGTGTTGAAGAGCAGTGTTGAATGTACTTAGAAGGATCTGATCAAGCAAGTATTGTGCTACTCAGAACAGATCAAACCATTTTTGTTGTTTTCTAACCATTACAACAGAATCAAATCCCTTAACCGGGTAACTCTGACAATCTTCGATGTACAAATCCTCTAACAAGGTGATCCATTAGTTTGGATTCTGAATTCCTCCACCGAGGTTGCTCCTAACAGGATATAAGCTTCTAATCAAGCTTTGGGATCTCTAACAAGATTCGCTCCTAGTAGAGCACTTTGTAGACCTTAACCGGTCAGTTATCTATTACTGCAAATAGTTAACTTGTGAGTTCCATCTCACCGTGGTTTTTACCTATTTGGGTTTTCCACGTATAAACACTTGTGTTATAGTGGATGCTTTACTTTTTGTGGATGCTGTTATATCATTTTGGATTACATGCATTGTGTGTAAAAGCTTTGTTAAGTTCATCTACCGGTTAGTGTTTAAAGTAGTTTTGTTTTTGGTGTCATTGATTCACCCCCCCACCCTCTCAGTGCTTTTCAAGTCCATGATATTGATGCAAGCTGACTTGAGGATGATTAGCGCCTAAGGTTGATATATAACTACTCCAAGATGAAGTCATTTGAACACACAATCATTTTCATATTCTCCTATCTGCTCTCCTAGCAGCGATCCTTCCTAATGCGAACTTGTGCAAGGCGATTATGCAAAGTTGATTGTAGCGAAGTTGTCAAAGTTCATCTGAAGGTCTCTTGTGCAAATCAGATCCAGACATCTGCTGCTCTGCCTTATCATCTGCTGTTAATGAAGGGCTGCATTCATCACTGACTTCTTGAACTGCAATCTGAGATAAGTCATTGCCTTGTAATTTTGTAAACTGTCTATATTTGAGATAATACATATCACATTTAAAGGCTGGGTTTTTCACCTCCAGGAGGGAGGTTTTCCTAGGGTATTGGTGTCTTGTGTCTTGTGTTTTATTGCTGTTACTGTTCTTGTGTTTTGTGTTTTATTGCTGTTACTGTTTATTCACAGTCTGATTATAATCAAATTGGTTAAATTAACATCTGATTGCTTAAAATTAACACTAGCAACCGTATGAAAACAACCATACGCATATTTTAATTTACCTGGTTTCTGTGTGTCTTTCTAGATTCTTCCATATAACAATTCCAGAGTTCTATGAAATGAATACCAGAATTATTAGGACTTAATTGAATTATTTGAATTGTCAAGTTTGGCTTTTCAAATAGGCTTGTAAACTCAATAAATGGTAGGTATTGTTGAGAAGTTAACTGTTTCTGATTCCTTAGGACTGTCAACTGTTTGCTGTTTTTATCAGGAAGACAAGCTTAATCCTATGGCAGAGCATCCTGGTACCAATGGAAAACTAAGCAGCTTTCCTACAACTGAAAGAGCAAATGGACACCCCAATAGCAATGCTAATCATTACAATGGTAGAACTGGCAATCCAAATGAAATTTAAGCTGTTGGAAAAAGAAGGATCTTGACGACAACTTTTATGGTGCACCTTCTTCTTGGATGGTTCTGGAACTCACAGCTGTCTGAAGAGCTATATAGAAGTATCTACTTTAGTTAGAGGATTTATTTTCTGGTGCAAGAAGGTTCACGATGTAACAAAGCAATTCACTTTATCTGATCATCCACTTGTGATAACTGATGAGAAGAATTTAACTGCAAGTTGTCCATATTTATGTGTCAATGTATATGAAGGAGCGATAGTTTGGTTAGCTGTAGATTTGGCATCTTCTATGTGGTCTATGCTATTTTATGCTTGTGATGTTAATGTGAATCAAGGAAATAGATCAAGAGTATTATACTAAGTGATAGAATAATCGTGAACCATTTGTGTCTCGGCCTGAATACTCTTTTAGAGAAGAATATCTTTTATTTTCAGATTGGAAAGAGAACATCGTATTTACAATGTGATATGCCAAAAACTTGAAGGCTTCACATGTATTTGAAGTTTGAGTTATCAATTCATAGCTATCAGGCGCAAAATCAATGTGTTTGGGAGGTCAGTTTTTTTGGAAATCTGGATTCTCAATTAAAAAGAACAGTAAAATTTCTATAGGAATTAATAAGTCTGAAACAAATTTGACAAATCTAGCCGGTCTAAAACATCTGGTTCCCGATGGATTTTATAACAGTTGACATATCATGTTGAGATATACTCAAAAACTTGATCTACATAAACAAAATACAGGACAGAGTTCAGTTGTCATAAATTATCTCAATTTTAAGAATGTTTCTTTAAATATTGCCCACACTTGTTAAACGTAGGCCAAGATGTAATTGTGACGTGCAACTTCAAATCAAGACTTGAGCAGGATTTTATATACAAGACATTATACAGAGAATTTGAGTTAACAGAAAACACGCCAAACCTGCACAAACAAGACGCAACCTTCCTTAAAGTCATCTTTAGCAGTTGAAGCCAACCTCCTAGGGTAAGGCAACCAGGAGAATTCTGAACATTTTTTGAAAGCCATTGGCTGTAAATTCCATTGTACAAGGATTTTCCAAATTAAATTTTAATGTTTGCCAAAGACTATCTTATAGAAATTTGAACACATCACTGTAAACCCATCTTGAAGGATGCTTTGAAATTAGCAAAAAGACAAGACGGGCCTATGGAATAGCTTTAAGAGATCTTGGAGATCAGAGATAAACCATACCAAGAAAATTTCGAGGATACTAAATTCCCAAAGCAGGAGATCACAATTAAATTATTGATTCCCCAGAATCAAGACCTACAAAATATGGTGATCCTTTGAGCAAGATTGTGTGGAAGTTTGAAAACCAAATTGTCATTAAGAAAGAACTAATTTTTGGATTACTAGACACTGACAACTGAACTTTGATTAGATAATTGGCAGGCGAGACTGAATTTACACAATTGTTGCTAATGCCAAACTTGAGATGGCAGCTTCAGAGGTACCATGTCAACCTGAGCATTGTGCAAAGGTGCTAATTATTAATCCATGAAGTGTAATATTCCAGTTAAAGATGAATGCAAAATTTCAGACATGTATTGATTTCGGCAACTCCAATGGCTTTAGAGCACCTTTAATATAAGTTGTGCCACGGGAAAAGTTGGTCTTTTTATGATGGTTATTATAAGATTGAGTTATATTCTAAAGTTTCACTTATTGTTATATCATAATTCTGTGGATGATTCATTGGTAATGGTGTTTATTCTTTGAAAAAAAATATAATTAATTGATAATTTGAATTGTAATGTGACAATAATATAATAAAAATAAATAAAAAGAAACTTTAATATTTCATAGCTAACTTCAATGTTGTTAGGTTGAAAGGCTGGCTCTTATGATTATAAAGTATTATTAATTCTTTTATAAGCATGGTTAATTGATAAGTTTGAATCCATTATAACAAAAAAATAAAAAATAAAAAAATTAGTGTTATTTTGTTTTCAGTATGAAGAATGGTGTACGAGTCTAAGCATATCATATAGATCTGTTTGAATTAAATATTAAGTATGAGATATTTTAATGGTTTGTCAAATATCTATTAAGGCTGTCACAAACAATCTCATTGGCATGTGTGTAATTTGTGGGTTAGATTTGATAGTCTTTATGCACCTTGATTGTCCAATTATTTTTGTACAATCTTTTTTTTTTCTTTCGTTAATTGTTTTTCACTCCTCACAAAAAACCTCATTGACACGTGTAATTTGTGGGTTAGATTTGATAGTATTTATGCACCTTGATTGTACAATCTTTTTTTTTCCTTCGTTAATTGCTTTTCACTCCTAGTGGAGTTGTTGCCAAATTTCACTTTGCTAGGCCACTTTCCCATTTGGTTTAAAGTTGAATGGTAGGTGAGGTCTTCTCAGAGAAACTCAATTTTCATTAAATACTTATTTGCTTGAGTCATTTCCTTCATTAGCCCACATAAGAAAGGTTTTGAACCTTGAAAATCGGTTCCTCAGTCAATTGGCTAAATTACTTAGTGCAGTGTAGCCATTTGATGTACATCTTGTTGGATTATTGTCATTGATGTCAAAGGAGATTCATAAGATGATGTCGCTAAAGCAAATCAAAGTCAAAGGCCACTAATTGTACCATTCCAAGACAAAAATTATCTTAGCAAAAACAACAATGAACAATGATAAAGATGAATTAAATTCATGATAGCCATCTCACTTGTGATTGCACTCATGGAGGAAGTGTTAATAAAAAAATTATTTATTTATGAGGTCGACCCTTGGTATTTTGGCGTTACAAGGCCAACTCCTCATAGTGATCGCCCATGTTTTGGAATTTAAAATAAAATATCTATATTTCAAGTTTGTACAACCTCTTTGGTAGAGTTGCCTCTTTTAGGTGAAAAGATATTTGGTGGGGTATAAAAGACGGTAAATTTGTGTAATATCCCCAAATAGGGATAATAGAAAAAACAAAAAATCTCCAAAAATAGGCCACAAAAATTCTGAAATTTTATTTGCATATAAGAAATTCTTCAACTCAAATATAGACTTGGTTTAGTGATCTGCTTTTTTGGCTAATATAAATAAATTTTTTAGTACTAGAAAAATTATAGACAAACGATCTAGTTCTACCCATAAATTTTTGAAATGGTTTAAATTGAATTCCTTTAATTTTTCTTAAATGAAGATGATAAAAATATGTAGATATAGACACAAATACCTCAAAATTGTCTCCAAACCCTAGTTGTCCTTGCCAAAACACCAAGAAAATTAATGCTACGTATATTCTAATTGTTTCCACTTGTCCTTATTGTTGCTATCTTCAATGATGCACAATAACATGAAGATAGAACCCAAATTTGAACCTAATGTTTGAATTTCACCTTTTAAAAATGGCCTCCAAACTTGATAATGAATTGTAGGTCCAAAAATGATTTGTTATGGCATCACATATTAGAGCCCTTACACATGCCCTTCTGACTACGGGGAGTCCATATGTCTCTCTCAAAACAAGGATACTCAAGGGTTTTAGACCTTAAGCCAAAGATTGTGGCAACAATAGATAAAAGACCAGTAACATAATGAGCCCTAAAAGAACCCTAAATTTTTTTATAATAACTCTCAAAAAGATGATTTAACCCCAACACTTGATCCATTACCAACTCAATCCAATGTTCGAAACATTAAAGCCCAAAAAATGAGCCAATAGGTTGTTTGAAAATATATGCCCCCTTGGCCTTTTTGTCGCATGCTTATTAAAATCACTTAAAGTACATGTAAATGGGACAACTTGAGTCTTTAGGCTAGGAGTCACTTAAGTTGCATAAAAAGATGTGCCCACAACTTAAGAATAGAATACAAGCCAAAAACTCCACATTTACCCAAAAAAGCTCTACGTCCTCTTCCTCTTGGGTAATCCAAGGAAAGGACAACCAATGCATTGTTAAGCCTCATGGCTTGAGTTGGTGACATCACAATCCTCCCTATGCAAAGAATGCTTTTCCTCAAGCATTTGTAGACTAGGATACTTAAGAATATCGTCTCCTTCCCATGTTGCATCCTCTAAAGGCAAGTTTTTCCACTTGATAAGATTTTTTTTGGGTTGATAATATGAGTTTTTATTATTAAGAGAAAAAGCAGTTACATAATCTTTAACCAAAAAGGTGGTAAACCCAATCCACCAAACCAAAACTGTTCTCAAAACCACCCTACTAAATGCCCTCCAAGCAGTGCACATAGAAAAACCAAGGCATACAAACTCGTCACCCTAACTGAACCAGTCCAAAAAACCAACAAAGACCCTGAATTCTATGAATAGAAAACAAAAGGGAATGAATCCCAGACACAAGCACCCAGTGAAAATCAAGAGCTACCAAAAGCCGAGATAAGAGCCCGCACGTCCCTCGTCCTACATGTTCTCGACCTCCACCTCTTGGTTGTTGCCTCCCCATCCTCTGCTTCCGCCCGAGCTTACCGTATCACCTTCTCCAACTCCATTATTTGCGCAAACACCTTCAGCGCCTCCCACTCTCTCCTCACCTCCTCTCTGAACCTTGCCTTCATCGTCTCCCGCCGCCTGAGAAAGGGAATGCATTTACCCTTCAAATCTTCATGAAACACCAGAACCCCTTCACAAATATCAAAACCTTTGCCCGGTACAGCCCACTCCAAGAGTGACTCTATGTTTACAAGAAACTCCTTTGGAATTATTGCCTTCAAAACCCTTCGGATTGGCTCACATGAGGATTCCAAGTCTAGTCCACACGCCATGATAAGGGAATATATATCTATACGAGTTCGGTATCAGTGTCCAATCACTCCCATTTTTTTGTCGAGAACCAACTGCACACTCCTGATCAAAGAGCATCCTTGGAGCAGAACATATTCTTCAATCTGCACTCCGAGATCGGCCCCCAAAATGCACAGAGGAGCTTGGAGGTCTTCAAAGTGAAATTGGCCTCCATAGCAGTTTGGAAAACCAGAATACCAGCCCCAAACTTTTCCTGAAAAACACCAAGCGCACAAGAAAAATCTTGATGAGGACACAAAGAATGTCACACACATCCCCAATCATTAAACTTTGTTGTCACTGCAGCACTGATCGACATTAATTGCCAACTTCAGACGAGCCAGCCGAAACACTTGAAAAGAAATCTCAATGTCCTTATCACAAAATTCGCATTAACAACCAAGTACGGTGGACGTGCTAACTAGATAAGAATGCCATTGGACATCTACGTCATCACCCCCCCCCACCATCTTGTCACACATCTATCCAATTCACATGCCACGTTGGACAATGAGTCTGCCACCACATTCTCCCCTCTTCGAATATGTCAAATGCGAAAATCCTGAAAAACCTTGAGCTTTGAGCAAATAATTGATATGAATTTATTAAGCCGCCTGTTAGAGTATTCGGGTATTTACTTGATTAATTAAACATTCTTTGTTTAATTATTTAAGTTCCCTTTATCTCTATTACACTTAAGCTAACTTTAGGTGCATATAATTAATTGTTTTAATTAATTATTATGTGCAAACCTAAGTTTTCCCTTTTTAGGGTTTATTGACCTATTAAAGGTTGAGTTCTTTCTTTTCATTGTAAGAATCCCATTACATATTTTTGTGAATATTGAGCTCTCTCTTTTTGAGCATATTCTCTGTGTTTTGTATGTTCTTCAGATTTTGCTTCATTGCTTCTCCTTGTAACAGGTTATTCGGCTTGCAGAAGATCTTTAAGCTCCTGTGGTGTTGTATTTTCTCAACTCCTATATGGTATCAGAGCGTGGATCTGCAGCTGCCTGTTCTTGTTTTGAGATTTTTGGCTTTGGAAGTAGATCTGGGGTTTCAGGAATTTTTTTGTGTACCTAGGGTTTGAGCTTTTTTTCTGAGCACTTTGGGCCTAAACGGACCTCACCATCGTGCTCAGAAGGCCCGAAAACCCCTATGGTCATATAAAATTTGACCTATTTTGGTTCCTGAGCCTCTGGGAGCAATTTTTTTCTCAGATCTAGGCCGTACGACCCTGGCACGCAGATCGAGAAATTTTTTTTTAAAAAAAATAAAAATTTGCCTTTTTACGGCATGCAGGCCGAAATTTTTCTTTTGAAAAAAAAAAAAAAAGGTGAAAAAAAAAAAAGGGGAAAAAAATTTTTTGGGAAAGTTTTTTTTGGGGTTTGTGGGTACCGCAGGGTACCGAATTGACAGGCTTGTCAGACCTGTCAGTCCGGCCCCTGCGGCCCCCGCCGGCGGCCCCTCCGTCCTTTTCCGGACGCCGCCGCTGTTCCTCCGGCTCCCGCCGCCCACGATCTTCCTCCGTCGGTGAGTCTCCCGCCGCCAGCGAACTGCCCCCGCCGGCCACCGCATATCGCCGCTCCGGCTCCCCGCCGGCCAGGTCCGCCGTCTCCGCCTCCCTGCGCTACCGCCGCCGGCCAGTCACAACCCGGCCGCCGCCTACCAGCACTGCCGGCAGCCCGGCTCCGTCCGCTCCCCGGCCGCAGTTTTTTTCCGGCCGCCACCGGTGCGCCACCGGATCTCTGCTCCCTGGCCATCGGACCACCAGCAGGGCACCAGACCCCTTTTTTGGGCCTTTTAAGGGGGTGTTTGGTTTTTTGGCCCTATCTTGGGCATACGGAGTCGAATTTTGGTGAACGAATAGGCGTCGGAGAGATGGTTCCGAAGCCGACCTCATGGTGTTGGTAATTTCTTCCAATTTTACTGTTTGACTGTGTTTTTTTTACAGTCAAATTGAGGTCTCTTTTTTGCACTCCGGGAGACGTAGAATGAGCATCCGACCTCCGTTTTTCGAAAACTTTATATTTTCGAAAAGCGTGTTTTGTGTACTTTCCAGAAATATGCGTTTTTTTCTAGATTCTGGTCCATGCATATTTTATTCAGTTTTTTGCTTTTAAGCACTCTGGTGGATATCGTGGTTGTTTCAGGTCCTGGGATCTCTTTTCTGAGTAGGGTGTCTCTGTTTTGATTCTCGTTTCTATTTCTAGTCTTCTTATCATTGTAGCTTGTAATTATGCAAACGCACTGAGATAAAGTGCCATCATGCATTGTTTACTTGGAATCTTGCATATCTTGTGTCTTGTTGTACACGCACTGTTGATCAAGTGCCATGAGGGGGTTGATGTTTGCCTTTGTTTGCCATCTTCCTTTGTCAAGTGAGTGTTCCTTCCACGACATTCGCCTCATGATGATGTGTCTCAGCACCTTTGATGTTCTTGGTTCTTCGTCATGCAGTTGTTTTTTGGCTGTCTTTTTCAGTGTTCCTGTCCCTCTCCCACTTCCGCATTATGGGGAGGTTTATCCTGTTGGTTCTAATGCTTCCGTGGTTCGATTGATCAGCTCTTCAGGCTTTGGTTTCTCATGCCATCTGTATCTTCGATTTCAGTTGTTTTGCCTTGTTTGCCTCCTGATTCGAGTAGTGTCATTTGAGGGCACTCATACAGATTACAGTCTTCTCTACCTGGTCATGTTCTAGTTCAGTGGATGTTCTTCAGATCAGCAGTTATTCTTCGACAGAGTTTGCAGGGTCTTCATGCTTCAGTGATATTTTTTCCATCTCTTTTTGGAGTAGAGTTTTGTTCCCACGTGGTTTTCTCTATTTCTCCAGTTCATAGAGATTTCATTGTATTTGGGTACCTAATCAGGCCTTGTTGCCGGGACCCATCTTTCATGCTTTCAGTAGTTGTTCTAGGTTTTAGCTTCTCCCTAAGTCTAGCTTAAGGGGGGGTGTTAGAGTATTCGGGTATTTACTTGATTAATTAAACATTCTTTGTTTAATTATTTAAGTTCCCTTTATCTCTATTACACTTAAGCTAACTTTAGGTGCATATAATTAATTGTTTTAATTAATTATTATGTGCAAACTTAAGTTTTCCCTTTTTAGGGTTTATTGACCTATTAAAGGTTGAGTTCTTTCTTTTCATTGTAAGAATCACATTACATATTTTTGTGAATATTGAGCTCTCTCTTTTTGAGCATATTCTCTGTGTTTTGTATGTTCTTCAGATTTTGCTTCATTGCTTCTCCTTGTAACAGGTTATTCGGCTTGCAGAAGATCTTTAAGCTCCTGTGGTGTTGTATTTTCTCAACTCCTATACCGCCAGCTCGGAGACGATCCTTTTACAATTGCATCCACCACCACTTTGGAATCCCCTTCTAGATGCACTCTTGGGATATTCATGTTATTGGCCAATTCTATCGCTAATAGAGCAACCTACACCTCAACCTCATTGTTCATCCCGTCTTGCAACCTTTGCGCCCCTTTGAAAAGAACCTTCCCCTCTTCATCACGGGCCACACATCCAACACTTGAGATGCCCGGGTTACCTCTTGACGCCCCATCAAAGTTGATCTTGATCCTTCCCTGCTCCGGCCTAGCCCACCTCTTCGCCTCTCCTATCCACCTTAGTCAAAGGATGAACCCTGATAAGCCCATGAACGGGTCACTTGATAAGATATTCAAATTTACTTTATTCCTCAATCTTTTCTCTCTTATTTGCAAATTTTTTTTTGGGACGAGTATCAATGTATCCTCTTCATCCATATGGGGCGATTTGTAGAAGGAATCACTTGTTGTCCAAGAGCCCTTTTTAGGCATGAGAGATGGAATACATTGTGAATTTTTCTTGTAGATGGGAACTCCAACTCAT
The DNA here is from genome assembly GCF_030272615.1 of Cryptomeria japonica. NCBI lineage: Eukaryota > Viridiplantae > Streptophyta > Pinopsida > Cupressales > Cupressaceae > Cryptomeria > Cryptomeria japonica. The sequence continues at coordinate 86,577,226 of NC_081412.1, forward strand.
ATGCTACTTCACCAATCCTTTTAATCACCTTGAAAGGCCCATAAAATTTTGGTTTAAGCTTTTCCACTCCACTCACTCTCAATGAGGATTGTCTATAAGGTTGAAGGCACAAAAATACCATGTTTCCCACCTCAAAAGACCTCTCAACTCAATGGTGATCAATATATTTCTTTTGGTGTTCTTGTGCAATCTAAATATTATCCTTAAGTACCTTAAGATTATCTTGATTCTCTTTGGCCCACTCTTTTGGAGCTCTAGAATAAAAAAAAAACAAATCCACAAATGTAGAAGCTTCATAACCATACAAAGCTTTGAAAGGGGTCACACTTATGCTCATATGATATGTGGTGTTGTAACAAAATTCTCTCAAATGTAATCACTTTTCCCATGCCTTTTGTTGCCCCAAAACATAGTTTCTTAAGTATCCTTCAAGCCATTTATTTACAATCTCTACTTGATCATCTGTTTGAGGATGATAACTAGTGCCATGGTTGAGTTTTGTTCTAGCTAGCTTCATCAAATCTTGCCAAAACACCATGAAATTTGAACGCTTGTTTTAAAAAATAGATGAACAACTTGTGGTGCTTTAAACTTGAAAGACATTGGCATAAAATGAGCATGTTTGGTGATTCTATCCACCACAACAAAAATGCAATCCTTAACATTGACCCCGAGCAGCCTAGTAATGGAAATCCATTGATATTTGTTCTCACTTTTGATTGGGAATAGGAAATGGATGTGGCATCCCTATTGGAAAAGGAACTTCAACTTTGTTTCTTTGGCTCTCTATGCATTCCTTCACATATTTGAGAAAATCATCTTCCATGCCTTTCCATGAAAATATTTCACAGATGTACCTGTATGTCTTCAAATAACTTAGATGACTAGCACGCTGATTGTAATGGACAACAATACGAATCTTATGTTTTAGTTTACTTTTTGGTTCAAAATAGATTTTATCCTTATAACATATGATATCATTCATCACTTTGTACCTGTCATCACTAAATGAATCATCTAGAATATCACAAGCATGGTGATTTTTTTTAATACTCTATTAGTAGATGATTGTTTCAAGAGTCTGAAATTTCTAAATCCAAGCAAAATGAAAGGTTTCTAGATAATGCATTAGCAACAACATTATTTTTTCTTGACAAATTCAATGTCAAAATTATATCCTTGAATCTTACTCACCTAACATTTCTGTATTTCATTTAATCGCTTTTGCACCATGAAATACTTGAGGCTATTATTATTAGTCCTCACACTAAACTTGTTGCCCACAAGATATTGAATAAACTTTTCAAGTGCATGCTTGATTGCCAACATTTCCTTGTCGTATGTAGAGAACCTCTTTTCAACCTCATTCAATTTTCGACTATCATAAGCAATAGGATGCTTGTTTTCATCAAAACAACCCCAATACCAAATATCAGATGCATCAATGCTCAAGGACAAAAGGTTTAGAGAAATCTAGTAAAGCCAAAACAAGAAAAAGTACTCATTACCTTCGTAAGATGATCCATGATCTTTTGAGTCTCATCTGTCCAAACAAAGGCATCCTTCATGGTCAAATCTATCAAAAGAGCGGTTAATGAAGAAAATCCCTTCACAAATCATCTATAATATGTGCATAACCAATGAAGACCCTCAAATGGGACACATTTTTTTGGAGGTGGCCAATCAAGTACAACTTGAATCTTCTCCCTATGTCCCTTCATTCCACCTTTCCCAATGACATATCTCAAATATAATAGCTCGATCATATTGAACTCAAACTTGCAGGCTTTCACAAAAGGGGAATTAGCCACTAAGATACTTAACACCTCATCAAGTCATTGAATATGCTTCTCTTATTGCTTGTTGTATACTAAGATGTCATAAAAAAAACCAACACAAATTTTCACAACTTCTTGTTGAATGCATAGTTCATGGAAGACTGAAAAGTAGCTAGAGCATTTGATAACCCAAAGGGTATCACCAAATACTCAAAATGTCCATGTGGCACTTGAAAGTTGTTTTGTGCACATCCTGCTCCAAACCCGCATATAACGGTATCTTGAACAAAGATCTATTTTGCACAAATTGATTGATCCATGTAGCTCTTTCATTAACTTATCAATGTGCAGAATAGGATAGTTCTTCTTGAGGGTCTTCTTATTTAGTGCTTGATAATCAATGCACATCCTCATACCATCCTTCTTCTTCACCAAGACAATAAAATAAGTGAAGGGACTAGAACCAAGTCATATATGTCATACATCTAACAACTTCTAAATAGTCTTTTCAATCTCATCCTTGAATCGTTTAGGATAATGATAGGGATCTATAACAATAGGCTTGCTATATACAAGCTCAATAAAATGCTCAAAAACATGCTCTAGAGGTAGACAGTATGGCAGATCTTGAAACACCACACTATGCTTGTCCAACGAGCCTTGTATGTCAACATGATATCCATGATGTCCTATGTCAATAGACTTAGCTGAAATGAAACATTGCACTACCCAGTCAACATTTGGATGTTGAAAAACTCTCTCCATCCTATTATTTGAAATGAGTCTAGGAGAATATGAAGATAAGCCTTGTAATACCACCTTTCAACAATCTATTGTGAAACTCAATTGCATAGTTTTGAAGACCATGAGATATGGAATTATAGTATGCAACCACTGAACACCCAACACAACATTGTTCTCATCAATGTCAATCACATAAAAGTCATCATTAAGGGAGTAATTACTCAAAGTCATACTCAATTGTGGAACACAACTAACATAGCACAATGTACCATTCTCTATCCACACATAAAAACCATCATTATCCTCAACTTGCGAACCCCACTTCTTCACATAAGATGAATCAATAAAATTGTGGGTAGCCTCACTATCATTTAGCACAACAACTTGTTGTCCCTACATAACGCTCCTTACTCTGAAGGTGTTATAATGAGGAGTGGTATTGAGGGTTGCAATCGCACCCTCCACTTATGCCAAATCATATTGATGCTAATTTGTACCTATCTATCTATTCATCTACTCGTCATGCTCATCAAGAACTTGTTTCTCCTCCAACTCATCATAAATAGGTTCCTCAAAGACCTTAATCTAGTGGACCTTGCCCCTACTTCTACACTTATGTATAGGTGTCCAAGGATTGCAACAGTCAAAGAAAATCCTCTTTCATCTCAACTCATCCATCAAATCACGAGGTGCATCACCAACTAGCCTAGACATCTCACCCGCTGGTCTAGTATATTTTGGTTTCTTTTCCTTCCTTTATAGAAAACTTGCTAGGAAACCTAGTATGTGGTGTATATAGCTCCATATTCCTTGCACACTTGATAGTGTCTTTCAAGGATGACGAATCAAGAACTTTGACCCAATATTGAGAGGTTTTGACAAACCCTCTATGAACCAAAAAATCAACCTCTTCTCAATCATATAAAAAACCATTACTAACAATCATTGAAACTTTGAAATGTATGCATTGAGTGTCCTAAACTATCTCAACTAAGCCAACTCTCTAGAGTGTGCCTCTAAATCCCTGCGGTCAAATCACTTGATCGATGTAGTGCAAAACTGATCATAAGAAACTATCACACCATGACCCTCTGTCACTAAACCATGATACCACCACTCATGTGAGACTCCTTCAAGGTGAAGTTAAGCAAATTTGATGGCCTCAATTTTCTTCATTTGATACAAGGAAAGGTAAGTATCCAATTTATGAATCTAAGCTCTAGTTGTACCTTTGGATGATTGATCAAAACTCGGTAAGGATAGATGTTCCAACCTTTTGTGCAACCCATAATTTTGCTTCCCTTGATTCCACTATTTCTTCTTTGGATTTATGTGTTTGGTGATATCCCAACAATCTCTAAAAGAGATAGTTGACTAAAAAATTGCTCCCAAAGCTTGATACTAAGCCATTTTTTTGCATTCCTCATTGTCCTCCATGCGTTCCTCTTGTGTAGGCTCATCCCCTTGTATAAAGTTAGGCATGAAATGTTTGGATTATGATGAACCAAAGGTTTATTGGTAGAATGTCCATTTTTTTTGCAACTTTGCTACTTTCCTCTCTCTCCATATGCACCATATTTCTTCCATTTGTTGTGTTATTAGCCATCTAACTCAAATAAATATTGGTATTTTGTACTTGTCTTTGAAATTTTGCAAACATTTGTTTTGCCTCCTCTTCACTTGTTGATGGCGGTTGATCACTACCAACCATTATTCCTTTTTTCCAAGTAAAGACCACCATTTCCATGCATACAACCAACCTGAATAGGTTGCCAAGACTTGAAGCTCTAATACCATTGTAATATCCTCTAATAGGGATAATAGAAGAACACAAATATCTCCAAAAATAGGGCACAAATTTTGAAATTTTATTTGCATATAAGAAATTCTTCAACAAATTTGGATGTAAACTCAAATTAGTGATCTAATTTTTGTACTTATATAAATAAATTTCTAAGTTATTTATGAGTATATAAAAATTATAGAAAAACACTCTAATTTTGCCCAAAAATTTTAGAAATGGTTTACATTGAATTTTTTATTTTTTAAAAATGAAGATGATAAAGGTATGCAAATTTAGACACAAATACCTCATAAATGTCCTCAAACCCTAGTTTTCCTTGCCAAAACACCCATAAAATTAGTGTTAAGTTTGTTCTACTTATTTCCACTTGTCCTTGTTGTTGCTATCTTCAATAATGCTCAATAACATGAAGACACCTTGTTGTAGATAACCCAAATCTAAACTTGATGCTTGAATCTCACCTTCAAAAAATAGCCTCCAAACCTAATAAATAATTGTAGCTTTGAAAATGATGTGCTAGGGCATCATAAACTAAAACCCTTCCATTGAAACACACTCTTTTGACTAGGGGAAGCCCATAAGTCTCTCTGAAACCATAGATGCTCAAGGGTTTCAAACCTTAAACCAAATATTGCTACAAAAATAGACAAAAGAATGATAAAATAATGAGCCCTAAAAGATCCCTAGAATGCTATATAATAACTCCAAAAAAGATGATTTAACCTCAACTCTTGATCCACTACCAGCTCTATCCAATGCTCCACAGTAAAACCCTAAAAATGAGCCAATAGGCTCCTTGAAAACTCACACCCCTTCGCATTTTTGTCACGCAATTAGTAAAATCACTTAAAGTACATATGAAGGGGGACAAATTAATTCTTTCAACTAGAAGTCACTTAATTTGCATAAAAAGAAGTTCCCACAACTTAAGAATGGAATAGAATACAAGCCAAAGACTACACACTTACCCAATAATGTTATATGCTCTCTTCCTCTTGGGTAATCCAAGGAAATGACATTTAATGCACTATTAAGCCTCGTGGCTTGAGTTGGAGACATCACGATTTTTGGTGTAAGAGGCAAGCAATTTAATGAAACATATTTTAGATTTAGAGCAAAAGTATTTCCTCCACCAGCAAATTTATAACAAACCTTTCAACCCAAATTTATAACTATTGCCTTCAACCCTCTCACTGAACCACTTAACATGTGGCCAGTTTGGGTCCATCTTCCAAATCTCCCTCTTCATTTTTGGGAGCAATCTTGTTACAAGGCTATTGGCAACTGTATTGGCCGCTTTTTTATGGTGGACAATGACAACTCGTCTATGGGTCATTTTACTTTTTCCTGTATTCTGGTTGACATTGATATTGCTTCACCACTCTCGGGTGATGTGGTCCTCGTGGTGGGGGATTGGCCTTGGACGTAGTGGCTTGATTTTGAAGACCTCCCTTTTCGCTGCCAAAAATGCTTTGCCACTAGCCACCTGGCCTCAGATTGCTCATTTTTGTGTTGACATGGGGTCCCTACGTAGTGGAAGGATGTTACTCTAGACCATTTAACAGTTTATGCTTCGAAGGAGCTCTCTGATGGTACGGGTGAGGGGTCGCCATTTGTTGCCCCGCCAGGGATCCTGTGGCTCGTCTAAATCATGTACAATCTTCGGCCTAGCCTAATGCAGCTCCTATCCAATCTGTTTCGGCCTCCTCATAGCCTTCGAATACTCTTAGAGGGACGCCTTATGTTGATTCTCTTCTTGATGATCTTCAACTCGAGGACCCTAGTGATTCTATCACTTGGACGGTGGTTCATCGACGACGGAAGTGGAGGACCTCCCTCCCCCCTAGTCTCTCCCCCAAACTTGGCTTGGTCCCCCCTTGATTTGGGTTGAGTTTATGATGTTTCTACAAGCCTTCTCCGCCTGCCTGGTTTTTTGTATTTTTGTTTTGTGGATAGTCATGGACTATGTAAAGGGTCAGTGCCCTATTCAATGTTGCTTTTTAATAAAAAACAAAACTTTCAAGGAGATTTATAGTAGACTTTTATAGGTCATTTATACTAGATTTGGAGCAAACCTAAGAAAAAATTTGTTGCAAATTTCCAACAAACTTAAGAGTGAATTTGTTGCAAATTTATAAACAGATTTTGTGAAGTACACTATCATGCTTTAAAGAAGCAACATCATTTAGCATCCTTCCAGCAAGTAGCAACGCCTTTATAATGCAAGAGCGCACAATCCATGGCCAAATGACCAGTTGAAACATAGTCTATCGGTTTTTTTTACAATTGAATTTATTTTTTTACCTTTGATTCAACATTGTTACATGTGCTAACAATGTTTTGAATTTCTAGAAAATTTAGAGTACGTGATTTAGTCCACTAGTGTGAAAGGCCAAAATTGAAGCTCTAACCCTAAATACTATGTAGTCAAAATTTGTACACCTTATCTTATCTAAAAGCAAAATATTTAAAAAAAAGGTTACATGAATATGCAAGTAATGGCATGGAGTAATTGCATTAAGGGAGTCCTTTCAACACCATAGTTGATCTTGATATAGGTTACATGAATATGCAAGTAATGGCATGGAGTAATTGCATTAAGGGAGTCCTTTCAACACCATAGTTGAACTTTATATATAAGTGTATTGTTTTCTCTTTTAAACTCATTTCTCTTTACTTTTCGTCTAATGTATTTGGCCTTTAAATCTCAACATTTTCATATTTGCGTATAGGTAATATACTATAGAGTTACTATATATTGCATATTAGAAATTTCACACAAATACTTGCTAGTACAAATAAATGCTTGCAATACTAATATGATTTGTTTCATTCATTAATAGCAAATACATGTCTATGGAAAAGCAACATTAACATAATCCAAATTGAAATACATGAACCATACACATTTTTGTTTACAAAATCAAGATGTTTTGACATTCTACTTGGATTTAAAATCAAGTATGCACTTGGAAAAATAGACTAGGCATGATTACCTTCAAAAATATGTGTCTTCTTGTTTTTATAGGTCTAAAATGTTTGCAAAATCACCATCAAATGCTTATACAAAGGTTACTACACATACGCCATGATATTTCAGTCATATCATAATCAACAATCCACCAAATCGAGCCTTCAATGCTCAAAAAAAGAAACTCAAAAGTTTGTTCCAATAACTAAATGCAAGGAAAAGCACAAAGGCAATTCACATAAGATTTTTTAGTCACTTTCTTTCCCTTCCAAAATTAACCAGAACTAATAGGAATGCTTAGACATAACCAAGGGAATTTTTGCAGCTTTGAAAACTCAAAAAATACTTCACCAAACCCCTCATACCAAGGCTCAAGCTGGACGCTCCCTTCTTGGGCGATTTGGAGCTAAAAAATCAATACTAAACCAAAACCCATGTATTATATATTAAAACCCATTGCCTTACTTTAGGAAATGGTTTGCAAAGATACCCAGAACGATATGAAATTCACTCCAAGAGATATAAACATAAATATGGTTCCCTAAGTTTGAAAATAGTACAACCAACACTGAAGAAAAGCCTAAAACACGCCAAACTCAAACAACACTCTAATAAGGAATTGAGCATACTAAAAATTGAATACCCAAATTAAAACACTTCAAAAATATTCATCTACGTCAAACCCTTATCACCAAATCTCACCAAAATCAACAAAAACTCAAACTAAAAGCTAGGGCAGATCTTGCACCAATGAAACCAAACCAACTACAAAGGGTATTTGTCTTGAAAAATCTTCAGAAGAACTCTCCAAGTTCATTCCAATAGCATCTCATTATGTGTGCAAAAGCAAAAGTAGAATGTAAGAATGAGAGCCCAAACATCATTTTTTACTTTTAGAAATTAGGGCAATTCAAATTAAAAATATTATATTTTCTCTCAATAAATCTTTTTAAAACACTTTGTGTCCCCCGCTTTCCTAGGCATCCCCTTTTTGGAGACATATGTTATAAGATATTTTTCATTTTAAAATAAAGTTACTTTTTCAAACACTTAAGTAAGAAATGTAAAACATTATTCCCATCAACTTAGAAAATTTGCTAAGACACTAAAATTGAGAACACTTCACACAAGAGTGGAGACGGAACTGAAATTGAGACCAAGTCCACAAAATAGCATGTACTAAAAATAGCATATGTCAAAAATAGGAATGTCATTGAAACACACTAAAACTATAGACTTGAGCTCTCCAAAGAATATTGAGTCCCCTAACCAATTCTACATAGCTTGCAAGGACCCGAGAATAGACTAACAAGAAGCACAACTAACTAGAGGTAAGAAGGGGACATTAAAGTAACTCCTTAATTTCCTTGCATTGTATTTTATGACTAAAAAATATGCTTTAATCTTGCACCACTCTTGGTTTGAATATTTCCAAAATTCACTTTATATAGATCTTTCGACCATTGCCAACTCTTAAGTTGTTTAGAAATCAATTTTTAATAAAAATAGGAAGTAGATTTTTGCAATCATAATATAATGCCTTAGCATTTTTAACTAATTACTATTACAAATATACTTCTCATAGACAAAGAGCTCTCCCTATCATGTAACTTAGTTATTTCTCAAATTTCTTACTTATCCTAGACTTTTGCAATGCCCCTGGTAGCTCTAGAGCTTAAGAACATGGATTTATTAAAAGAATCATAGCGGAAATAGAATCAACTAAGTAATTCCACCATTTTTGGAGAGGTTGATGTCAAGCAAGATTTTCTATATTTGACAACTTGTATGATAACCCTGTTGAATTTGTTCGCATTTTCCCTCTTTCAAATTTTATATTAAGGTGGAGAATATTTTCAACTATACAAATCTACATATGATCTCTTATCACAATTTCTCCAAAAAAATCTACACGTATACTAAAATGATATTTTCCTAGTGTTGAAAAATCATGTGTTTGTAATTTACTTTAGCCTTAGATCTTTACTCCTATATTTTCTATAATTGAAACATCAAGTATAAATTTCATTAATCAAGATTAATATCTACTATCATGTTTTGTTAGTTTTTATACAGATTTACTGAAGGTGGGTACTTCTTTATTTTTACATTGAAACCAAGACAAAAGAACAATTAGGTAAACTCTCACCCTTTATGTAGATCTTTATTGGCATCTAGAAATATGTATTAAATGTCAAATGAGCAACAAAATTGATCACATGTTAGAGAACATATTGGTCAATACATAATTAAGATGGATTCAAAATTAAATTAAAATATTGTTTTGAATTTTGCATGGTTTATATTTTGTTATTTGTATGGTTGGTTGCAATGTTTAGGCAATCATTTAATTAACCCCTTTGAGTAGACTACGATATATGTTATTAAAACAAGGTTTTGTCGATTGTATGTCTATGATGCTCTAATAGATTTGTTGCAAGTGTTAAGGCATTTAATGACTACAAATAACTTTAGGAGGCACTATATGATATCGAAAAAAGGTCTAGTTTGATATCAAATTAAGGTCTAGTTTTAGATTGAGCTATTAAATGAGATAGCTACTTTGATTGTTGTTTGTAAAAGGGGTCTTGAAAATGATGAAAGATGTGCTAGAGATGAATAGGTCAAAACAAAAGATAATGGGAAGAACCTCCTATGGATGAAGGAGAAGGGTGAAAGTTAGTAGAGGAACCAAGATGCAAGTTTCCTTTAGTTTTCTAATTAATTGAATTGTTCTTGAATTAGCAATATCAATTGAGATTTTATTTAAGTATTATGTTTCTTTTGAATTAATGTGAAGATACGATACCTATGGCCTTCTCTTCATTTTACAAACAATTTTTTTAATCGATAGCTAATTGAAAGGTGCACCATCGAAAATGAAAATGACATCTTTTATGTTTTTCATGAAGGTCAATTACTCATTCTTTGATGTATTCTTTTATATTTTGAAAATACAATAAAATTAAAGTTATTAAATTGATATGAAAATATAATCAACACATGATTTAAAAATGCTAGTGTGAACATAAATTGTACCCTGTTTCTTAAGAATTCTTCTAAACCACTACTTATAAAATGTAATTATCGTAAATTGACAATAAAATTTAAAAAAATAAAATCATGATTTCATTGTTTACATGTGCTTAACCTATGATGTATTTATATTTTATTTTTTAATACTATTCATTCTAACACTATTTTACCAAATTGGTTACTTTAGGAGTTATTTCAAAAGCCCTTGAAAATGCTAAATGTCTCTTTTTTTTCAATTAAAAAAAGGTGAAAAATATTTTTAAAATTCTATATATTGTGTCAATATACTTCTTCAACGAGCTTGGGAGTATATGAATGCTCGACGAACCTATCTCATACTATCAAAGCAAACTAAACTTGAAAGCCAGTCAAGAAATAGAATATATTGAAGGAAAAAATCATGAAAATATCTTTATATTAAATGCAAATTAAATGAAATCTAATTTAAGAATCAAATTGGATCTCTACTAAGTGTATTGGCAACCGTTACTGCCCCGAGCACTACATTGTTGTTTTTCGATATGTTTTGTCAATCCACAAGATATTTGTATTAATGCATAAATTAGTTTCATTGGATTGTAGTGATGTAATTCCTCTAGATCTCACTTCTAAATTAGAGCCCCCTCCATTGTCCAATTGGACCACAAGTGGAGTCTACAAGGAAATCAATTTTTGATTGATCTTGTGTGTTTGATTAATAAGATTTCAATATATGCATATATTTGGTTTAAAATTTCCTTGAAATGTGATTGTGAAAATGGGTTTTGCAAACTGTATATTATTTTGACATGTCCCTTCACCCAACATACATGAGTTGCTAGAAATTGCGAGGTTTGTTTGTTGTTTGGCTTGTATGTTCATCTATCCCTTTTAAAGCACAAAGATTATCAATTAATTGACCTTTCAGTTTTAAAAAAATAAAATCAGTGTATGATATTCAAAGTTGTCATTTGTTTCTTTGGCTGGACTTGACAATCTGTAAGGAAATTCGAGTCCAAATTTAATACATATTTATTTCACTATAATAAAAAAAAGCTTAAAGGTACATTGGTTTCATGCAAGGCAATTCACATTTCAAATGGTTGGTTGCACTGAAATGGCTGCGTCTAATCTAGCTCCAAAATGGATCTTTCGTACAACGTGGTAGCGACAAGTTAATCAATCGCAACCGTTAATTGCAAAATCGATGATGTAAAACACGTGACTAACACACGTGTTAGTCAATCCTTACTATCGTTTTGGAACCAGAATAGACGAGTCCTACTGAAATTAGCCTATTTGGGACATTTATCTTTATGCATCTTCATGTTGTGTGACAATCAACTACTTTATTTCACATATGTTCATTCTACAAGACGTATTTGAGTAGAACATAAAAATAAAATATCCCATTTGTTAAGGTTCCATCTCTTGAATGCTTGCAAAGTCACATGAGAGAAATTGGGTTTGCTTAAGTATATTGAAAACAATTTTGAAGGCCCCAAACTCTCCCCAACAATATGACTATTTAATTTGCCTTCACTAATATTCTTATCATAGCCCAAATGGTTATACCCACTTTGAGTTTGCTATTAACTTAAATCTACATTGCAAAAGTCCTATTCAAAAGAATTGTAGAAAGCTCATCTACATTGCAAAAGTCCTATTTAAAAGAATTGTAGAAAGCTCTGCCAACTAATTATCCCACATTAAAATCCAAATTATCTCATCTAAATGGTTAAGAAAGTCTTGAGAATTTAAACAAGAAAGCATTTAAATTTCAATTTTAGAGGGGTGAGGGAAAGGCAAAACCTTGGCTTTAATAAACTTTTACGCAAATCCTTTTATTACTTTTAGAAATTCTCATTAGAGTCTTGAGCACTAGGAGACAGAAAAAAAAGGAGAATGAAAATGAATAAAAAAGGAGAACGCAAATGAAAAAAAAGGAGAAATCAAATTACTTCTAAAAGAGAAAACGGCAATGAAAACTTTATAGGATGTTGTTGTTTGCATATATAAAGAGGAATATTATAGGTAAATTGACCCTTTGTTTTCTCCACCATGAAAGCACTTACTCGACCATGGGAACATTATCTTATGGATTGTTCTTTTTTGGTGAATTTGGTGTGGTAAGCAATATATTCTTCAATTTGACATTAAACTATAAATGTAAAGCAAGGGCAAATTCTGTTGTACCTAAAGGTTTTGCTCTTCATATACAAAATTTACAAGAAGCGAACAACATTGATGCATGTGCAAAAATAAAAACATAAACCTAATGAAATCTTAGAAATGTAGAAAATGATATTGATTGGTCAAGTATGATACTAGCAAGTTGGAATTAATTTTAGTTGGGCTTTAATTTATTGGGGAAAAATAAATATATTCCAAACATTCAAATTACATCACTTATAGTCTTCTCTTCTATAGGCTAAATTTTATAATAAATGGATATGATGGTTGCAAAAGTAAGCAAGTATGGGATAGGAACTATTATTATTTATAGTTGACATACTTCAATAAATAATAGCCCCAAATATAACATATTTCCAAATTTTAAGAAAAAAAACAATTTTAAAATTTAACTCCCAATATATCACATGTGAAACTAGCAAAATCCCAAACCCCAAAACCATACAAAGAAAACAAATAGAGCAATACATAATCATTTTGCTTACTACTTGCTTACTACTTGCTTACTACTAGAGAAATATGGTGCTGGTTGCAAGCTGTCCTTTTTGCAGCTGTGTTTTTCTTTTTCGGTCATTTGTCCTAGGTTGTCTGTGCCTTTATGTTCATTTTGTTTAAACAACTTTCCTGTAATAGGTTCCAGATCCTTTCAAAATCTGGTTGAAAAAGATTTTGGGTCCCTTCAAAACCTGTTTTTCCTTTAATCAAAAACATGTATTTCACATTCAACTAATGCCCACTAATGCCCCTTTACAAAAATGAAGTCTAAAAAAACTGATTGAAATAAAGTGATAAAAGGCTTCACTATTGTTTCCCAACTCTCATAACCCAACCCTTCATCCATCAATCGGTAACTTCCAAACCATTTAATATGTACTTTCAAAATAAGCCAAGTCTGTTCAACCTGCGAATAAGCTTACAATTATGTAAATCTTCGAGGTGTACAACAAGTGCAGTGAAATGTATAAAAATGTTGCATGCATGATTCAGTTACCACGACTTTATAATCAAAGCTTTTCATCAAATCACCAGGGTGACTCGTAATCTCGTTAGATATAATAAACATTACATGAAGGCTGCCAAAATATTATGTTATAGATTTAACAAGAAAAAAGTTCTTGCATTTATCAAGATTGAAATTTTACATTAGATTTTGGCAGGACAAAGCCTGTATTCAAGAAACCTGCTCAACACAAAATGCTACAAGTTTTCTCGTATTTCCTACCCCATAAAAGCAAAAAGTTCCAGCATTTATCAAGATTGAAATCTTACATAAGATTTTAGCAGGAAAAAGCACATTCAAGAAACGTGTCCAACACAAAATGCTGCAAATTTTCTCATGTTTCCTACCCCATTAACTTTTAAGTCCAAATGTAGCTCGGCCCCAGGAAAAAAAATCTTTTATAGATTTAGACTGAAAGCAAGAGTGGTATGGATCATTTAATATGTTTGGAAGAAATTTTGACCCGAAATGCAAAGAGTATTGCCAGTCCTCCTGGCCGCTTACAAGTAAAAGATGACACCTGGACATGGAATTCGGTACTAAGAATGATAAATGTACTATCTCCATTACTTAGTCTAATAATTTATGCCCTGCTAAAAGATTTGAAGGAAAGCAAAAACCTGCTAAGACAACAAAATTATGAGCCATGTGCTGAAAGATTTGCTTAGCACTCCACAACGAACAAGGTGCCGTTCATGCCTTACAACTATCTGTAGTGTAAATTCTCCATAATAACCCTGGCAACCTGATCATAGTCATTTGCTTCATCGTCTTTTACAATGTACGGTATAATCTGCTAGCTCTTGCATTGTAAAGCAATAAAATAAAAAATAAAAAATAAACCACCACCAAATGTGGAGACTAGCATTCAATACTAGTTTGTGCCTTGATCCCATGCATCAAAGCTCTTTGCAAAAATACAAAGAATAGAAACTTTACCTGGCTAGAATTTTCTTTAATAATCTAGCTGACCACTATAAGATAGCTCCCCATATAAATGAATAGAATGCTAGTACTTATACCATTTGCCTTTTTTCCACCCCATAACTCCACAAACTTTAATGACAAAAAGCTAATCAGACATATACACCTTGTTTTGCTTTAAATGATGCAACTGTAACTAATTGTCTTCCAAAGCAGATACAAACACTACATGCAATTCAAGAGCAAAGCATAAGATGATCCAATATAACAGCCGACAGAGGTTTTGCACATTTTTTCACAAGGAGATTCATTTCAAGAGCAAAGCATAAGATGATCCAATATAACATTTGACAGAGGTTTTGCACACTTTTCTCTGACTATTCTTAAAAACAGCACTTCAATGGTTCAGAAGATGCCACAAAAACTGATTATCATAACAGCAAACACTAATACAACTATTTATAGTGCATTTCCAGTATGAATTTTGAAAAGAGAAAATCGACGTAATAAGTAATAAACTAAAAAATGCCTTTCTGTTTTGCTCTAAATGATGCATTGTTGTAAAGGTGTCCTCGAACAGACATACTAAATGCAATGCCAAATAAAACACAGTACACAGATCAAAAGTACACACAATAAATCACCTCAAAAACCAAGTGGAAATTAACCAATGCAATGCCAAATATAATACTACCCCAAATATTAGCAGCACCATCAAAGCCAACATAAAACACCGTTGACACTGGATCACCCCAATGTTGGACAAGCACTTTTAAATGTCCTGATGCCATCAAGTCAACCCCAAACTCAAGTTCAACTTCTAACTTCTAACAGCTACAACAGCAACAGCTTCAGGGGCGGGCACACGGCTACAACCATTGTTTCCACACCTCAAACTATCACATCTCAGGACAAGGTCCAGGGTAAGTTAGAATTAGAACATTAAAACTAATAAAGATAATCATTACTAATTAAGATCAAAGTGGAGACTTCCTCTAGAGTCCTAAGATTTCCATACTACATATGAGAGTTCTTTTTGTGAACACTAATGTTAAACAATGCTGGTGTAACAAACAATCTCTAAAAGCCTCTAGTTAATACTAACCATCCAACCAGCACAAGCTACTAGTCCCTAAGCTGTACTTCCTATGCACTGGGAGATTTATCAAAAAAACAATTACTCAAACAGAAAAGCACAGAATGGTTAAATGCAATACCAAATAATCAATTGAGTTGAATACTACCCAAGCATCAACAGCATCATCGAAAAAGCTGTAGTTCACACAAAACCCCTTCCCTCTTGAACCCCGACCCCAGCAGAGTTAGACACCAATTTTTTAAACAGCATCAAATCAACTGCTAAATGAAGCTCAACTTTTTAACTTTCAGGAGCAACAACAGCATCAGCTACAATTCAGTAAACACAGCCCCTGCCACCATCTTGGTCACGACAGCTACAACCATTGTTTCCACGACCTCACAACTATCAAAGCCCAGGACATTGTCCAGGGTAAGTCATAATATTAAAACTAAAAAATATTAATTTCTAGTAATTAACAATTTGTAAATTAAAAAGAAGTGGAGACTTACTCCAAACTCATAAGTTGCTCATCCTACACATGGATTTTCTTTGGCTGCCAAAGGTTTTGGCCACGACCAAGTTGTCACCATACCAGTGTAACAAACCAACAACTTCATTTACTCTAAATTTTAAGCTTGAGAAAAAATTCCACTAAATCAAAATTAACCATCCAGCACATCAAGAGGCCGGTATGCATAAACAGCTGACATTCACTTGAGACTCCATTTGCATATAGTAGAATGAATAAGGAGACAGAGTCCCACAAGCGTGCATTCCTAATCCTGCAAATGAATGGTTCCATAAACAAATTTCAGTCAATAGGCAATATTGTGCATGCATTCTCAGAAACAATGTTGTTGATAATAACCATGGACCATGTTACCAGAAGAAAGCTTACATCAGCATCAAAATTCCGAGGTGATGAACTTGGAGATGGAGATATTCCCTGTGCATTAGGCGACACGCTTGCACCAGAAGGAGACCTTGCTGGAGGGCTTTTTGGGTCTGCGCTTCGAGGATGTGAGAGGCTCCTCTGTGGGGTTGGACTACGACGAGCAGGAGACACACTACAAAAAAGATACTCTAGTCATTTAAGAGATTGAACTCCTAGCAATGGAGGTCAATACTTATATCACTAAAGGCAACTGGGAGACACTTCTAAAAGTAATACCTTCTCAGAGAATGGCTTCTTGACCTGCTTCTTGATCTTCTCTTTGGTTCATCATTTAGCCTGCTCGTACTCCCACTTCTACCACGAATGGGACTGGAACTTCGGCTGCGACTGCGACGATGGTAATCTTTGTCCTTGTCTCGATATTGATCCCGCTCATACCTATCACGTGTACGTGTGCGCCGCCCAGATTCCCTCTCTCGGTCATCACGGTACCTAGTGATAAATATTTGTGAGTAATAGAATTACAAATACAAATGTTTTCTATTCCCCTAATAAATGCTTGACTTAGCATCAAACATCCAGTTTTGGAAATTACATTCTACAACCATAAAAAAATTAACCAGTAAAGAGTTTATTAAAGGGTATGATGTCTCTACCCCCATCACTTTGCATATATATACTTATTACTGACTAATTTCATTCAGTCATTTTATACTATATCACTCTATATAAATTCCATATTTTGTTTTATTCTTACATCTACACCCAAAAACAATAATTAATAAATATCAAATTTGGATGATGCAAGATACCAAGAACATAAGTGGTCCATACCTAGAGCGTGGAGGGCTCCTACTTCTAGACCTTCCCTTCGGCCTTGGGCTTGATGTTGTAATCCTTCCTCTATGACTGCTTGAGAAAAGGACAAATAAATTACAAATATCAATAGTTTAAGACAAGCATTGTGTGACAAACCACATGCATAAAACTATGTTCTTTATTTTTATTTATTTCAGGACTAAAAGAAATAAGTGTTTAACTTGATCAAATAAGGCAAAAATATCAAAGAGACATCCCTCAATTAGTGCTTATCAGATACCAATTTGGTCTTAAATATTTATCATAAAAACAAACATATTTTCCTGCACTCAAGACCAAAAACTCTCATTGAGAATATACCAAGTCATGTAAATGTAAAAAGAATCATTTCTTTGTTCACTTATTTAAAAGGCTACAATAAAAGAACTGCATTTGCTAATAACACAAATCATTCGCCTCAAATTTGCACAAAACAAAACACCAACAAAATGTCCCTCAGATACTGTTATTGGTAAATCTTTCAAACTTAACATATAAAAAGACAAGTAATGGACAAACTCATTTCCCTGTGCTGAACTCCAGCAACTTCAGTCAAGCATAAACCATAATACTGATAAAAATTTATATACTATAAGTGATTCTATTCTTTTTCTCCACTTCTTCTATAGCTCAGTAAAAAATTGCACCACACAGTAAAATATAAAAATGTGTTTCCTCTTCATCTAGAATGAATATGAAAATGGAAAAAAAAAAAAAGTAAACTATAATCATATTTATGAGAAACTGTTTGGAGCAAAAAAAGAGTAATTACTACAACTAAATCCCTCACCTCTAAGCAAAGATTTAAAAAATCTCACAAAATTGTAAAAAAATACTACAAAATCTATCTTTTGAATATGTTTCCTCTTGGTAGAGTGAAATGAAAAATAAAAATCTAATATCCAAAAGCGATTATAAGAATCTGTTTCAGTTGACACAAAAAGTAATTAAATTTTACATTCTACTAACCCCTAAATCCCACTTTAAAGTAGGCATATAAAATATCATTAAAATGTACAAAAAATTATCAAAGAAATCTAACTTCAATTCACCCTACATTTTTCTTTTTCTTTTAACATATTCATCTTCCTGGATGTATTGCAGAAAAGAGAAAATTTGTTTTACAAACTGGTTAAGTGTTGATACTGGTTAAATTTTACATTCAACTAACCCCTAAATCCCACTTTAAAGCAAGCATATAAAATATCAGTAAAATGTACAAACAATTATCAAAGAAATCTAACTTCAATTCACCCTAGATTTTTCTTTTTCTTTTAACATATTCATCTCCCTGGATGTATTGCAGAAAAGAGAAAATTTGCTTTACAAACTGGTTAAGTGTTGATACTTTGAATGTGAAACAACTGAAAAAATTATTTCTACTTCCCAAATCCCAAACTGTAAAGAGTATATACAAGAACTCTACTCTTAACAAAACAATATCTACAACCAGAAATATTGTAAGTGCAATGCATAACAAAATCATCATAATTGATTTCAGGAACAGATCTCAGAGGGCAAATAATTTCTAATAATTGCCTGTGCATGGCTATAAACGGTGGAAACTCAGTGAAAAGTTTAAAAAGTTGGCATGTGAATGCTATTCCAAGCCAATTTCAGAACTAAAGTAAAACTTGTGAATTGACATTATAAGCTAGAAATATAGAAACACATGCATAGAAGAAGAGTTTAAGATCATCAACTGACATTTTTTCTGCATTTGGGCCATATTTTGCAAACTGCACCATAATATCTCTTCCATCAACATTTCTACCTGCAGGAAATAGTCATTAATTGTTATCATAAAAATGTCTGGCATATTTAAGTGCATTGACCAATCCCTTTATGTAAATCATGCAGCTTAAACCCAAACTTATAAGATGTTAACTCAAAGCATTGTTGAAATGTACCAGTGTTTCTCCAAGTTTTTAGGACGGGGTTTGATACATAAGAATCAATAAAAATAAATGTATCTTTGACCAATAAAATGAATTCATTAGAAGATCAGCAACTTGTACAGAAAATATGTATTACAGAGTGAGCAAAGACTTTTCAGCATCTTCAAGTCAAATCTGTGGCTGTGAAGGCAATCCCACACTTAGGTCAAATCTGCATCCATAAAAACGA
This sequence comes from Cryptomeria japonica, assembly GCF_030272615.1. Taxonomy (NCBI): domain Eukaryota; kingdom Viridiplantae; phylum Streptophyta; class Pinopsida; order Cupressales; family Cupressaceae; genus Cryptomeria; species Cryptomeria japonica. The sequence continues at coordinate 86,596,616 of NC_081412.1, forward strand.
ACCTTGACTGTGCAATATCAAAACTCAAAGCAAAATGACTATTTCACCTTCCAGCTTCCTCGTGACTCCACCTTTTCCTTTGTCCATATTCGGATATCAGACTTTCCCATCCAAGAATACCTTGCATCCATTCCCCAACTCCCCGATCCTTTATGACCTTTTGAAGCCAAAGTTTTATCCATCCCTTTACCCGAGTACCTTTTCCTTTGTATTCCCTTCCCAACATCCGACATTTCGTACTATATGTTTTATTGAATTCAGAGATGCAATAATACTATTGAAGAGGCATGAGTTGTTGAATTTACCCAACTCCAATTCCCAAACACTTCTCATTGTATTACCTTGAGATTGTATGCTCGAACCTATGCTTGTTTGCATACTTTATAAGATAAATTCATTAGCATCCACAATTCCTGACTCCAACACTTTATTTTATGTATGCTTTTGGAGTTGGAGAAGTGAAAACATCTTTACCTCTTTGCTTTGATCATGAAGTATCCCATACTCTTGATCCCCAATCCCTAACAACTGGAGTGATTATGAGGTATACCCAACTCTTGATCCCTAAAACTCTTGCCTTCTAGACTATCAATCCCTACCTATGAACTACTCGACCTACAATGCCATTAATGACCAAATTTAACACCACATTTACTCCAAAGGGATTTCCCCATCCAAAATAGATAACCATCTTAAGGGTGCAATTTCATGCAATGGAAGAACAAAGTGACCCACGCGATCATTAATGCAATGGCTAAGTTCTTGACCTAATTACCTCAATGCAAAACTCCATTTCACCATTTCGATAAATTTTCCCAAATTCTTCCACAACTCCCAAATCAATGAGGAATCCAAATTGAAGTTCTATATAATACTAGTTTATTTTTCTGAATAAAGGTCAATCATTTCTCCATTTCACACAACTATAATGCCAAGCAAGATCAAGGGTTTCAATCCCTATATGTCCAATTACCAAGCAATCGGTTTTTACAAATCATAGAGGTAGCTAGTTTGTAGCAAATGTTTGCAGCTAGATGTCCCATTGGCCAATTGTAGATTTCAAGAAGCCTTCTCAACAAAGAAGAGTAATGGATTCCTCCTAGCTTAAGTTTTTTCTCTAACCACATTTGCTCGTATGAATGTTAGAAGAACTCAATAAGTATCACAACACTTTAATTCATTCCAAATTGTTATTAATAATGGTCTTTTTCTTATTGGATGAGGATTTATGGAAGTTTGGAGAGGGATTATTATACATTCCTATTAATAATATCTCCTCTTTTGTTATTTCTATGTGATATTGTTCTATTTATAATGTTTTGTTCTCTTGTCATTTCTATGTGCTATTGTTCTAGTTTTCAACACCCTTGTAATCCTATATAAGGCATCAATCCTAAAAGTGCTTGACCCTTCATGCACCTTAAAATGTACAATATCTTTAACCACTAGTGTAGGAGTAGGAAGTAGAGTTGTATGTATCTCATGGTTCAACATTTAACAAGGAATCATTTCCAACAAGCCTTGAAAGATTTTACCTTTAGAGAATAATGTCTTGCACACCCAAATCTTGTGGCCTCCCAATAATGTCTTTATTAGCTTACTAGGTTACAACTATAGGTTAGTCTTTGATCAAGTGATAGAACATGCAATGAAGGCATACACCTAGATGCCATTGCAATTTGTTTAAATTATCAATCTTCATTTGTGACTAAATCTTATTTAATATTGTCTTAGGAATACCCTCTTGGGTTTAGACAATCCCAAAGTGAAGGAGAGATTATCCACTCAACGACTGGCCAATAATACCCTATCATTTGGGTTGGTCAATTCATCAACTTAGCGTACATTCAAAATATGAAGATAATTATGTAAAATATACATTATTGTTATTATAATATTATTATACATAATACACATTATTTTTATAAAGTAATACATTATATATATTCATAATAATTTGTGTAATATAATAATATTAGTAATACTAATTTATGGTATAATAATATCATATTCAATTATTATAAATTTATTTAAATATAATTAAAAATTATAACTTATATTATTATAATATGTAAGTTAAATTACTAGTTCGAGTTCAATGGTTTGGTTTGCGATTTTGATCAAAAATATTTAGGAGTTAGGTTCATTTTGGGTTTGTCTATACAAAAACATATGAAAACCATAAATATGTACATATTTGGAACAAAAATTCAGTTCAAAATGCACCACCATACTAATAGTCGAATAACATAGCAAAACACACCATCGTATTAATAGTCAAATATAAGTCAAACTCGAATGTCTTATTAAAGTTAAAAACAATAATTTTTAATTATCAACAATCAGCCATCATTGATCAAATGTCATATGGGTCATCAAAAATATTATCATCGTCTATGTTGTGGAAAATTAGATGACCCACAAATAGTGCCACTAGCACTGGCACTAGCACTCATTCTCACAGTGCGGCTTATGGTCATCATGAACATCAAGTGCAACAAAGTGGTTAATGGAAGCATTAAAGTCGATATACTTGAGCATCCCACTTCCCCACTTCTTTGTAACCGCTTTGTCTGTGTAAGTAGTCACAAATTTGGATATTTGGTATGTCCCATTTTAGGGTTAGGAAGCCGAATGGCACTTTTTGGAATTAAAAAAAGGTCAAAATAATTAAAAAATTTGCAAATTCCCCAATTAGGCGAATGAGGGGGCAAAATCCTTCACAGGATTGAATAGGTTCGTCCAAGCTAAACCCAAAGTCTTCTAGCAAAATCTTGTTTGAACCCATAAAGGACCAGACCTAAACCAAGTCCCTGGTTCAAACGAAGCCAAGATCTTAGGCTTCCTAAAGGCAAACCGATAACATGGTATATAAGTTATAATATATATTGTTCGGGGGTTGAGGTTGTTTGTTTAAAACCTTGAGTTCTCAATGCGAAGACACAAGTTCAAATCACAACGAGACATCTTCTATGGAATTCTAAGTTATGACTCTTGGTCTTCCATAGTTGGCTTCTAATGTGGAGGAGGTTTCTAAATAATTGGATTCCTAAGTTGTGACTCTTGACCTTCCATAAAGTGGTTTTTGGTGTAGTTGCTTGAAGGAGCTAATAGGTTGTGCTCACAAGAGCTCGAATTGGTCTCATGTTTATTCTTGTATGAGCAAAATATTTGTAAACAATTACCAATTTAAAAAAAGGTTATAATATTTATTACATATTATTCAATATTATTTATTATATATACAAAAAATACTTGTACCCAGAGAAAAACAAATTGTCACACCCCCATAGCTAGACCCCAAATCCATACTCATTCATGTAACCAAATTGACAACTTTATTAATAACTTAATAATGTATTTTATTAATGTTATTCATTTTGGAACACATAAAAACTAAGAACCATTTTATCATACATCAACCACCCTTCCAAATTATTTTCTATCCAAACCTAAAACAGATCTACCACATTAAGTGTTTCAAATACAATTATAGCATCACCATTATCATCTTGTTTTTCATCATCAGCACTATCTAATTTACATAGTAATTATATTTATTACTATTATCTACATGGTTGTGGTTGAATGGTAACCCACTAGTATAACAATGATCCATGTTCTGATCATTAAAGTTTATTACCGCAGGAATGTTAACAAGTTAGTGTTAAAATTGTAACAAAGTACCCCAAACTATGCTAACAGCAACCTATTATCTCCACCACTATTTCCTAAACAGGGAAAAATAAACAATTTTCATTATATATAATATAATAGAGAACACAAGGTATATAACGCTCATCCCAAAGGCCATGGTTACCACAAATCACCAGAGAGCATGTGTTTACTTAAGAAAGACTTGACCCTGGTGCCAAGAATGTTGAAATGCACACCTCAATCTGAGCATTAAACGTACTCATACAACTACAATAAATATAAGTATAAATTAAATAAAGATTGCCCACGCGCTCCTCAATCTGAGCACTCAAAATTTGTAATAACTATAAATGAAGCTCCAGAAAATGCAAGTATCAATCACAGAGATAACCTACCATCAAGACGTTCAACTGCCTTCTGTGCCTCATCTGCATATTTGTACCGAACAAATGCGAATCCCCGGGACTCACCAGTTCTGTAAACCAACAACATTCCAAGATAGTTAATTGATTAGATCTACTGTGAACTGCCTACAGGAAACACAAAGACCATCACAAAACATGACCAACAAAGAAATCCTAGCAGTCATATAAACTGTGACATCTACATGAAGTTCAGAACATTAGCTGAATGTTACAATATTAAAATTTGAAAATAAGTAACATATAAATTACAGTTTAGTCTAAGAAAAATGACGAACATAACTTTCAATAACTTATTTAACTAAGAATTCTATAAATTGGTGAATTTCTTCTACTAATGGCCTCAAAAACCCTAAAAGCTTCATGAAGTGTATAGCATTTAGTTGAATGTCATCATCTAAAAATATGCATGTGAAATATAGACTAATTTCAATGTAAAAATATAGCACTATATATTTAGTGACCAAAATGTATTTGTGTGGCAAACAAACGACCAACAAAACCCAAATGTTCACACAGGCACTAACAGCCACATCAAGTGTTAAACATTAGATAAACCTAACCATTCTGAAAATAGGTTATTCATCTAATCTCTAAGTAAAAGCCTAGCACTATCTTTTACCTAATGAAAATCGAAGAATATGGAAATATTCCTCGTAGACGACCATTTATTTAAAATTAAGTAAAGAACTAACCGACTGGCCAAACACGGCCTACAAGAACTACCCTGACTGAAAAGAAAAATGGCTTGAGATACCCAGAGGCCTCAGATGCCCTGTTCAGTACAGAAAACCCTAAGGTAATAGACAAACGAGCGGCCACAAAATCTCAAATATTCAGGAAACTCCTACACCTACAAATACAGCCTAATGAACTCAAAACCTAAAGGGCAAGGAAATGAAAATATTCGTCTACACCCAGATGTCAACAGAAACCGTAATGGTCATAATCCAGGTCCACATGAAACCTACTGGGGACAGAAACCCTAAAATTCGCATAAACTAAGTAACCCTGACTGCTAAAGAATCCCAAACAATCACATCAACCAACTATAACAAGAAGCTTCAGGAAACCTAACAACAATAGAAAAACAAAATAATCTTCAAAAATTCCATTCATGATTGCAAAAAGACAAAGGCACCTTCATACACACCGAGGAGGGAAAGCCACAAAACATGTAAAATTCATTAACAAGGGTTAGATTTAATTCATTACCTCCTGTCTCTCGGAATAAATATATCCACAACCTTCCCATATCGATCAAAGAGGGGAAATAGATCATCTGCGCTAGTGCCTGATAATAAAAAAACATTCAAACAAATCAGGAAAAAGCATATCCCGACCTGAGACTAAAATAAATTATAACCCAGGAAAAAGGAAATAAATGTTGTACATACGAAATGTTATGTTAAGAACCAGAAGCGAATACGTGTCTCTGATATCTGGAGGCCCCGATCTCCCGAAGTGAGACATTTTTAGGTTCCTGAGAGCTCTGAAACTGTGACAAAATTATTTCTGCGAAACGAAAAAATGTTTGTACAGAACGGAATTGAGACCACTTGAAAAGCTAATATTACATTTTATAAAGGACCTAATTTCTAGGGTTTCGGATGTAGGCCCTTGGTTTTGGATAATGCTTTGGAGGCCCTTGGTTTTGGATAGTCTTTTGATTTTTCAAAAATTAAAATTGTTACTTATAGTTTATGAAATTGATGTTTAAAGAGGAAGAGGTGGTCTTTACAAAAAAATTAATTATGATGTATAATATGATTTTTTTTGTACAGTATAAAAATGGTTGGTATAAATGTTTTAAATATGAGTAGTTTTTATAGTAATAGAAAATGTTAAAAATTAAAATTAAAATTAAAAAAAAAACTTTTAAATGAGATATATATTAATAGAAAATGTAAAAATTTATGTTATGTAAATTTGATGTGTTTAATATAAAAAATATTTGTGTTGTGTGTGATGATATGATATTATAATTTCTTTAGGTGGATGGGGATTCCAACATGTGGCACGCATCTCTTAAGGTAGTTACATTGGGTCATGTGGACAACATATTACACCAAAAGGCATTCTTCAATGGTAGAAAGGTTCAACAAATCCATGTACATTTTTATCACATAAGCTTAAATTGCAAGTCATTCGCATGTTCATATGCTTATGCAAGCAAATGAAAGTGGCAACTCCTAGGTTTAATATCTGTCAAGTTTAAAATCGCATGAACTAAGTAACCCTGACTGTGAATATCATATTTTGAGTTGTACTCTTGAGGTGTTTTAATGTAAAAACATAAATCTTTTGAGCTAAAAATGGTAGAGATTGCTAAAGAAATGTGTGATAGAAAAGCGACATTATTCTTGTTTTTGCCTTTTTAACTATTTGTGTTCACGCTCCCTACATCAACAACAATAGCAATTTCATTATGGTCTACAAGCGCTTAAAAACTTTTGATGATGTTTATAGTTATGATTGTATGTTGAAGGTCATATTTGTGCTTCCCATCATGAAATATCTCAACCAAATTCCAAAGACCATGGTTGTGTTGTTAATGATACTACTTATGTTGTTTAGATTGTGCCATCATTAAGATCCTCTCCCATTTATGTGAATCACCTAAGATTTTGCTAATAATAATTCATTTCCCATCTAATAAGCAAGTTTTGTATGCTTTGTAACTTTTATTTCCTTGACAAGAAATGATCATCAAACTAACAAATCATCAACATTTTGAGAGCTATTGTGAAACTCATCAATATGTTAACGAGGATGGTGCTATCAAGTTCCTTGATAAATCTATATTTACCATGACAACAAGCTCAAATAATTATCTCATTAACTATTTTTTACCTGTCTCACCCATGATGACTCCTTACATACCAGAGAAGCTTATATCTTAGCTAGGCGTTTTACTTATTGTAAGATTTCTCAATCATCTTTACTTGAATGAATGAACATAGTAAAGCTTGAAGGGTTTTAAAATCAAGGATGTTAACATATCTTATAAGATGAAAAATAACCCTATTTTGTTATAGCTGACCACTTTTTAGTACTCGAAGAGTAATGGTTAGCAATTATCATGGTTGCTAGCCTCTTTTTTTAATTATACTTTAATAGAGATTGGGATTGGAAATTTGTTATAGTGGGAATAGGGCCTCTCGGATGCATGCCTTTTGAATTGTCCTTAAAAAAATCTACGAATGGCACATGTTTTTCTTAGTCTGATAATATGACGAGCTATGAAAATCATGAAGAAAAATACTACATTGTGCCTCTAATTCCTTCTTGGATATCTCTTCAAAGTTCGCAATATTTAAAGATTTGTAATGGACACCTCAAAAGGTTGTGGGGGAGACAGGCAATTTGTTCTTCTATAGAAATAAGTCTTGCTTAATGATGGGGGATTCATTCTAAACAAATAACTATTTCTATCATGCCTGTGAAGTGTATACCTACAGCTACAACACAAAACACTCAATAGATCATTACAAGCATGGTTAATGAATTTAAAGCAAAGAAAGATAAAACCATAGCTAAGCGATCTATCGCCTCCTAGTAAATGCGAGTATGAATTTTGCTCTCAGATCTGGTTAGGAAAATTCCAGTGACTTGACTACACCTAGATGGAGGATTTAAATGATAAATGATGCATTTAAGTTAGCAATGATAATGATTAAATTGCATGATTCCATGATTATACTAGAAAATATGCTAAAATGATGCAATTAAGCTATGATAACAATGCTCAAATGATAAGCTAAGAGCTATTATGCCTATAGTAACAATGCCTGAAATGCAAAATGTGATAGGATGATTATTGCTCCAAAATGGAGTCTATTTATAAGAATTTCAAGGCCAGGGGTGAGGTTGCAAGAATCAACAGTCAAGATTAAGTCTGAAGATATCAATGATGAAATTGGAGGAGGTTGGAAAAGAGGTTGGATGAAAGGGAACATTTGTCATCTCTATGGTGACAAGTGTCAAGAAGCTTCTAGAAGAGGTTGGATGAAAGGTGACATTTGCCATCTCTATGGTGACAAGTGTCAAGAGACTTTGCTCATGAGAGAGCAAGTGTCTAAGGAAAGGGGACATGGTGGTTAGGATGTGCAAGCTAGAATAGGTTAATTAAACCCAAGGTTAGATGGAATGAGTTAGGTTTAAAAGGGGTTGGGTTAGGTGGTTAGAAGTTAGGAGAATTTGAATTTAAAAATTCAAATAATAGGAAAAGGCTAATTAATCTCAACAACTCATAAATTGATTTGTTTTAATTAATTAGAAGAAATGAATTTGATGATGAATTTGATGGGGGGAATTAATTAATTAAAGGGGATGATGAAAATGAACTTATTAAATAAATCCTTAGATTTATTAATAAGTAGCTAAAAGGAGGAATTTAATCAAATTACTTGGTGAATTCGATTAAATTAGGAAGGGGGATTAATTAAATAATTGTTTATTTAATTAATTATCTTCAGACCATTTTTAGGTGTATACATTTTGCCCCTCTTTGAAGCGAGGTGTGATGACGCGTTGATTCAAAAAATAATCTCATTTTGATGTTGATATTGGTTCGATAGGATGCCCCAGCTATTGATTGATAAATTATGATACGATGATGCCCCCTCAGAAGATCAATTGAGATAATTGATTTGTTGGAGTGGTTTGGATGATTGCAAAATTGATATCCCGATTAGAAATGATTTGATGTCTGCAACTGTGATTGATGAAAATGCAAGTTCTATAAGCATAGTGATGTGGTTTTGATTATTGATAAAGCTTGATTGATTTGATCAATAAGATTGAGATTCAGTCTGGTTTCAGGAATGACACCTCTTGTATAAGACAAAGATGATCAAAGCATCTGGTTTCAGGAATGATATATCCTGTATAAGACATGATCAGAACGTCTGGTTTCAGGAAAGATACATCTTGTATAAGACATGAGAGAATCGATTTAGATGTGATTGATTGGTAAAATTGATAAGATTGATTGGATAAAGAACTGATAGTTTGTTGATATCAAGTTGCAGTAAGATTTAGATATTTTGATGTTGGTTCTGTTGAGAGGGTAGCATAAGATTTTCGTTGGGTCAATAATATTTGGAGAGATACGAGTCATCAATATGATTGTGTATACACTTGTGATGATACCTTGACGATTCCTGCGATAGATTTAACCTTGGATAAAAGGAGCATGCGGGATCCCATGCAAGAATGAAATGCAAGCTAAAATGCAAAGCTATGAGTGGACCAGTCACTGGATTATTGTGTTTTTGTCATCATTGAGCTTTTTAAAATGTGGGAAGTGAGTGCAAACATCGATGGTATAATTAAACCATGATGACCTAAGCACTGCTTTCCTGGATTTTGATATGGCAAGTTAGCACAAGCATCGAGGTATAATTGAACCGAGATGACCTAAGTGTTGCTTGCATAAAATAGGCAGTATTAACCATTTCAATACGCGAATTGGAAATGTCTTCAATGATACTTCGATGATCATGTCCTGAGACAAATTTGCACATATTAATGATCAATTTTTAGACAGCAAACAAGAAAAATATCATGTTTTTTCCTTGTTCCTCTAGTCAAAGACGTCCTGGAGTCACTCAGAAATCATGATAGTGAAAATCAATATAGAAAAGTTGAACAATCATGTTAAAATTATGATCCAAAAGATATCATCCATGCGTTTAGATTGACTTTGTGATAGTTTGATGGTTGATAATTTGATCTCGTGTTCAATGTTGGATATGTCATAGTTTTCACTTGATAAGAGTTGTCTAACCGTTCGTTCTACCTGTTTGATTAAGCTCAAAATGATCAAGAAGTTTTGCCCCCAACTAAGTGAAGGATTTTGCCCCAAGCTTAGAAACAAATTCATTATAATATACCCAATGATCCAAACCATGGCGAGAAGCCACCTAGGATGTCTGCGTATGTATAGAGGTTTATGATGCATATGAGCAGCGCTGATGGAAAATGAATGCAAGCAAAAAAAATGCATGAACTAATAGATGGAAGAGCTAGCTAACAGATAGCGCCTGTTCGCCAGGTTTTCACCATCTATTTTTATTGCACTTTTTCTCATATTTGATTTTTTTTTGGATTTTCTGCTTTTTCACTGTTTTTTTTATTTTTCTTCTTTTTCACTTTTTTGGGGGATTTTTTGCTTTTTCACTATTTTTTTTAATTTTCTGCTTTTTTAGACATAAAACTTCTTCAAATACATGCTATTGATGGGTTCTTCAAGTTGATCTTCGTCCTGTGTTGATAGCTAATATGCTCCTAATTTGAATACCGTTGTGATCACAAATGGACCTAACCAGTTTGGTTCAAACTTTCCTTTCTTTTCTCGATCTGCCTACTTGCATGGATTTTCTTTTAGTACTAGTTCTCCTACTTGAAAGGTTTGTGGTTTGACCTTATGATTATAGCTCCGACACATTCTTTGTTAATATACTTTTAAATGATCAAAGGCATTTTGTCTTCGTTCATAGATCAATTCTAACTCTTGTAATCTAGATACTCGTTGTTCTTCATCTGGGATGAGACCTTTTAATGATACTTGTAGAGAAGGTATCTCTACTTCTATTGGCAGTATTGCTTCTGATCCATAAACAAGAGAGAAAGGTGTGGCACCTGTTGTTGTGCGGATACTAGTACGGTAGGCCCGTAGAGAAGGGTTTAATTGAATATCCAATCTTTTCCAGCATCATTCACTGTCTTTTTAAGGATTTTCAGAATAGTTTTGTTTGATGCTTCTGCTTGCCCATTCCCTTGTGGATAGTAGGTTGCGGAGAATCTATGTTGGATCTTGAATTTCTCACATAGCTCTTGTACATCTTGATTCTTGAGCAGTCGCCCGTTATCAGTGATAATGGTCATTGGTATTCCGTAGCGACAGATGATATAGTTCAAGATAAATGCAGCAATTTGTTTTCCTGTGATATTTATGGGAGGTACTGCCTCAATCCATTTTGTGAAATATTTTGTAGCTACAAGGATGAATTTGTGACCATTAGATGAAGAAGGATTTATTTTTCCTACTAGATCGAGACCCCATTGACAAAAAGGCCAAGATGTTGCCAAGATGTTGCCAAAGCATGAAGTTCTTGTGCTAGTGCATGAATCAAATTCCCATGGATCTGACATTGTTTGCATGTTCTAGTTATCTGAAAAGAATCTCGTTCCATGCTCAGCCAATAATAGCCCAAGCGTATGAGTTTTTTCAAAAGGGTAAGACCACTTGAATGAGTGCCACAAATGTCATTATGGACTTCATGTAAGGCCTTCTTAGATTCTTCTTGTTTGAGACATCTTAAAAGAGTACTGTCTAGATCTCGTTTAAACAGGGTATCCACGACGAGAGTATAATGGGAGGATTGGTGAATAAAGTTTCTCTTTTGGTTCTTCGATAAGTCAAGAGGTAAGGTGTTATCTTTCCGGTATGTGTAAGTTTGGCCATAGCATGAGGAGTCATGCCCCATAAGGTGATAGACAGTTTGAGAACCAGGACAATTATGAGCAGGGTAAAGCAACTCTTCCACCAGAAATTCATAACGTTGTTGATTTTCCTGTGTCTGGAGGAGAGAAGCAAGTGTAGCCATGGCATCTGTTGCTTTGTTTTCATTCCTTGGAATCTACTGAAAAATTATTTCTATAAAGTATTTCTTGATATCATCAACCATCTTTTTATAAGGCATTAATTTTTCGTCCTTTGTTTGATAGTCATCATTAATTTGATTGATGATGAGCTGAGAGTCTCCAAAGACTTGAAGTTGTGTAATGTTCCATTCTACAACCATTTTGACACCTGTAACCAAAGCTTCATACTATGTTGTGATGTTGGTGCATGGAAAGCTTAATTTGTATGCTTTGGGGATTGTATGACCTTGTGGTGTGATGAATAGAATACCTGCTCCTAATCCACGTTGTGTATGCGAACCATTAAAGTATAGTTGTCATGTTTTTGTTCTGACTATTAGGATATCAGCATTAGGAAACTCAATTTGTAAAAGATGATCATCTTGAAGTGGTACCTCTGCTATGATTTGCAATGGCTTGTCCTTTTGTAGCTTTTCTGTCGACATACTCAATATCAAACTCACTCAGGATCATGATCCATTTTGCTAGTCATCCTGTTAATGTTGCTTTGCTGAGTAAATATTTTAGAGGATCAATTTTAGCTATTAACTTGATGGAGTGAGATAGTAAATAGTGTCGTAATTTTTGAGAAGCAAAAACTACTGCCAAGCATGCTTTTTCTGTTGGTGAATAGTTGATCTCATATCCTACTAGTGTTCTACTGATGTAGTAGATGGCTCGTTCTTTTCCTTCATTATCCTGTTGTGCGAGCAAAACTCCTAATGATGCTTCAATGGTTGATAAATAAAGTAACAATGGCTTTCCTAGAATTGGTGATATTAGTACAGGTGGTTGCATGAGATATGCCTTGATCTTGTTGAATGCGTCTTCACATTGATGGTCTCACTTGAAATGAACATTTTTGTGCAATAGATGAGTAAATGGTTGACATTTATTTGCTAGTTGAGAAACAAATCTCCTGATTGATTGGAGTCTTCCTTGGAGTGATTTGAGTTGACTTATATTATTGGGAGATGCCATTTCCATGATTGCTTTTACCTTAGCTGGATCCACTTCGATACCTCTAGCTGAAACGATCTATCCTAATAGCTTGCCTGAAGTAATACCAAAGGCACATTTCTTAGGGTTTAGCCGTAGCTTGTATTGTTCTAACCTGTCAAAAATCTTTTCCACTATCTCTATATGTTTTTTTCCAGTATCTCTATATGTTCTTCTTTGTTGTATGATTTATCTAAGATGCCATCCACATAGTCTTCCATGAATGTATGCATCATGACATGAAATATAGTTGTCATAGCTCTTTGATATGTAGCATCTACGTTCTTTAATCCAAAAGGCATGACGTTCCAGCAAAAAGTACCCCATGGACATGTGAAAGTTGTCTTTTCTTGATCTTCGGGTGTTATTTTGATCTGATTGTATCTGAAGAAACCATCCATTAGAGAAAACATGGAGTGTCCAACAGTTAAATCTATAATAATGTCGATGTTAGGCAAAGGAAAATCATCCTTTGGACATGCATTATTAAGATCTCTAAAGTTTGTGCATATTCTGATGCTTTTATCTGGTTTTGAAACAAGAACGATGTTGGATACCCATTGAGGATATGCTATAGGTTTGATGAATCCTACATCCAATAATTTCTTTAGTTCTGCTTTGACTAGAAGGGAAATACGAGGATGCATTTTCCTTAACTTCTGTTTGACTAGTTTGGCTCCTGGACTGACATTCAAGTGATGCATAATAAGCTCTGGATCCAATCCTGGCATGTTTGCATATGACCAGGTGAAATTGATTTGTCGTCGTTTGAAGAAGTCCACATATTGTTGCATTTCTTGCTCAGACAGAGAAGTCGATGGATGAAGAATCTTTGGTTGCTCTGTTGTGCCAATGTTAACTTCCTCTGTTGGTTCGATCAAAATGGATGACCTTTCTTGATAGTGCTCAGGTAAAGCGTCAAATCTCCCATCTTTCGGCGCCTCAAGGAGGTTTTCACCGTTAGATGCGTCCTTTCTTTTTACTTTTTCCTGATCTAATGTTGCCAATAAATAGTTTTCAGCATTAGACTTGATATTCTTTTCGTTATTTTCAATTTTGCGACTAGGAGATTTGGCACCCACTTGACTGGAGGATGTGTTGCTGACATTCCTGGTGAGAGTTGTTATGCATTCGATTGCATTAATATATACAGATATGACATGGTCATTTGGAAAGGTATCAATGGCGGTATGTCCTTCATTTTCCCAATCAATAAGCTCAGGGTGGACTAGAGGTAGGGGATCTTCAGGTTGGGATGTTTCAAGGGTTTCAAGGGTCATGATGAATGTATCAAAGTTTTCAATATGTATGTCGATGTCTAGAACGATACTCTCATCAGAATGACCTCGTGTAAGAAACTCCTGATCGTCCTCGGTTAAGTCCAAGTCAGCCGAATGTGATTCTAATTTAAGTGAAATATTTCCTGATGTTTGTCCTGCATATGTGTGAACTACATCGACTCCTACATCTCCTTCAAAGCAATTTTCTTCAGTTGATTCTTCAGAGTGATAGGAATCCCATTCCCATTCATTAGAATATGTATCACTTGCAACTTGCAATCTATAGATTTGTTCATATAGTATTTCTTCTGCTTTTCTTGTTATATATTTTCTTCTTTCATATTCAACTACTTCAGGACTGAGATTGAGTTATGTCAACTTTGCTATGAGCTCTCCTTGACTTGTATTAGCTTCTTTCTTGTTTTGATTGAGATTTAATGCTCCTTGAGAGTTGCTTTTAGTTTGTTTCTCTTGTTGATTTGAAGCTTGCTTCTTTTGCCATTTCATGTTTGCTCGTGTTTGTTGCTTAGCTGATGTTTCTTCTCTTTCAATTGCCAGTTGTTCTTGTTTGTTTTCATAGTTATCTTGTTGTTGACTAAAAGATGTGTCTTCTGGTAGAGTGACTTGTCCATACCCTAAGCTTGTTTTGTCTATAGTCTACTGAGTGTAAGGTTGGATAGGTTATAAGATACCTTCTTTTCTTTTTCCTATAGGGCATGTTCCAGTGTATCCCATTCTTCTGAGAATGTTAAATCCTTTTCCATACTTTTTTGTAGGTATTCTGACATTGTTAATCTTTTGTTGAAATTCTTCGTCCTTGTATAGCCACTATAGTACATCTTTGTCTTTTGTTTCCTCTGATAAGGTTCCAGCACTAACAAATGCTCCATCAAATATCGGAAGATGTTTCACAATTGGATGTTGTTTAGAGTTTGATGGTTTTCCAAAGGATTTAGGAGAAAGTGGTAATTGTGATATTGAATATTCTTTGTTTCCTCGATCTCTTAGCTGCATTTGTTTTTCCATACTTGATAGAATTGAAGCAAATGATTGTTCTTTGGATTATGTGTTCGAAGATGATGCCTCCCTGTTATGAGGAACAATGACTTCTTGGGCCATTTTTAGATTGTTGCAGTATTGAAATGGATTTGAATCTGCAGATATTGTGATTTCCTACCCATTGTAGGGAAATTTTACACACTGATGATATGTTGATGGGACAACTTGCAAGTCATGTATCCAGGGTCTTCCCAAGAGTATGTTGTATGATAAATCTAAGTCTAGAACTTGGCATGACGTGTCTTTCTGCAAAGGTCCCACTCTGATGGGTAACATCACAATTCCCTTAGAGGAACTTTCTTCTTCATCGTATGCTTTAATGGTGATCTTTTTCCGGGGATCAACTGCATCTTCTGAATAACCCAGAGCACGAACAAGACTCAAAGAGCAGATGTTTAAGCCAGCTCCCCCATCTATTAGGACACGTTTAACTCGTGTCTTATGAATGATGACTAAGATATGCAAGGGAGCGTTATGGGGATGTTGTAGGGACATGTCGTCTTCTTCAGTGAATGATAAGCAGTGAGGGGTTGTGAGGTGTCCTACCATGGTTTGGAATTGATCGATATCAAGATCTTTGGACACTGTTGTATCTACTAATGCTCGTTAAAAGATTTCCTTGTGTGCAGGTGAAAGCTTTAAAAGTTCTAAGATGGATATTTGTGCGGGTGTTTTCTACAATTGCTCCACTAGATTGTATTGTTTGGTAGTGGATGACGTGTTTGTTGTGAGACCCGACAAAACAACTTTGGCTTTACTTCGTGTGATAGCATGAGCATGTTCTTGATTTTGCTTTTCTTTAACTACAATCACGTTTACCACATTATCATATGTATGAGCGTAGTTTACCTTCACTTTACCCTTACCATTGTTTGTTGTTGATGATTCACCTTTCTCATAGTTTGGAAGTGGAGTTTTAAAAGTTGTATGAGATTCATTTGTTGTATGTCCATCCACAGTTATTACTCCATCATCAATCAAATCTTGGATGACATGTTTCAATCACTAACAACTATCTGTGTGATGTCCCTTGTTTCGATGGAAATCGCAATAATGGTTATCATTCCACCAAGGTAGTTTTATTTGAGGTTCATAGTTCCTTTCTTCTGGCAAAGTGATCAATTTGTTTGCGAGAAATGTCTTTAATACTAACCCAAGGGGTTCACCAATGTTTGTAAATTGTCTTCGAAAGAAAGTTTTGATAGTTACTTTTTGGTGATGGTTGTTTTGTTGAGCCACTACTGAGTGAGTGGATAAATTAAAAACTGGTTGCTTTGGTTTGACATTGTTGTTATCCACTATTCCATCGTTGATGACATTTCGATTTCTATTCCAAAACTTTCGTTAATCATTGTGATTGTTGTTATTGGTGTTGTTAGGAGGATGGACTCTGTCTTTGTATATTTTCAATTCACCTTTCTTTATCATGGCTTCCTCCATTCCGATTCCATTATCAATCAGTTTTTTGAAACTTTGATTTCCTTGCATTTTTAAGTAATAATTCATTTGATCATTTAAGTTGTCAATGAATATGTCCATTTTTTCGTACTCTGGCACTGTACGAGGATACTGTGAAGCTAACCGTCTCCATCGTTGTAAAAATGTCATGAAAGGTTCTCCAACCTTTTGTTTGGCATTACATAGGTCTAGCATTGTTACTTCATGTTGTATGTTGTAAGAGTATTGTAAAACAAACTTATCCACCAATTCTGAGAATGATCTGATTCCAGGTGAAAGTTTGGAGAACCATTCGATAGCTAGTCTAGTTAAGCTTTTTGGAAATAATCTGATCAAGTAGGTATCCTCGTGTGCAAACTCCATACTCATTGTACAAAATTCTCGTATACGATCTTGAGGGTCAATGCTTCCATCATATTTTTTGTATCTAGGAGTTTCAAAACCTATAGGACATAGTATCATGTTTAGGTTTCTGTTGAACGGATAAGGACAGATTTCTTGAAGTGAGTATCTTCTAACATTTCCTCTCTGCATATCTTGAATTTGTGTTTGCATTGTTTGTAGTTATTGTGTGAGAGTTGTGATAGGATTATCAACATGATTTGTTCTTCCATGACCATGATTTTGTATTCTAGGAGGATCCGGATCTCGTCTTGTTTCATCTCTAGTCTTTCTTGTATCTTCATTGGATTTTATTTAGAATTTCCACTTCATCTCTTTTGGGTATGTAGGTTTCTTCATTGGTTCTGGTATTATTGGGGATTGATGTGTCATTCATTTTGAGACCAAAAATATCCTCATATTGTTCGTTATTAGGGGGAGGATCACTTTTCTTTTGGGTCAATTTGTTCACATCAAAATCTTGGGGGAGTGTAGCAGCGGATTTTGCTAACATTAGGAAATATTGTTCTTTTTCCCCTTCCAATAATTTCTGCATAAATTTATCAAATTGAGGATCTTTCTTGATGTCTCTGATATTTTGTTCTGTTATTTCTCCTTCAACTTGTATTTCATCTTCATGTTCCATGGTTATATGCTCTTCAGTTGTTTCCAATGTTTCGATTTCCGTCTCTGCGATTCTTCGTCTCTAAACTCTAGTTAGAACGGGCATACACGTATGTTATTTTGCTAGGATTCGACTGTCTAAAAGTTCGTTTTGATAAGTGATCAATTGTCAAGGTAAATGTGATAGCGCGATATGACACGAAAAGATGGTTCAAGTGTTTAAAGGTTTGCAAGTTTTTCGATCTTCGGTTTTGGAGTGCAATGATGATGATTTGATAAAAACCAAGTCCAGTAGGAACGATATATCCTACTATGTGGGACGAGATTACCCTAACCAAACATTTCAGTTTTGTGATAAAGGATGATAGATCCTGATGAGAAACTATGTTTGAGTGATCGATTTATCAAAGAGGGTGATAATGCACGTTGAGATGTTTAGATCTCGAACTTGTTCAGGGTGAGCGCTTGAAAATCTTGAGGTGTTTATGTTCTAAAGTCTGATTTCGACGGATGATAACTTGACCAAGTGAACAAAGTAGACACTCCAAGCACAAAATGATAGAGAATAGATGCTTGTGTTTATTGTAAATTGATCAAGCAAAAATGATAAATCTGAAAAAGGCATGCAGGACACAGCTCTGGACTGACAAATACAAAGACTCGTATGACAAACTATATAGCCCCAAATGACAAAAGATATAAGACCATACGACAAACTGAGATTTTCATATGCAAAAGAACAGGCTCATACGACAAAATTTTTGAACCATACGATAAGATAAATGCCTCGTACGACAGAGAATAGGATGGAGAAAAATGTGTTTGTTTGGTCAAATTTTGATCACTGAATTCTAATGTTTTGCTTATGCTTTCCAGTTCTAGATGTTCGTTTTTTCAATTTAGGGATGAATACACAACAAACACGCGATATGATAAGTGACCTCAAGTATGCTAAACCCTAAGGAAGTTGGTTGAGGAGAGAAAACCTTTGCTTGCAAGCTTAGGTACACACCCAATAGCTAATCAGAATACGACCGCTGAGTCTCATGCAATGGATTCTCAACACCGTATTATCCGACTCCAAACGCTAATGGGGGCACGATATGGCAAGTATCTTAGGAGAGTTACTATCTCTCTTACACAAAGATTATCACCCTTTTGGAGGTGAATCAGGTAGCTTCTAATTTTAACCGAAACTAGTAAGGGATCCGTTCTGCGCGTCAGGGTATAATACTCAATTAAGAGGTCTCCCAGCCTTGAAAACCAAAGTTTGATATACCCGAAGATATGGAGGAGAGCTATTCTTGAGAAATACAGTTGACTTGATTTTCATCAAATCACATTTATTTTATAATGGGTTGGATTACTTGGCGTTAGTCGTTCCCACTTAGGTCATTCCCCTCTCACCGACCTTAATGGCTAAGAGTTATTAGCTCCTCGGGAGGGCAGGCCTGCTAAAGATATGCACTAATGAAAGCAAATGATGAGTCTAGCTTTCTGATCACCTAAGAAAGGTAAGAGCATACTCGCCTATCATAAAAAACACATAATACATGATTGTTCATTTTAGCCAAAAAGACAAGTGTGTCTAAAAAAGCTTTAAGAAATACACAAAGTTTTGTTGAATTCTTTTAGGCAACTTGCAAAATAAATCCGTTAGTAGTCATTGATGTGTTTTGAATTCGGTCTTTGACTAGCGTATCTTCGACAATCGTCATGCAGAAAAGAGTTAGGTTGCCAAAAATCTCACAAACCAATCAGGGTCAGCATTAGTAATGATCGGATTAAAATCTAAAACCCTGAAAATGCAGTCTATTTAAAAAAATAGAAGTAGAGACTCGTACGACATGATTTGACAGCTAAAACGACAAAACTTTAGATCTCGCACAGGAGAATAAACAGGCTTGTACGACAAAGAAATGTCAAGACAGAAATTCGTACGACAACAATTTAGAATTCGTGCTACAACAAAAATAAGCTCGTACGACACATAAATGACCTGATACGAGTCAGGATGAGATTTCGTCCCAGATCACAAAGTAGTTCGTACGAGCCAAAAAAGGAGCTCGTATGAGTTTCTAGTTCCAGCCTGATCAGAAATGAAGGTTGATGAAGCTTGAGAGGCCCAAAAATGATGATTTTGGCCCCATGGTGGGCACCAAAATGTTGTGCCTGTGAAGTGTATACCTGCAGCTGCAACACAAAACACTCAATAGATCATTACAAGCACGGTTAATGAATTTAAAGCAAAGAAACATAAAACCATAGCTAAGCGATCTATCATCTCCTAGTAAATGCGAGTATGAATTTTGCTCTCAGATCTGGTTAGGCAAATTTCAGCGACTTGACTACACCTAGATGGATGATTTAAATGATAAATGATGCATTTAAGCTAGCATTGATAATGATTAAACTACATGATTCCATGATTATGCTAGAAAAATATGCTAAAATGATGCAATTAAGCTATGATAACAATGCTCAAATGATAATCTAAGAGCTATTATGCCTACAGTAACAATTCCTGAAATTCAAAATGTGATGGGATGATTATTGCTCCAAAATGGGGTCTATTTATAAGATTTTCAAGGCCAGGGGTGAGGTGGCAGGAATCAACGATTAAGATTAAGTCTGAAGATATCAATGGTGAAATTGGAGGAGGTTAGAAAAGAGGTTGGATGAAAGGGAACATTTGCCATCTCTATGGTGACAAGTGTCAAGAAGCTTCTAGAAGAGGTTGGATGAAAGAGAACATTTGTCATCTCTATGGTGACAAGTGTCAAGAGACTTTGCTCATGAGAGAGCAAGTGTCTAAGGAAAGGGGACATGGTGGTTAGGATGTGCAAGCTAGGATGGGGTTAATTAAACCCGCGGTTAGATGGAATGAGTTAGGTTTAGAAGGGATTAGGTTAGGTGGTTAGAAGTTAGGAGAATTTGAATTTAAAAATTCAAATAATAGGAAAAGGCTAATTAATCTCAACAACTCATAAATTGATTTGTTTTAATTAATTAGAAGAAATGAATTTGATGATGAATTTGATGGGGGGAATTAATTAATTAAAGGGGATTATGAAAATGAACTTATTAAATAAATCCTTAGGTTTATTAATAAGTAGCTGAAAGGGGGATTGTAATCAAATTACTTAGTAAATTCAATTAAATTATGAAGGGGATTAATTAAATAATTGCTTATTTAATTAATTATCTTCAGACCATTTTTAGGTGTATATAATTTCAAATAAATTAATTTCAAATTTTAGGCCCCTTGCCACTGAAAAGAGCTTGCGCTTGATGGAATTATCTTGGAAGAGTTTTTAGATTCATGGGAATATTAAGTCATTTGGAAGATATGGTTGTGAGGGAATAATTGAAAAAGAGAGTAATTATCTTTTATGCAATTAGATTCTAATTTTGTTATTTAAACTTAACAAAAAGTCATTATCAAAAATTATTTTACTTAGAATTTATATTCAAATTTTTATTTTAAGTGAATTTAGTTAGGCTTTTACATGAACAAATTTCATTTTATGCTCCTTTCTATGAACTACTTTAATACCTAAATTACTTAATCAAATTTGATTGTTGTTTGTCGACTCTTTATCTTGATCTTTGTGGTATTATTTTCCCTTTAACTAAGGAAATCAAGTTAAATAATGAATTTTATGTGAGGGTATATTGAATTTGTATGGCATGGTAGTTTGATCCTTTATTAATAGTAGTTGATCATTTTAGACTTCTCTTATAAACTTGGGTAGACAATAGTTGAAAATATTTATTTGTTGTTTATGATATTGCTATCAAGATTCAACTATGTAGTTTTCTTGTGGAGTGTTAAGTGTACCATTCATTCTCATGAGAGATGTGTTCTTGTGAACCACTACTCATGAATCATGGGTCAATGAGTTTGACTAAAAAACTACATAGTTGAAACCTGGTAGCAATATCATAATTTGACTTGAAGTGGATAATATCTCCTACTTATTATTTGTTGTTTATCATATTTGTGCAACTATTATTGTCTCGTCTTTCCACAAATTTGAGTTTTTTTTATCTTTTATTTGTTGAGAATTTTGATGATGTAAATTTTAAAAAATACTTATAAAATATGTTGAGAGATATCATTCTTGAGAAGACTTAACCCTCACTATGATTTCTCTCAGCATATTCTGCATAGACTTTTTAAAACATAGGTATGCTAATGTAATTAGTGAGGCATTCTATAATGACAAAAGGGGTGGAGTGAAATGGTTTGAATGTGTTAACAAAAATTCTTACTTTTTATCTAAAATTTGATGACCATTTACACATCAAAATATTAATATTTAATAAACATAATATTGTTAAAATAACTCCAAATTGATATCTTTTGATATTTTTATAAGTAGATGTATTTAAGAAATATATTGCAGTTAATTATATCAGGTTGTGATTATGCCTTAATTGAGCTTACCCCTTCATTATGTTATTTGGAAGAGGTTTACATCAAAGAGGTGATTATTACTATAAGGATGTGTGTTCAGTATGATATTATGTTTGGGAACTCTTTGAGATATGGTGTGAAGTGGCTTCTTCCACAAGGGATATTCTATGGTGTTAGCCTGCCTCAAAGGTTTATTTTACTTCTACATATATTAGATATTAGGACGTATTGACCCATGATCATCTCTTGTGTGGTGTCTGATCTATCTTCTAGACTGTCTTGTTGTAATTATTATGTGTGAAGATCTTATCAAGTGGTATTAAAGTTATGATTTGAGCAAAGATGAGGATGAAATCCTCATTTTGAATATTTAATAATATCTTCCTAATAGCTATAATTTTTTCTATGATGTTTTTACTAAATTTGGAGGATCATATAAGGAAGTTCTAACCTAAAAGTGAGGTTTTGATCATCAGTATTGAGTGAGGTGTTTCAATTTATGTTTTCTCAAAACTTTGCTCCATGTACTTCAAATAATGATTTTTTCTTTTCTTTTTTTTAACATTTTTGTAAAGCTCACCCAAATTCATGAACGGTTTATTAAATATGTTTTTATTTTTGAAGTAAAAAAATTATGAAATAATTTAATTAAAATTAAGCATGTAGTGGAAATTTAGAAACACAAAAGACCTAGTTTCAATGGAAGTTCCTATATTTGATGGAAGTTCTAATGGTCTATAATGGTGGCTCCAATTTGAAAGAAGGTTCATTGTAGATCTAGATTCCCAATCCTTTTTTTTTATTACTTGAGATATGAGCCTTGTATGTGGGTTAGCAAACTACCTATAAGCAAGTGTTATTAGAACTACAAGGAAAAGTCTTCTTAGATGGGTGGTCTCAACAAGGAGGACAAATATGGGGAAGAGGAGGATTCAATATTTCAATTTCATGGATGTATTCAAAAGGAATAAGATATTATTTCTACAAACCATTGTAGAAAAGCATAACTTCATCAACACAAAATTAGCCAAGAAGCTACAAGTACAAGCAAAGCACATTAAGGATGATCAAATATCGAGTACAGATATTCAAAAAAAAAATTAAGAATTGAAGCTTTCTATGGATAAGTATGTTGTGCATTTAAACATGTGTGCTATGGATTTGGATGGGTGGGATATTGTCCTTATTTATCCTTGGTTATAATCTTTGAGATCAATAAATATTTATCAATATGTAAAAGAAGTTTATGAATATTTGACATAGGAGGAAAATTATTACATTACAAGATATTATACATAATAAAGTTGAAAGAAAATTTAAGGAATAGAAATTTCAAGAATCTATTGAATGCATAATTGAATCAAAGGAAACATGAAAGGAACAAGATGTAAAGAAAAAAATGAGACAAATAGTTCTCTTCACAAGACAACAAAACAAGTGGCAAGAATTGGTGAATAATTAAAGAAGTTTCCAATTATAAAAAAATGTTGTAATATATAGGCATCCACATCATTGTGAGAAGTGTGAGTCATGACAAAAACCATCATGGAGGCATGATAATGCAGAGAATTAACAATCCGATAACTATGGATCTACATAGAATCAAATGAACAACTACAATAATCAATGGCATCACAAAAGTAATGGTCATTCGTGGTAGAAAAGGAGGACTTCCTATGATAAGGAATATAATCACATGGGTGAAATAATAGAGGTCAAGGATGGGATCGAGGTACCATCAAGCTAAAACCATTGTAAATTTCAATTATAGATGTTTGTATGATTGGTGATGGCATCATATTTGTAATAACTTACAATGATCATACTACTTACCTTTTTATCATGTTTTGAGGATGAAACATGTCAAGGAGGGACGGTATGTTATTGTTGAATGTCTGGACAACTAAGAGGGGGGTGAATCAATTGTCAATTAAAATTTTTAATTCTTTCACATATCTGGAATAACCAACTTGTAACATAAACAAATGTAATCATGAAAGCACACATACACAAAGAAAACATACACAATGAACACAAGATATGACGTGGAAAAACCAAGAAGGGAAAAACCACGGAGAATGTTAGTTCTCAATAATATAACACCTATTAAAGTGACATCGGTTAAGGTGATTTTTACAAAGGTGGCTCACTACCAGAATGCTCACTATGGGAGGGCTCCACGAGGGCTTCACTAGCTAGGCAATATTATATCATGTGCATTCATATTGGGGGGTTTGATATCTCAAAAAATAAGGACAATATATTGCCTATTTGATGAAAATAGGGGGTTTTTTAATTTAGGTCATGAAAAAATGCAATATATGGTCAAAATAGGGGGGTTTTAATTTGGGTTGTGTATTAGGAGGGGGTGACAAAAAAGGATTTTAGGGCAATATTTTTTGAAAATATTTAGGGATTATTTGGTATGACATGAACGTGCATGCTATAACCTAGGTTCACTAAGTGAAGCCCCCGTGGAGGGTTCACTATTGGAAGAGAAAGAAAGAAAAGAAGAAAATCCACCACTATGACCTAGTTGTCACTAACTGCAATGTCGAAACTGCCTTCGGTGCCTAATTGCACTCTACACACCTGTTGTTCATCAAAACTGATTAACCCAAGTATACCTGCAATTGATCTATGAAGTAGCCAGTTCAATCTATGAAGAACCTCAAGGCTTGGACAACATGACAAGGATATGAATCCTTCTACTCTTCAGGCTCCGCAAAACCTAGGTGGGTGTACCTTTGATGCCTAAAATTAAACCCATTACACACCTATGACAGCATCAACAGAAGCACATAGATCTCACCAGGGCTCAACAACAAGTGGGTTACTACAAATGGGCTAGATCTACACATACAACTCAGCTATGCTTGAGCACGAGATAGATGAAACATTTCAAAACACAACATAAAATAAAGATATTCTAATTGGATTTTAAATGATGTTCTGACAACCCTTCAATGTTATAAAAGATCAGTGCCTTATCTAGGCCACTGAGTCATGCATAAAACTGGAAGAGAAATCTCACATGCAAGTTCCTTTCAACATTAAATTTTTATGTATCAATGCCTTACATTAATACAATTTTATGCTTTTTCATAAAATCATGCTTACACATCCAATATACATATTCAACAGCATTAATGTTGGGGTTCAGGATTTAAATTCTTCCTTGAAGAATACCCAAAAGACAAACATTACACTCTTAGAGGAGGCTAAAAGAGACAAATCCAAATTATCCTTGACAATATGAAATTGTATGAATCTAAATACATTTTGGAGACAATTTCATGGAAAATCACACATGCCTTGCATATGTGTGAACCTGCAAACTGAAACAAGACCTACAACAAAGACAACACTGAAAACCTCGAAGAACACATTATCATTTGCAAAAATAAAAAGATGCCATCACTAGAACCTGCAATTTCGGATTTCTCCCTTGGATAAAATCTCTCAAAAACTGGAACCCCTACAATTGAGAAGAAATGGGAATAAAAAGAGGAGGGAAAAAGATCAGATTTGCATAACACACTGCCAAGTGTCTTCTCTTCCAACTTAAATTCATTTTCTTCCTCTTTCCCATGGAAACTGCTCTCACAATATCCCATATTTGTTAAAACTAACTGCATGATTTGATTCCTTATTCCAAGAGCTTTCCGGCGGTATATAATACTTGATATTTTGGGCAAAAATGAGCCTCTGAGCGAATTAATCCACTTTATGCAGGCCATCATTTAAATTTTTGAATTTTTTATATATTTTCAACTATATATTTAACTTTGATTTTTACTAATTTTTGGCTCCTGACGCCCTACCACGTGGCAGCTTGTGATTCGTTGATGGGGTCCACTTGGCACCACCCGGGATGACACATCATATTTCTGCCACTTGTCCGTCTTGTCATCACCACTGGACTGTCATTTATCGCCATGTCATCACCACCTCAGTGGCCACATCACCGCTACCTCACTCGGACCCGCCAACTTACTTGCCATTGGACCTGCCACCTATATGCCATGTCATCTTTCGCCATTTCATGATGGCTAACGGGCATGCATCTTCGGGTCATGAAATCACGTTGGCCATCGAATCCTTTGTAAGATGCGCCATCTTTAACCTTGGTTTTTCACATGTACTTTTCGCCATTTCGCGAAGCTTAACTCTCAAGCATCCTGCGAATCAACGCACACCGTAGATCTTCAATGAACTTGCTCACCGGTTAAGTCGCCCTTTCTTTGCAAAACCCGCATCGGGAACCATGCTCGCTTGCCTCGGGATTCCTGCTTGTGTGGATGGGGTCCACATGGTTGCCACTTGTTAGCCTCCTTGGTCACCTCGAGAAGCATGCCCGCACGTGTGGGGTCCATTTGGGTGCCCAACCGACACCATCCGTCAAAAGGATTCAAGGCTTTGGCATTATAAATGAGTGTGTTCTTATATTTAAATATCAAAATATCCCCCTCCACAGCCAATGTGGGACTAATGCCTTATGCTTGGCAACACATTTTTGAAATTTTCTGAGTGTTTTCATGGCTGGCAAAGAAAGTTTTCCTCAAACCTTCACGCCACATACTGGAACATCCACGACAGAAGGAGGGCTACTGGCAAAGGGGCGTTGAACTAGTTTTACACCCTCCATTTTGCATTTGTTTGAAGGTTTTTAACTCCTCTCAACCTCTATGCTACCACTCCATACACTTTACCACACAGGGGGAAGGAAAGGCTATTTACACCTACAGATAAACATTTGTTGTAGCTTCTAAATCCTTTTCAACCTGCACTAATTCTCACATAGAGAGGATTCTGATGAAGGTTATGGAAATAAGCTTTACACCTGCAGATAAACATTTGGTTAAAAGCTTCTTTAATACCTTTTAAATCCACACAGAGGGAGGAGCTAATCTTGCTGATTGCATTTGCTAAAAATCTCACGTGCAGGGAGGAGCTAGGTGCTTTGTCTGGTAATTTAATTTGTTTGAAACTTTCATGTGCCCTCCTTCATTTCCACATGCTTTAGGGAAGATTGGCTAGGATTTATACCAATTGCATTGTGCTGAATGTTAAAATGGCATTGCTTTAAAGTTTATTATTGCCTCTCTCCAACATTCACGTGGCAGGAAGGAGAAAGATTTGGTTTTAAACCTGCCATTATGCATTTGCTTAAATTTTATTGCTGCCTCTCTCCAAACACTGTGTTTTCTGCTACAAACATGCTAATTGCATTTGTTTGATGTTTTTAAAGCCATCCTTACCAATCACATGCTACAGGCAGGAAGGATGTTAGCAGAGATCGTGGGTTTGGGTCTGCTCCTTCCCATTGCATTTTGCCTTGAAGGTGATGCATTTAATCTACAACCACGCAAGGGAGGGCAATATACTTGCCAAATTTGCATTTTCTGAAAAGTCTATTTGGCCTTTTCAACGCCAAATTGGGGGGTCTAGTTCCTTTACCCATTTTGTATTTGCCTAGAGTTACTGTGGCATTGAGTTTTCAGTAAATGATTAGGCATTACACCAGCCAATGCATTTGTTTGAAGTTACTATGGTGCTACTGTATGTGGGAGGAAGGGAGGTTGACTTCAAGCCTACCAATTGCATTGCTTGAAGGATTATAATTGCCCCCTCTTCATGTTCAACTGCCACTCCAATTCATTTACCACACAGGGAGAAATGCCAATTATGGCAAATTGCAACTACACCTTGCAATTGAAATTCTGAAATTTTTATTTGCTAGCCAAAGGAAAACCATAAAAAAAAACCTCTTAGTTGTATGCCCACATAATGAAACGAAATCATCTCTTAATAAACCAATTTGCCAATATGCATTTGAGCTGGTATTGATATGCATTACTCTGAATTAAGACCATTTCGCCTTAAAATTAATGCATAAGCATTTATCCAAGTTGGGCCCCAAAGTGGGTCCAGCTAATTTTTTTTTCGTTTTCATGCAACTGACCTCTGAAATGCTTCAGAAATCTTAAACATATCTCTGGAATCGATCGACACCATTTTTGGATCATCAAACCAAGTTTTGCAACTTTCAGGCACTTGCGCCACATTTTCACATTTAATCACGAAGACATAATTTTCAAACTGCTCAAAACACCTTTCTAGACTTCGCCATCTGACAAGCGTGTACTCTGATATACAAAAATGAACTCTACCAAATGGTTTCTCAAGACGAATCCTGAGCGAAGAGATATTAATGGTAAAAAATGACCAACTGGCTTTGTCGACACTGCGGACCTAATGAAGTCAATGCGCAGGCAACTCATGATGCCTTTCTTAAAAATATCAAACGATCTCCATAGACCCTCAAATCTGAGGCATAGGTACCTTGAAGTACATATCAAATCTTAGAATACTCAGTTCAACTAGGAAGCCAACTGGGTGCAAATGGTGCGCTCATGAAAATAGCCACTTTACCTGATGTAGCAATGAAAGTACGGATCACTGAAACATATGGCTCAAGAAACCCTTTTGAAAACCAATCAAGCGGATTGGAAGGAGATTGAAATTTGAAACATAGCTTTCCATTCATACCAATAATAGCCTGGAACAAACATTCTGGCATGACATTCACCGAGGCAACTTTTATACTTATGCAAAATAGGGCTTCGACTAGCTACTGAAACAGGGACTTGTCAAACAACACAAACTGCAAACAAATTGAGCTTTGGAAACTGAGCAAATGGATTCATAAAGACTTGAAATTTTGAACGGAGGCACACTTTTATGCATAGAATTCAGTCCATTTTTAATTTCATCATGACAATCAACAGGGCAAAAGATATAAGCACTCAAAGTAGGCTTCTTGGTAAAATCTGCATTTGCACCTAAAATAGACTTTCAGCTCACCCCTTGAAATGGGTACTTGATAAACTGATCCAAACTGAAATCTGAAAGTTGCAACACACTCCATAGGCCAAATGAAAGGTATAAGACACATTTCCCAAGCCTTACCCTTTGAAAATCAACTGGCTCCATTTTACCCTCTCTCTAACTAGGCCATTCAAAATGACTCATTTTGTGATCATTTGGAAACACAGAGCAAAATTTTGAAATGGGCCTCTAAACTTGACTCAAAATTAATGAGTCCCAACAGTGGCTCTAACTGGGGATGGTTGATTGCAAGATCAACATAAGAATTCAGAATCTATGGTAGAGCAGAGCACCCAAAAAATGAAAAACTTCTCTTCTCTTCTCAAAAGCAGGGCTCCTTATTTTACCCAAACAATAGGGCACTTTATTGAAAACCACACAACTGAAGCAAAGCAAATGTACAAAATATACAACTTATAAATGGTCCCAGGCCATCAAAACTGAAATTGATTCTTACCTCTGTCAAACACATGACTTTCGTTTCCACAAATTGGAGGTAAACTAGAAGTTTCATTCACATATGCCTGATCAATCTCACTTCCATTTCTAATCAGCTGATCACATAAAACATAATCAACAACATGTTCATAATCATAAAATCTTTGAAAACCAAACAAATGCTGAAAGGGTTGATCACTAGGTGACATAAGAGTGCCATACTCTTTACCATTCTTTCCCAGTTGAAATGAAAAGTGGCCTAACTTATTCTGAAAGTTGAGCACATCAGGCACATCTCTATTGCTAGTTTTCTCAAATGATAAACACTCTTCCACAACGATGGCTTGCAAACTAGAGAGGAAAACTTCCTCATAACATGACTGCAATTCATCTTCATGCTGATCACAATTTCTATCAGCCTCTTGCACAAGTAAAAACACATGATGATCACTTATCAATGGTTCATTTCCCACTTGCAAATCAAGGAAAATTATTTCAGATTTTTCATGCCTTTTAAAAGCAAAATCCACACAATGCATATCAAAATCTGAGTTCATATCAACATATGAATCTACATTATCACACCTAAGCGTATATGCATCTTCATCTTGTCCATCACTCAAATCAAATATAGGGAAAGAATCAATACCATAAGTATCATACTTCACACCCTCAAAAACATCGTCAGTATCTAAACAGGTACTGGTTGGGTGTGAGAGATTGGGCACATTTTTGGATGCATACCTCTGAAGATCAACAACTAGGAGTTCTGAAATTTGTTTACTACTTAGTGAACCTTATTCTTCATTTTCATTTTCCTTGGCTTCATCCTTTGAGCTGTAAACATTGTCCCAATCTAATAAAGGTATTAAATCAGTAGTGCTCAGGTCTCTATGCACATTTATTTCATCATTACAACAACTTGCATCCGCATCATAGCCTTTATCATGCTGCTCATAAAGTGATACTATATGTTGCAACATAGTTTCATAACTGGGGTTGCAAATATTTTGTGGATTGAACTTAACAATACTGTCATTCATATTACTCAAATCTGAAAACTCTAAAGAGTTACAATCATACACAATAGAACAACAATCTATATTTTCATCCTCACACTGAGATTTTTTTTTTGTACTGTCATGCTGATCATAAGAATCATTTTCAAAACCACAGGAGATATCCCTATTCACAGATTCATCTCCATTATTTTGGTATTCACCAGTTTCACTGTCAGCATCAGTATACTCAATATTATGTGCATTTTCAGATTTATTTAGCTCAATCTCATCTATCCATTCTTTGATACATGCAACACTTTCTTCTCTCAAGGTTGTAGACCAATTAATTGAATTAGGCTCATCAAGCTCTAAAAATAACTCAATCAAAACAGACTCATGGGGTCTAGCATCAACTGAAAGCTCATTCAATGCAGCTATAAATCTTTCATAGAAAACATATGATGACTCTTCTTTTCTTTTCCCTACTTTCCCTTTTAAAAACCAGACAACTTTATCTTGGATCTCTTGAAGACATATTGCAATCTCTTTATCATTTTCTTTCAGATTTGACAAAGGATTTGGAGATCTAGGAACCACATCTAGATCCATCAATTTTAAAACATCTACCGAACCATTATTTTGACCATGCATCTTATTGTTTCATAAATTATTTTCAAAACATATGCAGTCACTAATTTTCATAATTATACACACTTCTCCCATCACTTATGACTGAAATTTATTTCAAAACATGAAGTATGCATACTGCAAATTTCTTTTCCTTTCAATGGTGACTGTTTCACCTTATAAGGAACATAATTATTTTATAGATACTTTGAGTAATACCTAGAGAAAAATTGTTGTTGTTGTTCACTTCACTTCTGACTGGAAATTTGAAGAACTCCTCCAAATCTCAGGTTCGTTCTTACAAAGTCGCCACCTCCCTGAAGAGGAATACATTTTTAACTACTGATCTTCACTCTAAAACACTTTTAGATTTCTGGGTCTCACCACATACAACAGAGTCACATAATACTTCTAAATTTCAAAGCAACAAGACTTTCTAGGATACACATTTCCAAATATGAAAATGACTTTCAGATTTGTACACTTCTAAGACTCTTCCCCAAATGAATTTTGGCACAACTCTGAGATTCGATTCAACATGAACTATTACAACACTTCCCCAAGAGAGTCGCCATTTTTGTTGTTCATCAAAACTGATTAACCCAAGTACACTTGCAATTGATCTATGAAGTAGCCAATTCAATCTATGAAGAACCTCAGGGCTTGGACAACATGACAAGGATATGAATCCTTCTACTCTTCAGGCTCCGCAAAACCTAGGTGGGTGTACCTTTGATGCCTAAAATTAAACCCATTACACACCTATGACAACATCAACAGAAGCACATAGATCTCACCAGGGCTCAACAAGTGGGTTACTGCAGATGGGCTAGATCTACACATACAACTCAGCTATGCTTGAGCATGAGATAGATGAAACATTTCAAAACATAACATAAAATAAAGATATTCTAATTGGATTTTAAATGATGTTTTGACAACCCTTTAATGTTACAAAAGATCAGTGCCTTATCTAGGCCACAGAGTCATGCATAAAACTGGAAGAGAAATCTCAGATGCAAGTTCCTTTCAACATTAAACTTTCATGTATCAATGCCTTACATTAATACAATTTTATGCTTTGTCATAAAATCATTCTTACACATCCAATATACATATTCAACATCATTAATGTTGGGTTTCAGGATTTAAATTCTTCCTTGAAGAATACCCAAAAGACAAACATTACACTCTTAGAGGAGGCTAAAAGAGACAAATCCAAATTATCCTTGACAATATGAAATTGTATGAATCCGAATACATTTTGGAGACAATTTCATGGAAAATCACACATGCCTTGCATATGTGTGAACCTGCAAACTGAAACAAGACCTACAACAAAGACAACACTGAAAACCTCGAAGAACACACAGTCATTTGCAAAAATAAAAAGATGCCATCACTGGAACCTGCAATTTCGGATTTCTCCCTTGGAGAAAATCTCTCAAAAACTGGAACCCCTACAATTGAGAAGAAATGGGAATAAAAAGAGGAGGGAAAAAGATCAGATTTGCATAACACACTGCCAAGTGTCTTCTCTTCCAAATGAAATTCATTTTCTTCCTCTTTCCCATGGAAACTACTCTCACAATATCCCATATTTGTTAAAACTAACTGCTCGATTTGATTCCTTATTCCAAGAGCTTTTCGGCAGTATATAATACTTGATATTTCAAGCAAAAATGAGCCTCTGAGCGAATTAATCCACTTTATGCAGGCCATCATTTAAATTTTTGAATTTTTTATATAGTTTCAACTATATATTTAACTTTGATTTTTACCAATTTTTGGCTCTTGACACCCTACCACGTGGAAGCGTGTGATTCGTTGATGGGGTCCACTTGGCGCCACCTAGGATGACACATCATCTTTCTGCCACTTGTCCGTCTCATCATCGCCAGTGTACTGCCATTTGTCGCCATGTCATCGCCACCTCAGTGGCCACATCACCGCCACCTCACTCGGACCCACCAACTTACTAGCCACTGGACCTGCCACCTGTACACCATGTCATCTTTCGCCATTTCACAATGGCTAAGGGGCGTGCATCTTCGGGTCATGAAATCACGTCGGCCGTCAGATCCTTTGCAAGATGCACGATCTTTAACCTTGGTTTTTCACATGTGCTTTTCGCCATTTCGTGAAGCTTAACTCTCGAGCATCTTCGCCCTGTGAATCAACGCACATCGTAGATCTTCGACGAACTTGCTCACCGGTTAAGTCGCCCTTTCTTTGCAAAACCCACCTCGGGAACTATGCTCGTCTGCCTCGGGATCTGTGCTTGCGTGGATGGGGTCCACCTGGTCACCACTTGTTGGCCTCCTTGGTCACCTCGGGAAGTGCACCCGCGTGCGTGGGGTCCATTTGGGCGCCCAACGGGTACCATTCGTCAAAAGCCTTCAAGGCTTTAACATTATAAATGTGTGTGTTCTTATATTTAAATATCAAAATATCCCCCTCCACAGCCAATGTGGGACTAATGCCTTATGCCTGGCAACACATTTTTGAAATTTTCTGAGTGTTTTCATGGCTGGCAATGAAAGTTTTCCTCAAACCTTCACGCCACACTGGAACATCCACGATAGAAGGAGGGCTACTGGCAAAGGGGCGTTGAACTAGTTTTACACCCTCCATTTTGCATTTGTTTGAAGGTTTTTAACTCCTCTCAACCTCTATGCTGCCACTCCATACACTTTACCACATAGGGGGAAGGAAAGGCTATTTACACCTGCAGATAAACATTTGCTGTAGCTTCTAAAGCCTTTTCAACCTGCACTAATTCTCACGCAGAGAGGATTCTGATGAAGGTTATGGAAATAAGCTTTACACCTGCAGATAAACATTTGGTTGTAAAGCGGAAAAATCACGATCGAACCCTAGTTGTTCTCCCCTCTTCCGACTCCAAGGAGAGAGAAGGGAGGTTCGCTAGGATTCGATGGTTTTTCACTTAGGAGAGAGACTTTACATTCAAAAGAGGGGTTGAAACTCATAAGATCCAATCCCACGCAATGCAAGATTGGATGCTAAATGAATTTCAAGGGGTAGGAAAGCAAGGCTACCCTCTTTTGTAAAGAATGTTGTTAAGGAAATTAAGCTAAGCATGCGTAGAAAGTCATAAAGATTCGCTTATAAACTGAGTTCGGGTTATAGGATGAAGCTGCGGACCTGGAATTAGCAGTAAAATGTCGATACGGCGCTGTCCTGCAAAATTTGAGCAAAAGTTGTCGGGATGATGGCGCCCGGCGCCACGGTCCTCCAAAAAATCCGCGAAACGAAGGGGGATCTGTTCGTCTCTGCACAAGGATTCCAGATCTTCAATTTCAGCCGCGTACCTGCAACCTACACACAGAAAAGCGAAGACGATTGGGGGGTTAGGGATTGGGGGTTTGCCTTTAGGTCAAACCCCGGTTTTGGAATTAACCAAGAAATGAGCAAGAGCTGTAAATGTAAATGACTGTAAAACAAGTATTAATACCTTGTTCTAAGGATGTTTGTATCCTTATGTGCAAAGGTTTAGATGTTGTATGTTGTATGTTGTATGTTGTAGCATGTAGTATGTGATCTCCTCTTCAATGGTTGAATCCTTGTCTTGAATGCAACACTTAGCCTTGAATGGAGACTTGAAATGATCAATTGCTTGAAGGAATGCTTGAATGCTTGAATGCTTGAGTATAATTTCCATGCCTTGTACACATATCCTCTTCATATGCCAAATGAGAGAGAAAAATGTAGTTTATATACTTGTCATTTAGGGCTGATAGACTGATTTTCCCG
The DNA here is from genome assembly GCF_030272615.1 of Cryptomeria japonica. Taxonomy (NCBI): domain Eukaryota; kingdom Viridiplantae; phylum Streptophyta; class Pinopsida; order Cupressales; family Cupressaceae; genus Cryptomeria; species Cryptomeria japonica. Next base: position 86,631,297 of record NC_081412.1, read on the forward strand.
ACCTTAGGCCGACCAGGAAAGTTAATTTCCAAATTGCAAACAAAAAGACCTGAGACCCCTTAGGAGACCGGGCCCAAAATAGGACCCAGGGACCAGGGCGCTGGGCGCTCTGGTCCCACCTCCCGGGACAGCAGGGTGCAAGGAGGTTCAGGCCAGAGTGCTTGAAAAATGCAGTTTTCAGTGTCGTGAGCAAGTTTCAGGGTCTCCATTCAGGTTGCGTGTTGCGTCGCCATCGTGAAGACCGAAATGCAGTCGAAATTGCAAGTGTCGCAATTTTAGGACGCTACATTTAGCCCCCACTTTAGCGGGAGTATGAATGCTCATACTTCCGGTAAAGTACAAGGAAACAACATTGAAAGACTTTCACCACGTCAAGGAGGCAAGATACACCGAGCCCCCAGTGGACTAAGGATCTTACGACTTCGATTGACAAAGTAAAAGGGAAGATCGCGAGGAAGAACCATGACTGTCAGTAGTAAGGCTCCCTCACTATGAGTCATGCAAGAAAGATATCAAAATTTTTCAAGGCAAAGCTAAATTTACCAAGAAATTTTCAAGTATCTTGAAAAGATATGAACGGGATGTATGCCCCCCTACGTTAAAGCGATCGCACACGCCTCACCGGGGGTGATTGTTTTAACGTAGTGATACATATAAGAAATGAGAAAGGAGCACATTATTGCAAGGATTTAGCCCCCAAGTGTGAGATAAGCCCAAGGATAATAGACACAAAACACAAAGCACGAGGTGACTTCGCTTTCCTCGGGGTCAGTATGCTGTATGATAATTCATGTATATATATCATATGTATGTATGCATAATTGTTCTTCATTCCCCAATCAAGGAAGGTCACCTAGAAGAAGGGAACACATATGTCTTTTGAGTCAACATGAGAGAGACCGAGAGATCTCAATGCTTTGCATCGTCCTCAAGTAGACAACACCAAGGACAACAAATAGAAGAATGAGAATAACATATAGAAGAAGTAACAAAAGAGAGGGGGAGAGAGTCTACTATGCTAATGTAACTAGTCTAGCACGTCATCTACCCCCCGATCTTGCTGATCAATGTTTCGGGAAGGCAGGGAACACGCTAGAGGAGGAACATCCAACACAGCAGATGGAGCTATCACAAGATCCAAACAAGGGCTATGTTCATGTTCCGAGCCACATTGTTCTTGTCTAGGAGCTAGGATAAGTGCTTTAGAAAATTCATTAGATAAATGGTTATCAACATCAACAAGTTCATATTCACTATCAGAAGCAAGAGGAGTAACATTTTCATCTATATCATCATCAAGATTTATAAAAATAGGATCTTTAACTCGCACAGGATCAAGACCATAATGCATCTTATGTTTAGGAGATTTAGGCTCAATGTTCGGTCGAGGAGAAAATGGAATAATGCTTTTTGAAGGTGTTTTTGGAGATTGCAAAGTTTGAGAAGCAGCTGCCTGAGCTCTAAGACGACGCTTTCGTCGGCGTTCACGTGCAGAACGATTTCGTCTAGTCTTAGTAGGAAGTTGCGAAGACTGAGGAGGAATGTTCTCATCCTTAGCACTTGGGTGTTTAGGTTGTGGTCTCTTAGGCTGGATAATAGGAGAAGAAGAAGGTCTCTTCTCTCTATAAAAAGAAGGAGGAGGAACTGCTCCATATAAAGGAGGAATTTTTGGTTTAGGGAGAAGACCAAGTCCATCATGACGAGGAGGTATAGGTCTACTCTTAGGAAGTTTATTAGGTATAGACATAGTCACATCCATAGGGATGGGTTGAGATTCTTCTTGAGGAAAGACATTAGTTTTATCTTTCAAAGGAAGAACTTCCTTCTCAAGAATGATAGGAATGTCAAGTTTAGGTGTTCTAGGTTCACTTAGAGATAGGATCATATCTGTTTTCCACTTTTGATAAGATTTGAAAAGATGATCACTTCGTGGAGGAAGAGATTGGAATTGTTTAGGCCAAAAGTAGTCTATAGGAACACTAGAAGTTCTTTCAGCTGGTTTAAAGAGACTATGATTGACAGTAACAACTTCACCATTATGGGGAAATTTCAAACACTTATGAATAGGAGAAGTAATAGCTTTCATGGAAGATAGCCAAGGATAGCCAAGCTTCACACGAAATTGTTCGGAAGATGGAATAATAGCAAAGTTCACATCAAGAGATTTGTTATGGACCTCAATAGGCAATGTAATAGAACCAATTGCAGGAGAAGAAAATGCATCAAATAGTTTCACAATCACATCTGTTTTGTCATATATCACTTGATTCAATTGCAAAGTAAAAAGAAATTCTTCAGTAATAACGTTAACCATGCACGAAGGATCAATAAGCACTCCACGGCAAGGTGTATTCTTAACTTTTGCAACTATGTATAAAGGACCATCAGGTGCCCTAATGGTTTCGCTAGAATCAAATGTGATGGAAGGTTCTTCAGGGATTTCTTGCTGCTCTACAAAGTTAATCACATTCGGAGTCATAGACACAAGACCATCAGATGAGAGAGAGGAATCATTAGTCTCAATCGCATTAGAGGTATGAGAAGGCAATGGATCAGTGAAAATCTGAAGATTTTGATTAGGAGGAGCTACAGATGTGTTGCCTTTATCATTCACTCCAGAAACAGAGATAGTATTATTATCAATCAAATCTTGAATTTTACCCTTTAAAGAAAAACATTTTTCAGTATCATGCCCAGGCTGACGATGAAATTGACAAAAAGCTTTGTTATCAAAATAAGGTGAAGCAATCTTTGCAGGATCAATTTGTCTTATAGGAGGAAGAGTAAGCACATTTTGTTCCAATAACTTATTCATAATACTATGCAATGATTCATTCAAAGGAGTATACTTTCTTTCTTTCTTGAAAAATTTAGAAATAGGAGGCACACCTGATGCTGCATTCACATTGTTGTTGATGATGTTTTCATTGAATTTGATGGAATCTCTGTTCGGTTTAAACTTCCCAAATGGTTGTTGACTGCTATCACCCTTATCACTCGGAGCCATAGGATGTGATTGTTCCATTTGACTCACAGTCAATTGATAATTGTGAAGAGTGGCGCACAACTGTTGGAAAGAAGTAAACTCAGAAAACAGAAGTTTGTCTCGAATATCTTTTTGTAAATTAGTAATAAAGATTCTTTGAATATCATTGTCAGGCACTGGAAAAGAAATTTGAGCATACAAATGCTTATATCTACCAATGAAATCAGTCACTTTTTCTTTAACACCTTGTTTACAATGCATTAAATCAATCAAAGTAACTTTAGGACTTATATTGTTTTGAAATTGTTGAATGAAAGCATTTGCAAGTTGTTCGAAAGAAGTAATAGAATAGGAAGGCAACAAGCAATACCATTGTAGGGCTTTGTCTCTTAATGTTCTAGTAAACAGTTTTGCAAGCAACCTTTGGTCATAAGCAAAATCAGTACAAATTGTTTGAAAAGTCTTAACATGTGTTAGAGGATCTCCTTTACCATTATAAAGTTCCAAATGCGGGATTTCAACATGTTTAGGAGGGATAGCTCGAACAATGTCAAGAGAAAGTGGGCTCGCAACGTCAAATGTGGGCACACTGAACTTAGATTGATTCATAGAGGCAATTTGTTGCTGTAAAGAAGAGACAGTTTGTGCAAGATTGTTAATGGTCGCTTCAGTCGAAGAATTCATATTGGATGTGTTAGATTGAGATGGAGGTGTTATGTTATTGAAAGAAGGTAAAGAGTAAGGTGGTGGGACCCTATGATAATTAGTCATAGGAGATGATTGGACAAGAGGAACACTACAGGGAGGGATGGAATGGTTAAATGAATTGCCCCCTTGCGTCATGTTCATTTGTGGAGATATAATAGGGACACTCATTGAAGGAATGAATGAAGAAGTTGGATTGAATGAAGGAAGAGGGTTAATTGAAGAAGAAGGGTTGCCCCCATGACTGGTGATCACAGGAGGAATGTCTTGTATAGAGGTAGCCATGATGTTTGATGTAAAGGTAGGTATACTAGCAATAGGAGTTGTCAAAGGAATAGAATGATTGTCTTGTGTAGGAGGTTGTGTATAACCTAAATTTTCAGCACAACTCTTCATAGGCATCACATTCGAATCCACAATGTGTGCAATACCACGCAAAATATCAATTCCATTCTTATCACTTTGAAGCATACGTTTTAGACCCTCAATTAAAGGAAGAGCTTGACTATCAGGGTATTCTTGAGACATCCATTGTCGAAAATCGTCAAATTGGTTATCCAATTTCGAAAGTTGTTCTACAGAAACCTCATGGAGAGCTTCTTCATCATTAGGAGGATTAGAGGAATTACCCATGTCCTCGTTAAAAAGGCTATTCAAATTAGGTTCCATCTCCTCAGTAGTTAAACCTCGGAAAGACTTAATTCTACGGCTTCGTCTAACGGGAATAGTGTAAGTAGGGCTTATTGTTGTAAAACTCATGCACTAGAAAGAGAGAGAAGATTTTGAATTTAGAGGTAGCAATTTTCAGTAAAATCAGCCAATCTTCTGGATTTAAGCTGTTAAATGCAATCACAACAGTCTCCTGAAATTTCGGAAAAAATGTCCGGGACCGTGGCGCCCGGAGTGCAACACGGTCCCTGCAACTTTTTTCGAAATTTGCAGGGATGAAAGGTATGATGATTTTAGAGCTAATCTGAAAAAATTGAGTGATTTTATGATCTGTAGATAGGCCAAATTAAAGTTGTAATCTCAAAATTGAACCCTATCAAGATTGTCGAAAAATGCAAAAATTTGAATTTTGAAAAAGAGAGGGAAACTGAAATTTTGAATTTTATGATTTTAGAGGGAATGTCAAGAGCAATGCAAATTTTGAAATTTGAAAATTGACTCAATTTCACGCAAAATTCAATTTTGAAAGCGGAAATCAAAGTTGTTGTAATTAAGCACTTAATTTCAAAAGTCACAAAATGCAAGAATTTGAATAAAGCACTGAAATTTTTAATGAATGATAACACACTTTTCAGATTTAGGACAGTAAGAACACAATTTTGACACAAAATTTTAATTTCAATGATTTTTGAATGATTAGAAGCCCTAAACCAAGCAAACACAAGACCAACTTTGACTGTAATTTTGAAAGTGTTATAATTGACAAAATCAGCCAAAATTCTGGATTTTAGCAGGAAAATACAGCAAGATCTCGCTCCCGAAATTTTGGAAAAAATGTCAGGGACGATGGCGCTCGGAGTGCAACACGGTCCTCGCAACTTTTTTCCAAATTTTCAGGGATGAAGGATATTGTGATTTTATTGCAGAATCCAAAGTTACAGCAGATTTGGAGATGTTTTGATTAGTCAAATTATCGGACAAAGGTTGAATTAAGAGGGTTTCAAAAATTAGGGTTTTGACACTTAACCACTTAATTTTCAGAATTAAAGCACAAATATGAATTGAAAATTTGTAATAGAAAGGCAGATCTGAAACAGGCATTAACATTTAGACATTTCGCAAGTTCAATTACCAAAAAGAAAATTTAGGGTTTTTATGCAATCACCTCTAAAATTTTGCAAAAGATCAAACATGGAAATGTAATCAATTTTTTCAGATCTAAGCATGAAAAATTAGAAAGGATGTTCACGTCGGGTTCACCAAAATGTAAAGCGGAAAAATCACGATCGAACCCTAGTTGTTCTCCCCTCTTCCGACTCCGAGGAGAGAGAAGGGAGGTTCGCTAGGATTCGATGGTTTTTCACTTAGGAGAGAGACTTTACATTCAAAAGAGGGGTTGAAACTCATAAGATCCAATCCCACGCAATGCAAGATTGGATGCTAAATGAATTTCCAGGGGTAGGAAAGCAAGGCTACCCTCTTTTGTAAAGAATGTTGTTAAGGAAATTAAGCTAAGCATGCATAGAAAGTCATAAAGATTCGCTTATAAACTGAGTTCAGGTTATAGGATGAAGCTGCGGACCTGGAATTAGCAGTAAAATGTCGATACGGTGCTGTCCTGCAAATTTGAGCAAAAGTTGTTGGGACGATGGCGCCCGGCGCCACGGTCCTCCGAAAAATCCGCGAAACGAAGGGGGATCTGTTTGTCTCTGCACAAGGATTCCAGATCTTCAATTTCAGCCGCGTACCTGCAACCTACACACAGAAAAGCGAAGACGATTGGGGGGTTAGGGATTGGGGGTTTGCCTTTAGGTCAAACCCCGGTTTTGGAATTAACCAAGAAATGAGCAAGAGCTGTAAATGTAAATGACTGTAAAACAAGTACTAATACCTTGTTCTAAGGATGTTTGTATCCTTATGTGCAAAGGTTTAGATGTTGTATGTTGTATGTTGTATGTTGTAGCATGTAGTATGTGATCTCCTCTTCAATGGTTGAATCCTTGTCTTGAATGCAACACTTAGCCTTGAATGGAGACTTGAAATGATCAATTGCTTGAAGGAATGCTTGAATGCTTGAATGCTTGAGTATAATTTCCACGCCTTGTACACATATCCTCTTCATATGCCAAATGAGAGAGAAAAATGTAGTTTATATACTTGTCATTTAGGGCTGATAGACTGATTTTCCCGACCTTAGGCCGACCAGGAAAGTTAATTTCCAAATTGCAAACAAAAAGACCGAGACCCCTTAGGAGACCGGGCCCAAAATAGGACCCAGGGACCAGGGCGCTGGGCGCTCTGGTCCCACCTCCCGGGACAGCAGGGTGCAAGGAGGTTCAGGCTAGAGTGCTTGAAAAATGCAGTTTTTAGTGTCGTGAGCAAGTTTCAGGGTCTCCATTCAGGTTGCGTGTTGCGTCGCCATCGTGAAGACCGAAATGCAGTCGAAATTGCAATTGTTGCAATTTTAGGACGCTACATTGGTTAAAAGCTTCTTTAATACCTTTTAAATCCACACAAAGGGAGGAGCTAATCTTGCTGATTGCATTCACTGAAAATCTCACGTGCAGGGAAAATCTCATGTACAGGGAGGAGCTAGGCGCTTTGCCTGGTAATTGAATTTGTTTGAAACTTTCATGTGCCCTCCTCCATTTCCACATGCTTCAGGGAAGATTGGTTTGGATTTATACCAATTGCATTGTGCTGAATGTTAAAATGGCATTGCTTTAAAGTGTATTGTTGCCTCTCTCCAACATTCACGTGGCAGGATGGAGAAAGATTTGGTTTTAAACCTACCATTATGCATTTGCTTAAATTTTATTGCCGCCTCTCTCCAAATACTGTGTTTTCTGCTGCAAACCTACTACAAACCTGCTAATTGCATTTGTTTGAAGTTTTTAAAGCCATCCTTACCAATCAGGTGCTACAGGGAGGGAGGATGCTAGCAGAGATCGTGGGGTTGGGTCTGCTCCTTCCCATTGCATTTTGCTTTGAAGGTGATGCATTTAATCTACGGCCACGCAAGGGAGGGCAATATACTTGCCAAATTTGCATTTGTTGAAAAGTCTATTTGGCCTTTTCAATGCCAAATTGGGGGGTATAGTTGCTTTACCCATTTTGTATTTGCCTGGAGTTACTGTGGCATTGCGTTTTCAGCAAATGATTAGGCATTACACTAGCCAATGTATTTGTTTGAAGTTACTATGGTGCTACTGTATGTGGGAGGAAGGGAGGTTGACTTCAAGCCTACCAATTGCATTGCTTGAAGGATTATAATTTCCCCCTCTTCATGTTTAGCTGCCACTCCAATTCATTTACGACACAGGGAGAAATGTCGATTATGGCAAATTGCAACTACACCTTGCAATTGAAATTCTGAAATTTTTATTTGCCAACCAAAGGAAAACCATTAAAAAAAAAACCTCTCAGTTATATGCCCACATAATGAAACGAAATAATCTCTTAATAAACCAATTTGTCAATATGCATTTGAGCTGGTATTGATATGCATTACTCTGAATTAAGACCATTTTGCCATAAATTAATGCACAGGCATTTATCCAAGCTGGGCCCCAAAGTGGATCCGGCTAAAAAAAATTTCGTTTTCATGTAACTGACCTCTAAAATGCTTCAGGAACCTTAAATATATCTCTAGAATCGATTGACACCATTTTTGGACCATCAAACCGAGTTTTGCAACTTTCAGGCACTTGCGCCACATTTTCGCATTTAATTGCGAAGACGTAATTTTCAAAATGGTCAAAACACCTTTTTGGACTTCGCCATCTGATAGGTGTGCACTCTGATATACAAAAGTGAACTCTACCAAACGGTTTCTCAAGACGAATCCCGAGCGAAGAGATATTAATGGTAAAAAATGACCAACTGGCTTTGTCGACACTGCGGACCTAATGAAGTCAATGCACATGCAACTCATGATGCCTTTCTTAAAAATATCAAACGATCTCCGTAGACCCTCAAATCTGAGGCATAGGTACCTTGAAGTACATATCAAATCTTAAAATACTCAGTTCGATCGGGAAGCCAACTGGGTGCAAATGGTGCGCTCATGAAAATAGCCATTTTAACTGATGTAGCAATGAAAGTACGGATCACTGAAACATATGGCTCAAGAAACCCTTTTGAAAATCGATCAAATGGATTGGCAGGAGCCTGAAATTTGAAACATATCTTTCCATTCATACCAAAAATAGCCTGGAACAAACATTCTGGCATGACATTCACCGAGGCAACTTTTACACTTATGCAAAACAAGGCTCCGACTAGCTGCTGAAATAGGGACTTGTCAAACAACACAAACTGCAAACAAATTGAGTTTTGAAAACTGAGCAAATGGATTCATAAAGACTTGAAATTTTGCACGGAGGCACACTTTTATGCATAGAATTTAGTCCATTTTTAATTACATCATGCCAATCAACAGGGCAAAATATATAATCCCTCAAAGTAGGCTACTTGGTAAAATCTGCATTTGCACCTAAAATAGACTTTCAGCTCACCCCTTGAAATGGGTAACTGATAAACTGATCCAAATTGAAATTTGAAAGTTGCAACACACTCCATAGGCCAAATGAAAGGTATAAGACACATTTCCCAAGCCTTACCCTTTGAAAATCAATTGGCTCCATTTTACCCTCTCTCTAACTAGGCCATTCAAAATGACTCATTTTGTGATCATTTGGAAACACAGAGCAAAATTTTGAAATGGGCCTCTAAACTTGACTCAAAATTAATGAGTCCCAACAACATCTTCACACAACTTCTCACATCAAACATTAGTCAGATTTAGCTTTTCAATCTCGCATTTTTTTCACTCATCATTCATTCTAATCCTTCTTTACTTATACTGTCCTCTTAACTACATAACCTTCCAAGTCGGCCAAACATAATTTGAAATAGGTCTGCACTAAACATTCTCACAGTGGAAAGGAATGAGAAGTGGACTGCACTACAACACACTTCATCGAACAGGTCCACATGCTACACGTCCATCATAAATACTGTAGCCAAAACAAGATTCATACGCTACACAAATGTCATTACACAATCTCCAATTCTAGATCGGACTAGACCCAAAATAACACTTCTAAATTTAGAAAAACAAGAATAGAACCAAGATAAACATGAATCCAAGCGATCAACACCATATCCAAAAAAGAGAGAAATCTAGATCACAAATAACACTATCAATTACCAGTCAGAACTGAACATCATCTGGAGCACCAAACAGATTGGGAAACATATCTTGGATCACCAACTTAGAAAACCAATACCAATATAGTATGTTGACATCAATGACAACCATATCAACACCATAAACATCACATTTGCAATAGCTATATACCCAAGGATACACTTAGGTGGATGGAGACGTTGACATGTGGCATGTATCCCTTGAGATAGTTATATTGGATCATGTAGACAACTTGTGTACTTAATTGTATTAGGTAATGAGTAGGCCTTCGTTGGGATTGTCAATATGTTTTTATTAGGAGGAGGTTTATATAAAGGAGGTGATTACTATTGTAAGTATTTGTGTTTAGTGTGATAATATGTTTGAGATCTCTTGGAGATATAGTGTGGACTGGATTCGTCCATAGGGAGCATTATATGGTGTTACCCCACCTCAAGGGTTTGATCTATTTCTACATGTATTGGATATTAGGGCATCGTGATCGATGAACTTCTCTTGTGTAGTGTGTGATGCATCTTTTACGATATATATTAAAATTATTTTAAGTAAGGATCTTATTAATTCACAAAAAGGAAACCAAAGTGACAAGAATACAAATACTTTAGGAAAATTGAATCATTACTATAACACATCTTTTACACAAATAGTAAATATTAATATCTATTTAAACCCTTGATTTATGGGGTTTTGGAGGGTTAATTTGATGGTCAATCTTAGATAAAAACACAAGATGGGTCCCTCCAAATGACAATTGGGCAAATGTAGACTTTGATGGGGTAGCTCAAGGAAACCTAGGACCTTTGGGTGTTGGATATAATGTGTGTTGAGAGACCAAGATGTAAATATTTTAGCAATGGAACCCCAAAAATTGAAGATAGGGACCAACAATGAGGTCGAGTTTCAAGTGGCCTAGATGGTGTTAAGAATGTGTATCAAGTTGAAGTATGGGAGAATTCATAAAGAAGGTAGCACTCAAATCACTTTAAATGTCATTCATTATAGAAGTACACCAAATTAGAAACTAGGAAAAAAATTTAGGCCTGTGTGGAGAATTCTAGAAGAGCTTAAAAAGAGTTTCAAATTTCTCAAATTTATCAACAAAAAAAACATACTTGTGGATTGCCTTGCAAATTCAAAAATTGAAATGATGGAAGAGGAGACAATAGATTTAAGAGATATTTGGCATGAGCTAGACGAGGATGCAGAGGAAGGATGGATGGCAACATTAAAGGATTTTAATGCTCACATAGAGTGAAGGATTAAATGGTAGGACAAAATGATGATATTTGGGCACAATAGTGGCCTATTAATAAGAGCAACTAGGAGAAGCTTATTAATAGATCAACTAATTTTATTATGGCTCATAATGAGATTGGACACTATAATTTGTTTGAATTCCAAGGCAAGGAAAATGACCTTCTTGGGGCAGATATCGAATGGGCATCTTAAATTGATCTTCCCTTGCTAAATGGAAATGATCCTATAGGCCATCAAGATGGTCATTAGGGAGGAATTTATTGAGTTGGAGTATAAATATAGAAATAATTTGGAGGTGGCATCGTTCTTTATGGCATGGTTGCTAGAGATGGAATAAAAAGTTGTGGTCTATCAATTTTGATGGAAAAGTTATTTTTGGGCTAAATAGAGAGTGAGTATGAAGTAATGGCAAGAGATGGTGGTGATTGGGGGAGGTCTTAAACCGCAAGAGGCATTGGCCCAAGCTCCATGATAAATTTGATAGCCTAGTGGTCCCATTCCTTATTTGGGTTTTGAAGGAGGATGAGAAGCAAGGCTAGGTGATGACAGGTATCAGGCACTTGATGGACTTGGTAGGCCTATTAATTGGTGTGAGCATGGATGAAATGTGGACTTGGATAATGGAGTAAAAGAGAAAGGAAGAAGGAGCATCATTGACAAGCCAACATTTGTTTTGGTTTTTTGGCAATGACATGGAAATTCTATAAGGGCATAATCAAGAATCTCCCTTTTGGATTACTATTTTGGGGTGTGTTTTAGTGATCAAAATAGGTCTTGAGGGTATAGGATAATAGTCTTTGATTTGGATTCTCTCTATAAATCTTTATTGACAAGGTAAACTTTGGATGTATTATAGATGTGGCCTCTTTTTACCACATTAATCAATCAATACAAAATTTGTTTAAACCACTACAAATACATAAATAGACAAGTAAATAAAATTGTTTCCTTCTTTCCTTACATAGATTCCCAAAATAAATAAATAAATATATGATAAATGGATAAATAATAATAATAATAACAATTAGAACACTAATTTGAAATAAAACCCCTGAATTTTTTTTTAAAACTACTAAAATTATTTAGATAAGTGACTTGATGGGACCTTGCAATTGCAATAAAAGATAAAAACATTTGCTTATATCTTCCCCAACCTTTAAAGTTCAAGAAAAGTATCTACAAGACAAGTCTAAAACACTAGGCATTGTGCATGCATTGCATTGCCAAGTACAATGAAAAACTTTTACCACTAAAGGAACCACTACCACTAACCTATTTTTATAATATAAAGTATGTGATATGTTCCTAAATTTATGATGTTAATTTCATTTTTTCTTTGTAGTATTATTTGTCCATAATCAATTTAATGGAAACATGACCTATAATAGGCACTTATTAACAAAATTTGTGCCACAAAGAATATCTACTTATATTAATTAACAATGTTTTGCTATCTAATAATGATTGTAAAGGCATTTATTACCCCAATTTTTATCTTGTTTTTATTTTTTAACCAATATTAAAGAAATCTTGAACTATTTTGAAAAGGAACACAACTTTCCTTGAGTTTTGCAAATGTTGTTACAAAAAATGTTGGGTCATTTTTTTTTAAAACCCTTGGCTAACATGATTTTTAGGGCTTGCAAAAAAAATGATGATAAAGGGTCTATTCACATAGTTACCATTGTACATACAATTATTGATGTTTGTTTTGGATTTTTCAAAGCCACCTAAGTCATTATTGCCAAATTTTGATAAGGGTATACAAATATAAGATGATGATAAGGGCCTAGTTGATTTTAATGAAGAATAAATGGTCCATGTAGTGATGGTTATGTCCTTCATAAGAACCTATGTCTTTAATTAGTTTATCACGATCCTTTCTTTGTTGGTATTTAAGTTTTTTTTTGCTCATATACCCAATGCATCTAAGTAAAAAAATATAAAGCTTTGAGGCTCATATTTTGATATCAATGAGCTCATCTTTCTCCATCTAAAAGAGAAATTTATCTTTTCAACTAAGCCTCAAATATAGGCCTGAACCAGAACAAAGAAAAACCTTTAGCTCACAAAGTGGGAAACAAGGTACTATCTCTACCTAGCTAGGATAGTAAACCTTCCTTGTATTTAAAAAGAACAATTCATATACATATAACCAAAAGTATGAGAGTATTCAATAATAGAAATGTTATACCACCATGGGTAGGGGCAAATTACCATGGCCTGTTTCCCACCAAAGTTTAGAATATGTATAGCACAAAAATGATAATGAGTATGAAAAAAGACCAACACAAATATAGCTAGAATACCAAATAGTCATGTGGAGACTAGGAAAATTATGTAGGCCCATGGTCATCTCTTGCTCATCCAAATATTTTTACATTTAGTAACTCTTGAAGGAGGGGGTCTCAACCAAATTTTCCTCCTGCTCATTGTCAACATTTACAATCAATTGACTCCACATTGAAGACCACCTATTCTATATTTTAGTAAGATTATATGTGTTGATCAAACCATTTCCTACACAAACCCATGAGAAAAAATAATGCATTCAAGCTTATAGAATAACCATATGCAAAGATCAAAGACATACCACAAGATAACACAAGATATACCATGGGAAAACCATCGAGAGGGAAAAACCCAACCTCCACACTTGATGTATTATTAAAAAATGAGAACATTGCAATGCACTTGTAGAGTCTCCATAAGCTCCTCTAATGTACCATCCATGTGTCCAAGCATGTATCCACACATCCCATGTCACAATTCACATATGCCCTCTTCTAAAGAGAGATTAATAAATGACAACCAATCCCAATACTCTAACCAACTAACATTTACCACTAAACATGTGCTTGCTTTTATATAGTCAAGCTCTCACAAAACAACCAAACAGTAAGGTAAAACTATGTGCCTCAAAATCACATGTGAGAACAAAAAACCATTGACCCCAAATTTAATATTTGGTACTAAGTTTCTCAAATGTTAGATATTTTTTCATGTGCAAACAACACATAAAATTTCTAACCCAATGTTGCTCACAACTTTACAAGTGTACCCAAATAGACATTTAATGTGGTTAGACACATCACCTAAGATGCACCACAAATAAATATTTATTCACATAATTAAAATAATTCTTGTGAAAGGTGTATAACGCCTTATTCCTAACATTCTTCTACTTGTTGTACATATTACATTAGGGTCAACCAATAAAATACATCATCATCTAGCCATCCATGAAACCACGTGAATCTTTGACATGCTCTCGTGCTCCATCAAGATATTTGCAATAACACTAAGATGTTCACCATCTCAAGTTACAATTAAACCTCTCATCTTCCAACACGCCAACTATGGAAGGAAAGGGTAAAAAATAAAGTGAAGATGTACCGATCCAAAGAACACCTTATTCCTAAATCCCCTCACTTGTTGTATACATTGCATTAGGGTGAACCAATAAAATACATCATCATCTAGCCATATGTGAAAGCACATGAATCTCCAACATTCTCTCATGCTCCATCAAGATACTTTCAATAACATACAAGATGTCCACCATATCAAGTAATAAATCCTCTCATCTTCTAACATGCCACCTATGGAAGAAAGAGAACAAGGCAAGGTGAAGAAGCACCAATCCAAATAACACAAGTATCAAATCCAAGTGATTACACTGGATCCAAGTTTGTATCAAAAAGAAGAAACATAGATGATTGAAAATTAGAAACTAAAAAAAATGCTAATCCATCCAAACATTAGTAGAACTCATGCCAACAACATATCCAACCTATAATTTGCAATCAAAACCTTCATGTGTTAAACCTACCAATGAAGAACATACACATCCAAGAACTACCACTGGACGGGTATTGTCAAAGATGAAAATAGGACATGGCATATCAATTCTACCAATTAACACTCATACTAAGGTGTGGATAATAACCAAATTGTGTAGTGTCAAAGAACAGTCACAATTATTCATGTATGCAACCAAAACTATTATATAATCTCTCACAACATGTCACCATAACTCTCTTAAGGCCACTCCGATAAACCATGTGAACATGAACCTCTAAGAAGTAACCATATGTTACCCATCTTTGAAGCTTGGCCAAATTTTAAATTTTTTGAAACTCCACATAATTCTCTTTCAATTCCAATCCCAAACCCTCCTACACCTCTTTGAATGTTTTTAGTTACTCTGTGCATACCTCCTATGATGAATTTTGTGGGCAAAACTACTATGGAAGAATCAAATGCGAAAAAAAAATATGTCCACCAATACAGAGTTGGAGCCAACACTAATTTAAAAGGAAGATGTGTTATTGGTTAGCCAACATATAAAACTACTGAAGCATGCTCCAATGGAAATACTTCAAGATATTCAGAAGATATGTTGTCAACAGATGATGTGGCAATGTGAAAGTGGTCACTTGCAATTATATTGAGAAACAAATATGAACATAAGGAGGTATACTTGAGTTTAGAAACAAATTTCTTATTTGAATCCTCCTCTTCAGATACTTCACATAGCTGGCAGACTCGACAAGCATATTTTGAAGATAAACTTGAAATGTTTGGAATCCAGTATGTAATCAGAATGTCGGCCTTGCCCCAAACTCCCAAGCTTTTAAACCATAGGGTTCCAAGTTTGTGAAATCCCCTGACTCATCAACACCATGTGTTGTCGGGCAATATTCATACTTTCCTAACTCTTGGAAAGCCCCGACATGGTTCGAAAAAATATCAAGACTCCCGATACTTCAATCAAAATCCATGAGGTACACTCAGGATCATTGGGATGAGATTGATTTCACCATGGAACGAAGTGCAGACATGTTGGTCGACACACAGTGTGAAGACTCGAAAGTAGCTTGCTTTGGGGAAGCGAGGATTATCATCAGATGAATATACGTGGCACAAGATCATCATAATTATGGTTTCAGTCACTCTCGTGAAGTCATTTCTGCAATCTATTGCCAGACTTTTATAAATGAGACTGTAAAGGTGTCTGCCAAAGGTCATTTCTTTGATATCATAATCAATTCATTTGGTCTCCTCGCTATAGTTTTCGCAAGGAAATTTCAGTGGTGGATGGAACCAGCTAGAGAAATAGTTCTAGCATTCTATACAATTAGGACATGGTCGAACATGGTTCTAGAAAATGCGAATTCCTTGGTGGGAAAAACAACTTCGCCTGATTATTCGCAAAAATTGACATATCTCTGTTGGAATCATCACAAAGCCATACAACATATTGATACATTCAGAGTTTACACATTTGGCTCTCATTACTTTGTTGAATTTGAGATTATACCCACTGATTTGTCCTTGCAAAAGGCTCATGACATTGGAGAAGCACTTCAAGAAAAATTAGAATCTTTCTAACATAGAACGGGTTTTTGTGCATATAGACTATGAATATAGTCATAGACCTGAGCATAGAAACAATATTCCTATTTGTTTAAGTGTGTCATTTCATTTAATGCTCATAAAACATTAAGTGTAAGGGGAAGCCAAGAAGAGGGATTTTCAAGAAGCGATTACCCAAAACAAAAGAGTCTCCGAGGCTCTATTTATTATAATTTTAATCTTGGTAAAAGGGGGGAGATATTTTTCTGCTTTCGGTCTTGATTTATTGTATAGAAATAGAGGCTTTGGACTTTGCAATTTTGTTCAAGAAATAAGGAGGAGTTTCTGAGACTTTGTGCTTATTTATTCTTCTTTGTGACTGTTATTTTCAAAAGTTAGTTTCAGTCATTCTTGGATAACTTGATCTGTTATGATAGATTATGAGTGTGGGTATTTGACGAACTTTGAATCTTGAATGCTTACACCATCTAAAAGGGATTGCTATCATTTTCCTATTTATTTCACACGGGTACTATTCGTGGGTGTGGGTAATTAAACTTTGTTTCATTTATCTTTATTCACTTCCTTTAAAATCAGTTTTCCAGATCTACTTTCATGGTTATGGGTAGATGTTAGTATCTTTCTGCTTTCAGGTTAAAAGCATATCCCATTTTGTTCATTTTACATCTTTTGAAGGTAGTTGCACCTTGTAAAACAAGCAAAGAGCACTCGCAAATACCATTGCAAGTGACTCAATTGTTGGCTGGATTTGTTACTTTGTGGGCAAGGGAGTATTGAAATTGAAGTGACAAATCTGTTTACCAACACCATAAAACATAAATATAAAACCTATAAATCATATCCCATATCATGTCCCTCTACCAACACCTCAAAATGTGAATCTATTTCAAGTAAGATCTCTTTCACAACCCCAAATGAAAAGCCTAAACAACACCTGTATGGTATGAAAATGGATCTGGTATAACATAAGACCAAGATTCACTTTCATACCAACATTAGAATATGAAATCACATAGAGAATTGATTGTATTTGACTAAATCTTGTAAAAGAGAGTCAAGTGACACTTCTAGGGTTTCTATTCCTTCACTGCTATGGAAAGTGAATGAACTATGGAGATATGTTGAAGTGATGCAAAACGATATCTAAGGTATGAAGAAAGTAAATACTTAAGTTGTTGTAAATTACTAACAGATAATTGGAAATGTCGTAAGCATGAAATCTTATTGTGCACCTGTGATTGAAATATGATGTTGATCTAGCAAGACCAGGGTACTAGAATTCCTTGGTCTTCTAAGGTTGAGTTGTTGTCAGAAGATCCAAATCCTGAGTCTGTCCAAGTGCCACCACTAAAAACTGATGTAGAATTTTGAGGACCAGGGTGCCCTAGCCTTGGTCCTAAGATAAGGGTGCCCCACTACCCTGGTCCTTGAAAACCAAGTTTAGATTTTGGGGACAGGCCTGTACCAACTTCCTAATGCTTTATGAGGTCTTCTAACTCTATCAGGTACCTATAGCCGCACACAAGAGGAAAGAAAAGGGATTGTGGATAGAGGTTTGCCTTAGGTCAAACCCCGAGTTTAGAATTAACCCTATAATTGAATTGAAATTTGTGAGATTTTGCCAAGATCTAGAGACAATGGAAAGCACAAATAAGAGAGAACAAAATAGATGATAGGAATAAACTATATTCTATCAAGATGCAAAATGTGATCAACTGGATCATTACAAGATGTTCAATGAATGCCCATACAAACAATGTAGATGAACTTGCTTATATAGGGAAGGCTATATGGATATGTGAGCACACAAACATGACATGTGGCTCAATAAGAAACAAGGGTAGGTAGGAAATAGGTGTGGCAGGTAGGAGAAACAATAAAATATTCCACATGAGATGGATCACCCACCAAAGGTGGAATTATCACTCCACAATAAGTGGATATGATAAAGTAGTAACAAGATCAACACCATAAAAGATGGAAATTCTCCTACACACACTATCCCAATGTGGCACAAACACCCAAGTGTCTCATACCCAAACTACTATGAAATGCATTTCCTAAGTAAACTTAAGTAAGGTGTAAAACCTGACCTTGCGGGACCACTGCAGGGACCACCTACGGTACCCGCAGGTGGCCTATGGACCCATATGGTCTGCGGGCCAAAGGACTCCCCCCCATAACAATAAATTTTATTTTTAATTTTCTGAAAATAAACAATAAACAAAAAAAATTAAAAAAATTTAGACCTGTACCTGCAAGTCCGTACGGCGGGCCAGGAGGGGAATTTTTTTCAACTCGGGGTAACAGAGGTCGATTTTGATGAATTGACAGTCAATATTGGGGTTTTTGAGCCTTCTGAGCGCAATCAAAATGTTGGATTTGTCCAAAAATGCTCCAAAAATGCAGATCGCTGCGGGACAAGTCACCACCCTCCACCTTCAAACGACTCTAGATTTGGCCTCAGATGTTGGATTTGGACGAAACAAAAGGCGATTCTGACTTTCTCGAACCTTCTCAATCCAATGGTGACCTCATATTTGACCTAACAAGCTCCAATAGTAACCTGCAATAGAAAGCTCCAAAATGCAAAACCCCATATTTCTCTCAATTGACAAACCAATGACACTCTAATGGCTCTGATACCATGTGATATTTTGCTAAGATCCAGAGGCAATGGAAAGCACAAATAAGAGAGAACAAAATAGATGATAGGAATAAACTATATTCTATCAAGATGCAAAATGTGATCAACTGGATCACTACAAGATGTTCAATGAATGCCCGTACAAACAATGTAGATGAGCCTACTTATATAGGCAAGGCTATATGGATATGTGAGCACACAAACATGACATGTGGCTCAATAAGAAACAGGGGTAGGTAGGAAATAGGTGTGGTAGGTAGGAGAAACAATAAAATATTCCACATGAGGTGGATCACCCATCGAAGGTGGAATTATCACTCCATAATAAGTGGATATGATAGAGTAGTAACAAGATCAACACCATAAAAGGTGGAAATTCTCCTACACACACTATCCCAATGTGACACAAACACCCAAGTGTCTCATACCCAAACTACTATGAAATTCATTTCCTAAGTAAATTTAAGTAAGGTATAATAATATCCAACATGAATAGTTATTTACACCAACAAAATTGAACTTGAATCAAATTGGAAAGTTTTTCTTTTGAGGAAAATACTAGATTTGGAATTGAAATGCTTGAATGCAGATGATTACACCTTCAATAGGTGATGCAATGTTCTTAGGATAATTCCTCCATTTTTTGATGCAATAACATGATAAAACACATAAAATTCATCATGAAATCATAATTGAAACATAATATGAAGATGTCTTGATGTAGTTTGTTGCTCCTTGAATCAAATATGTTCTCGAGGAAGAAGAATTGCTCTTGAATTGGATGATAATGTTAGCATAAGATAAGATGATCCTAGATTATGAAAATGAATTGAGAATGATACATTATATAGGGATTTCATAATTGAAATCACCTTTAGGCTAACTTAGATTTGATATATTTTCACACGGAGTGGGATTTGAATTAGATAAAACTGCCAATTTATCCTCTCTAAATTTAGGGAAAAAAGTGTGGGAGCGGGGTGGTAGGTTGCCTTGATCCCGACAATATTTTTTTTACTTTTGAGGAATGTAAGATAACATGGTTCTAATGTTGATTTTAGCTCGGTGGCTCAAACCATAATATATAGATATGTGAAATATGTCTTAGTGATTAAGCATAATTCAGGATAAAATGATAAAAGGCACATCTAAAATTAAGGGCCCAAATAAGAGTGTGATGATGCAATAAAGTGGAATAATACCCGTAATATCAATAAAGGTCCCATAATGCATAAAGGAAAGGGAAATACTAAAATAAGTGCTATGAGAGTGTGAAATTGGACACACTAATAATGGTGTACATTTTATGATGCTACAACACCCAATCAATTTGCAAGATCAAATAAACTACATGTATCTCATAAAATCAACATAGGTGGAAGCCTCTCTAACCAAGAAGATCACACTCAAATTTACTTCATAAACTAAGAAACCAACCCAATAACATCTCTTATACTTCTCACAATGAATGACATCATAACTAAACTAAAATACACAAGGAGATAAACATGCCATATTACACTCCTCAAATGAACCCTCCAAAACTACCAAGTATAGCTCAAGATCCATATTCATGAGAAAATAAAACATAAAACATAATGCATTTAAAAGCAGGATGGGCAATACCTCTCAGATGATTATCCACTAAGTAGACTAAGAGTTGGAAATGAGAATGTTCCTCTAGGATACACTGAGCTATCATGACTCTCTTCGATTATAATCTCCTCTATATCCATAATGAACTCATGTCCATATCCATGTGAAGGGTCCTCCGACTTCTTATTGAAATACCCAAAGAGTAACCATTTAAAAAAATGCCTCTAAACCTAAGAAAACTCCATTAGCACCCACAACTAATCAATCCATGCTAAGATCCAAATGTAACATCACACTCTCATGAAGCTCCCAAGGACATGGCAAATTTACTAAATACAAAGGGAACCAACAAGACCATTGTTAAAGCTCTGGAACTACAAAATTGTGAATCCAATGTACTTAATGCAAAAAGAACTAACCAGATCATTTGCAAACCTCCAACTATAGAATTAGGAACCCAATTATGACATCATGATCTAACATCTCCTTGAAAGAAGGTCACATGTATCAAATTAACATCATGCTCCCAAGAGAACCTATACCATGCCAACACTCTAATTAGTAATCAAGAGTATATCATGACATAATAATAACCATCTCGTAAACAAGGATCACATGTCAAAATGACAAATCATAAACCAACACCTCCCAAAGACTCCAAGAGTCCTATAGGCCATGGCTAACCAATGTATTGACATCTCCAATCACATGAAGATTAACCATCTTCTGACAAAAAAGTTAAAAAATTTAAACAAATCTTACTACAATGTTAGGATCCAAGAGCTCCTCCTCATTAATCTCATCAAATGAAAAGTTAAAAATTTTAAACAAATCTTACTACGATATTAGGATCCAAGAGCTCCTCCTCATTAATCTCATCAAATGAAAAATTTGAAGACCATATTTTCGACCACTATGCTTTTTCCAACCCAAATAGTAGGACTTCATTGTCTGCAAAATTGAAAATATGCTAAAAAGAAAAAGAATTGTGTTTGTGTGTGTGTGTGTGGACTTCATTGTCTCCAGAATTGAAAATGTGTTGAAAATAAAAAGAAGTGTGTGTGTGTGTGTGTGTGTGTGTGTGCACGTGCATGTGAACTCTTACTGCAATATTAGTATCCAAGAGCTCCTCCTTATTAATCTCATCAAATAAAAAAATCTAAAGACCATCTTTTCTACTACTATGCTTTTCCAACCCAAATAGTAGGACTTCATTGTCTGTAGAATTGAAAATGTGCTAAAAATAAAAATAATTATGGTTGTGTGTGTGTGTGGAATTCATTATCTAGAGAACTGAAAATGTGTTGAAAAGAAAAAGAAGTGTGTGTGAACTCTTACTGCAATATTAGGATCCAAGGGCTCCTCCTCATTAATCTCATCAAATTAAAAATCTAAACACCATCTTTTCTACCACTATGCTTTTCCAACCCAAATAGCAGGACTTCATTGTCTACAGAATTGAAAATATGCTAAAAAGAAAAAGAATAACACACGTGTGTGTGTTTGTGCTCTAATCAAAGACATCAATTCTTTTGGGTTATCTAAACATCTCTAACATGGCTATGGATTCTTGACTGATAGTATATCTATGTTTGGGGAAATTCACAGTGATAACCTTGTCAGGGTGATGGATGCTTGACTAGCAACAATGATCTATCCATGGTTGGCTTAAAAGAAAAGATCAATTGTGTAGTTTGTCATTTTTTTTGTTATTGTAAAGAAGAAAAGAACCGCATGCACACACTTGAGTTCCTTCAAAAAAATTATTCTATTGTAAGAGTTGTGATCTAGTGGTGGCAAAATTTACAATTTTAGAAATTTGAAAGGTAAAAATATTAACTTTAATTTATATTTACTCATTAAATTTTAGAAATTTGGTTATTTTGCTCGTTGCAAGTTGTTGTCATGTTTCACAACATGCCCCATTAGCTATAAGGAAAATAGTGTTAGGAATTGCATGTAGAAAATATCAATTATATGCAAATAAAGATTAAACATAGGAATGAAAAACACATAAATAATAACAAAGAGGAGACAATTTTAACGTGGTTCACCCAAACTCAGGCTACATCCACCAAACAGAGAGCCCAATATTATTATCTAGTTAATCGAACCAATTACAACCAACAATCCCTTGCAACTCAATATCGCTGCAAAATGTTACAAAATTCTCTACAGAAAACCCTAACCCTTAGCCATTTTATCAAGATTTATGTCGGTTACAAAATTAGAGTTACAATATGTTTGCCAATAGAAAAATAACACCCGATACCTTTATAAAATAGTAAAAGTCATTTGGGCTCGCGGGGCACTATTCTTGGACCTCGTAAGGGGTGCTGCCCCCAAACCCCTGTTAAATCATTTGGGGGAAAACTACACTAGTAGAAGTGGGGGAAAATTAACATCTGAGTTTGATTAGGTTCCATATAACAACAAATAGGAACCCATCAAACATTAAATGATTATGCTTGCATCTGATAAGACATTTGTCTCAAAACTTGAACAAGAAATTTTGCCCTCATTTGAATGGGAAGTCTAGATTGAGTGAAATTACATTTGAAAGTGTTTAAAAATAAAGTCAAAGGATGACATTAACCTTTGGCAAGGAATTTTGGTTGATCTATACTTTAAAATTTTGAAATAATCCAAATCTAATATTGTTTCTTACTAAATCCAGTAGCATACCTACTTCCCACTAAAGTAGAACTTTTTGGCCTTATTGTACTATATCATTTTATTTAGCCAAAGGCAGTTGTCCATTACCAATTACCAACACTTTTGCTTGTTGATGGGAAATTTAGCCGATAGTGGACATCAAGTCTCAAAATAGTAATACACGATGCGTCATTGATTGCTTGACCCTATCCCATAATTCGTTGACCTCTCGTAATTACACTAAAGGCGTCTCTTATTTGAGATGCACAACTTGCTTTTGACGATCAACGGTTGAAACTCTTCCTTAAGGGTTGCAAGATGATCGAAATCATCCGAGCCCTTCATTTTTCTCTGTGTGCATACAAATTTGAAAGCATGTACTTTACTGTCATCCATTGTCTATTGTTTACCATCATGATATTTACGTCTTGGAGAATCGTAGAATTCACATTTTCCAAACTAAAGTATATTGCATTTGTTTTAAGGTACTTGTTCGTGCAATACATAATTATGACGAAAACGTGGAAAGATCACTATAAAGTTAGTGGTTGCCAAATGAATCACATGCACTACTTTTTACGTATTTCAATGCAAGTTTTAACATAAAAACAAACAATCAACAATTATAATTACAACTTCATAACCATTTAAAACTACTTTCTCTACTACAATAAAACACACTTAAAATATGTGTAAACTAGCAATTGCACCTTGGTGTGCAATGGGTACGCCGAAAAAGCATAATCAAGAAAATTTGATCTATTTTTGCATACATTTGTGTAATACTTGAAGTGAATTTCTTGATTCAATATAAAAAATACGCAAGGTCAATTGGTAGGTCATATAAAAATGTTGTTTGTGCAACAAAGGTCTCAATGGATACGTAAGAGATATGAATACAAACATGATTGAAATAAAACCTCTATATGAAGAAGATAATTACGCTCCATTCCCAGTAGACTCATGTTATGTTTGTAATAGGGAGAGAGGAAAAGATAGGGATAGAAATAGGGAGAGAGGGGGGGGAAGAGTGAGGGAGAGAGATCAAGGTAGGGAAATAGAGATAAAGAGGAAGATATATATATATATATATATATATATATATATATATATATATATATATATATATATATATATATATATATATATATATATATATATATATATATATATATATATATATAGAGAGAGAGAGAGAGAGAGAGAGAGAGAGAGAGAGAGAGAGAGAGAGAGAGAGAGAGAGAGAGAGAGAGAGAGAGAGAGAGAGAGAGCGAGAGAGAGAGAGAGAGAGAAATAATTTGGAAGAGATGAAGATATATGGGAAGAAAAAGGGATAGATATGGATATACAAAAAATAAAAAGGGAGAGAGGTAGAAATAGAAAGATCGATAGGGTTATAGGGAGGGGGAAAGGGAGGGCGAGATGGGGAAAGATAGAGGGAGGGAGAGAAAGGGAGAGAGATAGGTAAAGGAGCAAGAGAGAGAAGAGGATGAGACAAAGAGATAAGAAGAGGGAGAGATAGCTCAATAAATAGACAGAGAGAGGGAAAGAGGGAGAGATATAGATAGAGGGTGATATAGAGAGATAGGGAAAGAGATAGGGAGAGAGATAGAGAAATAGAGGTATAGAAGATATGGAGAGAGAGGGAGAGAGGGGTAGAGATATGAGACAAATAGTTATAAATTAAATTTATTCTAATTACTTTTGATTATTATTTGTAATTTCATAAAATGACATAAATAATTAAAATAAATTTAAAACTTAAATCTAAGTTAAAATGAAGCATATTAAAAATATTAAAAATAATGAAGTGTTACCAATAACCTACATCATCAGGTGGACCACATCTTGCTGGCTAGCACATTGACTAAAAGTGACCACATGTTGCCAGCTAGAACAAAGGGAGAGATCATGGTTTTTGGATGGAGACATGAAGGCTTCTACGATGAGGGTCATTCAATGGTTTGCGGTATGCACCATTCATAAAAAATCTATGTGCCATATCTACACATATTGTCGCATGTTGTCAATGATGTTGATGAGAGAAAAAATGAAAAGAGTTTGGCATAAAGATATGACAAAACCCTACCAAATCCTAATAAAACAATCTCCCATAATACAAGAAGGAAAAAAGTGAGAAAATAAATTAGCCGTGATGAAAGAAATGACCAAAATAGTGACAAAAAAACAAGTGAAAAAGTAATAAAATCTCAACATTCCATTAAATGACTCACTTCTAGCCAA
Source organism: Cryptomeria japonica (assembly GCF_030272615.1). NCBI lineage: Eukaryota > Viridiplantae > Streptophyta > Pinopsida > Cupressales > Cupressaceae > Cryptomeria > Cryptomeria japonica. Next base: position 86,656,647 of record NC_081412.1, read on the forward strand.
ATTAAATAATAAATATAAATATTTACTTACACATAATATATTTGATATTTTAACTAATATTAAATATATTAATTATATATTTTAATATATTTTTATTTAAAAACGTATATTATTAAAAACATAATGTATAATAATAATGTACAATTTTATATATTTAAAGCACAATTAAATGTTAAACATATCATATATGCACAACATTAAAAAAATTAATTAAAAAAAAATTTAATAATTATATTATACAAAACATGAATATAGTTTTAAAAACTAAGCTCCCGTTAAAAGCCATGATAATAAAGTAAGTTAAACCAATGATAACAAACTTAGAACATTTGACCACTTGCAATAAAATCCAGCGATATAGAGGAAGTTGGTATGGGGAAAATGCCCTTCTAAATATCTAAATTCTGCTAACCTTTGAATGTTTTGCAAGTTGTTTACTTACCGTACGATTAGCCAACGTATGTTCCCACCGTCACTCTGCAAATAGATCTCTAGCTATTAACTAAATGCCATGTGTCTTTCGCGAACGTGTCCCTGTAGTCACATTTACTCGACATCGTATACGAGAAGCTACAGTTGTTATTTGTTACATTTCAATCTCTGTAGTGTGTACTAAGAAATGCGGAATTTATATTATACAACTAATATCACTCTTTTAATAAGAAATACGGAAGCCCTTGCGTCTGCCACCGTGATAATTGTATCCTCCAGTTTTAAAAGCACAACGATTGATGTGAAATGTACGAGATGCGTGTGCCGAGAAACTGACAAAAAGAAATCCGACCAATAAAAACGAGATGCGTGTGAGGAGGCGTCCCTGCAGATGACGGTGACGGTGAAAACAATAGATGCACACGATTCTCCCAATCGTCTTGCATGCTGTATTGAGGAGGCTGAACCGTCGATCCATAAAAATCAGCTCGTCCATTTCATAGTAGGAGACGCCTTCGGCGTAAAAATAATCCCCTTATAATTTTCAGTAGAAACAATTATTTATAATAATATAAATTTTGAATATATTAATATATAATATAAATTATTCAATATCTAATTAAAGAACAAATAAATATGATTTATATAATATTTACTTAATTTCAATATTATATATTAAATATATACATAATAAATATTATATAGTGAATATATAAAAAATATTAAATGTTAAATATATAAATATAAAATATGTATTAATATATATTAAATATAAATATTGTTGTGGTATATCTTTTTTCAATAACTGTATCCCTCATTGCAATAAAGTGAATAAATCACAATTGTAAATAAGAAAATAATGTATACACCTAAAAATGGTTTGAAGATAATTAATTAAATAAGCAATTATTTAATTAATCCCTCCTCCCCAATTTAATTGAATTTACTAAGCAATTTGATTAAATCTCTCATTCATCTACTTATTAATAAATCTAAGGATTTATTTAATAGGTTCATTTCACCCCTTTAATTAATTAATTCCCTCCTTCAAAATCATTTCTTCTAAATCCCCTAATTAATTAAAACAAATCAAATCATGAGTTGTTGAAATTAATTAGCCTTTTCCTAATATTTGAATTTTTAAATTCAAATTCTCCTAACTTCTACCACTCCTAAACCTAACCATTCCTAAACCTAACCCATTCTACCTACCACCTTGTCCCCTTTCATCCAACATCTTCTAGAACCTTGTGACACTTGTCACTAAGTGTTCCCTTTCATCCTACATCTTCTAGAACCTTTGTGACACTTGTCACTAAGTGTTCCCTTTAATCCAACCCCCTTTGCCAACCTCCTCCAATTTAACCATTGATATCTTCAGATCAATCTCAACTGTTGATTCATGCCAACTCATCCCCAGCCTTGGAAAATCCTATAAATAGACCTCATTTTGAGCAATATGGATCCCATCTCATTCGTAGCTTAAGCATTGTTAATATAGGCATCTAGCTTCTAGTTTATCAGTTTTAGCAATGTTATCATGCTCATTTTAGCTTAATTGCATCTTCATTCTAGTTAATTTTCTAGATCAATCAATGCATTCATATAGCTTAATCATGCTATTCTTACTAGATCATGTATTTTCAGCATTCAAATCCTCCATCTACGTGTAGTCAAGTCACTAAATTTTGCATCATTTGATCTGAGAGCATTTTTCATACTCGTATTTACTAGGAGGCATTAAGTCGATTAGCTATGGTTTTACATGTCTTTGATTTAAATCTTCTAACCATGCTTGTAATGATTTATTGAGTGCATTGTGGTTGCACATACAGGTACACTTCACAATACACAACATTTTGGCGCCCACCGTGGGGCCGAAATCATCATTTTCAGCCTCCCAAGCTTCCTCAAACTTCATCTCTGTCGGATCAGAATCAGACTGTCGTACGGGTTGCCTTTCTGGCTTGTACGAACTTCCTTTTAGTCTCGTACGATACCTCATCTTGACTCGTACTAGGTATAATCCCGACTCGTACGAGATTTTAAACTGCAAATTCTTGTCTCGTACTATGCTGATCCTATGTCGTACGAGTTTATTTTCACTGTTGTACGATAGCTAAATCCTTTTCGTACGAATTTCTGCTTTGAAAATTATTTACTCGTACTAGGTTGATTCTGTCTCATACGAGTCTGTTTTTCTCTCTGTGCAAAGTTTAATCCTCTGTCGTGCTAATTGCAAATTTGTGTCGTACGAGTCTTTGGTTCTGTGATTTTTTGAAAAAAACTACAAATTAGAAATTTCAAATTTGTCTATATGTCGGTAATCTGCGTTTTTGAAGGCTTTCTGGTCATTTCTAGCCCCTAAGAGTGCAAGCTAAGCCCTTTGAAAATTGCATCTAGAACTCTTGGAGACCTTTCCAACGAGCTAAACGACTCGTAATTTCGAGACCCGAGTAGAAAGTTATGCCTATTTGAAGTTAGGCTAAAATTTCATAGTTCAGATCACTAATGTTAATCTCATTATGTCTATGAGATGTTTGCAGCCTAACTCTTTTCTTGCAGATACGCTTGTCAAAGACAAATTCAAAACACAATCATGACTACTAATGGATCTATTTTGCAGGTTGCCTAAGGATTCAACAAAAACTTTGTGTATTCTTTAAGATTTTTAGGCACACTTCAATTTGGGCTTAAAGAAATGAACTATCATGTCTTATGTGCTTGTGATGATAGGCGAGTATGCTCTCACCTTCCTTAGGTGACCAGAAAGCTAGACTCATCTTTTTGTTTTCAATAGTGCATATCTTTAGCGGGCCTGTCACAGTGGGAAAAAGTAATCACCCTATGAGAATGACCCAAGTGAGTACAGCTGGACCTGAGCATTCCAACTCACTATAATAAATAGGTCTCTGATGATCAAAGTCTCAGAGGATGGGATTATTTGAGTCTTCTCTTTGAGATCTCTTATATCGGGCATTTTGTAGGGCCTCGCGGTCTTAATCACGTTTACGTGACTACAACTTGTTTCGGTACCTTGTCAGACTATAGGCCTCAATCATGCTTGCGTGACTTCAAGGGGTAATTTCAAACGGAATTCTTGACTAAGAACTATAAAAATAGAAGCTACCCGATTCACCTCCGAAAGGGTGATAATCTTTGTGCAAGAGAGATAGTAACTCTCCCAAGACACTTGCCATATCGTGCCCCCATTAGCGTTTGGAGTCGGATAATACGGCGTTGAGAATCCATTGCGTGAGACTCAGCGACCGTATTTTGATTAGCTATTGGGTGTGTACCTAAGTCAGCAAGCAAAGGTTTTCATTCTCAGCCAACTTTCTTAGGGTTTAGCTTGATTGGAGTCATTTATCACATCGTGTGTTTGCTGTGTATTCATCCCTAAATTGCAAAATCAGACACTTAAAACTAAAAAAAACCAAAGTAAAACATCAAAATTCAGCGATCAAAACTCAAACAAGCAAACACTTTTTATAACTGCTCAAAGACCTATCGTACTAGTCAGGAGTCTTTGTCGTACTGCTTGATCTTCTGTCGTACGAGTCAAGGTTCTATGTCGTACGAAAAACTGCTTTTCACATGAAGTCACTAGTCTGTCATTTTGTCTTGTATCTCTTGTCATCCTATGTTGCATAATCTGTCGTATGAAACTCTGTATTTGTTAGTCCAGAACTATGTCTTACATGCCTGGTTTCAACTTTGTCATTTCTACTTGATCAATTTGCAATAAGCATAAACACCTGTTATCTGTCAATCTGTGCTTAAATTGTCTGCTTGGTTTGCTTGGTCAAGTTATCACTCGTCAAAATCAGACTTTAGAACATAAACACCTTAAGATTTTCAAAGTGCTTACCCCCAACAAGTTCAAGATCTAAACATCTCAAAGTGCACTATCACCCTCTTTGGTAAACTGATCACTCAAACATAGTTTCTCATCAGGATCAATCATCCTTTATCACAAAACTGAAATGTTTGGTCAGGATAATCTTGTCCCACATCGTAGGATAGATCATTCCTACTGGACTTGGTTCTTATCAATCATTATCATTGCACTCCTAAACTGAAGATCGAAAAACTTGCAAACTTTTAAACACTTGAATCCTCTTTTAGTGTCATATCACTCTATGGCCTTGAAATTGACTATTGATCACTTACCCAAAACAACTTTTAGACAATCAAACCCCTGAAATGGAAATAGGAACATTTGAAATAGTTGAAAATCATATCAACATGACATACCAAAGCAAAACACAAGAAGAAAACAGAACAAACCAACATATCAGAGCAATCAAACAAGTTCAAAATCAAAACCAAACTATGTTAAAACCTCACAAGGATTCAAACACATCTCAAAAGAAAGGTGGCTCTTTTATGCACCTCTTAAAGAGATCCCTAAAGGATTTGGCTAAAGAAGATCAAAATCGTGCACCCATGTCTAACAATGATCCATCCATCCATAAGTAAATTGACTCTCCAAAGGCATATATTCCTACACCTCCTGAAAGCTTGCAAGAACATTCCATAGCACCCTTGCCAAATAATGCATCTAGAGCTGAAGTTCCCCAAGAGATATCCATAATGACCATCAAACCTATTTCAGAGGATCCTATTCAAAGCTCATCTCCAAGAATTGATTCATTGCAACATCCCCATAGTGCTTCCTTGCAAATTGAAGTCCTCATTCATAGAACGCTTGTTAAACGTGTCCTGATAGATGGGGGAGCTAGCTTGAACATTTGCTCTATGAATCTTGTCCATGCTCTAGGCTATTCAGAAGATGCAGTTGAACCCCAGAAAAAAGATCAAAATCAAAGCACGTAATGAAGAAGAGCATTCATCTAAAGGAATGGTGATATTACCCATGACAGTGGGACCTTTGCAGAAGGACACACCATGCCAAGTTCTAGACGTGGACCTACCATACAATATACTCTTGGGGAGACCATGGATACATGACTTGCAGGCTGTCACATCAACCTATCATCAATGCTTAAAATTTCCATACAATGGACAAGAAATCACAATATCAGCAGACTCAAATCCATTGCAGTTTTATAATAATCTGAAATCAGCTCAAGAGATCATTGTTTCACATAACAGAGAGGCAGCATCTTCAAACAAGGAACAATCATTTAAATCAATTTTGTCAAACATGGAAGAATAAATGCAGCTGGAAGATCAAGGGAACAGAGAATATTTGCTCTCATGGAAAAACAAGCAAGAGCAACTTCAAATTCAGAGGGATGAAGAAGCAGATATAGTAGTCGATGTAGTTCACATGTATGCAGAACAAACATTAGGAACTAGCCTACTTGAATCAGAATCACATGCGACTGACATGGACTTAACTGAGGACGATCAAGATTTTCTTATACGAGGTCATTCTGACGAGAGTATCATTCTAGACATCGACATACATACTGAAAGCCTTGACATCTTTATCATGACCCCTGATATCTTTGAAACTATTCAACCTGAAGATCTATTATCCTTAAGCTATCCTGAACCTATGGACTGGGAAAATGAAGAACATACTGTCATTGATACCTTACCTAATGACCATGCCATATCCTTATATCTTGATGAAATCAAACCCGCAACAACTTTCACCAGGGATTCTGCTAACATATCATCCAGTCAAATGGATGTCAAATCTCCTAGTCGCAAAAGTGAAAATCAAGAAAACAATATCAGGTCTAATGCTGAAAACCATTTACTGGCAACATTAGATCGAAAAATAGTAAAAATAAAGGACGCATCTAACGGTGAAAACCTCCTTGAGGCACCGGAAGATGGGAGATTTGACACCTTACTGAAATGTTATCAAGAGAAGTTATCTATCATAATAGCATTAGCAAAGGCAGTTATTATTAGCACAACTTATCTACATCCAGCAGCTTCTCTATAAAAACTAGCAAGGCAGAAATACTTGAAACCATTCAAAAGATGGCAAATCAACTTTACCTAGTCATAAACAGATGTTCCAGGGTTTGATCCATATCTTACAATACATCACCCGAATATCAGTCCAAGAGCAAGCATCAATAATGGAACACAACATCGATCAAGAGCAAGCATCAATAAAGGAACAAAACATAAATCAGGAGCATGCATTCTATTTATCAAAATGGCTGTAGAATGGAACATAAAACAACTTCAAGTCTTTGGAGACTCTCAACTTGTCATTAATCAAATCAATGATGACTATCAAACAAAAGATGACAAACTCATGCCTTACAAAAAGATGGCAGATGATTTCAAGAAGTACTTTGTAGAAATAACTTTTGAACAGATCCCAAGAAATGATAATAAAGTAGCACACGCCATGGCTACACTTGCTTCTCTATTGCAGACACAGGAAAATCAACAGCATTATGAATTCCTGGTTGAAGAGTTGTTTCATCTCGCCTATAATTGTCCTAATTCCCAAACCATCTGTCAACTTATTGGACACGATTCCTCCCGCTATGGCCAAACTTACACATACTTGAAAGATAATATCCTACCTCCTGACTTAACCAAGAACCAAAAGAGAAACTTTATTCACCAATCCTCTCATTATACTCTCGTCGTGGATACCCTGTATAAACGACGTCTAGACGGTACTCTCTTAAGATGTCTTGAACAAGAAGAATTTGAGAAGGCCTTACATGAAGTCCATAACGACATTTGTGACACTCATTCAAGTGGTCTTACTGGTGCAGGAGCACCTAACCCAAATATAAACCATGAGTTTAAAGATCATGTCATGAATCATTTCACTAATATTTGAGTTTATATGGTCATTTTAATGTATTTTGAGTCATTTTGTGAAGCATTGTAAGACATTTGCTCAAGATGTGTATTTGCATCCTAATATGGTCTAGGAGGTCACGTTGTGAAAATATGTCCATGGAAGGTTAAATAGGATGTAAAATTTTGTTTTGAGTCCATCTAAATGTATTTCAAGTGCACAAGCAAAGATTAGGGGTCATATTTATCAAAATGTCAAAATTGTGAATTGTGTCAAAAATGTTGTCAAGCACAAATTGCATTATAAAGTTGCAAACCAAGGATGTAAATGGTCTTGGGTAGTTGTAACTACCATATGGATGTTTGAAGGTTATAAAAACCATCATTTGGTTGAATCCAATGGGTGTGTGTAAGATTGGAGGAAGGAAATGAATAACGTTTGAAGTTTTTACACACTCCACATTGTTTTCTGGGTATTGCAGTCTGATCATTCACATTTTTCATTATGAAAAATCATTTGTATCAATTGTAAATGTATTTCATATGATAATGGAATGAGTTAAATTTGTTTTCCCTTTGGTTTCATTTAATTTCAATCAGTTTGAAGCAAGTTGTGCAAGATTTGGTGAAAACTGTCAAAAAACCCTCCAAATTGGGGTTTGTGGAGAGTTTCACTAAAATATTTTGAATGCACCATTGGAAATTGTTGTAACTTTGGTGTTTGATGTAGGGTTTAATTATCTTTCAAATTAATTAAGTTTAAATGTGATTGGGTAAGTATTCCATGAGATATTTGATGCCCTAGGTGGACTGGGAATGCAAATTTCTTGTTTTTTCTGTAACAGCCAAAATGGTCTCGGTGCAGAGACCATAATTCGTAACTCCACTGTTGGATTGTTCTAAATTTTGGATATGGTTTTAGAAACCTAGGTTTCTATAGTCTCACTAGAGCGAACTTCCAAATATGCTCGAGTTTGAAAGTTATTAATAACTGAGTACGGGTATATCAAACTGTCATTTACTGGGACAACATAATGCATTGTTTGGGTCTTGAATAATGTTTAAAGGGTTATAAATGATATGAAAGATTTGATATTGGATTGGTTGGTTGATATTAATCTTTTTTTAGATGCCTAAAACATATCAAGGTTGAATATTGATGATTATTTTGGGTCATTGAGCACCCTAGGATTGGGACTTCATGGTTGATTTGGGGTTCTTGGTTGGTTTTTCATGATGCTCTGCATCAAATTGGTATCAGAGCCCAACAAAAGATCTGGGCTAGGAAAGTTGTTTATATTGTATTTTTTTGCAGGTGTTGGATCCACCTAACTGTAGAGGAACAGGTTGAGGAGAGAACCTGGCTGTGGTTGCCAAAAGACTAGGGAGAGAGGAAAAAGAGACTCTTAGGTGAGGCAAAGGAAGTGTGAGTTTGTGTGGATGCCTGAGGAACACCTTGAGTTGCAGCCATTGGATACTCCATGGATGTGAGTAGTTGAGAGGATGATTACCTTTTTGAAGTTGGTAGTAGCAGCATGAGGATAATGAGAGAATGATGAAAGGAAGAGGCAGAGATAAAGATGAAGACAAAGACAAAGTTTCAATCCAAGACACAAGATTTTCTTGCAAGTTGTTTCCAAGGGACTTGGAAAGCTTTCAAGGTTGGTAGTATGGTGCAGGAGCACCTAACCCAAATATACACCATGAGGTTAAAGATCATGTCATGAATCATTTCACTCATATTTGAGTTTATATGGTCATTTTAATGTATTTTGAGTCATTTTGTGAAGCATTGTAAGACATTTGCTCAAGATGTGTATTTGTCTTCCTCTTCCTGGGTGGTGTACTGCATGAAACTCCTCTCTGAACCTGCGTTAATGTGCCCTTTGAACCTGCATTAATGTGCCCTTTCGAAAAAACTCATACGCTTGGGCTATTATTGGTCGACTATGGAACGATATTCTTTTAAGATGTCAAGAACATGCAAACAATGTCAAATCCATGGAAATTTGATTCATGCACTAGCACAAGAACTACATGCTTTAACGACATCTTGGCCTTTTTGTCAATGGAGACTTGATCTAGTAGGAAATATAAATCCTTCTTCATCTAATGGACACAAATTCATCCTGGTAGCTACTGAATATTTCACAAAATGGATTGAAGTTGTACCTCTCATCAATATCACAGGAAAACAAATTGCTACATTTATCTTGAACTATATCATCTGTCGCTATGGAATACCAATGACCATTATCACTGATAATGGGCGACCATTCAAGAATCAAGATGTACAAGAGCTATGTGAGAAGTTCAAAATCCAGCACAGATTCTCCACACCATATTATCCACAGGGAAATGGGTAGGCAGAAGCATCTAACAAAACTATCTTGAAAATTCTTAAAAAGACAGTGAATGATGGTAGGAAAGATTGTCATATCCAACTTGTAAAGCGGAAAATCGCGATCGAACCCTAGTTGCTCTCCCCTCTTCCAACTCCGAGGAGAGAGAAGGGAGATCACTAGGGTTGATGGTTTTCACTTAAGGGAGAGACTTTACATTCAAAAGAGGGGTTGAAACCCACAAGATCCAATCCCACACAATGCAAGATTGGATGCTAAATGTGTTTCAAGGGTTGTGATAGCAAGGATACCCTCTTTTGTAAAGAATGTAGATAGAAAGATTGAACTAGGAATGCATAGAAAGTGAGAAAGATTCACTTATAAACTGAGTTAGGGATATGATATGAAGCTGCGGACCTGGAATTAGCAGTAAAATGTCGATACGGCGCTGTCCTGCAAATTTGAGAAAAAGTTGACGGGAGGATGGCACCCGGCGTGCACACGGTCCTCCGAAAAATCTGCGAAACGAAGGGGGATCCGTTCGTCTCTGCACAAGGATTCCAGATCTTCAATTTCAGCCGCGTACCTGCAACCTACACATAGAAAAGCGAAGACGATTGGGGGGTTAGGGATTAGGGGTTTGCCCTTAGGTCAAACTCCGGTTTTGGAATTAACCAAGAAATGAGAAATGCTGTAAATGTAATGTAAAACAAAGTACTAATACCTTGTTGTAAGGATGTTTGTATCCTTATCTGCGAAGGTATAGATGTTGTTGTTTGTTGTATTGTTGTATGTTGTATGTAGCATGTAGTATGTGATCTCCTCTTCAATGGTTGAATCCTTGTCTTGAATGCAACACTTAGCCTTGAATGGAGACTTAGAATGATCAATTGCTTGAAAGAATGCTTGAATGCTTGAATGCTTGAGTATAGTTTCCACGCTTTTTCCCTCATATCGAATGAAAGAGGAAAATGTAGTTTATATACTTGTCAATTAGGGCTGATAGACTGATTTTCCCGACCTTAGGCCGACCAGGAAAGTTTATTTTCCAAATTGCAAACAAAAGGACCCGAAGCCCCATAGGAGACCGGGCCCAAAATAGGGCTAGGGACTAGAGCGCTGGGCGCCATGGTCCTGGGGGACCAGGGCGCTGGGCGCTCTGGTCCCACCTCCCGAGACAACAGGGTGCAAGGAGGATCAGGCCAGGGTGCTGGAAAAAATGCAGTTTTTGATGTCATGGACAAGTTTCGGGGTCTCCATTCAAGTTCAGTGTTGCGTCGCCATCGTGAAGACCCAAATGCGGTCAAAATTGCAAGTGTCGCAATTTTAGGACGCTACATTTAGCCCCCACTTTAGTGGGAGTATAAGCGTATGCTCATACTTCTGGTAAAGTACAAGGAAACAACATTGAAAAACTTTCACCACGTCAAGGAGGCAAGATACACCAAGCCCCCAGTGGACTAAGGATCTTACGACTTCGATTGACAAGGTAAAAGGGAAGATCACGAGGGAGAACCATGACTGTCAGTAGCAAGGTTCCCTCACTATGAGTCATGCCAGAAAGATATCAAAAATTTTCAAGGCAAGGTTAAATTTGCCAAGAAATTTTCAAGTATCTTGAAAAGATATGAACGGGATGTATGCCCCCCTACGTTAAAGCGGTCGCACATGCCTCATCGGGGGTGATTGCTTTAAGGTAGTGATACATATAAGAATGAGAAGGGAAAGGAGCACGTTATCGCAAGGATTTAGCCCCCAAGTGTGAGATAAGCCCAAGGATAATAGACACAAAACGCAAAGCACAAAGTGACTTCGCTTTCCTCGGGGTCAGTATGCTGTATGATAATTCATGTATATCATATGTATGTATGCATAATTGTTCTTCATTCCCCAATCAAGGAAGGTCACCTAGAAGAAGGGAACACATGTGTCTTTTGAGTCAACATGAGAGAGACCAAAAGAGATCTCAATGTTTTGCATCGTCCTCAAGTAGACAACACTAAGGACAACAAATAGAAGAATGAGAATAACACATAGAAGAAGTAACGAAAGAAAGAGAGGAGGAGAGAATCTGCTATGCTAATGAAACTAGTCTAGCATGTCATCTACCCCCCGATCTTGCTGATCAATGTTTCGGGAAGGTAGGGAACACGCTAGAGGAGGAACATCCAACACAGCAGATGGAGCTATCACAAGATCCAAACAAGGGTTATGTTCATGTTCCGAGCCACATTGTTCTTGTCGAGGAGCTAGGATAAGTGCTTTAGAAAATTCATTAGATAAATGGTTATCAATATCAACAAGTTCATATTCACTATCAGAATGAACAGGAGTAACATTTGCATCATGAATAACATTTTCATCTATATCATCATCAAGATTTATAAAAATAGGATCTTTAACTCGCACAGGATCAAGACCATCATGCATCTTATGTTTAGGAGATTTCGGCTCAATCGTCGGCTGAGGAGAAAATGGAATAATGCTTGTTGAAGGTGTTTTCGGGGATTGCAAAGTTTGAGCTCTAAGACAACGCTTTCGCCGGCGTTCACGTGCAGAACGATTTCGTCTAGTCTTAATAGGAAGTTGAGAAGATTGAGGAGGAGGAATGTTCTCATCCTTATCACTTGAGTGTTTAGGTTGTGGTCTCTTAGGTTGAATAATAGGAGAAGAGGAAGGTCTCTTCTCTCCATAAGAGGAAGGAGGAGGAACTGCTCCATATAAGGGAGGAATATTTTGTTTAGGAAGGAGACCAAGTCCATCATGATGAGGAGGTATAGGTCTACTTTTAGGAAGTTTATTAGATATAGGCATAGTCACATCCATAGGAATGGGTTGGGAATATTCTTGAGGAAAGACATTAGTTTTATCTTTCAAAGGAAGAACTTCCTTCTCAAGAATGATAGGAATATCAAGTTTGGGTGTTCTAGGTTCGCTTAGAGATAGGATCATATCTTTTTTCCACTTTTGATAAGATTTGAAAAGATGATCACTTCGCGGTGGAAGAGATTGGAATTGTTTAGGCCAAAAGCAATCAATAGGAACATTAGAAGTTCTTTCAGCAGGTTTAAAGAGACTATGATTGACAGTAACAACTTCACCATTATGGGGAAATTTCAAACACTTGTGAATAGGAGAAGCAATAGCTTTCATGGAAGATAGCCAAGGATAGCCAAGCTTCACACGAAATTGTTCGGAAGATGGAATAATAGAAAAGTTCACATCAAGGGATTTGTTATGGACCTCAATAAGTAATGTAATAGAACCAATTGCAGGAGAAGAAAATGCATCAAATAGTTTCACAACCACATCTGTTTTGTCATAGATCACTTGATTCAATTGCAAAGTAAAAAGAAATTCTTCAGTAATGATATTAACCATACAAGAAGGATCAATAAGCACCCCACGACAAGGTGTGTTCTTGACTTTTGCAACTATATATAAAGGACCATCAGGTGCCCTGATAGTTTCACTAGAATCAAATGTGATGGAAGGTTCTTTAGGGTTTTCTTGCTGCTCTACAAAGTTAATCACATTCGGAGTCATAGACACAAGACCATCAGATGAAAGAGAGGAATCATTAGCCTCAATCACATTAGAGGTATGAGAAGGTAATGGATCAGTAAAAATTTGAAGATTTTGGTTAGGAGGAGCTACAGATGTGTTGCCTTTATCATTCACGCCAGAAACAGAGATAGTATTATTATCAATCAAATCTTGAATTTTACCCTTTAAAGCAAAACATTTTTCAGTATCATGCCCAGGTTGACGATGAAATTGACAAAAAGATTTGTTATCAAAATAAGGTGAATTAATCTTTGCAGGATCAATTTGCCTTATAGGAGGAAGAGTAAGCACATTTTGTTCCAATAACTTATTCATAATACTATGCAATGATTCATTCAAAGGAGTAAACTTTCTTTCTCTCTTGAAAAACTTAGAAATAGGAGACACACCTGATGCTGCATTCACATTGTTGTTGATGATGTTTTCATTGAATTTAATGGACTCTCTGTTCGGTTTAAACTTCCCAAATGGTTGTTGACTGCTATCACCCTTATCACTCGGAGTCATAGGATGTGATTGTTCCATTTGACTCACAGTCAGTTGATAATTGTGAAGAGTTGTGCACAACTGTTGGAAAGAAGTAAACTCAGAAAACAAGAGTTTGTCTCGAATATCTTTTTGTAAATTAGAAATAAAGACTCTTTGAATATCATTGTCAGGCACTGGAAAAGAAATTTGAGCATACAAATGCTTATATCTACCAATGAAATCAGTCACTTTTTCTTTAACACCTTGTTTGCAATGCATTAAATCAATCAAAGTAACTTTAGGACTTATATTGTTTTGAAATTGTTGAATGAAAGCATTTGCAAGTTGTTCAAAAGAAGTAATAGAATAAGAAGGCAACGAGCAATACCATTGTAAGGCTTTGTCTCTTAATGTTCTAGTAAACAATTTTGCAAGCAACCTTTGGTCATAAGCAAAATCAGTACATATTGTTTGAAAGGTCTTAACATGTGTTAGAGGATCACCCTTACCATTATAAAGCTCCAAATGTGGAATTTCAACATGTTTAGGGGGAATAGCTCGAACAATATCAAGAGAAAGTGGGCTCGCAACATCAAATGTGGGCACACTAAACTTAGATTGATTCATAGAGGCAATTTGTTGCTGTAAAGAAGAGACAGTTTGTGCAAGATTGTTAATGGTCGCTTCAGTCGAAGAGTTCATATTAGACGTGTTGGATTGTGATGGATGTGTTATGTTATTGAAAGAAGGTAGAGAGTAAGGTGGTGGGACACTATGATAGTTAGTCATAGGAGATGATTGGATAGGAGGAACACTACAAGGAGGAATGGAATGATTAAACGAGTTGCCCCCTTGCATCATGTTCATTTGTGGTGATATAATAGGAACACTCATTGAAGGAATGAATGAAGAAGTTGGATTGAATGAAGGAAGAGGGTTAATTGAAGAAGAGGGATTGCCCCCATGACTGGTGATCATAGGAGGAATGTCTTGTGTTGAAGTAGTCATTATGTTTGATGTAAAAGTAGGTATACTAGCAATAGGAATCGTCAAAGGAATAGAATGATTGTCTTGAGTAGGAGGTTGTGTATAACCTAAGGTTTCGGCACAACTCTTCATAGGCATCACATTTGAATCCACAATGTGTGCAATACCACGCAAAATATCAATTCCATTCTTATCACTTTGAAGCATACGTTTTAGACCCTCAATTAAAGGAAGAGCTTGACTATCAGGGTATTCTTGAGACATCCATTGTCGAAAATCGTCAAATTGGTTATCCAATTTTGAAAGTTGTTCTACAGAAACCTCATGGAGAGCTTCTTCATCATTAAGAGGATTAGAGGAATTACCCATGTCCTCGTTAAAAAGACCATTCAAATTAGGTTCCATCTCCTCAGTAATTAAACCTTGGAAAGACTTAATTCTAAGGCTTCGTCTAACGGGAATAGTGTAAGTAGGGCTTATTGTTGTAAAACTCATGCACTAAAGAAAGAGAGAAGATTTTGAATTTTGAAGGTAGCAAATTTCAGTAAAGCCAGCCAATCTTCCAGATTTAAGCTGTTAAATACAATCAGGACAATCTCCCGAAATTTTGGAAAAAATGTCCGGGACCGTGGCGCTCAGAGTGCACACGGTCCTCGCAACTTTTTTTGAAATTTGCAGGGATGAAAGTTATGATGATTTTACAGCTAACCTGAAAAAATTGAGTGATTTTACGATCTGTAGATAGGCCAAATTAAAGTTGCAATTTCAAAATTGAACCCTACCAAGATTGTCAAAAAATGCAAAATTTGAATTTTGAAAAAGAGAGGGAAACTGAAATTTTGAATTTTATGATTTTAGAGGGAATACCAAAAGCAATGCAAGTTTTGAAATTTGAAGGTTGACTCAATTTCACGCAAAATTCAATTCTGAAAGCGGAAATCAAAGTTGTTGTAATTAAGCACTTAATTTCAAAAGTCACAAATTGCAAAAATTTGAATGAATTATTGAAATTTCGAATGAATGATAACACACTTTTCAGATTTAGGACAGTAAGAAACACAATTTTGACACAAATTTCAATTTCAACAATTTTTGAATGATTAGAAGCCTTAATCCAAGCAATCGCTAGACCAACTTTGACTGTAATTTTAAAAGTGTTAGAATTGATAAAATCAGCCAAAATTCTGGATTTTAGCAGAAAAATACAGTAAGATCTAGCTCCCGAAATTTCAGAAAAAATGTCGGGGACGATGGCGCTCGGAGTGCACACGGTCCTCGCAAATTTTTTCCAAATTTTCAGGGATGAAAGATATTATGATTTTATTGCGGAATCCAAAGTTACAGTTGATTTGGAGATGTTTTGATTAGTGAAATTGTCGGACAAAGGTTGAATCAAGAGGGTTTCAAAAATTAGGGTTTTGACACTTAACCACTTAATTTTCAAAATTAAAGCACAAATATGAATTGATAATTTGTAATAGAAGGGCAGATCTGAAACAAGCATCAACAATTAAACATTTCACAAGTTTAATTACTTAAAAAGAAAATTTTGGGTTTTTATGCAATTAACCTCTAAAATTTTGCAAAAAGATCAAACATGGAAATATAATCAAGGAATCCAATTTTTAGATCTAATTATGAATAATCAGAAAGGATGTTCACGTCGGGTTCACCAAAATGTAAAGCGGAAAATTGCGATCGAACCCTAGTTGCTCTCCCCTCTTCCAACTCCGAGGAGAGAGAAGGGAGATCACTAGGGTTGATGGTTTTCACTTAAGGGAGAGACTTTACATTCAAAAGAGGGGTTGAAACCCACAAGATCCAATCCCACACAATGCAAGATTGGATGCTAAATGTGTTTCAAGGGTTGTGATAGCAAGGATACCCTCTTTTGTAAAGAATGTAGATAGAAAGATTGAACTAGGAATGCATAGAAAGTGAGAAAGATTCACTTATAAACTGAGTTAGGGATATGATATGAAGCTGCGAACCTGGAATTAGTAGTAAAATGTCGATACGGCGCTGTCCTGCAAATTTGAGCAAAAGTTGACGGGACGATGGCGCCCGGCGTGCACACGGTCCTCCAAAAAATCCGCGAAACGAAGGGGGATCCGTTCGTCTCTGCACAAGGATTCCAGATCTTCAATTTCAGCCGCGTACCTGCAACCTACACACAGAAAAGTGAAGACGATTGGGGGGTTAGGGATTAGGGGTTTGCCCTTAGGTCAAACTCCGGTTTTGGAATTAACCAAGAAATGAGAAATGCTGTAAATGTAATGTAAAACAAGTACTAATACCTTGTTGTAAGGATGTTTGTATCCTTATGTGCGAAGGTATAGATGTTGTTGTTTGTTGTATTGTTGTATGTTGTATGTAGCATGTAGTATGTGATCTCCTCTTCAATGGTTGAATCCTTGTCTTGAATGCAACACTTAGCCTTGAATGGAGACTTAGAATGATCAATTGCTTGAAAGAATGCTTGAATGCTTGAGTATAGTTTCCACTTTTTTTCCTCATATCGAATGAAAGAGGAAAATGTAGTTTATATACTTGTCAATTAGGGCTGATAGACTGATTTTCCCGACCTTAGGCCGACCAGGAAAGTTTATTTTCCAAATTGCAAACAAAAGGACCCAAAGCCCCATAGGAGACTGGGCCCAAAATAGGGCCAGGGACCAGGGCACTGGGTGCTCTGGTCCCACCTCCCGAGACAGCAGGGTGCAAGGAGGATCAGGCCAGCGTGCTGGAAAAAATGCAGTTTTTGATGTCATGGACAAGTTTCGGGGTCTCCATTCAGGTTTAGTGTTGCGTCGCCGTCGTGAAGACCCAAATGCGGTCGAAATTGCAAGTGTCACAATTTTAGGACGCTACACAACTAAACCCTGCTCTATGGGCCTATCGCACCAGAATCCACACACCAACAGGTGCCACACCTTTTTCTCTTGTATATGGATCAGAAGCCATATTGCCAATCGAAGTAGAGATACCCTCTCTACGTGTATCACTAAAAGGTCTTATCCCAGATGAAGAACAAAGAGTATCTAGACTACAAGAGTTAGAACTGATCCATGAATGCAGACACAATGCCTTTGATCATCTAAAGGTATATCAACAAAGAATGTGTCGGAGCTATAATCATAAGGTCAAACCAAGAATATTTCAAGTTGGAGAACTAGTGCTAAAGGAAAATCCACGCAACCAGGCAGATCGAGAAAAGAAAGGAAAATTTGAACCAAACTGGTTAGGTCCATTTGTGGTCACAACATTATTTGGATCAGGAGCATATCATCTATCAACACAGGACAAAGATTAGCTTGAGGAACCTATCAATAGCATGCACCTAAAGAAGTTCTATGTCTGAAAAATCAGAAAAAAATAAAAAATAGTGAAAAATCATAAAAGTCAAAAACATGGAAAAATCAAAAAAATCAAAAATAAAAAGAGTGAAAAAGTAGAAAATCCAAAAAAAAATCAAATATCAGAAAAAGTGCAATAAAAACAGATGGTGAAAACCTGGCAAACAGGCGCTATCTGTCCGCTAGCTCTTCCATCTATTAGTTCATGCATTTTTTTTGTTTGCATTCCTTCTTCCATCAACGTTGACCATCATAAAGCCTTTATACATACGCAGACATCCCAGGTGGCTTCTTACCATGGTTTGGATCATTGGATATATCATAACGACTTTGTTTCTAGGCTTGGGGCAAAATCCTACACCTAGCTGGGGGCAAAACTTTTGATCAATTTTGATCTTAATCAAACAAGTAGACCAAACAGTTAGACAACTCTTATCAAGAGAAAATTGAGACACATCCAACGTTGAACACAAGATCAAACTATCAACTATCAAGCTATCATGAAGTCAATCTAAGCACATCACACACTTTTCAGTGGATAATATATTTTTGAATGATTGATTGTAACATGATTGTTCAACTTTTCTATATTGCTTTTCGCTATCATGATTTTTGAGTGACTCCAGGATGTCTTTGACTAGAGGAACAAGGAAGAAACATGATATTTTTCTTGTTTGCTATCTAAAAATTAATCATGAATATGTGCAAATTTGTCTCGGGACATGATCATCAGAATATCATTGAAGACATTTCTGATTTGCGTATTGAAATGATTAATACTGCCTGTTTTATGCAAACAACACTCAGGTCATCTCGCTTGAATTATACCTCGATGCTTGTGTTAACTTGCTCTATCAAAACCCAGGAAAATAGTGCTCAGGTCATCATGGTTTAATTATACCATCGATGTTTGCACTCACTTCCCATATTTCAAAAGCTCAATGATGACAAAAACGCAAAATAATCCAATGACTAGTCCGGTCATAGCTTTGCATTCTGTTGCATTTCATTTGCATTTTAGCTTGCATTTCATTCTTGCATGGATCCCAAAAGCTCCTTTTATCCAAGGTCAAATCTATCGCAGGAATCATCAAAGTATCATCACAAGTGTATACGCAATCAGAATGATGACTCATATCTTTCATGATATTATCGACCTAGCTCAAATCTTATGCTATCTCTCTCAACAGAACCAACAATCAGCATATCCAAAATATTTTTGCAACTTGATATCAACAAAATGTTAGTTCTTTATCTAATCAACCTTATCAAATCAAATCAATCAATCAAACATAATCAATTCTATCACGTCTTATACAAGATGTATCCTTTCTGAAACCGGACGATCTGATTCTGATTCATGTCTTATACATGATGTATCCTTTCTGAAACTAGACATTCTGATCATGTCTTATACAGGATGAATCCTTCTTGAAACTAGACGCTTTGATCATCGTTGTCTTATACAGGATGAATCCTTCCTGAAACCAGACTGAATCTAATCAATCGAGATTTTTCAATCTTACCAACCTAAGCAATCAAGCTAATTGAAGACCTCGCACTTTCATCAAACCACAGTTGCAGAAATCAAATCAAATCTATCGGGATATCAATCTCGCAAAACTCCAAAGATCAATTATCTCAATTGATCTCTCGAGGGGGCATCATCATACCAGGAATTTAGCAATCAAGAGCTGGGGCATCCTATCAAACCAATACCATCATCAAAATGAGATTATTCTTTGAATCAACGCGTCATCACACCTCGCTTCAAAGAGGGGCAAAATGTATACACCTAAAAATGGTCTGAAGATAATTAATTAAATAAGCAATTATTTAATTAATCCCTCCTCCCCAATTTAATTGAATTCACTAAGCAATTTGATTAAATCTCTCATTCATCCACTTATTAATAAATCTAAGGATTTATTTAATAGGTTAATTTCACCCCTTTAATTAATTAATTCCCCCCATCAAAATTATTTCTTCTAAATCCCCTAATTAATTAAAACAAATCAAATCATGAGTTGTTGAAATTAATTAGCCTTTTCCTAATATTTGAATTTTTAAATTCAAATTCTCCTAACTTCTACCACTCCTAAACCTAACCATTCCTAAACCCAACCCATTCTACCTACCATCTTGTCCCCTTTCATCCAACATCTTCTAGAACCCTGTGACACTTGTCACTAAGTGTTCCCTTTCATCCTACATCTTCTAGAACCTTTGTGACACTTGTCACTAAGTGTTCCCTTTAATCCAACCCCCTTTGCCAACCTCCTCCAATTTAACCATTGATATCTTCAGATCAATCTCAACCATTGATTCATGCCAACTCATCCCTAGAGTTGGAAAATCCTATAAATAGACCTCATTTTGAGCAATATGGATCCCATCTCATTCGTAGCTTAAGCATTGTTACTATAGGCATCTAGCTTCTAGTTTATCAGTTTTAGCAATGTTATCATGCTCATTTTAGCTTAATTTCATCTTCATTATAGTTAATTTTCTAGATCAATCAATGCATTCATATAGCTTAATCATGCTATTCTTACTAGATCATGTATTTTCAGCATTTAAATCCTCCATCTAAGTGTAGTCAAGTCACTGAATTTTGCATAATTCGATCTGAGAGCATTTTTCATACTCGCATTTACTAGGAGGCAATAAGTCAATTAGCTATGGTTTTTGTTGGTGTAAATAAATATTCATTTTGGATATTATTACACTTACTTAAGTTAACTTAGGATAATGCATCTCTTCGTAGTTTGGATTTGAGACACTTAGGGAAGTGTGCACATAGGGATAGAGCTTGTAGGAGAAATTCCACCTTTTGTGGTCTTATTTTGCTGTTACACTCCACATTCAGTGGGTCATCCACCTCTTGTGGAATATTATATTATTTCTCCTACCTACCCTTAGTATTTCTTACCTACCCTTGTTTCTCATTGAGCCACATGTCATATTTGTGTGCTCATACATCCATATGGCCTTGCCTATATAAGCAGACCTCTATTAATTGTATTGGTTAATCCAGTTGATCATTTTGCATATTGATGAGAATATAGTTTGTTCTTATCATTCTATTGTCTCTTTTATGCTTTTCATTGTGCCCTTGATCTTGGCAAAATCCTACATGGTATTAGAGCTTTTGGGGCTTCATTGATCAGTTTTTGGAGACATCGTGGAAGGCTTCTATTTTCGGATTTGGGGATCTTCATTTTTTGGGGGCATCATACAACGATTTGGACATCACCGTTGAATCCGGGAGGCCGTTTCCATGAATTTCGACTATAAAGTCGACCTATTTTGGTGAGAATTTTTTTTTCCCCATTTTGGCTATTATCGTACGGATTTCGAAATTTAAAAAAAATAAAAAATTATTTTACAAAAAAAAAAAAATCGAAAAAGTTGAAAAAAAAAAGCGAATAAAAAAAATCAAAAAAAAGTTGTTTGTTGCATTTTTTAGGGGTCCGCAGACCCCCCGTACTTTGTCGTACCCTGCGTTGCAGGTGTTGTAGGCGCTGCCCGTACCTGCCGATCTCCCCGCCGCCGTCTGTGCCTATACTCGCCACCGCCCGCGCCGGTACCTGCTGTCCCCGTTGCCCGCCGCCGCCTGAGCACCCAGTACTCCCCACTCGCCCACCGGTCTCTGCCTTTCGCAGCCGCCGGAGACTTCCGCAGGCTGCCGACGACACCAGTCCAGTCACCGCCTCCGACGACCGCTACGCAGACACCCAGTCAATAGCCGGGACCCCACCACGTGGCACACACATGTAGACCTCCGTACGCCATGTCACCCATGCCACGCAGTCCGTCCATACCATGCCACATCATCATCCATACTGCACAGTCATCTGCACAGTTAGCAGTCCGTATAGTACATACGCCCAGTCAGTAGGGAGGTGAAGTTTTTGCGACGGTCATATGACTGTCAAATTTAACATAGTGATTTTTTGATGTCAGCACCACATCAGCACTTTTTGAAATTTTTTTGACCCCTCTCCATTGGGCTTTTCAGTTTTGCAGTCCAACTTTGAAAGGCCATATCTTGCTCATTTTTGCTCCTTTTTTGGTGCAATTTTTTTTGAAATGGGCTAAAATTTTGTGATCTTCGCAGTGGTGTGGTTATTTTATGATTTTGGTTCATAGGTTTTTCATAATTTTTGGATTCTCTCATCTGTGCCTGTCCGATCCTCAATTCTGCAACTTCAAAGGCCTTGTTTGAGCTCATACGACCTCCTTTTCAGGTACCATTTTTTTTGAAAGTGCTTATTTTTTCATCTACTTTCAGAATCTATGATCAAATTTCAGAGATTTTGAGTGGAAATTGTACTTTCAGATATTGGTCTTATTTGGCCTATTAGGTACTTGTAAATTGATTGGATCTTAGTTAGATCTCTTGCATTATCAGTTTGAGACTCTTTTGGCCTTATTGAGGCAGTTGTAAAATTGTAAATCAGAAGTCCACTTTGCCATTTTTTGCAAGTGGCCCATTGTATACGCACTACTTATAAAGTGCCAAAATCATCACATTTGGGGGGGGGTTCTTTGATTGAGTGAATTTGGGGGGGTGTCTTGTGTGATTGTGCCTCTCATTGTGCTCTTTCCATTTGTGTCGCAATGAGTCCTAATAAATTTCCACCTTTAACTCCACATAATTATGCATCATGGAAAATTAAAGTATGGAGTAAACTAATGGAAAAGGGTCTCACACACTATATAGATGGAACAATAACAACACCACCTGATCCTAAGGTTGATCCAATTGCTCAATTAGAATGGCTCACAAAGAATTGCATGGCTCTTGAAACCTTACGCAAGTATGTATCAGATGACCTCATTTTTCACATTAAGAAGTGTAAAACAATCAAAGAGGCTTGGGATATGTTTCATAAATTGTATGGACAAGTTGATGAAATCAGAGGCTATCAGATTGACAATGAGCTCACCAACTTGGATCCCAAGAGTTTTAATACAATCCAAGATTATGTCACCAAAGCAAATGAGCTAAGAGAAAAGCTTAAGGATTGTGGAATTGACAAAAAGGATGCTCAGTTGATATTCAACTTGTTGGACAAGCTTGCACCAGAATATGCAGCATTTGTATCTAGCTTCCAAACTCATCGTTTGACAGTGGGGAGTTCTTATGTTATGCCTTCATTTGATGCTTTCACAGAAATGTTAATATTGGAACAATCTAAGTTGTTGAACATGGGGTTTCTCAAGTCTTCAAAGTCCAAGGCTTTGGTGGCAAATCAAGGGAATCAAGGAAGTCAAGGCAAAGATTCCAACAAGAAGAAGAAGAAATCTAAGTCTAAGCCACACTAGGAAAAAGGGCAATCATCCTCTCCATCACAAGGCGATTTTTCATCCTCTTCCAAGAAGGGGACACCACCTAAGAAGGATAAACCAACTTGTGCATATTGCAAGAAGTATGGTCATGATGAGCATCGATGCCACACAAAGCAAGTTGATGAGTTAACCAATCTTCTTAAGAAAAACAACATCAACTTGCCATCCGCCTACACAAAGAAGGATTCATCTCCTTCCACTTCCTCAAAGTCTAAGGGAAAAGGGCAAGCATTTGTGGCTACAACAGGTTCTTCACAACAATGGATACTTGACTCGGATGCCTCATATCACATGGGTTTTACAAAGGAGCAGTTTTCTTCATTGGAGCCATCTAAGGTACCTCACATTTACATAGGTGATGACGCACAAGTAGAGGTTGAAGGGAATGGTTCAATTGACATGGATGATGGAACATTTGAAAATGTTCTTTATGTTCCTAACTTGTTTACCAACCTTCTCTCCATCTACCAAATCACTCACTGTGGGAATGGGAAAAAGGTTGAGTTTACACCAGATTCAGTTGTGGTAAAGGAACTTGATGATGATGCCTTGGTAGAAGTGGGACAAGTCAATGACAACTCAAGGCTTTATTCATTCTCCCACTTTGTGCCAAGTTCACCTTCTAGGGCCTTGCTTACTCATTCAAATTCAGAAAGTAAGCTATGGCATGAGCAGTTTGGTCACCTCAACTACCACTATCTTCAGCAGCTAAGCACTAAAGACATGGTCATAGGTCTACCTCGAATCAGTTTTTCAGAGGGTGTATGTTCAGGTTGTTCCATGGGCAAGCATCCCGAAGAGAAGTTTGATAAAGAGAAAACTTAGAGAGCTTTGGAAGTTCTTCAACTTGTTCACAGCAATGTAGCAGGTCCATTTCCAGCACCTTCATTTAGTAAGGCTCGCTATGTTCTCACCTTCATTGATGACTACTCCCACTTCACTTGGGTCTACTTTCTCATTCATAAGAGTGAAGTATTTGATAGATTTCAGGACTTCAAGACTCGTGTGGAGAAGCAATCAGGAAAAGTGGTCAAGATTCTTCGCACAGATAATGGAAGGGAATATGTGAACAAAAGACTTGAGGATTTTTGTACATTTGAGGGGATTGATCTTCAGCATTCTATTGCATACACTCCACAGCAGAACGGGGTTGCAAAACGCAAGAATAGAACTCTCAAAGAAATGGCTAGCTGTATGATACATGCACGTTCTCTTGATCCCGCCTTTTGGGCAAAGGCTATCAGTTGCGCCACACATCCAGAATCGGGTTCCTCACAAAGATTTGCAAGGTATTACTCCTTTTGAGGCTTGGGCTGGTAGGAAACCAATTGTGAGACATTTTAGAGTCTTTGGGTGTCCAGCATGGGCTCACATACCTTCGCAGAAATGCAAGGCATTGGAACCTCAGAGTTGGCCTTGCATATTTGTTGGATATCCTGAGGGTGTTAAGGCATACAGATTGATGGATCTAGAGACACATGAGGTATTCATTGAGAGGAGTGTTCACTTTGAGGAAAGCTCTCCTAGCTTAGCCTCTCTACCTCCTCCACCTTCCTCCATTGTGGATAGTGATGTTAGTGATTCAGATGATGAGACTCCTTCAACTCCGACTCACAGGGTTACACCTCCGTAGGGTCCACTTGCAGTTGAGGAGCCTCGTTCTCCACCTCCACCTAGACCTCGTTGGGCTCAACAGACACTTGAGTCCGCAGGTTCTCTTGTTGGGGATCCTTCAGATACACAGAGAACTCGATCACAACATCAGGATCTTCGACATGCATTCATTGCTACCGCTTTCGATCCATAGACATTTAGGGAAGCATTAGGGGTTCCTGAGTGGGACCAAGCTATGGAGGTAGAGTATAGTTCCTTGATGAGGAACAACACATGGGATTTAGTCCATCTCCCTAAGGGGAGAAAGATGGTTTGATGTAAGTGGATCTATCGGACCAAGTTTGCAGCAGATGGTAGTGTGGATAAGTATAAGGCTCAGCTTGTTGCGAAAGGTTTCTCACAGGTTGCAGGTGTTGACTATACTGAGACCTTTGCACTCGTAGCCAAGATGAACTCCATTCGTTTGACACTTGCTATTGCTGCAACTCATGGTTGGGTTGTACATCAGATGGATGTGAAGAGTGCTTTTCTTCATGGTGATCTTGATGAGGAGATTTATATGGAGCAGCCACAGGGTTTCATCCAGGATACTTCCTTGGTTTGCAGACTACAGAAATCTCTCTATGGCCTTAAGCAGGCCCCCAGGGCTTGGTATGCCAAGATGGATTCCTTTCTTCTCTTTGCAGGGTTCACTAGGTGTCATTCCGATCCGAATGTCTACATTTTGCGACAAGATGACTCTCACTTGATACTTGTGCTCTATGTTGATGACTTGATCATTACAGGGAGTACTTCATCCATCATTAGCAGGGTCAAATCTGCTTTGCATGACAGATTTGCTAAGACTGACTTGGGTCTTTTGCACTACTTTCTCGGGATAGAGATTTCACAATCACCTTCCGGGATTAGACTATCGCAGCCCAAGTATGCTCTTGATCTACTTGCACGCTTTCATATGGCTGATTGTAAGCCTACCCTGACTCCCTTTCTTTCAGGAGTCAAGCTTGAGGCTCAGTGTTCTTCTCCACCCACTGATGCCACTTTGTATCGTCAGCTTGTGGGTAGTCTCATCTACTTGACTCATACATGCCCTGATATTTCATTTGCAGTTGACATGGTTTCCCGCTTCATGCAGGATCCACATGAGCTTCATTGGAAAGCCGCCAAACGCATCCTTCATTACATCCAGGGTACACATCACTATGGGATTCACTATGCAGCAGGCACAAGACTTCACTTGGTTGGTTACACAGACTCCGATTGGGCTGGCGATCTAGTTGATCATAAGTCTACTTCTGGTTATAGTTTTCACCTTGGTTCGGGCCCCATTTGTTGGCAGAGCAAGAAGCAACATGCTATTGCTCTCTCTTCAGCTGAGGCTGAGTATTGAGGCGCTGTTAACGCAGCAACTGAAACCATTTGGCTCTAGCAGATTCTCACAGAGTTTGGATTCACCACTCCACGACCGACAGTTCTACATTGAGACAATCAGAGTGCTATTGCAATCTTGAAGAACCCAGTCTAGCACCAACGGACCAAGCACATCGAGATTCATATGCACTATATCCGAGAGCTCATCCAGGAGCAGGTCATTGATTTGCAGTATTGTCCTACCGCAGAGCAGGTTGCTGACATATTCACCAAACCTTTCACCGAGAGTAAGTTCCAGTAGTTGCGAGCTCTCTTGGGGGTGCGAGATGTGTCATTAGGGGGGGTCAGCTGACTTCTCCTTCCTCTCTTATGGGGGGGAATTTTTCCTCTTTGAGGTTTTGTCCTTCTTCTTTGAGATTCTTTTGTACATTCATCTCTCTTTTGGGGGGGAGTTTTTTCCCACTGGGTTTTCTCCCTTTCTCCGTTTGTGAGAGATTGCATTGCATAGTTTTGCTTGCATTTGCATATTGTACATGGGTACCTATCACGGCCTCGTAGCCGGGACCCATCTTACATTGTTGACTTGAGTCTTCATTCCCCTAAGTTGCACTTAAGGTGGGGTGTTGGTGTAAATAAATATTCATTTTGGATATTATTACACTTACTTAAGTTAACTTAGGATAATGCATCTCTTCGTAGTTTGGATTTGAGACACTTAGGGAAGTGTGCACATAGGGATAGAGCTTGTAGGAGAAATTTCACCTTTTGTGGTCTTATTTTGCCGTTACACTCCACATTTGGTGGGTCATCCACCTCTTGTGGAATATTATATTATTTCTCCTACCTACCGTTAGTATTTCTTACCTACCCTTGTTTCTCATTGAGCCACATGTCATATTTGTGTGCTCATACATCCATATGGCCTTGCCTATATAAGCAGGCCTCTATTCATTGTATTGGTTAATCCAGTTGATCATTTTGCATATTGATGAGAATACAGTTTGTTCTTGTCATTCTATTGTCTCTTTTATGCTTTTCATTGTGCCCTTGATCTTGGCAAAATCCTACAGTTTTACATGTCTTTGATTTAAATCTTCTAACCATGCTTGTAATGATTTATTGAGTGCATTGTGGTTGTAGGTACAAGTACACTTCACAATACATGACAGTAACTGGTTAAAATTAAGCTTGTTTACATGTATGTCAAGGTTAGAAGTTTTGTGGACACCCATAAGTTATTTAACAATATGAACAAAAGAAGAATGAGATGGTGTCTCATGGAGTATGACTATTGTAATGTATACTATTGCATACCATTTTCTCTAAGTTGTATATGGAGTCACTTCCCAAGACTTGTGATACATGCCAATGAATTTTTTTAAAATTTTAAAAGTTAATTTATCCTTTTTATTATGTAATTGATATATAGTTTAGTTTTTTATACTTTTAAAAATTTATTTATTAAAAAAATGTGCTCTGCTTAAATACATGCGAATATGCAAATATTCAGATTCCCTTTGCGAAAAGCGCTCCTTCGAAAAGTGATGAGACTGGAGAATGCAGTATGTCATTAGCAAAAGATCGAGGAAAATAGCAAGGAAAAATCAATCTCAGAAGAACCCTAATTACAGTTTCAGTAATCCGACTTCCCGACGACGATATGAGAAATACCCTATAAATATTTCATGGATGGTCAATCAAAGGCAGGAGTCAACAACACAATTTTGTTCTACTATATCTCTTCCTCTGTTGAAACTTGCAGGTTCCAAGAATAACAAGCAATATTTTGAACCAAGATTGGATAGTTGTCATAGACCTCAATGGGTTTATGAGAATGGTCGTTGGATAGACAAATGTGCTCCTTCTAATCAGGAGAACTTCTTCAAAGATAAAGTATCGAAGAGGAACTTATTTCCTGAGATGCTAAGGAAGTTTAACCTTCCTGGGATTTGAAATCCGTCATTTCTCCCGGCTATAGGAGTGAATTGATAAACCTAGAGGATCCGGTTAATACTGAGAGGGGGGGTGAATCAATATTAACAAAAACAGAAAATTTCAACACCAAAATAGACTTATCTCGGATCTAAAAACATTCAACACTTAAACCAAATCTTCATAATAGATTTTCTTATCAGATCTAGATAATCATTTCCTCTTATGCAAACTTATTAATCAGATCAGCCATCAATTCAATATCACATCAACAAACATAATTACCAACTTATTAACTGATCAGAATGCTTCATCAATTATATAATCATCAATACCAGTAACCACTTTAAGATCTCTGATAAACAAACATAAACCGTCTTTACCAGTTATCAAAAATAAAACATGAACATCACAAGAAAAGCATACCACAGATGAACACCATATTTTTCATGTGGAAACCGAAATAGGGAAAAACCACGGTGGGAATAGGTACCCACAAATATTTTGCACTCTTTCGGAATGCGCCCTGTTAGGAGCCAAGCCCGGTTAGAAGCTTACAATGATGCCCTGTTAGGAGCAGACCCTATTAGGAGTCACTCGGTTAAGGGATTTACCTCGACCCTATTAGAAGCTTTGATCTATTAGGATCAACTCGCAAGAGGATTTAGAACCCAGATATGGAGTCAACTTGTTAGGGGATTTTACAATGTGAGGCATGTTAGGATGTGCCCGGTTAAGGGATTTTAGCTGCTATAATTGTTAGATAACAACAGTGAATGATTTGTGTATAGAACTCTACTGTTTTCTTGATCAGATCCAATTAATTTCTAAGTTTGCATCTCTCTAGCAGATCTTCTCACACACACTGGTTCGGCTTCTCACACTTCTCAAAATCACCAATACTTCAAAACATCAACCTTGCTGACATAAATAACCTTTACAACTAGGTCAACATCAAAACCCTAAGACTTATTACATAGACCATCACAAATCTTTATAACTCATTACAGATCATCATAGGGATCATTACAATCAATTACAAATCAATATCGGTCATTGAATGATCATAAATCATCACAACAAATTGATCTGGTACAAAGTCAAACCCTTAGCACATTCCATTAAGCACTTTGCACATTCCCAAGAAATTTGTTCTCCAAATGTGCCAAAACATATTTCAAACTCATCACGTGGTTTGTGTCGCGTTATCATCAACACGTGAACTTGATGTAGATCACCCCCAAACCAAAAATCATTACCGGTTAAGAGAATTCTTTACCGGTCCTTAAACCCTTCTTAAACCCTAGCAAAACTTCATCAAAATTTTAAAACATGCCTTCCAATAACCATCATAAGATGCGGTTCTGGTTACATACTCAAATCTATCATAAAAGCTTATGTATCAAACCACAAGACACCAAACATTGCCAAGCACCCGATTCCATCAAAACTTATTTGCTTTACCGGTTAAGGTCCTAATTCCCAGTCTTGCCAATAAACTTTGTCAAACTATCAAACTCTTACTCCGGTAGACCAAATCACTTAGCCAACAAGTCAATCACCAAAAACCAACTATAAACATCATTAAACATTAGTTGAACCTGGTTGCCATCAATGACAATATAAATAACTGATCATGTTATATTCCCCTACCAGTACAGTCATCCACCATCATCTCATCTTCATCAGTTATGCCAAACATGCCAACACGAATTGTATTCCCCTAGGGAAGAAAAGGGTTTTTCCCTCTAATAAACCGATTCCAGAGATCCATGTGCAACATCAGGTTAAAAACTTTGTCAAATGGAACAACAAGAGTCTCCCAACAATAGAGGCTATTGATTGGTGGGATTCCAGGTTCCCACATTAGGTAAGTATCTCTCATATAGAGAATGATATTATGTTAATTAAGTGCAAAAATTTAGAGGTTAAAAATGAAATTCTCTCAGGCAGTGTTAGGTTATTTAAAGGCCATTGTTTTTCTTGCATCGAATGGTTTCCAAATTTTGACCCCTACTCTTTTAAACCTAAACTCATGACTAGATGGGTTGATTTAGGCCCTCTTTGAGTCGACTACCACTTCCCTCAATTCTTATAATAGATTGGGAATAAACTGGGCTCCTTTATTGGTTGTGAAGGTCTTGATAGGGAAGATCAGAACGAGCATATTAAATTGCTTATTAATTAAAACCCTGATGTCAAAACCTTTGATCATTTGGAAATTGTAATGGACAAAGGATCGTGGACGATCAAGCCAGTCCTATACAACAGGTTCATTGATGTTACAAATATTAAAATGAAGAATTTCAACAGAGTCGACAATAACCCTGCTAAAATAGAGTCTCATGTCTCCAGGCTAGACATAGTTGTTAAACTTAATGAGGGGATGGGGGGTTTCTATTTAGAAACTATGGGGAAAGCCCAACCAGACTCCCCAAAAACCTTCCATCATTCTTTCCCTGAGGCTAATATAGATTCTTCAAACAACAAAAAGGAATTTCTGAAACTGCTTCTTGAGGATACTGAAGACCTTAGGACCGAAGAACCTAATCTGCGGTCCCGTTCAGATCTGGTGCAGGCCTTTCCTAATTTACATAATATAGAAGATATAAACTCATAAATTCTTCTGGAATTAGAAATAACACTTAACTTTGTTGGGATAAATAATGAGGAAACTTCAATCCCTAAAGAGGCTACTGAAAAACAATTCCTCATTCAAAAAATTCTTGAATAGATGGAGGGGGAAGTTGAAGGGGAGGTTGATTCCACCTTTGATAATCCACAGATTCCCCTCAGGATTGGCGAATCTGGTTGTGCCGAGGTCGAGGATTTAGCCAATGAGTGTTCAGTGTTGGGGATCAAACAAAGCTACCACAGTAAAGAAAACCCCGACTGTGCAGTAGAGGGCAAGAAAAGAGGCAGGAAGTCTCTTGTTGAGCTCAAAATAATGGATGGTCTGGCTGAAGGGCAAGGAAAAATCACAACCTTTTTTGATGCAGGGAAGGGGAAGGTCCTTCCCAAGGAGCTATGAAGATAATAACGTGGAATTTTAAGGGAATGAAGGCCCCTAACAAACATCATTTAATTAAACACTTTATTTTCTCCTGGAAATTTGACATATTGATGCTTCAAGAGACAAAGTTTACACTAGAGGATGCAGATCAATTTGGTAATAAAATAGGAGTTTGGCATATTGACTTGGTTGAGGCTAATGGTGCCTTCTAAGGTTTTTTCTTATCAACATCTATGGCCCCATACCAAATAATAAAAAAAGTGTGGTTTGGAGAGAGACTAGCAGCCTCTTTAACCTACATCAAGATAATCATTTCATTGTGGGGGGAGATTTCAATGCCATACTAGACATGTCAGAAAAATGGGGGGGGGGGGTGTAGTAGAGTCCCTCAGTCCATGAAAGATTTCAAACAATGGGTTAGTACTAATAATCTCATGAAAATTAAATCTAGTAACAGTAACTTTACATGGAATAATAGAAGATCAGGCTTTAGCCACATTGCCAAAAAGCTTGACAAATTCCTCTATAAAGGAAATCTGATTGACTTCCCTCATACCATGAGCTCACACATTGTTCCTGCATTAGGCTCATACCACTTCCCAATCCACTGTTTGATTGAAGAGGATAGACAATGATGCCCTTTCAAATTTGAGAAGATGTGGATGTTAGATGATAATTTTCTCAATTTGATTGCACAATGGTGAGATGAGGAGCATTTCATAGGATCCAAAATGTTTTGTTTTATATCTAAGTTGAAATCTATTAAATAAAAACCTTCAATGGAATAGAGAAAAATTTGGAAACATCTTTGGGGATGAAGTTAGGCTGGAAAAGGATTTAGTTGAGCTTAATGATAGAGTAATCAAGGATAGGATGAACCAACAAAGTTATCTTAGAGAAAATGAACTTTTAGGGCATTATTCAAATATTTTAGCTAAGGAAGAAATCTAGAGAGAACTGGTTGCAATATGGAGACAAAAGCACTATTTTTTTTCAAAACAACACCAAAATCAAAAGGAACATTAACAAGATCTCTATTATCAAGGATAGGAATGACAACATCATTAATGACCCCAAACTGATAGCCCATGAAGCAGTAAATTACTTTACGCAAGTTTTGAACAATTGTGACTCTTCTGATTTAGGGGCTCAAATTAAGGTGTTGGAAATCATCCCTAAGATTGTAACCAAAGCCCATAATCAAATGTTAAACAACAAGTTCACAGAATCATAAATTCACATAACATTGAACCAATTTCACCCTAACAAATCTCCTGGGCCAAATGGGTTCCCAACATGCTTTTTACAGAAATGTTGGCACATCCTCAAGAAAGATTTGGTTGAGGCACTAGAAGCCTTAAGAAACTCAAGGAAGATTTTAAGAGAAATTAATTATAGTCTAATCACTCTCATTCCCAAAAAAGCAAACACGAAGGATTTTGATGATTATAGGCCCATTTCATTATGCAACACTATTTACAAAGTATTAACCAAAACATTGGCAAATAGACTTAAATCAATCTTGCCTTGCATTATTTCAGATGAACAAACTGGATTTGTGTTGGGTAGGTCAATATTTGATGGTATTATTATATCATAGGAAACCATGCACTATATCCAACAAAATCATCGTCCAGGAATATTGATAAAATTAGATATCAATAAAGCCTATGATAAGGTAGATTGGAGGTTTTTGTGCAAGTGCCTAGAAGCTTTTGGATTCTCAAAACAGTGGATCAACTTAATCTTTGAATGTCTTTCTAGTCCCAAAATATTTGTCCTGGTAAATAGCTCACCTGAGGGCTTCTTTGATATTTTTAGAGGGCTCAGACAAGGAGACCCTATCTCTCCTTTCCTTTTCATCATCATGGCAGAAGCTCTTGGAAGGTCTATATCTAAAACAAGAATGAATCACCAGTTAAGCAAGATCAAGGTCACAAGTGATATTAAACCCATTACTTATCAATAGTTTGCAGATGATACAATGTTAATGGGTGAAGCAAGTATGACAGAAGCTCAACAATTTAGAGACATTCTCGAGGCTTATACCAAAGCTTCTGTACAAATAGTAAATAATAGGAAATCTAATTTTTTCTTCTTTAATGCTAACCCAATAATTGAACTAGCTATATGTAGAATCTTGGGGTATAACAAGGGTGTTCTTCCCTCCAAATATTTAGGAATGCCTTTAGATAAAGGCCATAGGAGAAAAAACCTTTGGGATAACATACTAAACAAAATTGATCAGAAGCTGGATGCTTGGAAAAACAAATGGTTGTCCTCGATAGGTAAGCTCACTATGATAAAATTGGTTTTATCTGCCATTTTTATCTATCAGATGTCCTCCTTACAACTCCCCAAGGCATCAATGACAAACTAAACATGAAATTGAGAAGTATTTACTAGAATGGTGCTACTGACAAGCAAAAGTTATCTATGATTGCATGGAATAAGATTTGTAGGCCCGTGAATATGGGGGGTACGAGATTGAAAGATTTAAAGATGCAAAACAAGGCTTTAGGAGCGAAATTAGTATGGAAAATTTATAAAGAGCCCAGTCTCAAGCGGGTTAAATATTGCAATCCAAACATCTAACTAGTAGTGACCCTAGTTGCATCTTTAGGACAACTTTGCCTCTGAAAGGTTCTAGGATATGGAACTTTTTATTAGATTGTAGAGATGTTATCTAGGACAAGCTTACTTGGGATATTGCAACTGGGGATGAAGCCTTGTTTTGGGAAGACTCATGGGGTGGGTACGCAACCCTTGATTCTTTAGGATTCAATGAGAAAGTAATAGCACGATTTAAGGAAGATTGGGGATCACATCTTAAAAATTATATAAATTTTCCCAAAGGGGACCCGGCCTTGGGGTGGGAGTGGAAATCATTGACTGAATCTAATCTTTCTGCCCAAGATGTTGAAGAGATTTCTAAGAATTTGAGTAATAGAAAGCTTGCCTTTCATCAAGGTAGGGATAATCTTATTTGGGAAGGATCCAAAACATGTTCCTACGAAGTTAAGGAGGGATAAAAGTTGTTGCGAGAGAAATTAGCCTTACCTAGAACTGATCTCCCAATTCGATTATGCTGGAGTAAAATTGGGCTTCCTAAAGAAGGCTCCTTTTCCTGGGCAACTCTTCAAAAGAGGATCCTTAAAACTGATTGGTTTACGAAGCTTGGATTTGAAGTCCCATCTAGATGTTCTCTCTATGGAAGTGATAGTGAAATAGTAGATCATACTTTGTTGAATTGCCAGTTTAGTCAAAAATGTTGGGACTGGTTATGTGAGAGCCTAAGCTGGTACTCTCCAAAGCATAATGATCTTCTTAAATGGTTCCAGGGTAGGCCTTCTCAAGATAACATAGGGATCTACAATATAATTTGGAATATTTCTCCTTCAATTGTAATCTGGGAGATTTGGAAGGAAAGAAATAGAAGAATATTAAAAAATAAATCAATGAATGAGAACCTTTTAATTAACAAAATAGAAGCTTCAATTGTGGAAGTAGTCAATAGTAGACTCCTACTGATGCAAAAAACTAAGGCCAAGCTCTCAAGATGGGATGAAATTATCAGAGGAAAGTGGCATGGTCTTAAAATTACTCCCTTTATTGGCAAAGGGGGTTTGGGTAATAACAATATTAGAAGTCAGGTTAAATGGGCACCCCCTTTGTTAGGTTCGCACAAGCTAAACTTCGATGGTGCCTCTAGAGGCAATCCTGACAAGGCTGGGATAGGTTGTGTGATCCATAATTCCAAAGGTCAAGAGATGACGATTCTTTACAAACCAATAAGAATAGAAACTAACAATATGATGGAGATTCAAGCTCTTTGTGAAGGCTTGATTATGGCTAAGGAATTGCTCATAAAGAATTTAGAAATAGAAGGGGATTCAACCATTATTATTAATGCTATTAGGGTAGGCTCAACCCCCAATGGGAGGATTAATAGCTATCTATGTAAGGCAATTGACCTTCTTAAAGCTTTTGAGAATCATATCTATACGGAAGGAAACAAAAGGGTTGACTTTTTGGCCAATCTAGGGGCAGATGGCCAGTCTATAACTATTTGCAAACTTCCCTGAAAGGCTAACAAGTTTTTACTCTCTCTCTCCCTTAGTTCTTTAGGGGGATTGATTGAGGACCTTATCCTTAGCATTCTTTAGCTGGGACTATGGGATATATATCTATTCTTATTTATACTTATATTCTTATACAGGACCCCCCCCCCCCCCTTTTTTTTTTCTTTAGATTTTGTCACCTTTAGATATTTTCCTGCCCTTACTTCATGTGTTATCTATGTATTCTTTGAAATATATATATATTATTGGCAACAACCAAGGAGGAAGATTGAGAGGGTGGGGGGGTGAATCAGTCTTCACCAGAATAAAAAACTTTAAGCACAATAATAGATATACCAAATTACAACAATAGACAGATAATCAAATTAACAACACAACACACAACACCAATATTTTGACGTGAAAAACCCGGTTAAGCGAAAAAACACGGTGGGAACCCACCCATAGTAAGATGATACTCTGCAGTAGTATATGAAAATATTACAACAAGGAATGCACATGCATTCAGGCACACTGCCTAGAGCTCATTGCTCAAAAGATATTTGCCCAAAAGGCTACAACCCTTAGGGAAGTCTCATTGACTTACAATAAGATTCAGACTACAATCCAAAAGAAATGAACTGAAAGAATAGCATCTCCAAATGCCTGATTATAGTTCTGATTACACATAATTGTTTGCTTTGCAACACCAATCTCACCACAAACTCAACACCAAAGGATAAATCACTTGATCACACATATAAATTTCTGATAATGTAGACACAACAACGACACCCAAACTACATGAATAATTCATCTATATGTACAATTCATCAACCTTGATAACTAGGTCGGCTAAACCCTCAACCCTCAATTACAAAATTACATCACACAATACAAAGATCGACCACTAGACCAATATAATGATTTACATAGCATAGCAAGGTCCTAATTCAAATTCTCAAATGATCATCTCCACCGGAAATCACACCAAGATCAACCGCAACATGCTACACCACTAGAAATACCACATAACACAAAAATCAATACCAGTTGATGAAAACCACCAAAAAATCACACAACGATCAATGCGGATTGCCAAAACAAATAGGACACAACTAGGAAACACCAACAAGCACATTAGAATCATTTGGAATAGTTGCACCAACACCATTTTTCAAATCTTCATTGGTCAATATCTAGAAGCTCAAGAACACAACTAATCAACAACTGTCACAAAGAAAGATAACTTGCAGAGCACCAAATAAAAAACCATCTAAAATGAAGATACAAAAGATCATCCAAAACAATATCCTAATGTCACAACACAAGATCTGATCACACCAAAAAATACTGGAGGAAATATCAATCTCTGCAAAATAGTGATCAACAAAACAATACTACAAACTGGATCAGAAAATCTTCCCAATCACACTGGAATAAATCACAAGAATATGCTGACATCAATGACAAAAACATATCCTAGCAGCAACAATGACCAACCATATCCAACAATTGCCCCCTTTGTCATTGATGGCAACATATGAATGTGAAAAATAATTAATACAAAGAAAGAAGATATCACCAGCAAACTCCCCCTGAGATCAAGATAGATAAAGTAGTTTTTCACATGACCTCTCTCCCCCTTTGACAACAATGCCAAAGACCTCAAATTAGATAACCAAACTTATTCT
The DNA here is from genome assembly GCF_030272615.1 of Cryptomeria japonica. Classification (NCBI taxonomy): domain Eukaryota; kingdom Viridiplantae; phylum Streptophyta; class Pinopsida; order Cupressales; family Cupressaceae; genus Cryptomeria; species Cryptomeria japonica. The sequence goes on from NC_081412.1 coordinate 86,693,589, forward strand.
CCCTCTTTGAATATGAAACACAAATCTCTCTCCAAAACACAGACTACTCCAGTAGAGGAGCAACACCAAATCATCAATCCGGATAAAAGAATAAGGCTCTGAAATCCACCGGATCGATGCAACTCAATGCATCTAGTTCTCATCAGGAGGGGTGGATACCCCTAAATTGTCTCTCAAATAGACAAATGTATATGTAGGCAAAGGTTTAGTGAAAATTCATCTATTTGTTCCTTTGTAGATACATACTCCAACTTCACCTTCTCCTCACTGACTTGCTCTCTCAAGTAATTATATTTGATTGATATATGTTTAGTCTTTAATTGTTGCACCAAATTATTTGACATGTTGATATTACTAGAATTATCACATTATATAATAGTAGGCTCGCCATGAATAACTCTAATATCTTTTAACATTTGCTTCATCCAAACCACCTGAGTGCAATTACTAACATCAACAATGTACTCAACTTCAACAGTAGATAAGGACATTGAATCTTGTTTCTTTCTAGCCCATGACACCAACTTCTTACCTAAAAAGGATGCTCCACTGGTAAAGCTCTTCCGATCATCTACATTACCAGCCCAATCAACATCATTGTAGGCACACAACATGAAATCATCATTTATCGGGTACCATAAACCATAATCCATAGTTCCCTTTAGTTATCTTAATATCCTCTTAACAACAGTGACATGACTCTCCTTCAGATCAACTTGATATCTAGCAGCCATACACACAACATGCATAATGTCAGGCCTAGTTTGAGTAAGATATAACAGTCCACCAACCATAGATCTGTACAAACTCTGATCAGCTTTCGAAGATTCATCATCTTTAGATAATTTATAACCAGTTACCATAGGAGTTCCAACCGGTTTGGAGTCATCTAACCCAAACTTCTTCAACAATTCCTTCACATACTTGGTTTGAGATATGAATATACCTTTTCTTGTCTGTGCAATCTGCAAACCTAAGAAGAATTTCATCTCACCAATCATAAACATCTCAAATTCTTTCTACATATCACCAACAAATTTCATGTTCAAGTCATCATCACCACCAAAGATAATATCATCAACAAAGATTTCAACAATTAGGATGTTATCATTTTCAATCTTGAAATACATATTATTGTTAGCAACACCTTTAGTAAATCCCAATTTCAACAAATATTTATCTAATCTAGCATACCAAGCTCTAGGAGCTTATTTCAATCCATAAAGGGCTTTATTCAACTTACATACCATGTCTCCATCATTCGACAATGAAAATCCATCACGCTGTTCAATGTATACTTCTTCCTCAAGATCACCATTCAAAAAGGCAGATTTGACATCCATTTGATATACCTTGAAATCTTTATAAGCAACATAAGCAAGCAACAATCTAACATCTTCAAGCCTAGAAACTAGAGCAAAAGTCTCCTTATAATCAATTCCTTCTTGTTGTGAGTAACCTTTGCAGACCAGTCTAGCTTTATTTTTAACAACTTCACCGACTTCATTCAATTTGTTTCTAAATACCCATTTAGTACCAATAACATTCTTATCCTTAGGTCTAGGCACAAGTTCCCAAGTATTATTCTTTTCAATCTGATCTAGTTCTTCTTCCATAGCTCTCATCCAATTTTCATCTTTACAAGCTTCAACAACATCTTTAGGTTTAACTTTAGAAATCAAACATACTTATTCAACAGCTAACCTTCTTGTAGTCATCACACCTTTATTCTTATCACCAATAATTTGATTTTCAGAATGATTCAATCTTACATACCTTGGAGTCTTTTGATTATTCTAATTCTCAGGTTCTTAAACATCTTCATCGGCAACAACAACATCCAGATTAACTATTGTATGCGGGAAAAGTGGTGCAATGAAACGAAAATTATGAAATCATGACTAGTCCACACACCAATGGGACTCTTGGTGCAAGTTATGGAGCTATATGGAATAACTCAACTTCCCAAGGGATGTTCCATTGTTCTCTATCTCACAAGACCCCTTAAGCCAATGCCTTTGCTCTCAGATCACTGAGCAAAGTGACTCTGAGCAAAGTGACTTAGGGATGACAATCAAGAGAATGAGGGATGCTTTTGATCAACCTAACATGAATGCAATCCTAATGTGCATGATATTAAAAGATGAACTAACTAGCATGCATATGATGAGAAGATGAAAGGATTAGTAACAAGACTATCCTAGCATATCATACTAGTCTACCATGATTATACAAATAAAGATGATTTGATTATTTCTATCAAAGAGAGGTTAAATGCTATATGAAAATGATTTAGATGCTTAGTAAAATGTCTATAAATTTGATGCTAAAGATTTGATCCTTTTGAAGAAGGAATGGGCTCTATTTATAGGGCAAATAGGGCAATGAAGGGTTAAGATTGGATGATCCTATCAATGGTTAGGATTGAAATTTATCGATCCACGTTTACAATTCTCACCAATGAAATGGTGACAATTGTCAACTTAAGACTGCTTGAGAGGAGATGCAAGAAGCATTAAATGCTTGAGAAGACCTCATGATTACCCTAGGGGGTAAGGGTTAAGGTTAGATTAAGATTACCTTTTGGATAAAGCTTTTACCCAAAGGATAAACTCGTGTGCAAGGGTTAAGGAGATAACCAAGGTTGAAGCCATGAATGCTTAGAAAGAGGGTTAGAAGGGAAGTGGGAGATGTAGGAGAATGCAAGTGGATGGAAGATAATTTTAATTAAAATAAATTGCTTTATTTCAACAAAATAGATGGAAGTGGGGGATTTAAATAAATTAGATTTATTTATTTGAAGTGAATAATTTAATTAAATGTAAATTTAATTAAAAGGAGAGAGAAGGGATTTAATTAAATAAAATGATTTATTCGATTAAATGACATGAAAGGCTTAGGTGAATTTAAATAAATAAATTGAATAATTTATTTAATCAAATAGAGGAATGTGAATGATTTAATTAAATTAGATTTAACTAAATAGAGGAATGAGAATAAAATGAACATTAAATATTCATTTAGGAAAGTGGTCATTTTTATACGTCTACAACTGTCTCTATCAAATCATTTTACTTAGGTTCTTCAAGCTGGACAGGAGCTAGAACAACATGTTGACCATCATCATAACCGCATGCTCTGATCTCTTTCCCAAGGTTCTCATCCACTTTCACATTTTCACTCTCAACTATCTTTCTCAGTCTCTTATTATAGCATCTATAAGCTTTGCTCTTAGTTGAATATCCCAAGAAGATACCTTCATCACTTCTAGCATCAAACTTTCCTATATCCTCATCTATCTTGATATAACATTTGCTACCAAATACTCTAAAATATCTCATGTAGGAACATGACCAAACCATAGCTCATAAGGGGTCTTATTGGTATCACCTTTGATGTGAACTTTGTTGAATGTGTACATAGTAGTGCTAATGGATTCTCTCCAGTAGATCTTTGGAACATTTCCTTCAATCAACATAGTCCTTGCAACATCCAAAACGATATTGTTCTTCCTCTCAACAACTCCATTTTATTGAGGGGTTCTAGGAGCAGATAACTGTCTTCTAATTCCATACATCTCATAGAATGAATTGAACTCACCGAAACAAAATTCTCCACCTCTATCAGATCTTAGACATTTCACCTTCAACCCAGACTCGGTTTCCATCTTAGCTTTGAATATCTTGAATTTTTCTAATGCTTATGATTTTTCCTTCAAAAAGACAATCCACATCATCCTGGAATAATCATCAATTCGCAGCATAAAATATCTATCACCCTACACACTTCTAACATTTCTAGGTCCACATAGGTCAATATGCATAAGATCTAGCAATCCATTAGATTTATATTGTTTTCTCTTGAAATAAATTCTTGTTTGCCTACCCAATTGACATTCCTTACATACCGAATTAACATGCTTAACAATATTAGGCAGATCTCTAACAACACGTGTGGAATAGATCTTAATCATTGAATCAAAGTTCACATGACACATCCTCCTATGCCATAACCAAATCTCATCCATCTGACAAATCAAACAATTTTTCTCACTAGCATTCAAATGAAAAATGTTATCTTCAGTCTTAGTCCTAGATGCAATCTCTACACCAGAGGCATTCAAGATCTTGCATTTATCATCCTTGAATTGTAGATCATAACCCTTATCAACCATCTATCCAACACTCAAAATATTATGCTTCAAACCTTCAACATACAAGACATCATTAGTGTTATGCTTACCATAAAAATAAATAGAACCTCTCCCACAGATTACACAGGCTTTGTCATCTCCAAATCTAACTATCCCACCATCATACCTTTCCATGCTTACAATTTTCTTTTATCACCGGTCATATGATGTGAACAACCATTGTCAATCACCCATTCATCCTTTTCTTCTACCTTAGCAGCCAAAGCTTTCTCCTCAACATAATAACTAGTGGAATCAATAGGCACAAGTCTATCTTCTTTAATGGAAATAAACACAACTTTATCTCCTTCTGATTCATCATATGTAACACCTTCATCTGTAGCATAATAATAGTTCTTCTGGTTCCTAAACTTTTGGTTAGACTTATAAGGCTTATCATACTCATCATATCTATCATTCCTATCATGCTTATCATGCCTGTCATACTTAGCCATTCTCTTCGGGCATCTAGAAGCAAAATGTCCTATCTCATTACAAGAAGAAATTTTCAAGGGCAAATTTCCATCATACTTACCAACACCTTTAGGCAATCTCTAGGTAATCAGTGCTTCAAGCTCATCAAGCTCTCCTTCTTGTTCTACAATCTCTTCTCTCTCTCTCTCTCTCTCATATCTGAATATTCTACACTCATCAAGATCATATTTCTACTTATCGGATACAGACGCAGATGCTCTGAATGTTGTCTCAGACTTTCCATGTGATTCTCCAAACTCACTTAGCTCAAATGCAACAAGCTTTCCAACCAACATATCCCTTGTCACTGTAGTCACACTTCGGATCTCATCAATAGCAACAACCTTATGTTTATAAGGAAGAGGCAAGGATCTCAACACCTTGGCAACAATTTCATCTTCCTCAATGCTTCCACCAGTGCATCTGATACCTAGGACAAGACCATTCACCTTAGCCATAAAAGAATGTATGTTCTCATCATCTCCCATCTTCAATGTCTCATATTTTCCTTTCAAACTCTACAACTTAGCAACTTTCACCTATTTGTCACCTTCATACAATATCTCAAGCTTCTCCTAGATCTCATGTGCGGTTTGAAGTCCCATAACATTTGTCATTTCTGAATCAGTCAGGGCACTATGCAATGCTTCCTTCACTTTGATGTTATATTATGCTTCCTTAACCTCATCTGGAGTAGATGGTCCATTCTGAGGAACAACATAGGGATTCTTTGTGATCTTCTAGTAGTCTTCTCCAAGACATTTCAGGTGCACCTCCATTCAGTTCTTCCATATAGTATAGTTACTTCCATCAAACCTCAAACCATCCTTCTTGAAAAGAATACCTTGAGTTGTCATCCTAGATCTCCTCAAGCGATTAAGCTTCTATAGGAGGATCTATCTCTGATACCAATTGTTAGCAGCAACCAAGAAGGAAGACTGAAAGGGGTGGGGGGAATTAGTTTTCACTGGAATAAAAAACTTTAAGCACAATAACAGATCTACTAAATTACAACAATAGATAGATAATCAAATTAACAACACAACACACAACACCAAGATTTTGACATGGAAAATCCAGTTAAGGGAAAAACAATGGTGGGAACCTACCCATAGTAAGATGATACTCTGTAGTAGTATGTGAAAATATTATAATGGGGAATGCACATGCATTTAGGCACACTGCCTAGAGTTCACTGCTCAAAAGATATTTGCCCAGAAGGCTACAACCCTCAGGGAAGTCTCATTGACTTACAATAAGATTTGGACTACAATCTGGAAGAAATGAACTAAAAGAATAGCATCTCCAAATGCCTGATTACAATTCCAGTTAAGCACAGTTGTCTGCTCTACAAAACCAATCTCACCAAAAACTCAACATCGAAGGATAAATCACTTGATCACACATATACCTTTCTAATAATGCAGACACAACAACGACACCCAAACTATATCAATAATTCATCTATATATATAATTCATCAACCTTGATAACAAGGTCGACTAAACCCTCAACCCTCAATTACAAAATTGCATCACACAATACAAAGATCGACCACCAGACCAATATAATGATTTACATACAAGGTCCTAATTCAAATTCCCAAATGATCATCTCCACCGAAAATCACGCCAAGATCAACCACAACACGCTACACCACCAGAAATACCGCATAACACGAAAATCAATACTAGTTGATGAAAACCACCAAACAATCACAAGAAGATCAATGCGAATTGCCAAAACAAATAGGACACAACTAGTAAACATGAACAATCACATTGGAATCATCTGGAATAGTTGCACCAACACCATTTTTCAAACCTTCATTGGTCAACGTTTAGAAGCTCAAGAACACAACCAATTAGCAACTGTCATGAAGAAAGATAACTTGCAGAGCACCAAATCACGAACCATTTGAAATGAAGATACACAAGATCATCCAAAATAATATCCCAAAGTCACAACACAAGATCTGATCACATCGAAATATAGCAAAGGAAATATCAACCTCTGCAAAACAGTGATCAACAAAACAATACTACAAACCGGATCAGAAAATATTCCCAATCACACCGGAATAAATCACATGAACATGTTGACATCAATGACAACAACATATCCTAGCAACAACAATGACCAACCATATCCAACAATCTCCAACAATATATATATATATATATATATATATATATATATATATATATATATATATATATATATATATATATATATATATATATATATATATATACACACACATTTTCTTTTTGCTCTTTAATAATTTATGTTTTATTGATATCCAAAATAAAGTCCACATAGTAAGTCTAAGAAAGAGTTTGAGACCAAAAAAGGCAAAACTGCCAACCGATAACAACCCTACCAAAAAATCTATTACCAGTCTACCCACCAACCAACCCAATTACAACAGAAAAATTGCTAAACCATGTCTAAAATAAGACGCCAATCCAAAAAGGACACGTCACCACCAAAAAACAGAAAGCACCAACTCACTAGACTTTCCTCCGACGGTTGCATCTCACCACCTTGGCTTCCTTGATCTCCAACGTCCTCATCAGCCTAGGTTGCAACACACGACTCTACCCCCACTCATCCTCTACCTTTTCCTATGCAATGACAACCTCCAATTCTTTGATTTTTGTGTATAAATTCAGTGCGTCTCATCCCCTTCTGGCCTCCTGCCTACGGTGGAACCTACACATTCCCTTTGCCCACCAAAGAAAGGGGAATAAACTAGCATTGCCACCATTCGCTTCATCCTCCATCCCCTCACAAGCATCGAACCCCACACCCAGTTCTGCCCATTCCAGAAATGAGTCCATTCCTATCAGAAAATCCTCATGAACTATTGTCTGCATCACCTTCTTAATCGTGGTCGTGTCTTCACCCAGTTCTAAACCCCAAGCCATAATGAGGGCATAAACACCCATTTTGGTTTTAAACCTGAATTTGAGTTGACTAAAAGCCCCCCGACCATAATAGCCGCACTCTAGGCTAGGAATTCGTCAAGAAATCTGAACATCTTTTGCAGCTGGCCTATGGTAATTTCTCCGAAGAAAGAAAAGACCCATCTCTTGCTTCGAAGAGTGAAGTTGGCCTCCATGCATGCTTTAATTCCAACTACACCACTTCTCAAATTAAAATCTGCAACCTTTGTAGAGCTCTGTTTCAACTGTTATTATCATCCTAATGAAGCCTCAAGAAGAAAGGGGATGAAATAAATGCCAACTCATGGCTCGTAAAAAACATCATTAATAAGGTGCCTCACTAAACTCAAACACTGCCTTTCTCTCACAATCTTATGACACCGTACACTTCGTCTGCTATGCCATTAAAGATAGCCACCCACTCCCTCCTCAAAGCTGATAGTGCGAAAATCCTCCCATCTAAAATCACCCACTTCAACAAATGTGAGAACCCACTTAGAAAGAAAATTTTCCTCAACATTACCAGTGCGTTTGACATGGCTTAATTGGAAATCCTCAAAATACTTATATTGTTCAAGGATGTTGTGGATCCAACCTTGTAAGTCCCATGCACCAATTCTTTTCTTCATTAAAGCCAGAATGATAATTAGAGAGTCACCCTCTAAATGCACTTTCCTTGCACCAAGCATCTTACACATCCTAACAGCTAGTAGAGCTGTTGTCGCTTCAGCCAAATTATTTGAACCGCCCATCAATCTCTGAGCACCTATAGACAAAGTATTTCCCTTCCAATTCTTCACACTAACCCTTGCCCCTGAAGGTCCTAGGTTTTCCTTTAGAAGCCCCATCAAAGTTCACTTTCACCAACCCTACAAAGGTTTCTCCCATTTAATAGTCGATTCAACATGGTTGGTTTGAACCCAACTTAGCCCCTTAACGAGCCATATATATGTGTGTGTGTGTGTGTGTGTGTGTGTACATATGTACACATATATATGTAGACATATGTACACATATATAGGTAGACGTACATACATATATACATATGTGTATATATATGTACATATACATATGTATGTACATATACATATGTATGTATATATATACATATATACACATATATACATGTGTGTATATATATGTATATATATGTATGTATGTACATATGTACACACACACACACAGATATATATATATATATATATATACACACACACACACACACACACATATAACTCCAAGGTTCTTCAATGTTGGGTCATGATGTGTAGATAAGCATAATTGGTCATTGTGATTGTTGTTTCTTCAAGGGGTCTTACATTATACATGAATGCTTGAATTGCTAGAACTTCGATTCTATCTACTTGCTTGGAGAATAAAAAGGCAAAAGGCGTAGGGTTTAGGGAGACTATGCTATTCCTAAGAATGTAAGAGAAGAGTGAATGATTTGATGGAATCCTACTGGGCAAGGTCTTACAGATATATATACACACACACACACACGCGTACATATCTACATATATATATATATACATATATGTATATATGTATATATGTGTGTGTGTGTGTGTGTGTGTGTGTGTGTGTGTGTGTGTGTGTGTGTGTGTGTGTGTGTGTGTGTGTGTGTTATCTCTTTGTTTGTTTTCTCTTCTCTCCTTTTCTATCCGCCAGATGCTCTCTCATGCGGTTATCATTAGTTAGTATTCCATGTAAAATGCATTGTCCTCATCATTTCTTGTTATGCGCTTATGGCTCCGTATTCAAAGGGGCGATGCTTTGATTCGACCTTTCATATCCTTGGCCTTTCTATTATTTCGCATGTTTATATCTTCCCCTTGTCATGTGTGGCATTTATGAGAATTAGATTCGAGAGCCTTCTGGGCTTCCTTTTTAGCATCTTTAGTTTTGGCTCGGGCATATTGGTATTTTTTGGGTTTTCTAATGGATTCTGCTATCTGTATGCTTCCTGAGAAAGAGAGCAAAATGATGGCTTTTAAGGGTCGCATAAAATTTGAGAGATGGTGCAGTGTCTTAAATGACCTTGATGATCTTGCAATTAGATTCATGACAGTAGTGATGGGGGAGGAGCATATGAATTACGATTTCAGATTTAGGGTTAATTATGATATCCCTCTACATTTGTAGCCATCCTGCTAGTGATGGGAACAACTAGAAATGAGGCTATTCAGCTTTGTAAGACAATTTTCAAGGAAAATTTGTTGAGTGATCTAAAGTTGTCTTTAAACAATATTGATGATGTAGTCACATAAATTTGTCCACTTAATTAAATGAATACTTAGTATTTATTTGATTATTTAACCATCAATTAATGAATTAATTAAATTAATATTTAATTAATTCATCTTAACCCTCTTCTCCTATTAATTAAATAAATTATTCAATTTATTTGATTTAATTCACTTAACCAAATTCAGACCATTAATTAAATAAATAAATCATATTTGTTTAATTAAATCTTCTCTCACATTTAAATAAATTAATATTTATTTAAATCCCCCAAAATCCCACCTCTCACATTTAAATAAATTAACATTTATTTAAATCACCTTTATCCTCTACCCACTTGTATTTTCCTACAAAAGCAAGTTGCACAATTATTTTAAATAAATAATTTATTTAAATCACCTTTATCCTCCACCCACTTGTATTTTCCTACAAAAGCAAGTTGCACAACTATTTTAAATAAATTATTTATTTAAAATCCTATTTTTCCTCACCCACTTGAAACCTTTAATGGTTTCCCTTAAAGTATTCAAACTTGATGGCTTCCTTCTATAGTCTTCTTAAGACTTTAATGGTTTTCCTTAAAGTCTTCAAGCCTTTAATGGTTTCCCTCAAAGTCTTCAAGCATTTTAATGCTTTATCTTCATTTTTCTCATTTAAATAAATTAATATTTATTTGAATATTTATCCAAATGCAAATTACACCATTTAATTGAAATAAATGATTTTATTTTAATTGAAAATACCAAAATTTCTCCCACTTGCATTTTCCTACAAAATCCACTTGCATGCCTAAACCCCTTCTAGAATTTTCTAATCACTTCTAAATAACCTAACCCCTTCTCTAAACTTTGTCACATTCCTAAGCAAAAGGGAAGTCACTTCTCAAACCCTCAAAGTCTTTGATAACCATTGAAGGCTTTCAACCTTCAACCACTAAATGGCTCAAAGTCTTTGATAACCATTAAAGGCTTTCAACCTTCAACCACTAAATGGCTCAAAGTCTTTGATAACCATTGAAGGCTTTCAACCTTCAACCACTTAATCCCCAAAGTCTCCAATAACCATTAATGGTTACCTCAAACCCTCCCACATGGTTAAAACATTTGTTTTGACTCAACCTCTACCCAACCCAAAGGTCTCATCAGGCCATTAATGCTTTGACCATGATTATCTCTTAAACATTTGCACAAAGGTTTATCCTTGGATTAACTCTTAATCCAGTGGGTAATCTTAATTTGGACTTGACCCTTAGCCTCTAGATAACCATGAGGTCTTCTCAGGCCTTTAATGCCTCCGACCTCTTCTCTCAACCCAATCCTATGTTGACACTTGTCACCATTTTATTGGTGCCAATTGTGCACATGGATCCCCAACTTTCAAACTTGGCCCTTGATTAAACCATTCAATCTTAACCCTTCATTTCCCCATTTCTTCTATAAATAGAACCCTTCTCCTCAAGCAAAAAAAGAGAAGCATTAGAGTATTGTTGTTATACTGGCATTAGCATAGAGCTTTCTCATAGCATCACTATCTACACTTGCATAACATTTGCTTATCATATTCAACCATCTTGAATCTCCATATGGCATCCATGGCTATTGCTAAAAGCTGAGAGCTACACTCATTTGGGACTTGGAGAGGAGAGGAACAAGGGAGGAGCAACTATGAGCATCTTGATTAGCTATTTTATTCTATGTTTATATGCTTTCTATTTTATGCTTAATATCTCTCTTGATATGCCTGTTTAGGATAATCTTTTGTTGCTAACACTAATGTTTGTTTCTTGTGCTCTTGTGTGTGTTGCCATCAAACAGATTTTCTAATCCTTTTTTACAGAGCATCATTTGGTGAACCCGACGTGAATCCAAACACCAAAAAGATCAACTTTTTTTTTAACCAATAACATGTTTGAATGTTGAAAATGTCACACAGGTTGCGCTTTTGACACTGTTTTGGTGCGTTTGACATTATTTTGGCACTATTCACCCTGTTTCAGTGCTTTTGCCTTCTCTATCTTTCCCTTTCTTTTAGTGCGTTTGTGTTAAATAGTGCCTCTATTCAAACACAGACTAGCGCTATTGTAACAAAACATTGTACAAATCACCTTGTAACCAAAAAAAAAAAAAAAAAAAAAAAAAAAAAAATTAGGCTTGTAGAAGCCCACCAAATAGGCGGATTTTACTAACTATTTTTCTCTTTTGTGCAGATTTAAATTAGATTAAAAAGTAGATTTATATTTTTTACTAACTTGTTTTTGAAGTTGGTTTTAAAAATGAAGTCACTTTTTATTTTGGTTTAAAATTAACTTCACATTTCAAATTTGGGCTTTTAAAAAAGAATCACACATTTGTTTGGGGCTCTTAAAAAGAATTTCATTGTTCCAAGGTAAAAAGAACCACAAACTTATACAAAAACAACTTTATTTTTTTTGAAAGTTAGGAAACAAACTTCGTTTTGGTGCTTAAAATCAACAAGGCAAATTTTATTTCTTGCATCAAGATAAAACTCACAATCCACACTTCCATTTTTGGTGCAAATAAAATTCACAATCAACTTGTCTCATTTTTAAAGCAATTTTACTTCATGCAAACGTGTTTTTCATTAAGTTGACCAGGATTTTCAAATTCTAGTTTACTCAAACAATTGCCTTTGAAAATTAAAAAGAAATCCATGGCTGTTGGAGCAACATCTCCAAATAGTTAGATCACATTTGTAATGGTGGATTAAAAAGAATAAGTGTCTTTCGTACTTGGCGCACTTGTGCAAAAAGTCAGTCGAGTGGTCCTACCTCTAACACACACTATCCTCTCCCTTGGCTTTCGTGGTCCTAGGTGCAAGAGAAAAGTGTTAGTAACACTCAAAATTTTATCTTTTTAAGAGAGGCCTGCCAAGGGATCGATACACTTGGGAACGACCTCGAGCGGTAAATCCTTCGAGCCGCTATAGAAATCAGGTGAGAGCGAAAGCTGTAGCATTGGGCATAGCTGTTCCTACAGTGTAACTGGCCGAAAGGACAAATGGGCCCCACCACTAGTTACAAGGCTCTTAAGTGAGTCACTGCAGAATGAACTTATGTCCAAAAACATCGAACATGACTAAACACCTTTAAGTAGTAGCCCACCCGTTCTATTGATTGAGAATATTTGCGATATAATTTAGTGCAAGAGCATAGATGGTTTTGCTCCCAAGATACTCACCATACATATTTCCTTGCGTAGAAACATAGCTTTTTGAAAAGTCACTTGTGGCTTGATAAAAGTGGTGACTCACCCATCATAGGGATCATCTATTTGTTATGCTCATGCAAGACTTAGTATATCACATCCTTACCTGCCAAGGCGGGATTCATAAGGTATGTAGTACCAAAGTCGAAGAAATATCAAGATGTGGGCTAAATTTATCACAACTGGCCATTTGACCTTAGGGATAAAAAGTGTTTGAAGTGTGTTCGTTTTAAAGACCAAGTACAAATTGAGCCGACTTTAGGCTTTGGAAATACACCTTAAAATACATCTAAAGGAAGGGTCATATACAAGTCCAAAGATTGGGTTGATCTAGATCCATACTCATTTGTGCCTTTTAGGCAACATTCTTGTGTTTGTGTGCTTGCTTTGTTTTCTTGTCAAAGAAAAATCAGAAAATCACTTCCCAAAAACAAAGTATTCATCTAACCAAACATCTGTCAAAACAACCAAAAACATCAAAAACAAGGTACAAACAACAAAGAGTCAAATTTTATGACCATTCTTCACATCTTGTGAAAGAAGAAGCGTCATCAGAATATCAACTTGAAAAGAAGACCATTGAGCTCAAAGGCTTTGATCAAAAGGAGGAAATTCTTCTATATAAATAGATAAATCTTTGTCTCCCATAGAGTTTTCTTGCGTCACATGTGTCTCTATCTTCGAGGAAAAACAAACGAATTTGATTCCGAATCAATGAACCGCAGAGCTTTTATGCAATATAGAGCTCTGAGTTATCACAAAAACCAAGGAGGAAAGATTAATCCCAACTTCTTCCCAAACGTCTGTATCACATACAACACAGCTCGAGAAATACCACCAACACCCGAAAGGGAAGAGATAGAGTTTGTCCCATTTATAACACAAAGTTTTTATTGAAGTTGAAAACATTTTCATCCATCATCTCACTCATACATCATCACTTCATCATCAATCCGTCCCAACTCTCAAAACATTAAGAGGTTCTTGTCCCAAGTTCTCTTTTAGATATTGCTTGAAATCAAACACATCACATCACTTTTTAGATTGTTTCTACATCTAGGATAAGCTCATCCTAAGAGACACATCTACGCAGGTTAAAACTAGTTCATGAGTGAATCCTCTCATTACTAGGTAGTTAAATCTGTAACACATCTCAGATTTCTCTACACCTTATCACATCAAAACTTATCAAACAAACAAGCAATTCAAAGAAGGAATTTTGGTTACATCCACCTTAAAAGTGCTAGAGATCCACGTGCAACACAATTCACCAACCATCAACCTTTCATTTCATCAAAAACTCATCATCATTTTCACACAACTTCAACAAAGACTCATAAACAAAATGGCTCAAACCTGATCACAGTCAAGGCAACGAGAAATAGAAAGGGAAGAAGAAGAAGAGGAAAATCTCAATGAATTTCAAGAAGCACTTGGAGGAAATGCAGATGACGAAAACCCAAGTACTCCCACTCCTGCAACAATAGAAAGGGCTCAACATAACCCTCTCTTTAACAGACTTTTTGACGAAATACTTAGGAGCAATGCGGATTCTCACTTCTTAAGACTTGCTCAAGAAGGAGCAAAACTCCCCTCTGACTTTGATCTTGCCCAATTAAGACAAGCATTAGAAAGACAAAGTCGCCATGAAGAGGAAAGAGGTAGAGATCCCATCAGATATAACATTCCTCGAGGTAACCCGCCACCTCCTCCTCCAAATGAAATGGAGATGTTGCGGCAACAAGTCGAGAATCTCGCCCAACAGCTTCATAGTGGTGTCAAGACTAACCAATTCTCACTCAATGACATTTGTCCCTATCCTTTTGATAGGAATATTTACATGCCACCATTTCCACGAGGATTCGAAACACCCAAATTTGAAAAATATAGAGGAAAGGGAGATCCTCGTGATCATGTCAGAGAATTTCATTCCGCTTGTCTTGAAGTGGCATATGAAGACACCTACCTAATGCGCCTTTTTCCCCAAAGCTTGGGAGGAACAACCACATCATGGTTTTCCCAACTACCAGGTGGCATTAGAACATTTGAGGAACTTATCCAAAAATTCCTCGCTCATTACTCTCATAACATTGAACGCGATATCACCATGGCTGATCTGTGCAACACCAAACAAAAACCAGGTGAACTATTCTCAGTATTCCTACAAGGATGGCGCCAAATGTCTAGTAGACGTTCTCTTCAGTTACCTGAATGAGAACTAGTGGAAATATTCATTTCCAACTTAAACGAAGAAATGGAATTTCACCTGGATGTCAAAGACACAGACTCTTTTAATGATATGATCACCAAGGGTTTAAAATGTGAACGGGCACTCATCAAGAAAGGACTCATCAAAATCTTTAATGAACCAAAAGATGGTCCTCGCCCGCGCTTCAATAGTGATAAACCAAGCTTCTCGAATAAAAACAAGAATATCGTCAACGATGGGGTTGTGGATGCCCGGACTATCCAAAACGCACAACCTGTGGTTCGGTTTGCAGGACAAAATCCTCCACCTCAAAACAACACAAATGTTCCTTCTAATCAAGGTCACATCACATCTCATGATGAACCTAGACCTCGTCAGCAAAAATAGAAATGCACATACACTCTCTTAGGGGAGCCCATTGAAACAGTGTTGTGACAACTCCTCTCTCAAAATTTGGTCACTCTACCTAAGCTATCAAACTATGAGCCTCAAGTCAAACCAGCATGGTGGAGAGATACTGAACACTGTGAATTCCATCAAGGAAGAGGGCACAAGACAAGTAATTGTCACCGATTGAAAGAACTCATTCAAGATCTTATTGATCGAGGAGAAATTGAAATTGAAGGACATAACCCTAAAATAACCAATAATGATCATTTGATGTTCAAAAATCCACTTCCATCACAAGATCAAAGGGATCCTTCCACTTCTAGGCGAGGCACTGATACCACTGATTATACGCAGGTTGCGTATAATTACACTATAAATCATCTGTATGATGCCAATGAACAAATTGCAACCATAACCTTCAAAAATACCAACTCAAATTGCAATGTTGTTATGCGTCGCGGCGAAGTTACCATAAAGGCAGCTCCACAAGGCACCACCTCCATCCCAAAGCAGTACAATCTTGTGGAACAATTAGACAAAACCCCTGCGCTTATATCCATTTTAGAGCTTTTGCGTCTATCGCCATCCCATAAAACTATCTTGGATCAAGCACTCCAAGAGGTGTCAGTCCCTGCAAACTTGAATACAGACCAATTTCAAGCAATGGTTGGAAGTCTAAAGTCATCACCTTGTCTCACTTTTTCCGAAAGTGACAACTCTTCCTTCCAGCAACCGCATAACGCCTCACTCCACATTGAAGGGTTTATTAACTAGCATAGGATCAAGCGAGTCTTGATCGATAATGGAGCCAGCTTGAATATTTGCACACTACAGTTGGTCACAACATTGGGATATGCAGTAGAATCAGTGGATCCTCATCAGAAGATCACAATCAAAGCCTATGATGATGCAGAGCGTTCATCCAAAGGAGCTGTGGTACTACCATTCCAAGTGGGCCCTGTGGTAAAGCACATCATCTGTTAGGTTCTAGACCTTCCTCTGCCATACAATCTATTATTAGGGAGACCTTGGATACATGCCATGCAAGCCGTTCCATCTACCTACCATCAATGTATCAAGTTCCCACATAACGGTGTAGAGATCACAATTCTGGGCGATGCAAACCCCTTTGCATTTTGCCATAATATCAACCATCAACCAGAGATTACTGTTCCTAATAATAGAGAAGCCATTTCCTCCACATCATATATAAGTCCAGCCTCTCTTGCCAGTTCAAACACCACTATACCAAAGCAAGAAAAGCTTAAGATGAAAATAGCAGAGGAAGGTCCCGGGGAATACAACTTGAGTCAACTCTTTTGTGTGGGACAAATGCCCACTTTTCCTAGAACACATGGTAAACCACAACAGTTACTCCAGCAACCACTAATCACGCCTGCATGTGCTTTGATGTCTTTCATCCTTGGAAAGAGTCAAGAAGAAGAAACCCAAGATGAGGACTTAGCAAAATGGATCTATAAAGATCCCATCACCACTGATATACTGAAAGTTAGACTTCCTACAGATCAGTATGGCAAAGGTCTCCTCATTATGCAAAAAATGGGATATGATGGTCAGAGTGCTTTAGGATATTGCAAACAAGGACGACATGAACCTCTGCTACCACAATTAAAGCCCAAAGGTAATACAGGCCTAGGCTTTGAAAAAGAGATATTTCCTAAACTCAAATTCAAAGGAAAACCCACCAAACCATTATGTCAATCTACTGCAAAAAGGACACCTTTCATTATCAAAGCAGCTTCAAGCACCATCCCGACTACCCCATCGAGGCTCACAACCCCAACACAACCATCTACAATACCAATCATCCCACCAATCAAACCAGTAATCCCATTCGCAGCAGCCATTACATCCATAGTACCATTAGCAGCAGCAACTGTATCAGAACCCGCAGCAGCATCTATGGTACCAGCAGTTCCCGTAGAAGCCACTGAGTCAACACTGCCGATACTTCCTGTGCCAGATTCTTTTATCCCCATCAAACTTCCTGTAGCACCGATCACTACAAAGGTACATCAACCAATCACACCTGCAGTGTTTAACTCAAAAGACATCCCAGTATGGTATAGGAATCGGATGTTGGAAAGTGATTCAGAGACCGAATCACATGAATGGGAATTTGATTTTGTACAGCTTAACACTTCAGATGAGGAAGACACATCACCACTCCACCACGCAAAGACATCCCTGTTTACGGAGAAGCACAGATAAAGACCACTTGGGTTCCTGAACTGGAAACATCTTCCACAGACCCTACGTCTCATCCTACGCCTGATTCTGACAGGGAAAGTACCATCAATGACCTTCACCATAACGTCTTAACCCTCACTAATACGTCCAACGCACTTAACCTAATCGATGAAGTAATGCCCATTATCCACCCTGAACTCATCGAATGGAACCAACCAAATCCCCCATGTCTTGACTTCTTCCAAAACGATGAGGCCATCATTGACTTTTTGGAATTAAGGGATAACCTACCAAGCGGGGATCACAAAGTTGGATTCGCCATAGAACTAAATAGCGCAGCATACTTTGGGGTGGATGCCAAACCTTTCAGCTGCAAAAATATAACAATAAAACATGGATCTTCCAGTGAAAACCACACTGTGGCACTGTTTGATCCGACAAAAGTAAAAAGAAAGAGCGTATCCAATGGTGAAAACCTCTCTGAGGCGCCTGAGGATGAAGGGTTTGACATTCTCCCTGATAGTACACAACAGGAACGATCAATGATTCTCATCGAGGAAACCAAAGAATACAATGTGGGGACTCCTGAAAATCCTCATCTCATACATCTGGCATCTCTTCTCACTCTAGAGGAACAACCTAAATTTATAGAGTTCTTCCAGAAGCGTCAGATCAACTTTGCATGGTCATATGAAGACATGCCTAGGCTTGATCCTGATTTAGTCATGCATCACCTCACAGTAGCAGAAGGAGCCAAACCTATCAAGCAGAAGCTTCGTAAGATGCATCCTCAGATTGCAGTGCTAGTCAAAACAGAACTCAAGAAACTCCTAGATGTTGGCTTCATTAGGCCAATTGATTATGCAGAATGGATCTCCAATATTGTGCCTGTCAGCAAACCAAAAGGGGGCATCCACATTTGTACTGACTTCAAAGATCTGAATAAAGCCTATCCTAAGGATGACTTCCCCCTTCCAAATATCGACATCATAGTGGATCTGACAGCAGGACATGCCATGCTTTCACTCATGGATGGCTTTTCAGGATACAATCAAATAAAGATCGCACCAGAGGACCAACATAAGACAACCTTCACATGTCCATGGGGCACATATTGCTGGAATGTAATGCCTTTCGGCCTCAAGAATGCAGGAGCAACCTATTAAAGAGCAATGACCACCATCTTCCATGACATGATGCATACCATGATGGAAGATTATGTGGATGACTTACTAGCAAAATCACTCACCAGAAAAGGACATCTCCACATCTTAGATAAAATCTTTGATAGACTGGAACAATATCATGTTCGACTCAACCCAAAGAAATGTGTCTTTGGAGTAACCTCCGGGAAACTTCTAGGATACATTGTCTCAAGCAAAGGCATTGAGGTCGATCCAGCAAAGGTTAAGGCAATCATGGACATGCCACCTCCAAAGAATATCAGTCAGCTAAGGACCCTACAAGGCCGACTTCAATCCATTTGAAGATTCATTGCACAATTGGCTGATAAGTGTCACCCATTTACACATCTGCTACACAAGAACATCCGCTTTCAGTGGGATGCCTGATGCCAACAAGCATTTTAGACGCTTAAAAACTATCTCATGAATCCACCATTGTTGATGCCACCAGATCCAAGTAGACCATTGTTACTCTATATCTCGGCAACAAGTACAACATTAGGTGTATTACTGGCACAACATAATGCAGAAGGAAAAGAGTGTGCTGTTTACTACATCTCTCGCACACTGGTAGGCTATGAACTCAATTACACCCCTATTGAGCGAGCTTGCCTAGCAGTAATCTTAGCAGCCACAAAATTGAGACACTATCTGTTAACACACAAGGTACAACTCATTGCAAAGATTGATCCACTCAAGTATTTACTTAACAAAGCAGCATTGACAGGCCACTTGGCCAAATGGGTGATGATTCTAAGTGAATTTGACATTGAGTATGTAGACCGTAAGGCTATCAAAGGTCAAGTTATTACAGATCAGTTGGCCGATGCACCCCTCACAGGTGATCATCCTCTTATTTCCAATTTTCCAGATGAAGAGATATTCATGATCACAACAGCACAACCATGGAAACTATATTTTGATGGGTCATACACTAGGCTGGCTCGGGGGCAGGTATTCTGTTTATCACACCTCAAGGTGATAGCATCCCGAAGTCTTACAGGCTCACATTTCCTTGCACAAACAACATAGCAGAGTATGAGGCCTTGATCATAGGACTCAAGTTAGCCATCCAATGGAAATTACAAGAACTGCAAGTATATGGCGATTCCCAACTAGTCATTCGACAAGCAACAGATGAATATCAGACCAAGGATGATAAACTCATGCCATATAAGCAAATGGTGGACAATCTAAAGGCATCATTTACTACTATCACTTTTGAGCAGATACCAAGAGATCAGAATTGAGCTGCTGACGCCATGGCTACCATCGCATCTCTACTAGATCTTCCACAGAATTCAACACGCTACGAGTTCTTGGTAGAACAGTTTTGGATCCCCGCTTATGATATCCCTGAATCTGAGATGATATGTCACCTTGTCAGTTCTGAATCCCCATGGTACGGTGAGTTCTACACCTATCTCCGCAATCACACCCTTCCCCCCAACCAATCAAATAACCAACGAAAAACCTTCATTCGCCAAACTGCTCGATATACCATTATTGTCGAAACCCTATACCGACGCGGTCTTGATGGTACTCTCCTTCGATGTCTGGAACAAGATGAGATAACAAAGGCTTTGGAAGAGGTACATGAAGGAATTTGCGGGACTCATTCAAGTGGTCCATCACTAGCCAAGAAACTCCTGCGAGCTGGATATTATTGGCCATCTATGGAAAAAGATTCCTACTACTTTGTCAAGAAGTGCAAGAAATGCCAAGTTCATGGCGACTTGATACATGCACCAGCACAGGAATTACAACCAATCACAACACCATGGCCTTTTTGTCAATGGGGCCTTGAACTTGTGGGTAAGATTCATCCATCTTCATCTAATGGCCATAAATTCATTATTACCACCACCGAATATTTCACAAAGTGGATCGAAGCTGTTCCACTTACCCAAGTCATCGGCAAGCAGATCGCCTCATTCATCCTCAACTACATCATCTGCCGGTATGGTGTGCCCATGTCCATCATCACAGATAACGGTCTTCCTTTCAAAAATCAGGATGTCCGTGAACTTTGTGAGAAATTTCATATCCAACACTGCTTTTCCACTCCCTATTACCCACAAGGCAATGGTCAGGCCGAAGCATCCAATAAAAACATATTGAGGATCCTAAAGAAGACAGTCAATGATGCCGGCCATGATTGGCATGTTCAACTAAATCCAGCGCTATGGGCATATCGAACTAGCATTTGAACCCCTACAGGTGCAACTCCTTATTCATTGGTCTATGGTGCAGAAGCTATCTTGCCTATTGAGGTCGAGATACCATCATTACGGGTTTCCTTGCACAATCTCATCGATGATGAAGCTTACAGAGTCTCATGTCTTCAGGACTTAGAATTACTTGATGAGAAGCGACAAGCTGCATACAACCATCTCAAAGCCTATCAGCAGCGCATGAGCAGAAGCTACAATCACCGAGTTAGACCTCGTACATTTGAGGTAGGTGATCTTTTTCTATGAGAGAATCCTCGCAACCAACCAAACCGAGAACATCAAGGCAAGTTTGAATCAAACTAGTTGGGCCCATATGTTGTCACTGCTGTGTTCGGGTCCGGGGTATATCAGTTGGCTACATCAAAAGGAGAACCGCTTGCAGATCCAATCAACAGCATGCACCTCAAACGGTTTTATACCTAAGCTGTACAGAGCATCAGGCTCCCCTACATACCAGAAAATACCAAAAACATTCAAAAAAAGTAAAGAAAAATCATGCATCCAAATGGTGAACAACCACTCCGGTGGCACCTTGGGTAAGTACGGTGGTGAAAACCTGGCAAACAGGCACCACTCGTAAAGGCTATGGCTCCATTGTCTTTCAGACTTGTTGCGATCACATCTACTTCATATATACATACATCCATCCATCCAAAAAACATGGCTTGTTATTCCTCTGCAATTATGATAGTACTCCATACATCTTGCATCCCGCTTTTTCATAGTCATGTCTAAAACTGGGGGCCATGCCTTTAACCTATTGATGGAAGTGGATTCTACATTGTCTTATGATTCATTAAGTTCTTCATTCAAACAATCATCAAAAATCCAAAAACATTCAAAAATATCTCGCAAAAATACCAAAAACATTCAAAACAATTCAAAATCCAAAAACATCGACAAAACCATTGAAAAATCACACAAAAACATGGCAACACCTTGTACATACCCATCCATGCAGATACCAAAATAAACATTGACAAACTACTCACACAATGACCATTTACTAATCAACCACACAATCAACATTAACAATCAAACTGTCTTCAACAAGGATGCATCCTTCCTTACCAAAACAAAGACAAAAGTGACATTTTCTTTGACAAGAAAATTATGTTAAGCTATCAAATACTTGGTTGATTTGTGAGTACAGTCATTCGTTTATCTGTATCAGGATCTTGCAGCATTGTTTTGTATCGTTTGCGCATTATTTCCGATGAAGTTCTGGGGCATGTACTAATGGTGTCTACGTGGGAAGTTCACTAAGTTACTTGATCATAGGCAAAAATACAGTCATAGATCACTACGGCTTGCTGACTACAACGTATACCTCGACCATATGAGCATGAACCATTACCAAGGATCCATATTCTTTATTCTTTATGTATATACTGTTTATTTGCAGGTACAATGCTTTTTCTTTGGTTCCTCCTACCTCATCCAAACTGGATAAAGGTTTTATCTCTTATTACGGTATGCACTTGTCTCAGGATATGATCAGCCTAAGATCAAGGAGGACGATCCAAGTCATGCATGAAAGGAGATAATCCTTGTTTGTTCCGCAAGCAATACTCAGGTCAACTTGATCCATTATATCAAGTTGCTTGTATTAACTTGCTATATCAAAATCCATGTAAGAAATACTCTGGTCATCTTGAATTTTTATGTCAAGTTGCTTGTATTTTCTTACAACATTTTAAAGCTCAATGATGAAAAATAAAGCACCATGGATCGTCATTCCATCTCATCTATATATATTGCATTTCGTTGCATTCCATCCATCCATACATTCATAAATAGCTGCATATCATTCATACATAGTAATGACAATAGATACTCTATTTTCCTCTTCTTCCATAGGAATGTAATAGGTCCTCCATTTCTTCTATTTAACATTGAACACCCCCCACCCTCCCCATCTCAACAATCAGCATCACATACCCTACATCGTGTCCCAATCAACCTAATCAAGCCAGGTTCATCACCATCCATCTCTAAATAGGAAGGATTGTGTTTCCTATCCTAAGTCATCCAATAAGTCAAGAAAGTTACTCTATCTGCATAGGTACATCAACTCACGCACACCTAGACTATCAACAGATACTCTGATCAAGTATCTTCGGGTCTCAACAGGTAATTGATTATGGCAAACCTAGACTACAACAAGCATTTATCATAATGACCTAGTCTCAACGGGGTTGCCATGATTCCCCACAACCATCCATCACACGCACATACTATCAATTGATCAACCAATCAAACACAATCACGTCAGACAATTACATCAATTGTCTACGTCTCAACGAGTATTTTGCTTCATATACCTTGACTTCATCGGGCAATTACATCAATTGTCTAAGTCACCAACAGGTCACTTTGATTCACTTACTCAAACTTTATCATGTCCAAGCAAACAACTGACATCAACTGTCACGCTTTGACTTGACCGGAGCAATTAAACCGATTGCACCAGATTGTCCAACCAATTTTGATCAATTGTATAGCATCAATCCAAACCCCACACTACATCTGCTATGTATCTCTTGCATGACCTCAGGGTATTCGCTGGCTTGTTGTTTCTTCATATTCACTCCATTTTCTCCCATTCTTTCATCATTAGTTCTAATTTATTCTATTCTACCTCCCCTCCACTTTTCATTCTTTTTTGAGAGATCCCCCGATTTTTCCAAAAAATAAAAAAAAAATTAAAAAAAATTCGGCTCATCTCTCGAGGGGGCATACCACCCATTAAATTTACATTTTATGGGGCATTTCTTCACACCTATTTTTCTTTCTTTGAAACGACGTGATAAACCGCACCGTCTCAAAGAGGGGCAAATGTAGTCACATAAATCTGTCCACTTAATTAAATGAATACTTAGTATTTATTTGATTATTTAACCATCAATTAATGAATTAATTAAATTAATATTTA
Organism: Cryptomeria japonica; assembly: GCF_030272615.1. NCBI lineage: Eukaryota > Viridiplantae > Streptophyta > Pinopsida > Cupressales > Cupressaceae > Cryptomeria > Cryptomeria japonica. The sequence continues at coordinate 86,717,837 of NC_081412.1, forward strand.
ATTAATTCATCTTAACCCTCTTCTCCTATTAATTAAATAAATTATTCAATTTATTTGATTTAATTCACTTAACCAAATTCAGACCATTAATTAAATAAATAAATCATATTTGTTTAATTAAATCTTCTCTCACATTTAAATAAATTAATATTTATTTAAATCCCCCAAAATCCCACCTCTCACATTTAAATAAATTAACATTTATTTAAATCACCTTTATCCTCTACCCACTTGTATTTTCCTACAAAAGCAAGTTGCACAATTATTTTAAATAAATAATTTATTTAAATCACCTTTATCCTCCACCCACTTGTATTTTCCTACAAAAGCAAGTTGCACAACTATTTTAAATAAATTATTTATTTAAAATCCTATTTTTCCTCACCCACTTGAAACCTTTAATGGTTTCCCTTAAAGTATTCAAACTTGATGGCTTTAAAGTCTTCAAACTTGATGGCTTCCTTCTATAGTCTTCTTAAGACTTTAATGGTTTTCCTTAAAGTCTTCAAGCCTTTAATGGTTTCCCTCAAAGTCTTCAAGCATTTTAATGCTTTATCTTCATTTTTCTCATTTAAATAAATTAATATTTATTTGAATATTTATCCAAATGCAAATTACACCATTTAATTGAAATAAATGGTTTTATTGTAATTGAAAATACCAAAATTTCTCCCACTTGCATTTTCCTACAAAATCCACTTGCATGCCTAAACCCCTTCTAGAATTTTCTAATCACTTCTAAATAACCTAACCCCTTCTCTAAACTTTGTCACATTCCTAAGCAAAAGGGAAGTCACTTCTCAAACCCTCAAAGTCTTTGATAACCATTGAAGGCTTTCAACCTTCAACCACTAAATGGCTCAAAGTCTTTGATAACCATTAAAGGCTTTCAACCTTCAACCACTAAATGGCTCAAAGTCTTTGATAACCATTGAAGGCTTTCAACCTTCAACCACTTAATCCCCAAAGTCTCCAATAACCATTAATGGTTACCTCAAACCCTCCCACATGGTTAAAACATTTGTTTTGACTCAACCTCTACCCAACCCAAAGGTCTCATCAGGCCATTAATGCTTTGACCATGATTATCTCTTAAACATTTGCACAAAGGTTTATCCTTGGATTAACTCTTAATCCAGTGGGTAATCTTAATTTGGACTTGACCCTTAGCCTCTAGATAACCATGAGGTCTTCTCAGGCCTTTAATGCCTCCGACCTCTTCTCTCAACCCAATCCTATGTTGACACTTGTCACCATTTTATTGGTGCCAATTGTGCACATGGATCCCCAACTTTCAAACTTGGCCCTTGATTAAACCATTCAATCTTAACCCTTCATTTCCCCATTTCTTCTATAAATAGAACCCTTCTCCTCAAGCAAAAAAAGAGAAGCATTAGAGTATTGTTGTTATACTGGCATTAGCATAGAGCTTTCTCATAGCATCACTATCTACACTTGCATAGCATTTGCTTATCATATTCAACCATCTTGAATCTCCATATGGCATCCATGGCTAGTGCTAAAAGCTGAGAGCTACACTCATTTGGGACTTGGAGAGGAGAGGAACAAGGGAGGAGCAACTATGAGCATCTTGATTAGCTATTTTATTCTATGTTTATATGCTTTCTATTTCATGCTTAATATCTCTCTTGATATGCCTGTTTAGGATAATCTTTTGTTGCTAACACTAATGTTTGTTTCTTGTGCTCTTGTGTGTGTTGCCATCAAATAGATTTTCTAATCCTTTTTGCAGAGCATCAGATGACAACCCGATGATCCCATATCCAGAGGATTATGTTAAGCCAGGTGAGAGAATTTGTGATAGGACTATGGTAAGACGCCCTATCTTGACTATTAAGGATGTCTCCTCCTTTGAAGAGAGGAAACCCATAATTGATAGAAATATTGCTATCCTCCAGAAATGGCTCAACCTAAAACCTGCTCAAGGAATGAAATAGTGGATAGATTATATGGCCATGGAAGGTTTTGCACCCCTGTCAGACTTCCTTGATACTGAAATTGAAAGATTTTAGGTAATACCTCCTGTGATTATTAGAGCTCCCCATTTGTTTGCAAAGTCTCCCTCTCCAGTGAGAAAGATGAACTGTTTGGCGACGGTGGCGGTTGAACTATCGACCTCTTGTACGACCTTCCATCCTCCACATGGGGATTGTATTTTCATTGATAGGAGTTTGAAGGAATGAAAAATTAACTCAATATACTTTCTTTATACATTATAAACTAAGTATATCTTGGGAATCCCCCAATAAATTTTGATTAGGTCAATTATGGTAAACTTGGACATATTCCAGTATGGTTACTTGGCAATAGTTTTCTTTGGACATCTTGCAGCTATGAAACTTGTTGTGTGGACTCTACTTTTATAATTAGCTACTTATATTTACATTTATGAAGCCTGTTAATGATTTACATATCTGGAGATGGTTTATTATATTTAGGATGACTCATTTTTAAATGAATTATGTCATCTCTATGGGGACCCTACCGAGTTCTGACTTCTATTGATGCCACCTGGAGGGTAGTATATACATCCAAGTGGTATTTGTATTGGTTAGAAACCTCAGTCTGGTCCGAGCTATGGTTGGCTTTGACCCCTTCTTTATATGGTCCTGGAGTAATATATTGTTCTATGGGCAGTGTAAATGGATGCCTCTATTTATATAATGCACTCTCATCTTTATGGTTCTATATGTTTTCTTTATATGTTATATACTTAGTATATCTTGGAAATCCCTAAGAAATTTTGATTTTGTTACATATGGTTATCTTGGATGCATTCCAGTATGGTTTTCGAGCATTAGTTTTTGGATATCTAGCAGCTCTAGCACTTGATATATGACTTTACTTTCATAAATAGCAACTTCTATTTACATATCTGATGGTCATCTATTATCTACATATCTGGTGATAGTCTTTATATTTAGGATGGCTCAGTTTTAAATAAATTCAGTTTTGTTTATTCTTTTGGTTAGCTCTGTATACACCTAAAAATGGTCTGAAGATAATTAATTAAATAAACAATTATTTAATTAATCCTCCTTCCCAATTTAATTGAATTCACTAAGTAATTTGATTAAATCCTTCCTTTTCATCTACTTATTAATAAATCTAAGGATTTATTAAATAGGTTCATTTCATTTCACCCCTTTAATTAATTAATTCAAATTAATTAATTCCCTCCATCAAATTCATTTCTTCTAATCCTAATTAATTAAAACAAATCAAATTCATGAGTTGTTGAAATTAATTATCCTTTTCCCATTATTTGAATTTTTTAATTCAAATTCTCCTAACTTCTACCACTCCTAAACCTAACCCATTCTACCTACCCACATGTTCCCTTTCATCCAACATCTTCTAGAACCTTTGTGACACTTGTCACTAAGTGTTCCCTTTCATCCTACTCCTTCTAGAAGCCTCTTGACACTTGTCACCATAGAGATGACAAATGTTCCCTTTAATCCAACCCCCTTTGCCAACCTCCTCCAATTTAACTATTGATATCTTCAGATCAATCTTGACCGTTGATTCCTACCACCTCACCCCTAGCCTTGGAAATCCTATAAATAGACCTTATTTTGAGCAATATGGATCCCATCTCACTCTCATCTTATGCATTGTTATTATAGGCATCTAGCTTCTAGTTTATCATTCTTAGCAATGTTATCATGCTCAATTTCAGCTTAATTGCATCTTAATCTTAGTTTATTTTCTAGATCAATAATGAACTCATATAGCTTAATCATGCTATTCTTGCTAGATCATGCATTCTCATCATTCAAACCCTCCATCTAAGTGTAGTCAAGTCACTAGAGTATGCATAATCAGATCTAAGAGCATTTTTCATACTCGCATTTACTAGGAGATAATAAGTCGATTAGCTATGGTTTTGTCTTTCATTGTTTCAATTTACTAACCATTGCTTATAATGATTTATTGAGTGCATTGTGGTTGTAGGTACATGTACACTTCACAGAGCACGACATTTTGGCGCCCACTGTGGGGACGAAATCATCATTTTTGACCTCTCAAACTTCAACAAACATTCATCTCTGCCGGATTAGAATCAGAATGTCGTACGATTTGATTTTTCAACTCGTACGAACTACCTTTTAGTCTTGTGCGAAACCTCATCCTATGTCGTATGAGCACATTTCTCTTGTCGTATGAGGTATAAAGTCATGTCGTACGGGCTCATTTGTTAGTAAATCTTGTATCGTACGAGTTCATTTTCATTGTTGTACAATAGCTGAATTCATTTATACAAATTTCTGTCTGTTAAATTCTATGTCGTACGAGTCCATTTTTATTCCTATGCGAAATCTAAATTTGTGTCGTACTAATTGGAAATTTGTGTTGTACGAGTCTCTGGCTTTGTGATTTTTAACAGACTGCAAGTTAGGGTTTTCTGGTTTTAATCCAAAATTTTTCTAATGCTAACCTTGATTGGTTTATGAGATTTTTTGGCAGCCTGACTCTTTTCTGCAAGACGATTGACAAAGATATGCTTGTCAAAGACAAATTTAAACAACACAATCATGACTACTAACGAATTTTTGTAGGTTACCTAAGGATTCAAAATAAAATTTGTGTATTCTTTAAGATTTTTAGGCACACTTCAATTTGGGCTTGAAGAAATGAACAACTATGTCTTTCATGTCTTTGATGATAGGCGAGTATGCTCTCACCTTTCTTAGGTGATCAGAAAGCTAGACTCATCTTTTTCTTTCATTGGTGCATTTATTTAGCAAGCCTGCCCTCCTGAGGAGTAATCACTCTTAGCCCTTGAGGCCAATGAGAGGGGAACGACCTAAGTGGGAACGGCTAACGCCGAGTAATCCAACCCACTATAAAATAAATGTGCTTTTGATGAAAATCATAGCAACGACAGTGCTCGGGAATAGCTCTCCTCTGTACCTTCGGGTATATCAAACCCTGGTTTTCAAGGCTGGGAGACCTCTTAATTGAGTTTATACCCCGACGCGTCAAACGAATCCCTTACTAGTGCCGGTTAAATGGAAGCTACCTGATTCACCTCCAAAATGGTGATAATCTTTGTGCAAGAGAGATAGTAACTCTCCTAAGACACTTGCCATATCGTACCCCCATTAACGTTTGGAGTCGGATAATATGACGTTGAGAATCCATTGCGTGAGACTCAGCGGCCGTATTCTGATTAGCTATTGGGTGTGTACCTAAGTCAGCAAGCAAAGGTTTTCATTCTCAGCCAACTTCCTTAGGGTTTAGCTTGATTGGAGTCACTTATCACATCATGTGTTTGTTGTGTATTCATCCCTAAATCGACAAATCAGACATCTAAAAACTGAAAAACCAAAGTAAAACATTAAAATTTAGTGATCAAAAACTCAAACCAAACAAACAGTTTTGATCTCTGTTTGGTTATCTGTCGTACGAGTTAGGATCTCTATCATATGAACCTATTTGCATAAAATCTTGTGTCGTGCTACACAACATTCTGTGTCGTACGAGTCAGCTATTTTGTTGTATGGTTCAAAAAAGTGTGTCGTACGAGCCTCTGCTTTTTACATGAAAACTTTTGCTTTGTCATATAAACTCATATCTTGTGTCGTTCTAAGCTGCATATCCTGTCGTATGAAACACTGCATTTGTCAGTCTAGAGCTATCTTACATGCCTATTTCAGATTTATCATTTATGCCTGATCAATTTGCAGTAAACATAAACACCTGTTATCTGTCAGTCTGTGCTTAGATTGTCTGCTTGGTTCACTTGGACAAGTTATCACCCATCAAAATTAGACTCTAGAAGATAAACACCTTAATATTTTCAAGTGCTCACCCTTAACAAGTTCAAAATCTAAACATCTCAAAGTGCATTGTCACCCCCTTTGATAAACTAATCACTCAAACATAGTTTCTCATCAGGATCAATCATCCTTTATCACGAAACTGAAACGTTTGGTTAGGATAACCTTGTCCCACATCGTAGGATATATCATTCCTACTGGACTTGGTTCTTATCAAATCATCACCATTGCACTCCTAAACCGAAGATCGAAAAACTTGCAAACTTTTAAACGCTTGAATCCTCTTTTAGTGTCATATCACTCTATCATATCTACCTTGATAGTTGATCACTTATCAAAACAACATTTAGACAATCGAACCCCTGAAACGGAAACATAAACATTTGTAATAGCTAAAAACCATATCAACATGACATACCAAAGCAAAATACAAGTAACAAGCCAACATATAAGAGAAATCAAACAAGTTCAAAATCAAAATCCAACTATGTTAAAACCTCACAAGGATTTAAATACATCTCAAAAGAAAGGTGGCTCTTTTATGCAACTCTTAAAGATATCTCTAAAGGATTTGGCTGAGAAAGATCAAGATCATGCACCTATGTCTAGCAATGGCTCATTCCCACATAAACAAATTGATGCTCCGAAGGCATCTATTCCTACACCTCTTGAAAGCTTGCAAGAACCTTCCATAGCATCCTCACCAAACATAATTGCCATCAAACCTATTTCAAAGGATCCTATTCAAAGCTCTTCTCTTTCATATCCAAGCATTAATTCATTGCAGTGTCCCCATAACACTCTCTTGCAAATTGAAGTCCTCATTCATAGAACACTTGTTAAATGTGTCCTAATAGATGGGGGAACTGGCTTGAACATTTGCTCTATGAATCTTGTCCGTGCTCTAGGCTATTCAGAAGATGCAGTTGATCCTCGAAAAAAGATAAAAATCAAAGCACATAATGAAGAAGAGCATTCATCTAAAGGAATGGTGATATTACCTATCAGGGTGGGACCTTTACAAAAAGACACAACATGCCAAGTTCTAGACTTGGACCTACCATATAACATACTCTTGGGAGGACCATGGATACATGATATACAGGTTGTCCCATCAACATATCACCAGTGTGTAAAATTTCCCTACAATGGGCAGGAAATCACAATATCAGCAGAATCAAATCCATTGTAGTGTTGTAGTAATCTGAGATCAACTCAAGAGGTCATTGTTTCACATAACAGAGAGGCAACACCTTCAAACACACAATCCAAGGAACAATCATTTCAATCAATTATGTCAAACATGGAAAAACAAAAGCAACAAAGAGATCAAGAGAATGAAGAACATTTTCTATCATGGAAAAACAAACAAGAGCAACTTGAAATTGAAAGGCAAGAAACATATATAGTATTCGATGTAGTTCACACGTATGTAGGACAAACGTTAGGAACTAGCCCACTTGAATCAAAATCACATTCGACTGACATGGACTTAACCGAGGACGATCAAGATTTTCTTATACGAAGTCATTCTGATGAGAGTATCGTTCTAGACATGGAAATACATACTGAAAACTCTATCATGACCCCTAATATCTTTGAAACTATTCAACCTGAAGATCCTTTATCCTTAAGCTATCCTGAACCTATGGATTGGGAAAATGAAGGACATGCCGCCATTGATACCTTTCCGAATGACCATGCCATATCTCTATATCTTAATGCAATAGAACCTGTAACAACTCTCACCAGGAATTTCAACAACATCTTCCAGTCAAGTGGGTGCCAAATCTCCTAGTTGCAAAAGTGAAAATAAAGAAAACAATATCAGGTCTAATGCTGAAAACCATTTATTGGCAACATTAGACCAAGAAAAAGTAAAAATAAAGGACACATCTAACGGCCTCCTCGAGGCAACAGAAGATGGGAGATTTGACACCTTACCTGAATTTTATCAAGAAAAGTCATCTATCCTAATAGAACCAACAATCTCTCTATCAGAACTAACAAGACAAAAATACTTGAAACCATTCAAAAGATGGAAAGTCAATTTTACCTATTCATATACAGACATTTTGGGGTTCGATCCATATCTTACAATACATCACCCAAATATTAGTCCAGGAGCAAGCATCAATAAAGGAACACAACATGGATCAGGAGCAGGAATTCTATTGATCACACCACAAGGTCATACAATCCCGAAGGCATACAAATTAAGCTTTTCATGCACAAACAATATAGCAGAGTATGAAGCATTGGTAATAGGTATCAAAATGGCTGTAGAATGGAACATTAAATAACTTCAAGTCTTTGGAGACTCTCAGCTTGTCATTAATCAAATCAGTGATGACTATCAAACAAAAGATGACAAACTCATGCCTTACAAAAAGAGGGTAGATGATATCAAGAAGTACTTTATAGAAATAACTTTTGAACAAATTCCAAGAAATGACAACAAAGTAGCAGACGCCATGGCTACACTTGCTTCTCTATTACAGACATAGGAAAATCAACAGTGTTATGATTTCCTTTTTGAAGAGTTGTTTCATCCCACCTTTAATTATCCTGATTCTCGAACCATCTATCAACTTATTGGACACGATTCCTCTCGCTATGGTCAATCTTACACATACCTGAAAGACAATATCTTACCTCCCGACTTATCAAAAAACCAAAAGAGGAACTTTATTCGCCAATCCTCCCATTTTACTCTCGTTGTAGATACCTTGTTCAAATGAGGTCTAGACGGTACTCTCTTACGATGTCTCGAATAAGAAGAATCTGAGAAGGCCTTACATGAAGTCCATAATGACATTTGTGGCACTCATTCAAGTGGTCTTACCCTTTCTAAAAACTCATACGCTTGGGCTATTATTGATCGACTATGGAATGAGATTATTTTAAAATAGCAAGAACATGCAAACAATGTCAGATCCATGGGAACTTGATCCATGCACCAGCACAAGAACTTCATGCTTTAGCAACATCTTGGCCTTTTTGTCAATGGGGTCTTGATCTAGTAGGGAAGATAAATTCTTCTTCATCTAATGGTCACAAATTCATCCTTGTAGCTACAAAATATTTTACAAAATGGATTGAGGCAGTACCTCTCATCAATATCACAGGAAAACAAATTGTTGCATTTATCTTGAATTACATCATCTATCGCTATGGAATACCAATGACCATTATCACTGATAATGGGTGACCATTCAAGAATCAAGATGTACAAGAGCTATGTGAGAAGTTCAAAATCTAGCATGTATTCTCCACACCATATTATCCATAGGGAAATGGGTAGGCATAAGCATCTAACAAAACTATTCTGAAAATTCTCAAAAAGACAGTGAATGATGCTGGGAAAGATTGGCATATTCAACTAAACCCTGCTCTATGGGCCTACCACACCAGTATCCGCACATCAACTAGTACCACACCTTTCTCTCTTGTATATGGATCAGAAGCCATATTGCCAATCGAAGTAGAGATACCCTCTCTATGTGTATCACTAAAAGGTCTCATCCTAGATGAAGAACAATGAGTATCTAGACTACAAGAGTTAGAACTGATCCATGAATGAAGACAAAATGCCTTTGATCAGCTAAAGGTATATCAGCAAAGAATGTGCCGAAGCTATAATTACAAGGTCAAACCACAAGTCTTTCAAGTGGGAGAGCTAGTGCTAAAAGAAAATCCACGCAACTAGGTAGACTGAGAAAAGAAAGGAAAATTTGAACCAAATTGGTTAGGTCCATTTGTGGTCACAACAGTATTTGGGTCAGGAGCGTATCAGCTATCAACACAAGACAAAGATCAACTTGAGGAACCTATCAATAGAATGCACCTGAAGAAATTCTATGTCTGAAAAAATCAAAGAAAAAATCAAAAACAGTGAAAAAGCAGAAAAATAAAAAATAGTGAAAAAGCAGAAAAATAAAAAATAGCAAAAAAAATAAAAATAAAAAAAATCAAATATCAGAAAAAAGTGCAATAAAAAATAGACGGTGAAAACTTGGCAAACAGGCACTATCTGTCTGCTAGCTCTTCCATCTATTAGTTCATGCATCTTTCCGATTGCATTCATTTTCCATCAGCGTTGATCATCATAAAGCCTTTGTACATACGCAGACATCCCAGGTGGTTTCTTGCCATGGTTTGGATCATTGGATATATCATAAAGACTTTGTTTCTAGGCTTGGGGCAAAATCCTACACCTAGCTGGGGGTAAAACTCTTGATCATTTTGAGCTTAACCAAATAGGTAGACCAAACAGTTAGACAACTCTTATCAAGCGAAAATTGAGACACATCCAACGTTGAACACAAGATCAAACTATCAATTATCAAGCTATCACAAAATCAATCTAAGCACATCACACACTTTTCAGTGGATAATATCTTTTTGGATAATGATTGTAACATGATTGTTCAACTTTTCTATATTGATTTCGCTATTCTGAGTGACTCTGGGATGTCTTTGAATAGAGGAACAAGGAAGAAACATGATATTTATCTTGTCTACTGTCTGAAAATTAATCATTAATATGTGAAAATTTGTCTTAGGACATGACCATCAAAGTATCATTGAAGACATTTTCGATTTGCATATTGAAATGATTAATACTGTTTGTTTTATGCAAGCAACACTCAAGTCTTCTCGGTTCAATTATACCTCGATGCTTGTGCTAACTTTCTATATCAAAATCCAGGAAAATAGTGCTTAGGTCATCATGGTTTAATTATACCATCGATGTTTGCACTCACTTCCCACATTTCAAAAGCTCAATGATGACAAAAACCCAAAATAATCCAGTGACTGGTGTGGTCATAGCTTTGCATTTTCATTTGCATTTTAGCTTGCATTTCATTCTTGCATGGGATCCCGCATGCTCCTTTTATCCAAGGTTAAATCTATCGCAGGAATCATCAAAGTATCATCACAAGTGTATACACAATTAGAATGATGAACTCATATCTCTTCAGATATTGTCGACCCAACAAAAATCTTATGCTATCTCCCTCAAACAAAATCAACAATCTGCATATCCAAATATTTCTGCAACTTGATATCAACAAACTGTCAGTTCTTTATCTAATCAAATCAATCAATCAAACCTAATCAATTCTGATCTTTGTCTTATACAGGATGTATCCTTCCTGAAACCAGACGATCTGATTCTGATTCATGTCTTATACAGGATGTATCCTTCCTGAAACCAGACGTTCTGATCATGTCTTATACAAGATGAATCCTTCCTGAAACCAGACACTTTGATCATATTTGTCTTATACAGGATGAATCCTTCCTGAAACCAGACTGAACCTCGATCTTATCAATCTAATCAGTCAAGATTTATCAATCTTACCAATCTAAGCAATCAAGCTAATAGAAGAACTCACATTTTCATCAACCACAGTTACATAAATCAAATCAAATCTACTGGGATATCAATTTCGCAAAAATCCAAAGATCAATCATCTCAATTGATCTCCCGAGGGGGCATCATCATACCAGAATTTAGCAATCGAGAGCTGGGGCATCCTATCAAATCAATATCATCATCAAAATGAGATTATTCTTTGAATCAACGCGTCATCACACCTTGCTTCAAAGAGGGGCAAAATGTATACACCTAAAAATGGTCTGAAGATAAATAATTAAATAAGCAATTATTTAATTAATCCTCCATCCCAATTTAATTGAATTCACTAAATAATTTGATTAAATCCTTCCTTTTCATCTACTTATTAATAAATCTAAGGATTTATTAAATAGGTTCATTTCATTTCACCTCTTTAATTAATTAATTCCCTCCATCAAATTCATTTCTTCTAATCCTAATTAATTAAAACAAATCAAATTCACGAGTTGTTGAAATTAATTATCCTTTTCCCATTATTTGAATTTTTAAATTCAAATTCTCCTAACTTCTACCACTCCTAAACCTAACCATTCCTAGACCTAACCCATTCTACCTACCCACATGTTCCCTTTCATCTAACATCTTCTAGAACCTTTGTGACACTTGTCACTAAGTGTTCCCTTTCATCCCACAACTTCTATAAGCCTCTTGACACTTGTCACCATAGAGATGACAGATGTTCCCTTTAATCCAACCCCCTTTGCCAACCTCCTCCAATTTAACCATTGATATCTTCAGATCAATCTTGACTGTTGATTCCTGCCACCTCACCCCTAGCCTTGGAAATCCTATAAATAGACCTCATTTTGAGCAATATGGATCCCATCTCACTCTCATCTTATGCATTATTATTATAGGCATCTAGCTTCTAGTTTATCATTCTTAGCAATGTTATCATGCTCAATTTCAGCTTAATTGCATCTTAATCTTAGTTCATTTTCTAGATCAATCATGAACTCATATAGCTTAATCATGCTATTCTTGCTAGATCATGCATTTTCATCATTCAAATCCTCTATCTAAGTGTAGTCAAGTCACTGGAGTATGCATAATCAGATATGAGAGCATTTTTCATACTCACATTTACTAGGAGGCAATAAGTCGATTAGCTATGGTTTTGTCTTTCATTATTTCAATTTACTAACCATTGCTTGTAATGATTTATCGAGTGCATTGTGGTTGCAGGTACAGGTACACTTCACAGAGCACGACAATCTCTATGGGGACCCTACTTAGATTTGACTTCTATAGATGCCATATGTATAGTAGTATATACATTTAGGTTGGTATTTATATTGATTAGAATCCTCAGTCTGGTATGAGTTTTGTATGGCTTTGTCCTCCTGCTCTGCATGGTCGTGGGGTATAATCCCATAAATAAGCGGTGTTGATGAATGCCTCTATTTATATGAAGCACTATCGTCTTTTATGGTTCTGATGCCCTGCAAAATGGCACAAGGTTAGTCTATGATCAAATAACACAAAACACATAAAACATTAGTGTTAATCAATCTAAAACTAAACTATGAAGGCATACCAAAAGAGACACAAAAGACATGCTAATTTATCTAATAAACAAAACACAGATCATGAGACATCTCCAACTACCTCTTAGCATGGCCTTAGTTTCTTCTCCCTTGTTCCTCTCCTCTCCAAGTTCCAAAATAGTGTAGCTCTTAGCAGCTTTTTGCACTATGGATGCTTATGGAGGATTGAGATTTAATATTAAGCTCCAAATATGAAATAAAAAGCTAATACTAATGCTAAAATGATGTATTTTAACCAAAAAGACAAGATGTTAGATTGCTTATGCTAAAATGCTCTCTAAAATATCTATAGCTTAGATGCATACAAGTTTTCAGGATCTGGATTATGAAGGAATGGGCTCTATTTATAGGAAAAATGGAGCAATGGATGGCCAAGATTGAAAGGTTTAATCAAGGGTCAAGCTAAAAAGTTGGGGATCCATGTGCACAATTTGCACCAATGAAATGGTGACAAGTGTCAACATAAGATTGGGTTGAGAGAAGAGGTTGGAGGCATTAAATGCCAGAGGAGACCTCATGGTTATCTAGAAGGTAAGGGTCAAGCCTAAATTAGGATTACCCACTGGATTAGGAGTTAATGCAAGGATAAACCTTTGTGCAAATGATTAAGAGATAATCATGGTCAAAGCATTAAAGGCTTGATGAGACCCTTGGGTTGGGTAGAGGTTGAGTCAAAACAAATGTTTTAACCATGTGGGAGGGTTTGAGGTAACCATTAATGGTTATTGGTGACTTTGGGGATTAAGTGGTTGAAGGTTGAAAGCCTTCAATGGTTATCAAAGACTTTGAGCCATTTAGTGGTTGAAGGTTGGAAGCTTTCAAAGGTTATCCAAGACTTTGAGACATTTAGTGGTTGAAGGTTGAAAGCCTTTAATGGTTATCAAAGACTTTTAGGCTTTGAGAAGTGACTCCATTTTGCTTAGGAATGTGACAATAATTAGGGGATGGATTAAGTTAATTAGGAAGGGGTTAGAAGAATCTAGAAGGGGATTAGATTTTGCAAGTGGATTTGGTGGGTGAGGGAAAATAGGATTTTATTAAAATAAAAATTCATTTATTTCAATAAATGTGTGCAAGTTGCATTTGTAAGAAAATGCAAGTGGGGTGGGGATAATGATTTAAATAAATGTTTTAATTAATTTATTTAAAAGAGGAATAGGGGGATTTAATTAAATAAATAGATTTTATTTAATTAATTGATTTGAAGTGGATTTAATGAATTAATTAAAATAAATTGAATAATTTATTTAATTAATAGAAGAATGTTTGGGGATGAATTAATTAAATATTCATTTAATTAATTGGTGGCTAGTGGATTTTTAATCAAATAAATACGAAATATTCATTTAATTAAAATGGATAGATTTATGTGACTACATTTGCCCCTCTTTGAGACGGTGCAGTTTATCGCGTCGTTTCAAAGAAAGAAAAATAGGTGTGAAGAAATGTCCCATAAAATGTAAATTTAATGGGTGGTATGCCCCCTCGAGAGATGGGCCGGAAAATTTCAAAAAATTGGGCGATCTCTCGAAAAAGAATGAAAATTGGCAGGGTGGTAGAAGAGAAGAAGTTAGGTATACTGGTGAAAAATAGAAGAAAATGGGAGAAACATGGAGAAATGGGGGGCTCGGGAAGTTCACGGGGACCACAACGATGAGCGGGGTGAAGTTACGGGGACGGCGAGGGGTATAAATGGGGTGAAAGGGGTGAAAACATGACCATTTGTGATCGCGACTAGTGGAAAACGAGAGCTCTGATAGTGACATTTGGAGGAGCAAGGAGGAGCTACTATGCTGATTCCGATCACCGAGCGTAGATTCGAGCGAGTCCGACAGTTCCAGCGCCCAGAGGACTACGGACCAGCAGTACGCAAATTCGAAAACTCAATTTTCATGCGTTTTTGATAGGTTTTTAGCTGAGTCCAAGTCAAGTCGGAGCAAGAGTGCTGGAACTATGGTTTTAGCGCTTTTGCCCCATGAATTAGCGCTATTGTGCCGTAATGGCGCTATTGTGCTCTTGTTTGAGCGCTTTTGTATTAATTAGCGCTAATGCATGCAAGTTTTAGCGCTTTGGACTAAGTAGCGCTATTGTATGGTTAATTGAGCGCTATTGATATTAAATAGCGCTATTGTATAGCGGGTTTAGCGCTTTTGTGTAGGGGTGACAGCGGAGTATACATAGTACCGAGCGGCACACCCGATCCGATGGATATCAGACCCGACAGATCCGATCCCAGCTTTTGAGGATGAGAGGGGACGGGGATGAGGATGGAGAGCGGGAGGTCGAGGAGGAGGAGGTGGAGATGGAGGTGGCGGAGGAGATGGAGGTGGCGGAGGAGGAGGTGGGGGAGGAGAAGGTGGGTTGGGGATGCCAAGGCAGCGGAGAGGGAGAGGTGGACTACCATTGCAAATATCACAGGGACCTTTGATGCAGAGAGGAGTGCAGCTGAGTGGGAGGGGGATGGAGAGAAAGATCCCGATGGATAGAGGAGTGGGGATTGCTGGAGAGGGTGGTGCAGGGGAGGGACCTATTGGAGAGGGTGATACAGGTGAGGCAGCGATGGACACGGGAGAGGGAGCTACTGGAGATTTGCGGGAGCATATGATAGTTTATTTGCAGACCCGGATAGAGAGATTAGAGGAGGAGGTAGCAGCCAGGGATGTGCAGCTATTTGCACGTGAGTCAGAGCTGACGATGGTGCTGCGGGAGAGAGATATTGCGGTGGAGAGATTGGCGGAGCTGCAGGAGAGGGTTCGGATTGGAGTAGGAGCACAGGGTCCTACAGGGGAGGTGATGAGGGAGATGCGGCGAGCGCAGGCGGAGATAGAGTACTGGCGGGGCTTATATGAGCAGGTGGTGCCACTTAGTCAGCGAACTCTCAGTTATTCGTAGATGCGGCAGGCCAGATCAGAGCGATTGCAGAGGGTACAGAGTAGTGGGGGTGTGATGGGTCTTCTACGGCAGGAGAGATCAGGGGATGCAGGAGGGAGTGGGGGTTCGATGAGGCCTCCACAGAGAGATGGATCAGGTGGTGCAGGCACCAGTGGTGGAGCAGGTAGAGGTGGTGGTGGTGGTGGTGGTACAACATTTGGCCAGAGCGGCATTTGAGAGAGCATTTTTGCCTACATATATTGTATCTTTGTTTATTTATGGACTGTATCTTGGATGGCTTTTGGTAGCCGATTTTTTGTAGACGTCATTGTACTCTGATATATGAGATGATATATATGAGGAGATCCCATATTTTGATGATATGCATTTGATTATGTATAAATGTATATGCATGATGATGAGTTATTGCTTAGATGGATATGTGTACATGTATGCATTTGATGAGATGTTTCCTATATGCATGTTTTTATGACGATGTATGATGTTGGATACTGGCATATGAATGCAGGTTTATATATGTATGGTTTTGATTTGTTTGATGCAATGCTTAATGTATGTAATGCCATGATGATGATATATGTTTATGATGATTTATGAACAGGATTTTGTTGTTTTCTATGCAATGATAATTTATGCGATGATGTTAATGTAATGGTTGAATGATTGATGTTATGTATGAATATGCATCTAGATGTTTGTCAAATGAATGCAATATGGATAAACAAAATGCAAAGTACAAATGTTTATATTATAATGTGTTAAATGAATGCATATGCATAATGGATATAATATGCTTAAGAAACAATGTTTTATAAACAAATGGATTTTATGATTCTAAATGCTTTAAATATGATTTAAGTATAAATGATAATGGGATTCTAATAACTGCACCATAATGCAATTAAAAGGAATGTAAGGAATGCCATGCGAATGGATCCTAAAAATAAGCATAATAAGATACTTAGGGAATGGATGAACGAATGCACCTTTTTACTGAATGAATGGACGAAAGTATACAATAACAAATGATAAAGGATAATAAAAATGATGATGAATAATCGACACTATATGAAGGCCTTATTAAATGATTTAAAACAATCAAAGACAATTGAATCCCATGAATGAATCTAATTGTTTATGATTGATGCAATGCTACAAAATGATTAATGAAAACTAAATGGCAAGAAAATGAACTATATGCAAAGTTAAAAAAATGACATGAATTTTTTTAATGCAAGATGCAACTAAATGTGAGGATGATATGATCATGAGGAATGCAAGGTTTGTAAGACTTTGCATGATGCATTGATGATGTATCAGAGTACTCGATCATGATTGTATCCAAGACCAGCTTAATTTTCTCATTTTTGCATATAAAACCTCTATATGAATAAGTGAACGGATGGGTGATATGCAACGGAATGCAATATATAAACAGATGAGATGAAATGACGATCCATAGTGCTCTATTTTCATCATTGAGCTTTAAAATGTTGGAAGAGAATACAAGCATCTTGACATAATGATTCAAGATGACCTGAGTATTCCTTACATGGATTTTATATAGCAAGTTAATACAAGCAACTTGATATAAGGGATCAAGTTGACCTGAGTATTGCTTGCGGAACAGACAAGGATTATCTCCTTTCATGCATGACTTGGATCGTCCTCCTTGATCTTAGGCTGATCATATCCTGAGACAAGTGCATACCGTACTAAGAGATAACACCTTTATCCAGTTTGGATGAGGTAGGAGGAACCAAAGGGAGAGCATTGTACCTGCAAACAAACAGTATATACATAAAGAATAAAGAATATGGATCCTTGGTAATGGTTCATGCCCATATGGTCGAGGTATACACTGTAGTCAGCAAGCCGTAGTGATCTATGACTGCATTTTGCATAAGATTACGTAGCTTAGTGAACTTCCCACGTAGACACCATTAGTACATGCCCCAGAACTTCATCGGAAATAATGCACAAACGATACAAAACAATGCTGAAAGATCCCGATACAGATAAACAAATGAATTACTCACGAATCAACCAAGCATTTGATAGCTTAACATAATTTTCTTGTCAAAGAAAACGTCACTTTTGTCTTTGTTTTGGTAAGGAAGGATGCATCCTTGTTTTTAAAGATAGTTTCTGATTTGTTGGATATGGATTGTGTGGTCGATTGATAAATGGTCATTGTGTGAGTACTGTGTTAATGTTGGTTTTGCATCTACTCGGATAAATATGTACAAGGTGTTGCCATGTTTTTGTGTGATTTTTGATGGGTTTTCCGATGTTTTTTGGATTTTGTGAAACAATTTTGAATGTTTTTGGTATTTTGAGAGTCATTTTTTGAATGTTTTTGATATTTTCTGATGATTGCCTGAATGAAGAGTGTAATGATATATAAGATAATGTAGAATCCACTTCCATCACTAGGGTAAGGGTATTGCCCCCAGTTTGTAGACCTGACTATGAAAAGGTGGGATGCTAGATGCATGGAGTACTTTCTTAATTGTAGATCAAATAACAAGCCATGGTTGGGATGGATGGATGTATGTGTGCATGAATGTGATCGCAACGAGCCTGAAAGATACTGGAGCCATTGCCTTTACGAGTGGCGCCTGTTTGCCAGGTTTTCACCATCGTACTTACCCAAGGTGCCACCGGAGTGTTTGTTCACCGTTTGGATGCATGATTTTTCTTTACTTTTTTGAATGTTTTTGTATTTTCTTCAGGACATTTTCTGAATGTTTTTGGTATTTTTCTGATATGTAGGGGAGCCTGATGCTCTGTACACCTTAGGTATAAAACCGTTTGAGGTGCATGCTATTGATTCGATCTGTGAGTGGTTCTCCATCTGATGTAGCCAACTGATATGCCCCGGACCCGAATACAGCAGTGACAACATATGGGCCCAGCCAGTTTGATTCAAACTTGCCTTGATGTTCTTTGTTTGGTTGGTTGCGAGGATTTTCTCGAAGAACAAGATCACCTACCTCAAATGTACGAGATCTAACTCGGTGATTGTAGTTTCTACTCATGCGCTGCTGATAGGCTTTGAGATGATTGTATGCAGCTTGTCGCTTCTCATCAAGTAATTCTAAGTCCTAAAGATGAGATACTCTGTATGCTTCATCATCGATGAGATTGTGCAATGACACCTGTAAGGATGGTATCTCAACCTCAATGGGTAAGATAGCTTCAGCACCATAGACCAATGAATAAGGAGTTGCACCTGTAGGGGTTCGAATACTAGTTCGATATGCCCATAATGCTGGATTCAATTGAACATGCCAATCACGACCGGCATCATTGACTGTCTTCTTTAGGATTCTCAATATGTTTTTATTAGATGCTTCGGCCTGACCATTGCCTTGTGGGTAATAGGGAGTGGAAAAGCGGTGTTGGATATGAAATTTCTCACAAAGTTCACGGACATCCTGATTTTTGAAAGGAAGACCGTTATCTGTGACGATGGACATGGGTAAACCATACCGGCAGATGATGTAGTTGAGGATGAATGAGGTGATCTGCTTGCCGGTGACTTGGGTAAGTGGAACAACTTCGATCCACTTTGTGAAATATTCGGTGGCGGTAATAATGAATTTATGGCCATTGGATGAAGATGGATGAATCTTACCCACAAGGTCAAGGCCCCATTGACAAAAAGGCCATGGTGTTGTGATTGGTTGCAGTTCCTGGGCTGGTGCATGTATCAGGTCGCCGTGAACTTGACATTTCTTGCATTTTCTGACAAAGTAGTAAGAATCCTTTTCCATAGATGGCCGATAGTATCCATCTCGCATGATCTTCTTGGCTAGTGATGGACCACTTGAATGAGTCCCACAAATTCCTTCATGTACCTCTTCCAAAGCCTTTGTTATCTCATCTTGTTCCAGACATCGAAGGAGAGTACCATCAAGACTACGTCGGTATAGGGTTTCGACAATAATGGTATATCGAGCAGTTTGGCGAATGAAGGTTTTTCGTTGGTTATTTGATTGGTTTGGAGGAAGGGTATGATCGCAGAGATAGGTGTAGAACTCACCGTACCATGGGGATTCAGAACCAACAAGGCGACATATCATTTCAGATTCGGGGATATCATAAGCGGGGATCCAAAGCTGTTCTACCGAGAACTCGTAGCGTGTTGAATTCTGTGGAAGATCTAGTAGAGATGCGATGGTAGCCATAGCGTCAGTAGCTCGATTCTGATCTCTCGGTATCTGCTCAAAAGTGATAGTAGTAAATGATGTCTTTAGATTGTCCACCATTTGCTTGTATGGCATGAGTTTATCATCTTTGGTCTGATACTCATCAATTGCTTGTCGAATGACCAGTTGCGAGTCGCCATATACTTGTAGGTCTTTTAATTTCCATTGTATGGCGAGCCTGAGTTCTGTGATCAAAGCCTCATATTCTGTTATGTTGTTTGTGCATGGAAATGTGAGCCTGTAAGACTTCGGGATGCTATCACCTTGAGGTGTGATAAACAGAATGCCTGCCCCCAAGCCATGCCTAGTGTATGAACCATCAAAATATAGTTTCCACAGCTGTGCTTCTGTGATCATGAATATCTCTTCATCTGGAAAATTGGAAATGAGAGGATGATCACCTATGAGTGGTGCATCGACCAACTGATCTGCAATAACTTGCCCTTTGATAGCCTTACGGTCCACATACTCAATGTCAAATTCACTTAGAATCATTACCCATTTGGCCAAGCGACCTGTCAATGCTGCTTTGCTGAGTAAGTACTTGAGTGGATCAATTTTTGCAATGAGTTGTACCTTATGTGTCAACAGATAGTGCCGCAATTTAGTGGCTGCTAAGATTACTGCTAGGCAAGCTCGCTCAGTAGGTGTGTAATTGAGTTCATAGCCAACCAGTGTGCGAGAGATGTAGTATACAACACACTCTTTACCTTCTGCATTATGTTGTGCCAGTAGCACACCCAGTGCTCTACTTGTTGCTGAGATATAAAGTAACAACGGTCTACTTGGATCTGGTGGCATCAACAAGGGTGGATTCATGAGATAGTCTTTAAGTGCCTGAAATGCTTGTTGGCATCTGTCATCCCATTGAAAGCGGATGTTCTTGTGTAGCAGGTGTGTGAACGGGTGACACTTATCAGCCAATTGTGCAATGAATCTTCGGATGGATTGAAGCCGTCCTTGTAGTGTCCTTAGCTGACTGATATTCTTTGGAGATGGCATGTCCATTATTGCCTTAACCTTTGCTGGATCGACCTCAATGCCTTTGCTTGAGACAATGTATCCTAGAAGTTTCCCGGAGGTTACTCCAAAGACACATTTCTTTGGGTTGAGCCGAACATGGTATTGTTCCAGTCTATCAAAGATTTTATCTAAGATGCGGAGATGTCCTTCTCTAGTAAGTGATTTTGCTAGCAAGTCATCCACATAATCTTCCATCATAGTATGCATCATGTCATGGAAGATGGTGGTCATTGCTCTTTGATAGGTTGCTCCTGCATTCTTGAGACCAAAAGGCATTACATTCCAGCAGTAGGTGCCCCATGGACATGTGAAGGCGGTCTTATGCTGATCCTCTGGTGCGATCTTTATTTGATTGTATCCTGAAAAGCCATCCATGAGTGAAAGCATGGCATGTCCTGCTGTCAAATCCACTATGATGTCGATATTTGGTAGGGGGAAGTCATCCTTAGGACAAGCCTTATTTAGATCTCTAAAGTCTGTACAAATGCGGATGCCCCCTTTTGGTTTGCCGACTGGCACAATGTTGGAGATCCATTCTGCATAATCAATTGGTCTAATGAAACCAACATCCAGGAGTTTCTTGAGTTCTATTTTGAGTAGCACGACAATCTGAGGATGCATTTTACGAAGCTTCTTCTTGACAGGTTTGGCTCCTTCTGCTACGGTGAGGTGATGCATGACTAAATCAGGATCAAGCCCAGGCATGTCTGCATATGACCATTCGAAGTTGATCTGACGCTTCTGGAAGAACTTGATAAATTGAGGTTGTTCCTCTGGAGTGAGAAGAGATGCCAGATGTATGATATGAGGATTTTCAGGAGTCCCGACATTGTATTCTTTGGTTTCCTCGATGAGAATCGTTGATCGTTCCTGCTGTGCATTAGTAGGGAGAATGTCAAACCCTTCATCCTCAGGCGCCTCAGAGAGGTTTTTACCATTGGATACGCTCTTTATTTTTACTTTTGTTGGATCAAACAGTGCCACAGTGTGGTTTTCACTAGAAGATCCATGTTTTAATGTTATATTTTTGCAGCTGAAGGGTTTGGCATCCGCCCCAAAGTATGCTGCGCTATTAAGTTGAATGGCGAATCCAGCTTTGTGATCCCCGCTTGGTAGATTATCCCGTAATTCCAAAAAGTCAATGATAGCCTCATCGTTTTGGAAGAGGTCAAGACATGGGGGATTTGGTTGGTTCCATTCGATGAGTTTAGGGTGGATAATGGGCATTACTTCATCGATTAGATTAAGTTCGTTAGATGTATCAGTGAGGGTTAAGACAGTGTGGTGAAGGTCGTTGATGGTACTCTCCCTGTCAGAATCAGGCGTAGGATGAGACGTAGGGTCTGTGGAAGATGTTTCCAGCTCAGGTACCCAAGTGGTCTTTATCTGTGCTTCTCCGTAAATAGGGATGTCTTTGCGGGGCGGAGGTGGTGTTGTGTCTTCCTCATCTGAAGTGTTAAGCTGTACAGAATCAAATTCCCACTCATGTGAGTCGGTCTCTGAATCACTTTCTAGCATCCGATTGCTATACCATACTGGGATGTCTTTGGAGTTAAACACAACAGGTGTGATTGGTTTATGTATCTTTGTAGTGATCGGTGCTGCAGGAACCGTGATGGGGTTTAAAGGATCTGGTACAGGAAGTATCGGCAGTGCTGCCTCAGTGGCTTCTGTTGGAATGGCTGGTGCCATAGATGCTGCTACGGGTTCTGATATAGTTGCTGCTGCTATTGGTGTTATTGATGGGATTACTGGTTTGTTTGGTGGGATGATTGGTATTGTAGATGGTTGTGGTGGGTTTGTGAGCCTCGATGGGGCAGTGGGGATAGTGTTTGATGGTGCTTTGATTATGAAAGGTGTCCTCTTTGCAGTAGGCGGGCAAAATGGTTTGCTGGGTTTTCCTTTGAATCTGAGTTTAGGAAGGATCTCTTTTTCAAAGCCTAGGCCTATATTACCTTTGGGCTTGAATTCTGGTAGCAGAGGTTCATGTCGTCCTTGTTTGTAGTATCCCAAAGCACTCTGACCATCATATCCCATTCTTTGCATAATGAGGAGGCCTTTGCCATACTGTTCTGTAGGAAGTGTAACTCGCGGTTTATCAGTGGTGATGGGATCTTTATAGATCCAGTCCGCTAGGTCCTCATCTTGTGTCTCTTCCTCTTGACTCTTCCCAAGGATGAAAGGCGTCAAAGCACATGTCGGCGTGATCCGTGGTTGCTGGAGTAACTGCTGTGGTTTACCATGTGTTCTAGGAGAAGTGGGCATTTGTCCCACACAAAAGAGTTGACTCAAGTTGTATTCCCCAGGACCTTCCTCTGCTACTTTCATTTTAAGCTTTTCTTGCATAGGTATAGTGGTGTTTGAACTGGCAAGAGAGATTGGGCTTATATATGATGTAGAGGAAATGGCTTCTCTATTATTAGGAATGGTAATTTCTGGTTGATGGCTGATATTATGGCAAAATGCAAAGGGATTTGCATCGCCCAGGATTGTGATCTCTGTACCGTTATGTGGGAACTTGATACATTGATGGTAGGTAGATGGAACAGCTTGCATGGCATGTATCCAAGGTCTCCCTAATAATAGATTATATGGCAGAGGAAGGTCCAGAACTTGACAGATGATGTGCTTTACCACAGGGCCCACTCGGATTGGTAGTACCACAGCTCCTTTGGATGAACGCTCTGCATCATCATAGGCCTTGATGGTGATCTTCTTGCGAGGATCCACTGATTCTATTGCATATCCCAATGCTGTGACCAACTGTAGTGTGCAAATGTTTAGGCCTGCTCCATTATCGATCAAGACTCGCTTGATCCTGTGTTGGTTGACAAAGCCTTCAATGTGGAGTGAGGCGTTATGAGGTTGCTGGAAGGAAGAGTTGTCACTTTCAGAAAAAGTGAGACAAGGTGATGACTTTAGACTTCCAACCATGGCTTGAAATTGGTCCGTATTTAGATTTGCGGGGACTGATGCTTCTTGGAGTGCTTGATCCAAGATAGTTTTATGAGAGGGTGACAGACGTAAAAGCTCCAAAATGGATATAAGCACAGGGGTTTTGTCTAATTGTTCCACAAGATTGTACTACTTTGGGATGGAGGTGGTGCCTTGTGGAGCTGCCTTAATGGTAACTTTGCTGCGACGCGTAACAACATTGCAATTTGAGGTGGGATTTTTGAAGGTGATAGTTGCAATTTGTTCACTGGCATCATACAGGTGATTGACAGTGTAATTATATGCAGCTTGCGTATAATCAGTGGTATCAGTGCCTCGCCGGGAAGTGGAAGGACCCCTTTGATCTTGTGATGGAAGTGGATTCTTGAACATCTGATGATCATTATTGGTTGTTTTTGGGTTATGTCCTTCAACTTCAATTTCCCCTCGATCAATAAGATCCTGAATGAGATCTTTCAATCGGTGACAATTACTTGTCTTGTGCCCTCTTCCTTGATGGAACTCACAGTGTTCAGTATCTCTCCACCATGCCAGTTTGACCTGAGGCTCATAGTTTGATAACTTAGGTAGAGTGATCAAATTCTGAGAAATGAGTTGTCGCATCACTGTTTCAATGGGTTCCCCTAAGGCAGTGTATTTGTGTTTTTGTTTTTGTGGTCGAGGTCTTGGTTCATCATGAGATGTGATACGACTTTGATTAGGAGGAACATTTGTGTTATTTTGAGGTGGAGGATTTTGTCCTGCAAATCGAACCACAGGTTGTGCATTTTGGATAGTTCGAGCATCCACAACCCCATCGTTGACGATATTCTTATTTTTGTTCCAGAAGTTCGGTTTATCACTATTGAAGCGCGGGCGAGGACCATCTTTTGGTTCATTAAATATTTTGATGAGTCCTTTTTTGATGAGTGCCCATTCACATTTTAAACCCTTGGTGATCATATTGTTAAAAGAGTCTGTGTCTTTGACATCCAAGTGAAATTCCATTTCTTCGTTTAAGTTGGAAATGAAAATTTCCACTAGTTCTCGTTCAGGTAACCGAAGAGAACGTCTGCTATACATTTGGCGCCATCGTTGCAGGAATACTGAGAATAGTTCACCAGGTTTTTGTTTGGTATTGCATAGATCAGCCATGGTGATGTCGCGTTCAATGTTATAAGAGTAATGAGATAGGAACTTCTGGATGAGTTCCTCAAATGTTCTAATGCCACCTGGTAGTCGGGAAAACCATGATGTGGTTGTTCCTCCCAAGCTTTGGGGAAAAAGGCGCATTAGGTATGTGTCCTCATAAGCCACTTCAAGACAAGCGGAATGAAATTCTCAGACATGATCACGGGGATCCCCCTTTCCTCTATATTTTTCAAATTTGGGTGTTTCGAACCCGCGTGGAAAGGGTGGCATATAAAGATTCCTATCAAACGGATAGGGACAGATGTCGTTAAGTGAAAATTGATTGGTCTTAACACCACTATGAAGTTGTTGGGCGAGATTCTCGACTTGTTGCCGCAACATCTCCATTTCATTTGGAGGAGGAGGTGGTGGGTTACCTCGAGGGATGTTATATCTGATGGGATCTCTATGCCTTTCCTCCTCATGGCGACTTTGTCTTTCTGATGCTTGTCTTAGTTGGGCAAGATCAAAGTCTGAGGGGAGTTTGGCTCCTTCTTGAGCGAGTTTTAAGAAGTGAGCATCCACATTGCTCCTTAGTATTTCATCAAATAATCTGTTAAAATGAGGGTTATGCTGAACCCTTTCGATTGTTGAAGGAGTGGGAGTACTTGGGTTTTCGTCATTCACATTTCCTCCAAGTGCTTCTTGAAATTCATTGAGGTTGTCCTCTTCTTCCTCAATTTCTATTTCTCGTTGCCTTGATCGTGATCGGGTTTGAGCCATTTTGTTTATGAGTTTTGTTTGAAGTTGATTGAAGATGATGATGAGTTGGTGATGAAATGAAAGATTGATGGTTGGTGATTTGTGTTGTATGGGGATCTCTAGCACTTTAAGGTAGATGTAACCGAAATTCCTTCTTTGAATTGCTTGTTTGTTTGATAAGTTTAGATGTGATAAGGTGTAGAGAAATCTGAGATGTGTTACAGATTTTGACTACCTAGCAATGAGAAGATTCACTCATGAACTAGTTTTAACTTGCGTAGATGTGTCTCTTAGGATGAGCTTATCCTAGATGTAGAAACAATCTAAAAAGTGATGTGATGTGTTTGATTTCAAGCAATATCTAAAAGAGAACTTGGGACAAGAACCTCTTAATGTTTTGAGAGTTGGGACGGATTGATGATGAAGTGATGATGTATGAGTGAGATGATGGATGAAAATGTTTTCAATTTCAATAAAAACTTTGTGTTACAAATGGGACAAACTCTATCTCTTCCCTTTCAGGCGTTGGTGGCACTTCTCGAGCTGTGTTGTAGGTGATACAGATGTTTGGGAAGAAGTTGGGATTAATCTTTCCTCCTTGATTTTTGTGATAACTCAGAGCTCTATATTGCATAAAAGCTCTATGATTCAATGATTCTGAATCAAACTCGTTTGTTTTACCTTGAAGGTATAGACGCATGCGATGTAGAAAGACTCTATGTGAGACAAAGATTTGTCTATTGAGATAGAAGAAGTTCCTCCTTTTGATCAAAGCCTTTGAGCTTAATGGTCTCCTTTTCAAGTTGATATTCTGATGACACTTCTTCTTTCGCAAGATGTGAAGAATGGTCATAAAATTTGTCTCTTTGTTGTTTGCACTTTGTTTTTGGTATTTTTGTTTGTTTTTGAGAAATGTTGGATGAATACTGTGTTTTTGGGATTGATTTTCTGATTTTTCTTTGACAAGAAAACAAAACAAGCACACAAACACAAGAATGTTGCCTCAAAGGCACAAATGAGTATGGGTCTAGATCAACCCAATCCTTGGACTTGTTTTTGACCCTTCCTTTAGATGTATTTTAGGGTGTATTTCCAAAGCCTGAAGTCGGCTCAATTTGCACTTGGTCTTTAAAACGAACACACTTCAAACACTTCTTATCCCTAAGGTCAAATGGCCAGTTGTGATAAATTTAGCCCACATCTTGATATTTCTTTGACTTTGGTACTACATACCTCATGAATCCCGCCGTGGCAGGTAAGGATGTGATATACTAAGTCTTGCACGAGCATAACAAATAGATGATCCCTATGATGGGGGAGTCACCACTTTTATCAAGCCACAAGTGACTTTTCAAAAAGCTATGTTTCTACTCAAGGAAATATGTATGGTGAGTATCTTGGGAGCAAAACCATCTATGCTCTTGCACTAAATTATACCTCAAATATCCTCAATCAATAGAACAGGTGGGCTACTACTTAAAGGTGTTTAGTCATGTTCGATGGCTTTGGACATAAGTTCATTCTGCAGTGACTCACTTAAGAGCCTTGTAACTGGTGGTGGGGCCCATTTGTCCTTTCGACCAGTTACACTGTAGGAACAGCTATACCCAAGGCTACAGCTTTCGCTCTCACCTGATTTCTATAGCGGCTCGAAGGATTTACCGCTCGAGGTCGTTCCCAAGAGTATCGATCCCTTGGAAGGCCTCTCTTAAAAAGATAAAATGTGAGCGTTACTAACACTTTTCTCTTGCACCTAGGACCACGAGAGCCAAGGGAGAGGATAGTGTGTATTAGAAGTAGGTCCACTCGACTGACTTTTGTGCACAAGCGTGCCAGATACGTAAAACTCTTGTTCTTTTTAATCCAACATTTGCAAAGATGATTTAACTATTTGGAGATGTTGCTCCAACAGCCATGGTGTTCTTTTTAACTTCAAAGGCAATGTGTTTTGTAATCTAGAATTCGAAAATCCTGGTCAACTTAACAAAAAGCATGTTTTGCTTGAAGTAAAATTGGTTGCAAAATTGAGACAAGTTGATTGTGAATTTTATTTGCACCAAAAATGGAAGTGTGGATTGTGAGTTTTTAGGTCCCAATTGATGCAATGAAATCAAATTTGCGTTGTTAATTTTAAGCACCAAAAGGAAAATGAGGCCTAACTAGAAAACAATGAATTTTTTTTTTTTTTTTTATTGCGTTTTTAAGTTCTTTTTAAGCACTAAATGAAAATTTTGTGATGATTTTTTTTTTTTTTTTTTTGGGTTGTTAACCTGCACAAAGAAAAAAAAAAACAAGTTAATAAAAACCAATGCTCAAGGGGGGCTTCCACAAGCCTAAAACACTCAATTTTTTGGTTACAAAGCGACTTATACAACGCTCTGTCGCAATAGCGCTATTCTGCTTTTTAGACAGAAGCACTAATTAATACAATAGCGCTAGTCTGCGGACGCAGAAGCGCTAATTCGCACCGTAGCGCTGAAAGAAAAGAAAAACCCGAGAAGTCAAAAGTGCCAGAACTGTTTCAATAGCGCCAGAACTGTGACAAAAGCGTTGGAATGTTGTCAATAGCGCTAAAACCTTTTCAATAGCGCTATCTTAGGGTCAATAATGCTAAAAGAAATTGTTTCGATAGCGCTAAAATGTGTTCATTAGCGCCGAAGCGCGACCTGTGTGGCAGTTTCAACAAGCAAAATGTTAATTTTCAAAAAAAATTATCAGAAGGTTGCGTGTTCGATTCACGTCGGGTTCACCAAATGATGCCCTGCAAAATGGCACAAGGTTAGTCTATGATCAAATAACACAAAACACACAAAACATTAGTGTTAATCAATCTAAAACTAAACTATGAAGGCATACCAAAAGAGACACAAAAGACATGCTAATTTATCTAATAAACAAAACACAGATCATGAGACATCTCCAACTGCCTCTTAGCATGGCCTTAGTTTCTTCTCCCTTGTTCCTCTCCTCTCCAAGCTCTAAAATAGTGTAGCTCTTAGCATCTTTTTGCACTATGGATGCTTATGGAGGATTGAGATTTAATATTAAGCTTCAAATATGAAATGCAACTCAATTTATTTTAATTAATTCATTAAATCCAATTCAAATCAATTAATTAAATAAAATCTATTTATTTAATTAAATCCCCCTATTCCTCTTTTAAATAAATTAAATAAAATATTTATTTAAATCATTATCCCCACCCCACTTGCATTTTCTTACAAATGCAACTTGCACACATTTATTGAAATAAATGAATTTTTATTTTAATAAAATCCTATTTTCCCTCACCCACCAAATCCACTTGCAAAATCTAATCCCCTTCTAGATTCTTCTAACCCCTTCCTAATTAACTTAATCCATCCCCTAATTATTGTCACATTCCTAAGCAAAATGGAGTCACTTCTCAAAGCCTAAAAGTCTTTGATAACCATTAAAGGCTTTCAACCTTCAACCACTAAATGTCTCAAAGTCTTGGATAACCTTTGAAAGCTTCCAACCTTCAACCACTAAATGGCTCAAAGTCTTTGATAACCATTGAAGGCTTTCAACCTTCAACCACTTAATCCCCAAAGTCTCCAATAACCATTAATGGTTACCTCAAACCCTCCCACATGGTTAAAACATTTGTTTTGACTCAACCTCTACCCAACCCAAGGGTCTCATCAAGCCTTTAATGCTTTGAATATGATTATCTCTTAATCATTTGCACAAAGGTTTATCCTTGCATTAACTCCTAATCCAGTGGGTAATCCTAATTTAGGCTTGACCCTTACCTTCTAGATAACCATGAGGTCTCCTCAGGCATTTAATGCCTCCAACCTCTTCTCTCAACCCAATCTTATGTTGACACTTGTCACCATTTCATTGGTGCAAATTGTGCACATGGATCCCCAACTTTCAAGCTTGACCCTTGATTAAACCTTTCAATCCTGGCCATCCATTGCTCCATTTTCCCTATAAATAGAGCCCATTCCTTCATAATCCAGATCCTGAAAACTTGTATGCATCTAAGCTATAGATATTTTAGAGAGCATTTTAGCATAAGCAATCTAACATCTTGTCTTTTTGGTTAAAATACATCATTTTAGCATTAGTATTAGCTTTTTATTTCACATTTAGAGCTATACTACAAGAATGTTTGGGGATGAATTAATTAAATATTAATTTAATTAACTGGTGGCTAGTGGATTTTTAATCAAATAAATATGAAATATTCATTTAATTAAAATGGACAGATTTATGTGACTACAGGTTCAATATTATATCTAACAAATGGTTTATTTGTTTGGGAGTTGTTTTCTATCTTTTGTTGTGTAGGGAGTTACATCTACTGGCTTAGGTATTGAGAGCTCGATTATCATGCGAAGGTTGAAGCAAGGAAAAATTATGCGCCTTTTCAAGAGGACATCTGGGAGTGGGCCATGCATCCAAGGGCTTCATAAGATAGAGCTTTGTTTTACTCTTGATGTATTATAACAAGTAGCCAAATTATATTGATGAGGAATATCCCTCAAATTTGTAAATGTACTATTGTATTGCATATTCTTTTACGGGGCAAAACCGAAGGTTTTCTCCACCCGACTCTTTCCTACCGGTGCCCCTAGTGAGTTGGGTTGTAACGGGTTTTCAAAATTAATAATTTTTTTAGCTTTGGCCTTTTACCGATCAAAAAAAAAAAATTATTTATTAAAATGTCTAATTTTTGTTATTTTTTCTTTTATTAAAATTTTCATCAATGTGAAATTTTGTATTTTGAATTTATATATGTAGCATAGGAAATTCAGAAATCATCAAAGCAAGTATAAACATACTAATCATTAGCTCAATCACGGAAGCCCATTGCAATGATCTATCCTAAACACATTCAATAGAGACATAAAGATAAAACATTCAAAAGTAAATACTATGCAAACCATATGCAGATCTGAATGCTTCCTTCATGCGGCTCCATTGTTCTTCTTTCCTCTTCAAATAGTTTGGTTGTGGATCTCACCTACAAGTGCACACACATGATTGAAAGCAAGTACGTAAGAAAATTGCTCAAAAGTACTCGAAGCGTGATTGATTAGAAATTCGATAATTTGATTAGGGGTCAAGAATCAAGGGCTTTGATTGAAGAAATTCATCCAATTTATAGACAAATTGGAGAAATGACAAGATTAGCATGATAATGATTCGAATGGAAATTCAAATCAAGAATAGCAAAATTATGACATGTGTATGACAAATTGCTATGCAAGGATTTATGACAATTTATGACAAATTGCTATGCAAGGATTTATGACAAGAATTTGAAATAGAAATAGACATTTAGGAGAATTTAGGAGAATTTAGAAAATTAGGTTAGAAATGATGACTTGGAAATTAGGAAATTGATGAAAAATAGGTAAATTAATTAATAATTTCTCATTCATTAATTAATTTACAAAAATAGGAGGAATTAATTAGCCAATTAAATAAACATTTAATTGTGACAAGAAGACTTAGGATAAATAAATAAATTATTTAACCTAGAGGGAAAATGCCAAACAAGATTAAATGAATAAATCATAAAACCTTGGAAGATGAATTAGAAATGCAAAGACGACAATTAGGTCTTGACAAAGGATAATTGATATCGATTCGATCATGATTTTGAATTGATAAATGACCAGTGTTGATAAATGATTTGATTGAGATTGGTTGACAAAAATCAATGACAAATTGACCAAATTGACATGATTGAAAAGGACAAGGATCGATGACGAATCGATCGCAATATGACAAGATTGACAAGGACAAAGATCGACCAAAATCATGATTGAAGATTGTTGTCGACAAGACCAAATTTGAGAGCGAGATGAATGAAGAATGCAGAAGAATGACTTGATGCTCGCAAATGATAAAAACCAAGTGCGTGACATAGGAGAAATGTTAATGCGACGCAAAAACCTAAAATGAGGCAATGCGCAAATGTTAAAGTACGATTCCGCAAGCGTTGACCATTTTTAGGTGTCTACAATATAATATAATAATTTATCTCTCTCTCTCTCTCTCTCCCTCCCACTATCTTTCCCACTATATCTATCCCTCTCTCTCTCTCTCACACACACACACACACCTTGTTTCTCCCTCCCTATCTCTTTCACTCACTCACACACACTCCTTGTTTCTACCTCCAATTGTATCTCTCTCTCACACATTTCTCCCTCCTATCTTTATCTCTATCTCTATCTCTCTATTTCTCCCTACTCTCTAAATATATCCATCCACTCCTGCCCTCCTCTCTCTCTCTCTCTATTACTTGTCTATATTGTCACCTTTATCTCTCAGTCTCACCCTTCCCCCCTCTCTCTATTACTAATTTAAACTAAGCATTCATTAGAGTTATCTTCTTTTGAAGGTGAATTTTCATCACAATTAGGTTCACAATTACTCAACCCTAACCTTTGGTAACTATTAATTTGGAAGATTTCATCATTTGGATAATGAATCTATTTGTTTCTAGCTAAGGTAATAACAAAATTACAATAAAAATGAGTTCATATGCTCAAACCATGTAGAAATAAACATTAGGACATAAGGAAAGTAGTGTTATAGGTTTTACCCAAAAGGGTAATTATGCACATCTTTTTTAGGTTGTATGAGTAAGAGAGCTAAGAACATGAAATAAGAATTCATAGTAAGGAACTATTAGATCGTACAGGAGCATGAGACCCTTACAGATACATATTTTGGGTATTTCAGAATATATGAATTATTAACTAGAGTTTATGTACCTAACATTGGAACTCATATGTAGAGCATAGTGGCTAAAGAAATGCACTTAGGAGCTAGGTTTTTTATGGTTGTAGAAGCACTAGACCTGATTTTTGAATGCATTTAGTCTTATGATATGGATAAGAGAGTGGTGGTAAAGAATAACAATATGTATGTTCATTTAACACTTGAAGGTATTATGACCACATTTAGTATCCCATTACATTTGACAACGAGCTTATTAGACATGAAGAGATTTGAGAGTTCTTTCACTAAAAATGAAGAACAATGTAAGAGGGTTATGTACAACACATGGATGAAAAAGGACAAGAAACCCAAGTCTTTCGCTAGGATGCCTAAGATATTGTACATATATGATTCCCATTAGGATATACATGGTGTCATATGTAAAATTCATCATTATTCAATTAGAAATAAAGGGAAATCATGAATCCCTATATAACCAAAGAATCCTAAATAAACCAATGACATAATGCGAAACAAAGTAATAGGAATATAAAACATTCAATTAAAACTCCCTATTCCATGATCGCATATGGCTTCCATTGTTCTTCTCTTCTCTGTGGTATGATGGCTCTTAGATATCGCGCTGGTAACCTGCAAGTGACACAAAGATTCAAAGTTTGTGATTGTTGAAAATGAAGATTGAATGCTGAATTTATAGATTTTTGGAGAGGATTGATTGAGAGGTGGAGCAAAATGATTAAGAGGTGGAACTCAGGTGAGTTCACATGCTGATTGATAGTTGAATTGCTGATTTGGAGGTGGAACAAAATAGATTGAATAGATAATCGAGTTAACTGATTGAGAAAAAAGCTGATTGAAAGATGAAAAAGAATGATTGGAGGATAATTGATTGATGACGAAGAAAACTTTATTTAGAAAAAGCTAATTGGAAGATAGAAATAGGAATTGAAAAGATAATGATTTAATTAATTAATTTAGCATGTGCTTGCACTTTGACTTTGATTTTCAATTTAATCTTTGCATGAGATTTAATTCAAATTCAATTTGTTATTTGAATATATTTAGAACTTGACTTTGATTTTCAATTTGATTTTTGAAATCATGCACATGTATTTGAAATTAGAAGAATTAATGAAATTAAATGAAATTAGAAGAATTAATTATTTAGAAATTGAATTTTATTAAATAATAAAGATTATTTAAATTAAAGGAATTAAATTATAATTAATTAAATAATAATATTTAATTAATATTTAGAAAAGGGTTAATGATTAATTGAATAGAGATAGAAATTGAAAATGAATTTATTTAAATAATAGAGATTATTTAAATTGAAGGATTAATAATCACAATTAATTAAATAATAAATATTTAATTAACATTGGAAAATGGTTAATTGATTAAATGATTAGAAATAGAAAATGAAATAGAATTGAACCAAGGAAAACTGGTGAGGGGGTATATGGGTAGTTTGAATGGAAATATGCATAAAACATCAAATAAATACAACAAACTACATTATACCTTTACCAATCTTCACTTGTTCCTCGGATTGAGCTTGATGAAGTGAAGGCATCTCTTTGATGCTCCACTTGATTTGCTCTTTGCTTGTTGTAGATGTGGATTGCTCTCGAATGCTCAACAAGATAGATGGATTAAGGATTTGGATTTGGATCAAGGATAGATGGATATGGATAACAAGATTTTGATAGAGGACTATGAGAAAATGATATAAAAGTGATAGAGGGAGATGAGAGGAGAAATTAGCAGCATGATGATAGAAGAATGAAAGACTCTCTTTTGAGAAGGAAAGATGCTCCAATTTATAGATTGGAGGAGGCCAATGGAGGGCCAAGATTGATTTGCTTATGAAGGGCTAAGATTGATTCAAGATAGTGGACATGGATCAAGGATGCATTGGAGAAATAAAAAGGAATATTAAATTTCTTGGGAAAAGGGGGGAAAGAAATTTGAATTTCAAAGTGAGGATGCATAGGGGGATTCAAAGAAATTTGAATTTCTTTGAGAGGTTCAAGATTTATGTGACATGAGTGGGGGAATTTAAAATTGGAGAATAATGATAAGTGGGATTAAGAGAGCTTCTAGAAGAATTAATTAGGCTAAGTGGGGATTAGGAAAAAGTGATTTGTAGAAATCACTTGATTAGGTTAATTAATTAAAATTAATTAACTGAGTGGGTTTAGAGGAAATAATTATTGGAGGGACTTTAAAAGAATAGGGAAATGATTTATTTATTTAATAAATTAATTATTGGACAATAGTGACATGATTAATTAAATTGGATTTAATTAACATTGAGAAGAATAAGGATAACACAATTAAATCAATCAATTATGTTGACAAGCTTAAATTAATTAAATATTGATTTAATTAATTTTAGGTGTCTACATTTTTCCCCTCTTTTATATAGTGTCATGAAGTGATGTTATATCAAAGAAGAATAAAACATAGTAGAAGAAAAGGATAAGGACTATTAACATGATGCCCCAGTCATAAGATGAGGAAGAATGACGAGGACGAAGGATGACAAGGAAATAGTTGTATGCCCCCTCGAGAGGGCATGCGGGTTCGAAGAACATGGTGTGCTCTCGAAATGGATGAGAAGATGAGGTGATAAAAGAATGAGAGTGATGAAGAGGGAAAGAGGATGGATTGGAATCTTGTGAATGAAATGAGATTAAAAAATGATAAATGGATGGGATTTCTTGTTGAGAAAATATAGAGAGAAAACCTCGGTTTGATATTGCCATGGATAGTCTACACCACTGATTATAAGAACCGGGATGATATGAAGATCTGAGGCGTGGAATGATGCCCAGACAAACATGAATCTCTTACACACAACCATGCAAGCGTTGAGAAACATCGATACAAGGTTGTAGGTTTGTACAAGAAAGACTCTCAAACACGCCATACTGCAAAGATTATGCCCCATTATACCCAAGCCGAGACATACCAAGATATAGGATGATCAAGGCAGCCATGAGCAAGTATAGTCTTGGGACACAAGATAAAAATCAAAGCAAAAATATCAACCATCATGCAAACAACATGCACATGACCAACTGACATATCTTGCCAAGAGTAGGACATGGATTTGGATAAACTGCCAGACTAGGGAAGGATAAATCTCGATGGGCAGGTGATGGATTTGGATAAGAGGTTGATGATTGGCAAAAGGCAAGTTGTATGTGCAAGGTCTATAGATGAGAGTATTTCCACTTGGATTTGATTAGAATAGTATGGATGGGTGTTTGGAATAGGCACAAGTCAATATAAGCTCAGGTAGATGGGAAAATCTCAGTTTCATGGATTGGATAGGATGGGAGAAGGATAAATGATTAGATAGGATGAAAAGGGGGATGGATGATTGAGTACGATTGGATTGGGGATGGGATTAATGATTGAATTGGAAGAAATGGAGAATATGATTGGATGAAATAGGATTGGATTAAAAATATAATTGGATAGGATGGGGTGGATTGGTGGATATAGGATAGATGGACTAGAACCAATGACAAGGGATAACCAAGGATTGGTAAGAGAATGGATGGATGGAGAGATTGATTAAGTGTATGGATGGGGATAAGATAAGGAGGACTAAAGGGATGCAGAATAGGTGGAAGGGGGGATCCAAGAACTATGTTGCAAAGGAGGAAAATGCCCCACTAAGGGTAGTGGAATGAAGGATAGGAAAGATGGTGGATAATAATGTATGAGGTGGAAAGATAATGTGTAATCGATATGGATGGATAGAGGTTTTAAGTCTTGTATTTTCCAAAGCATGCATGGATGATATTTTACCTCTATATTGATCAAGATCAAATATAGAAATGGATGATGGATTTCGATAGGATGAGGGAATATGTGATGGAGGATATGGATAGGATAGTCAAGATCAACGATAGTAAAGAAGGATGGATGCATCTAGGAGGTGGATAAAGGATAAGAGATATGGAAAATGAAGATGGTAGGATAACATGGATGAAGCTTGCCCCCAAGTGTAGAGTGCAAGAGGGGGGATCACACATGACGCTTGTTTACCAAGTTTTCATCATGGTACTTACCCAAGGCGCCACAAGAAGTGGTTTTCATCATTGGATGAAATGATTTTTTTTTTGGATTTTTTGGATTGATAAAGATGAGGATAAGTGGATATGGAAGTGTGTGGGGGAAAAAGCGAGACTAGGTTAACATGCCCTAATCCTACCTTTTGACACACATTACGGAATACGAAAGAGCCTAGAGATATCGCACAATTGGCTACTTCTTTTTGTGAAAGAGAGAGCCACGGGATATCTATTAGGATTTCTATTCCCTTGTTGAAATTGTAAGATCAAGTAATGTAGGTTCAAACCCTAATCCCAAAGTGCAAGTATGAACTAATAACAAGATTGCAGAATTGAGATTAAACAATGAACAACTGTAAATACAAGGATGAGATGAGAATGCAGATATGTACCCGGAGTCAAAATCGGACTGAAAATGTTCAGGACGGGGGCGCGGGCGCCACTGTCATGAAAACTGCACCGGAAACTGCTGTTCTGCACTCTGAAACACTGTCAGGAAGCTGTCTGAAAGTTGTCTGTCTGGAGGACCAGGGCGCCCAGCGCCTCTGTCCCAGGGACCAGGGCGCCCAGCGCCCCTGTCCTGGCAGGACCAGGGCGCCCAGCGCCCCTGTCCCAGTCTTCTACTCTGCAATTTGATACAGAGTGCTGTCTTGACCTTCTCTCTCCGGATCTGTATCTGCGACGTTGTCTGAATCCCGAAACCTGCAATGATATCTGAAAAAGGGTGTATGGGCGCCTATATAGGGTTTTGCCTTTGTCAAACCCCCGCTTCGGTGATTTCCACCTCCACGAATAGCCAAGTTGTTTTGTAAAATGTATTGTGTGTGCAGACCTAGTGTGTGTGCAAGGTCCTAAAATGCAAGAAAGCAAACTAGAGCAACCTAGAAAGTAAACCCTAATTGCTTGTAAATGATAACATAAATGCTCTAAATCAAGATGCAAAGTGATCTAAAGCATGAATAAATGATGTATTGAAGCTTATGTAAAGACATGAAAACAACATGAAATCATACCCAACCCTCAAGGGAGGAGTACAAGCCAATCTTCAGTCGGTAATTTCCTATTGTTCTTCAATGTCTTCCAAGCCCTAAATGGATGAATGAATTTGATAGATGCTTGATAGAGGGATGTTGTAAGATGCTGAAGTCTTCAAAGATCTGCTCTTTCGCTGCATATGAAGTTCCTGAAAACAAAATTCCGATCCTTTCAAATGAAGAAAGAGAGCTCTTATGTATGAAACCCTAGGTCGCAATTTCGTCTTTTGGCCGACCTAGAGATTGAATATCCCGCCAATTTCTTGGGGTTAAGCTTTATTTTATGATTGGATCGCGCTCCTAAAATTTCAGGAAAAATGTCCGGGATCGTGTGCACTCCGGGCGCCACGGTCCTGACAACTTTTCACCAAATTTTCAGGGCCGTCAGATATGATGATTTTAGAGAGAATCCCGAAGTTACAGGTGATTTTGAGATGTTTTGACCCCCGAAATCAAGCCCCCAAGCTCAGAATAGGGCCTAATTAGGGTTTTTGATTAAGTGATGTATTGGAGGAATAAAATGAAAGGGGCACGCTTTAATGAAAGGGCCCAACTTTGTGATGTGGAAAATGGTGAAATAGAACCTTTAGACCTAATTAATTCGATTAATTAGGTGCTAAAGGGGAAATGCCATGCAAAGTGCAACTGCGCCAAGGCGGGTGCTAAACTAGGTGTTAAATTGTACTGCTTTAGCAAGTGCGTACAATTTATGACGTTACATTTAGCCCCCACTTTAGCGGTCATATGAGTACTACGTGCATATGCAAGCTAAAGTACAGAAAGTAAACATTATTTGAAAAAGGATATATCCATAAATTGTCGGACGAAGCCCCCAGCGGCATCTGCAATACACAGTTAGGAGCCACACCCTACAAAACACATGTTAGATCACAAAAACCACCTAATTCTTACTAAGGAAAGTGATGAAATTTGTGAGTAGCTGTATGCCCCCCCCTGTTTCGACTTGCTTATTAGGGAGGTGAAACAGGGTAGCATGTTTACTTATGACAAATTGTGTAAGAGAGTATTGATGAGGGGTGTTCACTAAATAGGCTTCATCAGAGCACTTTTTGGAACATCCCGAGAGTAGGGGAAGGAAAATACGATTCCAACGCAACAAACGGCTCGAAAATCGCATCTCCCAAACCCAAGTTATGATGAAATGAGTGAAAGAGGAAAATTAGGGTTTTGAAAATAAAGGTACAGGAATGAATGTATATACCTTGAAATAGACACTTGCATTTGTCACTTTGTTGATTCTAAGTACTGTTCATTGCAGCGGAGCCCACATAGCTATCATCATGCCTTCACGACGACCGGAGCGTCCCACGAGGGTTGAGATCCTGCGCCAGGCCGTGATTGACGACGAGCCACTGGACAAGGTGAGTTGACTGAACTTTGACTTTTGATTTTCTGCATTTTGACTTCTCTGTGATCGTATGCGGGCCCTGAAGGCTGACCGGGGCCCACCCAAGGCGCCATGGTCCCTGTGGGGCGCCCTGGTCCCCCCAGGGCGCCATGGTCCCTGACAAGGGCGCCATGGTCCCCTCAGGGCGCCATGGTCCCTGACAGGACGCCATGGTCCCTGACAGGACACTATGGTCCCCAATCAGGGCTTGGCGAGGGGTTTCAGGACTAGCACACGATGTTTGATAGTTTGCATTAGCGATTTTGATGATTGAGTACTGATTACGGTTATGTTCTTGTGTTGCAGGGCCTTCCGTACATGAGAGAGCATACAACGGGACATATTCTTCGCAGTTTGCGAGATCAGATTCCACGGCTTACTCAGTCAGAGAGAGACACACTGTCGATAGTAGGATTATGGTATGTGATCCTCATGCCAGCCATTCGGTTCCATCCTGTGATGCTGATGGCATTGATGGAGCGATGGGATCCTGACACATGCTCATTTCATCTTCCAGTAGGGGAGCTGACGGTTACACTCGAGGATGTGTACCGTATACTTCGTCTGCCTATCAGAGGAGCGACTGTTACATACGCGACTGATCGGTCAACGGAGGATCATCAGAGAGAGCAGGTGTATTGCATAGGGAGAGTCATGCCGAGCGAGACGAGAGGTCGCATCGTGGTCAGCTGGCTCTTACATCCTACAGGGGAGGTACCCCTTCTGAGACGCCTTATGATAGCCATCATAGCACTAGCCGTCTGCCCTAATGGGCGAGGGACACACATGCATGGGGGTCTCACATGGTGTATCAGAGTGATGGAGAGACACAGGAGAGTGTATGCTTGGGGTTTGAGTATGCTTGCGCATCTCTATCACGACCTTGAGGAGTACGTATTTGGACAGGGGTTCAGTTTGATGACATGCACACTTCTGCAGGTGTGGATTTTAGAGCACTTCACATGCACCAGGCTCGTCGGCTTTCCACTGAGTACAGCGAGCGAGCGACCTAGGGTGTTCGCTTATCCACTTACCAGCGAGTGGAGATTTGGAGATTTATTATATTGGAGAGTGATTTTTGACAGACTGATAGCCGAGGTGACAGTGTGGAGACCTTACCTACGGATGCACAGATGGGATGGGATGGAGAGATAGTTAGCATGCCTACAGAGGAACCACCTACTGCGGGGACGATATGCACACATCATAGTCCCTTTCTACTTTGACCGAGTACGGAGGCAGTTCGGGCTAGAGCAGTGTGTTCCAGTCGATGTGCCCATCTATACTCGACACTCGCGGGTCCTTCCCAGACCTAGAGCAGTAGTGAGACTGACGATAGATGACATCGAGACTACAGACTTAGAGGGATCTGATCAGGATGTAGTCACTGATTATTCTGCAGAGCCTGGAGCACAGCGGAGGTACGTCTCATGGTTTATGAGATCGTATCCAAGTCCTATCTTTCCACCAGATCATCCGACAGGCTATCCAGGCCCATGGAGAGATGGAGACCAAGACGAGGACCAGGGATCCAAGTCAGAGGAGCCAGAGGAGGGAGAGGG
Organism: Cryptomeria japonica; assembly: GCF_030272615.1. Classification (NCBI taxonomy): domain Eukaryota; kingdom Viridiplantae; phylum Streptophyta; class Pinopsida; order Cupressales; family Cupressaceae; genus Cryptomeria; species Cryptomeria japonica. The sequence continues at coordinate 86,758,396 of NC_081412.1, forward strand.
TCATGAGGAGGCGGGAGATCCTGATCCACCTACAGGCGATTAGCCCAGTGCCGAGGAGGAGGAGGATACAGATAGAGAGGAGGACGAGAGAGACACAGGTGATGATGCGGATGAGGACGAGGATGAGGATGATGAGGAGGACGAGGAGGAGGAGGATAGAGATGATGAGGAGGAGTTGGATGTAGCTCCCCACCATTCGGGAGATGATACCATAGCACTAGATCCACCTCTTATTCCCCAACAGGGGGAACATGAGGCGATACAGAGACCTGTCCCTAGTACTGTCCAGCCTACACCCATCGTGGACAGATTATTCGAGCGAGGGGAGCCTAGTGGTTCTCAGGCACAGATGCTACCATATCATGATCCCTACTGGCATGAGGGAGATCCAGGTATAGTAGTTTTATATTGATTGATTAATGTTTTGATGATATAGAATGGTACTAACAAAAATCTGTTCTACTACCACAGCTAATGTGCAGGAATGGCGTTCCCTGATTCAGCAGGCAATGACAGACATTTCCATGATAGCACAGATCCCCAGTTCCTCACAGATTGCCTATAGGCCTCAGGGGAACGCGAGTTGGCATGAGGATTTGTTTTTCCCATTCTGAGTACAGGTAGATATATGGAGGGAGAGAGAGAGAGTCCTATCAGAGGACCTCCAGCAGGCGCGACAGAGAGAGAGAGTCCTATCAGAGGACCTCCAGCAGGCGCGGTGAGATCTAGCAGCGGCTCAGACCGAAGCTACCACCTATCGCGTGATCCTTATGGATAGGGATTGTAGGAGTTCCTCTCGGAGTCACTCACGGTCTGTATCGCGCTACACACCCATGGGTCCACCTTCACGGCCAGATCAGGAGAGAGCGTCCAGTCGACACTCTCCAGCCACTAGCCCTAGGGATAGGAGATGATTTTATGATGTAAAAGAGAGGTCACATTTTGGATATACAGTGACCTATATTTGTATACGATCCACACATATATATATGTATATATACATGCTTCTCTTTTGTCTCAAATGTGTTATCTTTAATGCTTAAAACAATGTATATTTTGCTTTGATTAAATCTAATACATTTGGTAAATGTACATGTATGTTCAGAATTTAATTTCCATGTGATTGATTTCTCAATGCTCCATGATTAAATTGATACATGTGTGACTTAACTAAATATTTAATCAAGTACAACATTGATGATAAGGAAGAAATATGCATTAAGTCTAAGAATCATATAACTAATGTGATTTAATTTTGAACTTAAACACAACATGATACGATTCTACTTAACACATAAAGACACTGTATAATATGCTAGCATAATGGAAATGCAAATCTTTTACAATTTACATAAATGAATTCAAGACAAACTATAAAGTAAGAAGACACGCTTGTCAGGAATGAAGCAATATAGATTAAACATCATAACATTTAATTCTATTTTGCTTTAATTAAGAGACATTAACATATTATCCAATGTTTGAAGAATTGAAAATAAGATAAATAAGGAATGAAGAATTAAGCATAATATCTACGCAAGTGCATAGCATTGATAGGTTCTTTAAGAGGCGTACCATCTACATCCGCTATTTTGTAAGCACCTGATCCATAATCCTCAATAACGATATATGGTCCAAGCCAATTAGGACTAAATTTCCCCTTTTCTGCAGGTAAGGCATTCACATTGCGTTGATTCTCATAAAGGACTAAGTCACCTACTGAGAAGGAACGTTGAATAACCTTATCATTATAGCTTCGTTGTAGAGTTTTGTGATACGCTTGAATATGCTCAAGAGCGTTTATACGCTGTTCATCAAGCATCTCAAGCTGTTGAAGTCGTTGTTCTTTATAAGAGTCATCATCTACTATACCTTTGAGAGAAACCCTAAGTGATGGAATCTCTAATTCTAAGGGCATAATAGCGTCAGCACCATAAACAAGATTATAAGGAGTAGTTCCCGTAGCAATTCGTACACTCGTTTGGTAGGCCCAAAGAGCATAGATTAGCTAGTTACTCCAATCCTTACCATGCTTATTCACGGTTTTGCGAAGAATTTGTTCAATTATCTTATTGGATGATTCGGCTTGACCATTTGACTGAGGATAGTATGGTGTAGAAAATCGATGTTTGATATGATACTTCTCGAGGAATTTCTTCACGTCCTTGTTCTTAAACGATGTCCCATTATTTGAGATAATAGTAGAAGGTATCCCGAATCGAGAAATAATGTTTTCTAGAAGAATTTGACAAATCACTTCAGCAGTGGTAGAGCGAAGGGGAATAGCTTCTACCCACTTCGTAAAGTAATCTGTTGCGGTTATAATGAAGGTGTGTCCTTGAGATGAAGGAGGAGAGATTTTACCAATAAGATCCAAACCCCATGCAGAAAAAGGCCAAGAAGCTACTTGAGAACGGAGTTCTTGGGCAGGAGCATGAATCAGATTATTGTGTTGTTGACATTGATGACATTTTTTAACAAATGAAAAGGAATCCTTCTGCATAGTTTGCCAATAGTATCCCATACGAAGCAATCTATGAACCAAGGATTTGCCCCCAAAATGCCCCCCACAGGCACCTGAATGTGCCTCTTTAAGAGCAACAGGGATTTCCGACTTGTTAAGACAACGAAGGAGAAGACCATCATAGCCCCTTCGGTAAAGGACATTAGAAAGAATGATATACCTAGCAGACAACTTGCGGATTCTAGCCCTAGTGTTCTTATTAGCAGAATCAGGAAAGGTACCATCAGTCAAATATCTTACGATATGCGAGTACCATTCATCTGAGTCTATAAAATCACAACATGTTACCAAGCTAGAATCGTCTACAATAGCTGGAGAAATAAGGTTGTGAATAACAAATTTAAGATCAACCACAGGGTCCTCTAAAGATACTAGAGAAGCCACACATGCCATTGCGTCTGCATGTCGATTATCTTTTCGAGGAACAGGTTCCATGGTATAAGAATCAAATTTCTGTAATAAAGAGATGGCAAGATCTTTATATTGTGATAATTTGTCTTGTTTTGCTTGATATATTCCTGTTACTTGTCTTATAATCAATTGCGAATCTCCATAGATATGTATGTGTTTTATATTCAGAGCTAAGGCTGCTTTTATTCCCGCTACAAGAGCCTCATACTCAGCAATGTTATTGGTACACAGGAAATTTAGACGATAGGATAAGGGAATAGGTTTCTTTGTAGGAGAAACCAGAACAACACCTGCCCCCGATCCCGTACGACACTTAGAGCCATCAAAGTATAACTCCCAATTTTCATCTTTCTCTATAGAAAGAATGAAGTCGTTAGGAAAGGACTCAGGGTTAGGGAAGGAGAAAGGTGAAGGGGCCTCAACTAAGTGATCGGTCAACGCTTGTCCTTTAATTGCTCTTTGTGAAACAAATTTAAGGTCAAATTCAGTTAACATCATAACCCACTTAGCTAGATGTCCTGATAAATCAGTTTTAGAGAAAAGATGCTTCAAAGGATCAAACTTTACCATGACATGGACTTCTGAATTTAAAAAATAATGTCTCAATTTCTGAGTCGCAAATACCAAGGCCAAGCATTGTCTTTCTATTGCAGAATATCGAGTCTCATAATCGAGTAAGGTACGACTTATGTAATAAACCGGACATTCCTTACCATCTTTATCATGTTGTGCCAACAATGCTGCGAGAGCATGAGAAGAAGCAGCTGTATACAGAAGGAAGGGTTTAGAAGGTTTGACAGGTTGAAGAATAGGAGGACTAGCCAAATACACTTTTAAATCTTCAAATGCTTGCTGACAATCCTCATTCCATTGAAAGGTGATATCCTTTTTAAGAAGTTGAGTAAAAGGAAAGGTACGATCCGCAAGCTGAGATACAAACCTACGAATAGCTTGAATCTTTCCTTGTAAGCTTTTAAGTTGAGACACATTTCTAGGAGGTGGCATGTTGACAATAGCATCTATTTTCTTAGTATCCACCTCAATCCCACGATGCGAAACTATGAACCCTAATAGTTTTCCACTATCCACACCAAAAACACATTTTCGGGGATTCAAGCGCATGTGATATTTACGAATTCTTTCAAAGATTTGACGAAGGATTTTAACATGATCCATGCGAAGAAAGGATTTGGCCAAAATATCATCAACATAATCCTCTAAAATCTTATGCATATAATCATGAAAGATAAGGGTCATCGCTCGTTGATAAGTTGCACCGGCGTTTTTAAGTCCAAAAGGCATCATTATCCAACAAAACGTACCCCAAGGAGTGGTGAAAGCGGTTTTGAATTGATCTTGAGGGTTAATAAAAATTTGATTGTAGCCTGAAAAACCATCCATGAAGGATAACAAGGCATGTCCTGCTGTAGAATCAACTATCATGTCAATGTTTTGGAAGAGGGAAATCATCTTTTAAAGAAGCCTTATTTAGATCCCGAAAGTTGGTACACATTCTTATTTTGTTGTCTAGTTTAGCCACAGCGACAATATTTGAAATCCATGGGGAATAGTCAATAGGGCAGATAAATCCAGCCTCCAATAATTTTTCAATCTCAGCCTTAACAAGCAGAGCCACCTTAGGATTCATTTTTCGAATCTTTTGTTTCACGGGCTTAGCATCAGGAACTAAGACAATATTATGAGTAATGATCTTAGGATCTATACCAGGCATGTCAGAGTATGCCCAAGCAAAGATCTCAGGGAATTCATGCAATAGTTCTTCATATTGTTTCTGTTCCTCTTCATCCAAACATTTCCCAATTTTAATGACTTTCTCTTTATTGCAAGGATCCATCTTAACATCAGTGGTGTCACTTATGAGAAGATTACTTTGTTGAGGAGTATCCTTTAACTGAGGGAATTCTTTCACAATCTCGTCATTATCAATCTCTTTTCCAAAATAGGCTTCAGTGTTCAAACAATAAGGGAGTCCCCTATTGTGATGATAACGAGGAAGAGTGTCATAGGCTCCCAAGAACTCAGCTAAAGCATCGTCGGTAGGGAAGACATCCAAAGCACAGGCACATGAAGGATCCCCATCAATATACTCAGGATGTTGTATTGATAAAGATGTAGAGATAGCATTAACACTAATGCATGGTCTTTTAGAAGCTTTAGTACGTTTGCAGGGATTAAAGCCAAGTCCAAAGGCATAATTGTGAAAATTAAACTCTAGAGGAACTCTTATCCCTTGTTCATGAGCACCACAACCTTTTCCATGATACCCATGCTTAGCAAAAATGCGAAAACCACGACCATAACGATCAGCCATTTCAGGAAGAGAAGGTGGTTTTTCATAAGACAAAGAATCAAACTCTTCATAATTAGAGATGTGAGGAGAAGAAGTTTGAGAGGCGGCCACAAAATTATTACTCATAGATTCAGGTAAGGTTGATTGATTTTTAGTTTCTTCTTTCTTTTCAACTTTAATTTCTCTAGAAGGAACCTTATATTCACCCACAAAGGTAGGATTAAAATCAAGGGATCCCCAATCGTCGTCTTCGAGGATCTTCCCAGGATCAAAATCCTTCTTATGTGTAGTTTCAAGTTGAGAAGAACCTTCTCCAAGAGCTCCAGACTCATCCAAAGAATTTTGATCATCGGATAGCGAGGATTCACCAATAGGTAGCTTATTTAAAGATTCATCACTAGATGAGGACGGCTTAGAAGAACCCCCCTTAGAAGTGGATGTTTGCAAACAAGCTTGAAAATTAGTATCACCTATCAAGGTATATGTCTTATTGTTATAAATAAATTTAACTTGTCTATGCAATGTAGAAGGGACAGCTTGCATACTGTGAATCCAAGGTCTCCCCAGTAGCAAGTTGTACGTTAGATTTCCCGACATAACATGGATAGGTGTAGGCAAAGTAATAGGCCCTACTATGATGGGTAAGGTGATAGTACCTAATGAAGTTTTAGCCACATTATCAAAGCCTCGAATAGGACGAGAGTCCGGTTCAATTAAGGATGTATCCACATTCATCTTATGCAAAAGATTAATGCTACACACATTAAGACCAGAGCCATTATCTACTAGTGTTCGCCTTATAGCAGTGTCTTTCATGATAACCACAATCATCAAGGGATCATATTGATGTTGGATTTCACTAGTAGGCAACTCATCTTGGGTAAACACAATTTGAGCTTTATGATTCATCACAGAGTTAACCAAAGATGCTATATTACTAGATGTATTCGGTGGAGGAACATTCAAATCTTTCAAGGCATCTTATAACATCCCATGATGAGCGGAAGAAGTTTGAATCAAATCCCAAAGGGATATCTTAGCAGGGGTAGCTTTAAGCTGTTCTATGAGATCATATTCCTTTCCAAGAACTTGTGAAATACGTGGAGCTTGAGGAAGAATTGGTTGAGGATTCGGAAGGGAAACTGGGATAACAGGAGGAGGACTAGGCTGCCTATTATTTCTGGTATGATAAGTATGGGCAACCGCATGATAACTCTCTCTAGTTATTTGCTTGGCATAATTATAAGGACTTATAGGTTTTCTTCCTTGCACAGTGATGATTGGTTTATTCGGAGTACGAAAGGAATCATGATCATACCCTCCTTGGACAGTAAGGAGAGGTGACTTAGAAACTTGAAAGGTGGGAGAAGGATAAGCTCCTTGGACTTCAAAGAGAGGCTTTTTATGCTCATTCAAGTTTATCATGTTAACTAATTTAGAAGTTTTGTTCTTGTTTAAAGATTCCGATAAAGCCACAAAGTCATCAAGAGCATCATCCAACAAAGCATGATCATATCTATTGAAAGGTTTATCTTTTGTTTCAAAAGGAGACATCTCCTCATAGAGGGGATTGTTGAAAACAACCATGTTACTAGATTTAGTGGAAGAGTGGATAGGAATGTATCCTTGAGAGGAATCATTTGACTTATCTTTCTCATCACACCTAAATGGCATAGTAACAAGGTTTATGAGTTTTTGGTAAAATGAAGGTTTGACATCCTTAGGGTTTAAAAACTCATCTAAAGCTTCATCTAATTCGTCTTGGCTATATTCATAATAATCATCGAAAGCATGAACATTTTGCAAATAAAAATCTGACATTTTGAAAAGATTACACAAAACTTAAACACCCAATGCAAAGAAACACACTTTTTTTTTTCTTTTTCTTTTTAATGAAAATGAAATGAAAACACACTAAATCTAGATCTAGATCTAACAAATGCAATGCAAGAGGAAGCAATGATAGATTCACGTCAGGTTCACCAAAATGTGTGGGGGAAAAAGCGAGACTAGGTTAACATGCCCTAATCCTACCTTTTGACACACATTATGGAATACGAAAGAGCCTAGAGATATCGCACAATTGGCTACTTCTTTTTGTGAAAGAGAGAGCCACGGGATATCTATTAGGATTTCTATTCCCTTGTTGAAATTGTAAGATCAAGTAATGCAGGTTCAAACCCTAATCCCAAAGTGCAAGTATGAACTAATAACAAGATTGCAGAATTGAGATTAAACAATGAACAACTGTAAATACAAGGATGAGATGAGAATGCAGATATGTACCCGGAGTCAAAATCGGACTGAAAATGTTCGGGACGGGGGCGCGGGCGCCACTGTCCTGAAAACTGCACCGGAAACTGCTGTTCTGCACTCTGAAACACTGTCGGGAAGCTGTCTGAAAGCTGTCTGTCCGGAGGACCAGGGCGCCCAGCGCCTCTGTCCGGAGGACCAGGGCGCCCAGCGCCTCTGTCCTGGCAGGACCAGGGCGCCCAGCGCCCCTGTCCCAGTCTTCTGCTCTGCAATTTGATACAGAGTGCTGTCTCAACCTTCTCTCTCCGGATCTGTATCCCGCGGCGTCGTCTGAATCCCGAAACCTGCAATGATATCTGAAAAAGGGTGTATGGGCGCCTATATAGGGTTTTGCCTTAGTCAAACCCCCGCTTCGGTGATTTCCACCTCCACGAATAGCCAAGTTGTTTTGTAAAATGTATTGTGTGTGCAGACCCAGTGTGTGTGCAAGGTCCTAAAATGCAAGAAAGCAAACTAGAGCAACCTAGAAAGTAAACCCTAATTGCTTGTAAATGATAACATAAATGCTCTAAATCAAGATGCAAAGTGATCTAAAGCATGAATAAATGATGTATTGAAGCTTATGTAAAGACATGAAAACAACATGAAATCATACCCAACCCTCAAGGGAGGAGTACAAGCCAATCTTCAGTCGGTAATCTCCTATTGTTCTTCAATGTCTTCCAAGCCCTAAATGGATGAATGAATTTGATAGATGCTTGATAGAGGGATGTTGTAAGATGTTGAAGTCTTCAAAGATCTGCTCTTTCGCTGCATATGAAGTTCCTGAAAACAAAATTCCGATCCTTTCAAATGAAGAAAGAGAGCTCTTATGTATGAAACCCTAGGTCGCAATTTCGTCTTTTGGCCGACCTAGAGATTGAATATCCTGCCAATTTCTTGGGGTTAAGCTTTATTTTATGATTGGATCGCGCTCCTAAAATTTCGGGAAAAATGTCTGGGATCGTGTGCACTCCGGGCGCCACGGTCCGGACAACTTTTCACCAAATTTTTAGGGCCGTCAGATATGATGATTTTAGAGAGAATCCTGAAGTTACAGGGGATTTTGAGATGTTTTGACCCCCGAAATCAAGTCCCCAAGCTCAGAATAGGGCCTAATTAGGGTTTTTGATTAAGTGATGTATTGGAGGAATAAAATGAAAGGGGCACGCTTTAATGAAAGGGCCCAACTTTGTGATGTGGAAAATGGTGAAATAGAACCTTTAGACCTAATTAATTCTATTAATTAAGTGCTAAAGGGGAAATGCCATGCAAAGTGCAACTGCGCCAAGGCGGGTGCTAAACTAGGTGTTAAATTGTACTGCTTTAGCAAGTGCGTACAATTTATGACGTTACAGGAAGATAGTGGATGCGTGGAGGAGGAAGAGAGGACTCAAGCATCTAGTTCCATGGATGGCATCCCTTAGTATTTCTTTGAACTCGAGGTATGCTCGTAGATGTTGGTAACAATAACTGGGGAGATGAAATGGATAGGAGATGGAAGATAAGGATTTGCAAAGGAATGGACTAACAGAATGGGATTGTGAAAAATGGATGGGGTTTTGAAAAAATTGTGGAAGATCAGCATTGGCACACACCTTAAAGGGTGGTGGAGTAGTGGAGGAGAGGGTTTTGAATTAGATGTAGGATACAGTTTGGATTTTGGGACATGAAGACCCAAAATAGAAGAAGGGGATGATGGAGTTGGGATGGTGGATTTTGGGACATAAGGACCCAAAATGAATTTTGAAGATGGAGGTGTTAGATGGAGGGATGTAAGGACCCAAAATGGATGGAAGGAATGAAGGATTTAACTTTGGAACATAGGGTCCTAAGATGGATGTGGATGATAGGGGATGGTGGGGTTTTGATTTACATGAAGGACTTTTGGATTTAGGAGGAATAGAGGATGTACCAACATCTTGAGCATTAGCTTGAGGACACTTATTATTTTGGGAACATGATGCGAGTCCATTTTGAGGGGGACGAGAGGTAGAAGAGAGATTAGGATGTTTAGATGGATTGGGATCATGACATGGAGATAGAGGAATATTTTGATCTTGAATTTGGATGGAAACATGTGGTGGAGTGGGAGGGATGATTGGATCTTGAGATGGAAGGGGACCATGCGATGGCGAGAGAGGATTGGATGTAGGTATCATATGATCATGAGAGGAAGTGGAAGGGGCAAGATCATTAGATGGAGTGGAAGGTAATGCATCATGAGATGGAGAGGATTCTAATGCTAGCATGCTTTGGAACAAGCCCTTGGCATGTTCGGGGTTGTGGGGGTGGTGTGATAGAGGAGGATACGGAAGCTTCGATGTGAGTAGACGGAGGAATAGGGGTATCATGAAGTGTGGGGGATTGGGATTTGTTTTAGGTGGATGGAGGACTTGAGATGATTTGGCAACTTTGTTTCGAGGTGGGGATTTTGTCTCCTTTGCTAACATGTCTTGGATAAGATCATGAATGATGAGCTTGGAGGATGTGGATAATATAGATTTTGGAGGATTATGATTAGATGGAGGAAAAGGATTGGATGGAGGATTGGGATAATGGATTGGGGAATTAGGGTTAGGGTGTGGAGGATCTTATGGGGTAACAAATTTGGATAGTGAGTGTTGCAAAAGGATGGGGATTGGGATGTAGATGGGAGGGGAGATGAAGGTACATATGAAGATGAGGGATAATATGGAGATATAGATGGGGAATAAGATGGATTTCCCTTGTCAAAGGCATAGGAAGGATAAGAGATATGATTTAGATTGGGATTGGATATAGTGTGCTGAGATGAAATGGACAGGGATATGATAGATGGATGGGAGGTTATGGGATTGACTTGGTAGGCAGGTTGAGGTGGTTCATGAACTTCCATGAGCAACTGCTCATACCAAGCTTTAAAGTTTGGATGTGAACTTTGGGTAACCATGTGAGAAAGGTGATGAGGACTAGGAATTAGCAAATTAGGATTGGATTGGTTTGATTTGATTGAATCAGATTGGATTGGATTGGTCCTTAGATTAGGACAAGATTGATTTGGATTAGGATGTCACCTTAGCTCCTAGATTAGGACTTAGATGGGAATTGATGATGTGGACCACAAGCAAGGTGACAACCAAGCTAGGGTAAAATTTAGACCTTAGGATGATGATCAACCTCCTTCTACTTAGGGTAGCCTTGCATTCCTAAGCAAAAGAGGGTAAAAGGATTAGGGTTTTGATCAACCCAAAATGATTAAGCAAAGGTACTTGGGGGAGATTATTTTCCAAGCACAAAATCTACTTGATTGATTGATTGATTGAAGATAAAGGTCTAAATTAAACTTTCACAGTGTTGACCTTAGGATGAGGTTGATGATTGATTGGGGGATGATTGGATTAAAGGATTGGATGATTGATTGATGGGTGATTGGATTACCATATTAGAAAGATGGATTGATTGATTGATTGAAATTTTGGAGATTTGGTTGGATTAGAAGGAGAATGATTATGGAAGAATGGATAGATAATAGGAAGAAGAAAGGGGAAGGCTACCCAAAGTCGGATGAATGATTTGGACAAAAAATGTTGGTTGAGGAAGGATGATTGTTTGGATGGATGAGAGTGGATTGGGGATTAGAGAATTGCTTGGATAGATAGAAATGGATTAGGGATTTGATGATGACAAGATGGAATTTGGAAAGAGGGAGAATTGATTGGTTTAAGGAAGGATGGACTTGGTAAGAGATATCAAACAATGAATACATGTTGGCCACTGTAGCAACTAGAGAATCCAAACACAACGGGCTATCCTAGGAAGTTGGCTAAGGAGGAAAACTTTTGCTTGTTGAATCAGGTACACACACACAATAGCTAATCAGAATATGGCCCTTGAGTCTCACGCAATGGATTCTCAATGTCATATTAGCCAACTCCAAATGCTAATGGGGGCACGAAATGGCAAGTCTCTTGGGGGAGTTACTATCTCCCTTGCATAAAGGTTATCCTCCTTTCAGAGGTGAACCGGGTAGTTTCTATTCCTAGGGTTCTTAGTAAGGGTTTCCATTCAAAGACTACCCTTTGTAGTTGCACAAGTGCGATTGAGGCCTATATCCCAACAAAGTACCAAGAAAGATGTAGTCACACAAGCGTGATTGAGACCTAAAGGCCCTACAAAATGCCCGATATGAGAGTAAACTCTTAGATAGCTTCATCCTCCAAGATTTTCATCCCAAGAGGCCTATTTATTAAAGTGAGTTGGAATGCTTGGGTTTTAGCTGTACTCACTTGGGTCATTCCCCTCTCACCAATTCCTATGCGAGTATGCTAGGCAAATCGAGAGGGCAGGCCCACTAAGGGTAAAAAACATGCAAGCAAACTAGAAAAGTATCAAGGGTCTAGATTTCTGATTGTCTATATAGACAAGAGCATACTCTCCTACCTCCACGCTTTCCTCAAACACAGAAAATAAATATTTATTTTACCCAATTATATTTAAGTGCCTAATAAAATAATTAAAAAGACACAATGTTTGATTGTATCTCCTTAAGCAACCTACAAAAATAACGAATTAGTAGTGTAGACACCCAAAAATGGTCAACGCTTGCAAGGTCATACTTTAACATTTGCGCATTGCCTCATTTTAGGTTTTTGCGTCGCATTAACATTTCTCCTATGTCACACACTTGGTCTTTATCATTTGCGAACATCGAGTCATTCTTCTACATTCTTCAATCATCTCGTCCTCGAATTTGGTCTTGTCGACAACATTATCCAATCATGATTTTGATTAATTTTACTCTGTCGCATCAATGTGCGTATTCATTTGTCATCAATCATTGTTCTCTTATCAATCTTATCATCAATCTTATCATTTTGGACATCGTCAATCCTAATTAGGGTTTTGTCCTCTTTTCAATCTTGTCGATTTATCATCAATCCTTCAATCTTGTCATTTTAACGATCGACTTGTCATCGATCGTTGTCATGTTCAATCTTGTCATCTTGCGATCAATTTGTCATTGATCGTGGTCGTTATCAATCTTGTCATTTTGGCGATCGATTTGTCATCGATCTTGGTCATTATCTTGTCATCTTGCAATCTATTTTGTTGTCGATCCTTGTCCACTTGTCAATTTTGTCATTTTGCGACCGATTTGTCATCGATCGTTGTCTGTCTCAATTATGTCAATTTGGATCAATTTGTCATTGTTCCTCGTCAATTGGCGCATTTTCTCAATCATTTTGTCGCATTGGTCATTTATCAATTCAAAATCATGATCGACATTAATTATCTTTAATCAAGACCTAATTGCCATTTTTCGCATTTCTAATTCGTCTTCTAGGGTTTTATGATTTATTCATTTAACCTAATTTGCCATTTCTTCCTTTAGGATTAAATAAATTACTTATTTATCCTAAGTCTTCTCATTACAATTAAATCTTTATTTAATTGGCTAATTATTCTTCTTTGTGAATTGATTAATAAATGAAAAATTATTAATTAATTCACTAATTCTTAAATCCTATTTTTCATCAATTTCTAATTCCAATTTCCTAATTTGTCATCAATTTCAATTTCCTAATTTTTCAAATTTCTAATTCCTTTTCCCTCCTAATTCTATGGGAATGACATTTCAATTTGTCATGAAATTGTCATAATTGACAATCAATCAATTTGACATAGAATGTGTCATAATTAATCATCAATTATCAATCAATCAAATTGTGCATGGAAAGTGCATAATTTGTCATATTGATTTGCAATTTCCATTTGAATTGCATCATGCCAATCTTGTCATTTATCCAATTCTTCTATAAATTGGATAATTTTCTTCAATCAATCCCTTCATAATCTTGATTTTCGAAACCTTCATGAATCCCGAATTTCTATCAAACTACCGAATTTTCGTTTCTAGTACTCTTGAGCTTTTTGCTTTCAATTGTGTGAGAACTTGTAGGTGAGATCCACAAACCCATTGAAGAGGAAAGAACAACAATGGAGCCGCATGGAAGAAGCATCCGAATTGTTATATGGTTTGCATGATATTTTCTTTTAAATGCTTTGTTTTTGTGCCTCTATTGAATGTGCTTTGGAATTAGGTTCATTTCAATGAGAGTTCTTTTGATTGAGCTATCATGTCTTGTGTTTTTGATTGATTTACCTATCTTGTGATGAATCCTAATTTCTACACTACAAGTAGTCCTATGGTTTGAACAATAAATTCTTTGACAAGCGGAATCTTGGACTAACGTTATGCAAAAACATAGGTTAGTAGTCTCAAATTTTGTGTTGGACCAATCGGGAAAACCTGCAAACTCAAAGATCTGTTCAATAACACAAAATTCTACAGAAACAATGCTCGCGTTGTTCTGCTGAAGGTCGCGCTGAAGCGCCCGCGTAGGCGTCGAAATGCCTACATACGCATTGAAGTGCTTGCGCAAGTGCCGAAACGCCTACGTACGCGCTGAAGTGAGGCCTGAATGCTTAAATCAAAAAATGTAGAAAAACTGGAAAGCTCAAAAAAGACGCAGATTATACCTACATGCGGTCGCACTGTTCTACTATCAGTCACGCCAAAACAGAAAAATAGGTTAGCGGTTAGCAACAAATTTGAAAATTCAAATTTTTAAAAATAAGCGAGATTTTTTCGAAGTGCTCGTGCTATTCAAAGAGTGCTCGCGCTAAAGCAGAGTTTCTAAAATAAAAAAGGCTAGATTAAAAGGATTAACTAATTTTTTTTTATTTTTTAGGTTTTTTCATTTTTATGTGTTTTTTTAAATGACTGATTACATACAGAAACATAATGTGCAAAAACAAAAACAAGAAAGTAGATGAAGTAATGTTGCAGGCGGACGTGTCACTCCCGCAACATTCACGCTAATCGATAAACGTACAAAAAGGTGGGTTAGGCAAAATTTGAATTTAAACCAGACACACTAAAGCGCGTGCGCATGCAGTGAAGTTCGTATCGCTTGCGCTGAACCCGTATTGGTCATGCTAATCTGATACCTGTGACTAAAAGCTCACAAAAACTTTAAGAAAATCGTTAAATTAGGGACGTGTGTCCCATCGGACGTGCCAAAATGAACCAAGGGAAAACTGGTGAGGGGGTAAATGGGTAGTTTGAATGGAAATATGCATAAAACATCAAATAAATACAACAAATGCCATTATACCTTTACCGATCTTCACTTGTTCCTCAGATTGAGCTTGATGAAGTGAAGGCGCCCCTTTGATGGTCCACTTGATTTGATCTTTGCTTGTTGTAGACGTGGATTGCTCTCAAATGCTCAACAAGATAGATGGATTAAGGATTTGGATTTGGATCAAGGATAGATGGATATAGATAACAAGAATTTGATAGAGGACTATGAGAAAATGATAGACATATGATAGAGGGATATGAGAGGAGAAATTAGCAGTATGATGATAGAAGAATGGAAGACTTTCTTTTGAGAAGGAAAGATGCTCCAATTTATAGATTGGAGGAGGCCAATGGAGGGCCAAGATTGATTTTCTTATGAAGGGCTACGATTGATTTAAGATAGTGGACATGGATCAAGGATGCATTGGAGAAATAAAAAGGAATATAAAATTCCTTGGGAAAAGGGGGGAAAGAAATTTGAATTTCAAAGTGAGGATGCATAGGGGGATTCAAAGAAATTTGAATTTCTTTGAGAGGTTCAAGATTGATGTGAAATGAGTGGGGGAATTTAAAATTGGAGAAAATGATAAGTGGGATTAAGAGAGCTTCTAGAAGAATTAATTAGGTTAAGTGGGGATTAGGAAAAAATGATTTGTAGGAATCACTTGATTAGGTTAATTAATTAAAATTAATTAACTGAGTGGGTTTAGATGAAATAATTATTAGAGGGACTTTAGAAGATTAGGGAAATAATTAATTTATTTGATAAATGAATAGTTGGACAATAGTGACGGGATTGGTTAAATTAGATTTAATTAACACTGAGAAGAATAAGGATAACACAATTAAATCAATTAATTATGTTGACAAGCTTAAATTAATTAAATATTGATTTAATTAATTTTACATGTCTACAAGAATAATTAGTAAGATTATGAGGAAATATGAATTTAGAAGAATAGGATTAATTAAATTAATTAAATAATTAAATAATTATTTAATCAATTAGCTCTTCCTTGTCCTCCTCCTCTCCAAGATCCTGCTACTATTTGATGTATGCCCTTAGCTTGAGAAATTAGCACAAAGGTATGTCAAATGGAGGATGAGAGATGGTTCATTATGTCAAGTGTGGATGAGGATGCAAATGAAGTGTTAATGTAAACTAGCAACTCCAACTAGTGGAAGAGATAAAACATCAAACAGATCATTCAAAATCTCTGCAAAATAACAATGCATGGATAACCCCTCTCTTGTGCATGTGACCTTCAATAGTGAAGGAATGACCCCTATTTAAAGAAGAAATAGGCAAATGAAGGGTTGAGATCGAGTTGATTGAGGAAGGGTTAGGATTTATTGAGGAAGTGGTGATCTTCAATCCATGTGCTCACTTTCAAGCCAATCACATGTTGACAAGTGTCAACAAGGGAAGGCTTGAGAGGAGAGGGACAAAGCATTAAATGCTTGAAGAGATATGATGGTTACCATGGATGGTTAGGTATAATGGATAAAGCTTTTATCCAAGGGATAAAGTGTTGGGAAAATTGTGTCTCATAAACAACCAATGTTCGACTAATATAATATATAGTTCTTTCTTTGCCATCATGATCCTGTTGTGCTAAGAGTGCCCCCATGTTGGGAAAATGGTGTCTCAACCTTGCATTTACATGAGGTTACTATTTATAACTTAAGTTTTGTTTTTATCATGAAATGGTGTGAAATTCTCCCCGAAGCTTCTGGTTGGCTAGATGAGCATGCTGGTAAATTTTCGTCGCACGATCATAGCTAGTTTTGAAGATATTAAAGTTTCTATTTTTGGAGGGTGTGATGAAAGGTTTAAAATTAAATTTGAGGACTTTAGAGGCTTAGAAACACCATGAAAAGTGGATGTAAATTGCATAAAGGTTTACAAGGTGATAGAGCACTTCACAAACTTTTTGGCGCTTCAAACAGTTCATCAATCGGACACACTGTTCACAAGTTATGGCCTCTGGAAGTTTGGATTCCTAAAATAGGAAATATAAATTTCATCAGACACATAAATGAGATGTAAAAAGGAGGAACATGTGTTGATGTGTGTTTTGACATGTCATAGGGCATCTAGAATGGAGATAAAGTCATCTCTACTTTATTGGGTGGTTTTAGTTCATGGTTTTATAATACCGTTTGATGGTTTCTTGTATTGTATCTCCTATATATGAGGTGCATGAGATAGAGGTTGTGTGTAAGAGTCTTATTGCTATTGATTTACCTCCGAGTCTTTGATTAGTGGTACTCATGTGAAGAGATTTCTCTGCAAGTATCTTGTAAACTATTATTGATTTTTGAATAATATATTGAGCTTCTTTTGGAGTGTGGGTTTTTTTTCTCCCGAAAGGGTTTTCCCCACGTAAATCACTGTGTTATGGTATGCATGTTATTATGTTTATTTCTGTTAAGTTTCTATAACTTTTGTAATGATATGTAATTTTTTTTGCATTACCCTCCTCTCAAAGTTAGTGTAGGAAGTTGTTCCACTACTTAACTTCCTTACAAGTGGTATCGGAGCTTGATCACCTTTGGTTTCAGTTGTGGGTTGTTGGGTTTTTTGAACTAATCTAGATTTGAGTGGGAGCTTGTGCAAAAGATACTTTTTGATCCTGTTGCAAGAATTTTTAGATGACAAGTTTGTCAGGGAGAATAGAGTTGGAGAAATTTAATGGTAGTAATTTTAAGATGTGGAAGATGAAGATGGAAGATCTGCTAATAGACCGAGATGTGTGGGATGTTGTTGATGTGAATGTTTCAAGACCCTTAGGTCCTATTGTGGCTGCTTAATATGATGTTATGGATCATAAGGCCAGGGGTCTAATCAGATTATGCTTGGTAGAATTTGTTTTGATCAACGTCGACAAAGAGAACTCTGCACAAAAGCTATGGACTAAGCTTGGTGAAATGTATCAAGCGAAATCCTTATTGAATCAGATTTTTTTAAGGAAGAAATTATATTCCTTGAGAATGGAATAGTGTGGATGGATTACAAACCACTTAGAAGCATTTAATATGTTGGTGGCTCAATTGGCATCTGTTGGTGTTAAGATGGATGAAGAGGAGAAATGCCAGATCTTGCTTTGTTCTTTGCTTGATTCGTGGGATTCTCTTGTTATGGCTATCGACAATACTTCTATTGTTTTGAAGTCTGAAGATGTGGTGGGTTCCCTACTTGGTGAAGAGATGCAGAGAAAGGTATCCATCAGTTTGAAGGAAGCCCTAACTATTTGTGGAAAACTTAAGGAAAAGGGAAAGAAGAATGAGAAGCACAATAAGTCCAAATCCAAAGTGAGATCGATTTCTTCTGGAAAGTCCAAAGTCATTTGTTGGAATTGTGGTAATTCTAGTCACATTTGTAAGGACTAAAAAGAAGAAAAGAAGAAGAAAAAGAAGAAGTTTGATTTATATTTCGAGCTCAAGAAGGAAGATGGTGATGCATTCATTGCAGATTTGGCTACTCATGCAAGTAATGATGCATGGTTAATTGACTCAGGTGCATCTTTTCATATGACTTCCAATAAAGATTGGTTTTCCGAATATGAAGAATTTAATGGAGGCAAGGTGTACTTGGGTGACGATTCACATTTAGACATTGTTGGTCAAGGTAAAGTTAGGATCAAGTTTCCTGATGGTAGAATACAAAGGATTAGCCATGTGTTGCATATCATTGAATTAAAATGAAATTTATTATCTATGGGAAAAATAATAGATGCAGGCATGCAGGTAGTCTTTTCTGATGCACGGTGTAAGATGATTAAGGGTGCTATGGTGATTGCTAGAGGTGTCAGGTTCGACACTTTGTATAAGCTAGAGGCATACACTATTGAGTGTAATATCACTTTTGTAAAAAGTAAATCTGTGGATACTTCGTCGAAAGATTTGAGGGTTTCACCTTCAACAAATGGACATGGATTTTGGGTACCTAAGGGTGCTCTTTCTTCTGAAGAAAAGTTACCTGCAAAGAAGACTATGTTATGGCACCAGAGACTTGGCCACATTAGAGAAAAGGGTCTGAGGACCTTGAAAATAAAAAACCTTATTGAAGGTTTGAATGATTGTAATCTTAACTTTGATTTCTGTGAGCATTACATTTATGGAAAACAAAACCATGTTCAGTTTTACTCGAGTTCTCATAAATCTTGTGGTGTTTTGGATCTTATTCATTTTGATGTGTTTGGTCCTGTAGATGTTCCTTCGATTGGAAAATCCACATATTATGTTTCATTTATTGATGATTTTAGTAGAAGGGAATGGGTATACTTTCTAAAGAGTAAATACGAAGTTTTCAGTTGTTTTAAAGAATTTAAAGCAATGGTTGAGTTGTAGACTGGAAAGAAAATTAAATGTTTAAGGATTGATAATGGCGACAAATTTTGCTCTAATGATTTTGATAGATTCTATAAAGATTGTGACATTAACAGACAGAAGACAACTCCCTATTCTCCACAACAGAATGGAGTTGTAGAAAGAATGAACAAGACATTGATGGAGAAGGCTAGGAGTATGTTGAGTGGTGATGGTCTAAAACAAAAGTTTTGTGTTGAAGCTATTGCCACTGCTTGCTACCTAATTAATAGGTCTCCTACATCAGCTCTTGTTGATAAAACACCCATGGAAGCATGGTCAGATCACAAGCCTTCATTGAGACATCTTAGATTTTTGGTTGCGAGGCACATGCACATGTGCTAAAGGAGAAGCGAACAAAGTTGGAGAACAAGGCTATGAAATGTATCTTCATCGGTTATAGTTATGGTGTGAAAGGATATAAGCTTTGAGACCTTTTTGCACAAAAGATAATTCATAGTAGAAGTGTTATTTTTAAAGAAATTAAGTCTCCTTCTATTACATTGTAGCCAGAATAGACTAAACAAGAAGATGTGTTTCAATTCCCTTCTATGCCTGAAAGAGTTGAATCGAGACCACTTGATAGGACAGAAGTTGAGGAGAGCTCATCTAGCTCTGAATCTTCAAAAGAGGAGGACGAACCTCCAACTCAACTTATTCAAAGGTCTCCAAGACATAGACAACCACCTGATGATTGGAGATGTATTTTTGCTTTGAATACTAATATGGATGAACCTAGATATGTAGAAGAGGCATTATGTATGAATGATGTAGAATCCTGCAAGATTGCTATGGAAGAAGAAATGACAGCTTTGGAAAAGAATGATACATGGGATCTTGAACCACTGCTTGAAGGATGAAATCCTGTTGGTTGTAAATGGGTGTTCAAGAAAAAGATTGGTTCATATGGAAGCATTCAGAAATATAAAACAAGGTTGGTTGCAAAAGGCCACTCTCAAGTTGAGGGTGTTCATTATGGTGAGATATTTTGTCCTATTGCAAAAATGACATGTCCATTAGATTTTTGCTTTCTATTTCTGCTTCTTATGATTTAGAGGTTGAGCAAATGGATGTGAAAACTACTTTCCTTCACAGTGATTTGAAGGAGGATATCTATATGACACAACCAGAGCACTATGTGGTGAAAGTTAAAAGTAATTTGGTTTGTAAATGAAGAAATCTTTGTATGGCCTCAAACAGAGTCCTAGAATGTGGTACTAGAAATTTGATACATATGTGTTGAGTTTGAGATTTGAGAGTTCTAAATCAAATCACTATGTTTATTATAAATCTGACGATGATCATTTTCTGTACATTGCATTATATGTTGATGATATGTTATTCATTGGTAAAGGGAAGTATGATTTCAAAACTAAAGCCTCAACTTGCCGCTAAATTTGAAATGAAAGATCTTGGTGCAGTGAAACACATCCTTGGGATGAAAATTAGAAGAGATAGAGTGAACAAAAAGCTATGGCTAGGCCAAAGTAAGTATGTGAATTCAATATTACAAAGGTTCAACATGCAGGATTATAGACCATTATGTGTTCCCTTCATAGTTGGAACAAAATTATCCATTTCAAATTGTCCTACATCTCCATCTGAGATGGAAGACATGAGAAGAGTGCCTTACCAGAGTGCAGTTGGAAGTTTGATGTATGCTATGGTCTGTATTAGACCAGACATTGTCTAAGAAGTGGGACTTCTTTCCAGATATATATCTAATCCTGGTAGAGTTCATTGGGATATAGTCAAAAGAGTCTTCAAATATTTGAAGGGTACCTCAGAGTATTCTTTGTGTTATCATGGTAATTTGGTTGGAGACGTAATTTCCCTTGATATTCATGGTTATGTGGATTCAAACTGGGCAAGTGATACTAATAGCAGGAGATCCACCAGTGCTTATGTGTTTACTTTATTTGGTGGTGCAATTAGGTGGATGAGTAAACAAGAAGTTGTGGTTGCTTTTTCCACTACAGAAGTAGAGTATATGGCAGCTACTCATGCTTGTAAAGAAGCCACTTGGTTTAAAAGACCATGTTCAGATATTAAAATAAAACAAGGTGCAGTGACAGTTTATTGTGATAGTTAGAGTGTGATCTGCCTACCTAAGAACTCGACATTTCATGCCCGGACCAAACACATTGATGTTTAGTATCATTTTGTCAAAGATATGGTCGAAGATGGCAGGGTAAATCTAGATAAGGTAGAGACTTTGATGAATGTTGCAGATTCTTTAACTAAAATTGTGAGCACAAAGAAGTTCAGAGTCTATGGACCTCATGGCCCCTAACAATTAAATTATTGTGTTGATAATCCCTTTGCTCTTGCAAGGTGTTCGACAAGTGGGAGAATGTTGGAAAAATGGTGTCTCATAAACAACCAATGTTTGACTAATATATTATATATCTCTTTCTTTACCATCATGATCATGTTGTGCTAAGAGTTCCCCCATGTTGGGAAAATGGTGTCTCAACCTTGTATTTACATGAGGTTACTATTTATAGTCAGTTTTTGTTTGAACACAAAATGGTGCAAAATTCTCCCCAAAGCTTCAGGTTGGCTAGATGAGCATGCCAATAAATTTTTGTCACAAGATCATAGCTAGTTTTGAAGATATCAAAGTTTATGTTTTTGGAGGGTGCGATGAAAGGTTTAAAAATTAATTTTGAGGACTTTAGAGGCTCCAAAACTCCCCAAAAAGTGGGTGTAAATGACATAGCAGTTTACGAGGTGATAGAGTTTCACAATATTTCTAGTGATTCAAATGGTTCGTTAGTTAGACACACGGTTCACAAGTTATGGCCTCCAGAATTTTGGACTCCTGAAATAGGAAATATAAATTGCATTGGACACATAAATGAGCTGTAAAAAGGAGGAACACATGTTGATGTGTGTTTTGACATGTCATAGGGCATCTAGAATGGAGATACGGTCGAATCTACTTTGATGGGTGGTTTTAGCCCATGGTTTTGTAATACCGTTCGATGGTTTCTTGTATTGTATCTCCTATATATGAGGTGTGTGAGATAGAGGTTGTGCGTAAGAGTCTTATAGCTATTGAGTTACCTCTAAGTATCTAATTAGTGGTACTCCTGTGAAGAGCTTGCTCTACAAGTCTATTGTAATCTGTTATTGATTCTTGAATAATATATTGAGCTACTTTTGGAGTGTGGGGTTTTTCTCTCGAAAGGGTTTTTCACATGTAAATCATCATGTTGTGGTATGCATGATATTTTATTTATTTTTGTTAAGTTTATGTAACTGCTGTAATGATCTGTAAAAGCTTTTGTATTACCCTCCTCTCGAGGTTAATGTAGGAATTTGTTCTGCTACTTAACTTCCTTACATAAAGGAATGTGCAAGGGTTAAAGGGTTAGATTGGTCAAAGCCTTTAAGGCTTGAGGGGACTTGAGGGTTACCACAGATGGTTAGGTTAAGGGATAATCCTTTAACCAAGGAGTTGGGCAATGTGCAAGGGTTTAAGGTGGGTTAGGTTGGTCAAAGACCCATGTGGGTTAGCTTGTCGAAGAGAAAAGTCTTTTAAGACCTTGTAAGAGCCTTAAATGTTTTGAGAAGTAACTCTTCCCTAATCCCTTGCTGAAACACTTGCTGTCATTTTTCATCCCATTTGAACTAAATGTTTTTATGTAGCAGATGTGTGAATGGATAACATTTATTGGCCAACTGCGCAATGAACTGAGGAATAGATTGTATCTCCCTTGCAATGTTCTTAGCTGACTAATTTTCTTCGAAG
Source organism: Cryptomeria japonica (assembly GCF_030272615.1). Lineage (NCBI taxonomy): Eukaryota > Viridiplantae > Streptophyta > Pinopsida > Cupressales > Cupressaceae > Cryptomeria > Cryptomeria japonica. The sequence continues at coordinate 86,781,191 of NC_081412.1, forward strand.
GTGGCATTTCAAGGATTGCCTTCACCTTTGGAGGATCAACTTCAATTGCTTTATCCGAGACAATGTATCCTAGGAGCTTCTTAGAGGTTACTCCAAAGACACATTTCTTTGGGTTCAAACGGACCTTGTATTGATCTAGCCTTGAGAAGATCTTGTCTAGGACCACTAGGTGATTCTATCTTGTTAAAGACTTTGCTAGGAGATCATCTACATAGTCTTCCATTAAAGTATGCATCATGTCATGAAAGATAGTGGTCATAGTGCGCTGATATGTAGCTTCAACATTCTTTAGGCTGAATGGCATCACGTTCCAATATTAAGTGCCCCATGGACAAGTGAAGGTTGTTGTGTGCTAATCTTTGGGTGCTATCTTGATCTGGTTATACCTGGAAAATCCATCCATGAGTGATACCGTTGCATGTCCAACAATCATATCCACAATCATGTCAATGTTAGGAAGGGGGAAGTCATCTTTTGGACAATCTTTGTTTAAATCCCTTAAATCTATACAAATGAGAATGCCCCCAGTTGGTCATGCCACTAGTACATTATTAGAGATCCATTCTGCATAGTCAATTGGCCTGATGAAACCAACGTCTAACAACTTTTTGAGTTCAATCTTTACTAAGAGTGCGATTTGAGGATGCATTTTCCTTAGCTTTTGTTTCACTGGTTTGGCTCTTTCTACTATTGTCAAGTGATGCATCACTAGATCAAGATCTAGTCCTGGCATGTCTGCATAGGACCATGCAAAGTTGATCTGTCTTTGTTGAAATAATTATGCAAAGCTAGGATCTTCGTCTAGAGTCAATGATGTTGCTAAGTGTATTATGTGGGGATTTTCTATTGTTCCTAGATTTATTTCTTTTTTTTCTTCCACAAGGATAGATCATCGATCTTGTTTTGTGCTGAATGGGAGAATGTCAAATCTTCCATCCTCGGGCACCTTAGCAAGGTTTTCACCATTGGATTCATCCTTTATTTTTATTGTTTTAGGTTCTAGAAGTGTCGCAATGCGGGTTTCACTAGAAGATCCATTCTGAATTGTTATAATAGGGGTTTAGACATGATTAGGAGAAGGCTTAGTGTGCAACTTGCATTTTTTAGAAAGTGCAAGTGGATGAGAGATTTAGGAATTTAAATAAATATTTATTTATTTAAATCTAAGAGATGAAATTTTAGGGATTTAAATAAATGTTAATTTATTTAAATGTGAGAGGGGGTATTAATTAACAAATATGCTTTATTTATTTAATTAATTGTCAAAACATGGTTTAATGATTTAAATCAAATAAATTTAATAATTTATTTAATTAATAGAAGAAGAGGGCTAGGGTGAATTAATTAAACATTAATTTAATCAATAGTTGAATGATGGTTAAATGATCAAATAAATATCTAGTATTCATTTAACTAAGTGGACAAATTTGGGTGTCTACAGTTGGTACATCCAATTCCCTACTTTTAGGTACCTTAGGATACAAGGACTCATGAGTGAGCCATTTATGTTACCTAGGTATCCAATAGTCATAATTGTTTTAACCAAATATACAATACAAATAGTAGGAATTCTATGGAGCTTTCTACAAGTTACCTAGGAAGAATAATTTTAAGCTCCTTGTTCATATGGGGAGATAAGTATGTGCCTTGTTGGTTAATGTAAAGAAGGGTGAGGAGGTTTGTTAGCTCACCATTTGTAATTTTTAAAATTTACTAGGTCTTTATATGATATAGTAGGAAGGATACAAAGATATGTTTATAAAAGGTTATTCATGTTCTTCACATTGAAGATCATTGAATCAATTGAGAAGATGATAGAGAAGCTAGAATGAGAATATACCAAGGGCTCACACTAAATTTTTTGGTCACACTAGGGTCACATAATGTTCCATCTAGGTACATGAAGATGATGAAAATATCCTTAGCTCTGCATATAATAAATTGAGGATTATAGACCAACCTATCCAATAAGTGGATTGGAATCAACCCAAAGTTACAATAGTTGATGAAATTACCCAACCTATCATGGTTGCCAGTTAACAGTGGTTAAATAACTATATGGAGGCTTTAAGAGATAAAGGAGTCACAGTTACCAATCCTCATGACCACAAGAAGAGAAAAAAGACTACATAAAAAACAAGCTATGGTGATTTCATGGTAAAAAAAAGAAAAATAATAATTGCTCAAGAAGCATACCCTAAGGATCTCCTAGAGGAAGTGGAATTAGATGATGTTGGAGTTATTGTTATCACCCCACACGAAGATCCTAGTTTAATGACCTAGAGAAGTATGATAAATTTGATTGAGAAGCCAATAGGCATTCCTATTCATTCAACATCTAGTTATCAGATACCTAGAGCAAAGATACTATCAATGGTTGCTCTGCAGGTAAATATAGTAGAACTCAGAGTATTAGAGGAAAGGATATAAAAAAATAAATAAAGAACTCAAAGAGAGAAAGAAACAAGAAATGACTATAACCCCTGTGAAAACAATGCCCATAGTGGATATAGAAGAAGGGGAATAAAGCTATTTTGAGTCATAATCACCTAGCCCAAGAAGTGAAGAGCTACAAAAAAGCATGGATAGGGAAGTTGAATTGGTAATTGGAGAAGATGATCAACCAAAAGAAGATGAGCATATTGGTATACAAGGAACAAATAAGAATGTAAGAGGATATGTCCCATGAGGCAATTGAAGATCAACCTCATATCACTGATATTGCACAAGGCAACATAGATGAATTGAATCCAAATATGGGTGAAATATCTCAAGAAGAACAAATACCTTTACATACAAGACAACTGAAAGAAAGGATAGATGAGAGTCATTACTTGAAGATAAAACACCAAAAGAGGTCCCTACAAAGGAAGAAGTGACTTTGAATTAGATAGAGGAAGATACAGGCCTAAATGTACAAAAGGAAGTTACATAAGAGATTTCATCTTTTGTTGTAAATGCTAGAAAATTGACAAATGTTGAAGGAAATCAGACATAATGAGATCCAAACGTGCCACCATTAGAAGATGTGGATGATAGATTACAATAGAGTACAAAAAGTCCCGAGTGCTTTTAGAGCCACTATGGGCATTGAAAATTCTTGGTCATATGCCATTTGGATTGACCAATATTGTTGCTATATTCCAATCCTACATGAACCATGCATTTAATAGGTAGTTATGAAAGTTTGTGCTCATGTTCTTCATCGATATATTGATTTAAAAAAAAAACTTAGGAAGATCACCTTTCACACATTGATGAGGTTTTGGGCATTGTGGAGGCACAATTACTATTTTCTAAGGTATCCAAGAGTGAATTCAAAATGATAGAGATTTCATACTTGGGACATGTAATTGGTGCCAATGGAATTAAGGTGGACCAGAAGAAGATTCAAACTATCCTTGATTGGACCCTATCAAATATTTTTATACATCTGATAGGATTCCTTGGATTATGTAGTTACTGCTAAATATTTGTGAAGGGGTTTTCATAGCTAACCACACCCCTTACGAATATGTCTAAAAAGGGATCTTCTCTTCGTCAAATTCATCCCAACAGGGATTTGGTCACCTTAAGGAGGTAATGAGCACTTGTCTTGTATTAGTGCTTCTTGATTTCTCTCAACCCTTTGTGCTAGAATATGATACTTTAAGAGAGGGGATTAAAATCGTGCTTATGCAGAAAAACATCCCATAGCCTTTGAGAGCAAAAAACCTAGAGATTGTTAGTATGAACATGGTACTTTATCTAATTAGTTGATTTCCTCAGTAGTTATCCATTTAGGTCCTCTTTACACTAGAGTGAGTTTAATTAAGGATAAGGTTGTTGGGGTTTAATGAATTTGAGTTGTCACATGTTTTCACATCTTACAAGATGACAACACTTGTAATAATCGTATTACATCTCAAGTCTCACCTTGGTACTCTATAAGGCCTCATGCCCCTAAGATAGTACATACTTATAGGGTGTCACACATCTTTCATTGGGATATGACATGTAAAATTTCCAAAAAAAATTAAAAATAAAACAAACTCCATGTGAGTGTGGTGGAGACTTGGGCCTCCCACCAACTTACTTTTTTAAAATGTTTTTATTTTCATAGTTGAATTTATTTATTTTTATTAACATTTTAGATAAATTTTTTAATTAAATACCTTTTAAACAAAGTTTTTCTTTAATATTTATTTATTAAATTTTTCTTTAAAAAAAATTCTATTAAAAAGTTTAATATTTAAATAAGAATTGTGTTTAAATCATTTTAATAAATTTTTTTTTAAATACCTTTGTTTATTATTATTTTTAATAAAGCTTTTAATATTATTTTTTAAACTAAACTTTTAATTAAGTTTTTTTTAAAGTCTCATTAATAAGTAAATTTCATTTTTTTTCTTACTTACTACCAAGCTCCATACTGGACCATCCACGTTGTTCCTCCAACCCACAACCAATAGGGATTAGTTGCTCCTTTATGGTGATATCCTAGTCAGAGGGCATCTTTAATGACCATCTACTGCTGAGTAGATTCTTGCATATTCTTTATCAAAGTTTCTTGATTTGCATCATTGTTGTTGTCCAAATAAACTCCTTTATGTAAAAGCTATGTTGTAAATGAACTAAAGTAAAGTTCCACAATCTTGTCACTTCAGTGTAATTTGCTACATCTTTCAAATTGCATGCTTCTTTGGATTGATTTATGTAACAAGTGCAAGTTCCTACACACACAACAAGTGTATCGGTTGGTTATCCATGCATTTTGGTATGATGGACTAGATACGATATAGAAACTCCTATTATGGAAACAATGTTAATGTATTCAGAAGGTTAGTTTCTACATCTAAAGATTTGGTACCTATATTTTCAACCAATATCTAATTGATTAGTGTCTATAATTCGAAACACTCATACATATTATGTACCCAATCTATAATTTGAAGCATTTAGAGTGCCCAATTGATACTCATGCAATGTTCTCTTTGATTTTGATCTTATTGTTGTTGCAGTGTGAGATTAATTATCAGTTCTTCATTGGTAGTTACAACTTCTTCATCCGCTTTCTAGAGTTTGGACATAATTGGTTAGAAGTTTTGTTCCTAGTGGGTTTTCTCCTTTCCCATCAGTTTGTAAATGGATATATTTAGATCCTCTTACTCCTCCATATTCATATGCTTTCATGGTGACAAATCTTGTAGATACTCATCAGTTGATAGTTTCAACTCAATCTCCATTCATGTTGACCTCTTTTGCACTAGTACTTGATGCTTTATATCAATGCTTGTCACTATTCAACATCCTTTTGGAGCAATAATTGGAGGACTCATCATCATATTTGGTCCATGCTCTACATTAGTCTTCACATTGTTCTACATTGTCACCTTTTTTAGTTAAGATTAAGACTCTTGACATTGTGACATTTGATGACACTATTGCTAGAGACTTACATCCTTCTTCCCATATATTCCTTTGAGGAATGAGAAGATATCCTTGATGCATCATTGTCTCTATCTCTTTATAAGGGTAGGGATTTTTTTTAACAATCTTGGACCATCTTCATAGTTCCATGTCGAGCATCCACCATTAGTGCAAGCGATTGTACACTTAGGGGGGTCACTTAACCTTCTCTCTTATGAGGACTTTTTTCTTACATGGGATTTTGTCCTTCACATTTTTGCGAGAGCATTTTTCTTTCTTTTCTTTTCTTTTTTGGAGATGAGTTTTGTCCCATTGGGTAATGCTTTTCTCCATTTGTGAGAGATTTCATTATACATGGATACCTCATTAAACATTATAGTCAAGACCCATCTTTGCCAATATTTCCTCTAAGTTGTGCTTAAGGGGACGTATTAGTGTGAACATGGCACTTTAATTATCTAACTAGTTCATTTCCTAGCTAGTTATCCACTTAGATCCTCTTTACACTAGATTTTACTAAGGGACAATGTTGTTGGGGTTCAATCACCTTGAGTTGTCAAATGTTCTCACACCTCACACGATGACAAAACTTGTCATAATATCAATGCATCATGAGTCTCACCTTGGCTTATATAACCAAGGAGTTCTCTTTGCAATCTCATTCTCATGCTCATCGTAAAATTTTCTTTCTTTTAAGTAGAATGCAATTTATTCTTTCTTATTTCTAATTTCTATATTTGATTACCTTAATTCATTTACATCTTGGGTATGTTGTTCAACCAAATATCATAAATATTTTGAGATGCATTATTATGCTTATGATAAGGAGATGCTCACAATCATGCACATCTTGGACAAATTCAAACAATATCACCACCAAATATCAAAACCACCAAATAGAGCACACAAAGTGGGTTTCCTGGATGAAGTAATTTTGTGGTTTTGATATTTGAATATATTAAAGGAAAGAAAAATGAGGTAGTAGATGCTTTATCTAGGAAACCCACTTTGTGTGCTCTATGTAAGATTTTAGCTAATTGGACATCCCATCTTCTATTTGAATACTCTAAGAACATTTTTGCATGTGAAATTATGGATGAGATGATTGATACAGGGTAATTGATGACATGATCTATTATAGGATAAAATCAATTTGGTGTCCATATAAAAAATGAAGAAAAATATTCTTAGAGTTGTTTATGATACATCTCTAGAAAGTCATTGGGACTACTTCAAAACTTATGGGAAGGTTAGAAAGAGATTTTCTTGGAAAGGATTTAAGGATGATGTCCTCAAACATATTTTGGAGTGTTTAGTTTGCCAATGGAATAAATTTGAGCATGGTATCCTAATAAGTTTATTGCAATCCTTGTTTGTCCTTGATAAGAAGTGGGAGAATATATTGAGAGATTTCATTGCAGGGTTACTCAAGGTGTAGGTTAAGGATTACACTTATGTTGTATTGGATAGACTGACCAAGTACATGCACTTTTATGCCATATCTTTTGAGTATAAAGCACCAAATTTTGCATACTTGTTTTCCAAAGAGGTGATTAGGCTTCATGGGCTACTTAGGAACATTTATAAGGCCATGAATAAGGCCATGAATAAGATCAAAGAAACTATCCAAAACTGCTACAAGTGGGACAAAGCAAAATTTGAACCCATTTAGAAGATCGTTAATAAAACACCCTCTTATCCCATTTCAAAGTTCACAAAAATTAATCAACAAGAAGTTGATAGTGTGTGCGTGAGTGAGAGCTGCAAGTGCAAGAGGGTTAAGGAGTGGCAAGAAGAAGAGAAAAAAAGAAGATTGACACTGAGTAGCAAGCATTTTTTAATCAAGAGATAGGACTATATGACCAATTTTTAATTTTTTTTAATGAGTTTCATGATGTATGTTGATTGAATCCATATACATGGTTGTATAGTGTCATTATGTTGTTAGAATCCATAGACATGGTTGTATATAATCATTCATGTTGATGAAATCCACGACACGGCTGCATATTGTCATCAACATTGAAAAAAAATCATATATTAAGATGCAAAATTTAATTTTAAATTTTAAATTCAATAGTATTAGTTCAGCTTAAAATTTTTCAATTTTGCACTTTTTTTAATTATAAACAACAAGCTGTCATATTTTTTTTATAAGTTTATAAATATACTTTTATTAGTTTATATTATCATTTTTTTTTTGCCAAACTAGGATTACAACTTTAATTTATGATTTGCTTTTGCGCTTCATGTGACCTGAAGTAAGAAAAACAAAAGCGAAATCTTTGGTTGACAATTTTTTTAATGTGTATCATCTACTTCTATGCTTTCACTCGACTTGGAGGAGGAAAAACAAAAACAAAATCTTTGTCTCAATCCTTTGCATTATCAATAGTTTAAATTTTAATTTTAAAATTATAAAGTATAAATTTTATATCATTTATTGTAGTATCAGTATGAGTTATCATGGCATAAGTGAGGATAAGCTTGCACTTGAGCCTCAAGAAGTTGAAGATGATGCTTAGACCTAATATAATTATGCACTTGATCATGTTGAAAATGAGGAAGCAGAGAAGGGTGACGATGGAACCCATACCATTAATTGTATTGCTAGTGCAACTATGAATTGCTCTTTTGAAGTATTGGCAAAATTTTCCAAGGGTCCCTTTGGTCCTAAATCTCCTCTAAGACAAATTGCAACAAAATTGCAAATCAAGCCTAGGGCGTTTGGAGGAACTGGATTATGGAAGTACCATTTTTGTAAGCTTGAATTTCAAGGCAACATTACTAAAGCTAAGTTGTCAACCTCCTTATTTGAGGAAAAGGTGTAGAAGTATGTGAAAGATTGACAAAAAAATCTGAACTATAGGGTTGAGATATGTAAATTATGGAGTGGTCCATGTGGTGAAGAGAATGCACCTACATCTACTTCTTTGTCTTAAAGGTTGAGGAGTCATCAAAGACAAGGTTCTACTTCTTGTACTTTGTAGAGGCCAGTTGCACATATTTCATTTTTTCACTTCAAGGTTAGTAGAGGCTAGAGGGAAACACAAGATGATATGTAATGCTCCTAACCCACTAGCAAAATTATTTAATGATGAGGCAATTGACACCATTGGAATTTTTTTTTCTAATAGCATTCTATTTTATTTGGTTCAATCTCCTTATTATAAGGAGGTGATGGTGAAGATAGCAAGGGTAGAACAATCATATGTGTCACTAGGGGAGACAAAATTTGAGGACCATAATCTTGGACAAGAACTATTTCAAGATAAATATGTTAATAGATAAAATGAAGTAAAGCTAGGTTATAAATGGATTTTGTATAGTCATGGATGGGTGGATGGACATTAGGCATCATCATCTCATTAATATCATGGTTATATATTCAAAAACCTTATTTTCTTAAATAGTTTATTTTTTAGGGCATCATAAGGATGTCAATTTTTACTTTCAAATTCTCAAAGATGCTATAAAGGAGGTTGTGCCAAAAAATGTGGTCCAAGTGCTAACAAATTTGGTCCATGTGCACAAAGTTGCAAATAAGTTAATTGGGGTTTATAGACATATTTGGTGGATCCCTTGTGTGCATGCCATGAATAATGCACTCAAGGACATGGGAAGATTCAATTCATCAAAACAATGGCCAATGATGCTAGAGATGTGTAGATGTTTATCTGCAACCACCGTATTTCACATGCATTCTTCAAGACCTTCCCTAAGAAGGAATTCTTGAAACTTGTTGAGACTAAATATGCATTCTATTTCATTCTCTTAGGGAGAATGCTTGAGTTGTAAAAGATATTGCAACTAATGGTTATGACAACAAAATGGAATTAGTGGCGACAATGTAGGGAAAGAGGGTGAAGGATATAGTAAAGAATGATGTTTTTTGAGGTGTTGCAAAATATATTGCCTCCATCACTACTCCAATCTTCCTGGTGATTAGATATGGGGATGCCAATGCACCTAGCCTTGGAGAGGTATATGAGTGCATTGATTCTATGGTAGAAAAAATGAATGTTGCTATGCAAGACAAGAACCTAACATCATAATTATACAATGACCACATTCAACCAGTTACTCATTAGAGATGAGCAAAGCTCAACACTCTCTTGCATATGGATACCTATCCATTGAACCCCAAGTGGTATGTGTAATTTTTTGGCAGAGTTACACCCATATAGGATTTTAAGGTGAAGTTAGGCTTCATGAGGTCAATCTCATTCATATTGAGTGGAAAAAATTCCCTCGTAGGGGTTATTTTGAGGCTAAGATGGATAGGGCGACTATGGCATAGGAGGACCCAATTTTGTGATGGAATATGAATGGACCGAATTCTTTGACTACCTCTCTAGCCATTAATTTTATATCTCAAGTTTCTAGTTCATCTGTTGCTAAGAGGAATTGGTTTACGTATAGCTTCACCCACTCTCTTAACGAGAACAAACTTACCTCTAGGAGCATAGAGAGCCTTGTGGTTGTACATAGGGCCTTGTGTCTCATTGATCGCAAAATACTTTTGTACAAGGAATTCTAGCATCGTAGTGGGATGTAGAATAAGCAGAGCCAACATAAGTTGACGAGCATACTACACAGACAATGCTGGGGTTCACTAGTTTTAGTGATGAGGATTTTGGGGATAATTAGAGGCCTCACTTCACTCTATTTTGTTATTTTTAATATTTGTAATCATCATTGTACTCATTATAATAATCATCAAGAAATATTGAATATAATATAAATTTTAAATTCAACATTTTCATTGTTCAATGTTAAATTGTTAATGTTCACTTCAAAGTTTAGTAGTTTATAAGTTTTAATTAGCTCACAAAATTTTTATTTGTAATTCTCATACTTGTATATATTTTAAAAACTTTTTTAATTACTATATGTATTTTAGTGTCGTCCCATCATCGTCCTCCGCATTGTCCCCAAACTTAGGCCCTTGGTCGCCTCCCAAGAACCTATCCCCACATCCCCTCATGAGGAAACTCTGTGAAACTATACCTTTGCCCCCAAAAGGTGGACATAACTACTCAGAAGTCAATTGACTTGGATAAAATTGACCCATGTAGTGACTACAATAAATAGCATGAGGACCCCATCATTTACAAAAGACAAGATTGTCAGTTTTGTGAGGGAAGTAGAGGAGGGTGCAACAAAAGACATGGATGTTGGATTGGATGGCATTAGGGAAGATCATGATGTTGAAGTTAGCAGAGTCATTACCTTCTAGCTCAAGGGTGGATATACAACCTTTTCTTACAAGGGTACAACCATAGTCAACTTTGAAGAGTATAATCCACACTATCACCAAGATGTATATACAAAAGAGAATTGTAAATTGTTGTAATTTGCATGGATATGCAATTTTTTATGATTTTTTTCAATCATCATAATACACATCAAATTTATCGATTGTTATATATGAGTGTTAATGCAATATTGTACTCTTTGTATTCAAACTCGCTTGATACATTGTGTAACTATTTTTTTTTGCATATTTTTGTAAGGAATTTAAGTATTTTTAAGTTGTTTAGTTTAGTTCAGTCATTGAACCTAAGTTAGAGTCGGGTGTACCGAGTTTTGGAGAGTCAATTTTTTTTGAGCTATGGTCCAAATTATTATGGACAATGCAATAACATATGTAGTGGAGAGACTGTTTAAGTGAAACACCCCACCATTTTTTAGTTTGTGTTATCCATTGCCTTGATTTAGTGATCGAGAGCATTGGAGAGATCAAATTGATTAAAGGTGTGTTTGAAAATACTCAACAAATCACCTTATTTATCTATAATAACATTTGGGTCCTTAGTTTAATGAGAGAGTACATGAAAGACAAGAAGCTTATGCAATCAAAGGTGACAATTTTCCATGAACTTCATCACTTTGCCAAGCATTTTAGGGTCAATACCTTGTCTTGGGTAATAGTTTGTAAACAATGTGAAGATGAGCTCTTCATGATCCCAAAAAAGAAAATGGGAGGCCACAATAGTTTTTGATAAGGTGTTCTCCAATAATGGAAAGGTTGTACTCAAGATAAGTAACATTTACAAGCATAAATTTTTATAGGGAATTTTGTGTTTGTTTTTTATTAACTTTTTTAAAAAAAATTAAAAAATTCTATTAATTTAATCTTTTTTAGATGATCTAGAGCATTTTGTTAAGGTTTTGCATTTGGTCAATAGATATAACATGTCAATAGGCTATCTTTGAGACTATGGATAAGGCCAAGGAGACCATTTTGCATTATTCAATGGTAACAATAAAAAATATGAAACCAATATATGCTATAGTATATTGCCTAAACCCAAAACTAACAAGGTCTTGGTGAGCCTTACTATATGCTTAGAAAGGATGACACCAAACAAAAGACTCAAAGAGAATTATAAGTGAGTTGGAGGTCTACAAGGGTGTGGAGGGGAGTCTTTTTTCATCACTTCCATGAATTTCGAGGGAAATCCAACAACAACATAAAAATATAGTTTTAAGCTTCAACCATACACTTGTTTGATAAATGTACTCTTAATTTTAATTTTATTTAATACTTGTATTTTTTAAATGTTTTATTTGCAGATTTATGGTGGGATAAATATGATGCTGTAGTAACAAATCTTTTGAGGCTAGCTATTGTATTTTTTCATAGCCCTATAACACTTCCAAGTGTGAGTGCAAGTGAACCCTATTTAAGAGCATTCATAACAATAAGATAGATAAGTTAACCTAGGGGTGCCAATGACCTTGTCTTCATCCGATACAACATTTGCCTTCAAATCAAAAGGTGATCTTTCTTATGATGCCATCTATCAATATGCTAATTGAATTGTCAATGAAGTGGCTATAATGTTCGCTGAGAGAGATATTCATTGAATTGGAGAGAGTACACCAATGGTGGAGGCATTAGAGCAATACATACTTGATGAATCATTCACTCCTCATAATGATTCAAACATTCCTTCTAGTACAAAATTAGATAGTACTAGTACCAAGAGGTGGAAGAATATGTTTAATGTACTTAGCTAATTATTACATAAGTTATAGAATTAATTTTTGTAATTTTATAATGTTTTGATTTTAAGTGTTTGAAGTTCATACGACAAATAATCTTTGAATCACAACAAACTAACAATCACAATAGAGACTCATGTTCCCTAAATTCATTATTTTTACTTCACATGCATTAATTTTTTATTTATTTTTGAGTCCCATAAGTCAAAGTCAAAATTTTGTGTTGCCATGTGCGAGTTTTCCAAGTATAACATAAACCACTATATTTGATTATTAAAATATTTTTATGCCTAAGGTATATATATTCACATATGGATGCAAAAATGCTCGTAAAAAAAGATAGAAGCATTGAATTTGACATGTTCGTGACACTTAATTGCATGGAAATAAAAAATCAATTTATTATTATTTTCTAATTTTATATTATTTCATCTTCACTTCCACCTTTGAACTCCCACTCACAGTTTAATTGACCAATCAATTTTGTCTATCTCCATCATGCAATCAAATCTCCACCATTGATAGATATAGTTAATCTATAAAATAGTAGTATAATAATAGATTAGAAATAATATTATTAATTATGAGGGATTGAATGTCCCATAAAATCCACTTTTTTAAAGATAAGAATGAATATAAAATAAAAATATAATGTAGTCTTCATAGAAATATATTAATAAAAAATATATACTTTGCTCTAAAAAAATATAATCATAAAAAAATTAACTTATTATTTTTTTTAAATTTTATATTATTTTATTTTCACTTTCACCTCTCAACTCCCACTCCCCTATCAATATAGATAATCTATAAAATAGTAGTATAATAGTAGATAAGATATAATATTATTATTTATGAAAGAATGAAAGTGTCCTACATAAAATCCACATTTTTCGCAACCATAAAATAAAAAGTATATAAAATAATATTAATTAATATAATAATTTTTTAAGTAAGATGATGAACAAATATGATATATGTTAATAATAATAATTTGATACTAGAAGTTTTTTAACTTTTGTAGAGAGTTTAATGGAAATATAAAAATAAGAATATATTAAAACATAATAATATAATCTTATCTTAATAATGATTGAATATTAATAACAATATCATAATATAATAATAAACCAACCCAAATGTATTTAACTTCATTCTATTCCTGATTGTTTCTCGGTCTATTGTTATTTGGAATATCTGGTTTGAGAGGAATTATAGGATTTTCAAACAAAAATTTGCTTCCTCGGTGGATGTGATAGGCAGGATTGAATCTTCCATCTTTGAAGTGGTGCTCTCCTTTATTTATAAAAATTTGAATCTTTTGCGTTCCTTTTCTCACTGGGATAATTGGGTGACATGGAATTGGGAGGCTCTTCGAGTCATTCACTCCCACGGGGCTGTATCATTAGGTTTATCTTTTGTTGTCAAACATAGGCTTGCTAAATGGTCCCCTCCTCCGCAATTCTCTTTTAAATTAAATTTTGATGGGGTTGCTAAAGGCAATCCGAGCAAATATGGGACAGAAGCTGTCATTTTTTATCATAATTCAAAAATTGTCAAGGCTGCTTGTAAATATATTGGTATTGGTTCTAACAATTTTGCAGAATTCCATGCTTCTTCATTTGGTCTGGATTTAGCTATTTCTCTGAACATTAAGGATATTGTAATCGAAGGTGATTCTATGGTGGCTTTTCATTCGGTCTCCAATAATAAATGTGCCCCCTGACAATTACAATACCTTTTAGATCGAATTCTTGCTCAATTAAAGTTTTTTGGATCCTTTACTATCTCTCATTTTTATAGGGAAATTAATTGTATTGCTGATTTTCTTGCTAACAAGGGAACAATCGAGTGCTTGGAGTACTTGGAGGTCTCCCCTACGAATATTCCCTCCTCTTGCATAAACATTTTATATTAGCTTTGTTTGGTCGACATAATGCTTTGTAATCATGACAGTTGATGGTTTGATACTTTTGTCATGCACCCTTTTTGTAGTGGATATACTTGTATGTGTTACATTAGGAAGGGCGTTGTCCACTTGTTTATTTTGTGGTAACATTTTTGTTGATGCCATACATTCCAAGTGTTTTCTCTACGAAGGGTGGTGCCTTCTATGATCTTCCTATGATGGAATTTATCTATGCAGTTTGTCTCTTTCATGATTCCTCTGTCCTCATTCTTTTTTCATTTGGATTGGGTTTTTGTGGTTGCATATTGGAAATTGATTGCTTATCATGCATGATCTATTTTCTTCTCCATTCAGTACTGTTGCAATCATTATTGTGGTTCATATCTTGGGAGCTTTGTTTTGTTGATTATAAATGTGTGTGCTCTTTATCTCGGCTGCTAATCGTAGCTTGGGATCATTGGTTTGGTAATTATGTTTGTGCAAGTTGTCTATCTCGACTTATGTGAGATCTCAAGCATCTCTTCAAGCTATATTTGTTATGATGCCATCTCTCATTTAGTTTGAGATATATATGAGTTTGTCATATCTCCGATCTTGGCATTTCATCCTCTTGTTGATTCTTTCCTTCCGGAGGTTGTCATTTCTCATGCATTCTAAGATGAGGAATTTGGGTGGGATTGTAATCTGCTTCATTCAGATGATTTTCATGAGGCTTGGAAGGTGGTGGTTGAGTTTTGGATCATGTAAAGTGCAGGTGTTACAGTATATGCAATAGTTTCTTGTTTTTCTTTTGATTGCATGGGTCTTCTTATAGTTACTCTTTTAACTTAGCCTCTTGTTGATTTCTTCAAGGTTTCAACATCTTGCTCTCCTTATTTGGGTTATTCTCCGTCTAGTTATAGTTTTCATTATGGCATGCTCACTTACACTTACAGTAGTTTCATTTATTTTCTTGAATTTTATGCTAATAAATGGACTGGAGATTCGTTCCAAGTAACCAGGGGTGGTGCGAGGATGTTTCAATTTTTTGCAGTTTTAAAGTTGTAATTGGTAATTGGTCTTCTATTCCATTGTTGCGGTGTTCTTCACAGTGAGCTGAAAGGATGATTATGCATATGATATCTTCTTATATGCCATTTATGGCAGCTTCTTTTGTATCTAATGGTATTGCTATGTAATTTTTTTTTGGGGGGGGGGGTTTGGGGCCGGGAAGCCTCTTTGTAATAGGTAGGTAGGCCTTAGGTTTTTTGGAGCAATACTGGAGGGTTTCCTTACTGGTTCTTTCCCTCCAGTGCTTGTCGTTGAACTAGACACCATGTAAAAATTAAAATTTTAATATAATTTAGTGGTAAATCCACTTTTATCAAAAAAATAAAAATAAACCAACCCAAATAACTAAATTGACGAGTTTTCCTTATGTTATACTAATATTATTTTAATTTTACCATCTCTTAATTTTATCATTATTTTAATTGAATTGCTCAAAAAACATAACAATTTATTCCAAATAATTAAATTATACTACTAAACAAATATGATATCTTTCGACATACTTTACCTACATTCTTTAAATACAGTGTTATCATATTGAAATTCTCCCATTTATTATTTAGGTTGTCTTTTTGCCAATTAATTTAGTTTTCTCAAAGGTTAAAAAAAGGGCCGTTCACCATGCTTTCATAGTTACTGTAGTTGCCAGAATATACATGTGTTTTCTACTAAAACATGTGATTTTCCTTGGACGTTGCATGTAATATACATATTCCTGATTTATTGAAGTAGAAAAATTTCCCAACCATTCTACCTATAAATATTTTCTACTCCTTTTAAGTTCTCTCAGGTCTTATGCTGCTTTATCAGACACTGCTTCAGGCTCTTATTTCAGACACTTCAGTATGATGATCACATGCAACTATTTTCCTTTTATAATATTAAATATAATAGCCTTTTCAATAGCAAAGAAAAAATAACTGATATTATGTTCCTCATTAACAAACATAGAAGTAATTGAACATAGGATCAGTTATGAAAAATGCACAGACAAATGGTTTCAGTTTTCACACTACGTGTACCATAAGCAAAATATTTATTGAAGGTACTTCACTTAATTCACTATTATAATGTGACACATTGGCCTAGTATGATGGAGCTTAGAGTAGACACCAATTAATATAGGGGGACAGTACAATGACTGTTTTAGTCATTCAGATGATATCCTGTTTATTAATGGGTACTGATGAAGACAAAAAATTCTATGAACACCTGACTTCGCTTCTTATTTCATTCATAGCCGAATGGCAATTTAATAACAACCACAAGCATGCTGAGGTAAACTGAATTAAGAAAAGAAATTCAATCAAGAGTGCATTCTTTCAGATAGAAGTACCATTTTTCATTCAACCAGAAAACAGAATCCATGTAACTTCTACAAAGAATCTTATGATTTTCTTAACTGTTAGACTAGCACCTAAACAAATTTGTAACCCTCTCATAATACTATGAAATGCTCAGATGTTCAACTAGAAAGCAAAATGGAAAAGTTTTCCCTAGATATTCAGAATATAATAACCAAAATATATTACAAGTGGGGAAGTGTTCAATAGAAATTTTCCCAGCAGATAAGAAACACGTTAAATACTAAGAGGCCTCCACAATACCTTTAGTCAGAGTTGTGAATTGAATTTCACAATGACTTAATCTCATTCTTCCATACGGAAAGAAAATGAAAACACTAATCGCAAGGTTAACTTGGTTTCAATCCTGCAGAAAATACAAATCCTGGAACTTCTAGAAACAACTTGCATTACAGTGATATTCACAAGAGGCAGACCAGTTCATCAATAAGTCATTAATAAACTTATTCACATTTGCAAAAACAGAAACTAGATCAGCCATGATTTTATTTAAAACACATAGCTAGTTATGTCTGCAACCTCCCAGCCATGGTTGAAGGAGAATATTGGAGATATCTCCATGTGTCAAATACGTCAAATGAGGAGCGTTGCAGAAATTGCTAGAGCATATTGTACGATTGAAAATTATTTTCAATGCCCTGAGACCTGGGTGAAACAGGCTGAATACAAGTTATTGATCTGTTCTTGGAGTTAGGTGCAATAATTGCACAAGTGACCACAAAACCTCCACCCTGTGAACATCTTGATTTGCCTGCACTCACACAAGCAATAGACAAGATAAACATCAAGAGAAAATGGCCGATACATATTCCTAAAATTAAATCTAGATTTCTCTTACTTGAAATGTATATAATGCTAAAAGTTGCTGATATGGAATTCAAAGAGTGACTAAATTGAGTTTAGTCATGTGCACACTGCCAAACTATTATTTAGCTATATAGACAACCACTTACAAACACAACAGCTATGTGATTTAATGCTAATACTACATGTCAATCAGCAGACATTAAGCTTTAACTAGTTTAGAAAACATGTCATGTGATAGGTCAGACATTCCTAGGGTCTGAATAGGGGTTCTACTGCATAATTTGACCAACTTCTATGACTAGATATTGTTCTGTGATCTCACACCATAAAAGGTGTAAATGATGTTCAATTTACATTCAATATGCAAGTTATATTCTATTGACTAATTTTAATATTTGACTATCTTCTTGTTTGTGGCAGGTGAGAGGAGCATTTAATATTTTTCTATGTCCTATCTCACGAATGCCACTCAATATAAGTATGTAACAAATGAGGCACGGTCAAGCAATGCCTTGATCGGCAGGTGAGAGGAGCATTTAATATTTTTCTATGTCCTATCTCACGAATGCCACTCAATATAAGTATGTAACAAATGAGGCACGGTCAAGCAATGCCTTGATCGGTCATGACCGATCAAGACATTACTTGATCGTGGCTCTTTGTTTATACTAAACAAATGTATGTTCCATGTTAATGCCAATCGGTGGGAGTGGTATTACAACCGCTGTCTATCGGTGTTGGCTTAATGCTAACAGCCGATAGCTATCGGTGTGTTAGCCTTAACAACCGATGACTATCGGTGTAGACCGATCAAGGCATTGCTTGACCGTGCCTCATTTGTTTATACTAAACAAATGTATGTTCCATGTTAATGCCAATCGGTGGGAGTGGTATTACAACCGCTGTCTATCGGTGTTGGCTTAATGCTAACAGCCGATAGCTATCGGTGTGTTAGCCTTAACAACCGATGACTATCGGTGGAGACTAACACACCGATAACTATCAGTGATGTTATATTGCCACCCGATATATCATATGCAACCCGATAATATATGCAGCCCCATATATTATATGCAACTCAATATTTAATCAGTGTTTTCATTAATCATTTATTTAATATTATTTATGTTAATCGATATATATCTAAATACAAGATTTAATAGATCGATGAACATAACCAAAATATATAGTATGATTATCAATAGGTTGTTTATATGCAAATGTAGAATGGCTATTAAAGAGGAATTAATTGCTTGAAGGTTTTATCATAGTTTTCGATATGATAAATGATTGAATGAGAGACTTCATTTTATCTCTCATTCAATCATTTATCTTACCGAAGCTATCATGCGTTAACACTCCCTCTTAGCTAGGTAAGATGAATGTAGACAATATATTCAAGCATCACAATTCAATTGAGAGTAATCATTTTAGACATTCATGGGAAATCATACCACCTAGTCATATGGTATGAAGTATCACCTAAACACGTGATACTAAAGTACATCACATCAATCTTGTGATTTACAGAATATCACCTAAGCATGTGATATCAGTATTGCCTACACACGCAATACTTAAGGATAATCATATGAGAAGGATTAATTTCTCACCTTATCCAAGTTGTGATATGTGCACTAACACTTTATACAAATGTTTTATCACAACACAATCATGGCACATCCATGACACACCAGAGATCCAACGTGATAACTGGTTTGTACATTACAAGATCGTCACCTTATAATGTCCCCATACAAGTGTTCACTATCTTGAGAGATCGTCACCTCTTAGATGTGAACCCAGGGATAGAATCCAAAAAATTGTCCTAACATGACAAAGAGGTTTACACATTAAACATCTTATAGGTATGCAAAGATAGATTACAAAGCAAATTACCTTTCTATCATACCTAAGCCTTTTCTGAAGTGATCAACCTTTACTCTAGAAAGGGGTTTGGTCAGAATGTCTACAGTTTGATCTCCTGTACAAACATATTCCAGTTGGATTGCATTCCTTTCTACCATATCTCGCACAGTGGTATGGAATCTCAATATGCTTGGATCTGTCATGAAATACTGGGTTTACTGAGAGTTTTATGCAGCTCTGGTTGTCACAGTGTATAACAGTGGGTTTCATAGGTTCTCCAAATAACCCCACATGCAACTTCCTAAGCCATACTGCCTCTCAGGCAGCCATAGAAGCTGCAATGTATTCTGCCTCGGTGGAACTTTGAGCTACAGAAGACTGCTTCCTGCTGATCCAAGATATCATAGCTGAACTTAGACTGAAGCAACACCCTGAAGTGCTTTTCCTGTCTGTTACACTTCCAGCCAAATTTGAATCTGTAAATCCATGTAGGTCTATATTAACCTTCTCGTATTTGAGACCAAGGTTTAGAGTACCTTGTAGGTACCTCATAATGTGTTTCACTGCAACTAGGTGTATCTCCTTCGGTTCACACATAAACTGACTTAGAGCATTAACTGCATAATAGATATCTGGTCTTGTATTTACCAGGTACATCAGGGACCCAATCATCTGTCTGTATTGAGTAGGATCAGTGGGTTGTGACTCTGCTGCTGCTTCTTTAAGTTTATGTAAGTTGGTTTCCATAGGAGAGGTCATGGCTCTACAATTTAGCATTCTGAATCTCTTCAAAATATCCAAGGTGTACTTTCCTTGGTTTAGTATAATGTTGTCAGAATTCTGCCATACTTCCAATCCTAGGAAGTAATGAAGGAGTCCTAAGTCCTTCATATCAAATTCTTTGGATAGATCATTCTTGCATTGATCTATAAGATGATCATTTCTTGTGATTAATAAGTCATCAACATATAAAATCAACATTAGCATATCACCTTTATTTCTTTTGTAGTAGAGGTTAGGATCTGCATCATTTTTAGAGAAGCCTAGTCCTGAGAGATAGGTGTCAATTTTTTCTTACCAGGCCTTCGGAGCCTGTTTAAGCCCATAGAGAGCTTTCTTGAGTCTGCACACATGAGACTCTGCATCATAAATTTCAAACCCTTTAGGTTGCTCTAGGTAGACTTCTTCTGAGATCTCACCATTTAGAAATGATGTCTTAACATCCATTTGGTGTACCTTCCATCCTTTTGCTGCTGCAATGGCTAATACAGCTCTTACTGATGTATACCTGGCAACAGGTGCAAAGGTTTCTTCATAGTCTATTCCCTCCCTTTGTGAGAAGCCTCTGGCTACAAATCTGGCCTTGTGTTTCTCAATGCTGCCGTCTGCAGCATGTTTGATTTTGAATAACCATTTAGATGAAACCACAGATTTCTTGGTTGGCCTAGGAACAATCTCCCAAACATCATTTTTCATAATGTATTGATACTCTTCAGACATGGCATCCTTCCATAGTTGATGTTCAAGTGCATCTAATACATTGTTTGGTTCAACGTTAGAGAGGTCATTCATAAGGGCAACATAGCTAGTAAATTTATTAGGCCTTTTGCTTTCTCTGAAGGTTCCTAAGGGAGCAGCAAACTTCTGAGCTTCTTCTACAGTTTTGGTGGCCTATAGTGGTCTTTTCTTGAGGTTTTCTCTAGGTGGACTTAGAGTTTCACTCATAGTTTCCTCAGGATTCTCCCTCTGAAGCTCAGGAGTAGGATCTCTATCTAAGCTAGGGTTGGGAATATAGACTTCAGGATCTAGAGAGCTTTGGGCTCTTTTGAAGGCTAGGTTTTCTTCAAATATCACATCCCTACTTAGTTCAATATTCTTTTGACCAGGTATGTATATCCTGTAGGCTTTGGAGGTTTCATTGTATCCTACAAAGATTCCCCTTTTTCCAGAGGGCTCTAATTTTAATCTTTTCTCCTTAGGTACATGAATATAGACAGGGCATCCAAAAATCCTAAGGTGGCTTATATCTGGTTTTGATTTAGTAAAGACTTCCTCAGGAGTCTTGTCTTCAAGATGAGAGTGAGGACATCTGTTTGAATATATACTGCACTGCTAGTTGCTTCTGCCCAAAGATTGATATTTAGATTCTAATCAAGAATCATAGCTTTGGCAGCTTCAACGATTGTCCTATTTTTCCTTTCTGCTATCCCATTTTGTTGAGGGTTGTAAGGTATTGTTAACTCCCTCTTAATCCCTGAATTTTTACAAAACTCTTTAAACAATTTTGATGTGTATTCCCCCCCATTATCAGTTCTTAGGGTTTTAATTTTGTTTCCTGAGTAGTTCTCTGTTAGTGATTTGAATTCTT
Source organism: Cryptomeria japonica (assembly GCF_030272615.1). Classification (NCBI taxonomy): domain Eukaryota; kingdom Viridiplantae; phylum Streptophyta; class Pinopsida; order Cupressales; family Cupressaceae; genus Cryptomeria; species Cryptomeria japonica. The sequence continues at coordinate 86,802,978 of NC_081412.1, forward strand.
TAAACCTATTAAGGATCTCTTTTGATTCTTTACATTTCAGAAAGTAGATCCAGGTTTTCCTAGAGTAGTCATCAACAAATATTACATAATACAGAAATCCCCCCAATGAATTTACAGACATAGGTCCACATACATCAGAATGAACTAACTCTAAAATTTTACTTGTTTTCCTAGTACTATTCTGAAAAGCACCCTTAGTATTTTTACTTAGGGCACATCTTGTGCATGCCCTTGAATGATATTGCTTTAGCTTAGGTAGATCCGTGACAAGGTCTCCCATTGATGATAAAGCTCTAAAATTTAGGTGGCCAAATCTTCTATGCCATATTTCATTGGCATTTGTAGTTTCATGAATTAGGGCTAAGTAAGGCTCTGTGCATAGCTCATATAAGTAGCCTTGTCTTTGACCAATTGTATTAGCTTTCTTGATAGATGAGTTCTTTGGCCAAGCCAACACTTTGTTGTCCATGAAGGTCACTCTGTATCCATTGTCCTCCAGTGCTGATATTGAGACAAGATTCCTCGTAATACCTGGAACATATAGCACTCCTCTAAGTTGTAATGATACACCCGACTTTAGTTTGATGGTGCAGTTTCCAACTCCTTTGATAGGGTGTGTGGAGTCATCTCCGATGGTTACCTCTTCATCATTCTCCACTTTCATGGAGTCTAGTACTTCTCTAAATCCTGTGATGTGTCTGGATGAGCCACTGTCGATCACCCAAGAGTTCACTTTGTTTGATGCGTGATTTGTGAGTGCTGAATAGAGTACATACTTCTCGGAGTTCTCTTCCCTTTTTGATTTTCCTGTTTTGGTAAATGTGGCTTATTTAGCTCTTTTTGGACATTTGGCAACATAGTGCCCAAATTTGTCACATCTGTAACTCTGAATTTGAGAGAGGTCCTTCTTGAAAGAGTTCTTGCTGTGATGACCTTTTCTCTTCTTGAATTGCTTCTTCTTGCCCTTTCTGTCGGAGTTCGTAGTTAGAACTTGAAGGTCTTCATCTATATTCTTTTGTTTGATTCCTTTCTTATTTTGCCTTGATTCCTCTTGGAGAGAGTCAACCTTTACCCTATCGAATTTTGGAAAGTTATCCCTTGCACTGATGCCTTGGACGAACGTTTCCCAGATACTAGGCAACCCATCTAAAGCAATGAGGGTTAATTCTTTGCTTTGGATCTCATATCCAAGAGTTTCTAGTTCATCCCTTAAGGTAGATATCGGCATTGACTGATTCTCTTTTTATCATGGTTATATGATTTATCTCTCTTTTTAGAGCCAAGGTTCTACTGGCATTGGATATCTCAAAAGCGCCTTCAAGTGCTTTGAACATGTTGAAGGTTGTTTCGTGTTTCTTTATAATGGGCATAATATTGTTCCTTACCCCATCAACTATTATTTTGATAGCCTTATCATTTCCTTCTCTCCAAATTGCTTGATCAGGTTCGGTCTCAGGTTCTTTAGTTTCATTCTTTACAAATGATTCAACTTTGTTATCTTTTAGAATCATTTGAATTCTGAATTTCCATGTAGAGAAGTCGTCTCCTCCTGCAAGTCTGTCTTCAAATCTGATAGCGTTGGCCATTGATAGGATTGTGATGTTGAATATATACTTGATTTGAATTTTACGTAAAATTGAACAGCCTCAGGTTCGATTTAACTATAGCTCTGATACCATGTAAATGATGTTCAATTTACATTCAATATGCAAGTTATATTCTATTGACTAATTTTAATATTTCCTTAATGTATATATCTGACTATCTTCTTGTTTGTGGCAAGTGAGAGGAGCATTTAATATTTTTCTATGTCCTATCTCACGAATGCCACTCAATATAAGTATGTAACAAATGAGGCACGGTCAAGCAATGCCTCGATCGGTCATGACCGATCAAGACATTACTTGATCATGGCTCTTTGTTTATACTAAACAAATGTATGTTCCATGTTAATGCCAATCGGTGGGAGTGGTATTACAACCGCTGTCTATCGGTGTTGGCTTAATGCTAACAGCCGATAGCTATCGGTGTGTTAGCCTTAACACACCGATAACTATCGGTGATGTTATATTGCCACCCAATATATCATATGCAACCCGATAATATATGCAGCCTGATATATTATATGCAACTCGATATTTAATCGGTGTTTTCATTAATCATTTATTTAATATTATTTATGTTAATCGATATATATCTAAATACAAGATTTAATAGATCGATGAACATAACCAAAATATATAGTATGATTATCAATAGGTTGTTTATATGCAAATGTAGAATGGCTATTAAAGAGGAATTAATTGCTTGAAGGTTTTATCATAGTTTCGATATGATAAATGATTGAATGAGAGACTTCATTTTATCTCTCATTCAATCATTTATCTTACCAAAGCTATCATGCATTAACAAAAGGTGCATCCAAGTGATGCTCTTTTCAAATATAAAAGAACAAGATACTAGAAATTATGCTACCCCACACATTTGTTTCATACTATTCCTCAGTTTATTCACAAAATACTCATAGAGGTACCTTTCTCCGATGTATGGAAAGCAGGTTACATAAAACAGTTCTTTACAGGTTAATAGTTAGACTTGTTGTCCAAGTAGAGATCGTGTCAAGCACATATTCGAGGCCTACAAAACCTTTCTAAAAGATTTCAGAAGGCATTATTTACTCACCAACAGATGATGTGTCACTGCAAAAGCGCTTGATTCCAATTAAGGGAATAATGGATTCCCCCAAAAAGGGCACATATGAAGAAAGATCAAACTCCTAAACTATGGGCATATCACATAGAGAGACCAAATATTGAAATCAATGGCCTCAATGGAAATGGGATGCCAAAATCACGGACTTATAAGGATCTATGTGCCAGATAGAAGCATTTGCTGTTGTTCCAATTCAAGCAAGGAAAATGTTACACAAGAGATTCATTGTGATAAACAGGTAGCCCAAGTTTCAATATCATAATGAAACACAGTGCACAATGTTCTTTTCAACCTTGTTAATGAATTTAAAAATCAAAATATTAATCTTACTCAACATGCAAAATATTGATACCAAATATCTGCTATTGGCAAGTAAAAAGTGGCTGACTTTCATTCAAGTGAAAGGGGAACTCTCCAATTTGGTGAGAATTGACAGTCAATAATCTTTACCCAGAAATTAAACCAGGAAAATTTGAGAAGTTCTCCATCTGTGTTCATTATTGATTCTACCAAGTGTATATGCCTAAAGTTTGGCAATTCGAAAGAAAAGGGCTGTCTTCCAATAAGCAAACAATTCAAGGAGAATTTATCTGATATAATGGTGGTAAATTTTTAAATATTTTTTAGTCAATGCAGAATCTAATAATGTTTGCATCGAAATATAAGGCAGTCTGAAAAGCAAAGTCAAGAAGATTACAGACAAACATCAGATCGCAATTATGAATACTGATTCCAAGCATGATTCAATAATAATCTTTCAACAGTGATGATTCTACCTCAACAATAAAGTGTGACCAGATCTTCTCATTACGAACTTCCATGCTGCCTTTCAAAATAGTAAGCCCTAAGCTCCGAATGATATCTGCTATTTCAAGAAAGAGTCCCTGTTCCTCACAAACCATCTGCAAAAAAGAACATTATTTAATTAAAAAGTGAAATGAATCAAGAAGATTGAGATATTGTAAATTATTTTCATCTAACCTTTATAATCATTTGTCGATGTTGAGTTGATTCCTCCACAATAATAGGACACCCCATAGTTCGACCACAGAGCTCTAGTGCCCAACTAGCACCACCTTCAAGATTATCTCTTGCGAGTATGTGGTTATCCATATCAAAAACCTTGTACGAGGAACCAAATTAGATACTATTTTGTATTCAAAACTATATATGAAATATTGAAAATTAAAACGATCTTCACTTTTCTCTATAACGTAAATCTAACAGACTCAGTTGAAAGGTATTCTATCATAATCTAAAATGAATAAGCAGAAACATGCTCAAATTTGAAAGAATATGTTCCTAACAGAAGTTAGTATACACAGGAGCTTTGGTAAATTCAAAAGACTCAAATGATGAAAGTTCTCAAGAACGTCAATAGTTTCAAATCAGCAAATTGATGACTTAATGTATTGTAAAATGGAAAAATTGTGATTAAGCATTTGTACATACAAATCAACTAAATCTAGAATAGCAAGGATAAAACAGAGGAAAATGAGAAAAAAATTAGAAAGAGGGGGGAAAATTATCTAAAATTCTCTCTAAAAGTGTATTTAACAGGCCTACTCTAGGAACAATTGGAATTAAAAAACACATTTCCTACTCCAAATTATAAGACTCTCATAATCTAGCAGACGAGCTTAAACTTGAACAGTAGATTCATAATGAAAGCTATTCTGTGTATATATGCGAGCTTTCTGTAATTTCAAAAAAAAAAACCAGAAATATAATCCCTAAAGAGTCTAATTTATCTTCAGGCCAACCTTTTCAGATTTGGGACAAGGAGTCAGGGAATGGAACTAATTACCATAAATTATTCATACATAAGATGTCAGAACAGGTTTCCTTGTTTACCCAATATCTGCTTCACTTCTCTGGGGTAATGCTAAGACGAAAAAAACAATCTATTCCATTAGCTTTCCATAATCATTCACTTCAACATACAGAGAGAGGAGGAGGGGGAAGGCGAAGGGGGTACCCGTTGTATATCAAACATTGTTTTTGCACTTGAGTAATTAACAATAGATGAAACACAAATCCCACCTATATATACATCTGAAGACATCTACCCTGTATGATTATCTCTCATACCAACCTGTCTCTATCATAACATAAATGGTGTAGCCCTCTAACATCAGGCTGTAACCCACCAAATGATATTTCTGTGATCAATGCAAGATTCCTTTGATCAGATAAAAACATTTTATGCTCGCATATTACCAAATCCAGACCCAAAACATCTCCAAGGTTCTGCTCAGAATCCATTACATCCCTGCAAAGAAGGCCATCGCCTCCTCCTAAAACCACCTTCTACTAAACCAGAGGTCCTTGAAGAATGCGACAATGCTAGAATCAATATAGATTAGTATAGAAAAGGCAAAAGGATTTATGCTATATTTTGCAAAGAGAACTATTAGTAGGCCAAATTTCCCAGCCAAAGAGGAAAATGTTTGCTATCTGAAAATGGATACTGGACCAAGAAACAACTTCTCTTTGGAAGAAATTGTTGTCAATTTATGACATCCTTGGTCCATTTGTGAGAACCGATCAGAGATATGCTCCATGGACCAGCGCTGCCCCAGTTTGTAATGTCCCCTACTAGGATTTGGTCGATTTTAATCATAATTGATCTATTTCAAAGTACTTATGACTTAAACTAGCTTGATTAAGAGTCAAGTCTATCTTAACATGAAACAAATCTGTGATATTCTTTCTTTAGTCTATCAAATACTTGCTAATTTACCATACTAGATAATTAATCTTATTCTGATTCATTTATAAGTTGTTTACATATTTAAATTATATGAATTATTATGTGTTACTGCAGAGCAATTTCTAAAAGATATTATATTAATTATAATCATTATAGTAATATCTATTATCATAACAATATCCATATTTATAACCCTTATATTATTCCTTATTCTGATTGGTATATATATATATACATAAATAAATAAATGAATTAAATAATATTACCAATAATTTATGTACTTGCTAATTACCTATTCTATAAATTATTAATACTATCACTGGTTAAAAATATTGGTTATTAATATATTTAGTAGCTGGTAATGGCAGACACAACTGACGCATGTCAGATCTGGTCTGCCACTGTCATGAAATTATGTATTACCATAATACATATTTCTATGTTAGTATTATTATTCAAATTCTGCATAAAGGCATTATGGGGCTTCATATATTAAACATACTTATCCCAAAATGCATTAACCTTCAAAGATGAATTCCCGTGGCTTTTTCCTTATTATTAGTACATACTGAGGCCTCAGATTTATATCATTAATTTTCTATAGTTCATTGACAAATTAATGATCTGATGATACTTGTATATGTTCAGAAAATACTAGTCTGCCTATTATCTTTATTGCTGATACTATATTTTAATCTCCTCATACTTTGTTGCCATTATTATTCTATTGGTATAGAGTTTTACGTGGCTTACCTAGTCGGAGTCCTTTTTAAATCCTCCCTGATTGAATGTGTTTGAACCTGCTCATATACCTCTCACCCGAAAGGATGGCATTCTTTGGAGTTCAATGAGACACCTCTCTTCCCAATCGAACTTCTTCATAGCTAATGTTTTTGTTGATCAAGGAATATCGTTTAATCTAAATTATTAATCGATACTTGTTAGGATGCCTTAGTTGGTCTACTTGTAATCATATATTACAACGCCCTTGATAAAAGAATCTCTATCCATTATCAGCACTGCTCACAATTTATAATTGCTGTTTATTTAGATCAATCAATGCCTCCTAGATTTCATCGATATCTTTGCTTCCCTCCACTGTATATGCCTTAATTGATTTCCGATTTGTATTGTATAATGCTTGACGTCATCAGAGATACGTGATTATCGGTTTCCTCTAGTTCTGGTCGATACTTAACATGATACTAAACCATGACAGATCAGATGCTAGTGTCGACTATTCTTATGTTGATGTTTTATGGTCGATTGGCTTTAATCTTCTGTCAGTATATTTTCAAGTAGAATTGAGATGCCATGATGATTATCTTCATAGTGAACAAATATATAAATTATGTTTATAATATATATTAAATAAATAAACGTTAAATAATCATTTGTTGGTAATTATTATATTAATTAATAATAATAATTGGTTCATTTAGGATACATATATATATAATGATCAAGGAGGGGACATGACATAGTTGATTAGGGACAAAACCAATGGAATCATGAAATGTTAAGTGTTGCCTTTGTTAGGGGGCAGAAGTTCTCAAGTCTTTTCCTTCCTTGAACCCTAAATCCCGGAATCTCGAAATTCCCAGTTGTCAAGCCTTTTTCCTTCCTTGAACTCGGAATCCCGAAATTCCCAGTTCTCAAGCTTTTTTCCTTCCTTGAACTCGAAATTCTGGGATTTCGAAATTCTCAGTTCTCAAGCCTTTTCCCTTCCTTGAACCTGGAATCTCGAAATCCCGAAATTCCTAGTTCTCAAGCCTTTTTCCTTCCTTGAACCCGAAATCTTGAAATTCCAAGGTTCCTGTTCTCAAGCCTTTTTCCTTCCTTGAATCCGAAATCTTGGAATTCTGGGGTTCCCGTTTCCTCTACCCTTGTAGCAGGGCCGAACGTTTGACCTCCAGTGACATCTACACTTCCAGATGGCGTGATCAACACTCAAGGCTTTGAATGCTCCACCAACTCTTGCAACTTGTCTACTTTCATTCGTGGAGCTACACGGGCGCATTTAATGTTTTTTGCAGGATTGCCATCAAGTGAAGTCCAAGGCCATGCTTATTTATGGTTACTTGATGGCCTTCATGTCAGGTCTGCCTACCCTGACTTTGGAATGTCAGACAATCCACCTTCTAGAAGTACTTTTCTTCTTGGGATTGCCTTGTCAGGGCATGGCCACGTTGCTTGCATGCTGATCATGTCAGGTTTGTGCATCTCCCTGCCACCCCTAATTGACTTTCCTCTATGCACACCAGGGTCAAGGCTTCCTCTCCTTGACCATTGGTCTCTCCTCTATGGTCAGTTTGCTATATATAGGCTGTTAGGCCTCATTGTAAAGGGTTCTCTCCTAGCTAGCTTGAGCTACTCTATGCTCTCACTTCTTTTAAAGATTGTATATTTTTTTTGCATTTCTGCAACTGTAAGTTTGGCCATTGGCCTCTGAATGAATTGAAATTATCATTCTTGCCTTTCTTCAACTTATGCATGTTGAGTATGTTTTCTTACCTTCATTGTAAGTGTATGTTTTGTGGCTTTCTCTCATGTATATGCTATGTTAACTTGTTTTTGGGTGTGACTTGTGAGAAACCTTCGCCCTTTTGACATTTAGCAAATTCTAACCTCCATACATGCGTTTGGGATCATTCATGCAATTAAAGTTTGTGCATCTCTTGGGTATTTCGATTGACTCTTTGTGTCATTTTTGGGTGGGGAGAGAAACATCTCTTATCTTGGTGCATCACCTCCTTTCATTTTAGCATTTCTTTCTCTCCTTTTCCTCTGTAAACTGTTAAGATAGGTTTAGGAGTAGAATTTGGAGTATTGAGTTGGTTCAACACTTGCACTTGGATTGAGAAGGAAGCTAACCTTCTCTAGAGATTCAACCCCCTTGCACAAGGTCCCACACTTCAGGGTTGTTTCCATGTTTCACAAGGTTGCTGAGTTCATAGTTCAGCAAGGGTGCAAACTTTTGTGACAAAAGTTTCTGGCACGCCCGGTGGGACAGACTTTCAACTTACATGCTAAGGATTCAGTGTCGTTCTTAGTATATCAAAATTTGGAGGCAATCATCATTCAAGCTCTTGGCGACTCTGCTCACAGATCCAGTCTCTTGTTCATGACCCGTTGCTAATTTCATGCTCAAAATTCATACATGGGCATCTTCTAGAGGCAATTTCCAATTTTGAGAACTCTCATTTTCAAGTTCTAGAAGACGGAGAGGTACACCTTCATCGTCACCAATCCGGGGTGTCAAGGTTGTAAGCACTCCATCACCCAACTCTCATTCTACCCCTCCATTTACAAGACCATTATAGTCTAGGGCTCCCACCACCCATATCAATAGACCATTGTTTTAAATGGCTAGAAATCAAGTTTTTGTTACTTTCAATGGGGGATGTCCTCTCATTTTAACCCAAAGAAATGATATACTAGTGGCTGTATTAAAGAGTATACCCTATTTCAATGGTGAAACAACTACTACTCCTATAGAGAACATTCAAGACATTGCAAACATCTGCTCTATCCATAATGTCACCAAGGATGATGTTGTTGTTAGGCTCTTGGCCACTTTCTTGAAAGGAAAAGCTTTGCAGTGGTATAGATGGTTACCACCTAACTCCATTCATAATTGGGAGGAATTAGGGGAAAAATTTTGTGATCATTTTGAAAACAAAAGTGATCACCTATCCCTAGTTGAGTAACTAACTACAATCAAGAGGGAGCCTCATGAATTCATGGGAGACTTCAATTTCAGATTCCAAAAGACATGGGATAAAATCCCTACTCTAGTGAAGCCATCTCCCAATCATGCCTTCTTCTATTATCTAAGAGCTCTCAATAGTGATGTAGCTGTCATGATATAATCGATGGGCGAAATTTCTCTACCAGATGCATATGACATAGCCATAAAGGCAAAAAATTGTTTGATACAGGCTAGGAAGATAGCTCCAAGGCCGCCAATGCCTCTATTCCCAGAAGCTTCTACTCAACAACCCACCTTGACTCCTATCCCCATGGCACCCACAAGCCATCCATCCACATCCACTTCATCCTCAAATGAGCTCCACAAGGTCAAGGCTCTGTTGCAAAACTTTGGCAATGAGTTGGTGACACTTAAGAGGCAATAGGCTCAGCATAGTAGGCCTTATCAAGCACAAAATTAGAATTACCAGTAGAATAGGCCACCTTTTCAAGGGCAAAACCAATGGAGTAATGTCAGGCCCTTAAATAGTTTTAATCCTATAGCTGCAAATAACTCAAAGGCAATAGTTCCAATGCAAAACAATCTCGTCCAAGAGCAAGATTGGAGTCGACCATAGTTTCAGGACTCGCAGAGTTTGGCCCAAACTCAACGAGTCTCGAGGCGGGTCACCTCTTTCGAGGCCAGAGGACCCTAAACTCGGACTCGACCGAGTCTGGCCGGGTTTGCATAGACTCACTGAGTCTGTCAGACTCGGCCGAGTCCTGAGCCTTGGACTTTGCCGCCCAACACCAATAAAAAACACAAAAAAATAAAAAAATGACTTTGTTTTAAGTGAAATAAAAGGTCAATCCACATCTCCTATCACAAGGAGACCCATTGGAGGACCCTAAGACTTGTTGACGTGTTTTTTATGACTACGTCGAACACATAATAAAGTTACCAACGGCCCCCTTACTCTCTCTTGATCAAAGTGCGATTGTATGCTAAGATTGCAAAAAGTTCAAACAATTGACTCCAAGGTTCCTTAATGCAACGAACGTGACCCAGTTTGTTGATGTGATTTATTGGTAGTCCAAGGGGCCTTATGTTTGGATCGTTTTTTTCACTTCTTTGCTATGGCCTGGAACTTCATCATCAGATATGGCAATTCTATGATGTTTTTGTCAAATGAACTGAACTAGAATCAATTGAAATTAAAGGGGAAAGGGTTAAGAAGGCTCTAAAATTACTCCTAAGGGAAGTGATATCAATAGATAATGCTTTGATGGTCAAATTCCAAATAAACTATGTTACCCCGAGTTTCCGGGACGGGGACAGGGGTTCGCGTTTTCGGGAGGGTGATTTATTTTGCCAATTTTGGGGACGGCTAGGGGACAACAAAGGGGACAGCTATATAAAAATAGGAAAATTAAAATATATAGGGAAATTTAAAATATTCATATGAAAACATGGATAAAGCATGCACATATACATTATAGAACCTTGACATATAAGAACTAGTAGATTTCTTATGCCAAATTTGTGTTAAATTGAGAGTCAAAGTCAAATTGCTTATAGAATTCATTGTCAAAATTCACCATCAATATGCAGAATTTGTGGGGATGTCCCCTAGCAGTCCCCTGTCCCTGGGATGGGGATGCCTGAAAAAACATCGGGGATGCATCCCCGGGTAACATAGCAAATAAACCAAGCTTTGCTTCGCCAAGTTTAACTACAACTCCACAGGAACCAATGCAATCTTCTGAGGATGTTGAAGGATTTTCAAATCGAGAAAGTGCATTTGAATACCCAAAACGACGCAATCCAAACGACTGTCTACAACCGAACTTAGCACAAGTTTAGTGGCTCAGATTAACTTTACATTGCAACTTACAATCAACAAGATGCAAAAAGTATTAACCATGTAAATTCATCAAACACCATTACATTCTCCATTGAAATCAAAGCACTATACTACTTCTACTCTAAGTGAGGAAGGTGAAACCATGCAAGTTTTGAAAAATAACTTAAGTGGACACCATCAAAGAACAATGTTTCACTGTTATTATTTCAAAAAACTTATCGCAACAATTTCATACAAATCACCCTCCTCTACAAATGAGGGGGCTCACCCCTTTATATAGGCTACATACCTTGAGTACACATGCAAACCCTAATTAGGGTTTTCCCAAAAAGATTGCCCACACATGATGCAACAAGGTGGGAATCAGCAATTAAAGACTCATTATGCCCATATACAATTAATTCTACATGCCTGTTGTGACGTTTTCACACATCGCCCCATTGCAAATGGGGACCCATGTTTTTTGCTCGTTTTGTTCGTTTTCGCTTTGCTTTTTCTAGGGTTTTGTTAGTTTGTTAGTTGTCTGGATTTAGGGTCAAGCCTTAGGGTTTTAATTACCGTCTTTTCGGACCAGAATCCAGTCGGTTTTGGGAGCTTTTTGATTTTCCTTTTCTAGGATGCAAATTTTGAATGCAATGAATTCGCCAGAATGGTCTATTTTCAATTGGAATTTTGAATGCAGAGCTTAAATTTGTCTAAGTGTTGAAGATGAAATGTGATTTTTTGTCCAATTGAATATTTTTGACCAAATTTTGACTTTTTTGAATTTTGATCCTAGGCATTTCAAATGATTTGTTTTCGCCTTGTGAAGTGATAAAATGTGTAAAATCATGATATTTTGGCCTGTAGGAGCAAAATCGCTCCTGTCCCTCAGTGAAGGACGGGAGCTCGTTTTCAAATATCTTACTATTCTTGCAGGGTCAAGATGAATTACGAATTGGAAGTGATGGAGAAAGGCGAGATCTTTCCATTGAATATAAATTGAAGATTTTCATGAGCACAGAAATGCCTCCAAGGGAAAAATCGCTCCTGTCCCTCAGTGGAGGACCGGAGCTACAAATCCAATTTTGCTTTGTCCTTGCAGGATTTTAAACGTCTTGACGATGTGAAAAGGTCCAGAGAGGTGCATTTTATCAAATGAATATAACTTGAAGCGTCGCCCAAGGGATCACATAGGATAGCAAGTCCGGCCTGAGTGAGGTCCTGATCCTGAAATTTGGCTAAGTCTGGAATGCCCTGATCCTGAATTTGACTAAGTCTGGAAACTGAAAAAACCTCCAAAAACTAGATTTTGCAATATAACTCCTGGAGGTCTGAAACCACTCTCAAACATCCTGAAAGTATATATGGAATATAACTTAAAGTATAAGAAAGAAGAAACATAGAAGGAAATGTCACTTATACTTAAATGTTATATTCCATTAAAATTGTCCTGATTGAGAGTGCGAAAAGTCAAATTTCGCTCGTGTCCTTCTCCAAGGGTCCAGACCGAAAAGCGCTCTTGTCCCTCTCCAAGGGACCAAGGCGAATCGCTCGTGTCCCTCACCAAGGGACCAGAGCGAAAATGATTAGTTGAGCCATTCCTGACCTTGTTCGGACGAATCGAGACATCAAAGGCATGGTGAAGGACGAAATGAGCATGATAGAGCATCCAGACTTGATCAAAACAATAAAATGCTTAAGTTCGCTCCTGTCCCTCAGGAAGGGACCAGAGCGATTTTTGTTATAGATGATTTTCTCGCCAAGTTACGACCGATTCCAAGGCATGGATGAATGGAAGGACGCATTATGAACCCGTTGAATATAAATCTGGAAGCTAGCAAAGTGAAGTGAAGCATACAAAGCCAAGATCGCTCCTGTCCCTCTCCAAGGAACCAGGGCGATATGATGATTATATTGCCGTCCCTCCAAGATCAGGACACTCCAAGGCGAAGAACAAGGTACCAAGGACGTTTCGAAGCATCTCCATCAAGCACAAAGTTACAAGGATCGCCACATTGAGGGATTTGCTCTAAAATATCCTAATTCGCTCCTGTCCCTCAGGAAGGGACCAGAGCGAAATTTCCATAAAAACCAAGATTTTGAAAGTTTAACAAGTATCAAGCCACCAAGAGGAATCAAGGGACGTCATTTCACGCATTGAAGGTAATGGCAAGTTGAAGAACGCAAGGACAAGCTTCAAAACTTGAAGTTCGCTCCTGTCCCTCAGGAAGGGACCAAAGCGATATTGATTATATTGGCCAAGTCTCTCAAAATTTACGTCAAGCCAAGGTTTTGCAAGATGGTAAAAGGTCTAAGGCGTCTTTTGAAGGTGATATACCAAAGTGTTGAACGTTAAAATGCTACCAATTTGCACAAAGAGCCTATATCGCTCCTGTCCTTTGGACAAGGACCAAAGCGATTTTTACTAAAACACTCATGTTCCGTCAAAACCAAGACAAGGCAAAGATAGGCATGGTCAAGGACGTCCTTTGGAAGACAATGAATGAAGAACAAAGATCAAAAGTTTGCAAATTTGAGCTAGGAAACTAGGATCGCTCCTGTCCCTCAGGAAGGGACCAGGGCGATATTACATCCAAAGGCACTCATTCACACATGCAAGTCAATCTAACTCAAAGGACCCAGCTAAAATGGCGATTTGGACGTAAGGATGAAGATCTTGGACGTAAAAATTGCAAGAATCATGACCAAATTGATGGATCGCTCCTGTCCCTCAGTCAGGGACCAGGGCGATGAGGTACGTATCTTCTCACTTTTTCATTTTGGCGCTTAAAACACATTTTTTAAATTTATTTAAATGCTAGAAAAAAATCGATATTTAATTAAAAGCATTTAAATAGCGCATGGTATGTATTTATTAATTATTTTTTGCCTTTGTAAAAAATCGAAATTTATTAATTAAAAATAAAGGCATTTAATAATTAATTATTAATTTAATAAAAATCAAAAGGGAGCGCTTGGGTTTATTTTGTCAAGGTCGGCCTTTATTATTTATTTAAAAATCGTTTTAATTGCTATATTTTGCAAAAAGTCGGCCTAAGGTCAATATGAAGGTGAGCGCCTATAAAGGAAGGTGTTTATTTCATTTTCACATCATCATTTATCATCTCTCATATGCAACTTGGAGAAGGCAAAAGAGGAGCGAATTTCATATAAAGGAAGGGCGAAATTATCATTCAAGAAGAGGAGCGAATTCAATCAAAGGTGGTGCGAAACTACTATAAAGGAGAGGCGAACTTGAAGTTTCCATTTGAGCGAAGTTGCCTAGGACGTCAAAGACATATCAAAGATGGCGAAATTGCTAACTTGAAGAGGAAATCACGTCCAAGACTTGAAGGGTGTCGAAGTTGATAAGAGGAACGTTCTTTTGAAGATCACATCAAGACCATCTTATTTCAAATTTTGCCTAGGCAATTTTATTTATTTTGCATTTTAGAGTTAAGCTCTCAAAGAGGTATGACGATATGGATTTATTGTTTTGATTTTGAACGTTGATCGTCATTTCCTTAATTTTGAATTTTGAAATTTTGTTTTTCCTTAGCTCAGTCGTTTTTAGGAAATGATTAATAAAGGACTTATCATTAAGTTTCCTAAAATTTGCTCTCTATCTATTCATTGCAAAATCATGTTACTAATTTTGAAATGTTGTGTAGGCATCAAATGGAGGTCTCTTCAAGGAAAATCAAGCCGGATCAAGGACGGTCTTCGCCAGGACGGTCTTCGCCAGGACGATCAAGCCAAGACAAGGGCAACCTCTTCCAATCCAGCGTTCCAAGGCGAGGTACATCATCCTGCACATCAAGGACAAAAGGAGTTAGAACAAGAGTTAATTAAAGATAGCCTCTCAACGACATCAAATTGAATATCTAGCAAGCTTCAAGTGTCAGATGAGGTGGCATCCCAGTCATCACTCCTCCAGTCAGTGAAGTCCACCTCAGCATGTCCAGATTCAATGTACTTAACTCATGGAAGGTGGCACAAACTTCGATGTACCTACCCCGGCTATCCATTGGTCGATTTTTCTAGAAGGGACATGTGTCCAAGCAATACAATTTTATCATTGGTCAAGCATTAAATGTTATGTAATGGTTGTAACAAACCCTAATTAGGGTTTTCATTGTAAAATCTTGGCCATTGATCTTGAATTGATCTAAGCCATCAAATTGTATTGTGGGCACTATATAAGCCCAGGCATTTCATTTTGTAAAAAGGAATTTTAGATAGAATTAGAGAGAGTTGTAAATAATTGATAGAATAGCAATTAGAGTAGAATAGGAGGACAAGGCAAGAAATTGTTGCCATTGATTGTAAACAAACTCCATTTTCATTGAAGTAATGGTGAAATATGTCGTTTTCTTGCAATTTGCATGGTTTCTTGTTGAGTCTTCAATCTTAGATGGTAGATGATTAGATGAATGGAGGAAATGTGATTGATTGATGGTGGAGTTCGTATATCCATACTACTAGCAGTTTGTTGATTGCAGACTTGCCTTGTGTAGTCGACTGGAATCGTTCAGCTTAAGCTCAATTTCAATTTGTCGCCTCTTCATTGATATGCATCAACTTGGATGGTATCTATGCCTGCGGTGATGATTTGAACATCATAAAGCTTCCCTAGAAGATCGCACTAGCCTTGTGTAGATGTTCCATTGATGTCAAAACAAGATCTAGTTAGAGTTTCATCAAAAATCAAATCATTGCTCCTACATTCTTAGTATTAGGATTAGATCCTCTCTTCGCCCTTATCCTTTTTCCATTTTTTTTAATCTAAGTTAGTCAGAGCCTGTGTCCAGCAAAGCAGATCGGAAGTTCAATGTAAGTCCCCTTGTGATTCCAGCAAATCACATCATACCACTGGAGCTTGTCCACACGTAGAGACCCTACATCAAAGAACCTTGGAGTCCATCTAACTGATCCTTTTTGCAGATCTTCAGCAGTTAGAGACTATTTTCTCAAGAGAGGATAAGATGCCTGTCGGTATTTTATTCTGTGTATGATTGTGTACAAAATACACGTCAACAATGCCCAAAATGGCATCCATTGTGCATTAAATGCACCACTTCTTTCAAATTCGCCCAATGTGTAATAAATGCTCCATTATCTCTTGAATACGATAGTTACATGCGAAAGATGCTCCACCATTGCATTAAGTACGACGATTGCCATGCAATGAATTAGCCACCACCATGGTCAAATATTCCAGCAATGAATGCGCCACTATGCCTTCACACGATGGCTGCATGCAAAAAGATGCTCCATTGACTCAACATGTGCCGACTTGATTGCCACTTGGCGAGAAACCCCTGGAGAGAGAAAAATTTGATCCATAAAGAATTTTCTTGAAGTTTACTGTTTTTCGAACTTTCCTTGCTCTGGAGGAGATTTTTTATGATTTTCCACCATCTCCTATTTTTTAGGAACTTTCCTAAAATAGGATTCCACGTTCCAAGAGAGAAAATTCTCTTATGAATCCAGATGTGAAAGAATTTTGAAATTTGGATGCGATTTGATGCTTGAAAATGGATTTTTCAAAAGTTTTCCTGGGGGGAAATTTCTTGTTCAGTTCATCTTTGATTCTTTCCTTGCGTTAGAAATTTTATCTTTAATTCATCCTTGGGTGTGATTTCTTCCTTGCTTGGAATTTCGTCCCAAGGAAGGAATTTCCAACACTTAGTCAATTTTTCACCTTTCTTGGAATTTTGTCCTGAAGGAAGGAATTTCCAACACTTAGCCAAATTTTCACCTTTTCCAAGAATTTTGTCATGAAAGAAGGAATTTCCAACACTTGAGCAATTTTTCACCTTTTCTAAAATTCTATCCTGAAGGAAGGAATTTCCAACACTTGGTCAATTTTTCCACTTTCTTCGAATTCTTCACCTTGGGCACATTTCTTCCTTGAGGAAGGAATTTTTTTTTGAATTCTTTAAGTTTCCTTTCTGAACCTTGATTTTCATGTTCTGCTTCCTACCTTAGGCACATTTCGGAACTGGAGAAGAAATTTTGGAAATTTGTTCCTTTAGGAAGGAATTTTGTGCTTTTTGAGTTCATCTTGTTCCGAAGAGGCTTTTTCATCAATTTGCCACATTTCCTATTTTTTAGTACGTGAGTCTCCAAGAGAGAGAACTCTCTCACAATTCCAAATCTACAAAAATTTTGAAATTCGATCGAGATTTGGTGTCTAAAAAAGGATTTTTCTAAAAATTTTGCAAGGGGATTTCCTGCTCCTTCATTCCATTCTTGACCTTCAAATTCCCCTTTGCCTTGGAAAATTTCCAACCTTGGGCGTGGAATCCACTAAGTGGAGAAATTTGATCATTTCCATGCCTTTGTCATTTTAACATTTTCTCCTTGACTTGGGCGCTATTTTCCTCTTGTGGTGGAATTTTGATTCTTCTTGGTTTTCCACGACCCCTCTCCTTTAGCTCCCTAACTCATCCTTGGGCAGAATTTTCCATTGCAACTTTCAGTTTTCAAAAACCCTAAAAGGAAACCACTAAAATCTAGGACTAAAGGAAAGTACCCTAAAACTAACAAAACGAGCCCTAGACTTCGCCAAAATTGCTCAAGTGAAAAGCAGGCTTGATTGAACTAACCCCACTCACTTGCAAACTCAGAGAGACCAATGAGATTGCCACAAGAAGACCCAAAAACGAAAACCAAAAAGACCAAGAGGGCCTAAAAAGTAGGGGGATCCCCTTTTGCAATGGGGCGATGTGTGAAAACATCACAACAAGACCGAGGATGATAAAATAATAAAAGTCGACACCGCCCTGTACCGTGACAGGGAGCACGCCAGGGGTGCTGCCCTTGGACCTTGCAAGTGGCATTGCCCCTTGACCTCAACTCGGGGGCGATGCCCCCAAACCCCCATTGAATAATTTGAGGGAAAACTGTGCCAATAAAAGTGGGGAGAATTTAACCTCCGAGTTTGATTAGGCTCCATATAACATGAGGATGCGGATGTCATTGAGGTTGAGGCTGAGCTTGAGACACAAGCAGAGATCATGGCTACAGAACGTTCCAAGACCTATCTTAGACACACACGTAGGACAATTGCGAGATTGAGTGATCACTGTTATTGGCTCCTTTGAGCCTAAGACTTCTACGATCTAGTTTTTATATTGAACTTGATATATGTTTTGAACTTTTGATGACATGGATTTCATATTCCATTAAATTTGTAGACATTTGACACTATCTATATTTCTAATGTGTTATTTAGTTTAGCTTATTTCCTTCAGCTCAAGCCTAAAATTTGCATTTATACGTATGTGATCAATGTAAACTTGTATATGTGCTATTTGATGAGATTATTGTGTCTTTAATGTTTATTTATTAAAGGATGCATGAAACAAGTTTTAAATCATAAAAAAAAATTGAATTTCTTGGGTTTTTCAATTTGTCGAGTCTGGGCGCCGAGTCCGAGTCCGAGTAAAAAATCAACTTGCCGAGTCCGAGCTGAGTCTGAGTCTTGTAACTATGGTGTCAACCATGTAATCTGCCACACAACCAAGGTGCATGCCAAAATGGAGAGCTTGTCCACGCTCTAGTAGTGCAGAATGAGCCAACCACCTCTAGCCAGCAATATGATCCAAATCAGCCAAGTGTTGGCAATCACGCTCACATATAAGGAGATTCTACTTTCGTCAATTGGCAAGAGACAAAGTTCTATGGTATAAACCAGACAAATGGTGATGCTATGCTACAATACACAAGGTCAAAAAGGAAAGCGATAAAGGGTGCCTCACCTTCAACATCTACCCAAGCTCCAACACCCAAGGTAGCAGTCTAAGATACAAGTCAAACTACCATTCAAGGGAGCAGGAGGCAAGAGGAGGCCAGGTCGTCCCAAGGACAAAGATAGACCTTATAGCTTCAAAGGGGCCTTCAAAATCAACTGGTGTTCCTTTCAATATAGTTGACCAAATGAAGAAGGCCAATCTCAATGTCACTATGTGGGAGGCCCTTTCCATCCCATCTCAAAGGGATTTGCTTAAGGAGGCATTGAAGGACATCAACCAATAAAGTGATGAGGTTGCGGTCAACAGGAAGACAGTCTCCACTAGTTTGGTACAACCCAAGGAGGAAGAAGATTCAAACAAGATCAATAAGCCTCCCCCCTTATATCTCTCTTTAATCATAGGAGATAACTTAGTTGACAATTGTATGATAGATTCAAGAGCTAGCAGCTCGGTCATGCCTAAGAAGGTAGTTGACCTTCTTGGTATAGAATATGAACCTGTGACTAGGGGAATTGTCCAATTGGATGGCACTTCTATTAAGACAGTAAGGGTTGTTAAAAATTTGAAGTTAACTTTACATGCATGCCCTAGTTGCAATGTCTTACAAAACATATCAGTCATAGACCTCCCCGCCTTCTTTGCCATTTGTCTGTCTAGAGACTTCACCGCCAAGATAGGTGGATACATGTCTTTTGATTGGTCCCACATGCTATTTCAAACAAGGTATGGTACCAAGGTTATCAGAAAAGCAGAACCCACTGCACAAAACCACATTGAGCCCTACACCCCTAGCCTTATAAACATGAATTGCACTTTGTGTGAAGAGGGGGAGAAATCTATTGTCTGTTAGCTTGCTACTCTTCTAGAAGAGGTTCCTGATTGCTTGATAGATGAGTGGGGCAATGCTTTCCAGTTTGATCCATTAGCTGAAAGTGAGGAGACTGGGCTTGGTACCTATTGCATTCATGAGGAGGATACTCCTATTCCTAACATCATCAAGACACAAGAAGATTCAAAGAGGTTATGGAGCATGTTTTTTGATGGTTCAAGAAACAGGAATGGTGCAGGTGCTGGTGTGATGCTTGTTTCTCCTGAGCAGGAGAAATATTTCTTCTCTTTTAGGCTTCATTTTGGTTGCACCAACAATGTGGTTGAGTATGAAGCCCTAGTCCAAGGTCTCCAACTTGCACAAAAAAGAAAAATCAAATGTTTGAAAGTATTTGGGGATAGTGAGTTAGTTGTTAATCATATTAGAGCTCAAAACATAACAAAGAACAACTTAAATCATACAAAGGGTTTGGAATTTGATTGAAAGATTTGAGGCCTTCAACATCCAAAGCATTCCTAGGAGTTCGATTGAGACTGTGTGTCATTTTTGGGTGGAGAGAGAAACATTTCTTATCTTGGTGCATCACCTCCTTTCATTTTAGCATTTCTTTCTCCTCTTTTCCTCTGCAAGCTATTAGGATAGGTTAAGGAGTAGAATTTGGAGTGTTGAGTTGGTTCAACACTTGCACTTGGATTGAGAAGGAAGCTGGCCTTCTCCAGAGATTCAACCCCCTTGCACAAGGCCCCACACTTCGGGGTTGTTTCCATGTTTCACAAGGTTGCTAAGTTCATAGTTCAGCAAGGGTGCAAACTTTTGTGACAACAATAATGAAAAAAATTATGGAAGTTGGAAAAAAAGATCCCTAATCTGCAAATTTTTGAGTGATTTTTTGGGACCTAGAATCCTAAGAGCATGGAATTGGAACCTTAAAGATGGCCAATGGGTACTTCATGGCAGTCTTCATCTGAAAGCAAGGAAACAACAATCTTCCAAGAAGATCCTTAGTTCTTCAACAAGTCTAGCCTCCTCATGAAAAATTGGGCTCCTGCTTTCAACTGAATAGATGATTTACCACACATTGTCCTCCTTTTGGTCTACCTTCCATTGCTATCAAGTGGATATTGGCAGGAGGAGCAGAAAAAATAGGTGGGGCAATAGTAGAATACATAGTGTCTTCTAAGATGACCAGGAACTAGAACTGAAACGATGTCAAAAAAAGTGAATATAGATCTGGACACTTTCCAAATAGGCTCATTCTTGACACTTCCGAAATAAAATGGTAGCAGCCTTTTGACCATGAAAATTTCCCATTCTACTGCAGATTCTGCCATGAACATAGTCATCTAGCAAGCATCTGTGTGTGTGAAGGAAGGCAAGCCATAGCCAAGACCCCAACAAAGGAATAGGGGGCAAAATGTTGAGCAAACCTTTAAAACAAGGAAAATTAATAAATGCAGATGTACAAAAACATTAGCAAACCATAATAAAGAAAAAGAAAAGTGCAAAAAATGTAGGTTAACAAAATTCAACTTGCAAATACCTTTGCAGCCTTGGAAATTATGGAAGAGATAAACATTGTTGTAGGTGAATCAGAAATAACATATCCATAGGTAATAGCTATCACCCAAAAAAATGATACACAACAGTGTCAAATCACCCATAAAGAGATTATATTCAAGGCATAAGCAGCCCAACACAAACTATGAATAAGGGATAAAGGAGCTTTGTCGAAGCAGAATGAAGCAAAAGACATGGATATATCAGACCCAAATTCAATATAATAATGCAAATTTTGTCCTGGAATGTGGGGGGAACAGATCTCACCAACCTTCAAACTTCAAAGCAATAGAAAACTAATTGACATCATAATCCTATTGGAAACTACCTACTTTGATAGCATCAAATAGGCAAAATTGTCAGGCTTTGGGGTAGCAAACAAATGTGCTCTCGTCAAAGCAGAAGTTAGTGATCATGTGTAAGCATTTCACACAACTCTTATATTTGGGGGGTAATCAGTTCATTTACTCATGAAAAAACATACACTTAAACATATCACCCTAATGAGGAACCTGAGAATCAAGTATATTGAAGTAAATATTTGGGCACTAGTGCACTCCCAACACCTCATTTTCATGTGTGACTTCAATGCAATCATGAACCCTAAGGAAGAAAAAAGGCATTCAAATTTTGACAAGGTGAATCTAGCATCCAAATTGAGGGTAGAGTGCCAGATAGAGGTAAGGAAGGAATTTCCATCCAAGTGTGCAATTCCTTCAAGAGATAGAAATACTGCCCAAGCAAGGTGATGGGCGCCAAATAAGGGCAAAGGAGGAATTTCCCTCCAAGGATAGAATTCCTCCATAGGGCAAGATGGCGCCCAATACAAGAAAGGAGTGCCAAAGTGAAGGGGAGGAAAAGCAAGAAAATCATTAATTCCTCCTCCAGTGACAAATAGCACCCAGACACAAAATTGATGTGAAATTCAGAACTCAAGGAGGAGGATATTAAGAATTCAAGAAAATTCCTTCCTCGAGGAAGAAATTTGCCTAGGTTGAAGAATTACAGGAAAGTAAAAAATTGACTAAGTGTTGGAAATTCCTTCCTTTAGGACATAATTCTTGGAAATAGTAAAAGTTGGCTAAGGCATGAAGAATTTCCTTCCTCCAAGACAAGCAGAAAATGCAGAACCATGATTTGGGAGGAAAATTTAAAAATTTAAAAAAAATTCCTTCCTCAAGGAAGAAATGCATCCAAGGAGAATAATTCCAAGGCAAGAGGAAAATTAGCTAAGTAAGAAGATTTTCTCTCTTCAAGACTCAGGTTGACAAAATTCCTCAGACATGAAAACAAAATGGTCAGTTGAAGGAAAAATCTTCCTCAGGACACGAAGTGTGCGCGAGAATACAATAATTTTCCTTCAGGACAAAAAACTCTTTGGAAAGATTTTCTCTCTCCAAAATTTCCAGGCTTTTAGGAATCCTTCAGAGGTGGAAAAGATTGTTAAAATTCTTCCAAGATAGGAAAATCTTCCAAAATACCTTTTGTGAGCCCGGAATGGAAAGATTCTTGTAAAGGATGAGTTGGTGACATGCACAGAGAATATTTCGTATTAATGAAGCACAACCCGAAAAGTTATATAAGTTCCTATGACAGCGGGGTCCATTCTTGGATGAAAGCCTTTTGACCGCATGATGGCATAGTGGCGCATTCATTGCCGAGAATATTTGACCAGGGTGACAGCTAATTCAATGCATGGCAGCCGTCATACTTAATGAAATAAATGATCTTTTGCATGTTGGGCGAATATGGATGGTGGAGCATTAATTGCATAGTGGCTGATCTTTGGGGTAGTGGTGCATTCATTGCGCAATGGGCGAACTTTGCATAATGGCGCATTTATTGCATTAAGGGCACCATTTTTGGCAGAAAGTGTAATTAATTGATAATGGGCGTAGTGCATCATTAATGTATTTTCCCACTATGTGGTGTCATAAACTTGGAATCTTTGGTCAAACCCTAATTAGGGTTTGTGTGTTGAATCTTAGTCGTTGATCAGTTTGTAATCAAGGCCATCCAATTTCAAGCTGGAGGCCTATATAAGGGGGTCACCCCTTCATTTGTAAAGGGGGGAGATTGTATGAAATTGTTGCAATAAGTTATTGAGATAATAATAGTGATACATTGTTCTCTGATGGTGTTCGCTAAGTTATTTTTCAAAACTTGCATGGTTTTACCTTCCTCACAGAGAATAAAATCTTATTTTCCAAGCAGTTAGATGAACAAAGTTGATTGCAATGTTTTAAGGTACAGATCAATTGCTCATACATTTTGTTGATAGATGATTTTTATCAACAATGCAAGGTTGGATTGAGCTATTTTATGTGTGCGCTTAATTTAAATTGTTGGATGAATATTGTTCTCTGATGGTGTTCATCAATAGTTTAAAATCTTTCAAACACAACCCCTGAAGATTGCACCTGCTTCATGTAGTTGTCTTCTAGTGGCAAAGTGAAGTGCTGTAGATCTCATCCCAATCATTGCTATCTATTGAGTTCCTAGATTTAGCTTAGTCTTCCTAAACCCTTTCCCCTTTAATTTCAGTTCATTCTAGTTTAGTTCGTTTAAAGTAGAAGCATCACATAATTGCTATATCCGATGATGTTACAGCCACAACAAAGAAGCAAAAGAATGATCAAATGTAAGTCCCCTTGGATTACCAGCAAACATAAAAGCCAAACGAGACTATATCCACATTAAAGTCGCTAGTACGCAGTTGGAACCTTGGAGTCAATGTATGATCTTCCTGCAATCTTAGCATACATTTGATTTTGATCAAGAGAGGATAAGGTGACTGTTGAGAAACTTTATTCTGTGTTGGGCATGGTCACACAATGCACGTCAATAGGTAGCACTTCATAGACTCTCCATTGATCATGACATGCAAGATGTAGTGAGTGTTGAATTCATGGATTTTGCATACTCCAATGACTGTGGTCTTGATGCTCTTCAGGACAAATATATGGTCGATGCTCATAGTTAGTGGTACTTTCATGACAGAACATACATGCATCTATAACCTCTTGCAATCAAAATTTTATCACAAGCAAGTTTTATTAAAAAAGATCTTTTTTCCAAAATTTTAAGTTTTATTTATATTTAAATTTTATAATTTTGTAACTCTTAACTCTCTACTTTTGTCTTAATAGATTGCTTGTTCATTTGAATTTGAGATGAATTGGAGCACATACTCCATCCACTCAATAAAGTGCATCGGACTACGGTAAAGGCAGAGTACTTGGTGTTTGTGCGTTCAAACTTGTGGCTCCTTACACACAAGCAAAGTGGCTACAAAGAAGGGGAGACAAAGAAGTGAATTATCAAGCCAGAGAGTATAGACTTGGATACTTCCACTAACCACTTTACTGCACTTGATGTTGATGATGACTATGAGCCACCTAATGAGCTTGAAAGTGCTAGTGGTAGTGCCAGTGGCACTATTTGTGGTTCTTCTAATTTATCACAACTTAGATCATCTAATATGGATGATGATGATATTTTTGATGGCCCATATGATATTTGATTAATGATGGCTGATTGTAGACACTTAACATTTTTAACTTTAAAGTTTAATATATATCATGGCATTTGAGTTTGACTAATATTTGACTATTAATATGGTGGTCTATTTTGCTATGTTATTTGACTATTAATATGGTGGTGTATTTTGAACTTAATTACTACTGCAAATATGTATAAATTTTTTATTTTATGGATGCACCCATCTTCAAACCCAGCCTAATTTTTTTTTTACCATACCCACGAACTGAACCTTCAAACCCAAACCCAAACCCAAACTAGAATCGTTAACTCAGTTGGAGAATATAAATTCACTAATTTTATTGGTATCCTTTTACTGTACTATTAGTTTTCCGGAGACTACAAACTTACAGTTTCCAAAAGGAGACAAACTGTCTATGTAGCATTGCGTCAATTAGATTGAGACCATGTATTATTCCACCCTAGAGGTGGAGAGTATTGAAATCATGCCTAACCATAACAAATGCTGTCCATTCATCTTTGCTTCTAGAACACAAAGCCTTTCCTTGAGTTTCAGATTCTTTAAACATTAAAAAGGGCATGAGTATCCGTTTCAGAAACCTAAGTTGTTCCTGTGTTTCCATATGCTTAGACCAGCGTACCCACCAAAATCAATGAATTACATGGAATTGAATAATAGGTTTTGAGGTTATAGACTTATATAAACCTTGGCTATGAGTACTCACTAGTGTTTTACATGTTAACACATTGGAGGTACTGAATCATGTTTGATATAATGAACTCGTTACCTTGGATATTGACTTTGAAGGTTGTTTTGGTATAAAATAATCACTAGATCTGTATCCTACAGGTTCATGTCTGGATTTAGTTACCGTGGTAAGTAATTAAAACTTATGTTCGTTGGTTGGCATTTGTTTGTTACCTGTCTGCTTGAGCTTGCCATGCTGTGACAAACCCTACAACAAAATTTCCAAAACCATGCTAGAACTAAATTCCAAAACAACAGAGCTGGGCGGGAGGAAAGCATATGCATTAAACGACTTCATCTTAACTCAAAAGTTTGTATGATTTAATAATTTATTTTGTCCCATTTTATGTGTCAATGTGCCATTACATGTCATAGTGGGAATTAATGAGAGCAACAAATATGTTCGATAGACCTTGACTACCACATAACTCATCATCATTGATGACAATATCTTTGTAGAAGTGTGAAAAGTGAACTTAAGACAATCACCTTGTCCTAAATTTGTTGGTAAATGACTATTGAATTTTGCTATGGACAACAAGCCTCATAAAATGACAACAGTGAGGAATACACATCATATCATAGTTGAAAAACTTGGATTCGACCAAAAATCGTCAAGGCCCAAAAAAATACGACTTGGCAAAAAACTTGGCAACTTAAAAAATTGCTTAAATTACATTAGAAATGCATTTTTTTTGCAAAATTCAATGAGGAGATGCATGCAATGAGTCAATAAATGAGCAAATAAAAGAAACAAGCCAAGTCTAGTTATATTTGATTGATTTAAATGCAAATTGGGTACAAAATGGCATCCTCATGTTGAAAGCTGATGGCTGATAGTTTGAAACAAAATGAAAATAGCAAAATGTTTTTGTAAAACTAAAAGAAAATGCTACATCAAAACATTTTACATCTTCCTCTTCCCATCTCTAGTGAAAACTAGGGGAGTGGTAGAACTAGAGGGTCTAGTCCTAGGAATTTGTTGTGGCTCCTCTACCTCACCAAAACAAGGTTGAGTGCAGCACCCCTCGTGGGGGTCTGGGGGTGAGAGAGAGGTAGAGAGATAGGTCTAGATCTTGGGGAAGAGAGGAGAGAATGAGACATAGAGCGGTAGAGAGAGTGGATAGAGGAAGAGTGATAAGGAGAGAGATAGGTCTAGAATTCAGGACAGATAAAGTGAGTGAGATAGAGAGAGCGAGAGAATGTTGATAGGAGCCTACTGATTACTAAAATTTGACTATGAAAATTTATAAGATCTTCTAAAACCTAGAATTTGCATTATAACTCCTAAAATCTGAAACCAATCTCAAACATCCTACCAATATATACATGAAATACAACTTAAAGTATAAGTTCTTATACTTAAATGTTATATTTCACATATATATTCTGATAAAGAGAATGAGACTAACTTGAAGAAATTTTGTTTTTTAGATAATTCTTTTACACATATGTGCCTCTTTTTTTTATGCAATTGTTTTTTTTGCTAGACTCCCCTAGTTTTCTTTGCGAGTTTTTAGCTGAAAAATTAAAACTCGCAAAGCAAAAATACTCGCGCCAAGTACTCTATGAGTATTTCAACTATGCTTGATCATATAGTAGAATGCCCACTGACACTTACCTAGGATGGTTGTACAGAAAAACCTAACAAATAATATCACTTAATTACACTAGGGGCTCCTCATATTTGTGTTCATGTGAGTGTTACCAAAGCCAATAATGAAATGTTGTTCCTACCTTAGACTACTAAGCAATATCCAAGATGGTTACATAGAAAAACAATCAGATATATAATAAAACTTAAACACACTAGTGGGTTCCTTGCTTTGAGTTGGAAGGCACGCATAAACATGTGGGAGTTCTTGAACCCAATAATGAAAAGATATTCCTACCTTGGACTGCTGTGATGTCCTCACTCTAGACAGTTTCAGTGACTGATGGGTTAGCCTATTATTTTGGACTCTCGTAGGCTAACATTTTGGATAGAGGGTCTTAGTGGCAGTTCCACTTCTTCAATTTAGTCTCGGGTTCAGTTCCAGGGCCTTAGCAGTTAGTGTGTGGGCTTAGTTGAGGGACTTACTATTTATAGTAAGTCAATCTGGCAATTGTGCTAATTTTACTCAGAGCACCTGGAGACATGGGGGTTATTCAGTATTGACTCCAGCTTCAGACGGCACGTCAAAAGACTAAATAATGAAGGAGATATTAATATTCTAGTGGCTAAGTTATTTAATTAACTTATATGGTTATTATAAAGTCATAAAGTGACTTTATTAAATTAAAAGCCACTTAATATTATAAAGTGATTTTTATTAAATCACTTAAATGATTTTGGGTGCCCAAGTTGACTATTGAACTATGCAAAGTTAATTAATACATTTTAACGTATTTAAAATGCATTTGGGCGTACTTAGTGAAAATTGTGCCATTTGGGGATTATAAGGAAATTGAAAGCAATTCAAACTCTATTATTGATTATTTGACATTGCTTGATTTTGCTCTGTGGATTGTCTGAGACAAGGGTTTTAGAGGACCTTGTCTCAGAGGGTTTCTTCATGGATCTGTGATTCCAAGGCTGTGAAAGATCAGTTGAATTATTGCAAACTGAGAGGGCTTCATCTTGAAGTCTTAATGTGCTTCATCTGGGTTTCTTAATTTCAGTTATTTGCAGATTTTTACAGAAAGGAAAGAGCTTTCAGACTTAGACACCCCAATTAGCAGTAGTTAGCATCAAATAAGCAAGCCATACAAATCCCATTTGCTGGCCATACCAATCAGACTTGGCACGTGGGCTCCAAAAAGAGGACATTTTTCCTGGGAGGCTGGAACGCCTACCTAATTTGCATTCTGAGTGCACAGTTCCCAATGCCTAGCCTATTCGGGCTATTCCATCAACTTTCTGGCTCAGAGAAATCACATTCTAGATTTGTACACTCATTTTGGTTAGTTTCCCAAGTTTGGCTGGAAAACTCCAGAATTCTTCATTTAAAATAAGCTGAGGATGTACGGGTATGCTATTAGCAGTAGAATTAATTGTATCTGTTATCTTATTCATAATTTAGATGCAGTTGCTCTCAATTTTGTTTCTATTCAGTTTTATGTGCAACTCTTGCCTGGTACACTTGTTATTTTTTGCTTTAAAATTGTTCAAAAACCTTGAAAATCCAAAAACAAATCAGCAATAGTATTTCAGGAGAGTTAGAACCAGCAGGGTTCTTACAACTGCCAAGAAAAATCCAAGATTAGTTATAAGTCAAAATCTTATCTTGTAAGACTCATTTTAAGGGCACAGTACGATGCTAGAGTTTTTTGAGAATATAGATGCCGGTACATCATAGAAGACATGCTTTCAAAAGATAGTAAAATTACATTTTTAATTAGCATGGAAAGTTAACATGTCAAAAAAATATATTGATGCCGTTAGAATGAAATAAGTGTATTGATGACCATTCAAAAAATCTTTACTTCTACTAATATTTATATTTACAATAAATAACTAACCATGGAAGAGACTTAAAACCAAATTTAATTAAAATATTGTCAAGATCCAACCTTTTTCTCACAGCTCTGCTTTAAATTTTCAGCATGCTTGGTTACAATTTGCAAAAAGATCATGTGTTTAATGGTGCGTGCCAATAAGGAATCAATGCTGCACTGTGTTGTTGAAGAAACAAATGTTAGCACCAAACACTTTCAGGGACTAAAGTTTTCGACAAAAAGACTATGCAAGTAAAAACAATATCAGGTTACAACAGAGGAGGTTTATTTACCTTGATTCCATTTGGTATTATCTCCCGCAGTTCTTTAACTCGATCTTGAATCTGCTGTCTGTCCTTTGGTCTTGGCCTGCCACTTTCACCAGACCTAGCCCTTTTCCTATTGACTTTGACCATACTGGCAGATGTTTTTGCTTGTGAAATCAATGAATCATCACACCTTGAACTTTCACAATCATCAATCCCTGAGTTTTTATGTGTGATTGATGGGGACTCATTTGTTAAATTTTCTATGACAGTGTGATCCTGGTTCACAGGGTGAACGTTATCAATGTTACAAAAGTTATGTATGTTTCCTTTATCTAACATACACTGGGAAGGGCTGGCAACTATAAATTCTGTTTGTTTCAACCCATCTGCTTGCCCTACCAAGCATGTATCAGTTCTAACAGATGGGCTACACAGAACACCCATGGTACTTAATCCTGAGGATGTCATCTTACTGGATGCATTGTCATCTGTACCATGGTTTGCTCTTGAATATAAATTACCCACTACTGCATCTAAAAGATGTTCAGAGTTAGTTTCATATGAAAGACCTCCCTCCATATCTGTATCCATAGATGGACTGATACATTGTGTCACAACAGAGTGACAAGTTGAACCAGACGAAATTCCATATAATTGAGGAAGACAACGCAATTCTGGTAGTTTCCTTTCCAACAACAAGTTTTCATCCCTGGCATCTGTATCTGTTTTTGTTACTAAGGCTGATTCCAATGTTTGAAATGCCTTATCCATTTCAAAAGGTTTTGAAACTGCATTTGGCAGATAGTCTTGGTCTCTAATGACTGATTTTAAAAGCTTACAGTCACTGGGTACATCCTCACTGGAATCACAGTGACCATATCTAATGACAAAATGATTTTGAGAGAAAGATTCTAAATCTTCAAAACTTCCTTCTGCATAGTTCAGTGTTTCAACTAAACCGTCCTCAGAGAAGACAGCCTCATATTTCTGACTACTTTCTTCAAGCCAAGGCTGCTGTTCTATTTTACCTGGTTCAGAAGTTAAAAGACCACTGTCTAACAAGTCTGGTGATCCCACACTGAGATGACTCATGAAATTCTCCCCACAATCAAAAGCACAAGTTTGAATGCAGCCTGAATAAATTGTAGGATATCTGTAAACACATTCGACATTCACCTCCACCTTAGGCAAAGGACTTGTGTTTACCCCAGTTGACTTGTTTGTAAATGGAATCAGACTCAATGATGCTGAAGATTCAGACTGACTAGCAGCATACTGAAGTGCTGAAGCAGGTGGTAGCATATTTTTCTCATGTAAATTATTTATGCTAGAAGTCCTCACTGCAACCATTGCTTCTCCAAACAGTTCTTGACCAGCAATTTCAGATGGTTCCCTCTCAGTTTTTGATTCAACTTGATAAATATTAGAGTTCAAGGTAGATATTTCATGCAGAGCTGCTAACATGTTATTAGACTCATATTGCACTACAGTAGAAGTGCCAGGCATCTGCAAATGTTGCTCCATAATTCCAAGGTTGTTGTTTCTTATGCCCAAACCAGTGAGCGGTGCACATTGATTATCAGCTAAGGACTTATTTATTCCCAGCATTCCTTGAAAATGACTTATTGTTTCCATTGGTAAAATCCCTGTTTCTTCCATTTTAGTTCTGTTGACGTGTATTTTGTACACAATCATACACAGAATAAAATACCTAAAGGCATCTTATCCTCTCTTGAGAAAATAGTCTCTAACTGCTGAAGATTCGCGTAAAGGATCAGTTAGGTAGACTCCAAGGTTCTTTTAGTGGGGTCTCCACGTGTGGACAAGCTCCAGTGGTATGATGTGATTTGCTGGAATCACAAGGGGACTTACATTGAACTTCCGATCTGCTTTGCTGGACACAGGCTCTTACTAACTTAGATTAAAAAAAATAGAAAAAGGATAAGGGCGAAGAGAGGATCTAATCCTAATACTAAGAATGTAGGAGCAATGACTTGACCTTTTGATGAAACTCTAACTAGGTCTTGTTTTGACATCAATGGAACATCTACACAAGACTAGTGCAATCTTCTAAGGGGAGCTTTATGATGTTCAAGTTATCACCGCAGGCATAGATACCATCCAAGTTGATGCATATCAATGAAGAGGCAACAAATTGAAATTGAGCTTAGGCTGAATGATTCCAGTTGACTACGCAAGGCAAGTCTGCAATCAACAAACTGCTAGTAGTATGGATGTACGAATTCCACCATCAATCAATCACATTTCCTCCATTCATCTAATTATCTACCATCTAAGATTGAAGACTCAACAAGAAACCATGCAAATTGCAAGAAAAACGACATATTTCACCATTACTTCAATGAAAATGGAGTTTGTTTACAATCAATGGCAACAATTTCTTGCCTTGTCCTCCTATTCTACTCTCTAACTACTTTCAACTATTTACAAATCTCTCTAATTCTATCTAAAAATCTCTTTCACTCTAATTCTCCTTTTACAAATGAAATGTTTGGGCTTATATAGTGCCCACAATACAATTTGATGGCTTAGATCAATTCAAGATCAATGGCCAAGATTTTACAATGAAAACCCTAATTAGGGTTTGTTACAACCATTACATAACATTTAATGCTTGACCAATGATAAAATTGTATTGCTTGGACACATGTCCCTTCTAGAAAAATCGACCAATGGATAGCCGGGGTAGGTACATCGGAGTTTGTGCCACCTTCCATGAGTTAAGTACATTGAATCTGGACATGCTGAGATGGACTTCTCTGATTGGAGAAATGATGACTAGGACGCCACCTCATCTGACACTTGAAGCTTGCTAGATATTTAATTTGATGTCGTTGAGAGGCTATCTTTGATTAACTCTTGTTCTAACTCCTTTTGTCCTTGATGTGCAGGATGATGTACCTCGCCTTGGAACGCTGGATTGGAAGAGGTCGCCCATGTCTTGGCTTGATCGTCCTGGCGAAGACCGTCCTTGATCCGGCTTGATTTTCCTTGAAGAGACCTCCATTTGACGCCTACACAACATTTCAAAATTAGTAACATGATTTTGCAATACATAACATAAATTAGAGAGCAAATTTTAGGAAACTTAATGATAAGTCCTTTATTAATCATTTCCTAAAAACAACTGAGCTAAGGCAAAACAAAATTTCAAAATTCAAAATTAAGGCAATGACGATCAAAATTTGAAATTAAAACAAGAGATCTTGCCATACCTTACTTGAGAGCTTAACTCTAAAATGCAAAATAAAGGAATTCGCCTAGGCAAAATTTGAAATTCGATAGTCTTGATGTGATCTTCAAAAGAACGTTCCTCTTATCAACTTCGCCACCCTTCAAGCCTTGGACGTGATCTTTT
Source organism: Cryptomeria japonica (assembly GCF_030272615.1). Classification (NCBI taxonomy): domain Eukaryota; kingdom Viridiplantae; phylum Streptophyta; class Pinopsida; order Cupressales; family Cupressaceae; genus Cryptomeria; species Cryptomeria japonica. The sequence goes on from NC_081412.1 coordinate 86,835,460, forward strand.
CTTCAAGTTAGCAATTTCGCCATCTTTGATATGTCTTTGACGTCCTAGGCAACTTCGCTCAAATAGAAACTTCAAGTTCGCCTCTCCTTTGGATAGTTACTAGTGCCTTCTAGCTTGAAATGAAATTCGTTCCTCCTTTGCCTTCTCCAAGTCGCATATGAGAGATGATAAATGATGATGTGAAAATGAAATAAACTACCCCTCCCTTTATAGCGCTCACACCTCTCACCACCATTTAGGCCGACTTTGTAAAAATAAAGCAATTTAAATGATTTTTAAATGAATAACAAGGGCCGACCTCCATAAAACAAATAAATACCAAGCGCTCCATTTAATTTTTTAATGAATTAATAATCAATTATTAAATGCCTTCATTTTTAATTAATAAATTCGATTTTCTTACAAGGCAAAAATAATCAATTAATACCAAGCGCTAAATTTAAATGCCATTAATTAAATATCGATTTTCCTAGCATTTAAATAAATTCAAAAATGCGTTTGAGCGCCAAAATTTTTAAAAAACATGGAAAATATGTACCTCATCGCCCTGGTCCCTGACTAAGGGACAGGAGCGATCCATCACTTGGTCTTGATTTTTTGCACTTTTGACGTTCAAAGCCTTTAACCTCACGTTGGAATTGGCATTTTCGCTAGGATTTTCAAACTTGAGTGACTTGTCTTGCAAATAAATGTCCCTTAGATGTGATATCGCCCTGGTCCCTTGAAGAGGGACAGGAGCGATCCTGAAGCTCTAGCCAAAACGTGTCATCTTTCATCCTTGGTTCCTCGTTCATTGCCTCTTAAAGGACGTCCTTGACCTTAGCTATCCTTGCATTGTCTTGATTTTGTCGGAACATGAGTGTTTTAGTAAAAATCGCCTTGGTCCTTGTCCAAAGGACAGGAGCGATATGAGTCCTTTAACTTAATTGATAACACTTTTACGTTCAAAACTCTTGCATATCATCTTCAAAAGACACCTTGTACCTTTTACCCCTTTGCAAAACCTTGACTTAACGTGATTTTTGAAGGAATTAGCAACTATAATCAATATCGCTCTGGTCCCTTCCTGAGGGACAGGAGCGAACTTCAAGTCTTTGGGTTCATGCTTGCGTTCTCCAACTTGCAATCACCATCATCGTGCAAAATAAAGTTCCTTGATCCTTCGTGATCACTTGATGCTTGATAAACTTTCAAATTTTAAGCCTTCATAAGAATTTCGCTCTGGTCCCTTGGAGAGGGACAGGAGCGATTTTAGCTCTATGGGCCTTATTTCACTTTGTCACCTTCAAAACTTATATTCAACGGGTTCGTAATGTGCTCTTCTATTCATCCATGCCTTGAGATCGGTTCAAACTGTGCAAGAAAGTCATCCACAACAAAAATCGCTCTGGTCCCTTCCTGAGGGACAGGAGCGAACTTAAGCATTTTGGTCCTTTGTTGACGTTTGATAATCTTCAATTTGTCTTCAACGGGTTCGATTGACCTCCTTTCTTGCCTTCGAACATAAAATTTGCTTGATCTTTGCCTAGATCGTACCTTATGAAGAATTTCGCTCTGGTCCTTCAGTGAGGGACAGGAGCGAATTTGACCCTCTAGGCAAAACTTCATCATCTCATTGTTTTTGATCAAGTCTGGATGCTCTATCATGCTCATTTCGTCCTTCACCATGCCTTTGATGTCTCGATTCGTCCAAACAAGGTCAGGAATGGCTCAACTAAGCATTTTCGCTCTGGTCCCTTGGTGAGGGACACGAGCGAAATTTGACTTGTCGCACTCTCGATCAGGACAATTTTAATGGAATATAACATTTAAATATAAGTGACATTTCCTTCTATGTTTCTTCTTTCTTATACTTTAAGTTATATTCCATATATACTTTCAGGATGTTTGAGAGTGGTTTCAGACCTCCAGGAGTTATATTGCAAAATCTAGTTTTTGGAGGTTTTTTCAGTTTCCAGACTTAGTCAAATTCAGGATCAGGGCATTCCAGACTTAGCCAAATTTCAGGATCAGGACCTCACTCAAGCCGGACTTGCTACCCTGTTGATCTCCCCGACAGCACTTCAAGTTATATTCATTTGATAAAATGTACCTCTTTGGACCTTCTCACATCGTCAAGACGTTAAAATCTTGCAAGGACAAAGCAAAATTGGATTTGTAGCTCCGGTCCTTCACTGAGGGACAGGAGCGATTTTGCTCCTACAGGCCAAAATATCATGATTTTACACATTTTATCACTTCACAAGGCGAAAACAAATCATTTGAAATGCCTAGGATCAAAAATCAAAAAAGTCAAAATTTGGTCAAAATTACTCAATTGGACAAAATTCATGTTTCATCATCAACACTTAGACGAATTTAGACTCTGCGTCAACATTCCAATTGAAAATTAGACCATTCTGGCGAATTCATTTCATTCAAAATTTGCATTCTAGAAAAGGAAACTCAAAAGCTCTCAAAAGCGACTGGATTCTGGTCCGAAAAGACGGTAATTAAAACCCTAAGGCTTGACCCTAAATCCAGACAACTAACAAACTAACAAAACCCTAAAAAAAAGCAAAGCGAAAACGAACAAAACGAGCAAAAAACATGGGTCCCCATTTGCAATGGGGCGATGTGTGAAAACGTCACAACATCTAGCGCCACCTTGAATAAATGTTGAAAAACATTTCAGAGATAAAGACTCAATCGACACCTAGAACCTCTGGAAAATTCAACCTAGCTCATCAAGAGATTAGAAAATGTACTCAAAGTAGAAGGAGAATCCTTAACCATATCTAGACACTTAGTCTTTGATTACCCAGGTGTGTGCAAGTGTATTCATTCCTCTCGACAAGACAACTATGACTTTCAGGTTCCCCTGTGATAGGCTACGTAGTATATCTGAACTTCAAAAGCATCCTGGATAGAGCCTCGCTGCCAGTCAGACGTCCATAGTCCCGACGAGGTTATCGCCGCAAGCTCACGAACATTGCTCCATTGCCAGCCAGGCGTCTATAGCCCCGATGGAGTTACTCGCATATTCCCTTTAGCCAATTTTGATATTTCGTTTCATTTCACTTTTCTCTTCATTTTTTTCTTTCATTTTCTCTTTTTTTTTTCTCTTTTTTCTCATTTTTTCCTTTTGATATTGCTTTTTCTCTTCGTCAATTCCTTTGGCTTGTAAGCAGTGAAGCTTACTGGGGTTTGAGGATTGCGGTGGCGCTGAAGCCAGATTTTAGATTTTTCACCAATCACAGCTTTGCCTAAAAACCATAATGACTCGGAGTCTATTAATGTGTGAAGATATAGTAATCAACAGATGTCGGCATCAAGACACAGAAAATGATTCCCTTCCAAGTCAAATACAGGTCCTGATCAGATGATAAAGCTGAAGAGGAACAACCTCGGATTCCGAGCACTTCATGAATAGATATCTAAGAAATGAGTCTAACATAAGATCCAGGATATTGCCAGCGTGCGGGCAACAACACAAACGCCCTTCTCACAAGATGGAGGCTCCCACTCAAGACACCTAAACTAAAGCAAACCGACCGACAAACCGACCCAAAGCAAACTAAACTAAAACGCACACCAAAAGAAAACAACTAAACTACCTGAGCCACACTAGATCATGAGTCAAATGACTCAAGGCAAATTAAGAACAAGGCTCAAAAGACCTCTAATCTAAAAACACAAAAAGAAAACCTACTCTAAACCTATATACAAGAGTCCTAGACTCGACACGACTCAAAGAAGCAAAATATGTACATGACTTTACATGATTTCTCAGGTTGTGCAACAGGAGCATGGCAAACGTGATGGTTCTCAATCGGGCAAATTCATCCTTAAATACAAAAAGGCAAACTCTCACCATGCACATCTCATACTCAAGCAAGTTTTCACTCAAAATGATCAACTGAGGTAATTCGTTAGGACCATGATCAATCCAGATGCAAGTTGTTTTCCCAAAATCCCCATAATCAAAATCATAATAACTTTCAAGGCTAGGACTAAGGAAAGAGACAACCTGGCGTATTTCAGGCTCAGACGACATTGTATTGTCGGAAGCGAGGTCACCAACTGCTTCAGGAGGTCGCCATTGATGACGAATCATTCCACGAGTATCCACAACATATTGATCTTGATTAGGAAATTCCTCTTGAAACAAGCTCAGCGCCCCTTCGAATAGCTCAAGATTCTCTGTTTTCACTGAGATATCTTGCATAAACCAGGCATCTTCATGAAATATTGTTAGCATATCTTCAAAAATGAGAGTCTCCTTGATAGATTGAGCTTCAAACATCTCCTCTAGTGGATCAAAGATAATCTCAGGTGACCTTTCTTCTTCAAGTATAGTCTCGGGAGGTCGAAGTTGATGATGGATCATATCACTCCCAGTAACTTGCTTATCTAGAAAAAATTTTGGCAGTGATTCCATTTGTGTTTCCTCTGCAAAATCTTTCAATGCTTCCTCAAATAGCATAATGGTGATAAAATCTTCAAGCGCCCCTTTGAATTGTTCTTCATACCTGGGCTCACTTATGATAATTTGTAGCTCTTCACTCAATATCTCAACTTGATTGTCTTCTTCAATGAGGCCATTCGAAAACTCTTGCAATTCAATTTCAAGGATCTCCTTTTGTAGCATAAGTGAGAATTCTTCAAGGAATGAGTCGTCCTTTCCTTTAGTTGCTTGTTCAACTCCTGGATCTTCCTTTATTATTGCTTGAATATTCTCAACTGATTCTTCAACTTTTGTTTCATAGTATTCCTTTTCAGGTGCAAGGCATGGCAGGCTATCCATTGTAATACATTGATCATCAGGTGCATTGGTATTGTCAACGTACACTTGATCCTTCTCACATTCAGATGTTGGAGCAATGTCCTGTTCATAGGTTCTCCTAAATTCGGCTGCGAGATGTGCACCCCAAGATCCATTCATGATACATTCTTCCTCGGACAAAGTTGGCATTCCAAACTGGTTTATGACTTGATTGATAGCCATTTCACATACTAAGCAAGTAAATTCCGAGTGAGGTGAGTTGTGAATTCTACACCACAATGGTAGCAATATGTTTTCCAGACGCATTTCACCATCCAAAACGAGTTGACTCTCGATCATCCACATGAAGCTTAGAAGAGGATCTTTAGTCTCTGGGACACTGAAGTTGCCTTCTTCCGTTTCTGGCCTTGGGACATCCCAAAAGAAGATTTTTCCCTGTGCTGCCGATTCCATCCTTGATAAGTACTTCAAGCAATGCATTTCATCATGTTCCTCTGTCTCGTGAACTCGACACTGCCCTGGTCTTGCAAACTCGGACAATCTACGTGGATAAAGTTGTGTATCTAACCTCCACCAAAGTTCAGGAAAATCAACTTGTTGCTCCTCGTGAAACTGTTGTCGCTCCATTGAGAAATCCTTCTTTTTGATTTTTTGATTTTTTGATTTTTTTGGATTTTCTATTTTTCACTTTTTTTGGATTTTCTATTTTTCGCTTTTTTTTTGGATTTTCTGGAATAAGAGAGATCTTGAATATCTCGGATTCAACTTGAACGTTCAACTGGTTCCAGCTTGATTCCTTCTTGCGTAAGTCCAACTAACGATCCAGCAGTCACCTTCCTTCGAGTGTTTGAGAAAAAGCTTTCCACTGATCTTCCTTGGATTCAAGAGTTCGTGTTCACTGTCAAGCACTCCTAATTCAATCTGTCGAGCGTGGAGGAGGGTAAAAAGTTCTTGACAAGATCGGACTTTCAAATGCTCAGCCCTCCTTCTAGCGCCAATTCTGTTGACGTGTATTTTGTACACAATCATACACAGAATAAAATACCTAAAGGCATCTTATCCTCTCTTGAGAAAATAGTCTCTAACTGCTGAAGATTCGCGTAAAGGATCAGTTAGGTAGACTCCAAGGTTCTTTTAGTGGGGTCTCCACGTGTGGACAAGCTCCAGTGGTATGATGTGATTTGCTGGAATCACAAGGGGACTTACATTGAACTTCCGATCTGCTTTGCTGGACACAGGCTCTTACTAACTTAGATTAAAAAAAATAGAAAAAGGATAAGGGCGAAGAGAGGATCTAATCCTAATACTAAGAATGTAGGAGCAATGACTTGACCTTTTGATGAAACTCTAACTAGGTCTTGTTTTGACATCAATGGAACATCTACACAAGACTAGTGCAATCTTCTAAGGGGAGCTTTATGATGTTCAAGTTATCACCGCAGGCATAGATACCATCCAAGTTGATGCATATCAATGAAGAGGCAACAAATTGAAATTGAGCTTAGGCTGAATGATTCCAGTTGACTACGCAAGGCAAGTCTGCAATCAACAAACTGCTAGTAGTATGGATGTACGAATTCCACCATCAATCAATCACATTTCCTCCATTCATCTAATTATCTACCATCTAAGATTGAAGACTCAACAAGAAACCATGCAAATTGCAAGAAAAACGACATATTTCACCATTACTTCAATGAAAATGGAGTTTGTTTACAATCAATGGCAACAATTTCTTGCCTTGTCCTCCTATTCTACTCTCTAACTACTTTCAACTATTTACAAATCTCTCTAATTCTATCTAAAAATCTCTTTCACTCTAATTCTCCTTTTACAAATGAAATGTTTGGGCTTATATAGTGCCCACAATACAATTTGATGGCTTAGATCAATTCAAGATCAATGGCCAAGATTTTACAATGAAAACCCTAATTAGGGTTTGTTACAACCATTACATAACATTTAATGCTTGACCAATGATAAAATTGTATTGCTTGGACACATGTCCCTTCTAGAAAAATCGACCAATGGATAGCCGGGGTAGGTACATCGGAGTTTGTGCCACCTTCCATGAGTTAAGTACATTGAATCTGGACATGCTGAGATGGACTTCTCTGATTGGAGAAATGATGACTAGGACGCCACCTCATCTGACACTTGAAGCTTGCTAGATATTTAATTTGATGTCGTTGAGAGGCTATCTTTGATTAACTCTTGTTCTAACTCCTTTTGTCCTTGATGTGCAGGATGATGTACCTCGCCTTGGAACGCTGGATTGGAAGAGGTCGCCCATGTCTTGGCTTGATCGTCCTGGCGAAGACCGTCCTTGATCCGGCTTGATTTTCCTTGAAGAGACCTCCATTTGACGCCTACACAACATTTCAAAATTAGTAACATGATTTTGCAATACATAACATAAATTAGAGAGCAAATTTTAGGAAACTTAATGATAAGTCCTTTATTAATCATTTCCTAAAAACAACTGAGCTAAGGCAAAACAAAATTTCAAAATTCAAAATTAAGGCAATGACGATCAAAATTTGAAATTAAAACAAGAGATCTTGCCATACCTTACTTGAGAGCTTAACTCTAAAATGCAAAATAAAGGAATTCGCCTAGGCAAAATTTGAAATTCGATAGTCTTGATGTGATCTTCAAAAGAACGTTCCTCTTATCAACTTCGCCACCCTTCAAGCCTTGGACGTGATCTTTTCTTCAAGTTAGCAATTTCGCCATCTTTGATATGTCTTTGACGTCCTAGGCAACTTCGCTCAAATAGAAACTTCAAGTTCGCCTCTCCTTTGGATAGTTACTAGTGCCTTCTAGCTTGAAATGAAATTCGTTCCTCCTTTGCCTTCTCCAAGTCGCATATGAGAGATGATAAATGATGATGTGAAAATGAAATAAACTACCCCTCCCTTTATAGCGCTCACACCTCTCACCACCATTTAGGCCGACTTTGTAAAAATAAAGCAATTTAAATGATTTTTAAATGAATAACAAGGGCCGACCTCCATAAAACAAATAAATACCAAGCGCTCCATTTAATTTTTTAATGAATTAATAATCAATTATTAAATGCCTTCATTTTTAATTAATAAATTCGATTTTCTTACAAGGCAAAAATAATCAATTAATACCAAGCGCTAAATTTAAATGCCATTAATTAAATATCGATTTTCCTAGCATTTAAATAAATTCAAAAATGCGTTTGAGCGCCAAAATTTTTAAAAAACATGGAAAATATGTACCTCATCGCCCTGGTCCCTGACTAAGGGACAGGAGCGATCCATCACTTGGTCTTGATTTTTTGCACTTTTGACGTTCAAAGCCTTTAACCTCACGTTGGAATTGGCATTTTCGCTAGGATTTTCAAACTTGAGTGACTTGTCTTGCAAATAAATGTCCCTTAGATGTGATATCGCCCTGGTCCCTTGAAGAGGGACAGGAGCGATCCTGAAGCTCTAGCCAAAACGTGTCATCTTTCATCCTTGGTTCCTCGTTCATTGCCTCTTAAAGGACGTCCTTGACCTTAGCTATCCTTGCATTGTCTTGATTTTGTCGGAACATGAGTGTTTTAGTAAAAATCGCCTTGGTCCTTGTCCAAAGGACAGGAGCGATATGAGTCCTTTAACTTAATTGATAACACTTTTACGTTCAAAACTCTTGCATATCATCTTCAAAAGACACCTTGTACCTTTTACCCCTTTGCAAAACCTTGACTTAACGTGATTTTTGAAGGAATTAGCAACTATAATCAATATCGCTCTGGTCCCTTCCTGAGGGACAGGAGCGAACTTCAAGTCTTTGGGTTCATGCTTGCGTTCTCCAACTTGCAATCACCATCATCGTGCAAAATAAAGTTCCTTGATCCTTCGTGATCACTTGATGCTTGATAAACTTTCAAATTTTAAGCCTTCATAAGAATTTCGCTCTGGTCCCTTGGAGAGGGACAGGAGCGATTTTAGCTCTATGGGCCTTATTTCACTTTGTCACCTTCAAAACTTATATTCAACGGGTTCGTAATGTGCTCTTCTATTCATCCATGCCTTGAGATCGGTTCAAACTGTGCAAGAAAGTCATCCACAACAAAAATCGCTCTGGTCCCTTCCTGAGGGACAGGAGCGAACTTAAGCATTTTGGTCCTTTGTTGACGTTTGATAATCTTCAATTTGTCTTCAACGGGTTCGATTGACCTCCTTTCTTGCCTTCGAACATAAAATTTGCTTGATCTTTGCCTAGATCGTACCTTATGAAGAATTTCGCTCTGGTCCTTCAGTGAGGGACAGGAGCGAATTTGACCCTCTAGGCAAAACTTCATCATCTCATTGTTTTTGATCAAGTCTGGATGCTCTATCATGCTCATTTCGTCCTTCACCATGCCTTTGATGTCTCGATTCGTCCAAACAAGGTCAGGAATGGCTCAACTAAGCATTTTCGCTCTGGTCCCTTGGTGAGGGACACGAGCGAAATTTGACTTGTCGCACTCTCGATCAGGACAATTTTAATGGAATATAACATTTAAATATAAGTGACATTTCCTTCTATGTTTCTTCTTTCTTATACTTTAAGTTATATTCCATATATACTTTCAGGATGTTTGAGAGTGGTTTCAGACCTCCAGGAGTTATATTGCAAAATCTAGTTTTTGGAGGTTTTTTCAGTTTCCAGACTTAGTCAAATTCAGGATCAGGGCATTCCAGACTTAGCCAAATTTCAGGATCAGGACCTCACTCAAGCCGGACTTGCTACCCTGTTGATCTCCCCGACAGCACTTCAAGTTATATTCATTTGATAAAATGTACCTCTTTGGACCTTCTCACATCGTCAAGACGTTAAAATCTTGCAAGGACAAAGCAAAATTGGATTTGTAGCTCCGGTCCTTCACTGAGGGACAGGAGCGATTTTGCTCCTACAGGCCAAAATATCATGATTTTACACATTTTATCACTTCACAAGGCGAAAACAAATCATTTGAAATGCCTAGGATCAAAAATCAAAAAAGTCAAAATTTGGTCAAAATTACTCAATTGGACAAAATTCATGTTTCATCATCAACACTTAGACGAATTTAGACTCTGCGTCAACATTCCAATTGAAAATTAGACCATTCTGGCGAATTCATTTCATTCAAAATTTGCATTCTAGAAAAGGAAACTCAAAAGCTCTCAAAAGCGACTGGATTCTGGTCCGAAAAGACGGTAATTAAAACCCTAAGGCTTGACCCTAAATCCAGACAACTAACAAACTAACAAAACCCTAAAAAAAAGCAAAGCGAAAACGAACAAAACGAGCAAAAAACATGGGTCCCCATTTGCAATGGGGCGATGTGTGAAAACGTCACAACAAGTTCCCATCTCAATGGTAACAGAACAACTAAAGCTGTTTATATTCTCATGCTTTTGCTGCAATTCAGAGTGTTGATTTGATATTTCTATTGAAGGACTGGATATGTTTTGGGAAGACACTAAACAAGGTTTAGCCTGAATCTTCTTATCCAATTCACTTATACTACAATGATCACCAAATCCATCAAGAACGTTGGGATCTTGAGTTTTCAAATTAGGTTTATTAAGATGATCTTGAAAATAATTTGAAGCACTTATCGGCATCTGGTAGGGATTACCATCTGTTGTTGGTTTTGTTGAAAATGATGGAAAAACAGAGCCTTGAATCTTCCTGTTTAAAGGTTCTTGTAAATAGTCAGGCTGAAATGCTCCTGGAATATTTTGAAGATTACCAAAGACATTTCGTATGTGGCTTATGAATTCCACATCCTCCATAATCTGCACACCAGCAACATCTACCAATTCAGTTTAAGAAACCAAAAAATTATCCTCAAGAGACAAACAAATTATCATTAGGGCTTAAAATTACTGAAAATATTCAAAAAGAAAGGGAGTAGGTAACTGAAATTAGAGCACTGACACCTGGCTTTGAACTGGAAACAATGATATTTTGGTCACAAGATGCTACAAATAATCAACTACTGTAACAGAATATAGAAATGGTTTCAAAACTACTATAGAAACACAATCTAGAGAAAGAGAGCTCAAGTACAACTATTTATATTGACACACCATTAAAGACTATTAACTACAATCCTAAACAATATCTGAAGCGATATTTAAAATCAATGCAGTACTTTTTCAGTGTTCTAGACAATAGATTAATACAGTCATATGTATAAGACAAGTTAGAATATTTTATTATGCTAATTTACTTCAGTAAATCCATTGTAACAGTATTCTACATCTTAGGGTTATCTTCAATCCAAATTAATTGCCCTGATACAAATCCTTCCTATCCCTACTTTCCTCCATTCTTTAGCCTTTATGAGTTTATACCATAAGATCGAAAGAACTAAAATCCTACTAACAATAACCAATCTCTCTAGACATCATCTAATCATGAAAACCAATCATCTTACAATAACAATATATAGCGTAATCAATTACTTGACAAAAACCAACCTCATTGCCAAAATGATCATTTAAATTAACCTTCAAGTTCATTGAAACAATTGTAGTTCCAAAGTGTTGGGAAGTAAACTGATCACAGCAGCAGTTGTGGTTATTTCCTTGACTTGCCTAAGAGGCAATGACATGAGCTTACAACAGTGGGGGAAAACACCATGAGATAGGTGATTTTCCTGAGTCTAAAGAGGGACAGCTCCCTAGTATGATAGAGGTTATTGGGTTTTTTGCGAACTTTTAATTCAAAAGTACAAAAAGGAAACAAAATAGAAAAAGGCATGGCAAGAGAAAGAGAATGAAAAAGGTTAAAAGAAAATGTATGCAGAACTAAATGTAACGGCAAAGTTGAATTCTTACATACACCATTAACATGTGAATAAAGATTTGATCTGTTTGCAATAACACAAAAATATAAGGAAACAATGAAATGAATTCATGCTAAACTTAAGAATAACATGAATTCCCATAAAGAACAAGAAAGACACAAAGTTCTGCAAATATCCTTCTTATTTCTTCAAAAAGAAAGCACAAAGTCTTCTCTACCTATTCCCTCTACAAAGTTGTGTAAAATAACAAAAAGAATCCTAAAATCACCAAGCAGTCCCCCTACCAAGACGAATAATGGCTTTTCAATTAATATATTTGCAAAATATAAAGTAGCCTTAAAATTAAGTAGCTTTTGATTTTTATAATTTGTCCCAGCCTTTTTCTAAAAGTGAATGTTTATAAATAGGACTTTAATAACATAATAAAGTATTTAAAAAATACTTTATTAAACTTGATATACTTAAATTGTATCATTTGTTGTATTCTGAAGAAGTTGATTCCTTTGCAGCTGGTCAATCTGAATATTCATTGGCCTTATTCTCCACAGCTCTATCTCAAGTCATTATACAGCCACATGGTCTTGCAACTCTGATATTCCATGAGATTACATTTCTCTGAGGTATTTTGTTGAACAATTTATATGTCAACACAATAGTAAAATCCCTGCGATCAATTTCTACCCAGATGAATGTCTTTCAAATTTGTTTTCTTAGATGATGTAAATGGGAGTATTCTCAATTGCAATGATGCTACTTTCAACTTGATCTTCTTCTCTTTCTAGATATACCTTAGTTTGTAATCAATTCATGTATGCTCATTTACTTCTTTGTTTACCTTCAACACTTTGTATTCTTGTCTATTAACCAAATTCTGTGACATCCCTTCTTTGAACAGAAAGCCACTAACATCCTCTGAATTTTGTACCTCCAGTTCAACTTGTTTAACACAACTATAGCCTTCGACAGTATTGCATGGTATCTCATCACTATGATCCCATTCCAAACACCATATTTCTTTGAGGCATTTTGTCAAACAGTGTCCTTTATATGCTTCCACACTATGTATTCACGTTTATAACAGCATTTAATTACTACGACATTAGACAAAAATCAGCCATTTTGGATGATGCTGTGATGGATGTATATACCCTGCTTTAATGATGCGAAAAGTGTTCTAGAACTTGTATTTACCCCAGTTGATTAAAAATGCTTAAACTTCTCGTATCCCTTTCAATAAATCGATTTTGGGCATGTCTTTCCACAACTTCATTTTTGTCAGATAGTTTACAGGCCTTGCCTACACTTTCATATTTTTCATGCATATGGTTAACAGTTTATGTGCCTTGAATATGCTTATAAAATTTGCACACGTCTACCATGGCAGTCACAACCACAACATAAAATGATGAAATTCCTCTGTCCTTTATGCTTTGGCAGATGCCCATGTGATGTTTCAAGGTTGCCATTTGGCATAGCCTGGGAGCATGTTAAATGTTTTGGAACTTGGATTTACACCTACCAATTGCAAGTGCTCAAAAATTTCTCTAGTCATTTCAACAAACTCATTTTGCAAACACCTTCCAATCACTGTGGCCCCTTAAGACAGTATTTCCTTAAGGCAATTTTTCAAACAGTTCATGCACCTTGACTATGCCTCCACATTTTGCATATATATCTACCATGGCAGTTGGAATTACAACATTTGATAAATTCCTTTATCCTTTATGGCGATGGATGTCTATACTCTATTCCAAAGGCTTGTATTTTAGCACAAGGTGGGAGGAAAGGTGCTGGTATATGTGACCTGGCAATTGAGAATGGAGAGTTTGTACCACCATGTTCATTTCTATCACTCTATCAAGTAGTTCATGGAATTTGATGTCATGCCATATTTCTCTCAACTAGCCTGAAATGATTCTGTCATTAATAGAGTTGCCTGACAGTCCAGTAAAGGAAGGCACATCTATCTGTTAAGCTGCAATTCTCCTTGGCATGTTGGACAAAAATCTCCACTGGGAATACTAGTTTCTTTTTTAGCAGAGATACAAGTACTGTTTACAGCAGAGACATTCTTTGACACAAAGTTGAAGACAATGTATTCTTCGTCATCTTCATCCCCATTTATTGATTTTGAGCATGCATTTGTGACATACATGGTGGGCTTTTGGTGAGCACATGTAGGTAGAATCCCAATGGCCTTTTACTGCCAGAGTTTTCAAGTCCCAATGCACATTTACTAGCCTTTCCATATTCGCTTGTCTTTCCTTGATTTTTTCCAGCTGTGTCTTATGCTTACACAGGCTTGTATCATACTTGTTGGGATTTTTGAATGTATGTGCATGCTAAAATGTTGAGCAGGTTTTCAACCACATTTGCACATAGAAACTGTCATTTTTATGGCACTGGATTTTTTGGGAAGGGAGAGCAGTTTGGAAAGCTTCCATAAAAGTCTGGTTCCTGCTCATGTACTACTCAAAGCTTTTAGGCTTTACATGTATTATTGCAAAAAAATGCAAAACTGCATTGAAACTCTGCATCCTCACCATTTTACACTTTGTCATCTGACTTTTCAATCAAAAATGGACAACAGAAAACTACCACAGACGCATTGCCAAGATTTCAGGAATCATGAGAAAATTAGAAGCTTTAAAATAATACCAAATTGCACTACAACCCCACATACCTGCACTTTCTATGTTGTCAGGTTTTTGGGGTCTTTATGCAATATTTAAAAAAATTCTAAATATGCACAAAAACTCCTGATTTCCACCCACGTATGTATACACATGATCTTCTCAACCGTGTGAACAATAAAACCTACCTACGCACCGCTGCTGATATTTTTAGAAATGTCAATTCAATTTGGAAGTTCATAATCTACTTCTAAACTCAGCATGAACACAATTGTAATTTGCAAATTAAAATCTATGTTGTTTGCAAATTTTATCGGGTTTTGTTCTTTTCTGGTAGAAACATCCATATCAGATGACCCCATTTCCTATAGATAGATATCTTCCACCATCAGTTTTGACAGACAAACTGGCATTTGTAAACCAATTTGAAATTTGACTTCTTCAAAGATTGTTTTATCTAGCCAACATATGCTTTTTTGTGTCCATAGAGTACAAGCATGGGAAATGCTCAAGTAATGATGCACAAAGCATGGACATCAAACGCTCTGGAAATCCTTAGTATGGCTGCCAATCACATTCTCAAACTTTTGGCACCAACTTACAAAATTGCGAACTGCATATTGCAAAACTGCAAAACTAGTTTGAAGTTCTGCATTCAAGCCAACAATGACTTAGTGGTGAAGTCTAGATCAGGGTGTCTAATTAAAGACAACCTAACCTAGCAGCCTACTTAAAATAACACACTTGCCAGCCGGAACAACAATTAAATTAATTTGCATTAACATAGAAAAATCAGCTTTCAATGGCTTACAAACATGTTGAGAACGAAAACCCTAGCTATAACAAATTGAGAAATGACATAAATCTATTCTGTGCATGGAGGGTGAACTAGCTTTTCTTCTACTGTTGGTTATTCACCTTCTTCCCCTATTTTCCTAATCATATCTCAATGGCCTCTATTCAAAATTTTATCAGCCTCTCTTTTCCCTTGTGGCCTCTAAGGAAGTTTGTGTCTTTTGTGTGTGTTTACTCCTTGCTGCTCATAAACTAGGGCACATTTTTGCCAATAACAGTGTGAATTCATCTCTTTTGTTTACATTTTGTTTTGCAGAGGTTTTTGGGTTAATGTATCTACCCTAATTACCAAATGTCAACCTGTGCACAATATGGCTGCTAAAAATAACGGCTGAGTTCTTGCTAGGATATTTTTCTCCAAGAAATATTGTTGTTTGAAAATCTTCATCTACTCTGTTTGACCCAGTTGAAATCATGCTACAGTTTTAATGATGGACAGATGTTCAACAAAATGTTTGAAGAATGAATACAGCTAACCAAAACTGTACCATACAACCCATATGACAACTGGAGGTATTAAAGAAGTCAAGTTGGACAAGGATAAAGCCGAGTGTCTGTCGAGATCCACGTCATCAAGATTGCCTTTGCCAACTGTCTTCACTTGTGCTGCAGAATTTGACTTAGTTGTTACAGAAATTTTAGTTATAGTGCAATCCAATTGAGTTCATGATGCTATTGAATTTACTCACGAACTTCTTGTTGAAGATGTTGCTACAAAAATGAATTGCAAGTTGTTGCTAAAGTGAATCCATGTTGCTGATGAAGACAATAGCATTGGTTGCATAAGTAACTTGTAAGTTACTACAAAAGTTGAAAACTTATTCACTGATGTTAAAAGTTAGAGCCTGCAAAAGATGCACTACATATTTCTACTACTAACAAAGTTAACTGGAACATCCCTTGATTTTCCAATTTGCCCAAATGTACCATTTCACCAAACACACACACACTAAAACCAAAATTTAATCTCAACCTACTTATTTTGTTTTTGGATGATGCAAGATTGCTCATGAATCCAGATAGTCCTACATCACTTAAACATTTTTCATTGACCAAAATTTCCCTAAATTGCCTACCACAGAGACTATTTGACATTTAGTCTTTTTGTTTCAAGGTGCCAAAAACCCCAAAATTCAACTCAATAACATTTATTCAAAAAGATTTTTTTATAAACCATTCAAAGTACTTGCATAACCTTCAAGAAGATTGTTTGACTAATGCAATTAAACATGGAGGACTCAATTTTAAAGTTGGCATGATTAAAATTTGAGGATAGGTAATTTCCCCTTCTTCAACCTAGGCATTTGGGGACTATTATTAGCCTATTCTATTCCCATAGGCTAATTCCAAGAATTAAAAGCCCAGATTTGGAAATCAAAAGACCATTCAGATGCTCAATTAATTGCTTGGAAGATTTACATTACAAGTTGCCTATTGCAGACAAGGTGAAATGTATGCTGGTACAACCAGTTAATTGCCCATTTTGTCAAAGGCAAGAAAATATAAGGCATATCTTTTGGGGTTGTTAGTTTGTTAAAAAACAATGAAATATGGTTTTCAATGATTTGCCAGCTATTTTGCAAACAAATTAAATTGGAAAGAAGCCCTTCTTGGTGTGAGGTTGCATTCTAATATTATTGCTGATGCAGTTAGGCATGTTATCTTGTTTCTTATATGGAGATACATGAGTAAAGCTATTTTTACTAACCTAAATGTTCACCAGGAAGCTACATTTCTAGGGCTTTACTTGAACATTTTTTACTGTCTGACTTCACTCTTTTCTCAATTACAGACTGAGGCTGAAAAGAACCTAAAGATTGATCCCCAAATCCAACAAATCAAACTTCAAGTCAAGATGCTGCTCAGTAAAGGAAAGGTTGTCATTGCTCAGGGCCTAAGGTCTTCTTTGCAAGATTGCTAATGTCATTGCTGGTGGCATTAAAACATAGGCTGCTAATGTTCTTTTTGTTGTTATTTAATATTCCTACAGCAGCTGTTATGTTCTTTCAGCTGTCACTTATTCTACAGCTGTTGTTATGTTCTTTCAGCTGTCACTTATTCTACAGCTGTTGTCTTGTATTTTCTGGTTCAGCTATGCTATGTTGTTTTTTTGCTCGGCAACACCATTAACTCACAAAAAAATCGCCGAGTTTTTGCGAGTCTCTAGAAAAAACTCGGCTGCATAAAAAAAAGAGGCCCAAACATATCAAAAAATTATCTAATTTTTTTTTAAGTCAATCTCATTCTCTTCATCAAAATATATACATGAAATATAACATTTAAGTATAAGAAAGAAATTTCTTATACTTTTTAAGTTATATTTCATGTATATATTGGCAGGATGTTTGAGAGTGGTTTCAGAACTCTAGGAGTTAAAATGCATATTCTAGGTTTTAGAAGATCTTTTAAATTTTCAGTAATCAGTAGGCTCCTATCAGAATTCTCTTGCTCTCTCTATCTCACTCACTTTTTCTACCCCGAATTTTAGACCTCTCTTTCTCCCTATCACTCTTCCTCTATCCCCTCTCTCTACCATAGAAGCAAACATCTGGAATAAATCACGATTAATCGGGAGTCGTCGAGAATGCCGATTTTTTCCCCAAATAAATCGATAAAAATCGATCAATGCCAGTCAACGATTTTTTGCATTGTAAATCGCCAAAAATCGCGATTAAAACCCATTTAAAATGCAAAAAAAACCCCAAAAACCGTGACGGAGAAAAAACCCTAAACCGCATGAAAAAAAAGATATTTTGGCCCGCGTTTTCTTTAAAGAACGCACACACATAACATTCCATACATGGGCAAGTCTTCTGCGAAGTAGACAAAAGTTAAAACCTGCAAGTGTTCTGCCAAATCGACGGCATCTACAAGTCGACAAAGAATTTTCTTTATAGCAGGTTTTTTATTTATTTTTATCAATTTTTTTGTTTATTTCATGAGTATCTTTGTTTATTTCATAAGTATTGTTTTTTTAAACTTAATGCTTGTTTTTTCTAAGATTTATCAGTTTTCTTTTTCAGAAAATAGATTATAGATTTCATTTAATGCTTCCCCATTTTGTATACATTTCTATGACGCAGTTGATGTCATTTCATCAAATAATTTTGAAGTTTTCTGATCAATTAAGAGTAATTGATTTATTGTTTCCAATATGAAATTTTGTAGTTTGAAATAGCAAAATTATGATTTCCTGTTTGAGTTGTTCACCGGTTTTCTTTTTAAGCAAAATGTAGAAGCATAATCTGTCTTCGATAAGAACAAGTTAACCATTATTAACATTCTGATTGTCATGGAGAATGCAAAAGCATATTCTGTCTTCGATAAGAATGGAGAAACAAATTCTATGCTAAGAATAAATATTAGTTCTATTGATAGGTTTATCAAATCACTTTATTTTTAAAATGAATCAACGTAAATTATTGTCATTATAAATACACAGCTTCATGGAAATTTTAAAATAGGATAAGGCGTTATAAAAGAACATGGTCAGTTCTCTCAGAAGCCTTTAAGCACATTCTGTTGATTTCTACAACTTGCTAGTTAGTTGGTTTCCATTACTTTTCAAAATAAGTGAGAAAAAAAGAGGTAGAGGGACTGTGGATATAGTATTAGTATTAGTGTAGAAAAATCGCTGATACGCTATGTAGAAAAAATTGCTGAGATTTATCTTGGTAAAAAACATATTTTACATTTTTTTAAAATAAAATAGAGAGAAAATTATTGACAGCATGAGAGTCACGATAACATTTGTAGCTTGACGATGTTGTCTAATGTTCTCAACCAACAATATGACAATTGTCCAACAACTAGCAAAAAATTTAGTTTCCAAAGCAAGTCCATCAACTTTGTGCAATCAAAGTTAGTTTGTGACCATGAATCAAACAAAGAATTAACCTTAACACCATTGACATAGAACTTAATGTTCAACAATGCTTCTCCATCCATCACACCGATATATTTCATTTGTACTTATTCTAACACATCTTAACCCATTTGAATAGCCCTTCTATAAAATTTGCAAGTGTATTCTTGTATGCTTTGAATTTCTTTTTGCTTAAGACATTTCATACCCTTTTCTTCCTTATGACACATTGGATAGAATCGATTCCTAATCAATTGTTTAAAACTTTAGAATGCTGCCAAGAACTTTCTTTTTCATAGCCATGGAATTTGAGAGACTTTCAAACCAAGACAAAAATGTTTTGCCATTCTTAGTCTAGCAAATGAGACCTTTTACCTTTTTCTTAGTCTGCTCCGAACATCGATTGTAGTCATAAAAACTCATATCTTTAAAAGTATCAATTGAAATTGTTGAAAGACTGAACTAAAATGTTTTTGTAGAACTGATTCTTGATCACAATGCCACGTCAAAAAGACTTTGTGTGGACACATTGCACAACAGTTCCTGGTAGCACGAAGGTCAAGTGCAATTGGTGTCTAGAAGAGATCAGTGGTGGAATTTATCGTTTCAAATGGCATTTGTCCAAAGAACGAGGAAATAACACCGTGATATGCAAAGCATGCCCTACAAATGTCTCATATCAAGCAAAACAATCTCTTGATGGGATTGCTGAGAGTAAGGCTAAAAAGGCAAGAATTGGGGTTGAACTAGGCTCTAGTTCTGCAGATCCCAAGACGAACCATTTGGGTGAGGATGGTGAAGATAAGAATTTTAGGGAGTGTGGTCAACACCTAATTCTATAGCACGTGGACCAAACACGGGTGGAGGAAACATTAATACTTTCTTCCAACCTCGTACTTCACCAAGATCACAAACCACTTTGGAGAGTACAGGATGGAGGAAAACTGTCACTGAACAGGCAAAGAAGGCAATTGGTAATTTTTGATACTCCTCTCACATGGCATTCCATGCTTCCAGAAATCCATATTGGCAACCCATGGTAGATGCTATTGCAGTTGTAGGACCTGGGTTTCAAGCCCCATCTTACGAGTCATTGAGGGTTGGTATGCTGAAAGATGCAATAGAGGATGTTCAAGATGTTGTTAAACAACATCGGTTACAGTGGGCTAGGACTAGTTGCAGTATCATGTCAGATGGTTGGACAGATAGAAGAAACCGAACTCTCATTAACTTCCTTGTCTCTTGTCAGGTTGGCACTATTTTTCTGAAATTTGTGGATGCATCTAACATGATGAAATCCACAACTGCATTGTTTGAGATGTATGAGGTGGTAGTTACGGATGTAGGGCCACAAAACGTGGTTCAATTTATCACAGACAATGTTGCTACTTGTGTTGTTGTGGGGAGACTTCTGACAGATAAATACCCTTCCATGTTTTTTACACCATGTGCAGCACATTGCCTTGATCTAACCCTAGAGGACAATGGAAAAATTGAATGGGTTAAGACGACATTTCAGAAGGCTCACAAGGTTTACCAAATTTGTTTATAATCACACGAGGGTTTTGGCTATAATGCGCTCTTTCACAGGAGGCAAGGAGCTAGTTCAACCAGGGGTGACAAGATTTGCAACATATTTCTTTGCATTACAAACATTATGTGAACAAAAAGGTAATTTGAGGCAAATGTTTGTTTCAGCTGAGTGGATGGAGTCTGGCTTCACAACTCAAGCAAATGGCATAGCAGTGGCAGAGTATATGTATTCTACCACCTTTTGGGAATCTATTGAACAAATTGTAGAATTTCAGAGCCTTTAGTAAAAGTCTTGAGACTAGTGGATGGGGAAAACCCCCCATAGGATGTGTATGAGACCATGGATAGGGCCAAGGAGGTGATAAGGAGTAAGATGAAAAATAACAGGGATAGGTATATGCCGTTGTGGGACATAATTGATAGGAGATGGGATGAACAGATGCACACTCCTCTCCATGCTGTGAGATACTTGCTCAATCCCTTGTTATTCTATAAGACTGACTTCATGGAAATTGATGCTGAGATCAAACAAGGCTTCTTCAAGTGCATGGAAAAAATGTTTCCCGACTTGGAAAAATTTGATGCAGCTACGATAGAGTTGGAAGTGTACAAGCATTCTAAGGGTTTTCTCTCTTCTAGGGCTGCTATACAAAGCAGGAAGACCATTCAACCAAGTAGACTCTATAAACTTTTGACAATCTCTTTATTTTGCCAACATGCTCAATAAAGCTGACAAGATTATAAGATATTCTCAGTCTTACAATATCATTTCCATGTAATGTGTTTTTCAGCTGCATGGTGGGCTTCTTTTGGAGACGAAATACCAAATTTAAGGTGGATGGCAATACGCATTTTGAGCCAACCATGCAGCTCCTCGACTTGTGAGCGTAATTGGAGTGTTTTTGAACACGTACACTCCAAGAAACGCAACCGCCTATCACAACAACGGATGAATGACTTGGTATTTGTTCATCACAACCTCCGCTTGAAGATAAGGAAAGCTCAAGGTGAGAATATTAATATATTGTTGCAGTTTTTTAAAATGTATTCACTATTCATTGTGTTTTTCACTTGTAAGGGAAACACTAATTTCTACATGGGCAAAATCAGGATCTATTGAGGATGGCTTGCCAATTGACCTCGATGAGATATATCCAGAGTGTGAGTTGATTGTTGTTGATGATGCTGATGATGATGATGATGTTGTTGTTGATCGTCCACTTGAGACTGAAGATTTTGATATCATGAGGCAAGCCAACTTTGGTCATCAATGGATTGATCGAATTAGGACAGGCTCTCACCCGAGAGCTTCATCATCAGAGCCTCCTGCCCTCTAGCATGTCATTGCCTACATTTGATATTTTGGAATTTTGTACTTAGTTTACAAGTTGACTTTGTTCAAAGTCACAAACTATATTGTAATTGACATTTTGACATCTATCACCACCTAGATATTATTTATGGTGTAGTATATTTTGTGCAACGTAATCAGTGATATGAATATAAACAACGGAAATCTATTTCTTGCAATTCATGTGTTCAAGTGTCTATTTTATTTGCCTACAATATCTCTATGCTATGGAAATGCCTTAATATATATATGAAAAACAATTTTTTACATTTTTTTGTAAATCTGATTTTTTCCCAATTTTTTCCCAATTTTTTGAAAAAATCTTATACTTTTGATTTGCCGATTAATTCCCCAAACGATTATTGCTTCCTTAATCTCTACCACTCTCTATCTCACTCCCTCCTCTCTTCCCCCAAGATCTATACCTATCTCTCTACCCCTCACTTTTTCACCATCAGACCCCCACGAGGGGTGCTACCCTCAACCTCATTTTGGCGAGGTGGGCAAGTCACATCGGACTCCTAGAACTAGATCCTCTAGTTCTATCTCCCCCCTAGTTTTCACTAGATTTGGGAAGAGGAAGATGTAAAATATTTTATAGTATTTACTTTTAGTTTTTCAAAAACAATTTGCTATTTCATTTTGTTTCAATCTATCAACCATCAACATTCCACAAGAGGATGCCATTTTGTACCCAATTCACATTTAAATCAATCAAATATATCTAGACTCGGCATGTTTCTTTTGTGTACTCATTTATTGACTCATTGGATGCATCTCCTCATTGAATTTTGCAAAAAAATGCATTTCTAATTAAATTTAAGCAATCTTTTAAGTTGCCAAGTTTTTTGCTGAGTTTTCATTGAGTTTTTTTTTTCGGGCCTTGGCAAGTTTTTGCTTTTGGTGAGTAGTTGAACTATGACTTTATGCATTATTTCAATACAAAAAGTAAAAAAATAAAAATAAAGAATTGAGAAGGGAATATAATTAAATTAAGTTACAGGTGACTTGTAGTCAGTTAATTTTAATAAAGGCAAATTTAAAAATATAACTTCTCGAAAGTTCTCTCGGAAGTTATAAATGGGGAATGAAGGAGCTCATTTTCCTATCTAGGACATTTTATTGCTCTCTTTGCAAAGTTTGGATTGTGAGTTCAACTTCAAACCCTAGGATGAAAACTCTAGAAGTATTTGGATTAAGAGATGAAAGATTTCTTCCTAGTCAAGTCTATGGTGGATTCACAATTGTGCCTAAACGGAGAAAAAAGGGATACGTTTGTACTTGCTGGCATCGGTTTTCCAGGTACAAATTTATTGAGATTTGCAGAAAAATAATATATTTGTCATCTCGAAATATGATAAGGGTGAAAGATTAAAGAAATGCTAATGCAAAATGTGCTAGTTGAGAAATGATATATGAAGCAAATATTTTATCTATGCCAAGCATATATAGCCAGCAGTACCAAATCAGCCTCAAACCTGTTGTACCTTTCTAAAACCCTTTTGTAGCTATTCCAAGGGAGCCGTACAATTCATGTACTTCAGCAAGGTAGATCGATGTATTTTATTGGAGGCTTCTAAGCCTAACCATATTTGACACAACATCTCAAATATCCCAAGAGTTACCGTACACATAAACAAAAAGGGCCGAGGCATCGTTTGAGAAGACTTTAAGGCTTGGAAAATTCAACACAACTCTTGTGGGCCCCCTTTTAGCCAGCGTAGTAGTATATAAAGGAGTCACCAACTAGAATATAGCTGCCATACACGTTAAATGGAGGCCATACTTCTTAGGGGACTGCCCTACCACATATAAGGAGCAGTTTGGAGTCAAATTCGATATCTGTTTGGGTTGTGGAAAGCTGTCATGAGTTCAGAAAATTAATATAGTAATATTTTCTGTGATTTCAAAGCCTATGTGTAATTTTCTGTAATTTCAAAGCCTATGTGTAATTTTCTGTAATTTTCCGTTTGCTGTAGCAATTCATAAACTCATCAATAAATATCTGATGTGCACATTTTACTTGGAATTTAATTGAGAAAGGGAATGTTATTAGTACTGGTAAGGGAGAAATCAGTTCAATTATGATTATTAATGAAACTGTGTCAAAACACCACTACATGCAAACTGTCATGTCCCCTCTTTAGCTCTGTCTAGCAGAGACATGTGAGTCAGCTTATTTTGGGGTCTTGTAGGCTGACAGTGGTGGATAGAGACTCAGAGAGGATATTCAGTGTTTGGGATTTGGTATTCTGGCAGTAGTGGACCAGTTTGGAGCAGTTCCTTAAATTTAGGAGGCATTTCCTTCTTTTGTGGAGGCTATTCCTACTATTTAGGAGGATTTGACAGTACCTAGGGTTGGGTTACCATGAGATTATTCCTTGGGTTCAGTTTCAGGTTTGGGTATGTTTCCTAGCTTCTAGGAGCATCCCTAGATTTTAGGGACAAGATTGCTCGAGGATCCATGATTTCTGACAACAGTCACAGACAGATAGCAGGCTCCGTTTCAGACTTGTGGAGTCAGATGAGCATTATACGGCTATTTGGGATATATTTTAATATTTCCTAAGTTAGCGTCTTATTAATTAAATAAAGCTATTTATATAGCTAATTGGAGTAATAAGGGGATTTTGGCTTCTTCTGGTCAGGCAGGCATATGTGTTATAGCTCGTTGGAAAGGTCTTGAATTATTATAACTTATTTTCATCATCCGGAGACCTTCTGGCACCTTGAGTTTTGTTATTTGACGAAAGGGGTGTTTTTCCTATACATAAAGGCCTTTTAATTAAGAATATGCCATTATTTAATAAAGGTAAAAGCATATTCTCCCTTTAGGGTTCGAGTAGCTTTGAGAGGGAGATAAAAGGAGATGTTGGCTCATTATTTTATTATCTTTTTACATCTTCAAACTTGGCATTTGTGAATTTGCTCTGAGGAGCGATTTCTAGAGAATTGGGACGCAAACCCCAGGGCTTGGATATTGGGACGCAAACCCCAATAGAAGGTTTCAGCAGCTTCATTTGGTTTCAGACTTTGATTGGAGTGCAAGTTCAGCATTGGAAGAGCTTTGGCTTTGGACGTTGGGTATATTGCTTGGCACGTGGGAGTTCCTTGGCTGCCTGGATGTGACTGCAGCAGCCGTACGGCCTCCTCCCAGTTGGCACGTGGGTTGCTGATTGATATTCATCAGCCATCTCTTTTCATTGTGCGTGGATGGTCTTTCTTGCAGCCAGCAACATTGTTTTGGTTGGTAGATACTTTGCTGGCATATCATTTATGTATTTTGCCTGGTACGATTTGTAGCTATTCTAGATTGGCTGAATATTATATTATTGCACATTATTTTCCAACCTATTTCATATTTGCTGCTGTTGTTATTCATTGTTTACCTATATCTGGAAAAATACAAACAAAAACAAAAGACACAACCTTTCTACAACTTTTGTCTCTCTCTGAAAGATCATTTAATAAACAGGAAGAATTTATTTTAAAACAAATAATTAAAAATTACAGCCTGTCAGCTTAAAAGATCCATCAGGGATCCTTCACAAACTGTTCGACAAAATGTCTGTGCACCGAAACTTGTGAAAATTGCAATATTTTGGTTTAGAAAAAATTGGCCAACATATTACAAAATAAAACAAAGCATCAATCATATGCTGTGTTAGCTGGAAACTGCCACCTTGTATGCTAGAATCTATGTTTTTAATTCACCAAGAAAATAACATACAAAAGACACTAATTCATAGATCGTTGTTGAAATGATATTTGTATCAGGCATGGCGTGTCTCAACATTTACCCTACATATTATAAGTATTTAAGATATTAGAGTACCATATTCCTTGTTAGATGCCATAATGGGCATTATCTTAAATATAAAATTTAAATTGTTCTGAAATCATCAAGACGCTTGTGTAACATCTTAAACAGTTTTCGACATATAGCCTAACTTTGGAAACCACTTCAGAAACCCTTGTCAACAATATAATAGAGAGGAAGAAGCGGCAGAACAAATGCTTAGCTCTTGTAGACTCCCGTACATTGGAGTCTACCATTGCAACTGCTAACCCACGTAGGCTAAGGAAATCTGCACTAAAACTACATGGTCAAATTTAAATCATGAACTGATACATACATAGAAAAAATACAAATGTATAATTTAACAGGGCAGAAGCATGGATACAATATCTACAATGGAATTTATGAACTGCAATGACAAATCATATTCTTGACATTATTTAACAAATTCATGACAATTCAGCTGCTCCTTTGACCTTTCAGATTTGGCTCCCACAGCCTGCATACATCATGTATGCCACGCAATGTCATGTACATCATTATTTATAAACCCTAAACTCTAAATTAATACTGGCAACAGTTACATACTGATATGGTAACCATTGACTTAACACCTCCATACAAAAATATGATCGCTCTAACAAAAAACAATCACTAAAAGTCTGTTAATTTAATCACTTCTGAATGCATGTGGATGAGATTGGGATCATCTAAACTCCTTTAGAGAAATTGAATCCTGCTTGATCACTCCAAGTTGAAAATTTTAATCCTGCTTAGTTACTCCAAGTCAGAAAATTTAAACTTGCGTACAACCAATTAGTTTTACAAGACTTTCTAATCAGTTTATGAGCTACATATTAGCACTCTTTGATCAACCTTCAACAGTGATGAGAGTATTTGACAATATATATAATAAGGTCACTAAGTATTGTGATAAAAGCTAATACCAAACAAAGCCAGAGCTGCTTAAGTTTTCTATCACGTGAGTTGTTATTCTTATTAGATATAACATGTGTATGATTCTATATGCAAAATTGTTTATTATGTATATAAACTGCACTTTCTCCATGCATTAAACACAATTCGATCTGAAATGGATCCTGAAAATCATAATAATTCAAGTGATTGAGTTGATTGGCTTTGCTAATTATTTTCTGAGACTAAAGAAGAACTAAAGGCAGAAATGTGAAGGCAGATGTAGGAGAAGAAGAATAGGTGCATTGGAACTTGAGGATAATTCAAAATCCAAATCCCACACTGTTGGAAAAAGTCCTAATAACAAATTCAGCTCATGACAAAGCCATACAAATTTGGGTTGGTATGAACCAACATGGAATAGGGTTACAAGATGAGCTCATCTCAGTATGAAACCATACCGTAGAGGACAAAGTAACAGTAACAGACTACTTCTTCTGTCTCTTTGAGAGGAAGGTGTTTAGAATCATTTGTATGATTCATTTGTTCATCCCTTGCATAAATATTACCCTAGGTAACATGAATGAGGATTTTGGTCAGTTCCAACAAATACCAAGAGCAGAGTAGCCAGAAACTCCTTTGTCCCTCCTTAGGTGCACGTATCCCCGTATCTGAAACGGATACATGTCAGATACTGTGCCCAAAAAACCTTGATTTTCTAACCATGCCAGATGCCGTGTGATTTGATTTTTTAAAAATTTGACGTAAATATTCCTAAATTTAATTTTAAAAACTTCATTTATGCATTTCAAAAAAAAAAATGGTATAAACAAATCCGACACAAAATGAGAAAGACAAATGAAATGTTTTTCTATTTCAGTGACCCATTTTTTGGGTTATGGGTTATCTTCCAATGGAACTCTACTATTTTGCATATTGAAAATTGTTAAATCAACTTATAATAATTTATGTAGCAATTATGTGTCTATATTGCTTTTGGAGTAATGAAAATCTCCTCTAATAAATTAGAAAATTGTGTTAAATATATGTGTGTGTTTTTTATGAATGATGTATCCAGCCGTATCTATATTGGGGGTCTTAAAAAATGGTTGTATCCATATCTGATACCGTACCCATATTTGTATCTGTATCCATGTCCATGCAACTTTGACCAAGAGCCTTTTCATGGGTTTGTGAGGTAGAGGATTATTGCAAAGCTGAGACCAGCAGTTGAGCATGTAGAATAAGCAAGTAATCCACGATCCACAACAAGGCAGGCTAGATGAGCATTGTGGACATGTTAGCAAAAGATACGATAGATTTGAAGGCTCTCACCGAACAAATGGTTTGTAAAAACTTGCAAGATGATAGTTGAGATGAGGAAGCATAGCTTCACTCATTGATTTTTATCGCATCATGTTTCTCTATTGTATGTCCTTGTGTTAATCTCTCTTTTCGCATGCGTTTGATGATTCATTTGCTTTCTTACTTTCATTCAAAGCAAGTATTTTGTTAACCTAAGCATTTCAGAAAGCATAAGAATGGTACCTTCCTATTACAATCATAGTACTTGTTCATAAGAGTAAATAGAAGTTTAATTCAATCTTGCATAAATTAATGCAGCAACATACTCTTTGTTGCTTCATTGGTCTTGTTGAATAATGAAAGGGATATGAAATCTAGGTGAAGGCAAGGTAGGCAATGTACATGAGCATGTTCACAATGGAACCATTGATATATGATGTAGCTATAAGACATACTGTTGTAGTCTAGTATCTGTTTACAGACTTAGATAGTTGTTTCAGTAGCATGTAACTTTGGAACAACACATGATAAGTCCTTATTGGCAAATTGTGCATTGGAATATCCAAACAACTATGGATCACAACTGTCCCCATCTGTCTGTCAAGTTGATTTGTTTATATATGTACCCTGTGCGACCATAAACTCAGCACTCATCTGAAAGCATTTTATTTGATAATTCAACTTAGTAAGGTATACATTTTCCACATCTTTAAACAATCAGAGAGATCTCTGAGAAAGTATTGTAAATCCTTCAAATAGACACAAAACAGACACTACTCAAGTTACATAACAATGTCTTTTAGTAATTGTGTGAGCCTGTTATTAGAATACAATAAGCAGCAGTGTAAAAATATAATACTCATGTTCTGTCTTAAAAGGACTTTTCAGTACCGTTTGCATGGAACCGAGTTGCACCACACCATGTGGTACTACAGCCACAACCGCTATTGTCTGCAAGATAACGGTACAATTTATAAGGAACACATCACAGGGTTCTTGTAAACTAATTATAAGAAAATAAAATAACATATCTAATGGAGAGAAGAAAATACCACCCCCCATTGTAGACGTTTGAAAATCCGTTTACTCTCACCTTGATTCCACAGTCAAATTGATTCTGCCATCCAGTTGGACACTGTAATTTTACGATAGGATAATTAGACAAATCAGATTGACAAAAAAACAATTTCTGACAATGGCAAATGTCATGAATCATTCTCCAAGAGAATATTATTAGATTCAACAGGACAAGTGTTAAGGAATCAATCTATGGAATAGCTTTAAGTGTTCTCTGTGACATCACCCATGGTTTATAATGTTCCTTGAAACGCAAAATCAAAGAATGGAAATAACATGAATGGATAAATTTTCATAAAATAAAATGTTCTGTCTATTTAGCTTTTTTAGGAAACAAGTAGTAGGACATTCAAATAACATTCTGATCCAAACATGAAATAGGAATCTTTTCTCACTTGTTGACTTTCCAACCATGAAATTTAGTATCAGCACATCCAACTTAATTTCATGCCATTAGGATATGGTCATCTCTCCATATATAAAACCAACAGCGATGCATCTAGCATCTCGTGTACATCATCAAAGCATCTGACTTTGCTGTATGAAAAATTCTTTGGTTCTTTTAGGCTATGAAGTCCTCTATCATGTAAGAAATAGATGATGCACAATTCATCTATATGGTATAATTTATTACTCAAACTAGTTGAAGGGAAAGGACACTATTGATGACATTCATTCCATGTTGATAGGTGGCTAATGCAAACAAATTGCATAGGCTAAGTCCAGGTCAGTCAATGGCAACACACATGGATGATACACATGTCCACTAATTTCAATAGTCAATCTTGAAATCTTAACAATTAGTTTGGGAACTATCTATTGCTTTATGGACTATGTAATTAGATAGACAAGAAGCATCCTTATAATTTCTTGTAGTGCTTTATGTTAGCTCAAACAACCTAATAGATTTGAGAAGAAATAGAAGAATATAAGGTAATTAAAGAGTTATATAATTGATAGAAAACATCTTATTACATTATGCCTTTTCTTTTATATATTAATGTTGGTCATGTGACTGCCTCATATTGAGTATTAAAATTAAAATTATAACAACCCACTCAAAACAAGAACGTGACTTTTCTAACAAAGAAAATATCAAGACTGCACTTCTAAGAGTCTCTTCACCCATCAAGAAGTGGTGACAAGTCAATGCGCTTTGGGAGGAAGATCAGACAAGGAAAATTTAGGCCTACCTAGGATACATTCCTAGCAGCCTTCCAAAGATGAATACTATCCGGTAGATGTCTATGATGATAACTACATTGTAATGTCCCCATTTTTTAGGATATAATAATAATAATAATACTGAAATGGTCAAAAGGCTATGAAATTGAGATTTCTGAATTTGCCATATTCAGATATATGTATTTATCAGGGTTGCTGCGTGGAGTTGCTGACAAGTCAATGCGCTTTGGGAGGAAGATCAGACAAGAGGAAAATTTAGGCCTACCTAGGATACATTCCTAGCAGCCTTCCAGGGATGAATCATTGAATACTACCCAAAAGATGTCTATGATGATCACTACATGCAGTGGTCACAATTATGACAAGGACATGACCAATCAGTCCAAGCCTCTACTGATGCCATCCATGATCTCTATGCAAGACTGGGCTCATTTGAATTAGAGCAATATCAAGTATTAAAGTACCATAGTGGCCTGCAACCATCCATTTAATCCAAATTAAAGCTAGTTAAAGTCAAGATGATGGGAGAAGCCTATCACTATGCAGAAACCATTAAGGAGTTCAAGTAGAAGGGCAAATGAGAAACAATCTCCCTACCAAAGAAAACACCACCTTTGGACAAGAGCACACCATCCAAGCTAGGTAAATGGTGTGACAAACACAAAAGCAAAAATAACTAAGTGCCATGCTCAAATCACTTTGCTTACGTAGGTTGAATTAGAGGATGACGAAATGGAGACCTCAAATAAAATCTTTGACAAATCCCAACATTCTATTCAACACCACAGAAACAACCCTCCTAGCCCAAAAGTTGAAGCAAAACAACTATTTGTTGTGACATTTTCACACATCGCCCCATTCCAAAAGACCCCCACTTTTTTGCTTTTTAGGGCAAGGGTTTTTCTTAGGTTGTCCTACCTTAGCAATGTCTTCCTAGTGTTTGCCTTTGCTTATGAAAGGGTGTCATATCAAAATGCAAAAGGGTGTTAAAATTGCAAAGAAATGATCCTGAGTGTCAAGTTGCCTTAGCTTGTCAATTTATTTTTCTAAATGTTGAATTTTAATTTGCCTTCAAATTTGAGCAAAAAATGATCAAAATGTTGCAAACTGAAGGAAATTTTGTGCGAAAATGCTAAAAGTACCTATAGGAGTTATTTTTCCACTCCTAGGAGGTGAAATGGACCCAAAAATGCACAAAGTCCCGATGGAGATCTATTTTCCACCCTTGAAAACTTGGGAAAATTCATAAAGTCCCGATGGAAATAGAATTTTCACTGCATAAATTGATGAAATTGAGTAATTGTGGACTCAAAAAGCATGAAAATCAGCTAATTCCCCATTGGAGGCGTTTTTCCACTGAGCAATCAAGGTGAAAATCAAGAAAGTCCCGATGGAGGTCATTTTTCCACTCCATTTTGAGCATGAAGATACCAATTTAATGTTAAGGATCAGGAAAGTCCTGATGGAGGTTGAATTTCCACTCCAAGACTAAATTTACAAGTGATATTGTGCAAAGTCCCGATGACTAGAGAATTTCCACTCAAGACAAAACAATAGAAATTAAGAGTCCTGAGGTCGTTTTCCACTTGACTTACAATGATGAAAATGCACAAGTATACAAGAGTCCTGATTACCCAAGTTTTTCCACCAGGTTGGTATTTTATAATATCCCACATTCATTGTGGACTGGAACAAAATGAGGTAAGAATGAATAAACATGCGATGGGCTGCAGATCAAATAACATGAGATTCTTAGGGACAATCAGTCCTGATGACTAAAGAATTTCCACTAAAGAGGAAATATGCAAGGAAAAGTGAATTCATGGTAAAAAAAAACAAAGTCCCAATGGCTACTGATTTTCCCTCTTGCAAGATTGAATGAGTTTTTTTTTAATGCAAAATGAATATGATTTGAAGGGAAAATCAGTCCCCATGGAGAGCAATTTTCCAACATTTTATTTGGTGGATGAAATGAAAGGGAAATCAAGCTAAGTTTAAATGTCCCAATGCATATTGATTTTACACCTTGTTGAAGGTAACATTTTTTTTTATCCGACATTTACTGTGTGGTGAAAGTGAAAGGTAAAATGCTGGATAAGAACACAAGCTAGCAAGCAATATTGTTACATCCCACTTGTGCCCTAATTGTTAATGTGCAGTATTTATGCCATGATATATGTTTGCCCTAGTGCATTTTTTCTATACGTGAAAGATGTTTAATGTGCCCTAGTTTTCGTGTTTAAATAGAATGGAAGTGCCCTAGTTTTTCATGCTTAAATTGAATGAATATGCTCAACTGTTCATGCATATTTGAATGTCAACTATGCTCATAATGATGATTTGATGAATCTTAATTGGTAAATTGATGAATTGATAGTTAACATTATGACATGATGTTTTACCTTTATCAATGAATTAGGAAATGTCAAAATAGGACAAGATTTTGATCTAACTGATTTAATTGGCCAAGTGTGTGCAGGAGATCGTCGTCCTCCACGAAGGGAGGGAAAGTATCATCAGGTCGGGAGGTAAAGGGAAGAAAGAACTCATACCTTTTGAAACCCTAACCCTGAGCCAAGTAGACTTATGATTGACTTGTCAAACTTCGTCTGTCGTCACGTCAAGTAACCCTAGTTGGTCGTGCAGAGATTTTAGGGTTCGCAACCCTAGGTTTTTTATTACATTTCGAGGTAACTCATTATTATTTTAAGGAATTTTTAATTAATTATTATTTTAAATAACTCAAGAGGCTCATTTTTTATCATGTAAATATATTTATATATTCATATATGTAAATCTATGAATATATTATACAATATTCTTGGAAAGGTTAAGTAACCTTAAAAATAAAAGGAATGGAAAAAAAACTTATTATTTATTTAAAAATAAATAAAATCATTAACCTTAGGCCAACTATATTTGGCGATGTTAAGTTTTGGTGATCAGATTATGTTTACAAAATTATTTGAAAATGAATTAGTTTCACCCCTTAAGATAGTCTCTACACAGTTCAAACTATGAGTTCGATCTGCTCTATTAATGATGATCTGTTGGTAGCAGAGAAATGGGACTCGCCCGGACTCGCCCAGACTCGGCGAGTCCGAGTCTGAGTCATGCTCGGCGAGTCCCAAGGGCTCGGACTCGGACTCGTCCGAGTCTGGCGAGTAAAATCGCCAGACTCGCCGAGTTGGCAAGTTTGGCCCAAACTCACCAAACTCGGCGAGCCCCGAGCCTCGGACTTGGCCGGCATCAAGCCAAAATGAAAACACAAAAAAAAAAAATTTGCAATGTTTTTTTAAGTCCGTTTTTTTATGTTAATTGTCTTCTAGCCCTAAAAGTGACTTTCATTTCATTCACTTGCAAAAAAAGGAAGAGTAAAGTGAGTTGAGAAGAAAAACAAGGGTGCATAGAAGAAAAACCAGCAAGGAGGAAGCTCAAGTTTTCTTCAATTTGTCACATTGGAGCTGCATTGTGTTTAGATTTGGTGCATCAAGAGTTGGATAGGAAGACTTTGCAGCTCGTTTCAAGCTTGTTGTAAGAGGTACGGTTGTTTTTTTGAAGATTAGTTTGTTTCTTGTATGCAAAAATTCAATTTTGTATCCATTTATTTTGAAAGTTTTACATCTTCTTTCAAAATCTTTTGTGTGTGTGTGTATGTAGCATGTAGTATGTAGTTGTAGTGTTGTACTATGTAGGGTTTGTAAATTTTTTTTTTTTAAAGTAGGGTTTGCCAAACCCTACTTTATTTTTTTTGAATGTATGTAATATGTATTAATTTTATTTTGTATTTGTAATGTTTTATTGCAGCAAACTTCACTTTATTATTTCAATTTGCCTCAACTTCAAGTTTCACAAAACTATCCTAAAATGTCTACTTCAGCTTCTAGACCCCCCATTAGAAAGGACCCTACTTGGAAATATCATGAGGATTTTCCAGGGCAAGGGAAGGGGCAAACAAAATGTATGTTTTGCAAAACAATATTCCATGGAGGTATATATAGGCTGAAATACCATATTGCTGGTGTGCGTGGACATGATGCCGAACCATGCCTAAAAGCAGTCCCTGAGGTCGTACGTGATTGTTATGTAATGGTTGAGGAGATTGAAAGAAAAAAGAAACAAAAGGAGGATCGAGCAGCCATTGGGAGAGAGACAGTTTTAGGAAGAGGGACACAGTTAGGTTGTGTTGGAGGCCCTTCTTCCTTACCTCCATATCGTCCCACTCAATTTGCTACTACTAGTGCTGGTTCTTCCGTTTCAACTTCTACTTCTATAAGTGGCAGTGCCACCGCCACTTCTCATGCTCCTACCACTAGTAGTTGTAGTGGGAATGTTACCATTGGACCTAGGATTCGTAAATCTAGGTTGGATTCCTTCTTTGTGCCTCGCACTACTCCTGGGTCCCAACCGTCGCTTGAGGGCATGGGTTGGAACAAGGAGGTCCATGATGCTGCTAAAATGGCAGTTGGCAGGTTTTGGAGCTACAGCTATATTCCATTCTTTGTAGCCAGGTGAATGTTTTACTAACTTTTATGTTTGATAACTTTGATTGTTTTAATTTTTATACTTACCTTATCTCATTGAGTTTCTTTGCGACAGGTCTCCTTATTGGCAACAAATGGTTGATGCCATTACCATATGCGGGGCGGGGTTCAAAGCCCCTAGTGAGAGTGATTTGAGGGGACCCATTTTGTCTCAAATGGTGGATGATGTGAAAAAAGATTTAGATGAACAACGCCACATATGGAGCACTAAAGGTTGCACCATCATGACTGATGGTTGGACGGATAGGAGAAATAGAACTCTCCTTAATTTTCTTGTTTCTTCCGCAGGTGATTGATTAATTTTAGTTTCATATAGTCTTAAATTTTTTATTTTTTATCTAATGGTTTATTGAATGATCATTGACCTAGCTTTATTTTTTTATTTCAAGGGGCACCGTTTTCATCAAGTCCATTGATGCCTCTGCCCATTGCAAGAATGCCACCTACCTATGTGAGCAGATAGAGGAGGTGATTGAAGATGTGGGTGAGGAGAACGTGGTACAGGTGGTGACCGACAATGCAGCAAATTATGTTGTTGCGGGTAAACTTTTGATTACAAACTAATTTTGTTTGCAAATTAATTACTATCTTGTAGTTTGTACCTCCATTAATTACAATTTACAATGCAACAAATTATGTTGCTGCAGGTAGACTATTGATGGAGAGGCACCCATCTATAGTTTGGACTCCATGTGCTGCTCATTGCATTGACCTCATGTTGGAGGATATTGGAAAAATCCCATGGGTCGAGAGATGTGTAGAAAGGGCAAGAAATGCCTGCAAATTTGTATATAATCATTCATGGGTGTTGACTCTTATGAGACAATACACAGAGCAGAAGGAGCAAAAGGAGTTAGCTCGTCCAGGAATCACAAGATTTGCCACAAACTTCCTCACATTGCAGTCCATGCTTAGGTCTAAGTCTGCCTTGAGACGTATGATTGTTGGTGAGGAGTGGTCTTCCTCATCCTATGCTACCACCCCTACAGGGATAGAGATGGCAGACTGCAATTTTGATGAGCAAGGCTTTTGGGTCCCTTGTGATGAGATAGTGAAGGTAATTTTTTTATAAATTCTACAATTTAACTTCATGTTTTATAACTTATTATATGTATTCTCTTATTTGCTCATTTTTCTAAATTACACAATATTTTCAATTTTGCAGTTGTTAAGCCCTTGGTGGTTTTGTTGCGAGTTGCGGATGGAGATAAGCCCGCAATGGGCCATATATATGAGGGCATGGATAGGGCGAAGGAGGCCATCAGATTCGTCTATGGAGCAAATGAGAGCAAGTATGGTCCCATTTGGGAGATCATTGATAGGAGATGGCATCATCAGCTTCATAGGCCCATCCATGCGGCAGCCTATTATCTGAATCCGGCATTCCATTTTATCCCTTCTTTCAAGGCTGATGTGGAGGTCCTTAATGGGCTATATGCAATCATGGAGAAGATGGGACCTGCTGGTACTTCTCAGATAGACCTTTTTCGAGAGTTACAGATGTTCTCAAATGCACAAGGGGAAACCTTCTCTCATCCTGTCGCCAAAGATGGTAGGACAACTATGATGCCAGGTAAAAATAAATTGTTAGGCTTAATTTTAGTTTTATTCAATACTCTATTGTAACTTGTTAAATGAGTTCATGAGTGAGACTGATTTTATTTATTTTTCTCATTTCAAACTCAGATCATTGGTGGAACTTTTTTGGCCCAAAGACACCAAATATTCAAAAGTTAACCATTCGCATCTTGAGCCAACCATGCAGCGCATCAGGTTGTGAGCGCAATTGGAGTATGTTTGAGCACATACACTCCAAGAGGCGCAATAGATTATCTATGGAGAAGATGAATGATCTTGTCTTTGTTCACTACAACCTCCGCCTGAGAATGAGAAAGAATGCAATAGTTGACATGTCTCCTATCATTCTAGATGAGGTTGATCTTGAAGCAGAGTGGGCCAATGAGAATCAGACAGCTCCTAGGACTCCTACAGCTGTATTTAGTGATGATGACATTGATTGGATTGACCAGGTAGATATAGAGGCTGAGGCTGTAGCCATGGCAGAGGAGGAGCAGAGAGCACGAGCAGAGACAGGAAATACTGAGACTCAGAGTGACACAATTGTTCCTGATGTTGGCAAGCATGACACAGTTGTTCCTGATGTTGGTGAGCATGGCATGGTGTCACGGGGAGCAACTATGGCTACTGAATCATCCAGGACCTACTTTAAACGCCTTCGCAGGGGGCCAGGGCGAGAGGGTTCAATTGCACGGCCCTCTGAGCCATAGGCTTGTACACTTGTAGTTGTATTTAGCATTTACTATTTACCTTTGGTATTTGTATGAAACATTTGATGATGATCATATGATGACATGGATTTTTTATTCCATGAGTTTTGTAATATTGTATACATTTGACAATATTTATATATCTATGCTTGTTATTTTCTTCAGCTACAATTTGCGTTTATGGTTATGTGATTGATGTATACTTGTGTATGTAATCAAATGAGCCGAGTTTGATGATGTTTTTGTGTCTTTAAGGTGTATTCAATAAAGGGTGTCTGAAACAAGTTTTAAATCTTAAAAAATCTCTAAATTTCTTGAGTTTTTCACTTTCTCGAGTCCAGCCGAGTCTGGAGCCGAGTCTGATGCCGAGTCCCGAGTCCGAGTCCGAGTCGGCCTTGCCGAGTCCGAGCCGAGTCCGAGTCCCGTTTGGTAGACAAAGAAATCACGTCACAAAAGAGAACTCAATCTGATAGTAGGTTGTATAATGCAGACTGGGAGATGACAGAGAGTTTGCAGAACAAGGGATATGATCTGCAGAGTAGTACGTGATCCGTTTGGGTCTTCAATTCGATGTATTGCTTATCCAACCTGCTGATAGTGTTGAATAAAATCTGATATATTAAATGTGTGAATGTATTTTCTATACTTTATGTCTTCTTATTATCGATCTATTAATAGAGTGAGAGACTGATCCTATATATTCAATAAGATGTATGTTCCAAACATCACGTTTTATTTCAAACATCATGCCTCTCCCCTCAGATTAGTTATGCATTAAACAACACGTCTAATGACTAATAGTTAGTTAATACGATTTATCATTGAATCGATTCACATATCAATCAATTCATTTAGAATATATTTTAATTATTATTTTATCCTAACTAATCGATGAAACTAAATTGTCTAAGGCTGATTAGGCCAAATAGACAATTTAGTTGTCTAAGTCAGCTTAGTAATATACCGACCGAAGCTATTACTTCAACACTTCCTCTTAGCTAGGGAGGAATCCTTCTCAAGATCTAAGTCACATAGTGACATCCACCATGGCTAATCCCAGAGGGTGGATCTATCATGGCTATACCCATGCGTGGAAATGCAAATGAACACAATTTCCATGGCTACTCCCACGGATGGTGAATGAATAGGTATCACCTCACCGTGATAACAAACATCATGGCTTATCCATAGACATCACCTCATGTGATATCCACCATTATGGCTTATCCACAGATATCACCTCAAGTGATATCTACCATAGATATCTCCTCATGTAATATCCACCATTATGCCTTATCCATAGATATCACCTCACATGATATCCACCATTATGGCATATCCATAGATATCACCTCATGAGATATCAATCATTATGGCATATCCATAGATATCACTTCACGTGATATCCACCATAATGATATATACAACCATTATTGTGAGATCGTCACCTTACAATAATGTTGAGACGTACAAGTGTTCATCATTGTGAGATCGTCACCTCACAATGATATTCATCATGGCTCTTCCAAAGAGTAAACACACAAGTACAAGAAAATCATCATGGACTCTCTCACGTGATGTTTGTCATGGAGTCACACACATGACATTCACCATGAACCATATCAGAGGGTGAGATAAGGCTTTCACCTTAAATCTTTCTCAAGGAGAAATCCATTAACAAGAGTTTACACTTTAAACATCTTATAAAGAGTAGAATACATTAGTACAATAAAAGTATAAACAAATCAATGATGTTGAGACTCAATCTCAGCTAGGGCTTCATTTTGGACCATACCAAGCTTACCTCGAAAGTACACAAACTTAATTATGGAGAGAGGCTTGGTGAGAATGTCTGTTGTCTGCTCATCAGTACTAATGTATCTCAACTGAATAGAATTTCTTTCCACCATGTCTCTAACTAGTGACACTTGATCTCCACATGCTTTGTTCTGTCATGAAACACGGGATTGACAAAAAGCTTTACACAACTTTGATTATCACAATGGATAATTGTAGGCCCTAGAGATTGTCCAAACAATCCTGCAAGAAGCTTTCTAAGCCACACTGCTTCTCGTGCTCACACACATGCTGCAATATACTCGGCCTCTATAGAGCTTAGTGCTACTGAAGACCGTTTCCTGTTACACAAAGAAATCATAGTAGAACCCAAGCTGAAAGAACAACTAGAGGTGCTCTTTCAATCAGTGACACATCATGCCCAATCAGAGTTAGTATATCCATGTAGCTTCAAGTTCATATCAAAAGAATATCTCAGGCCATATCCAACTATTCCACACAAGTATCTCAAAATATGTTTAGCTACAACTAGATGTATTTGCTTTGGTTCACACATGAACTGGCTAAGTGCACTTACTACATAGCAAATATCCGGTCAAGTATTGACTAGGTACATTAAAGACACAATCATATGCCTGTATAGTGTAGAGTCCACCAAATCAAAAATAGTTGCCGCTTCTCTTAACTTATGCAAGTTGGTCTCCATAGGTGTGGCCATGGATTTACAATCCATCATACCAAATCTCTTAAGAATGTCTATAGTATACTTCCCTTGACTCAAAATGATTCCATCAAATTTCTGCCAAACTTCTAATTCAAGGAAGTAGTGCAATAAACCAAGATCCTTTATTTCAAATTCCGAAGCTATATCCTTGCATTTGATAATAAGATGATCTTCTCTAGTAATAAGTCATCAACATAAAGAATTAGGATTAATGCTTCCCTATTAATTACCTTAAAGTACAAGTTTGAATCTGCATCATTCTTGGACAAGCCTAAGCCCATCAGGTAGCGATCAATCCTTTCGTACCAAGCATGTGGAGCCTGCTTAAGGCCATACAATGCCTTCTTTAGCTTGCAAACATGAGACTCCTTCCCACGAACCACAAATCCTTTAGGTTGCTCAATATATACTTCTTCCTCAATTATACCATTTAGAAAAGTTGTCTTTACATCCATTTGATGAATACTCCATCCTTTAGATGTTGCAATAGCTATAATGGTTCTGACTGAAGTGTATCGGGCAACTAGAGCAAAGGTTTCGTCATAGTCAATTCCCCCTTTTTGAGAGAATCCTCTAGCCACAAACCTAGCCTTGTATTTTTCAATACTACCATTAGCAGCATGTTTGATCTTAAAAAACCATTTATAAGAAACAACAAATTTACCTTCTGGTCTAGGTACAATGTCCCAAATATCATTCTTTAGAATTGATTGATACTCTTCTGCCATGGCATCTTTCCAAACTTGTTGACTAGTGGCTTCCTCAACACTGTAAGGTTCTGACTCGATGATTTGACTCATCAATGCAACATAGCTGGAGAACTTATGAGGTCTCTTACATTCTCTAAAAGTACCTTTTGGGGCTGCAAAACCTTTAGTTTCTTGCATCATTTTCCCTGCCCAAAGAGGTTTTTCTTACCAATCACAATGTCAGTAGGCCCATCAGTAGAATTCAAGGGCTCATTTGGATCATCATCTTCTTCAGGTTCACGAGTCTCCCTCTGAATCTCAGGAGTATGGTCTTCTTCCATATCTTGAGGAGGCTCTTGATCTTCAATTTCCACTTCATGGATGCCCTTGGACTTTTTGAATGCAACATCCTCTTCAAATGTCACATCCCCTACTCAATTCAATCAATTTCTGCCCTAAAATGTAGATTATGTAGGCTTTTGATGTTTCGCTATAGCCTACAAATATTCCCTTCTTGCTAGAAGGCTCCAACTTTGTCCTTTTATCTTTGGGTATATGTATGTACACTGGGCAACCAAAGATCCTCAGATGACTTACATCTGGCTTCACCCCTATGAATGCTTCTTCGGGAGTCTTATTCTCCAAAATACGATGAGGACATCTATTTTGAACATAGACAGTGGTTCTAGAAGCCTCAGCCCAAAAGGAGGTTTGAAGATTTTGGTCATGGATCATGGCTTTGGCTACTTCTACAATAGTTCTATTTTTCCTTTCTGCCACACCATTTTGTTGAGGATTATAGGGAACACAAAACTCCCTCTTAATCCCAACTTCAACGCAAAAATTATGGAAGTTACCGAAGGTATACTCTCCTCCATTATCGGATCTCAAGACTTTAATCCTCTTTCCTTATATGTTTTCTACTAGAGCTTTGAATTCCTTAAATCTCACAAGTACTTCATCAGATTCTTTACTTTTAAAAAAATAGATCCAAGTCGTCCTAGAGTAGTCATCAATAAAAATAACATAATACAAGAAACCACTCAAGGAAGCAACAGACATAGGACCACATAAATCTGAATGAATGAGCTCTAAAATACATTTGGATCTACTTTCACTATTATGAAATATAGTTTTAGTGTTCTTACCCAATGCGCAACCTTTGCAAGTTCCTTCATGCTCCTGGTTGAGTTTTAGAAGGCCTGTAACTATCTTCTCCATTGTAGGTAGTGCATGAAAGTGAAGGTGACCCAACTTCTATGCCAAATCTCACAAGTACTTGATGAATCATGAAGTAAGGCTTCAGGAGGAAAAGTGCAAAGTCTATAAAGACATCCATGACGAACTCCAATGACTTGAGCTGTCTTGATATTTGATTTCTTTGGCCATGCAAGGACTTTGCCATCCATGAATGCAATTCAGTGTCCTTTGTCTTCCAAGGCTGATATGGAGACAAGATTTCTCTTAATTCCTGGAACAAATAGTACATCATTCAATTTCAAGGAAATGCCTGAATTTAGGTGAAGAGAGGAGGTCCCAATTCCTTTCACGGAGTAACTAGTATCATCTCCAATGGTTAATTGTTCAATTGAACTTCTCTCCACCAAATCATTTAAATGTTCTCTAAATCCGGTAATGTAGCGAGATGCACCACTGTCAATTATCCAAGTATTGTGGTCGGTAGGCACATTACTTGAAAGGGCTGAATAGAATATGAATCCATCTGAATCCTTTTGTGTAAGAGTTTCACCAACATCCACAATGGAAGCTTGAGGCATAGTCCTAGTTGGACATTTCATTGCATAGTGACCATATTTGTCACATCTAATGCATTGAATTTTAGAGATATCCTTCCTTCTTTTGAATGTAGAAGCACCATTGGATTCTTTATCTTTCTTCCTATTGAAGTGTCCTTTCTTACCCTTCTTCTTTGACGAATGTGAGGCAAGAACATGAATATCTTCATTTGTAGAACTTTGACCGATGCCTCTAGTGACCAATCTTGACTCTTCTTGAATGTAGCCCGTTTTCAATCGATCAAACTTAGGAAGTTTTGAACTTGCGCTTATCCCTTGAATAAATGATTCCCATGAAGAAGGGAGACCATTGGGTGCCAACATGGTTAACTCTTTGCTCTCTATAGTGTGTCCAATGGTAGAGAGTTGATCTCTCAATTCTGTAATTCTCATGAAGTATGAGGTGATGGATTCGCCTTTTGTCATTTTGACATGGTGAAGTTGTTGCTTTAGTGCAAGAGCTCAGCTTGTGGTGTTTATCTCATACATCTCCTCTAGTGCTTTGAACATGCCATATGTTGTCTCCAACTTGGAGATAATTGGCACAATGTGATCTTTAACCGAATCAACCAACATCTTCATTGCTTTATGGTTCTTTCTCTTCCATTTAAGTATCTCATCCTCTTCGGTTGGTTCTGGTATGGCTTTCTTCACGAATTTGTCTAATTCATTTTCCCTCAAGGAAAGCATAATTCTAAACTTACAAGACACAAAGTTTGATGCTCCCTCAAGTCTGTCTTCAACTCTAATTCCATTCACCATATTGACGTTGATAGTGTTAATGCATGATAGCTTCGGTAAGATAAATGATTGAATGAGAGATAAATGAAGTCTCTCATTCAATCATTTATCCTATCGATTAAACCATTAAGAAAAACTTCAAGCTATTCTATTTGATGATTATTCCTCATCGATAACCATGGCATATTGGTAATCAACGATAGTTATCTCATTAATCATCTAGCCCGATCTATATCGGATTTGTTCTCAACAAGTGATTATTATATAACTATCGGGTGGCATAGTAATACACCGATCAATGATAAATGAATATAACCATTAGTTAAGTGATTGGTGTCGGTTAACATAGACACCGATTCACTTCGGTTACTTTGCTATACCAAACACCATCATTAATACCGATTGGCATATCGGTTAAACATGTTCATATGTTATGTGACCACCGATTAATATCGGGTTGGCAAATATGTCATATGTTATGTGATCACCGATTAATATCGGGTTGGCAAATATGTTGTGTGTTATGTGATCACCGATTAATATCGGGCTGACAAATATGTTTAATACCGGTTGATATTATATACCAAAGGGTGTGATATGATAAATCTGATTATCTTCTTTTGTATGGCAGGTGAGAGGAGCATTTATTGATTTCTATGTCCTTTTTCTCATATGCCATATGATATATATATATATGAGGGGAGGATCAAGGAGTTTGATCCTCCCCTCATATATATATATCATATGGCATATGAGAAAAAGGACATAGAAATCAATAAATGCTCCTCTCACCTGCCATACAAAAGAAGATAATCAGATTTATCATATAAATAGACAATACATAGATCAAGAAAATTATAACTACAATATATCTTGCATA
Source organism: Cryptomeria japonica (assembly GCF_030272615.1). Taxonomy (NCBI): domain Eukaryota; kingdom Viridiplantae; phylum Streptophyta; class Pinopsida; order Cupressales; family Cupressaceae; genus Cryptomeria; species Cryptomeria japonica. The sequence continues at coordinate 86,879,004 of NC_081412.1, forward strand.
TTGAATTGAGAATTGAACATCATTTACAGATAGAAGTAGTTGATCTTGACGACAATAGTAGAAGATAACCTTGCTTCTATAAATCTGATCTGATCTTTGCTCAAGCCTACTCTGATGCCATGTTAAGTTTTGGTGATCAGATTATGTTTACAAAATTATTTGACAATGAATTAGTTTCACCCCATAAGATAGTCTCTACACAGTTCAAACTATGCGTTTGATCTGCTCTATTAATGATGATCTGCTGGTAGACAGAGAAATCACGTCACAAGAGAGAACTCAATCTGATTGTAGGTTGTATAATGCAGACTGGGAGATGACAGAGAGTTCGCAGAACAAGGGATATGATCTGCAGAGTAGTACGTGATCTGTTTGGGTCTTCAGTTCGATGTATTGCTTATCCGACCTGCTCATAGTGTTGAATAAAATCTGATATATCGATTCACATATCAATCGATTCATTTAGAATATATTTTAATTATTATTTTATCCTAACTAATCGGTGAAACTAAATTGTCTAAGGCCGATTAGGCCAATTACACAATTTAGTTGTCTAAGTCAGCTTAGTAATATACCGACCGAAGCTATCACTTCAAAAGGCGATATTATAGTTTGGTTATAAAAAAGGAGAAGCATGTTATTTAATCACCCCTAAGCCGATAAGTGAGTTTGGCGTGGTATATTTTAAAGGAAATTATGAAACCTTTTTAAGCACAATATTTTACAAGTTCCTTATTATTTGGTGATGATATTTTTATCGGCCAAAAATAAAAGAAGTTTGTTTTAAAAAAAAAACGTAAGGCATATAATACAATGATATAGCATAACCTTAAATTTTTGGAGGCATAAGCAAATTTGGGGGATATTCATATAATCGATATGAATAAAAGATATTTTCAATCGGGCATCATTTGCGTGACTACCCTATCTTCACCTTCACGCCAAGGCATGAAAATGGGTGGCACTTCCTGGCAGATTTGGGGAGGAGAATAGCTGGTATTAGGGCACAATGAGGAGGAACAACGTGTTTTGGGGAATACTTAAGCAAAGTTTGGAAATGAACGATATATATTTCATGGCTTTCTAGCAGGGAAGAGGAGGGTTTTGCTCTGCGAATTCACATTTTCTGCGATTGCATTTTCAGAAACTGAAGGTTTTGCTAAGGGGGAGAGGGCTGGAGAACATCCTTCAAACATTTTCTCTTCTTAATACAGGTCATGTGTTATGATAAAACCCTAGCAATTCGAATTTCTTCTTAAAGCTTGAATTTCCTGGTTAATTTTAAGTGAAGAAAGGGAAATGTCTTATTAATACATAAGATAGAGGATTATGGTTTTGGGGTGCTGATTTCTTTAATTCAAACCTCTGCATTTCTGATTTTCTTAAAAGAAGAAATGCTTTACTTAGTGGTCTACATTTGTTTAGCAAAAAGCTGGAATTCTTGTAGAGTTAAAATGGAATAATCAGAATCTTAAAGGAGTTCTTCCTTGCTTCCATAGAAATTAACTTTGTTACCAAAATAAGTTTATCATGGACGATTTATTTATTAATGCACCAGATGATTATGCACAGCCATACTGTGCATACACAGCAAGGCTGTGCATGTACAGTATGACTGTGCATTCTCAGAAAGGTTGAGAATTAAATTTTTGTCTTAGAAATGAGCACAAATGTGATACACTAGACTCAGGGCTTAATATTTTATGATTAAGAAGTATTGAAATAAAAACCGTTGAACCATAAACACTAGCATATTGTGTTAAGAGCTACAGCTGAGAACAACTCTCTGTCAGTAAAAAGATGTATTGAGTTAAGAACAGCAGGGCTGGTTGGGTTCATTTTTACCTGAAAATGTGGAAAACTAGATTTACCTTCTAGCTGGAACAACATGAAGTTTTATTAGTGAATGTATATATATATACTTATCATATACTTGGAGTGTAAATGAGTTCGGGTTATAACCAAAAAATTGTAGAATAAAGCTGATTGAAGACATAAAAAAACATGATGCCTTAGTAAAGAGGATGTACTGACCCAAGAGACTTGTAATATGAAGAATTTACCCCTTATGGAGCTATTTCAGAAATATCTAAGTCTGGAAATCATAACAGCAGTAAGGATGTCCTTTGGGAATTATCATCCCATGTCAATGATAAAACTAATACCCTAGACTAGGAGGGTAGTGGGTAGAAGGGTACCGCTGTACCTTGACACAGATAGTGTCACCATTGAAGAATACTCTCAAGATGCCAGGACAGCAGAAAAATGTCAGGCACGGTTTACATTCCATACTTATGAGATGGATGTACAGCTGGCGGCTCTTATGCCCCCTATTTTCCCATCCCAGGGATTTAGTTGTATCATTGCAAATTATTTTGCAATCCTGAATGAGTAGAATATAACAGAACTCCTTAAGAGAATTGGTGCTGATAACGAGAAGAACATAAAACAATTATTTGACCTATAGTCTCCATGTGAGCGCAAATATGGTCAACTGTAAATTAAACTCACGTGTTCTAGACCTATGCCCTAGAGCCCTTTAAATGCAGTCATGAAGGGAGTAATTATGATTTCACTCACAAGTGTAATTGCAGCTATTTGGAAACTATTGGGCCAAAGGTGTCCTCATACCAGAGTGTCAATCAAGATGGTTAAGTTATCTTCAGCTTGGTAAGAAACGTCTAACTAGAATAGTGTTTCAGAGCTCATTAATGCAGTTGGGCATAATAAACATTATGGGAGCACTTAGACTTTAGTCAATATTACCTCAGTGAGAAAGGGGTTGATAGGCAAGGGAACTTATAACGCTCTTAATGCTGATAATTCTATGTATAAAAATACATAGCTTCACAGCCCCCTAATGCGGTTGGCATTCAAACAAATACGCAGTTTCATTGAACAGTATTGTAGCAGCATTAATGCTCATAATACGCCAGAACCTAGAAGCTTATGCTGATGTGGGAGAACAGCCTATTGTCCATCTCATCTTTCCCACACCAAGGTAAGTTTACAAGTTTAAACCATGCTACAATTAAACTTAAAAAGAACAATTTACAACTTATATAAAGTAAGACCTTGGACCTCAGGATGAGGCAGAGTACCAGCCGGAACTATCAAATGTGCCAAACTAGGAGAGCTATTGACTATAGATATTCATGTGTGGAGAAGGGCATCGTATGTTTATCATTTGCAACTTAATGGTGGATGCAATTAATAAAGGCCAAATATGGGTTACTTCTTTTGTGTAAACAACATTGAGATTGTGGAAATACGAACTATTCAACTATTGTACTCAAGACTGGTAAATTTGTACAGATCATTGGTTCATAAAAAGGACGGTGAATTCTACATGCTCATTAATCTTGTATTCATCCTTGTTCATGTGAGAGAGTAGGTTGCTAGCTCAAGGGCACAAGTATGAACTCTATATTATATTAACCTAGGGTTTGTCATAGAAGGATTTCATTCTAAGAGTTATAGTCATCTCGAGTCTGTTGACCAGCATGGAAAGCTTGAGTCCAAACATTTATGACAGACAATAAGTCTCATAGAGTCAAAATGCAGTAGCATAGTGACAGACATGAGAACTCGGATACCTTCAGGAATTTAATCCAACCAAGCAGGACAACGAACAATTAACTTCATGATCTAGCATGAATGCTTTAACATAGAAGCTGTCGACCAAGGGATTTGTTTTTGCAAGCGTCAACCAGTTTCTTAATCCACATATGCAATCCAGTCAAAGGTCATACTAGTTAGGGGTAGCCTATAGCATATGACCGACTAGGGATCTGTGTAGGATTATCCACCAGCTCGGATGGCATGAGTTAGACTCTTGTTACCTCCCTTCGAAGGGTTGGGCCAATCCAATCGGATATGGCACAGGGGACTAGTTAGTCCGTGGTTGGGCGGAAAAGCGCCCTAATGATACTTTCCCTCCTCACTAGTATGTTGAAAAAGTTATGAAATTCAGAATGTTAACATCAAATGAAATGTACTTTTCTAAAACCTCTCTTTTTCCTTAAAAATGATTTTTTAAAATTACTTTCATATCTATTGTTCATTCTTAGAGCATAGTTCTTGTTATATCAAGCTTCAAATTATATAAAGTTTCCTTTCAGTTATTGATGTTCAAAAAAAAAAAACGATTGTTTTCCCTCTTTTCAGTTGAAAGATTTTAAAGTTGATATTTCAAATTTGCATAGTTTGTTGCATGTTACAAATATAATATCGTTAAATCGCTGATTCGAGATTAAGAGAGCTGGAAGAAAGGAGATTGAAGATCGCCTAAGGAGGAAGAGGTGCGATTTTTGCCTAAGGCACTGATAGCGCCACCATTAGAGACATTTTCAGCATCATTAAAGACGTCATTGCTGGCTGAGAACACCATTACCAGCCATCATCTTAGGGGGGAAACCTATCATTTCCAGACAAGCAAATGCGGATTGCATCAACGATGAGAATCGTGAAAGGAGAAGAATGACTTTCAGCGTTGTCGGGTTCGTCCATATTGGGCTCCTGATGCGAACCGGGTCTGCGTGGGTCCAAGTATGTGTTGGGTTTGCCTTGGGTCCGGCTAGGGTTCATCCTAGGGACCTTGGGTTCGTTGTGGGTTTGCAACCCAAGCGTGGGGCTGGGTCAAGTCACCCAAAAGTGACTTTAAACATTAAAAAATTAAATTTTTTTTACCTTTTTGGAGTAAAAAAACCCTAATCTGCCCCTTGCTACATACATTTGAGACCCAAAACAACTTCATTTGCTCATCTATTCTCTCTTGGTTTCATTTTCGCATTTTGAAGGGCAAGTGATTATTTTCAAAGGAGATTGTTAGTGGAGTGCTTGACGAAGATGTAGAGCTTGCACAAAGGAGATTCAAGCACTTAAGGTAAGCATTTATCCCTATTCTTTGATCTTTTAACGATTTTTGTCAAGTTTTTTTGTTTTTTCTTTAATTCTTATAGAAAAAGATAAACAAGTTCTATTATTTTTTATAATGTTTTTTCATACTTATATTAGCTTTTACATTGTGTAATATTGCTTTTTTTTTTTTTTAATTCTAATTTAAAAATGTTTAATTTCTTATAATAGCAAAAAAACAAAATGACAACAAGTTCAAGTTCAGTGGGTGGGGGTTACAAGACTCAAAACCAAAAATTTAAAATTGATAGAGGATCTCCTTTATGGAATTATACTACAATGCATGCACAACTTCCAGGAGGTGGGGGATATGAATGAACTTGTAATTTTTGTAAAACCAATCATTGGTGCTTGTATTATCGAGTGAGACGTCACTTTTGTGGCCTTGCTAGGAAAGGGATTAAAATGTGTGTAGGGCCAAATGAGAAAGGGTTGTCTACAACACAAATAGCAGCATCATTAGAGAACAAGAAGACATTGATAGAGCTATAGCAAGAGAAAAACTAAGAGCTAATCCATCTGCAAGAAAAACACCAATGACTTTAGCTGATGATCATACACTACCAGAAAAGGCCCCCCATGACCCTTTCTTGAAGATACCTACTATGCAAGATAAAGTTGAAGTAGAAAATTCCCTTTCCTGCAAAAGAGGCCCACTGGAGAAAGCATTCAAAATGGAATCAAAAGATATTGCAGAGCAAAAAATTGCACGTTGCCTCTATACCAATGGTCTTCCTTTCAACTTGGTAAGATTACCATATTGGCGGGAGATGGTAATGGCAATCAATAATGCACCTTCTGGTTTCACAAGTCCTGGGTATGAAAAGGTCCACACCACCTTATTGGCAAGAGAGAAGAATTTTGTAGAACAATCACTGAAACCGATTAGAGATTCTTGGGGGGTGAATCAGGTGTTTCTATTGTTTCTGATGGATGGAAGGATGGCAAAAACCATCCATTGATAAATGTTATTGCAGTGTCCCCCAAAGGGACAATGTTTTTGAGGGCAGTTGATTGTGAGGGGCAGATCAAAGATGCAAAATTCATTTCCAAAATCCTCTTTGATTGCATAGATATGGTGGGACGTGAAAATGTTGTCCAAGTCATCACAGACAATGCAAAGGTTTGTAGGGTTGTAGGTGCTTTGGCTGAACAAAGATATTCACACATTTTTTGGACACCATGCATCGTACACTCCCTCAACTTGGCGATGCAAGGAATTGGCACTCAAATAGATTGGGTGAAGGATATCTACCAAGAGGGTGAGGAGATCCAAATGTTAGTGACAAACCACCATATGTCACTAGCCATTTTCAGGAGCTACTCGAGGTTAGAATTGCTGAAGGAAAATTTAATTTATCTATATAATTTTATTAATGCCATGTTTAATTTTATTTTATATTTTTTAAAATGTGTTATTAACATATTTTTTACATGAACCCAGGATGCTGAGACTCAATTTGCGTCACATACAATAATGTTGAGACGACTTTTGAAGGTGAAAGAGGCATTAAGTGCCATGGTTATTAGTAACCAATGGAGTATTTGGAAGCAATCAAATTCAATGAGGGCCCAAAAGGTTAGGGATTTGATCTTGAATCTCAATTAGTGAGAAAATGTGGGATATATATTGAATTTCACCTAGCCTATCATGAGTATGCACAGGTATACTGATACAGATGCAACATGTTTGGGGGAAGTCTATGATGGCATGGACACCATGATTGAAAAAATCAAAGTCGTAATGGCAAAAAGAGACAAGGACCCCCAAGAAGCATTTTTCAAAAGGGTGGAACAAATCATTCATCATCAATGGAACAAGATGACCACACCATTGCACCTCCTTGCACATGCTTTATCTCCCATGTACTATAGTAGTGAAGTACTTTCTTTGCCAGAGAGAACTAAACCATATATAGATCCTGAAGTTGTTGGGTACAAGCAAGCATTTACTAGACTCTACAATGATCCTGAAGTGGTGGACAGTGTTAGGAAAGAGTTTGGTTTGTTTATCTCAGGAAGAAGTAATAGTCCTTGTGTGTAATGTCCCCTCTCTCCTAGTAGATCACTCCAACTTTGGAGATTCACCTGTTAGCCATCTCCGCAAGTGAATTCAATGAATAGGAGATGATAGCGATGGCACATGGGGGCCTACACTTTGCATTTGGGTGCTTGATAGTGTTATTATTTAATATTAGAATGTTATTATAATATAAAGTCACTTTTTCTAAAAATAGAAAAAAAAAGAATTAATTAAAGTGACTTTTATGAAATAAAGTGCAAAGTTGAATTAAGTTATTAAAAAGAACCCCATGGCGCATTTTCCTGACCATAAAGTGTTTTAAAAGGTGGGGCCAAGTCAATGAAATATAAGACCCTAAAGTTGGGCGATTGGGCAAGGAGTTTATTACATTTAATAAATTTCATTAAATTAAAACATGAGCCCAAAAATGTACGATTAGGGTTGGGAAGTAATAAAGTGATGTGTTGGGCTCCATTTTTGACATCTTTGAATCATTTTACAATCAACTTCTCGGGAATTGAACTCTGCAAATGGATTTCAGCAATAAACAAGCCTCCATGGAACGAAAACTCCTTGGGGATCAATGAATTGGACGTCAATTGTTGATGATAATAGCAATGGTCGGACTCCTTCATGGACGACATAGCAAATGCAAATGTAAATGTGTAATTGGCCTATCGGCCTTACACATTAAACTGATCGATTTATATATCTTGCCGATTTTATATTATCGACTTTGTTAACAAATAAAAATTGAGACGCGTTTGTAATCTACCGATTAAGAAGTGTCTCTTGGAATTGAATCCATTCTAATATAAGACGTGTTAACTAAATATAATCATTCCCTAACAAAAGGGCGTGTTGATTAATAAGAAGACGACTTGTGAGACAAGTCGTGTTGGTTGACAAGACGTGTTTGGTATATAGTTTCATTCTCTCCATCACCTTCAGTAATTTGTGTCAACAATCAAGCAGTTCATGTTTTCTCTACTTGCAGTCCGAGTTTATTTTGAAGCAATTTGCATTCATTCCATACATCGTGTCTATCACTACTTGTGTCTTCTGCAGATTGGCTTCTTTCTTCAACAGTGTACACTCATCATCAAGGCAAATCAAATTGTATATAAGTTAGATCGATCGACATAAACTATCATACAACAATTTGTATTCCTCACTGCAGTCTAGAGCGAACTTGTATCATCACTTAGCTTCTAAGTGTGAGGCAATTTCTTGTAAAGGCTCTTGTCTTATTGAAAGAATAAATATCTACTTTGTCGCTAGGTTTTTTTTCACCTTCAAGAGGAAGGTTTTCCCAGGGTATACACTCTACAATTGTGTGAATTTTTGTCTATCTAATCTTATCACCAAAACTTAACATGGTATCAAAGCAAGCTTAAGAAAAGATCAGATCAGATTCTTAGAAGCAGGGTTATCCTCCATTATTGCCTTCAAGTTTGATTACATCTATCAAAAATGGTGAACAAACTTAAAGTTGAAGACAGACTTAAGGGTGCATCAAACTTCGTCTCTTGGAAGTTTAGAGTTATGCTTGCCTTGGAGGAAAACGAATTAGATGAATTCGTGAAGATAGCAGTACCGGAACCATCCGAAGAGGATGAGAAGCTTCAATGGAAGAGAAAGAACACCAAAGCAAAGAAAATATTGGTTGACTCTATGAAAGATCACATTGTGCCAATCATCTCCAAGTTTACAATGACATATGACATGTTCAAGACATTAGAGGAGATGTATGAGATCAACAACACGAGTCAAGCTCTTGCATTAAAGCAATAACTTCACCACATCAAGATGACGAAAGGAGAATCCATCATCTCATACTTCATGAGGATTACCGAATTGAGAGATCAACTGTTGACGTGTTTTTTATGACAGCGTCCAACACAGAATAAAGTTGCCCAACGGTCACTTCACTCTCTCTTGATCAAAGTACGATTGCATGCTGATATAGTTGGAGAATCAGACAACCGACTCCAAGGTTCCTTTATGCTATAGATGTGACTCGGTTGGCTGATATGATTGCTGGTAATCCAAGGGGGCCTTACGTATGTCGAAGAAATTTGTGCAAGCTCAAGAATTTATTGACGCGGATGATTTGCAATAAAGCTCTAAGTTTTAGATTTTAGATTTTGAAATATGCAGAAAGTAAATAGGAATAGGGCAGAGGGAAACTAAACTAAAGGTAATCTAACCCTATGAACAAGGAGAGAGGATAACTTGTGCAAAATCCAACCGCGCTTCGCTTCGCCAGCAAAGCACAACTTACACGAAGGCAGTGCAATCTTCAAGGGAAGTGCTAAAGATTTTCAAATCGTCAAAAGAAACCATCAAATAGAACAATCTCTTCTAACAATCGAAGTTGAACATACACATATGACGAGGCTCAGACTAACTTTGCACGGTATGCAACAATCAGCTGCACACCAAAAGTATGAGCAAGAATTTGGCAACAAGCAATCCTATCAAATCCAGTTCATCTAATAGCATGAAAACAAATCTAATCTATGAAGAGAACGAGACCATGCGAGTTCCAAAACAACACAAGAACACACCAACAATTGAACAATGTATTAAGTGTTTGCTTCAAAAACTCTTAGCAACAATCTCTGACGATAGTCTCTCTTTTACAAATGACGGGGGTCACCCCTTTATATAGGCTTCAAGCCATGATTACATGCAAACCCTAATTAGGGTTTTCCCTAAAAGATTCTCCACTCAAGATGCAACAAGGTTGGAATCTTCAATTAATAACCCATCATGCCCATATACAATTAATTCAAAACTACCCAAAATAGCATCCATTGCGCATTAAATGCACCACCTCCTTCAAATTTGCCCAACATGCGTTGAATATTCATCCATGCAAAAATCACCCCATTAGGTCATAAATGATCCATCATTTCCACATGCAGCGGCTGCATGCAAAAGGAATCTGCCATAAATTCAACATGCAATGACCGCGTCACCATTTGGTCAAATATTCCGATAATGAATGTGCCACTCTACTACCACGTGTTCAATAGATCCTCGCCATGCAAGTGGACCCCGCCATCGTTTATCTGCTCCTGCACATCTGGAATTGTTGGAGAGGGAAAATTCGATTCAGGAAGAATTTTCTTGAAGTCTCTTCAACTTTCCTTGCTCAGAGAAGGTTTTTCATCAATTTTGCACATTTCCTATTTTTTAGGAAAATTTCCAAATTAGGGTTCCACGGTCCAGGAGAGAGAAAATTCTCCTACGAATCCAAATCTGTAAAAAGTTTTGAAATTTGGATGTGATTTGATGCCCAGGAATGGATTTTTAAAAACTTTTCTTGGGGGAAATTTCTTGTTTAGTTCATCCCTGATTCCTTCCTTGCCTTAGAAATTTTATCTTCAATTCATCCTTGGATGTCATTTCTTGTTGTGGAGGAATTCTCCTTTGGAAATAAATTTGTTCCTTACCCTGAGGAAGGAAATTCTTCATGCCTTAGCCTATTTTCATGATTTCCAAGAGCTATGTCCTAAAGGAAGAAATTTCAAACACTTAGTCAATTTTTCACCTTTCCAAGAATTCTGTCATGAAGGAAGGAATTTCCGACACTTAGCCAAATTTTCACCTTTCTTGGAATTTCTTCTTCTTGGGTGCAATTCTTCCCCCCTGAAGGAATTCATCTCTTTGTGCATTGTCCATGCGAAGATCATTTTAGCGCACTCCTGTGTTCCTAGGCGGCATTTTACACTTGGTGGGGAATTCTTTCAATTCCATGGATTCCTTGCATCCCTCTATCTGGCGCTCCTTCTCTCACTTGGGCGCTAAAATGCCTTGGTCAAGGATTCTTGCAATTTTCTTGTTTCTCCATGCACTCTTCATTCTGGCACCCTCCACAAGGCTGGGGCTAAGATTCCTCCTGAGGAAGGAATTCATTGTTTTGTGAATTGTCCATGTCTCTTTTTCAACATCCCAATTTTAGGGATCCTCCTAAAATTTAGGAGCTAGGTTCATTGGATGAAGAATTTCACCCCGATTCTGAATCTATAAAATTTTCCACATTTGGTCGGGATTTGGTGTCTAAAAATAGGATAATCGAAAATTCGCCCAAGGGGAATTCTGATTTTTATACCTCCTTGACTCCTTGGATTCCATGCCTTAGGCAAAATTTCAATTTTTAGCTTGGGTGAAATTTTCACCATGCCAAGGATTCATGGATTTCCCTCCTGTGAATGCCTTCTTGAATTCAGCGCCTCAGCCCAGTCTTGGGCGCATTTTAGCCCTGTCCATGGATACATGGAATTTTCCTCCTGTGAATGCATTCTTGGTTTTAGCGCCCCAGCCCAGTCTTGGGCGCATTTTGGCCCTGTCCATGGACTAGTGGATTTTTCCACTTGTGAATGCATTTTTGAAATTAGCGCCCCAGCCCAGTCTTGGGCGCATTTTCACCATGTTCATGGATTCATGGATTTTTCCATCATTTCAAGCTCTTCGTCAGGATATATATATGAAATAGAACATTTAAGTATAAGAACATATTTCTTATACTTTAAGTTATATTTCATATATATTGTCAGGATGTTTGAGAGTGGTTTCAGGTCCATAAGAATCATAATGCAAATTCTGGATTTTGGAAGATCTTCCAAATTTCCAGACTTAGTCAAATTTCAGGCCATTTTCGGATCAGGATGACATTGGTGGATTGATGTGAATTTCTGGACTTGGATGATTTTGCATGCTTTCCTCTTCTGGAATAGGAGTTCCAAACTTAACCATTTTTGATCCAACTTGTCTGCCTTCTAACTTTTCCGGATTTAGAAATGGTCTTCAAGAACATTCAGTCTTCAGCGTCTTCGAAGATATTCAGCTTTCAATGTTTTCTTGTGAAGATCCTGCCAAAAATAGATTTTCCCAAATAGTAAGTGTTTCAAAATGTCAAGGTTTGGGCAAAATAGGTCAGAAAAGCACTTACTAAAAATAGAAACTTACTAAAAAAAGAACTTACTAAAAATAGTAAGTTTGATTTTTGGCAAAATTAGACCAATTCGGGACTCAGTAAAATCCCTAAAAAATAGTAACTTTCTAAAAATAGAAAGTTGCTACGTTTTGCCTCAAATTTTACTGGGAGGTTCCTTGAAGGGTCCTAATTCCAGTCGTATGTTCAGTTTTTTCAAAACCCTAACAGAAACCCCTAAAATCTAGGACAGAAGGCAAAAAACCCTAAAATTCACAAAACGAGTCCTAGACTTAGCCGAATTCGCTCAAACAAAAAGCAGATTTAATCAATATGACCCCCAAACACTTGCAAAGTAGAGAGGTTGACAAGACTGCTGCGAAAAGACCACAAAAACACAAGCCAAAAAACCGAGAGGGCCTAAAAAGAAGGGGGTCCCCATTTGCAATGGGGCGATGTGTGAAAACGTCACAACATCTAGCCCCCACCTGAATAAATGTTCCTGAACATTTCAAGTTTTCAAAGATAAAATCCAATCCACAGGGAAAGTGTTGAAAAACACTTTAGGGCAAAACACAAATTAAAGCACGTTTATCTGATTATGTGTGTGCATATCAATTAATCCAATCTCACTAGACCATCCAGACTTCTAGAATTAGTCATGGCAAGCTATAGGTATCTATACTTCAAAAGCATCCAGGACATTGCCTCACTGCCAGTCAAGCGTCCATAGCTCCGACGAGGATGTCTCTGGAATTCCATGAATATTGCTCCACTACCAGCCAAGCGTCCATAGCCACGGTGGAGTTATTCGCATATTCCCAAAGCCAATATTTTGATATTTCTTTTCATTTTTTCATCTTTTCTTTTCCTTTGATATTTCATTTCATTTCCGTCAATTCCTCTGGCTCGTAAGCAATGAAGCCTACTAGGGGTTTGGAGATTCCAGTGGTGCTGAAGCAAGATGTAAAGTTTTCACCAACCATAACTTCTCCTAAAAGATTTGAATGACTTAGAGCAATTGATAGCATAAGTGGAATACAACATCCTCGATTCTACCCGCAAACAGGAACTCCAAACAATTTAGGCCACTCCGAAACCCTAAACCTAAGCAAAACCACTTGAGCGAACAAGCTCAAGGTAAACCAGCACCAAAGGCCAAAAACAAAAACCCAAAGCAAAACAAAAGGAAAACAAACCAAAGGAAAGCCAAAACCCACACAGGGGACAAAAACAAGGAAACCTAATCTAACAAAAATTTCGGACGAACAATACTCACAAGACCTAAACATATACAGCTCCTAACATGATTTCTCAAGATGTGCAGGAGCAACAGGACATTTGGAAGCAATCAAATTCAATGAGGGCCCAAAAGGTTAGCGATTTGATCTTGAATCTCAATTAGAGAGATAATGTGGGATATATATTGAATTTCACCTAGCCTATCATGAGTATGCACAGGTATACTGATACAGATGCAACATGTTTAGGGGAAGTCTATGATGGCATGGACACCATGATTGAAAAAATCAAAGTCGTAATGGCAAAAAGAGACAAGGACCCCCAAGAAGCATTTTTCAAAAGGGTGGAACAAATCATTCATCATCAATGGAACAAGATGACCACGCCATTGCACCTCCTTGCACATGCTTTATCTCCCATGTACTATAGTAGTGAAGTACTTTCTTTGCCAGAGAGAACTAAACCATATATAGATCCAAACGTTGTTGGGTACAAGCAAGCATTTACTAGACTCTACAATGATCCTGAAGTGGTGGACAGTGTTAGGAAAGAGTTTGGGTTGTTTATCTCAGGAAGAAGTAATAGTCCTTGTGTGTAATGTCCCCTCTCTCCTAGTAGATCACTCCAAGTTTGGAGATTCACCCGTTAGCCATCTCCACAGGTGAATTCAATGAATAGGAGATGATAGCGATGGCACATGGGGGTCTACACTTTGCATTTGGGTGCTTGATAGTGTTATTATTTAATATTATAATGTTATTATAATATAAAGTCACTTTTTCTAAAAATAGAAAAAAAAGAATTAATTAAAGTGACTTTTATGAAATAAAGTGCAAAGTTGAATTAAGTTATTAAAAAGAACCCCATGGCACATTTTCCTGACCATAAAGTGTTTTAAAAGGTGGGGCCAAGTCAATGAAATATAAGACCCTAAAGTTGGGCGATTGGGCAAGGAGTTTATTACATTTAATAAATTTCATTAAATTAAAACATGAGCCCAAAAATGTACAATTAGGGTTGGGAAGTAATAAAGTGATGTGTTGGGCTCCATTTTTGACATCTTTGAATCATTTTACAATCAACTTCTCGGGAATTGAACTCTGCAAATGGATTTCAGCAATACACAAGCCTCCATGGAACGAAAACTCCTTGGGGATCAATGAACTGGACGTCAACTGTTGATGATAATAGCAATGGTCGGACTCCTTCATGGACGACATAGCAAATGCAAATGTAAATGTGTAATTGGCCTATCGGCCTTACACATTAAACTGATCGATTTATATATCTTGCCGATTTTATATTATCGATTTTGTTAACAAATAAAAATTGAGACGTGTTTGTAATCTACCGATTAAGAAGTGTCTCTTGGAATTGAATCCATTCTAATATAAGACGTGTTAACTAAATATAATCATTCCCTAACAAAAGGGCGTGTTGATTAATAAGAAGACGACTTGTGAGACAAGTCGTGTTGGTTGACAAGACGTGTTTGGTATATAGTTTCATTCTCTCCATCACCTTCAGTAATTTGTGTCAACAATCAAGCAGTTCATGTTTTCTCCACTTGCAGTCCGAGTTTATTCTGGAGCAATTTTCATTCATTCCATACATCGTGTCTATCACTACTTATGTCTTCTGCAGATTGGCTTCTTTCTTCAGCAGTGTACACTCATCATCAAGGCAAATCAAATTGTATATAAGTTAGATCGATCGGCATAAACTATCATACAATAATTTGTATTCCTCACTGCAGTCTAGAGGGAACTTGTATCATCACTTAGCATCAAAGTGTGAGGCAATTTCTTGTAAAGGCTCTTGTCTTATTGAAAGAATAAATATCTACTTTGTCGCTGGGTTTTTTTTTCACCTTCAAGAGGAAGGTTTTCCCAGGTTATACACTGTGCAATTGTGTGAATTTTTGTCTATCTAATCTTATCACCAAAACGTAACATGGTATCAAAGCAAGCTTAAGAAAAGATCAGATCAGATTCTTAGAAGCAGGGTCATCCTCCATTATTGCCTTCAAGTTTGATTACATCTATCAAAAATGGTGAACAGACTTAAAGTTGAAGACAGACTTAAGGGTGCATCAAACTTCGTCTCTTGGAAGTTTAGAGTTATGCTTGCCTTGTAGGAAAACAAATTAGACAAATTCGTGGAGATAGCAGTACCGGAACCAACCGAAGAGGATGAGAAGCTTCAATAGAAGAGAAAGAACACCAAAGCAAAGAAAATGTTGGTTGACTCTGTGAAAGATCACATTGTGCCAATCATCTCCAAGTTTACAATGACATATGACATGTTCAAGACATTAGAGGAGATGTATGAGATCAACAACACGAGTCAAGTTTTTCGCCCTAAAGCAATAACTTCACCACATCAAGATGACGAAAGGAGAATCCATCATCTCATACATCATGAGGATTACCGAATTGAGAGATCAACTCTCTACCATTGGACACACTATAGACGAAAAAGAATTAACTATGTTGGCACTTAATGGCCTTCCTTCATCATGGGAGTCATTTATAATAGGGATAAGCGCAAGATCAAAACTCCCTAAGTTTGATCGATTGAAAATAGACTACATTCAAGAAGAGTCAAGATTGGCTACAAGAGGCATTGGCCAAAGCTCTACAAAAGAAGATATTCATGTTCTTGCCTCTCACTCTTCAAAGAAAAAGGGTAAGAAAGGTCATTACAAAAGGAAGAAAGATAAGGAATCCAATGGTGCTTCTACATTCAAAAGAAGGAAGAATCTTTCAAAAGTACAATGCTTTAGATGTGACAAGTATGGTCACTACGCAAAATAATGTCCAACTAGGCCTATGCCCCAAGCTTCCATTGCGGATGTTGGTGAGACTCCTCCAAAAAAAGATTCAGATGGATTCATATTCTATTCAGCCCTTTCAAGTAATGTGCCTACCAACCACAACACTTGGATAATTGACAGCGATGCATCTCGCCACATTACCGGATTTAGAGGACATCTAAATGATTTGGTGGAGAGAAATTCAAATGAACAAGTAATCATTGGAGATGATACTAGTTACTCCATGAAAGGAGTTGGGACCTCCTCTCTTCACTTAAATTCAGGCATTTCCTTGGAATTGAATGATGTACTATTCGTTCCAAGAATTAAGCGAAATCTTGTCTCCATATCAGCCTTGGAAGACAAGGGATATCGAATTGCATTCGTAGACGGCAAAGTACTTGCATGGCCAAAGAAATCAAACATCAAGATGGCTCAAGTCATTGGAGTTCGTTATGGATGTCTTTATAGACTTTGCACTCATCTTCCTCAAGCCTTACTTCATGACTCATCAAGTACTTGTAAGATTTGGCATAGAAGATTGGGTCACCTTCACTTTTGTGCACTACCTACAATGGAGAAGATAGTTACAGGCCTTCCAAAACTCAACCAGGAGCATGAAGGCACTTGCAAAGGTTGTGCATTGGATAAGTGTTGACGTGTCTAAAATCGTTGAACTTGCGACTTCATCCGGGCAACGCAGAATAGAAATGCTAAGAATCCTATCCTCTCTTGAGATAAGAAAATCCCTAATGTTGTGTTAATTTGATCAATGGGGATTACCTCAACGTTTTGGTTGTCAAGTCTTGACTGCAGGATAGCTTAGCGGTTTGATGTGTTTTGCTGGAAACACAAAGGTGACTTAAGGTTAGACGGAATCGGTTTCGAACGAGTTCCCTAAAGTTCAACAGTCCTATATCATCTGATTTTGCTTGGATTGATACTATCTTAGCTTGACTGTATGGCTTCTTTTGATTAAAAAAAAAGGAAAAAGGAAGGGAAAAGAGATAGAGAATATCTAATTAATTTATCTAAGATAGCATATTCAGGAAGATAGACAGAAACCTCAAAAAAACCAGATTTAACATTATTAGCTAATAAAGCACAATGTTGTAAAATCTAGTGCAATCTTCAAAGGGAGCTGAATTTTCATGCTACTAAACATAAATGCAGAACTTGACATCCATTTATTTGATGTTTAACAACCGAACTAAACACATAAATGGGTTCAAACTAGCCATGCAGGAGGAAATGGCAATCAGCCAATCCTTAATGGTATGAACACCAAGGTTTCTATCAAATATTATCCCAAAAATACTATCTGAAAGCAAAATGCATAACAAGAATATTAAATGGTGAAGAAGGAGACCATGCACTCACAAAGAAATGAGACAGCTTTAATTTCCATTAATTTTGCATGAATTTCGCCAGAGTTTCAACAACAATCTTAAACTTCTTACCAAAATAAGGGAAAACCAACCCCTTTAAATAGAGTTTCAAAACTTAGATGAATGGCCAAAATTAAAACAAAACAAGTGGCCCAGATTCATCAATACAACATAGTACCCATGCCCATAAATGGGAGGCAAAATATCAACAACCACCAAAGGAGAAATAATAACTACCCAAAAAAGGTAATTAATAACTACCAAAAAGCAACTCAAAAAGTGCACATGCACGGAGCTCAAGATTTACAACTGTTTTGGCAGTTAGAAATGAACTTTATGGTCAAAAAGTGCTTTTTTAAGATTTTACAAAAATTTTGCACTTTATGAAAGCACTTTCTCCTTTTCTGTTGTAGACCCCTTTTCAAGAAATTCATCCTTGGCGTGCAAATATTACTTCCAAAGGTCCCGACCTACCGCATGTTCTGCCCGAACATAGTCTTGAAATCTGATGCATAGCTGGAACAACACCATGAATTGAGGCATAGGAGGATGGCGTATTTTATATTGCATACCCTCCAAATGGCGATCTACATGCTTTAACCCATCCTTCCAGTCGAACCGATGAGCCTCAAAACATAAAATGTTTGAATGCAATCCACTGGCAAAATCCAGGTCCTCCGTGGAGTATGGGACCTTATCCATTCTCAATCTATCCTCCCAGTCCGGTTGCACCAGGCGTATGAGTATTCTACTACAGATTTAGGCATTTATCCTGCACAATTGGACGTGGATTAAGAGACGAGATGAAGGAAACAAACAGGCTAATCGAAATAGAGGATGATGTTAGCTCATAAGGATCAATGGAAAACTGAAATTTGAAGAAGGTACGATGCTTCAACACAAGAGCCCGATTAATTTGGAAGGGAAATGCTATTAAGTTTTTTGCTTAAAATTTGCTACTTGGCTACGGTTCAGTTTTCAAAATGTTCAAAATTTCCCTAAGTTTGAATTTTGACATGCAAGGTTAATTTTGGTAAGTTTGTTGTTGCGCTACGCTTAATGCGAAAAGCACTTACCTTGCGAACAAGGTGTCTATCCTGCGATCTCCCCAAACTTCGGGTTAGAAAGGCTTTGTGCAAATTCGGCCAGCAAGGTCCGTTTTGAAAATTTTGAAAATGCCTTTCCTTTTATCGCGATTTTTTACTACGGAGGGGTTTTGCAAATTGCGCGGGTCTGACACCTCTTCCTCACGTGATTTCCGGCTGGGAGAGACGCTTAGCAAAGCCCCTTAAACTGAACGCCTTACCTTACTTCGCATTTTCAGTGCTTAGAGGGTTTTATCCAAAGTTCAAATCATGAAAACTCCCAACTTCTCCTCTTGCGATTTCATGATTTTTGGCGATTTTCAGGGAAAGGAAGATTTTTGCAAATTGCGTAGTTGACGATTCTCCTCCTTCCGATTTCGGGCAAAGAGTCGCTTTTGCAGAAAAAAGAGACGCCTTCTCTCACGCGATTTCCTTTCAGCAAAGAGAGGCATTAAGAAAAGCCTTCCTTTGGAGCGATTTTACCTAACTTTCGGGGTGAAAGGTTTTGAAAAAGTTCGCGATTTAAAACTTTTACTTCATATGCCAATTTTGGCCCAAAAGCCATTTTTGCAAGATTAAGTCATTTTCGGCCTAAAAGGCCCCTTTAAAAACTTTCTATTTTCCTCGCAACTTAAGCTAAGAGGGCCGACTTTGAGAGTTTGCGCGAGTTTAGACATTTTCGGCCTTGAAGACCACTTTGCAAATTTGGGCGATTTTGTTAAAACGCCCTACTTCGTGTTGCGATTTTCACTTGCCTCATTTTCGGGTTGGAACCGACTTTCGCAAATGTTTAACGTCTTTGCTATTTTCGCGATTTTCACTTATTCCTGCCCAATTTCGAGCCAAATGACATTTTTGCAAACTCTTACACTTAACACCGTTTTAAGACATTGGCATTTTCGGGCCAGATAGCGATTTTGAAAAGTTTCTTAAGTTTGATGTTTTAGCTTGGGCCCCGAAATTCGGCCCTTTTGGCCCTTTTGAAAAGGTTTTCACTTAAACGCTTTACCTCCTATTCACCGAATTTCGGCCCCTTTTGAGCTTTTGCGAACTTTCTTGGGTTTTAACATTTTACTTGTGTTTGGCGAAATTCGAGTCAAAAGAATATTTTAAAAAGCTCTTCTGAGTTTGACGTTTTACTTGTGCCTCGAAATTCGGCCTTGAAGACCCTTTTGCAAGCTTTTCAAAACTTTAACTTTGCCCTCAGATTTCGTGAAAATCAGCCAAGAGGCGATTTTTGAAAAGTTTTCAACTTAAGCGTTTTACTTCATGGCGAAAATCGGCCTCCTAAGGGATTTTGCAAACTCTTTATTTAATTTGCCTTTTCGGGCCATAAGGCCTTTTTGCGAACTTTTTCACTTTGACATTTTCCTCCAATTTGGCGAAAATCGGCCCAAATGGCCATTTCGAAAGGTTTTGAAACTAAAGCGTTTAACTTGCCTAGCAAATTCCCAAGATTCGCTATAACCAGATCTCCCTTGGATTGATTTTGGGCATTCAAAATGTGAGACTCTCCACGCAGGACTTCCCAATCCACGCGGCTTAAAATCCAAACACACCCTTTCACTTAATGGCTACAAGGCTTATTGCTTCACCACTTCCTGGATCCCATCAAAAAGGGACAGCGAACAAAAAATCAAACCTTGAAACTCAGCAGGACGAAGGCTGAAAACCAAAGAGGGGGATCCTGTCGGCAACAGGGAGTGTGTGCAACGCACAACAGTAAGAATACTAGAGGTACATTGCGTAGTAATGAAAGTAGATCCAAATGTATTTTAGAACTCATTCATTCAAATTTATGTGGTCCTATGTTTGTTGCGTCCTTGAGTGGTTTCTTGTATTATGTTATTTTCATCGATGACTACTCGAGAAAGACTTGGATCTATTTCTTGAAAAGTAAAGAATCTGCAAAGGTACTAATGAGATTTAAGGAATTCAAAGCTCTAGTAGAAAACATATCCGGGAAGAGGATCAAAGTCTTGAGATCCGATAATGGAGGAGAGTACACCTCCGGTAACTTCCATAATTTTTGCATTGAAGCTAGGATTAAGAGGGAGTTTTGTGTTCCCTATAATCCTCAACAGAATGGTGTGGCGAAAAGGAAAAATTGAACTATTGAGGAAGTAGCCAAAGCCATGATCCATGACCAAAATCTTCAAACCTTTTTCTGGGCTGAGGCTTCAAGAACTGCTGTATATGTTCAAAATAGATGCCCTCACCGTATTTTGGAGAATAAGACACCCAAAGAAGCATTCACAGGGGTGAAGCCGGAAGTAAGTCATTTGAGGATCTTTGGTTGTCCAGTGTAGATACATATACCCAAAGATAAAAGGACAAAGTTGGAACCTTCTGGCAAGAAGGGAATATTTGTAGGCTATAGGGAAACATCAAAAGCCTACAAAATCTATATTCCAAGGCAGAAATTGATTGAGTTAAGGAGGGATGTGACATTTAAAGAGGATGTTGCATTCAAGAAATCCAAGGGCATCCATTAGATGGACAATGAAGATCAAGAGCCTCCTCAAAATATGGAAGATGAGCATACTCCTGAGATTCAAAGGGAGACTTCTGAACCTGAAGAAGATGATGATCCAAATGAGCCCTTGAATCCTACTAATGGGCCTACTGACATTGTGATTGGTAAGAAAAGACATCTTTGGGCGAGGAAAATGATGCAAGAGGCTGAAAGTTTTGCAGCCCCAAGAGGAACATTTACAGAAAGTAAGAGACCTCATAAGTTCTCCAGCTATGTTGCATTGATGAGTCAAATCATTGAATCAGAACCTACCAGTGTTGAGAAAGCTACTAGTCAACAGGTTTGGAAAGATGCCATGGCAGAAGAGTATCAATCAATTCTAAAGAATGATGTTTGGGACATTGTACCTAGACCAAAAGGTAAATCTGTTGTTTCTTCTAAATGGCTCTTTAAAATCAGACATGCTACTGATGGTAGTATTGAGAAATACAAGGCTAGATTTGTGGCTAGAGGATTCTCTCAAAAGGAGGGAATTGACTATGAGGAAACCTTTGCTCCAGTTGCCCGATATACTTTAGTCAAGACCATCATTGCTATTGCAGCATCTAAAGGATGGAAGATTCACCAAATGGATGTAAAGACGGCTTTTCTAAATGGTGTAATCAAGGAAGAAGTATATATTCAGCAACCTGAAGGATTTGTGGTACATGGGAAGGAGTCTCATGTTTGCAACCTGAAGAAGGCATTGTATGGCCTTAAGCAGGCTCCACGTGCTTGGTACGAAAGGATTGATCGTTACCTGATGGGCTTAGGCTTCTCCAAGAATGAGGCAGATTCAAACTTGTACTTCAAGGTACTTAATGGGGAAGCATTAATCCTAGTTCTTTATGTTGATGACTTACTTATCACTGGAGAAGATCATCTTATTATCAAATGCAAGGAGTTAGCTTCTGAATTTGAGATGAAGGATCTTGGTTTATTGCACTACTTCCTTCGGTTAGAAGTTTGGCAGAAATCTGATGGAATCATTCTGAGTCAAGGGAAGTACACCATTGACATCCTAAAGAGATTTGTTATGATGGATTGTAAATCTATGTCCACACCTATGGAGACCAACTTGCATAAGTTAAGAGAGGTTGCAGCTATTTCGGATCTGGTGGATTCTACACTATACAAGCAGATGATTGGGTCCTTGATGTACCTAGTCAATACTAGACCAAATATTTGCTATGCAATAAGTGCACTTAGCCAATTCATTTGTGAACCAAAGCAAATACATCTAGTTGCGGCAAAACATATTCTAAGATACTTGCGTGGCATAGTTGGATATGGCCTAAGATATTCTTCTGATGTGGACTTGAAGATGCATGGGTATACTAATTCTAATTGGGCAGGGTGTGTCACTGATCGGAAGAGTACCTTTGGTTGTTTTAGTTTGGGTTCTGCCATGATTTCTTGGTGCAGCAGGAAACAGTCTTTAGTGGCACTAAGCTCTACAGAGGCCAAGTATATTGCAGCATGTGTGGGAACATGAGAAGCAGTGTGGCTTCAGAAGCTTCTTGCAAGTCTGTTTGGACAATCCTTAGAGCCTACTATCATCCATTGTGATAATCAAAGTTGTGTAAAGCTTTCTGTCAATCCCCTGTTTCATGACAGAACAAAGCATGTGGAGATCAAGTATCACTATGTTAGAGACATGGTGGAAAGGAATGCTATTCAGTTGAGATACAATAGTACTGATGAGCAGACGACAAACATTCTCACCAAGCCTCTCTCCAAGATAAATTTTGTGTACTTTCGCGATAAGCTTGGTATGGCAGAGAATGAAATCCTAGCTAAGATTGAGTCTCAGCATCATTGATCTATTTATATTTTATACTAATGCATTCTTCTCTTTTGAGAGAGAAGTTTAAAGTGTAAGCTCTTGCTAATGCATTTCTATTTGAGAGAGATTTGAGGTGAAAGCCCTTAATTCCACCCTCTAAGATGAGTCATGGTGGATATCATGTGTGTGATGCCATGACAACATCACGTGAGAGAGTCTGTGATGATTTTCTTGTACTTGTGTGTTCACCCTCTGGGATGAGCTATGGTGAATATCATTGTGAGGTGACAATCTCACAATGATGAACACTTGTGCATTTTACCATCATTGTGAGGTGACGATCTCACAATAATGGTTGATATCATGGTGAGGTGATATCTATTCTTACACCATCCATGGAAGGCCATGATGGTTGATATCACAGTGAGATGATATTTATTCTTTCACCATCCATGGGAGTAGCCATGGTGGTTGTGTTCATTTGTATTTCCATTCATGGGTGTAGCCATGATGGACCCACCCTCTGGGAGTAGCCATGGTGGATGTCACTATGTGACTCAAATATTGAGAAGGATTCCTCCTTATCTAAGAGAGAGTGTTGATAATAATAGCTATGGTCGGACTCCTTCAGAGCTGACATAGCAATTGCAAATGTAAATGTGTGATTGGCCTATCAGCCTTACACACATTTAACCTAATCAATTTATATATCTTGCCGATTTTATATTATCGATTTTTTTAACAAATAAAAATTGAGACATGTTTGTAATCTACCGATTAAGAAGTGTCTCTTGGAATTGAATCTGTTCTAATATAAGATGTGGTAACTAAATATAATCATTCCCTAACAAAAGGGCGTGTTGATTAATAAGAAGCCGACTTGTGAGACAAGTCGCGTTGGTTGACAAGACGTGTTTGGTATATAGTTTCATTCTCTCCATCACCTTCAGTAATTTGTGTCAACAATCAAGCAGTTCGTGTTCTCTCTACTTGCAGTCCGAGTTTATTCTGAAGCAGTTTGCATTCACTCCATACATCGTGTCTATCACTACTTGTGTGAAAGTCTTCTTCTGCAGATTGGCTTCTTTCTTTAGCAGTGTACACTCATCATCAAGGCGGATCAAATTGTATTAAAGTTAGATCGATCAGCATAAACTATCATACAGCAGTTTGTATTCCTCACTGCAGTCTAGAGTGAACTTGTATCATCACTTAGCTTCAAAGTGTGAGGCAATTTCTTGTAAAGGCTAGTCTTATTGAAAGAATAAATATCTACTTTGTTTCTGGGTTTTTTTTCGCCTTCAAGAGAAAGGTTTTCCCAGGGTATACACTCTGCAATTGTGTGAATTTTTGTCTATCTAATCTGATCACCAAAACTTAACATCAACGCGGTTCATAATTGTGGGGAATTCATACAGGATTCTTGTTTGTGCTTCAGTTGAGAGTTATACCAGCAAACTCAGAACTTTATCAGTAGATTCAGACTTTGTACTGCAGATTCAGGATGATTTGGAGACCCCCAGGGGCAGCCGTACTATTTCTTGAGCCAGTTGTGCCTCCTCCTTGCTGGCCGTACCACTTGCAGCCCTCTGGCTTCATCATTTGGACCGTACAACTCAGTAGGAAGCTGGAAATTGTTGTAATCTTTATTGTCATCACTTTCCTACATGGGTTTGAAGCATTTTACAGGCTACAGAAGTCAATCAAGGTCTAGGTCAAGGATTCTTTGAGGAAAACTTAAGAAATTCAATAATCTTGCTTGGAAGCCAGGCACATTCCTTAGCAATTTCAATAAATTTGTTTTTTAGTAGTTATTGTTGATGCAAATAAACTTCATTGGAGTCATTGGACATCCTTGGGCGCTCATCCATTGTGTCTTATTCAAGATTATTCAATAGAACCCCTCTTCTAGCTAGGCGTTGGGACTCCTAGTATGTTTGTTATGCTTTGATGTAATATAATTCTTGATTTTGGAAATCATTATAATTGTTGTCATACAAATCAGAATTCTGAAATTAAATTCAGTCAATTATATTATTGTATTGTGCTTTCCAAATTTTGGTTTATTGGTAATTGGTCATGAATAAACATTATGCAAAATAGCAAACTACTGAAATCAAACCCAAGCAAAAACTCTCAGAAAAAACAGTATCAAAACATCATTACAGCAGTATAGATTCAAGAAAATTTCAGTGCAGACTGGTTGGGAATCTTTCGTTGTGCCATTAATGACCAATCCAAAATGGATGGAGTTACATGGTGGTACCTCCATGGTCAAGATTTTATGTTCCTCCAACCTCTTGCAATCAAGATACTGTTGTGAGGTATTCACACATCACCCC
Source organism: Cryptomeria japonica (assembly GCF_030272615.1). Classification (NCBI taxonomy): domain Eukaryota; kingdom Viridiplantae; phylum Streptophyta; class Pinopsida; order Cupressales; family Cupressaceae; genus Cryptomeria; species Cryptomeria japonica. The sequence continues at coordinate 86,904,059 of NC_081412.1, forward strand.
ATTGCAAATGGGGACCCCCACTTTTTTCTTTATCGGTTGTGTTAGAGTCTTTGCTATTAGTCTTTGCATTGAAGGGCTAGAGTTTCATAAGTAGCCAGAATGTTCGTCAAGTCAAGGGAAAGGGTTGAGTGAAGAGTTTGCACAAGGTCATGTACCTCACTCAAGGTACCTAACACAAGGTCGTGTACTTTGTAAAGAGCCTAGAGCAAAATTTTAATAAGGCCAAGTGATGAACTTTGTTAAGAACTTCTTCATTAAGACAAGTACCTTACAACTTACAAGCCTCTAGGAGCGAATTTTTGAAGGCAATGTACCTTGCAAGGCATTGGGAGTGAATTTTATGAGATCAAGTACCTTGCTCAAGGATTCAAGCGAATTTTCTCCATAGGTGCTCTTGAAGGTCAAATTGGTGATACTTTCATTTGCTAAAATCAACGAAGTGAAAGAAAATTGAAGGAATCGAATTGGGGATCAACACAAGTTTATGTACCTTACTCATTTCCTAGAGCGAATTTTCCAAGGACATGTACCTCACAAGCAAGTCAAAGCGAATTTCACCAAATGGTGTACCTTGCAAGGGTCTTAGAGAGAATTCTTTCTATGTACCTTAGAGAAAGCTTGGAACAAATTTTCTTGAGGATATGTACCTCACTTACCACTTGAAGCGAACTTCTTCATCAAACCATGTACTTTGTTGGCCTTTCAGAGCGAATTTCATCATATCCCTTCCAAACCCCTTGGAGCGAACTTTTCATTGAGAGTGAATTGCTTCAATTGATGTACCTTTCAAGGAGTTCAAAACGAATTTTGTTAAAGTTCAAATATGTACCTTCCAAAGGTTTGAGAGCGAGTTTCATCTATCATGCCTTGTCCTTACCAAGGACACAAAGCGAACTGTCTTATCAATCTTGTCCTTAAGACAGTCATGGAGCAATCTGTTTTAGGGCCTGTCCTCATCAAGTACATAGAGCGAATTTTGTTTTCAAGCCTGTCCTTACCTTGGTCCAAGAGCGAAATTAATCATTTGATTATGTCCTTAGAAGGGTCATTGAGCGAACTTGATCATGTCCTTAGAGCTGTCATAGAGCGAACTTGATCATTTTGAGCCTGTCCTTATCAAGGACAGTGAGCGAACTTTATGGTATAGGTCCTGTCCTCATCAAGGACACAGAGCGAACTAGAATATGAGTCTTGTCCTTGGAAAGGACATGGAGCGAGCTGCCTGTTTTGACCTTGTCCGCCCATGAGACATAAAGCTCATTTGATAAGAATGTACCTTGCAAAGGTCAGCCAGCGATTTGTGATTTAGGTCCTGTCCTTAGCAAGAGAGCGAATATTTCATATAGGTCATGTCCTTGGAAAGGACATAGAGCGAAGTGCACTTCATGAGTTGATAAAATGGAGTGAAATTGACTATTGCATGACTTAGGTGCCCAAAACAAATTTGAAATCAAATGAGGCAGGTCAGCCAAAGGTAATTTTTATTTATTTTAATGTGACAGAGTCTGCCTTAGGGTAAAAGACACATCCATTCATCTTAAGCGCCTATAAAGGAGAAGTTAAAACATTCATCTCAACCATTAATTCAAGTATATTCTTCTCTCCAAGTGCGAATTTCTGAGCAGATCTACTGAATCTGATCAGAAAGACAGCGAATTTCTTCAGATAGACATCAAATTTTGTCAGCACATTAGCGAGTTTAGGAAGACAAATTAAGCATTGAAGATGTGGATCTGATGTTTAGGAGGAGCGAATTCATCAAGAAGACAACAAATTTGCTTCAATCAAGGAGTGATCCCTTCTATAGATGCTCTTGTTAAACCTGCAAATTATATCAAACTAGGAGGTTATAATACAAGGGACATCATTTGATGCTTGCTTATTTGTTTTGCAGGAGATGAAGAAACAAATGGAGGAAGATTGGAGTAAAGACGTCAAGGAGAAAGTTTCAACACCAAGGACAAGATACAAGGAAGACCTCTTAAAGAAGCTCCATCAGCATCAAGAACACCTCAAGTGCCTGAAGAAGACTTAAAGTGCTAAGCACCTACAAGCAGTAGAGCGGGAAATATTCAAGCTTCTCATTCTATCACATTGACACGGAGAGATCATAAGATGGCAAAAGGGAGATCATACAACCATTCTAAGGCAAGATTTACAAGCAAGGATTGGAGGTTGACCACGACAAATACTTCCTATCACCACTATGCAAGATCAAGAGGAAGCTTCATCAAACGCAAAGGTATTTAGGAGGGAAGAATCTCAAGTATTCTCACCACATCCTGGAGGCATGATGAGATCAAAGGAATGTTGAGGATAAGTTATACAATCACTCCAAGGCAAGCAAGTGAAGGATATCCCATCACCACTACTTTGAGCAAGCTTGTAATGTCGAGTATCAAATCTTCCAAACCTACAAAGTGCGAGTTGAGGTGGCGTCCTAGTCATCATGCCAGTCACCACTCACCAATCAGGGAAGGTCTACCTTTGCATGTCTTGATTCAATGTACCTGACCCACTAGTGATGGCACAAACTCCGAGGCACCTACCCCCAATATCTATTGGTCCACAATCATTGAATATAATTTTCTCATTGGCTAAAGAGAGTTTCTTATAGCAAACCCTAATTAGGGTTTCATTGTAAAATCTTGGTTGTTGATAGAGATTCAATCCTGGCCATTCATTGTAAATGAGCTCTTTGAAATAAAGCTCAGACTCTTCATTTGTAAACGTTAATAGTAGGCTAATAGTGAATAGTTAGCTAGTAGTGAATAGAGTAGTGAAAGTGAATAGAATAGCGAATAGAATAGCAATTAGAGTAGATTAGGAGAGGGAAGAATTGTTGGTATGACTTGTAAATGAGATACTCTTTTCATTGAAGTTATGGTGAAATTTGTTATTTCAACAAGCCTCATGGTTCTACTTCTCAATTTATTTTCATGTTGATTAGATTGAATGGAAGAAGCTGTTGAATGTATTCATGTGGAATCCCCCCAGTCCATACCACTAGCCTCTTACTGATTGTAAGCGTGCCTTGTGTGGTCAACTGTAATGATATGAGCTTAACTTCGAATCGTTCTACATTCATTGCTTATGCATTAACTTGAATGGTGATTAATGTTTAATGGTATTGATTCGAACATCTTTGGAATACCCTTAGAAGATTGCACTGAGTTTGTGTCAAATTGTTCAAGTTGATGGTGAGACCTCGCTCGGTAGGGTTCCATATAGTCATTCATCTATGTTCTTACATTCTGGGTCTTAGAATAGGCTTTCTCAACCCTTTACCTTTTGCCATTTTTTCAAAATCAAGCTAGTTTAGGACAAAGAGCATCACCGTATAGCAACATCAGATGATCGAGTTCCAACAAATCATGCATTCATGCATTTGAATGTAAGTCCCCTTGTGATTCCAGGATAATCACATCAAACCAATGAGCTTATCCACACGTAGTGACCCTACATTCATGAGCCTTGGAGTCTTCTTGAGTGATCCTTAAGCTAATCTTCAGCATCCGAGAGATTTTGTTCAAGAGAGGATAAGATACTTATGGTATTTTATTATGTGTTCGCATGTGCCTAAAAAACACATCAACAGATACTATCACAAGTACTTGCTTTTAAGTTTTTAATATTCTTTAATTTATTTTGCATTTTTTTAATTTTAAGTTTTGTTGGTTCCCTCCAATTTCAACAAGTTGCAAGTTATTTCGCTGCTGAACAGAATTGGAGTACATACTCCTTTATCCACTCAATGGAGCATAATCGGTTGGCTTCAAAAAGAGCAGAAGACTTGGTTTATATTCATTCCAATTTGCATCTTCTAACACATAAGGGACAACAATACAAGGAAGGGGCAATGAAGCTTTGGGATGTAACCCCTAAGAGTACCAACTTGGATGCAAATGTTGATGATCTGGTTAGAGTCACTTTAAAAGATGATGATGAGATACCTACAACTGATGGAGCTAGGGAAGTGGCACTTGTTTGGGTTCAAATGATTTTAAATTTGAACTTGGAGCAAATGATGATGATCTTGATCTAGATCCTTTTGATGATTGATAATATAATGTCCCCTTCTCAGTGATGTGCATTCAGTGGTCCATTGGCCTATTCCAAAGACCCGTAGGCTATTTGGAAAGAAGAATTAGAGTTTCCAACTTCTGTTGAGTTCTGCACGAGCTTTTTAGGGTTTGTCAGGAGGGAATTCTTCAATTCTTTTTATAGTTTCCTTCTAGGTTTTCCATGAACTCCAAGGTGGCATAACATGCATGTGATTCTTTGGTGAAGTGAGAACTTACTATTTTGAATAAGTTTGGGTTTGGTTGTTTGGATGATAAGGTTCTATTGAGCTTTCCAAGCTCTTTCTCCGGGTGCAAAGATCATGTTTTTCGGAGCAGTATTTCTTGACTTACTATTTTTAGTAAGTGGCTGTGTTCAGCATTTCTATTTTTGACAATCTCGGACAGGGTTCTGATTCAACATAGTTCAGTGGTTTTCATAGCACAGCTTCATCCTTGATTTTTTATGATATTCAGTAATGGAGTTATAAGTTATTGAATTAAATATTAATATTTAATTATTTTATTACTGATTAATTGTATTGTGGGCGACTAAGGGAAAAATATCTATCTGCCATCAATATTGTTATTTTTCTAAGTCAGTGGCGTTAAAAAGGTGGCATTGAGGATGATAGGACATTTCATGTTTATATTATTTTATGTTTCAAATTATCACCTAGGAAAAAGTTCAAACTTTGCCTAGGGAGTTGGGGAAATTAGATGCCATGTCTAGTGGAGGTTATGACATGAAATGAAATTGAATTGCAATGGATTATGGGCGCCATTTGAATTTGAATTTGGAGTGTGTTATAAATAAGAGCCTTGGACTCTCATTTTGGTATCTTATGAAATTGCATCGTTATGCTGCCAGTTTGGCTACTGAAATCTGAGCTTCGAAGTGTGGCTTCCTAGCTAAGTCTCAGTTTCGTACTTGGGAGATAGTACCTAGCTGTGTTTTTTATATTTCCAATGTTGTTGGAGAGTGTTTTGCTGAGTGTGGAGTGTTTCCTTGCTGCTGGTCGTGGAGTTGCTGAAACCTTATTTTGCTCGTACCTCTTGACCAAGTAATTCCTTCATTCTGGGTATTGGCTCTATCAAAACGTGGCATGGAGGCGATATAGTCTGCAATTTTATAGCCGCTAATTTGGAAAATTGGATTTTTAGTGGTAAATTGTACCTTTCAGTTGGGTCGTACCATTCCAAGGATGCAATGGGATGCGTGTTGTTGTTTTGAGGCGACTAGATTGCAGGTTTTGTGTTCATGTTTCATCGTCCAGGTTATATCTTTCATTCGCATTTGATTTGGTGTGTTTCTGACTTCATTTGAGTGAGTTATGATCATTTTGGTGTTGCCGGTTGAGACTAGTCATGCCTGTTTGACTTCAGATTTTTGGTACAGCAGTAGTAACATGATTTGAGTTAATTTGTTAGTTATTTCTTGCTGTAATCTGCATTGGATATCATCTCTAATCTTCTCTTTCTAAATTGTAAGGTTAAGTAGTAGTACTACTAACCATTTCTGGAGTGTTGCTTGCCCACTGCATAAGTGGAAGAGGCTGGCTTAGCCGCCTTCTTGTTTTGTAATTCAGTTATGAAGTTCAATCCTCCCACTGAGTAAGTGGTCGAGTGATTTTATGTTTGTAATGGTCCTCCCGCTGAATAAGCGGTCGAGTTGAGCTTTGATGTGATTCAATCCTCCCACTGAAACATTGTGGTTGAGTGATTTGTGTCTTGGTGTGTTGTTGTTCTCTTGGCTGGTTTACCGCCAAGTTTTTTGTTTACCTGTTGGATAAGCGGAAGGGGCTGGCTTGCCGCCCATTATTGTATTCAGCTTTAAGTTGGTTTATGGTGCTAACGATCCCCGAAACACCGTATGCTCTCACCCTCCCAGATTGGGCTCTCGGTGAACGAAAGGTGGAAGGGTTTCTTTTCGTTATTCTGGATTATTTCTCTAACCTTAACGGGTTACTATGTTTGTTCTGTTAATCTTATTGCTAAAAACAAAACAAAAATTATCAAGGATATTACAGATAAACATTGAAGATACAAGACAAATTATTTTTTATTGTCAATTTTGTAATTGTAATGATTTTCATTTGAATCGTGAACCTGGACATATATGAATCTATGATACATCGATATATACTATATGGCATATGAGTATATGACATAATATGATATTATTGAAATTCTGCACTATCAATTGAATTGGCATTTGGCATTGATCAATGATGAAGTAGCATACTATTAAATGTATTCAGATTTGTAATTTTGTATATATATATATATATATACATACACGGACGCCCATGAACCCAAAAGGCAAAAAAAAATTTCCTGAACCCGAATTGGTAACTTAGGATTAAAAACGATTTCTGGGCTGTGTTTCAGACTTCTACACTCAGAAATCAGACTCAAGACAGAGAATTGGTTTGTCACATCACTCCAAATTATGAGTTAAAAGATAAATTCAGACTTGGAAATCATAATCAGACCTTTCATAAAGGCAAAATTTCCAAATTTAGACTGAGACCTTCACATTTTCCAGAATCAGTGTTACATAGTTCCAATTTTCTGATTGAAATCAGAACCTAAATTAATTCTGGAAAATTAATTGTTCAAATTACCTATCACAAGCTGGGACAAAAGTTGGGAGCAAAAAGTCCCAAAGGTTTGATTTTCCACTCAGGAATAAAAATCAACTTACCCATCAGGAATGAGGACAAAATAAGGAATATTGAAGTGTCTTGATGGGGTTCGAATTTCCACTCCATCAAATGGTGATCAAATCAACACAAAATTTTCAAGGACAATGAGTCTCGATGAGGGTCAGATTTCCACTTGAGAGCAGAATTACAAAGGAAGAGCATATGTTACGAGGAATGAAGAGTCCCTATGGAAATCGAATCTCCATTCCAAGGGTAAAGCATCAAAATGAAGTGAAATTTGCTAAAAGAAAGGAGTCCCTATGACCTTCGAATTTCCATCATGAGAAAATGATCATGAAGACAGTGATAAATTTCAAGGACTGAATTAGTCCCTACAAGGATCGATTTCCCAAGGTTGAACACAAGGTTTATCCCATAGGTGTTTGATTCAATATTTGTTTGTTTTGCAGGTCTGCTACAAGGGAAGCACGATGATCAAGGCTTGAGGTGAAAGAGGATGCAGCTTGCAGGGATACCAAGAGCTCAACACTTTGAAGCAACAAATGATGAAGGATCAACTCCAAGATGACTCTACAAGCATATTGCAAGGACAACATCACAAATGCAAATGAGGAAGACCAACATTTCAAGGACGAGAAGAGGATTTCAAAAACCAAGGATGAGGACTAGCTCAAACAAGAAGAAAGCTTCACTATGATGGTGAACAAATGAAGGAAAGACAAATCCAAGACATGAGCACAAGGGATTCCACATCATGAAGTAGGAACTACATCAAAGGATCTCAAAGTCAAAGAACATTAAGGATAGTAAAAGGAATTCCCTAACATAACGATAAAATGCAAAGTATCACAAGGAATTCCAAACATCATGAAGAATGTTCAAGGCAAATTGATTAGGTCCACAAAGCAAGCTGAGGTGGCATTCCAATCACCATTCATCCAATCAAAGGATACCAAGTCAACATTCATTCAAGAAGGGGATAACTGACACATGGCGCTACATCAAATATTAGTTATCTTACCTATCCTCATCTCTCATTGGCTAATATAATGGTGGTTGTAACAAACCCTAATTAGGGTTTCTATCTTTCGATCTTATTGATTGTGAATCAATTTGAGACGTTCACTGTATATGGGCTTCTATAAAAGGGCTTAGCTCTCACATTTGTGGAGGTTAATGTTAGAAGAGTAGAAGAATAGTTGCTAAGACATTAGGAATTAGAAGAAGTAGATTAGGAGAGAAGGTAAAGATTGTTGCAAGAGACATTGTTTTTCATTGAAGTTATGGTGAATTTCGTATGTTGATTCAACATGTTGCATGGTCTCTACTTCTCATTTGTTTTAATGTTGGTACAAACTCCGAGGCACCTACCCCCAATATCTATTGGTCCACAATCATTGAATATAATGGTGAAATCTTTTTGTGGATGATTAATGGTGAAATTTGCATATCCATACTACTAGCAGTTTGCTCATTATAAACTTGCCTTGCGTGGTCAACCAAAATCCTTATTTAAGCTTAACTTCAATTGCTATTCACACATTAATATGCATTGCCTTGATGGTGTCTATGTTGTTGCTGGTAATTTGAACATTATATATTTACCTTAAAATATCACACTAGCTTTGTGGAATTGTTCATTGATGTCAGAGAAAAGTCTAGTAGAGTCTCACCAAGTCATCCACTACATCCTACATTCCTAGGATTAGATTAGTCTTCCTAAACCCTTCCCCTTTTGTCCTTTTTTCCAATTCAAGTTAGTTTGGGAGAGAAAGCATCACAAGATTGCAATATTAGATGAACAAGTTCCAGTAACATTCAAATGTTTAAGCATTCAATGTAAGTCCCCTTGTGATTCCAAAAATATCACATCAAACCATTGAGCTTATCCATACGTCAAGACCTGACATTTCGAAACCTTGGAGTTGTCTCGGTTGATCATATATTTAGCATCTAAGGTGATTTTGTTCAAGAGAGGGTAAAATACTTTGGTATTTTATTATGTGTTAAAGGTCTCTAAAAAATACATCAACAATATTCCATTCACAAATGCGGGTGCAAGGGCAACCACCAATTTTTTTGATCAATGGTGATAGCTTGAAGAACCTCATTTTTGCAGTATTTTTCAAGCGATTGAATTTGATAACCATGCCTCATGTACAACCTTATAATTGGACTAGCTCAAGTCCTACAACACCTGACTCTCCAATGTTGCTTATCATATGCTATTCATCCTTTTAAGGAGGAGTTAGTTTGTGATGATGCTAATGGAGGTTTGTAATTTACTCAGACATCCATACATGCATATTCATAGGTGCATGTACTGTTGTCCTCATTTTTGTTTTCAAAAATGAAGGACCATTACATATAATTTTTGTGAAAAAATGAAAATTTTACTCTATGGCATGCTTCCCGAGGCAGAATTTCGACTAATCCTTGGACTGGCTTAATCCTCAGTCCATCCTCGAACTACGTTTCGAATTTTGTTGCATTCTGGATTCGTTTGCTATGTCTTTCCTTCAATTTTGGGTTTTTTCTCCTTGACTGCAGGTGGAGAATTTTCTTTGAACTAAGTTTTAATGATTTCCATTGTTTTGGTCTTTGTAGGGAAATTTTTAGCTTATTACATGCACATTTTATTGGAAAATAAAAACTTGTAATTTGCTTTTTATTTCCCCTTTGTTGTTTTTGTTGTTTTTTGGCTTTTTCAGTTAAAATAGGGATTTTTTAGTTAAGTTACAAGTAAACTTGTAGTTCTTTTTTAAAACCCCTACTTTTAATGGTTTTTACATGTAATAGGGATTTTAAACCCCTATTACATGTGTGCAAGTGAATTATAACTTGTTGTAGGGATTTTATTTTCCCTTTACAAGTGATTTTAAACTTGCACATCTCTCTCCAAAACCTGATTTTGCCTAAGAATGAGAAAAGTGAGATTTTAAACTTGCTATTTGTTCTAAAAAACCTAATTTTGCCTATAAAGTGCATTTTTGACATTTTAAACTTGCTATTTGGTCTAAAAATCCCGATTTTTGCCTTATAGTTGAAAAAGTGAAATTTTAAACTTGTTATTTGTTTCCAAAAACCCGATTTTCACAAGTGCATGCAAAATCGAACTTGCACTTCTTTTCCAAAACCCGATTGCAAGGAAAAAACGGTTTTGAGGATTTCAAGCAAGATTTTGTGGAGGAATTTTTGGAGGAAGAAGGCGTTTGGGATTCTTCCCTATTCTTGTGCATTTTCAAACATCTTTTACGCCACTCTAGGGTTTGGGGAGTTTGATTTATTGCTGGTTTCTTGGTGTCAAAAATGCAAACACGTTTTTACCAAAAACCACATTTTTCTCCTTCAAAGATGCCACGAATTAGCAATCTCCCAAGTCGTTTTTGCATCTCATGCTAAGGCGTTGAGGTTAGAGGGAGATTTATTCACTTTCTATGCCATTTCTTTTGGATTAGCTGCCACGTTTTTATACAAATGGCGTTTTTGTAAAAACGTGGCAAGGGTTTGGGTTGTGGATTGTCTCTATTTATTGGATTGTCTTCTTCATTCCAAGATTGATTGCATCTTTTTGAGAGTCATTTTCAGTTTGAAACAAGGTATGCTTTCTTTTCTTTCTTTCTTTCTTTTTCTTATTTTCTTGTTTTCTTAGTTTTCCTTTCTAGTTGTATTTTTGTAAATATGTTGTTCTTCCCCCAAAAATCGGTTTTGTGAGAGAGATTTTCCCCTTGATATGCAATTTTTGAATTGCATTGTTCTTCCCCATTTTCCCTCTTTACTTGTATTCGAGATTTTAAATCCCGATTACAAGTTGGCTAGAAATCTTTGTTCTTCCCTTACGGTTGAAGAATTTAACCATTTTTGGTTAAAATTCCAAGTTGAAAAAGTGTGAAATACCCTTCCTTTCAAAATCGGGTTTTAAGAACCGGGTTACATGTTGAAAAGTTCTTCCCATTTTCATGAAAATGACATTCTCGGATTTCCCAATTTTTATCCATTCATGTCACCCATATCCGTACTTTCCATTTTCGTCATTTTCCGCAAGTCTAATTCCCATTTTCCATCCATTTCTCCATTTGCAAATTTACAAGTGTACTTGCATTCGGGTTTTAAAAATCCGATTGCATGTATGCTCTTTCCAACTTGTATACTTGTGAAAATTTCCCCAAGATCCGAAATTGGTCAAAGTCAAGATTCCCCTATTTCCATTTATTTCCCCTCTTTCTCTCACAAAGCCATGAAGTTCAAGAGTTGAAGTTTTTCCCATTTGAAGAAGGAAAATTTTTATTTGCAGCTGAATATGATGTTGCCTTAACGCTTTTAAGTCTTCATCGCAGTATTCCAGGTTGTCCATCAATGTCAGATTTGTCGTCATCTCCAATTCCAAAAAAGATGAAGTACAAATATGACAAGTACCAAAACAAAGTTGCGCCTTCCCAAGTTTCCTCTCCTTTGGAGAGTATCAGAGATACAGAAATAGGGCATGTGGATATGTCAGAGTTTGTCAAGAGGGTGGAAGATCCACAAGCTAACAATATGCAGTGACTGTTGAATAGCCATATCCATCATGCATCTTCTTTCCCGGCGGCTGCCCTAGAACCTAAATTTGTCCTCGCTTGCGCCCATCACTTTGACAAGGAAACGAGAATCATCAAATATGATGATGGCGAAGCAATAATCCGCCTTGATGCAGACACAATTGAGGTGGTCTTCAGAATACCTCCTACACCTATTTACATGGAAATCTTCAAAGAAAGTGCAGCTGAGTATTATGTGAAAAGAGAAAAAGATTGTAAACGACATATCAACAGGTGGATCCAAGAGCCACGAGCCTCCTTCTCAAGGTGGGCTAAGTTGTACCGCTGTGATTTCAAATGGGAAATAGGAGACATCATAACTCTTCTCAGCAGGATAATGGGCCTTGAGCATTCTAATGTTTTTGAGCCCTGGATGTACCAGTTCATCATGTTCATAAGGCAATCTCATCATATATCATGTGGAGAAGTCATCAGCGACGCTTTGTGTGAACAACTTGCAGCAATTCCTTCCACCATGACTTTCTACATGAACTCATATTTGGTATACTTGCCAGCATCACTTAGACACTTTCCAAGTCTTTCTACCAAGGGTGATCGCTCGCTTATACCAGTTTGGGAATATTATGATCAGTTGCCTTTGAGACCCAGCAGATTGCATTTCAAAAGAGTCCAAGATGCGTCCTTCAGTTACTTCATGTGTCAGTTTGACAAAAATCTAAGGAACAAAAGGGTATCAGATGAGGCATGGGAAAGGGTGAGCGAGTATGGATGCTTGTTTCTACAGTTCCCCACCTTCACCTATATGAGAATCGGATGCTATAGTGGTCAGCCATATATGCTTCCTAGATACCCAACTGATAGGATCATTCTTATGGAGTTGGGAAGATAGATCACGGCTGTCCACACCCATCAGTCTGCTAGACACAAGGTTGGAATGGGGATCTCTACAACAAACCCATTAAAAATTGGCCGGTATTCTCTTGTCACATCCGTTAAAGCTAAGGCCATGGAGACTGAAATGCAAAAAATTAAGCTCAAAAGGTTTAAACCTAGAGCTGATTTTGATTACAGGGGTATAAAGGAGAAGATCAAAAAATCCTTTGTGCACGTGCATCGCATTGAAGATATCTGGGTAGATCTTCGCACAAAGGTCAAGGTTCTGAAGATGGATTATTGTAGGCTCACTGTTGAGCAAATTGTTGATTTTAACTTTGTGGATATCCCCCAAGGGATGATTGACGATGGGCATGTGCTTGATCCTGAATATATTTCACAAAGGGTTGAGGAAGTTCCACTTCCTTTAATCCAATGGTCACACAAAGAGTGCATATCCATTCTTGAAAGATTTCAGCCTATCTTGGCTAACACCAACGCTTGACTGAAAAGTAATGTTGTTAGACTCATAAAAATCAAGATTGGAAAAGAAGATGATTCTATGGGGCCTCTTGGACGTAAGTCTGAGATTCAGGTTGACAACAAGGAAGGTGCATCATCTTCGGGCACAAGGATCAAGTTGCGAGTTAGTCGGGCAGTAGTGCTTTCTCCTGAGGAGGCGACAGTTCGTGGAAAGGAAAAGTCACGATTTCATGTTCAGGTGATCGATCTAGATAATCCAGAAGAAGGGCAGCAATCTGATGATGCTCCCAAGTCTCCAGCATTTGACTCACCTCATGAGATTATTCCTCCAGTTTCCATTGAGACGCCCCTATCTCCTCCTGACTTGCTTGTTGATGAATCTCCTCAGAATGCCATTCCTATTTCGACATACGAGCCTCCTCCTGATCATCAACAAGAGAATGTGCAGGAAGTTCTTGAAGATACTCCTGCTTGTGTCCAACTGTCAGAAATTGATACTTCCACTTCTGGTTTTGAAGAATTCATGAGGCAATCTTCATGCCCATTGGTTACTGAGCAAACTGTGGTCGCCATCCAAACAAATATTCCTTCCAGGATGACCACGGTTATTCAAACAGAAACTGCTTCTCCTTTGCCTACAACTACTACAGAAGGAGAGTTGATGGCTTTAACTCCATGGCTTAGTTCTTTTACTCCAAAGAGGAAGAAGCAAGAAATCTCACCTGATGCCTTTGATTATCAGCAACTAAAACAGTCCAAATCCAAGGTTGCTAAAAAGGCCAAGACTATATCCAGAGTAACTGTTGACAACAAAAAGATGAAGGTAGCTGAAATTGTTGAACCCATTGCAGATAAGCCACTTGAAGAAATGTCAGTTGCTGATTACAAAGTTACAAGGATAGAATTGGGTAAGCAAATGCATGAGGTGATTAAACATGATGCTCAATTTTCTGTAATTTCACTGGTACAGTGGTGTGATGAAGTTCTAGCAAAGAAAGATAAGCTAGACGAGGAAAACCGACAACTTATGGCAGTTGTTCATAAAATCACAAAACCTGTTGCTGAAGGGAGTAACTCCATAGGTTCTTCCGGTTCCCAAGAATCAATTCGTGGAGTGGAAAGGGTTGCTCAGAAGGTACAAGCATTGGATTCCTAGGTTGATCAACGTCATGATCTATGTACACAAGTGATGAAAGACATTTTTCAGATGATGTCTAAGTTGGAAACCATTGAAGAGAAACTGGATCAGACTTCCGATACTTTCAAAAATAATCTGGAAAGTGTTGAAGATAGTTTGACAATCTGGCGTACCATGCCCCAACAACAGTTGAGCGATCTACAGGAGCATGCCATCATCTCTTCCAGGGTCATGTACTTGGAATTTGAAGAGCTTCTGGAAAATAAGGCCCTTGTTCTTAAATCCCTCATTGAGATACGATGAGATTACGAAGTGAAGTTTTCCGAGATATTGTCTCTCATTGTGAAAAGGCCTCTTGCAACATACTAAGTCAGGATGGAGAGCTGATTCCAGAAGAAGAATTTCTTGCTGATTTACAGATGAGGATACATAATGAATGGAGGAGCGAACAATTCTCGGACGCTTCAATTCAAATTTTGATGAAACACCAAATCTTTTTGCATGAAATCCAGTCCATCCTGGATAAAAACAGCTCTGCGCTCCTCCGATGTCATTATACTATTGTGAAGACCATGGTTGTTGCCAAGAACACCCATGAACCGGATCCCGATGAACTACAAATGATCATCCAGAAGTTTGAAGGATTTGTGTCTTCACGTGCTGCAACTGAAGTGTTTTTCAACACTTAGTTGTATTTTTCCATATTTGTAATCTTTAGTTGTAGTTTTTCTTTTGACAAGTTACATGTAAAAGTCTTTTTGTAAAATGCAAGTTAACTCATTACTTGCACTTTTGTAATTACATGTAAAGCAACTACAAATTGTGTTCAATTAGGACTATAGTTGGAATAAGTCTTGGTGGTTGAGAGAATCTCTCAAGTTAGTTAGGATCCTCCCACCTTTTTCTCAAGGCTCTTCTTCTATAAATACTTAAGGGGTCTATTATAATTTTTATCTTTTGGAAAGCAAGCAAAAACTTTGCCAAATTTACAGCAAAGAAGACTTTGAGCTTTCATGTGTATATTCAAGAATTGAAAGGAATAGAAGAAAATTGCTCAATCTTTGAGTCTTTGTGCTACATACTTGAGTTTGTGTTCTATATTATCTTTCTTGCAAGTGTTCCTTAAAGAGCTTAATCACATCTGATTTGTAGTCTTTGTGCTGCAAGTAGTTGAGGTTAATATAGATTAAAATAAATATTTTGTTGAGAGAAGTTGCAAGTCTTTGTGCTTTCACTTGTTCTTAGGAGAATTTAGGAGTAGATTTTGTGAGAAATAGCTGTGAGTCTTTGAGCTTATACTACTTCCCATTGTTTTAAGTAGAAAAGAATAAGATATCCCAGTCTTTGAGCTGTTATAATTTGTTCTTTATAACATTAGTATAGAAAAGGGTAGATAGGACTTCACATAATCAAGTCTTTGAGCTTGATATTGCTGTCTCGTCCCGAAGGAAATGACAGAAGTCTTTGCGCTTTCAGGAAACTTCATTTCCTTTCTCTCATTTCATTTTGAAAGTGGTTACTGTTGTTTATATCAAATCACTATCATTTTCTGTGAAGAGAAAAGGATATTGTCTTTCTTGAAGGAAAAAGAAAGATTGTTGTCCCATCCCATTTCATTTTCAAAGTTGTAGTTAGATAGGGGGAGCCTTCCCTTAATTAGGAGAGTTTTACTCACACGTTGTGGTTGAAACCACAATTTTGTATATTTCCCCAAGTGTACAAAATTTTCAACCAACATGTACAATGCCAATCCTTGCAGTATAGTTGCACTAGTGGGTAGTGTTGTGACATTTTCACACATCGCCCCATTGCAAATGGGGACCCCCTACTTTTTAGGCCCTCCCGATCATTTGGCTTGCATTTTTTGGGTCTTTTCGTAGCAGTCTCGTCAATCTCTCTCTAAGTTTGCGAGTGTTTGAGGGTCATCTGGATTAAATCTGCTTTTCGTTTGAGCGAGTTTGGTGAAGTCTAGGTCCTGTTTTGTCTTTTTTTAGGGTTTTTGTCTTTTGTCCTATATTTTAGGGGTTTCTATTAGGGTTTTGGAGAAACTGAACTTAGAACTGGAATCAGGACCCTTCAAGGAACCTCCCAGTAACATTTGAGCGAATTCTGAGCACTTACTATTTTTAGTAAGTCTATTTTTAGTAAGTTTCACTACCTCCCGGATTGGTCTAATTTTGCCAAAACTCAAACTTACTATTTTTAGTAGTTTCTATTTTTAGTAAGTTTCTATTTTTAGCAAGTGCTTTTCTGACCTATTTTGCCCAAACCTTGACATTTTGAAACACTTACTATTTGGGAAAATCTATTTTTGGCAGGTTCTTTAAAGGAAAACACTGAAAACTAAACATCCCTTAAGACGTTGAAGACTGAACGCTCCTAAAGATCATTTCTAAATCCGGAAGAGTCAAAGATCATTTCTAGATCCAGAAGAGTCAAAGATCATTTCTAAATCCGGAAGAGTCAGAATGTGGACAAGTTGGATCAAAAAAATGGTTAAGTTTGCAACTCCTATTCCAGAAGAGGAAAGC
Source organism: Cryptomeria japonica (assembly GCF_030272615.1). Taxonomy (NCBI): domain Eukaryota; kingdom Viridiplantae; phylum Streptophyta; class Pinopsida; order Cupressales; family Cupressaceae; genus Cryptomeria; species Cryptomeria japonica. The sequence goes on from NC_081412.1 coordinate 86,920,352, forward strand.
ATGCAAAATCATCCAAGTCTAGATATTCACATCAATCCACCAATGTCATCCTGATCCGGAAATGGCCTGAAATTTGACTAAGTCTGGAAATTTGAAAAATCTTCCAAAATCCAAAATTTGCGTTATGATTCCTAGGGACTTGAAACCACTCTCAAACATCCTGACAATATATATGAAATATAACTTAAAGTATACTTAAATGATATTTTATATATATACATGTCCTGAATTGGTAGAAAACATCAAATTCCTCCTTCATGGCCAAATTCCGCCCCAGGCCAAGGACAGGTGCCAAAATGGATGTCTCGTGGAGGATTCACAAATTGACAAAATTCCTCCTCCAGTGCAAAATTCCGCCCAACACTTAGGTAGGGCGCTGAAGTAAAGAGGTCAAGGAGGGAAGGAAAAGTTGTGAATTCCTTCCTCAGGTGAAATAGCACCCAAGCCATGATCAAGGCGCCAAACAAGAGAGATGAAGGAAAATGAAAGAACAATGAAAATCCATGACCCAAGAAAATTAGCGCCCAAGCACAAGATGGGGCGCCAAATCCATGAAGGCATGCTCAAACTCATTAATTCCTCCTCCATGGAGAATTTGCGCCCAAGGGTTCATTAAGGCGCCAAATTCACACAAGGCGTGGAAGATGGAGAAAATTCAAGATTGTAGGGAATGGAGGGATCAACGCCTTGGCCAAGAAAGGATGTTGAAATGGCTAAGTCAGAAAAAAAAAATCAAGGAAGTGATGAATTCCGCCACGAATTCCATGCTCAAGCGGGAAAACTAAAGAAATTGTCTAAGGCATGAAAATTTCGAGGGTCAAGGAGGAATGGAAATGCAGGAAATCCCCTCAGGAATAATTTTGAAAATTCCTATTTTTAGACACCAAATCACATCCAAATTTCAAAAAATTTCATAGATTTGGATTCGTAGGAGAATTCTCTCTCCTAGACTTGAAACCCTAATTTGGAAATTTTCCTAAAAAATAGGAGATGGTGAAAATTGATGGAAAACCTTCTTCAAGCAAGGAAAGTTGAGGAGACTTCAAGAAAAATCTTCCTCAATCGAATTTTCCCTCCAACAATTCCAGATATGCATGAGCGGATATACGACTGCGGGGTCCACTTGCATGGCGAGTATCTATTGAACATGTGGCAATAGAGTGGCGCATTCATTGCCGGAATATTTGACCAAATGGCAACCCGGTCATTGCATGTTGAATTTATGGCAGATTCCTTTTGCATGCAGCCGCCGCATGTGGAAATGATGGAGCATTTATGACATAATGGGGTGATTTTTGCATGGATGAATATTCAACGCATGTTGGGTGAATTTGAAAGAGGTGGTGCATTTAATGCGCAATGGATGCTATTTTGGGTACTTTTGAATTAATTGTATATGGGCATGATGGGTTATTAATTGGAGATTCCCACCTTGTTGCATCTTGAGTGGAGAATCGTTTAGGGAAAACCCTAATTAGGGTTTGCATGTAATCATGGCCCGAGGCCTATATAAAGGGGTGACCCCCCTCATTTGTAAAGGAGGGAGCCTTGTATGAAATTGTTGCGATAAGTTTTGAGATAATAACAGTGAAACATTGTTCTCTGATGGTGTCCACTTAAATTATCTTTTCAAAGCTTGCATGGTTTCACCTTCCTCACTTAGAGTAGTAGTATAGTGCTTTGATTTCAATGGAGAATGTAATGGTGTTTGATGAATTTCCATGGTTCATACTTTTTGCATCTTGCTGATTGTAAATTGTAGTGTAAAGTTAGCCTAAACCCCCTAAATTTGTGCTAAGTTCGATTGTGAATGGTCGTTTGGATTGTGCCGTTTTTGGGTATTCAAATGTACTTTTTCGATTTGAAAATCCTCTAGCATCCCCAAAAGATTGCACCGGTTCTTGCAGAGTTGTAGTTGATCTTGGCGAAGCAGAGCTTGGTTTATTTGGAATTTGTCCACCAGAGCACTATTCATTGTTATCACTGCCCTCAGGAGTAGATTTAGATCTTTCTAAACCCTTTCCCCTTTACTTCCAGTTCATTTTAGTCCATTCGAAGCAAAAACATCACAGAATTGCCATATCTGATGATGGAGTTCCCGCCACAACAAAGAAGTGAAAGAATGATGCAAACGTAAGGCCCCTTGGATTACCAGCAATCACATCAGCCAACTGAGTCACGTCTGTGATCCAAGTAGATCATACTACTTTCCTTGACGACACACAATCTATTTAAAGGAACTTACAGTTGCCAGGAGGAACACAACCATCAACCAACCGACGCTGATAACTACCCAAAGTTGACAAACAATTAATATATATTCAAATAACCAATATTATCAAAACATAATAATAGGCATTGTATGCTCTCTACAACATTTACATTGCAAAGCCATAATAGGAAACAAATATGAACAAATCATGTGCTAGAGGAAGCAAGGCTAATAGCCTCTTTGCACTAATAAACTTATCATGCTCACTAACATAGTTAAAGAATTTTCTACATTACCAGAAGTGTCAATTTTTTTGTATTGTGACTCTACAATCCTCAACTTTCTCACAAATAAAGTGATACTAAACATCAACATGCTTAGTACGAGAATGGTACATCAAATTCTTTACCAAAAAAATAGCAGTCTAACTTTCACATCCAACTCTAGTCTATCTACACTCAAAGCCAATACCTAAACACAATCTTTATAATCACACTGCCTATTTACAAGCAATTGACATAGCCATGTACTCTGCTTCTAAAGTGGGCAACACACACATGGGTTGCCACTTGTTCAACTAACAACTCCAAACAAAGTGAACGAATAACCACTAGTTGACCTCGTGTTGTCCAAATATCCAACCCAATCTAAATCAACAAAGCATTGTATATCAAGCTACTTACCCATATCATCAATTCCATGATAACAAATAAATTAATTAGAAGTCCAGAAATATCCAAATATTCTTTTCACATAATTCCAATGCTCTCTACCAAGATTAGACATAAACCTATTAAAAACTCCTTTTTCACATGATTTCAATGCTCTCTACCAAGGTTAGACATAAACTTGTTAAAAACTCCCCTTGCTTGGGCAATATTTAGTCTTGTATAGACCATAGCATTCATTAGGCTACCTACAACACTAGCATAAAAAACATTAGTCATGTCCTCAAAATTATCATCAAACTTAGGAAATTGATCTAAAGATAACTTAGTACCAATAGGTAAATGAATACTCACTGAATTACAAATCTTGTATAGAAAATTGTTGCAAAATAGTCTCAACATACTTACTCTAACTAAGCAGATTTTTGCCAACCCAATCTCTATTAATCTTCATACCCAAGATGTATTTTGTTGTTGAGCCTTGTATTTACTTCTAGTTCCAATTTTGCCAATTTCATCAACTTTGACGTTTTCAACATTTGTGTTGCCCATTTTTATCACTATTTTTGTTGTGGAGATAGAAAGGGATTTGAGCTACTTCTGCCCAAAAAGACAATTTCTACTTCTGCCCAAAATGATTTAAAAATTACAAACTTCTCGAAAGTTCACAAGAAGGATTTAAAAGAAGCTACAAAAAAGAGGATTTGGCATTTTGGTCATTTCAACATCTTTGTTCAACTCAAAAGTATTTGGCTTTGAAGAAATGATTTCTTCCTAGTCAAATTGCAAGTGGATTCACAATTGGACATTGTAATGTCCCCACTAGTTAGGGATCACTATCCTGCAAAACAAATTGTCAGACTACAACAGGCATATAAATATATAACTAATCTAAATTGCAATCTAACTTTAAATTACTTAATTAACATAATCATAATTTTAATCTAATAAAAAGGATACGAATGCCATACAAAGTATGTCCTTAGGCGGCCGTGAAGCTCGCCTTCTTGGAACCCATCTTGGTTCCAAGCCCTCCAGGAAGTTGAAGGTGAATTCAACTCCTATCTTGAATGTAATTTCTTACATCCAAGCCCTCCAGGAAATCGAAGGTTAATTCGATTCCTGTCTTGGATGTAATTTCTTACATCTAAGCCCTCCAAGAAATCGAAGGTTAATTTGATTCCTGTCTTGGGTGTAACCTCTTGCACCCAAGCCATCCAAGGAAGACCATGTGTTCATTCCTTGCCTTGGGTGATGCATCCCATCACCCAAGTCCTCAAAGTGGACTGGCCAGATCCATCTCCTCTTGGTTGAACTTAATCAACCAAGCCATACATATGCATTTCAATATTCAGTATATACTGCCCTAGGGATTAGCATAATCCCTCCCTTAAACTAAGGAAGTTTCATCCCTATAGTCTCCATCATGTGATAATATATTTTTGCCTTTCATTAATATTTTCCTATTCCTTATTCCATATGTACATATTCCTGATTTAACATGTATTTTCTTCATATATTCCTTAAAAACATTCATTAACCCATATTCACATATATTTTTACTAAGCATTGACATATATTCCTTAATATTTGAAATCCTTTCATTAAAGCATTTAATAACATAAATATTATATATTTACATTAACTACATTTATTATTCCCCTTCATTACCTATCTATTAGATTAATGCATTTATTATAATACTCATTATTTACATCCATTAATTATTTATATTATAATATTAATTATTTGCATCCCTTAAAATATACAATAATTATCATTAACAAATACCTTGCCTATATTCCATGATATATATATATATATATATATACCAACTTAATTACGTCCTTAGTAAATGGTAATATTTACCCCTTACCTGTTTGCTTGCAGTAGAATTCCTGTTCACACTCCTCTACCTCCCGTGCCTTTTCCTCCCCCTTTCACTGCTGCGGCTGCCTCCCTTTTTAATGCCTCGTGAAGGGTTGTAACCCTCCACGATCCCCTTCCGCATGAAGGGGTGCGGTGGCTGCGATTACCGTCGCACCTCTTTGTGCGGGGTGATTCGAGGGGGGGCTTGTTAGTCCGTTAACATATTATTTGTTTTGCTTTTTCTTTAAGAAGTATTTAAATAAATAATGATTTCCTTTTGTTATTATATATATATGTATAGTAAATAACACTTCTTTCATTATATGTATATATTAAATATATTACATATTAAATAATACTTTCCTTTATTATATAAATATATTTCCTCTATTTAATATATTACTTATATTATCGTATTAATCATGTATTTACAATAATCTTATTTACTTGATCCATATCCTTTAATGTTATTACATAACTTTACATCAGGTGATAACACGGGGGTTATCACAGACATAATATCTAGAGAATAGGAGTTGCTTATGGATACAGGGTTTTGCCAATAGAAAAATGATTGGTTGGAAGTTTGCAGGAAAACAATAAATTATTGAATTGAGATTATTATAGGTTAGAGACATTTGGAAGATTATTTTCTGGTCTAGCCACCTTTATCAAGGGAATTTCAGCTACTTTTTGGATGCAATATTAGGGATATTCATTTTACATTGAATACTCAAACCTATTGAATGCGAAGCTTTGTGTGGTGTTACAAGAGGAAGTTGTGGGTCTTTGCAAAATTTGGGAAGGTGTGATATCGAGCAAATATACTAGCCGAAAGTATATATGTGTTATGTGTTGTGTAGCAAGTCTCATGGGAAAAGTCTTGAGAGTTTCTAAGAGTCGTGCCAATTTTGGAGAATTGTATGTATGATTGCCACCACTATTGGGATTACTTGATGGTTTGCCACCATGCTAGTGAAAGAGATTATGATGAGTTTGTGGAAATGGTAAAAGGGGACGTAAGTTGGAGACTATTATTTTGTTTTTTGAGGTGCATAACCAGCCACCAAATACAAGTTTCTATGCATAACCATGTGTTATAGGAGCCAGTGTACTGGGTTAGAAAGTAATAGCTGTGTCAACTCTGTGTATGGCATAAACATTGGTTGTGTATTGATAATTCCTTATATCAAAAAATTACTACAAAAATTTCTCTAGCAATTTATTTGTGTTCCTTGTTTAAAATTGTATAATGTTGTTATCATTGTAAGTCAATCTTGGCAATGTAAAATTGGCAAACATTTATGCTATATAATCAAAATTATTATCTCAAAGCAATCTTTGATAAAACAAACCAATAAGGGGTACTGCAATGGTATCAGAGTTGGTTTCCCTGCCAGCCTGTGGGGAATTTCAATTGTATTTAGTGAGATAGTCTCTTATGCAGCTTGAAGGGACACACAAGTATTATTTTAGAAGAGCAAACAATCTACCAGAGAATCCCGAGATTATAGGAGAAGTTCCCATTGCAGATTTATTTGGAGAAGAGGCTCCAAGAAACATGGGGGACAATAATGTAGTACAATGCAAATTCTTAATGATCTTGGTAGGGGACAACAAGAGTTAGTTTAATTGATGACTTAATGATGCAAAATATGAATGCAAATCAGAACAATGGAGGCAACAATGAAACCAAGCAAATAATGGGGAAGCTAGTAACACGAACATACCAAAAACAATGTATCAAATCTAAGAGACCAAAAGCTCTTGTCTCTACAAGGAAAAAAGAAGCTCAACGTTATTTCCTAGCACGACAATTGGAACAAAGAACTATTTTCTTCATGGGGTGACATCCTTGCAGCACATCTTGTTTACTTGTACCCCAAACTGAGATGGCCAAATCTTCTATATCAAAAAGCAATGGATGAATTTGTCTTCATTGCAAAGGCCTTGTCTTCATGTGTGACATCAACCAACTGAAAATTTTTACCAACCCTTGAGACACAAGCAACAACTTCACCATTATGAGTCATCCCAAATGAGACAAATATTCTCACCATTATGTCTATCAAACTCAAACTTCAAGTTGTGCTCTAGCAACTAACTTACTGACACCAGGTTCAGAGTGAGCCCTCAAACATAAAGAACCTTCATAAGTCAAAATTTGCGAGTCTTGAGTGGTAGAGAAATGCCCTCAATCCCCTACACTTCATAGGATTTATCATCACCAAATGAAACTTACCCCTTTGAATCGATAGGGTGGGGTTGTAGAATCACTCTCATTCTCCTGTCATGTTTGGATGCACCAAAATCAACATACCAAATAGGACTTTCAAAAGTGGAGGCTTGAGTCTCCACAACATACAAAAAACATTCTTCATTAGAATCACCTATTGAAACAACATTCTCTTGTTGCTTATCGTGATTTTCTGCTAACAAAGAATTTTCTTATTGTTGCTTATTGAAATGACATTTTATCAGTTCATTTCCCAACCACCAAGTGTGCAGGTCGGCCTAATATTAAGAGTGCAAAATCGAACTTGAGGAATGGTATATAAGAAGAGGATAAATTTGTTCATTGCCAGGCATCGAATCAAGTTTAATTCAATGCACAGTGAATTAGGAGCAGATGCGAATTTGGCAGATCAAGGTAAAATCAGACCAGACATTAAAGGCAACTTTCAAAGAAAATCAAATCAGAAGCATACTTAGAAGGTGGTCTCAGTGACACATAAGAATGATTTCTAGTTAAGTGGAAGCAAATTTTAATCCATCGTAGGCGAACTCGGACCTGAGATAGAAATTGAGGAATAAATTTTACAAACAAGGGAGATTATTTATATCAGGTTTTGAGGCAATTACCAGCAATCATTGAACGTTATCAGCAATCTGAAATTGAAATTTGACAGGTGCAGATTGGGGAAAATTGAGTACAAAACTGGGAGAATACATTGGTGAAGAAAATATACATGCAGATTGAACTAGATTTCACCATTCACTCCAGACCTGTAGCTTTCATTTTAAGTTCAATTTTCTAGATCTGAAACAATCCACATTTCCAGACCTATATTTTCAGATTTGAGAGTTACAAGTGTTAAATATTATGATCGCATTTTGATTTAAAATGTATTTGTTTTTCAGGTCTGATGTGAGGAAAGATAACATCAAGATATTCGAGGACTCAAAATTGTAAAAGGATTGAGGTCAAGCTTCAAGTAATACAAAGAACTTCACAATGTGAAGGAGATCAACAGGTTCAAAAAAAAGTTAAGTGGGAGCAGATTGCTACAAAGAGAGGAGAATTTCAATCATATCAAGAAGCTAAGCACATTCAAAGCTTTCATTACTTCTCGAAGGAAAAGGGGTATCAAGATTCAAGACTAAGAAGAAGTCAACATATACCCCTTGCACCTTTATGACTTTCAACATTGAGACATTCAAGGAGATAGTTTCAGAAGAGTTAATCAAAGTTAGCAGATGATGCAATTTGGGAATATCTCCCCCCATCATCTCATTCATCACGAACTTAGGAAATGTATCAAGAGATATGCCTCCATCACAAACTCTTCCTTGTGATGAGTTACAGGAGAAGCAAGTAGCTGAGGTGGCGCCTAGTCATCACCTATCCAATTAAACATCACTTTAGGAATAAGGCATCCAGATTCAATGTACCTAGCTCATCCATCAAAGAGGATAACTACCACATGGGCACAAAGTTCAAAGTACCTACCCCTGTCATCTATTGGTTGGAATTCAAAGGAGGACATGTGTCCTATTTTATGTAATTTTATCATTGGTCAAGCATTAAATGCTATGTGATGGGTGCAACAAACCCTAATTAGGGTTTTCCATCTAGTAATCTTGGCCATTGATGTGGATTTAATCTTGGCCCTTCATTGTAACAGGGAGAACTATATAAGGCTCACTCCCTCTCATTTGTAAAGGTTAATAGTTGAAGAACTAGAGATTAGAAGAGTTGATAGATCAGCAAGTTAGAAGTAGAGTAGAGTAGGAGGGGAAGGCAGAAATTGTTGCCAAACTTGTAAATAAATTTCCTCTTCATTGAAGTTATAGTGGAATGTGTTGTTTCTTCTACAATTGCTTCGTTTCTTGTTGGATCCTCGTGTTAAATAATGATAATTAGATAAATGGAAGAGCTTTGTGCATGATCAATGGTGAAATTTGTATATCCATACTACTATCACTTTGCTGAATGTAAAGTGCCTTGCGTAGTCAACTGGATCCATCTCGTTTATCCAAGCTCAACTTCAATTGCTACTTCTTCATTGATATGCATCATCTTGATGGTGTCTATGTTCGTGATGGTGATTTGAACATCATATGCTTACCTTGGGAGATCACACTAAACTTTGTGGATTTGTTGCTTCGCATGGTAAAGCTAAGTTTAGTTGAGTTTCACCAAAGATTGTCCATTGCTCTTGCATTCCTAGGATTACATTAGACCAGTTTCCTAAGCCCTTTATCCTTTTGCTCTTTTTGCCAAGTAAAGTAAAATTTCACATTCCAGCAATATTCAAGCATTCAAGATTTAATGTAAGTCCACCTTGTGATTCCAGCAAAATCACATCACAACCATTGAGCTATCTACACGTCAAGACCTGACTATAGAAACCTTGGAGTCATCTCAATTGATCACATAATTTAGCATCCGAGGAGATTTTGATCAAGAGAGGATAGAGTGCCTTTGGTATTTTATTTTGTGTTGCATAATGCATAAAAACACATCAACAATCCCCATTTGCAATGGGACGATGTGTGAAAAGGTCACAACACTTACTATATATAGTAAGTATGGACCCCAACATCCAAGTGACTTACTAAAATAGTAAGTGTCTATCAAATAGCTTTGAATGATCCCTAGACGGCAATCCAAGAACCAAATGGTGAACTAAGTTGGAGAACACTAGAAAATACACCAAAGTGTTTGTTGAAGAACCCTGAATTACCCTCTAAGGGCCCCCTAATCACCACATTAGCCTACAAGGACCAGTGATAATAGGCTAAACTCTGAAAATAACTGATGCTTAGGAAGGCGCAAAAATGGGGACATTACACAAGTCTCCTCGATTAGCCATATAGTCCATCATGAAATTTAGAACTCTAGAGCAACGAGCAATCTTAAAAGAGAGAAACTTTGAACTCCATCTATTCACTTTCTCTAATATTGCATTCAACTTCCACTTGGGACAAATAGGTTTTAAGACAACATTTATCACCATATGGAAGTCTCTGTCAACTTCATGAAATCTTCCGAAAAGTAGCCGTATATAAAATCTTGAGACTTTCTAACAAAGTCACCAATTTTGCATAGTTATTCGTTTTCTCACCCAAGTATATCTAACCACCCAAGACAAAATTACTAACTTGATTACAAACCACATATCCATGTTAGCCGCATTATTGTATACGGGAATAAGAATAGTTAATTAAGTCGTAATTGGGTTTGTTAGTTGGCAACCGAGGGGTGGCAATTGCGGTGCGACGGTTGGCACTCGCACCCCCTCGGATTTTTTATATACTCCCGATTGTAACTTGTGAAGGACACAAATTATGAATAGAATAACATATCTGATACTTGTCTGATATCTATGGCATTGTTCTGCATTACGTACTTTATGCTTTAAGTATTCACCCGAGAGGGCAAACATTTGGCGTCGTTGCCTAGACGTACTCGGGAACGGAAGACACGGATGGCGCACAGACACAATGGGCCTACCCGTTGGTGAAATAAACCTAGAGGTCGACGACGCGCAAACAAAACTTTACACAGGAAAAGACATGGCAACGAGAGAATTTTCAATTCTACTCCAGGTAGCCATCCAGACCTACGTCCGACGAGAGGCGGCGAAGGCGGAAATCCCACCAAGTGTCGTGTGGACAGCTCTGGAGGTTAGCCCGGCAGTAAACCGATTGATGAACCACCTCCCCCGGTTGCTTGCACAGGCATCGCTGGCACAACAAGCTCACCTGGAGGAGATTGCCTAGGAGGAGCGACGCCAACAAATCCTTCGAAACTACGAAGAAAACAGCTGACAGGAAACAGAAGAGGATGGCACCAGGCCAGGAGGGAATTGAACCTTGAACTTTTTATTTTCAAATAAAAGTGTCATTGACACGAGTTGTATTTGTGCAGATGAATTAATAAAGACATGTTTTGATTTATGTATTGTGAGTTATGGAAATGTGCGGCAATTAATGCCAAACCTATTGAATAAAGATAGAAATAAAAAACCAAAAACAGACGAGTGGGAGGCCGCGCAGAGGGCCTTGATTCTGGAGCAGCAAGTAGAACGTAGACGGAGGCTAAGGCAACTTGCCAAAGGACGACCTGCCGAAGGGTGGCCCGAGGGGAACCAAGGAGGTGTCACAGAGGGTGTAGAGGCCGACAGAAATTTCTACGCGTCGCCAGATCATCGTAGGACGCGGAGCCACGAAGAGTTTCTGGAAGAAACAAGGTTACGGCGAAATCTAGTCGAGGAGACTTGGGATCAGTTTAGAAACTTATCCCTTACGCCACAGAGTGAAGATCACCAACGGGAACCAGGAGTGAGCGTGTGTGAGAGCGAAGGGGAGGGCAACCGTACGAGTGTAGGTGCCACACACGACAGGCAAAACACCGTACCTCCAGTCACCCACACAGGACACACCACCGACGCCACCGGAGGAAGCAGCGCAGGGTCACAGACACAAATACAACCGCCCCCAGGAAGACGACCTGGGATGGCGAGTAAACAAAAATTGCCAAAGTTCACAGGGGACGGCAAGGAAGACCCCTTACGGCACTGCCATACATGTGAAACCATTTGGTCTGCCAACGGAGTAACAGACCAGGATGACTGGGTACAGCAGTTCCCAGCCACGTTACGTGGAGTTGCCATAGATTGGTACTCCGATGTAGATAAGCAAAAAGTGGCCACGTGGGCCAACCTACAGAAGGAATTCACGGAGGAGTTTCGGTTGCTCCGTGATGACAACGAAATTGTAACGGAGATATACAGTACCAAACAAGGTACCAAGGAGACAGTACGGGCATACAACAAGAGACTGAAGGAATTGTTGGGTAAAATGGAAAGCCAACCGACTGAGGGCTTGAAAAAACGATGGTTCGTTAAAGGATTGAAATCCTCCCTACAGAAAAAAATGAAAATTGTACCCCCGACATCATATGACGACGCCTATAATAGGGCGATGGACCTAGAGAGCGAATACAAAACATCAAGGAAGAAGAAAAGTAATAAATATTCATCTGACGATGATGAAGATTCTGACGGGGAAAGCAGCAGCGATGGCGAATCAAATAAAAAGGTGCACGCTCTCCAAAAGGACATGGAATGAATGCTGAAAGAATTCAAAGCCATGAAAGGGAGTACAAGTAAGACGGAAGAAAATGACGTGTGGTGTACCGACTGTAGGAGTGATGGACACACCAAGGGGTCCTGTCCCAAAAAGGCTTTCTGCGACATTTGTCAGATTGTGGGACATTTGACAAAGGAATGTCCCTACAATATGAAAATCAGGAACCAACAAGTTCTCTTCACGCAAGAGCAGCCGGCCGTCGAAACTTCGCAAACCGCCAACAATAATGCATTATCTGGCAGATACCGGAACAACCGGCGAGGGGGGAGGACCAATAATAATAATAGGAGCCGAATCCAATATGATGCAAAGGGACGGCCAATGATCCAGTGCCGAGCCTGCAATCAATGGGGCCACTTTGCCAAAGAATGCACCTCAGAAGAAACTCCACAAAAACTATGCAAATGGTGTGGGCCTAGAGACCACGATGATGGAACTTGCCCAAAGTCGGGAGTGAACCTGCTCAACATTGACAGGACGGAGGAACGGGTATTGGCAATCACACGGTCACAGGCAAAGAAGGCCACATACCCGGACCCTCGCACGGAGAAGCAGCGGGCGCTGGAGGCCAAGGCTGAAGTGGCGAAGGAAATGTTGGCACAAAGGAGCACCCAGGAAGCGGTAAGTACTTCCCGATCTGAGGCGGAGGAAAATATCCTGAAGCACATGCTACAGATTGAAGTGTCGGTGAAAATGAAGGACCTCCTGGAAATGATGCCGCAATTACGTACGACACTCCTAGGTACGGTCCAAGTAACCCCGCACAGTCAAGCAACCCGGAATACGGATGGTTCCGGCAGAACACCTACAAACCCATTGGTCCTAACACTATACAGTGGCCGACACCTAGTGGTGGTAGAAATGGGAATACTGGGCACCATTCTGACTGACACTATCGTCGACGGCGGGTTCGGAGTGAATGTGCTTCCGGAAGAAACCTGGAAGCAACTTGGCAAACCGACACTATGGCCGTCAACCTTCAACTTACTGGGAGCGGATCAACATGGTATCAAACCCCTTGGAACGCTCATGGCGCAACAAGTGACCATCGGGACACAACCATTTGTCCTCGACTTCGTGGTGATTCCGCTAGCCAAGAAAGGATATGACGCCATTCTGGGTAGAGGGTGGTTGGTGGCAGCCAGAGTGAATCACAACTGGAAGCGTAACACGTTGTCAATGGAGAAAGCCGGGAGAAAATTTATTATCGACCTGAAAACACAACTTGTGAGTGAAGAACTCGTGTCAGAGTTGGAATCAGACGGCGAAGGTGGAGTTGACGAAGGAAAGTACGGAAGGGAACTGAACGAGGAAGGCGTTCTCGGAATCCAAGGATGTTCTAAGGACGAGACCAATTCCCTTAATGGGCTCTTCCACTGGCAAATGGAGGACTACGAGCAGCTGTATGGGTGTAACATGTTGCAGGTTGACGAGGATCGGGACGAGAACGAATTTCCACCAACGTACGGGGAATACACCGAAGGGGATGCCCCGGTCAACGAAGTACCAGCACATAGGTTTGACATGACAAAACCAATCCGGTACGAAGAGTCCGTAAAACCTACAAACCTCGACACAGAAGCAGAGCCAAGGAACATCCTGGTTGGCGACAACTGGAATCCAGTCCCGAAAGCCGCTGCGTTTAAAATATTCATGGAATACAAGGATGTATTTGCTTGGACGTATAAGGACCTCAAAGGGGTGCCGCCAAAACTATGCGTACACCAAATTTCACTCGTACCTGGGGTCGTACCTGTACGAAAGAGGCCATACAGAATGAATAAAAACTATGCGGCAAGAGTGAATGATGAAATTGAACGTATGCTCGAAGCCGGGATTATTTTTAAAGTGCAGACCAGCAAATGGGTATCGCCCATAGTGATATCCCTTAAAAAGGAGGCAAACCAGATCCGAATCTGCGTGGATTTCAGATGCCTTAACGCCGTCACCATAAAAGACCCGTTTCCAATACCATTTACGGATAGCATCTTGGAAGAAGTGGCCAGTCATGAAATTTATTCATTCATGGATGGATTTTCTGGGTATAACCAGATATCCATCACCGAAGAAGACAAATTAAAAACCACCTTCATAGTGGAGGATGGCGTGTACGCGTATAATTGAATGCCGTTCGGATTATGCAATGCACCAGCGACCTTTCAACGGATTATCCTTCACATATTTGAAAAGATGTCAGTAGAGAACTTCAAGGCGTTCCTTGACGACTGGTCCATCTACAGTAACCAAGATACACATTTGGCCGCACTTGGCGAATGCATGGAAAGATGCAGGCGAGCTCGCCTAGCACTCAACCCCAAAAAATGCAGATTCATGGTGCCTCCAGGGAAGCTGTTAGGACACATAGTGTGTAAGGCTGGACTCAAGACTGACCCAGACAAGATTCGGGTGATAGATAGTGGAAATGGAGGCACCCACAGATGTCACGGGAGTCAAATCCTTCCTAGGACACATAGGGTATTACAGGCGATTTATCAAAAAATTTGCTCGAGTATCCTACCCTCTGGACAAGCTAACAAGGAAAGGTGAACGGTATACATGGGGGATGGCTCAGGAGGAGGCCTTCCAAGAACTGAAGTCACGGTTGGTGGGTGCGCCAATCCTAACATATCCTGACTGGGACAAAGAGTTCCACGTACACGTTGACGCATCCAACTTTGCCATAGGGGCCACACTTGCGCAGGTTGGCGACCACAGGCTAGATCACCCAGTCTACTTTGCAAGCAGACTCCTGTCGAAGGCAAAGAAAAATTATAGCACCACAGAAAGGGAAGCCCTCGGGATGGTGTACTCCGTCCAGAAATTTCGACATTACTTGCTCGCCACCCCATTCACATTTTATGTGGACCACCAAGCTTTAATGTATCTGGTAAACAAGCCAATTATCGAAGGACGAATCAGTCGATGGCTGCTATTGCTGCAGGAATTTACATTCAACATTATAGTAAGACCTGGGAAGAGCCATGTGATAGCTGACCAGCTGTCGAGAATCCAGTCAGGAGAACCAGCTGAGGGAGTGAATGAAGATTTTCCAGACGCTCACTTATTCCGCATCGCGGTTCTCCCCGCCTGGTATGCAAGCGTAGGGGAATACTTGTCGACATCACGGTTCCCGAGGGAGATGCCACCAGGAGAAAGAAAGAAACTGGTACTGAGGAGCAGGACATTCCAATTCATTAATGGCCTCTTGTATAAAATGGGGCCCGATCAAATCCTACGGCGATGCGTCCTAGAAGAGGAAATTTTGGGCGTCCTAAGGGAAGCACATGAAGTCCCGCAGGTGGACACATGGGGCCCAACACCATGGTGAGGAAAGTTTTGTTGGCTGGACTGTGGTGGCCGACACTACATAATGACGCCAGGGAGTGGGTGACAAGCTGTGATACATGCCAACGGGCCGGACGGCCATTAAAAAGGGTATTTATGCCCCTCAACCCATCGAATGCCCAGGAACTGTTTGAGAGATGGGGATTGGATTTCGTCAGACCATTAAAACCAAGTAGAGCCCGACGATGCAGATACATTGTAGTGGCAACAGAATACTTGACCAAGTGGGTGCAGGCGCGGGCCTTACCCGACAATTCGGCGGTCAATACAGCAAAATTCATCTATGAACACATCATTACGCGGTATGGGATTCCAATCCAACTAACGAGTGACAGAGGAGGCCATTTTGTAAATCACATAATCCGATTGCTAACAACGGAGTTTAAAATCTTCCACTCCTTATCAAGCCCCTACTATCCACGGGTGAACGGGCAGGCCGAGGCGACCAATAAAATAATCATGTCGATGATATATAAGTCTTGCGGAGTGGAGAAGGATGACTGGGAGGAGCGCCTAACGTCAGTACTTTGGCATACCGAACAACTTACAAGGTAACTACTGGACAGACTCCCTTCCAGCTAATGTATGGACAAGAAGCCGTGGTGCCAGTTGAATTCATGGTGTCGAGTCTCCGGATTCCCATCGATAATCGACTTAGCGACATGGAAAGCCTGAGGGAGAGACTGTACGCTTTGAACAAATTGGACGAACGAAGGATGATGGCTCAATGGGCGACAGAGACAGCCCAGCAAAGACGAAAGGTTTGGCACGACAAGCATCTCCGGCGAATGAAGTTTACTCCTGGGCAATTAGTGTTGAAATTCAACGGAAGGAACGAAATCAAACCTAGGAAATTCAAAGTGCATTGGCTAGGACCCTTCAAGGTACGCGAGGTCAATACCAACAGGGCAATTAAGTTGTGGACGCTGGACGGGGAAGAGATACCAGATGCCGTCAACGGGTCGAAATTAAAAATTTACCACGAACAGAGGGAGCCTGGACCATGACGGATGCTTAAAAGACGTAAAATATATATATATATATATAAATAAATAAATAGAGAAAAAAAAACCACCGTGCGGTGGGGCCACCGGTGGTGGATGCCACCGTGCGGTGGTCATCGCACACCACACACAAAAGCCCGCACAGCCCCGCGGAAACAAATAAAAGCCCACATCCAAGGGGGAAAGAGGAACAGCCGCAGGGGGAAGAACGACGCCACGCCGCACAGCTACAGCCGCACAACCCGCACACGCGCAGCCAAGCCTGCACGCACCAAGCTGCACAAGTCTGTGCCGCTACGCCAGACAGGTTTTAGTTTTGAAAAAAAAAAGGTTATAAAAGCAGAATTGAAGAAGTAATCTGGTACTAATGGACATAAACAGGAACAAGGCAGATTGGCGGAAATGGTTGCAGCCGTTAGAAGACAAGTTGCAGGGAGGGCAAAAAGAAACCAGTGCAGACACAGGCAAACGGATTTTACCATTTGGGGTGCGCATTGCAGGTAGTCTCGATATGAGCACCAGTCAAAAAAGCAAGAAGCATCGTCCCAAACCCTTGGCGACAAAGGACAAAGATGAAATAACGGCAGATAATATTATGTTCGAGGGTTTGAATGAAATCGACTGTCGGAACTGGTGGGCAAAGACACCTCAGGATGATTTAATAAAGAAAAGCCTTCGCCAGGCACAGGTACACTGGGCCGTCCAGATGCCAGTTTTTTCGATAAAGGGCTTTGAGGTGGTTTTGCGTGCCATGATTGGCAGCTATGACAGACATCGCCACCAGTCGGTATTTGATTATCAACATCAGAGGATAACAGTGTCATTCACGGCAAGCAAGTTCACTAGGGTATTTGGCATACCGGAGATAAAAGGAAAGAAAATAGACACTTCACAGAAAATATCCCCAGAGAATCGTGCCACACTGCTCCAGTTGATGTTGCGCGATAACCTTACCCAAGGCGAGAAAGATAGCCTCAAGAGTGTAGGCAAGAGTCGAGGAGTGAAGAAACAATTTTTTGCCAAGGGCGTATGGCGATGCCTGTTGTCGGTGGTGAAGAGTCGCCTCACAGGTGCCACCCACGCGTCGAACATAGCCATTGCACAGATAGTGTTGATGAACGGGTTGCACAATGGAGTGGTATACGATTGGGCGTCACTATTGGCCGATAGGATGGACGAGTTCATGACGCTGCAATACAAGAAGTTCTACATGCCGCATCACGCCATTGGATTATTCCTAGACACAGTCCGCACGCAGATCACCCCGGGCTCATAGCCATTGGAGCCACAGGGGCGTGTTGCACCAGACCAGCCGCCCATATTCTATTGGTCCCACTTGGACATCTTGGCACATGGCACGGAGGCACGTTTGGGTACAAAAAGAAAGAAGGCCGCCATGTCCGATACGGAGTCCGACACGGAAGAGTCCGAGGCTGAGGATGCAGAAAGTGGCAGGGAGGAATCCGCAGACACCTCCCAGTTAAGCGGAGGGAGTTTCTGACTGGCAGGGAGAAGGGGCGACCAGCTGCCTGAAGAAGGGGTAGTGGAGTCTGCAAGTACAGTAGGGTCTCCTGTAGCATCACAGGTGCAGGTCCACTTTACACCAGCCCGCTTACCAGAGACTTGTCAATTGGCGGTGTCGCGGTCCTTCGAGACAGTGAGTGTAGTCACCACGGTACCAGTTCCTAGTTTCAGGCAGCCTCGAGCGACAATAGCCATGACACCACCACAGGTGGAGACCTTGGCAAGTGCAGAGGCTTCCATGGTGCACGAGGTGTCGGATGTGCCAGGGTTGCCCGGATATATGCAGGAGGCAATGACGGCAGCAGGCACTCTTCATGATGACCTCACTAGCTAGTTGAGTCGTTACCAAATGGCACTCGTGGCACCGGGAGAGGCCACTCTATCCCCAGGGCAGACCACATATTCCTTGGATGTCATTGATCTCGAGGAAGGGAGTTCCCGGAGCAGCAGGGCAGTTCAGAGGGTTGCTTCACCCCCTGCGGTGGTAGTAACCAGTCCGTACAGAGCAAAGGAGGTGCCCGTGGGAAAGTCAGCAGGGTGGAGAGTTGGAGTAGCTTATTACTAAGATGACTCTGGGAGCACAGCGGCTTGTGTCATCTGCCACGCTCCAGGCCGATGCGACCATGGTTGAGCGGATGGAAAGGTTGTTGACCTTTGGCCACACGGGATGCCGAGCTGAGTTTGAGAGGTGTTTTGAGTGTGCCGGATGGCCAGACACGGAGAGCCTGGCGATGCTGGAGGCTTGGCGCCTCACTGAGGGAGTTGGCAAGACCCAGATTCAGTCGTTGGTGAGAGAGGTAGAGCAGGCCTTCCGTGAAGGTTATCTGGAGCTTCGGAGGTCACAACAGACGACAACTACAGTTGAGGCTTTGAGGGTGGCAGCAATAACAGCTTGGGAGGAGCTGGCTACCAGGTTTCGCAAGCTAGAGGCTACCATGGCACAGGACCAGGCAGCAGTGGACATTTTAGTAGCAGAGAAGTCTGCCTTGCTGATACAGTTGGAAGAGGAGAGGGCCTCGAGGGAGCTGTTGGAGACTCGGTTGGTCAGTGCCTTGGAAAATGTGGACAAGAAGGATAAGGAGGTGCTCGAGGCAGCCTATATGGTAAAGCCTGCTATGGAGTGGCAGATGGTTGCGGAACGGGATCTCAAGAGGAGGACGGAGCAGGTGTATGAGCTCCATGGGCGCTTGGCGTCCACTGCTACACCACCACCGGCGCCTTCTTCATCAGGGACGCCTTCTGCCCTTCCTTAGTTTTTTCTTCCTCTGGATTTTTGCGAGCTCCATGTATTCTCTATTTTGTTGTAAGTCGCCTGGAGACGACTTTTCTTTTTGGGGGGGATGATGTTAGCCGCATTATTGTATACGGGAATAAGAATAGTTAATTAAGTCGTAATTGGGTTTGTTAGTTGGCAACCGAGGGGTGGCAGTTGCGGTGCGACGGTTGGCGCTCGCACCCCCTCGGTATCTTTATATACTCCCGATTGTAACTTGTGAAGGACATGAATTATGAATAGAATAACATAACTGATACTTGTCTGATATCTATGGCATTGTTCTACATTACGTACTTTATGCTTTAAGTATTCACCCGAGAGGGCAAACAATTACTAACTTGATTACAAACCACATATCCAGCCCCTACCTTTCTTAAATCGCCTTTAAAGGCCCCATCAAAATTCAACTTAAACTCTCCATTCAAGTCTACCATCTCAAATCCTTCTTACACTCCTTTTTTCCTATTCACCCTTGCACAAGGACAGTATTTTGCATGTTATTTAATTTATTTTATGGTTTATATATTTTTTTAAATACCACTTTTTTGGTGAATCCCGAGTCTAAGTGAAAATTTTGGGCTGCTGAGCCAAGTCTGAGTCTTAAAACTATGATATAGTATTATAAACTATGCCTTTCGTAGCACAACCTACTACAATGGAGCATCCCTCTTTCAATTTGTTTTTTTTTTAAATCTTCTATATAATACCACCATAAATTGTTAAGTAAAAATATAGAAGAAAACCTACCTGTTACTATTTTTATTTAATTATTTTAACTCTCATCCACCAACGACCAGCACTTGAAGAAAGAACCAATGTAGTTAATAATGTATTTAAGAAACTTCTATAGGAAGTTTATCAATATTTGAAGGACATTTTCAGAAGACATACAAAAACACTAGGAAATGTCAACTGAAGTCTACTAATGTCAAGAGACATCCACCTATGCGAGTACTAGGGATTAGGGTATGAATTGTAAGATTAAAATGTCTTCAATAATTTGTTTCGACAATTGTACACCATAATGGGGCAAGCGCATTCAAATCAAATTCAAAAGCAGTTCTAGAACATTTTCTTTAGATAAGGAATTAGATCAAACACTTAACAATCTAGCACAAGTGAAGAATTATATCAAACACTTTATTATCTAACACACAAGGGATTGAAAAATCATTGCTTGGGTGACGAGCAAGGATGATTCACTAGAAATTGTAATTTTACCCCAGTGAATATTTCTAAGTATACAAGAATTATATCTTTGATATGTGAAGACATGAGCTACAATATTTGATAGCCTACAATGTCCTTAAACATGTATTTCTTAATTCAAAATCTAACTAGATATAACTTGGACCTAAAAATCTACTAATGGTAAAATTTAAGCAATCCAAATGAAATTTAGATTTATCTTCACCAGTAATATAGCTAACTATGGGCTCCTTACCTCAAGCATTTGACCAGTTATCATGCAATTCTTTTGTCTAATAACCCATTGATGTTTTCCCGTGAATGCAACACGTCCAACAACACTGTAAAGAAAACCAAGGGGAGCATACATATTAATAGAGTCACAATAGCCTGTACCACCTGTATACCACATTATTATGCAGTTGGAATAAAATATTTACTACAACTCGCAAATGATTTACTTCCAAAAGACATGAAAAGGTCCATACAAAGCTAGAGGAGAAATTTGCTGATTTAAAAGTTAAAACCAACTAATTACGTTCAGCGAAATTGCTATATATTGGATACTTTATTATTTATAGAGTAGGTGAAGGTTTTCAGAAGTTATTTTGTTGAATTTGTCTCTAGAAAGATGCCTCACCTTGCAACAAAGACTTCTCTTAGCACAAATTTACAACAGAAAGGACTCTTGCACCATGAAAAAATTTCCACTAGGTGGCTGCAACAAAAAAATATAAACAGTAGTAAGGTATTTAAGATTGCAAGAAGTTGGCCCTTATGAGTTTGTGGCATGCAATGGGAAAAATGAGTATCACATCATTGACCAAGGTTTCATTCTCACAGGCTCCTAGGCACCTTAAAGTGGTAACAAAGGTATTTGCAGGTAGGGATCAAACTTAATATTGTGAACCAGATGAAACACTAGATGATATTATGAACCCATGCCTGCCTCATGCACACTTTAAAGCTTTCTTGTAAGATTTACCCTATTTTATATCCAATGGGTGTACCTCGGTAGTAAAGGATAAGTGTTACCACAAGGGAGACTTGGGTTCAAATCACCATGCAAACCACTAGACACAAGGCCCAGGACAATGCAGGTCCCAGTTACACGGTCCAAGTGGGAGCACAAGCCCAAACAAAAAGATCACAAGAAGTTGGCCCTAGAAAATTAGGGTATTGTCACTTTTTGCAATCACAACCTTCATAAAAATAGGGAATATCATCATATATTTCAATTTATGTGAGAAAATTGCATGACATTTTTGGCATCATAGAGCAAATGTCCAAATTTAATTTCCAATTTGGGGTTATATTCAAATTTGTGGTAGAAAGGAAGACCTATTGAATATAAGTTTTATTGAAGCCCTAGCTTTTCTTTTTGTGACACGTATAGGCAACTATGTTTTCTAGAAATGAATATTTTGATGCGAAAGTGGTAGTTTATGCTTTATATTTATATATCAGAAATTTTATAATCCTTAAAGGAGTGTTAATATTGCATCGGGTCTGACTGCAGAAGTTTCCTTTTGGTGGACTAACTTCAATGTCAGGTAAACCATTTTCAGTTGGAAAGAACAAGTTTTCTTATCCAAATGGGAACAAGACAAACTACTAAAGCTAAAAGTAAGTTGATAAATAAATATGTAAAGTTGTAAACATATCCAAATTAAAAAATAGAATTGAATCACTTATGAGGATTTCAAAAGCAGAACAACTTTTGAGTTCAAAAGTGCAACAAGCAAGCGAAGTAGAAAATTTGAAGAATGTAATTCAAACTCCTATCTGAGGATGTGAACTTTATAGAAGAAATAAATAAGTGGAGATCAGGAAGAAGATACATCACCAACAATAGATTAAGAAAAGCAGTTAAAAGTCTCTAAGGTTTTATAAGTTCAATGATATATTCAAAGGAGTAATTCATTGTCCCTATAAATCTGACCTACAGTAAAAAATTGTCATCACCAATTGGGCTAAGAGGTTATATGTTAAAATCAAGATTATGAAGGATAAATGAGCATATATGGTGAACAGGTTCATGTTTTTGAAGCTTTGAAGCTCACTATGAACATGCATGTTTTAAATTTTAAAT
The DNA here is from genome assembly GCF_030272615.1 of Cryptomeria japonica. Classification (NCBI taxonomy): domain Eukaryota; kingdom Viridiplantae; phylum Streptophyta; class Pinopsida; order Cupressales; family Cupressaceae; genus Cryptomeria; species Cryptomeria japonica. The sequence continues at coordinate 86,942,907 of NC_081412.1, forward strand.
TTCGTGTTATATGCTTTGGATATTGTGCTCGGTATCCTTGGTTAGAGTATTTGAAAGTGTTAACAATAATGTGCAAGTTGATGTTACAAGGCATTACTCCATCACATACACAATGAGCATGAAAAGAACCTTGAAAAAAAGCAAGAGGATAAATATAAAAGAAGACAATGAAGAATATACAGAAAGCCATATGGAAGAGAACGAGGGATGATTTGAAAAAGAGTTCAAGAAAAAATTTAAAGCAGCACAAGGTAAAATCTGAAGAAGAGCACAAGGAAGAATATGAAAATAGCATGAGAACTTAAGTAATTGGGAAGGAAGCCCACACCCTTGACCTAATCAAAAACTAAAGTAGTAGGTGGAAGATACGGTTGACAAATTAAAAAAGATAAAAGGAGCTAAGTCTATAGAGGTTGTGCCATTGACATATGCATCACCAATAAGAGGGACCAATTGTGGAGGCATAGTCTAGAGAATTTGACTCAAAGAAGCAACCACTATGGATATGCTTAGCATTAAAAGAGCAAGGACCATGACGTAGATGGAATTAGAGAAGCAACAACTATAATAATTGACAATGTCAAAGGAGCATCACCTATAGACAAGTCCAGCACCAAAGTAACCTAAAACTAGGATAGCCACATCAAGGAGTGTCATCTAATTTAAGTTGACAGATAATCAGGCATGGTTTCAAATGTGCGTGAATTTATGAAAGATTTACTTATTTGCATCTTCTAAAGTTTCAAGGACAAAATACAAGGAGGTGAAATGCCATACAACTAGGCCCATGGTATTATGATGTTTATAAGGTTATGAATTATCCAATTTGTGGCACACATTAACTTTGGCTGGTCATGCTATGTGGAATGGGTTAGTCAAACGTGCAAGATGCATCTTAAGGGTTTATCCTCATCCCGCTATTAGCAGACAAGTGGCCATATATAATTGGCCTGTATCATTCTAAAGGCTCGTATAATTGTAAAGTCATCAGGGTTATGAATCATTTAAATTGAGTTAGTAAAGATAGAGCAGTGTCGTATATTTTGCTTTTAAAACGGAAGATCTCTTCAGGCGATAATGTTACTAAGCAATAATGCATTATGTAGCCTTGCTATAATAATAAGGCACATTGGCCCCCCACATATCTCAAGCTTTTGTGTTATGCTATTTGTTTATATTTCAGCATTATTTCTATACATTGGATATTTGGTTCTTACCAATTCACAAGCCCAAAAATAATTAGTTTTTGGTTTTCTAGAGAAAAGCCAAAAGTTGCCCACTAATTGCAACAAATTAAAAAAAATAACATGGCAGTTAATTACTTGAAAAAAAATGACAATATGTAACCAAACAAAATATTAGCAAAACACATTTCCCAGAGTAAATATACCTCTAAATTCCTTGAAGAGAAAGAAATGCTATAAGCACCCATTAGAACAAGGAATGCACATAGAATACTAATTTATTAAATTTCCATGCTTGGAAGCTAAACCTTTTGGCTAAGCTCTATTTCACGAACATGTTATCATGAAAAAATAAAATCCAATCCTTGAACTTGATATACAGTTATAAGAGCTAATAATTATTGCCAATTTTGTCTAAAGAGCCTATTCAAACCTAAAGCTAGAATCTTTAATTCAGTGCATCTAGAATGCAAGGGCAACAACCCGGTGTACCTTTACCACAAATCTAAAAGTTCCCATGTTCAAGCTACTGAATGATGCAGATTCAATTTTTTAGTCTAGCAATCTTCAATCAACAGGACTTATAAATAAAGTGTATCAGTAATCGATGTCTATACTCTTAACTGTAAAATTAAAGGATGAATTCTCATGTATATTAGCATGATCATTTCTCTTCTTAAAATAAGAGGATTGGAAACTCTTTAAGACCTCAGAAAGGAATATTACCATGACATAAGAAAATCGAATGGCAGTTAGTATGTATATTTTGCAGAATTATTAAGCAAGTTTTCATTTTACATAAACAAGAAGATTCAACAATTCACAGAAAATATGAACATATTTGTACATACCCTTCTCCAAGTGAATAAATCTGGTACGACATCTTGGCCACAGCCAGACCAATTTTATCTTTCATGGAGCGTAACTCTTGACCACAGATGTCGTAGTCATGTGAACTACCTCCAGTTTCAAATTTGTCAAAAAGTGATTCGATACAAGAATAATCATTTGGGGCAAAAGATGATTTTGCAAATTCATAGTATCCATCTTCCCATGTCAACAACCTGCACTTCCAGCACCAAGGAAAAACAGTCAATACCAACAAATATACCCTTTGTTCCAAAATTATTGATTTGACGTCTACTACAATTTTCAAATTTTCACTTGCTTCTTTAAATGCATTAAGAAAATGTCATTCTGGCATATGTATATCTACTCTATCTATCAACTTGGACTAAGGTGAAACATTAAGTATGAATGTTAAATACTCCATGTCCTCTTACAAGTCATCAAAGATGTAATAATATTGACGTAAGTGAAACATTTGTCAACAGCAAAGGATGTTAATAAATGTAAACACCATCAACCATAATATTTTTTATGTTCTGAAAATCTGGTGAATTAATCGACTGCCCTTTCACAACTAAATTTCATGAACTAGGAATTAGACAAAAAGGTGAATAAGCTCTGCTTTGTCAAGAACGAACAAATTTGAGTGAACTCTTATTCTGCTCAGAAGCTGTGATCAGATTATTGAAAGATTAATTAAAATACCATTCTGGGTACATGGTATGCAGTGAAAATAGCTGTATTATAGAGGATGCAAAACATTACTACACAAAATCTGAAACTCCAAAAAGCAAAAAGAATGTGGAGACCAAAAGTTGAACATCCAACGGTGAGGATGATGATATGTTCCTTGATTACACCATCCAGCAAGGTTCAAACCCCTGGAAATACGATTGGGCTAGGTTTGACCCCTGGGTGACTTTGACAAACTGGTTCCCCCTAATCACGGCAGCATAGTCAAAGGACAGCCCCTGGTTTAGATGTACACTTACTCATCAAGTTGTAATTCACTTAATGAAAAGGCAGAGATGACGATATCTATGTAATCCAGTTGTTTCCATCCAAATAAAAACAACAAGGTGAGATCACAATTATCAGACAGGGTAAAATAGTGCAGCAAAAAATCATTGCACACAAGAATACTGTATCAGAAATGTAATTTCTTATAGGAACTTCTCATATTCAAAAGGAAAGTCATCCGATCTGTTGGAATCAGCTGTCTTGTGAGGGTATCAGCATCCAAGAAAAGCGAGGTAAAAATAAGATGGACTATGCAATTAATCAAAACAAAAATCTTTGTATCTTAGCAAACCAATTTCTGCGTGAGACGGTTATTGGTTCACAAAGACTTGGCAATCAAATTAGAACTTAATGAAGCTGGTATTCAAGACTATTTATGCACTTTAGGCGGGAGAAAATAATCACTTTAACATGGTTTTTGGAATGTTCATTGTCAGGATTTGTTGGACATGATTAAAAGCCAAATTAATTATTTATTTATTGCGCCTCTTTCTTAGCAGTGTTCTCTTTAAGGGTATAGTTGAATGATCAAGGATAGTTGTAAACTTTAACGGCAAAAGGTTCAGTGTTCTACGGTCTACCATTTAAAAGCACAAAGATGCAAGAAGAGACTTACGAAATTATCCCGGATCCCTCTTATTGGCAAAGTCGTGTTTTAAGGGATATTCAGATGATTGTGGATGGTTGTAAAACACTATGGCATAGAATTCCGTTGTCTGCCATTCATTTCAGTTGGAAGATAATACGGGAGGCATAATATTTTAATTATGGATTTCCTCTCTCGGTGGGGTCCTCTTTTCCGAAGAACTTGGATGATCAAGAAAACACTAAAGCACTCAATGTGGTTGTCTGCAATTGAGTTCCTTTAGAAGACAAGACAACCTTCCATGACGACCGTTCCAAATTCATATTGGTAGGTATGTGGATTTTTAAATGAGATTTGGCTATGCATGTCAAAGCGAAAACCGCTTACTTTTGCAAAGATGCAGATTCTCTCTCTCTTGGTGCAATGGCTCAAATGTTCAAAGATCCTAAGCCATTAGAGAGAGATTTTCCATGTAATTCTTACGTTTACCAGATGTAATTTTCATGTTCTTGGGCATAATATAGGATGCATTTCTTGAAGAAGAAAGGAAAATATAACCAGTTTTTAATGTAAAATTATGTACACTTTAATTTCGAATTGTCGATTATTTGTCCGCTATATAGCCAATTTGGGACAGTAGCCAGTTTCTTAATAAGATGCAGAAGGTTGTAAGGAACTAAAGAGGAGGAAATCAAATGGATGAGCTTATCGTGCTCGCAGCTTAAGGTTGCACATACAAAGGAGAATAGATTAAAAATGATGTTCACACAAAAAAACCTTAAGCACAGTTTCCATGATGATAACTCGGGTTCAAGCCCTGCTGGACAAGCTCCTAGTGTAAAAACTGTGAATCCGACAGAGTAGAAACCCCGCTGCATGGTTTTGCACTCACAAAGTAAAAGAAAATAAATACAAGTATTATTGCCAAATTTGTTAAGATTGACCGATTGCCGTGATGATGCTGATAACCTAAGTTCAAACCCGATGGACATGCTCTGTGGTAAAATTGTAAATTACTGAGACTACGAATCTGTCGACAAGGTAGGGTTAAGCCTCCAGGCAAATTCAGCAAAGCAAGAACCTCTTAGCCTGGTTAAGCCTAAAGGTGATCTAAGCTTGACAGTACATTCCCAGTGGATGAGGACAGCTACGAGTGTTATAATTTAACCAGAACAAAAGTTTTCAAATATTGTTAACGATCTAAAGCACGTTAATTTCCATAAACCATGTAAGACTCAACCTAGACCTCCACCATATGCTCCTGGGGTGATTTACCAATGAACTATTCATCTCCTTATAATAATCTGGAACCTTGACTTTCCTCCCAACGAACTGTACCAGAATATGATTTACAGAGAATTCTTCATCCAGGCGAAGCTAGAAATAGAAATACATAGTTTCTCTTTTCTCATTATCTATACAACAATTTGGACAAAATTGCACAAATAAATAAAGAAAAATCATCTTTGCAGAAGAAATTGTTAGTCATGTTTGTCCAAAATCACTAACTTACATGCGACCTCGCCGCTTAAGCTTCCAGAAAACGGCATAACACCATCCATTCTTGTGGCAGAGACTTTTCAGGTTGTCTTGTAAAATCACGCTCATTTCCTCGTTCTGAATATTATGTCTTTTAATTCGGCCAAATTCAAATATCAGAACAGCATAACTTTGCCTAACTGGCTCGGAAAGAAGCTCTTCCCGCTTGCTTTCGACGCAGAGAAGCTCTTCGTTTTCTCGGTGGAAGCGCGGTACTCAGCGGCAGATGATTCATCGTTATTTCACACACTAATTTTCTTCTACTCTTTTTTATCTGCACTACAAACCTTGGCCTCCTGGCACAATAATTTCTGTGATTTTGAAGATATTACAAAATCCTTGCGAAGACGCTCGATGCTTAACTGGCCTTCCAAAAATGCTACAAAAACAAAAACCAAAAAAAACCTCGTGCAAGATAAATAATATTTACCACCGACCAACTACCCACTTCAGAATTTGAATTTCCTTACAGGGAGCTTAAAAAACTCAGAATACACCGCACTGATCTTTTATTTGTTTCAAAATTAACGGCTATATATATAATGCTCTGATTTCAATACCGCCAAGCACTGCGAAAATTTCAAACTGTCTTGCAGACCAAATTGTTACAGGCCTGAAGGATGACACAACCCGTGGGAAAAGCTGCAAGTTATTTAACACAAGATCCCCTGCAGAAAATGCATGAAAAGGCCACTTCCGCGCATTTTTTGATCTTCACAAAATTACAAGGCCTTCAAATTAACTGAAATTTTCCTTCAATTTGTCAGGTTTACACTATTCTGCAAGCTTTTGCTTCAATGGCAACAATTTTAATTCTTCTGAAGCAATGCACCGGAGAAAACACAGCGATTAATCTTCAGGCGCTCAGAAAGACTCAAAATAAAAATTATATTCCTCAAGGCCAAAGCCAACAAGATATTTAAGCGGGAGCGCATTCATCATCCGATCATTTGCAGAAGAACATGAATTTGTTGTATGTAAGCTTTTTTGATCTAGTCTCTGTCCTTTCCCTACGCACTATTTAACCTTGATAATAATAATTTTAAATTTTAAATCCATTGCAGTTTTGTTTTTAGTGGCGCACCTTACCGTACAGATTTTCTGTTTACCGCTCGATAGGAGCGGATTCGTATCAAATTAGTCGGTAGCCGGTTACCGTACCGGTATTTTTTAACTTCATAAATAAAACATAAAGAAAGGAGAACTAGTATTATTTTTATTTTTACTATAGATAAAATACCATTTAATTATAAGTGCGATATAGAAATGTCCTTCTATATTATTATTGCAAAGAGAGTAACTCCTATAAATGCTTTACACGAGCTTATCCAGGCTAATTAAAGATAATTAAAGGTGTCATCAAGAATCATAAGTAAATGGAGTTTGGGACTTATTATTGGATTGAAGTAAATGTGACAATTAATAAAAGGATATGTGTTTTTTTAGTTTAAAGATTGATGATGGACAAATGATGTTGATAATGTTACGACTCAATTTGTCATGGTTATGAAAACAATTTGTCCCGATTTAATGTAAGTCTTAGACTCTTAATTATTCTAAAAAGTTATGTGGAACGATTCCAAATTCTACAAGGTTGATCCTAACAATCACAAACCTAATATGCTGCACATTATTGATCTAGTGGTAATTGTTGAGAAAATGTCTCAAGCCTGTTGTTGTTGTTTTTGAATTAAATTATTAATTGAAAAATTGTAATTATCTTCCACTTGATAAGAGTAGATTGAGGTGTTGGAACTATTGTAAGCAAGGCCATCTCAAAAAGGAAGTAAGAATAAAAAGAAAATTAATGATGATTCCTCTAGAGATAAATCCTTTGATGATGAAGGTGTTCATGCTTTTATTATTTCTGCTAATATGACTTATGATGACTCTTGGTTAGTAGATTCGGGCGCATCCTACCACATGACTCTCAATAAGGAGTGGTTTTCAGCATATTCAGCTTATGATGGTGGGGAAGTTTTCCTCAAGAATAATAGCACATGGAAGATTGTAGATCGAGGGGAGGTAAAATTGATTTTCAGTGATGGAAGGGTTAAAACCGTTAAAGATGTATTTTGCATTCCTAGTTTAGCTAGAAACTTAATCTTTGTATCTAAAATGAATGATTTAGGAGTGCATTTACTTTTGAAAAGAGTGGTTGCAAGTTAAGTAGATAGAATTTGATTTTAGTTGGGGGTCATAGGTGTGGCACCCTATTTAGACTTTATGCTTCTACTTTATGTAACTTTGTTAATGTAATTGATAACTATGTATCATGTAAGGTATGACACCATAGGATGGGCCATATTGGTGAAAAGGGTCTTAAAACCCTCATAAATCAAAAGATGGTTAATGGTTTGTCTGGTTACTCTGGTTATTTTGATTTATGTGAACATTGTGTGTATGGAAAGCAACATAGAGTATCTTTTAAATCTGAAAATACTAAAGCTAAACAAGTTTTAGAGGTAATTCATAGTGATGTTTTTGGTCATGTGGATGTACCATCTATTGGAAAGTCTCGCTACTATGTTTACTTTATTGATGATTATTCCAGATATTCATAGATTTACTTTTTGAAGGAAAATTTTGTTGTATTTTCTATATTTAAAGAATTTAAAATACTTGTTGAGAAAGATGATGGTGGTGAGTTTTTCTCTAAGGTTTTTGATGACTATTGTAAGAATGCAGGAAGTGCAGGCAAAAAACAACTCCATATACTGCACAACAAAAATGGAGTGGCAAAGAGGATGAAGAGGACTTTAATGGATAGAGCTAGAAACATGTTAAGTAGTGTAAATATTGAACAATGTTTTTGGGCTAAAGCAATTCACACTTCTTGTTATCTAGTTAACAGATCACCCACTTCTGCTCGTGTTGATAAAACTCCCTGTGAGGTATGTATAGGTAAACGACCATCAATTTCTCATTTTAGAGTTTTTGGCAATGAAGCATATGTTCATGTTCCTAAAGCAAAATGTTCTAAGCCTGATTTCAGAGGTAACAAGTGTATTTTTGTGGGTTATGGTGAAAACATTATGGGTTATAAGCTTTGGGATCCTGTAGAAATGAAAATGGTATATTCTAAGGATGTAATTTTTCAGGGAGCTAAAGGAATTTAAAAATGATTCAAAAAACCTCAAGTGAAGCCTAACAAAATAGTGCATTTTGATATTAAGGTTGAACCACAAAAACATACACAGGTAGAACAACCTTAAGAAGATGCACGTGTAGAACAACTTGATGAACATGAAGGTGAGTAAGAAGGATTAGAAGAGAATCTTGAAGATGAACAACTAGAATATCTTGTTACACCTCAAAGAAGATCCACTAGACAACGTAAGCCCATTGATAGGCATGGATATAGTCCATCTTATTTTGGTTGTGTTTTTTCTTTATCTTGCACTAACAACAAACCTAGATCGATGAAAGTGGTCTTATCTTCAGATGAGCATGAGTCTTGGTTAGAAGCAATGAAAGATGAGATAAAGACTTTGGAAAAATGTGACACATGAGATCTAGTTGACTTGCCTAAGGGGAGAAAATCCATTGGATGCAAATGGTATTTAAGAAGAAATTTAGAGCAGATGGTAAGTTGGAACAATACAAGGCTTAGTTAGTGGCAAAAGGTTACTCACAAATGAGATTTTTTCTCTCATGGCTAAACTAACCTCCATTAGATTCCTTTTATCTATTGTTGTTGATTTTGATTTAGAAGTAGAGAAAATGGATGTTAAAACAACTTTCTTACAAGGGTATCTTGATGAGGAAATATTTATGAAATAACCTGATAATTTTATTGTGAAGGGACAAGAACACTTGGTTTGCAAGTTAAAGAGATCTTTGTATGGTTTGAAGCAATCACCAAGAATGTCGTGTAAAAAATTTGATGCTTTTGCATCGAGTCATGACTCTGTTAGAAGTGAAGAAGATCATTATGTTTATTTCTAACTAATTAATGATCAATTACTAGTCATTGTCCTTTATGTCGATGATATGTTATTTATTGGAAATGATAAGGGGATGATTAAAGAACTTAAGAGTCAATTATCTAGTACATTTGATATGAAAGATTTAGGGGCTGCAAAATATATCTTAGGTATGGTAATCAACAGGAACGAGATTAACAAAAAATATGGTTAAGTCAAAAGAAGTATGTTAACACTATTTTGTAGCGTTTTGCCATGCATGATTGTAAACTAGTTAATATTCCCTTTCTAGTTGGCACTAAGCTATCTCTAGAACAATGTAAGATGATGAACTTGAAGAGATGTGTAAAGTTTTGGATCTGATAGTGTTGTAGGAAGCCTTATGTATGTTATGGTCTGTACAAGACCAGATATTGCCCAAGTAATGCCCGAGTTCTTAGTATATTTATGGCAAATCTTGGTAAAGAACATTGGAATTATGTGAAAAGGGTTTTCAGATATATACATGGAACTTCTAATCATTGCATTTGTTATCATGGAACTAATTATACAAGTAGGGTGCTTGATTTGCATGGCTGTGTTGATTCAGATTTTTAGCGGTGATCTAGATTGCAGAAGATCAACAAATAGCTCTGTTTTTACTTTGTTTGAACGAGCAGTTAGTTGGATGAGCAAAAGACAACCTACAGTTGCATTGCCCACTATGGAAGCGGAGTACATGGTTGCAACACATGCTTGTAAAGAGGTAGTGTGGTTAGAGAGATTGTGTTCAGGTATTGGATTTTAGTGTAAACAAGTAAGAATCAGATGTGATAGTCAAAGTGTCATTTGTTTGACTAAAAACCTAATGTATCATGCCCACACGAAGCACATAGATGTTCGGTATCACTTTGTTTAGGAAATGGTTGAGGGCGGTAGATTCATATTACAGAAAGTAGACACTTTAGAGAATGTTGTAGGTTCTCTTACTAAACTAGTTAGCACAGAAAAATTTAGTCGGTGTAGAGAGGCCATGGGCCTCACCTCTTTTGAAGCTTTTTTTTTTGTTTCCCTTTATGCTTTTTGCAAGGTTTTCAACAAGTGGGAGAATGTTGAGAAAATGTCTCAACCTTGTTGTTGTTATTTTTGAATTAAATTATTAATTGAAGATTTGTAATTATCCTCTAGTTGTCATGAAAGTTGCAAAATGCAATTGGGACATCTTGTAAAAAAAATCTTAATTGTTAAGATAGTAAAAGAGTGAAAAAGGAGAAAGATAAATGAAAGCTTGCTTAGATAAGGAAGATCTTTCAAAAGGCAGATAAAAACAAAAGTTGAAAGAGGAAGCTTTCTATTTTTTTGTGATTTGTGCCTAAGTGGTGTTTGAAACCATTTGTGATTTATGGTTTCTCTCAAGCCTATTTATTTAGTGCTCGAGTTGAAGGAAAAACATGTTATTCACATTTTATTGAAGCAAAGAAGTGTTGAACAAATTCAGAGAGAAGTTGTATTGATGTAACTCAATAGAAGGATTAATACAAGTCTTAGATCTCTTTGGGTGTGGATTTTTTTCCCCATAGGGTTTCTCCACGTAATTCTTGAGGTATGGTTTGCATTTATTTTGTTATCTATTTTCATCTACAATTTATTGCTATCTGTTTATTTGGATGCATAAAATTATCAATATCTTTTCACTATATAGTTTTATCTCATTTTCAATAGTAATGATGTAACAAAATGTGTCCTTGAAGTTGCTCACCTTCCCCATCTAAATGTCTAAATTTCGCAAAGTAATGTCTCAATTAGAAATTTGTTGACTAAATAGGAGAATCGATTCTTCTAGATCAAACCTCTTAGCAAATTGAATTAACAATAATGAGAGATATCATGGACAACCAAACATACAAGTGGCCTATGCAATGATGATGACGTAAATTAGCTTCCTTTATTGTCCTTTCAAGTGTTCTAATAATACACCTTATATTTTGATATTGTCATTTATATGTTTTGGTTCATAATGAATGTTTGTAAATACCATGGCATTGAAATGTGTGTTAGGTCGATTCATAATGGCTAATTGGAAAAGGGTGGGAGAGTTTAAATTTGAATACTAAGCTTTGGTATTTGGATTTATCATTTGCTTAATCCTTAGGATTATCCTTGAATCAATCTTGAGTCTTGCGGAATTGATTATAGGGGTAATGTCAAAATATCGAGATAGGAAATAAATATTTGGGAAATAAGGATGAAATGGAGATGAGTGGGTATGTGGTTGGGAGTCAAGTCCAATGTACAAGTATGTCTCACTTTTCAATTTGTTATTACATTAAAATATTCCCATCAAGGTAGACACAAGATCAAATGGAAAATAGCATGTGTATGCTAATTTGACCATTATATTTTCCCCTCCATTGATATATAAGCAAATATGAAATGAACATGTGTTTCAAAGTATACAAACATTCTTAAGCAACATGAAAAGCAATCATTTAAACACTTGTAAAGGATATTTTTTATGAAAAGGTATATAATGATTCTTCTTTTGTTATTCTTAGTTTAAGTATTCCATCTTGCACAACAAAACAAATTAATAAGTAGGTTACATCTTATAATCAAAATGAGCATTAAATACGATAACTCTACAAGAAAATGAGAAAAGAAAAGAAGTGATAGGGAATTTTCCTATTCAACAAGTGATGAAAAACTATGTGATGTGAAGATGTGATAAGGCTTTGTATGATGTAAATAAGTAATAAAAAATATACATTATGCAATAATGTGGTAAAACTTTGCATGGTAATGTATTATGATAAGACTATACACGATGAGGCATGTCATTGCAAAATGATATGCTTCTATCCATATATGGTAATGATTCTCTATATGGTACAAGATTCCATCTTAAATCTTAACCATGAAAAGTATTAGGAAGAATATATGCCCCTTAAATTGGTTGAATCTAATGTATGTAAGGAATTGGAGGAGAGGAAAAAAGATATATGATAATGATATTTGAGGTAAAAGCAATAAAATAATTGAATAAAATATAATTGTGTGAGCACATGTAGCACAAGGGAGGCATGATACCCTAATATTTTTCCCCAATTTGGGAAATCAATAAGATGGATTCATAAGCTAGATATGGTTGTATTAACACATAATTAGAACATGAGATATAAGTTAGGATTAAGTATCACAATGATAAGGCTTATAAGATCATAACAAGAAATATATTTGAGATACGTATGATAGTACTAAATTGTGTAAGCATGTGCATGATGCAAATCATAAGATTTGATGAGGACCATAATAAAACATGAAAAACATCATCAGATAAGACTTGTGATTAGGAGTATAACATATGTAAGCATTGTTGATTAGGGGTATATATTGAAGCTAGAAGTCCTCTAACTTAAAATTTCAAATTGGTAATCAAAGCTTGAATTTGTTATGATATAATCATGAAATGAATCATATTCTTGTTTATTACATCAATGGTTGGTGTGATAGATGTCTTACACTCAATTACAATAATAATTCTTTACAAAAGGAAATAGCTCAATCCCTTAAATAAGTGATATAAGTGTGAGGCAAAAAATAAAATCATGTAAAAGAATGAACACTTAAACTTGTCATAAGTAATTTGATAAGCAATTATGTAATGCCCCCGATATGAGGCCCAGAGGACAAAACAATAAATAACCAATAAAATGCGATTTTTTTTTTATAAGGAATAAATAACAATACATTACAATGAGCATCATAAAGATACAAGAAGTAGATAACAAGAAAAAAAAAAACATCATATAAGTGTCCTCAAGGCCTCACAATGATATAACTCACATAACAAAAAAAAATGTAATTGAAGGAATAAGAAACTATTACAAATAATATTACATTATCTTGCTCAAGGAGCATGGTTCTGGTTACATAGCCATGAATATACAAATTATCATAAATTACATTACAAGGTATCCTTATGGATACAATCTTCTAATACAAAGATGTCTAAAACTCAATAATTGGAGTGCAAGGTAGGTCTTTAGTCTTCCCACAATCCATCTCGAACATGAAGAAACTCGTACCAAACCCAATGGGAGTGAATAGCACTCCACCTAATCATGTGGTACCATCAGGTCCACCCCCCCATGCTAGGAGGTATCAATCAGACCCAAGACAGGAGAAAGATACAAGTGAAACAAGTACAACATCAAGCTCACAAAAGAGACTCCCAAGGAACTCGCAGAGATGGAATAAAGAAAACATAAGAACAACAATCAATTACAGTTTCCAAAGGCCTAAGCAAACATAGAGAAACAACCAAGAAATCCATTGGGTATGCAATTGGGAAGAGTGTCATCACTAGGTTGTCATGAGTTACCCTAGTAGGTCTTCACTCGGTCACGACCCCCATCCTGGGTTACCCTAGTAACCTCTCCTGACCCCCGGCCTCCATACAACTCTAATGGACCACACCAACCTTTCATGGAGACAAGATTGGTGGATGCCATTCCAAGCCCTCTCATCTTACCCCGAACCTATACGAGAGTTCAAAAATAAGAGAGGCATCCAAATAATCATCTTATTTAATGTGAACCAACTACCCATCCCCAATTCATTAAATTAAGTTATCACTTGATTGCAAACTTCCATTGAGTTACCCTGGCGACCACTTTGGGTCTCGACCCCCAATGAAAGCCACTCTCTCATGAAAGTACCTAGGAAAACAAATCAGGATCTCAAATGGGAATACACAATAGGATAAGCTCTAAAACGCCATAGCAAGGCATGACCCTCTTGCTAGAATAAACAATGAATTCATAGGGAGGATTTAGATAAGGCTAGGAATTACCATCTAGCTTCCAAATATACACTCAGATTGGAATCTTATGTTGGCATGTTGGCATAATTGATAGAGATGATGATGTACTGGTAAAGGATGATGTTGATATGAGGAGATTGATGGACTGTTGGTGATGATATATTGATGGAATATTGGTGATGATATAATTGTGATGGACTGTTGGTGATGATATAATTGTGATATGATGCTTTATGATTAGTTATTTGTGTTGTCAATGATGGCAACCATGTTTGTTTATGTTTGGTATATCATCCAAGCTATCTAATCCTAACCGGTAATGGAATGTTTGCTAAGTTGACAATCAACCAGTAATTAGGAACACGGAAGGAGATGGTTGTGGTAGAGATCCGTGTTGAGTTAGGTGTTGCGGTGTGGAATGTATGCTTATGACATTATAATGAGTCTATGACAGGAATCACATCATGTTTGGAGAATCGGAAGTCATGTTTGTAATTGACTGTTGTATATTCAATGTAGGGTTTGAGAATTGGTGACAAGATCCGTGCGAATGGATAAGATGTTGTTTGAGCATGATCAAGGAGCTAATTTCTTGGGGAAAAATGAAGTGCTTAGCAGAATGTGATAAGGGTTTGACAACTTATTAGATCGATGTGCGGTGATGTGTTATGATCATTCAACGACTGTAATTGTCTCGCAATTTATTGTAATGGTTTGAAATGATGATCCATAATGATTTGTAATGAACCGATATGATATATGATGTAAATTCATTGTAAGTTAGTATTATGTAACCAACCTAGTTGAAAAGTGTATTTAGGTCGAGTTTGAGAAGAGATTTTGTGTCGGTGATTAGAGAAGAAGAGTGTGTTGAACTAGATCAAGGTGTTTGCATGTGAGAAGCATATTGGAGATGAAAAGGATTTGTACTAGCAAGAAGAGAGTGCTTTGATCAGATCATTCACATGTTGTTCCCTAACAGGTACAATAGTACTAAAATCCCTTAACCGGGTAATCCCTAACAGGCCTGATATTGTAAATCCCTTCACCGGGTGGCTTATTAACTTGAGTTTAAATCCTTTAGCAAGGTTACTCCTAATAGGGTAGATCTCCTAACAGGGTAGAGCTCCTAATAGAGCTGAGGTTAAAATCCCTTCACTGGGTGAATCCTAACAGAGTCTACTCTTAGTAGGGCATTATTGTAAAGCTCCTAACTGGGCTAGGCCTTTAACAGGGCGCATTCTAAAAGAGTGCAAATTTTGTGGGTACCAATTCCCACTGTGGTTTTTCCCATTTGGGTTTCCACGTGAAAAATATTTGTGTTCATTTGGTGGTTGATAGTTTATGTGTGGATTTGATATAATTGCATTGCTTACATGTTGATGAACACATGAATGAGTAGTTTGGTAAATCTTCTTTAAGTGATTGGTTGAGTAGGTACCTATACAGGTTATGAACTTTTTTTGAGAAGTGTTTTCAGATTGATAAAATATTTAAGTTTATTGTTATTACTGATTCACCCCCCCCCTCTAAGTAATAACTGGATCCTCACAATAACAATTGGTATCAGAGAATTAGGTCCTCTGTGTGCATAAGCTTAAACGATTGAGGTAAAGATCCTTAACGCTAACATGGGGGAAGGTTCAATGAGTAAACGAGAAATTTCAAATAGGCTTATAGAATCTGAAGAAGCCTATTATGAACTAAAGGTCAAATACAAAGCTTCATTGGCTAAGAGAAGAGATTTGGCTGAGCAGTTGATGGAACTTAGTGAAAACGATTCATCTGAGGAAGCAAACATTGATGCCTTGGTTAATGAGGTGGAAAAGTTGAATGATGATAAGACAAGATTGAGGAGAGAGCTGGAAGCCCTTACCATTAGGATGAGCCAAGAGTTGGAAGCCAGAAGGATAGATGAAGACACAATAAGAGATAAGGATCATGAGATCTTAAAGCTGAACTGGGAGATTAGTACCTTGCATGCACAACTTTGTGAGGAAAAAGAGAAAAAAGAGGAAATACAAGCTGATCTAGACATGGCTATGTCTCTTAGAGAAAGTCTTACAAATAAGAATGAAGAACTTACCAAGGAGTTGGCTAAATGCAACAAGAGCATTGCTATGCTCGATGAGCAGATTCAGTCACAAATGCATAATGAAGATACGCATGGCTTGGGATTCACAACCTTTGAACAAGGAGAGTCATCTAGTACCAAGGACACCGTGCATGAAGCCAAATCTATACCAAAGACTAAAAAGAAGAACACCAGTAAGAGAACCTACAAACCAGTATATTTTAAGTGTCATAAGGTAGGTCATACTGCTAATGTTTGTTGAAATAGATCTAGTACTTTTGATGGATATAGATCTAATGCATATGAAAGATATAAGCCTAGGAATTTTAATGGATATTGCTTCAATTGCAACAAGTACGGGCATAGAGCTGTTGAGTGCAGGTCAAGAGTGAACAATAAGAGATCTTACATGGGTCAGAGGTATAATGGTGAATGGTAGAGATCTTACAATGACCGGAGGAACCCTACTTGGAAGAGACCTTATGTGAACCGGTCTAGTCCATATGAAATGGAGAATAGATGGAATGTGATTTGTTCAATCTGTCACAAATTTGGTTATGTAGCTATGAACTCCTGAAGAAGAACTGGTAGAGGCAATGTTGGACCCTATAAAGCATCTGGAATGGCATGTTTCCATTGTCACAAACAGGGACACCTTGCAAAGTTTTGTAGAGCTAGAATGAACAAACCAGTTAATCAGTATGTTGACCAGAAAGGGAAGAAGAAGATAGATGTGGAAGAAACCAGAAGTGATATGAATAAAATATGGAAGAAGAAAAGTGAGGTGAAACCATCGGAGGAATCTAATTCTTCACCTAGTGTGGAGAATCCTTCACTCGTAAACTAAGCTATGATGAAGCTTAGGGGGAGCATATTGTTAGATCCATTTCCGAACCCCTTAAATAGTGTGTGGTACGTCAAATCTACATATTTTGATGATATATGATGTTATGGAGTGATTTTGAATCGGTTACATCTCAAATCTATAAATTGGATGTGATATGTGTGTAAGTATGAAGTTTTAGAGTTGAACAATGATTAGGGTATGTTCAACCGGTTTAGTAAAAGGAAAATAAAAAGGTGTTTAATAGTCTCATTTTTCACTTAGCATTTTTGAGAGCACATCTGGAGAGCAATAAGAACACAGAAGAACTTTTGATTGCTACTTTGGTGAGATTTATAGTTGATTGTGAAGATTGTGGAAGAGCATTCAATTTGGAAACCCTAGTTGTGAGGAAATCTGATGTTACCAGCAACCCTGATGCAGTAGATGAAAAGAAGATAGTGATTATTGAACCGGAGATTCAGATTGATGTTGAGCATAATAGTGTGGAGGATTCTGCTCAACCAGTAGATGAAGAAAATGAAGATGATGAACAAGAAGAAACTTCTATACCGAAACCAGTTATACCTAGATATGTAAAGTTGAATCACTCAGCAGATCATATTATAGGTGACAAGAATGTTGGAGTGCAGACTAGAAGAAACATCAAAGAAATCTCTTGTCTGATTTCCACAGTTGAATCGAAGACAGTAAGAGAAGCTCTTAAGGATGATGATTGGATAAAGGTAATGAATGAAGAGCTTGATCAGATTGAGAAAAACAACACTTGGTTTCTTGTTCCTAGACCTAATGATAAAAATGTGATTGGTAAAAAGTGGGCATTTAGAAACAAGCTGAATGAAGAAGGATAAGTTGTTAGAAACAAAGCAAGACTAGTTTGCAAAGGGTATGCACAAGAAGAAGGTGAAGATTATGGAGAAACCTTTGCATCGGTTGCTAGACTTGAAGGAGTTAGAATGCTACTTACATTTGTAGCTTTTAAAGGTTTAATAGTTTACCAAATGGATGTAAAGTTAGCATTTCTGAATGGTATTCTTGAAGAAGAAGTTTACATAGAACAACTAGATGGGTTTGCGTTGACTGAAGACAAGGATATGGTATGAAACTTCATAAAGCATTATATGGATTAAATTAAGAACCAAGGGCATGGTTTGAAAGACTCCATTCACATCTGATAAAGATTGGATTTCAGAGAACTAGTGGAGGACAACAATATTTATTTGAAGACTGAAGGAGACAAGATCTTGATTGCAGAAGTATTTGTTGATGATATCATATTTGGAGGAAATGATGATATGTGTTTGACTTTTGCAGATGAGATGAAGGAAGAGTTTGAGATGTCTCTGATAGGTGAGATTAAATTTTTAATTGGTTTGTAGGTCCAACAGCTAGAAGGTAGAATTTTTATCAGTCAGTCTAAGTATGTGAAGGAAGTGTTAAAGACCTTTGGAATGGAATACTGTAAATCAGTTGGAACACCTATGGTTACAGGTTGCAGATTAACAAAAAAAGATGATTCACCCTTAATGGATGAGAAGGAATACAGATCTATGATTGGGAAACTTTGTTATGTTGTTCATAGTAGACCGGGTATTGCCTGTGCAATTGGTTTAGCATCAAGATTTCAAAAGAGCCCTAAGGAGACACATATGACAACAGTGAAGAGAATATTCAGATATCTTAGAAGGATAGTTGACTATGGATTATGGTATCCATATAGAGGAAATGTTTCTTTGAAGGTGTCATGATCCCACAATTTTGTAATAAAAACATTTCCATTTTTCAATATTATTGTAAATTAATTAATAATGACTCCTTATTTCTTAATATATCTATTGATCATATTTTTAATTAAATAATGTTAAATATTAAATGAGCTTTATCATAAAATATTAACACATAATATAATATAAATCATACAAAACAAAATAAATTATCATATTAATATAACGTTATATTCATCATATAATAATAATTAAACAAAATATAAACTACGATATTAAAATCGCCCATAATCTAAAGTTATTATATTAACACTATCGCACATAATCTAAAGTTATTATATTAACAAGTTGTGATTAAAACTTATGTAAAGAAAGGGACGCAGCATGGAAAACAGCGGCATCGATTCACAGGGGCGTCCATGAGGGTAGCGATTGGAAGAGGGAGCCGTCACCACCGCTCACCACCAGCAGACACGTCCCGTGGAGGTATCCACTCCAAACGCCTCCCCCCGCGGGTATAAGGATGCGAGCCGAAAGGGAGGAAAAGGGGGGAGACACGGACGTAGAGGCAGAGAAGACGAGCGAATGGAGAGAGTGACGAAGATTTAACGCAAAAAACAACCCACGATCCAGGTATGTTCGCATACTTAGATTCAATGGAAAGATTGGGTTTTAGTATGTTATTAAACCTGTAACTGCATCAACTCCAATCCAAGTGTCATAACAACACTGTGATTGCATCAACTCTAATCTCTGTATTATGATGGTATTATATACTGCATCTATTTGAATTCATATGACACGCTAGTAGCATGAATTGCGCCCTAGTTAAGTGAACTGCATTAATTCATTCTGGGTGTGTATGATTATGTAATTAGAATATCTATCAGATAGTATAATATGATATTTGAGTGAACAGGCCTCTTTCCATTCTTTTAGAAATTATAATGTTAATAATATGGCGGTTACCTAAAACACAGAACGTTTCTTATCTCAGTAAAAATATTTCTGGCAACTGGGTAAAGGATTTTATTTAATGTTTCTGATCATTGTATGTCTAATAAAAAATATACGCTGCCTAAAATCTAATATGATAAGGATGATTTCGACCACAATTAATTAAATTGCATAAATTCATATGTTCACAATCTGATAAATAGGATCTATTATCATGAATCAGTAACAGTAAATGAACTAAATTTAAGTTACAGTCTGCTTATTCATCCCATGTTTTCTGAGTCATTTCCTTTCAAAAAATACATCTACACATATTAAATAAATTAATAAATAATATACAATTACTAATTAAGAATGATCCACATTATGCAATTAAGGACTAGAATAATGATCTCTACTAAGATAATAAATTAAGTAATTACATATCCAAACCCAGTGAGATAAATGAGGAATTAGGCAACAGGGATAGCAGGAACTAGGCCTCTGTCAGGTAGGCCACCCACTGCAGTTGACAAAGGGCTTCTGGCAAGAGGGCCAAGGGGGAGTGTACCGCCCTTGGGCCTGATAAGTGCTACGGGCATCCTAAGGTAGCTTATCCTCTTGATCCCACTAGGAATTAAATATGGAATTGACTTATTGATAACAAATGAGCTCAAATGAAATTTTTGACTAAATTACACCCTAGATGAATTAATCAAACATTAAAATTCATTGTTTACGTGTTTTCTTAGATTTGCGAAGTTGGGACATTACAAAAGGTATTCACAGATGCAGATTGGGCAGGAAATGTAGATGATCGAAAAAGCACATTAGGTGGTATATTCTTTCTAGGTGGTAGACTGGTATCTTGGACTAGTAAGAAATAGAGTTGTATATCTCAGTCTACAACAGAAGCAGAGTATGTGGTTGCATCCATGAATTGTACACAAGCAATATGGATGGAAGGATCAAGGAGGATATGACAGAACCAATAGTCATACATTGTGATAACACTAGTGCTATAAACATTTCTAAGAACCCAATACTGAATGCTAGGACTAAACATATTGAATTAAAGTATCATTTTTTGAGAGAAAGAGTGCAGGAAAAGAAAGTGAGATTGGAGCATGTGTCAAGTAAGGAGTAGTTGGTAGATATATTCACTAAGCCTTTACCTAAGGCAACCTTTGGATATCTCATAGGCAAGCTGGGGGTTATACCCCTACACAAAATCAACTAGGATGCTAGTGATGCATCAATCCAGTGGACTTATTGAATATCTTTCACTATGGATTGATGAGATGAGGGCTACTCCTCAGGGGGAGCAGCAAAGATGAAGCAACAAAAATGAAGACAAAAGATACATTTCCACCTTTGGCATTGATGTCAAAGGGGGAGAAGAACAATGACAGGGAATAAGTAATGCAAAGGAGGAGAAGATCAAGTGAAGCACGTATCAGTACAACATGTCATGATGAGTTCCTGGTATTTATCATCAGTTGATTGTTTTGGTGTTGCATTCTTTTATTTCCATCGATGCCAAAGGGGGATAATGTTGGCATATTGGCATAATTGATAGAGATGATTATGTATCGGTAAAGGATGATGTTGATATGAGGAGATTGATGGACTGTTGGTGATGATATATTGATGGACTGTTGGTGATGATATAATTGTGATGGACTATTGGTGATGATATAATTGTGATATGATGCTTTATGATTAGCTATTTGTGTTGTCATTGATGAAAAACATGTTTTTTTATGTTTGGTATATCATCTAAGTTATCTAATCCTAACCGGTAATGGAATGTTTGCTAAGTTAATAGTCAACCGGTAAGCAGGAACAAAGAAGGAGATGGTTGCGGTAAATATCTGTGTTGAGTTAGGTGTTGCAGTTTGAAATGTATTTTTATGAGATTATAATGTGTCTATGACAGGAACCGCATCATATTTGGAGAACTGAAAGTCATGTTTGTAATTGACTATTGTATATTCAGTGTAGGGTTTGAGAACCGGTGACAAGATCTTTAACCAGTGATGTTTTATGGTTTGGCGGTGAATCTTTTCATGATCTTAACTTAATGGTGACATGTCAGAATCCATGTGAATAGATAAGATGTTGTTTGAGCATGATCAAGGAGCGAATTTATTGGGAAACAATGAAGTGCCTAGCAGAATGTGATAAGAGTTTGACAACTTATCAAATTGATGTGCAATGATGTGTTACGATCATTCAACGACTGTAATTGTCTTGAAATTTATTGTAATGGTCGGAAATGATGATCTATAATGATTTGTAATGATTTGATATGATCTATGATATAAATTCATTGTAAGTTAGGGTTATGTAACCGACCTAGTTGAAAAGTGTATTTAGGTTGAGTTTGAGAAGCGATTTGTGTTGGTGGTCATAGAAGAGTGTGTCAAACTAGATTGAGGTGTCTGCATGCGAGAAGCAGATTGGAGCTAAAAAGGATATGTACTAGCAAGCTAAGAGTGCCTTGATCAGATCATTCACCTGTTGTTCCCTAACAGTTACAACAGTATTAAAATCCTTTAACCGTGTAGGTCCTAATAGGCCTGATATTGTAAATCCCTTCACCGGGTGGCTCATTAACTTGAGTTTAAATCCTTTAGCAAGGTTACTCCTAACAGAGATGAGGTTAAAATCCCTTCATCAAGTGACTCCTAACAGGGTCTACTCTTAATTAGACATTATTGTAAAGGTCCTAACCGAGCTAGGCCTTTAACAGGGCGCATTCCGAAAGAGTGCAAATTTTGTGGGTACCAATTCCCACCATGGTTTTTCCCATTTGGGTTTCCACGTGAAAAAACTATGTGTTCATATGGTGGTTGATTTGTTTATGTATGGATTTGATATCATTACATTGCTTACATGTTGATGAACACATGAATGAGTAGTTTGGTAAATCTGCTTTAAGTGATTGGTTGAGTAGGTACCGGTACTGGTTATGAATTATTTTTGAGAAGTGTTTTCAGATTGATAAAAGATTTTAGTTTATTGTTGATACTGATTCACCCCCCTGCTCTCAATAATAACCGGATCCTCACAATATCATCTTAATCCAAGGAAGGAAACATGACCTTACAAGGAGAAAACCACAATTACCCTCCCAAGGCCTCCAGAACTAAACATAAATTCATTGAACTAAATAATACACCCAAAAAAAAAAAGATTAAGGTCTCAAATTGCCAAACTAAAAGGATTAAATCAGCCAATAGGTTGACACAATTGCATCAAGTAAAAAACTACATTATTCCATCAATGAGGTTAAAGAAGCAAGCACTTTCTTAAGTCGTTCATTAAAAGTTTTCAATTATATAACATCACCAGAGGTTCCCATCTGTCATGATTTCCAAATCACTCCACAAATTCATTTAGTCTCAATTCATATCCAAGAATACCTTTTTAGTAGAAGTATTAATATTTTATTATTTTTACATGTATGAACACAAAACTTCTTTCAACAATTTCATTACGCAAATTCCAATTATCATAAGAAATAAATAAGGAACTTTCATTCTTTTAAGGCATACATACAGATTGAATATACACGCTATTATGTATATATGCCAATATTATAACTACATACTCAGAAAGATAAATTAGAAATAAATTTGTTCGTGAAATTAAGAACAAAAGACACCCATATATATATATATATATTTATATTTATATATTTAACATGAAATAAGCCTCTATCAAAAACTTCTTTAAACATCATTGAAGTAGAGTTTTTTTTTAACAAACCAAAATAAGGCTGTCGACAAAATGAATACAGGGGGAGTGTTGTGGGATATACCTATGGTTGTGGGTTACTCCCCACAGTCGTGGGAAGCACCCACGACTGTGGTTGTAACAACCCACAGACCCTGGGTAGCACCCACAGAGGCTGTGGGTAGCCCCCACGGCTGTGGGAGTTACTTCTCACAATTTCATGGGAGGCTTCCACGATAAAAAGAAAATATGAAGACATTAAACAATACAAGTTTTTAATCAATAAACTATATATATATAATGTCCAGAATTCACCATAATGGACATAGAACATAATACATGATAAATAAAACATGAAGTTATAAACCAGTAAAAGAACTTGAATAAATTTATATACACATAATTCTGATAACAAAAGAATTGACAAATAGAGGTAAATATAGTTATTCCAGAACTACAACAATACATAGACAGAGATACCAATGCATAGAAAATACCAAAATTCCTTCAATCCCCAAAAGACTAAGAAAATTAAATGGAACACAACAGGAATGATATCATTTCTCAAATAGTTTGTCTAGGGTATGACTGATATCTCTGGTTCCACTTTACAATTGGGTTGAAGAGAACGCTCAGACTTGAAGATTCAGGTGGAGTCGATGCTCGGTACCTATAGTTGCATAAACAAACATCAAACATGTTGGCATAACTGATGATGTTGGCACAACTGGTTCATTAGTTAGTATTGTCATTGATGACAAACACTTACCGGTGAATAAGGTCAAACTCATAAGCAAAGAGGTGTGGTAAACCACAATGGTTTACTCATGGGTGCAATCAGTATGGAGGATTCAGTGCTTCTCTAATATGCATACTTAAGCAGTGTGTTGGTCAAAGAACTAATCTGTTGAAGGATAAATATAGTAGCTAACCGGTCAGTCAAGCACCTGATAGGTGTTGAGATCTGTTTCTTAAAACTCGCAGATGAAATGATGATGCGGTCACAAGAGGTGACTCAGATTGCAGTTTAGTAGTCTTATGCACAATTGAAACACTCTGGACAGATAGGTGATCAGTCTGATTGATGATCAGTGACTGGTGGCAAAAGATGAAGAGTTACATCGGTGAACCAGTGATACAGGTTGAAGATTGATATCCACCAAGAATCTCAGAGTGGTGACCAATAAGATGGATGCGATGACCAAAGGTGAGTCAGTCATGACGAGTCATTATCAAACAAACAGATAGTGAAGTCTACAGTAGTTAACAACCAGTTAAGGTGAGATTTGTGTGGATTTTTCGGTTCACATTAAATGGAGAGAACACGACCTCTAGAGGTTGGTGAAATTATGAATTGCAGAGGCAGATAAGGATGAGTTGCTGGCGAGATTGATATAGAGCATGTAGAGATAGTGCGGGAAGATTTGAAAAGATTTAAATTTCAAATCTACCAAGTCTTAGGTGTAAACTGATTGAGGAATCAATGGGTATGTGTTGGAAAAATATGGTATAAAGGTTTTTGGTGAAAACCAAAAAGACTGATTGTAAAATTTTCAAAGTGCAATTTTGAAGAAAGGTGATCCAGCAAGGTGAAGAAGATAGAACTGCTAAGTGAATAGCAGAGTGGTGAAGAGATTGTGCAGAGCTTGGATAGTGTGAAGAGCAAAGAAAGAATGCAAAGCACTAGTAGAGAGCAGAGTTAGTGTAACCGGTAATCAAACTGAAGAGCTTCATTTGGATCTAATCAAGCTAAGAGTAGCTATTACATCAAATCATTCTCTCTGCTGTTTTCTAATAACTACAATAGTAAAATCCCTTAACCGGGTGGACTTTAACAAGTCCCTTTGTAAAATCCCTTAACCGGGTGACATCTTAAATGATGATCCTAAGTCCTTTAACAAGGCTACCTCTAACAAGGTAAAGGTTCTAATAGGCCTTAAAGAAAATCCCTTAATCGAGTGGCACCTAACAATGTCTTTGTAATCTCCTAACATGGATGGCTCCTCACTGGGCATACTTCAGAAGAGTGTAGATTTTGTGAGTTTCTACTCACACCGTGGTTTTCTCCCATTTGAGTTTCCATGTGATAAACCTTGGTAGTCATGTGTGTTTGATTTTTTGTATGCATACTTCTTATTAAATGATGCTCATGTTGATAAGTGTTAAGTTTGAATAGAATTTTTTATTCAATTTAAATATAGAACAAACCGATATAGTGTTGATTCACCCCTCCCCTCTCAGCACCGGTTGGGACTAACAAAACATGTGCATATAACATATAGCATCACATCATGAAAGGGGAATGAAAGTGACGTAGCTTGCCCATAAAGAGCAGTGCAACACTTTTCCCCTTCACCCTAAACACATCAGAGATAATAAGCAATGTAAGATCAAAACAAATATACATCTAAGAGCATCAGGATCAAATTTTAACATTACATAAATAATCCATCTATAATCATCTAACACTCAGAGCATAGATACATCAAATAACATCACATGATCAAGACATCATTATTCTAACATTCCATATAATATAAGGTATCAAAGTCACATATAAATCTAGGAAATATAGACAAGATCACATCAAAACCAAAATCAACCAACACCAAAAGCTCATAAATCTAAAGTTTGACAAGCCAAAAGAGAGAGGGGCACTACAAATCAATCCTAGTGAAAATAAAAAAAAGTATATGGTAGTAAAGTCCTTCAACATGATGTGGTGGATCACCTTTACCATCATATTCTATAAAACAAGGTACCAACAATCCACTTGGTGAAGGGTAAGTATTATATGCCAAAGGATTGTAGAATATTTTGTGAGTATCATCTCATGTTTAAATATTTTAGAAAATATTAGACGGTAAATCAAAATGATGATGTAGTCTTCATAAAGTGAAATGGCATGCTGAAAATATATGTGTTCATATGTATATGCATCATGTCATGTGTATTAGTGGTGGAGGATGCAAAACATGCATCACCAATGATTATGAAATATATGAAATAAAATTTGTAATAAATTTGCATGTTGTTCTTCATCCTTAGGTATGTCTAAGTCATGTGTTTATTCAATAAGAGGTGTATACAAATGTATTCAACAATAGCTATAAAATACATTGTAGGAAAGTATAAAGTGACAACTAATGTCTTATTATCCTAAAATATAGCTAGTAACAAATATAATGGATCCTATAATTCATCATCCTTAGGCATTTCTATATTGTGTGCTTATTTAGGAGTTGTATAAGAATTATATTCTATAACATAATAAAGTACAAAAGGATCTAAAGATGAGTTTATATCAAGAAGTGGTATGTTATAATGACACTTAAAAAGATCTATAAGATCCACTAAGGACCATTAAAAGGGTAAGAAAAACAATTGTGACTAAACATGGTCTAGGGCCAATACAAAAGTGATCTATGAAAGAACATGAAAAATCATGAAAAAATGTATAATAAGTATATATGAATCTATTGGGGATATAAATAAACTAGTATTATGAAGTTTTGTGTAGTAGTCAATCATGGGCTTAGCAAGACATGTTGCCCCTGTGTTGCAACCTAATGTAGGTTGGTTGGCCCATAATCAAGAGGACATAGTTGTAACTCTTCGACATATTGCTTGGGAAAGGAGAATTGATCGTCAGTTTCATAGGGTTAATATTGTTTTGGAAAAAGAAGAAGAGTTTGGAGAAAACGTTGTGCGTCTGGACATTTCTCAAGAAGGAGTAATAATTATAGCCGAAGAGGTCCACCATTTACCAATCCTTAAAAATAATTAAATCTTCCACTTAAGTAGAAGTTGGTGACTCTGAGCCTTGTTGTTTAGTGAAGTTCTGGCTTCAAAAAGATACACTAGGGCTTATAAGGAAAAGGGGATTGTTGATAAAGATTTTTAATTCTTAGAGTCCATCATCTTTTCAGCTTTCCCACATTTATGGAAGACTAAAGTTGTTCATAGACCTCCTTCTCCTCCTAAGCCTAATAGACCTGCTCCTGCCAATTTGCATACCCTTAGCCAAATCCTTGTATTGCAAGGCACCACATTACCTCTTCAAGTTTGTTTCCCAACTCACAATATTCAATCCATGGCTCAACCTATCCCATGGGGTGTAGCAATAGGTCCTATCACATTTGGGGTTGGGGCCCAACTCCATGATTTACCAAGAGGCTTTGGGAAAATTATCCCTAAGTTTAATGGAGATGGGAAAATTTCTCCTAAGAAGAACTTAAAGGCCTTCTTTGTTGCATCTTCTATCTTGGCAGTGCTACACGAAGATGTCACAATGAGGTTGTTTGTAGAATCCTTGACTGGTCCTGTGGTTCTATTCTTTACCTGATGGTTGTATAAATGGTTGGAATACATTGAGGGACAAGTTTGAAAGTAGATTTAGAAAGTTGAAGATGATTCAGTTTTGGTTTCTCAATTGGGTTCTATGAAGAAGGAAGCACACGAGACCATGAGAGACTTTGTGGCGAGGGTCAATAAATTGTTTAATAGAACGACCACCAACATGAGGCCTAGTGAGCACTTGATTAAAACAATGTTTATCAACACCTTACCACCTGGTATACGTTTCACTATTAGGAGGGAGGGTGCTAATAACATAGAGGCTGCTCAAACTTTGGCCATAACAATTGAAGATGTTCAAATTACAGCAGGGAAATGGAAGAAAGAGCTACAGACTGGGAAGCCCTTGCCAGTAAATTCCACTGATCCTGTGATTCAAAGATTAGCTGATGATATTATTACCTTGAAAAGGTAGATGCCTAAAGTTTTTTCAACCTCTTATCAAGATGCTCCTAGAAGGGATTATAATTATCAGGGAGCTCAAAATAAGATTCTCTCTGTAGCTGGTCCAAGTCAGAGGTTGGCAATTGAAGGTCCCTCCTCTTCTTCTTCATCTTCAAATTAAATAATCATTGTATTTTTCACCTGACATCTGACCATGATGGAAGTGTTGGAGATTGTTGGTCATTGTTGCTGCTAGGATATGTTGTTGTCATTGATGTCAACATTTTCTTGTGATTTGCTCTGGTGTGTTTGGGAAGATCTTATGATCCGGTTTTGCAGTTTTGTTTTGTCGATCATTGTTTTACAGAGTTTAGTATTTCCTCTGGTATATTCCTGTGTGATCAGATCTTGTTCTATGATTTTGGGATATTTTTTGGAATGGTCTTGTGTATCTTCATTTCAAATGGATTGTGATTCGGTGCTCTGAAAGTTATCTTTCTTCATGATAGTTGTTGATTGGTTGTGTTCTTGAGCTTTCAGACGTTGACAGTTGAAGATTTGATAAGTGGTGTTGGCGTAGCTATTAATGATGATTCTAACATGTGTGCTGGTATTTCCTAGTCATGTCCTATTTGTTTTGGTGATCTGCATTGATCGTTGTGCGATTTTTTGGTGGTTTTAATGAACTGGTGATGATTTTTCATGTTATGCGGTATTTCTGGTAGTGTAGCGTGTTGCAGTTGATCTTGGTGTGATTTTCGATGGAGTCGACCATTTGGGAATTTGATTTAGGTCCATGTTATGCCATGTAAATCATTGTATTGGTCTAGTGGTTGATTTTTGTATCGTGTGATGTAATTTTGTAATTATGAGATGAGGGTTTAGTCGACCTTGTTGTCAAGGTTGATGATTTGTATATATAGGTGATATAGTCATGTAATTTAGGTATCAAGGGGAAGTGTCTGCATTATTAGAGAGTGATATATGTGCGATCAAGGGATTCATCTTTTAATGTTGTGATTGAGGAGAGATTGGTGTTGCTGGGTAGACAATTGTGCTTAACTGGAACTGCAATCAGGCATTTGGAGATGCTATTCTTTCTATTCATCTCTTCCGGATTGTAGTCCAAATCTTGTTGTAAGTTAGTGAGACTTCCCCGAGGGTTGTAGCCTTCCGAGAATATATCTTTTGAGCAGTGAGCTCTAGGAAGTGTGCCTGAATGCATGTGCATTCCCCATTTTAATATTTTCACATACTACTACAGAGTATTATCTTACTGTGGGTAGGTTCATACCGTGCTTTTTTCCTTAATCGGGTTTTCCACATCAAAATCTTGGTTTTGTGTGTTGTGCTTTCAATTTGCTTATCTTTGTTGTTACTATAGTTTATCGGATCTATTTTTCTGATTAAGTTTGTTGATCCGGTGATGACTGATTCATGCCCCCTCTTAGTCTTCCTTATTTTTTGTTGCTAACAGGAAGTACTTGCCCATAAATGATAAGATACATGCAGTTTCTTTCCACAAGTGAGCATGCCATAGAGCCTTATGTAGAGGAGCTCAGCTCATCCAAGGATGCTGGTGTAAATTTCTTTGAGTACCTGCCTGATAATGGTGATAAGGAATATGTATTGGTAGAGGTGAAGATCCTAATTGTATTATATTCATTAGGTCACAACATGAAAAAGGAGAACAAAGTAATTCCTCCTCCACTCCAAAGTTTATCTTGACTAAACATAAGAAAGTAGACCAAGGAATTCCCAAAGAATCTCAGGCTAAGGTAACTCCTTCTACTTCTACCCCTATTGTATTAAACTCTAGTCCCTTTGATATTATTCAGTCTTGTAAAAATACTAAGATCCAAATCTCCCAAGACAAATATCTAAGGCTTAACCAAAAGGAATTGGATAGATTGGTCAAATATGTCAAAGAGGGGACCCTATCATCTCAATTCAATGCCCAGTTATCCTATGATGATGAAGTCAATGTGGAAGAGAAAGTTTGTTCCAATTCTAGAAATGACCCTTCTTGTCTGCAAGATCCATCTGCTAGGCCAAAGCCTTTCTATGCTTCTTTGTTTATTGTTGGCTTTAGGTTAAGCAATTATATTATTGACTCTGGTGCTTCCAAAAATGTAATGCTTGCTCAGGTCACCCAGGCTTTAGGTTTATCTATTACCTCTTCCCAAGGGAAATGTTACTCTATGGATAGTTCTGTAGTCCCAATCATAGGTTAGATCAAAGATGCTCAAGTAGCCCTTGCAACCTTTCCCAAAAATAGACTAAAATTGACAATACTAGTGGTTGATATACCTACCAGCTATGGGGTACTTTTAAGTAGGAGATTTTGTAAGGATTTTGGGGGAGATTCAAATGGATTGGTCCCATGCTTTGATTCCACTTGAAGGGAAGAAGATGCGTCTTAACCCTGAACTTAAAGCCAAGTTTACTATATTGAAATCTAGAGAACCTACAACTGATATATTATTTGTAGAGACCGGGCCTGACACCTATATGTATTTCTCAAATCCTTGTGATAGTTCAGATTAGATCACCCCTAATCTAAAAGATGAGTTGTGAACACTTGAGTTTGATGGAAGTTGTGTCAATGTTGGATCAGGAGAAGGGGTAGTCTTAGTCTCACCAGATGGTTACAAGTTTCCATATGCCTTCAAACTAGAATTTGCCAATACTAATAATTTTGTAGAATATGAATCCTTTCTTTTTGGCTTAGGGTTGGCTAAGGAAAAGGGAATTAAACAATTGAAGGTTGTAGGTTATGCTGAGTTGATTTTCAAACAGGTTAGAAAGGTTTATACTGTGAAAAATAGTCGTCTGAAGCATTATAGAAATAGGGTTTGGGACTGCATTAAAACCTTTGATTCCTTCTCGATTGAATCAATTTCGAGAAGTCAGAATACAAGAGTTGATTTATTGGCTATTTTGACCTCTTTACTCTTGCCTCACCTTGACTTTGTAGACAAGTCATTTCAAGTGGAGGTGATGTATAGACCAAGTGTCCCTGACAATGTTGATCATTGGTAGGTATTCAACGATGATTGACAAATAATTGAATTTTTTGAGAATTCTAAATCATTTGCTCATTGTTATTTTGAAGGAAATTCTTATGAGAGCAACGAAGTGTTGGAAGGTGAGGCTATTGATTATGAAGGGAAAGAAGCGGAGGTGGTGTAGTTGAAAGGGAATAAAATACCTAAAGGATTGGTCTATCTTGAGGATCTTTTCAATAGGCATGATCAGTATCTAAAGCAGAATAACACGCCTATTTCGACCTCTGTTGAATATGATCAGGTCAACATTGGGACTGAGGAGAATCCAAATCTTGTTTTTATTGGTAAATGTTTCTCCCTTAAGGAAAGGGAGAAACATATTACTTTGTTGCTATGTTATCAAGATGTCTTTGCCTAGAGTTACGCTAACTTGAAAAATTTTAGAAATGGTGGCTTTCAACATAGAATTCCTTTGAAACCTGTTGTCACACCTTTTGGGTAGAAACAACTTAGTTACAACCCTAAGATCCTTGATGCCATTTTTATTGAAATTGAGAAAATATGGAATGCAAAGATCATCTACTTTATTCATCATTCCACTTCGATTGCCAATATTGTTCCTGTTAGAAAAAAGAATGGGGAAATAAGAATATGTGTCGATTTCAGAAATCTGAATCAGGGTTCCTTGAAGGATAATTACCCCTTGCCTGTCATGGACCATATTTTACAGACAGTCACAGGTTTGGAAATGATGTCCATGCTTGATGGTTTCCAAGGTTATAACTAGGTTGAAGTAGCCCCTGAAGATCAACATTAGACCGCTTTCACTACCCCTATTGGAGTGTTTTCTTATCATAGAATGCCATTCGGTCTTATCAATGTTGGTGCCACCTTCCAGAGGGTTATGTATTTTTAATTTGGAGATTTGAAAAATAAAATCATTGTAATCTACCTAGCTGATCTGACAGTCTTCTCTAAAAAGAGAGCCAATCATTTGCATGATTTGGAGATAGTTTTGCAACGATGTAGGGAGGAAGGTATTTCTTTGAACCCCAAGAAGTCTATCTTCATTGTGAGTGAAGGGAAACTCTTAGGTCATATTGTCTCAAGGGAAGGAATCAAGATTGACCCTAAAAGAGTGAAGGCAATTATGCAGTTGATCTTACTAGCAAACAAATATGGTATTAGGTATTTCTTTGGTCAAGTGAATTTCTTAAGGAAGTCCCGATTTTGCTGAGTTGACTAATCCTTCCTTCAAGTGGAGTCTATAGGGAAAACAATATTTTGAGGATATAAATGTGGCTATTGCAAATGCACCCACCCTAATATACCCCGATTTCACTAAAGATTTCATTATATATTCTTATGCCTCAGAACATACCTTTTCGACTATATTGTTGCAAAAGAATGAACAGGGTATTGAGGCCCTGATATCTTTTATGAGTATTCCTCTAAAGAAGTATGATTTGAATTATTCTCCTCTTGAGAAGCATGATTATGTTGTATTTAAGGCTCTTAAGAGCTTTAGGTTCTATGTTTTACACTCTCATGTTGTTGTTTTTGTACCAGAGGTAGCTGTGAAAAGTATCCTTACTCAACATGAGATTAATGAGAGGGGATCCTGGATAGCCAAAGTGCAGGAATAAGATGCGGATATCAAACCCACTAATTTGGATAGAGGAAAAAGCTTAGCTAAGTTAATTTCAAAAAGCTAGCCCTTTGAAGAAGAAAGCCTCCCTTTGGTGTTGTTTACTAGCACAATGGATGAAAGGTTCTCAGATGTATCATACTTCCTGACGTATGGAGATTGTCCTCCTCATCTCTCCCCAAAGGAGAAAAGGAATTTGAAACTCAAGGATAGAAGGTATGTTCTTTGGGGAGGAAATTTGTACAAAAGAGGAGTTGACCACACTTTCCTAAGATGTGTAGACAAAGAACAACAAAAGAAGTTGTTGGAATTCTTTCACAGTGAGGCATGTGGGGGTCACTTCTTTGCTTCTATAACAACTTGCAAGATTCTCCGTCAAGTTTTATTGGCCAGGTATGTTCAAAGATACATATGAATGGGTAGCCAAGTGTGAGAAGTATGCAATGTTTACTGATAGACCTTATCTAGCTGCATTACCCCTGAGACCTGTTGTGATTGATGAACCTTTTCAACAATGGGGCATCAATTTTATAGGCCCAATCAACCCACATTCTTGTGTTGGATATACTCATATTTTAACAACCACTGATTATTTTATCAAATGGGTAGAATCCATCCTTATGAAGAATACTTCTTCGGAGGTGGTGTGCAATTTTTTGAAAGGGAACATCTTAGTGAGATTTGGAGTACCTAAGAAACTGGTTGCTCACAATGGCAGTTATTTTTCATCAGTTGTAATTACCTTATTTTTCTATGGGAATGGCATAAGTCTGGCACACTCATCAGATTACTACCCTTAGAGGAATGAATAGGCTAAGTCTAGCAACAAGAATCTTGTCTCCATCATTAAGAAATTAGTGGATGAGAACCAGAGGGGATGGCATAAAAAGTTATATGATGCTCTATGGGCTGATAGGGTAATGTACAAAAGAGATATTGGCATGTCTCCTTTTTAGTTAGTTTACAGAGTAGAGAGTCCTTTTCCCTTTCCATTAGAACTCTCCACACTCAATTTACAAAAGGCTATTGAAGATGAGAAATTTCAGTCTATGGTGGAGAAGAGGATCATGCACTTGAATAAGCTGGAAGAACAAAGGGATGTGGTGATAGATAAAATTGCCTAGCATCAACAGATGGTCAAGAATATATTTGACAAAAGGGCCAGATAGAGAAATTTTATAGTTGGAGATATGGTACTTCTTTGGGACAAGAGGAGAGAACCAAAGGGTACACACAAGAAGTTTGATTCACTATGGAAAGGACCTTTTCTGATCAGGCAAGTCCTTCGCAATAATGATTTTCTGTTGACCTATCCTGATGGTACTCCATTACCTCTTGCCTATAATAGGCAAGACCTGGAAAATCTTTAATTGAAGCAGTTTCATCACCTTTTGTACATAGTGTTAGACAGTTTAGATAACCGAAAGACAACTGAGGGGGGGGGGGTGAATCAATTGTCACTGATTACCGGAAGCATTAGCAATTTAAAATTTAATACCGAAACCCAAAACAATAATACTAGGATATCAGTTAATCCAATTAAGCATAAACGATAATCACTTATAAAATCCATCTACACAACAACAAGATTTGTACGTGGAAAACCCGATAAAGGGAAAAACCATGGTGGGAAGCCTACCCACAGTCAGATAATACTTCTGTAGTAAGTATGCGAATTTACAATGAAGGGGCCTGCACTTGCAGGAAGGCCAACAACCTAGAGAACACTGCTCATCACAAAAGGAGTCTCACTGACTACATACAAATCCAGACTACAATCCGGAGAAGTGTTGAACTACAAAATATAGCATCTCCTATTCCTGAGTACAGTTTCGGTTAAGCTCAATACTAGAGGAATAAATCCTCTTACACAAACCCAATTGGATCTCCAATGATCGAACAATTCCTCTGCCTGAATGATATTACATTATTCACACATTATATTCCTTAACCATGACCTCTTACATTAACCATGCTATATAATGAGATCTTACATCGTATTTATACAAACCCTCGACCATAAACAATTAGGTTAGCCACCAGACAATAAACCAATTACATAATTATAAACCATGTTGGCCTTAAACCAAACAAATAATATCCACACACAAGACATCCCAAAAATACAACAATAGGTCCTATCCACATGTTACATTAATGCCAATCCATAACCTAGATTAACCGCGACCAAGTATAGGTCCACACGCTTCAACAATGATCTCCAAACACAACGTCTCGAACATGATCACCAACATCATCCTGAGACTCCATTAGAATCTACACCAACACCAATTATGCAATGCATCAAAGATCTCCACCAAAATCTCTGCTGGTGAAACCCTCACTGGAACTAAAAACCAATCTTCTAAGTAAGCAGTATAGCATCTAATCACCAGACCAAAACCAACTGACCAAATATGAGTATAAGCATTATGAACAAGCCAATTCCATCACCAAATTATACCGGAGTCTACCAAATCATGCCGGATCCAAGTTAACCAAAAAACTACTCAACCTACCAAGACCAGAAGGGTGTCGATAAAGCATCCAAACAGCTAGTGTTGACATCAATGACAAAACATGAATGCAACACATAATGAATTCCCCTAGTTTATTCTGTTGCGTCTTGTTTTCTTTCGACTATGTTGCCCAATGAATAAGGCTTATGCCAATTTTTTCTAGATCCTTAGTATCCTAAATAGTCCTTGTCCCCATTCAGATCCAATATGTTGCCCCCATTTTCTTAAAATTTGGAGTCACCATCCAATTTATCCTAACCCTTTCACTTCATGTTTCAAGCTTCCGGTCGCGGGCTTTATGAGTTTTTGAAGTCATATTGCGCATTGTGTCCCTTTTCTAAACTTGTCGTGGGGTTAGAAAGTTTCAAAAGTTTTCGATCACCCGATCTCCCATTGTCTTGTGCTTTAGTCGCTCTAACGCGGGTTGTGAAAAGTTTGTAAGTGTCGACTATAGGTTCTTAAGTTCATATTTTCCCCAACTGAGCGACTTGTCAAGTTTCACCTAGGTTTTAGAGCACCACCTTTGTGTCAAGTCTTTGTATGGACTAGCGTTGTTTTCCTTGTTAGTAGGAATAAGCCGAATTAAAGGACCGTTTTAAAAGGTGAAGTAAATGCAACATTTAAGGCATGTCACATCACTCGAGTACACAGACGGGGTGGCGGATGATTTTTCAACCAACCCTCATTTTTGAGTTTTCACAAGGTGCATTATCTAGCTTGTGTCCATGCAGAGTGTGATACAAAATCACTGGGCGGGCGTGCAAGACACAAAAGTAGAGCAATTGAACTTAGTAACTTTTTTGCAAGAGCTTGAAGGAAGCGAGAGAAATTCGTTGCGGGAGAGAATTTTTCAATGTGGCTTGGATTTTGCAGCTGGTTTTCCATCTGTTGTTCCCTGTGCAGATTTAATTGTTGCATGCTCTGAAAGACATGACCCAGAAACACAATAAATCTGAGTAGAGGGTGGTAGGGTTGTTGTACGAATTAATTCTGAAAGCATCTCCCATGCTTTGTTCCTTTCTGAGAGAGAAGCCTCCAAAAACATGTATGTCCTAGCTAGCAAAGATTATTTCCGAACGCATGGGGACTAGTGTATGAACTGCATTGCCATGACTTAGTTAAAGTTTGAAAAAGGGAGGTAAGTCTCAATTGCCTGCCAAATTAAAAAAGGATGCACTTTAAGGACGAAGTTGCAGATGCTATAGCCCTCTTGCACCGTGTTGTAGGAAATGCTTGCACTAATTATTTTGAGTTTTGGATGTGTCATTTCATTCTGGTAATTTGTTCTCTTGGGAGTTTTATTGACTGGGCCTCTATTATTAATTATCACTTGAATGAACAATTGCAGAATTTTCCTCAGTCCCTGGTTTTTCATATGTGTTCATATTTTATTTTTGTCCTAGCTAGTTAAGAGTCTACTTGGTCATGTCTGGAATTGTATTATCCTCTCCTACATTCACATCCGTCTATCGAAAATTCCCCTATCTAACCATGCGAAAGGGTATGCAAGCTTTTTCCCATGTTAATGATGTGTTCTCAATTGGTATGGTCAGGAAATTAGAAGGAAACCCTGGCCTACGGATTTCCCATGAGTTTTCTACCTATGTGACAAAATTTGGGAGTTTCTACACCCAATTCAACAAGTTCACATACCTTAGAATTGGGGGTTTTGAGAAGGCTCCACTAAAATTGCCTCAGTTTTCGTCTGACTATATTGTGTTTCTGGATGTTTGCCACTAGATGGTTGTTGTAAATATTAAATACCTAAACATGGGGAAGAAAGGATACTCCTTCCCATTATCCACAACTTAGTTCTCTTGCAAAACAAATAGCACTGCTAAGGTCGTGAGAATGATTCTAGAGAAATTTTATTTTCTATCTTTGTCATCTAGAAGTAGTTTTGACAGTAAGGGATATGTGAAGCATTATTTATATAGAGCCAAAGGTTATATGCATCAGCCTGAGATCAAAGATTTCTAGGAGGATTTTCTAGATGATGCCGAAGTGTTTAAGAGAAGTTTCATGAGGATCTCTCTGCAACAAATCCAAACTATTGGTGTTTCCTTTAATGTTCCTGATGATGTGGTTGACAATGAGATCATTACCGACCTAGAGTATCATACTTTTGTTGATGCGGTCCCCACATAAATTGATTGGTCTAAAGAAGAAGTCTCAGACCTAATGGTTCGTACCGCTCCAATGTTAAGGAGGACGTCTGAATGGTTAAATGGTAAGTGGAAGCAACAAGTTGGCTTCTCAAAAATCCAAAAGTCATCATCCCACAGTGAGCAAGGAGTAGTTTCCTCTTCCCATGTTCCAATATCAACAACTAAGTTTGCAGATAGGTTACTGAACCAAAGCTCTCAACCAAGTGGCGATGGAGAGAGACCTGAAGAAACCGTTGCCAGACTGAAATCGACTTGTGAGCAGGATGATGGGATTGTGCCACCCAAAGGGAAATCACCTCTCGTTGATTATGAAGGTATTTACCAACAAATAATTGATGATCATTCTTTTTCTGATTTGCTTGAAATCCCCTCCTCTCCTGTGCAAAATACTCCTATCACTATTAATAAAGGATCAAGACTTGAAACAACCTCTCCATCATGGCTAAAAACAAAGGTAGAAAAGAAAAGAAAAATGGCCACCCCTATTTCTAGTGAGATAGATACAGTCACACTGTTGTTATAAAGTTCTCGCAAGCCTAAAAGGGCCAAGCGAATGTCTTGGATCATTTTTGACTCTGTATTTGGTCATCAACTCCTATAAATTACTGACCTTATAAGAGACATGAATGCAAGTGACATAACATAAAATGATTATAAGATTAGTCATGTGTATATGGGACCTTCTACTTTAGAAGGGGATGTCTATCATGCCAACTTTTCAGTCCATGCATTGATTAAAAGGGCCCAAGAATAGAAGAAAAAGAACTTGGAGCTGCAATCCCAAGTGCAGTCATTAAAGGATTTCATTTCATCTATCACAAATCCTGCTACTAGGGAGGCTTCAAGTTCGCATGTTCTGGGAATTGATCCAGATACTGTGAGAAAGGTCAAAGGTAATTTGGGGTATGCTAAAGCTGTCACTGAGTGGATAGATGAAATGTATAGGGTTGGTGTCAGTTACATCACTAAATTCAAAATGTTATATATGAACATTTGGAATAAAAGAAAGGAGTTATTAGCCGAGTTGTAGCAAATCAGGAAAGAGCATGGAATCATATTTGTGCTTTCAAAGGAGGTTGTGGAGATCATGTCATTGAACCATGCCACACTAACGACTGTAAAATTAGTAGAACATCCTAAGGAAGATGACCCTACGTGACTTGAAGCTTTGGATTGGAAAGAGAAGATCTATCATGATTATATCAATGACATTGATAATGATTTATAAAATTACTTGATTGGTTTGCTAAAAATAAAGGATAACCTCAGTGCTTTGGATGTTGACCTCATGGAAAACTTTGAGGAAAATGTATGGGAACTCAGTGAAATGGTGGGCCAATTCAAAGATAATTATCAGAAGAATGTCAGAGATCTTCAAAACATCTCCTTGGAATCCTTTACAGGATTGTGTCACCTGCAAATGCATATCACTTCCATTGAGTCCGAGATTGATGAAATGCAAAAGAACATAGCCACTACCAACTAGTTAATTTCAAAATGGAGAACGAGATTGTGCATCACAACAATGCCAAAAGACCCAAACATGGAGCCAGTTACGAATAGGTATCGTGAGTACAGAAAAAGAATAGGTTACGAATCAAGGCCTAGGAAGTGGAATGTGCTGGACAAGAGGTAGAGATCATTGGTGATAACGAATTGAGAGCAGAGTAGGCAGTGGCAATTTTATAATTTTACTGTTTTATTACTTTTCTTAATTATTGGTTGGGATGTCTAAAGACTTATTTTAAATAATGGTTGTCTTCAAGAAACCGTTACTTTTAATGTTTTAAATAGTTAGACTTAGTTTCATTTGGGGATCTTTTGGGCAAACTTTGTGTACTGTCACCAAAATGTAATGGTGGGTGAAAAATGTGTGAATGAGAGATCAAGAGGAAAACTACGCTTTCCCTCCAAGGAGAGATGAGAGTTTCACTACGGATTTCCCTTCAAATAATTTTCACGCATTACATTGGAAGAGGGGAGGAAAATTCACTAGATTCAACCTCCAAAACAAGAAGACAAAATTCTGAATGAAATGGGAATGGTAAGTTAATCCCCTCTTCTATTTGAAATGGAAAGGAATCTATTGAATTCTGTATAGAGACTAAGTGCAAAAGTGACAAAGAACTGATTATAACTTGATATCAAAGTGTGGGATAAAGTTGTGCACCTGGATCTGGCAGTAATATGTCGAGAGGAAGTCTCCCTGTGAATTTGAGGAAAAAATGCCCAGATCGTGGTGGAAATGTACACAGTCCTCCAAAAAATCTGCGAAACAGAAAGGGTTTTTCCGCCTCTGCAAACGGAGTCCAAATTCAAAAGTATAGTTGCGCACCTGCAACCTACACACAAAAAATAGAGGAAAAGGGGTTGGGATTGGGGGTTTGCCTTCAGGTCAAACCCTAGTTTTGGAATTAACCAAGTAATGAAAGAAAGTACTTGCAAGTAAATGTAAATAAAAGACTGAAATGTAAATCACCTCAAGGGAGGGTGTGATAGAAATGTTAATAGAAATTCTTGTGTGGAATTGAAATTTGGAATCAATATCCTCTTCAATGGTTGAATCTTTGACTTGAATGTAACACCTAACCTTGAAGGGAGACTTGAGATGCTCAATGCTTGAAAGGGATGCTTGAATTCTCTTGAATGCTAGATCGTAAATTTTCACCTTATTCAACTTATTTTTATTCTCAAATGAGAGGGAAAATGCAACTTAAATACATGTCAATTAGGGTTAATGAAACTAATTTTCATCACAGGCTGACATCGGGGAGGTTTTCCCGCTCACTACACAACCTACAATGCAAGCTCAGGAAAGGGCCCTGCCCCAAAATAGGGTAGGGACAGGGGTGCCATGCCCCTATCCTAGGGGGGACAGGGGCATGCACCTCTGTCCTGCCCCTTTCTCTAGGGTAGAGTGCAGACAGGGTGGTGTGAAGGCCAA
Source organism: Cryptomeria japonica (assembly GCF_030272615.1). NCBI lineage: Eukaryota > Viridiplantae > Streptophyta > Pinopsida > Cupressales > Cupressaceae > Cryptomeria > Cryptomeria japonica. The sequence continues at coordinate 86,983,158 of NC_081412.1, forward strand.
AGGAGAAGCAGATTCTGAGGGTTGAGTAGTTTTCGGTCTCCGATCAGGCTAGGGGATTCTATTTCGCATGCGTGAGGACCCTAATGCGATTGAAAATTGCTAGGGTCGCAATTTTATGACACTAAATTTAGCTCTCACTTTAGCGGGAGTATGAGTGTACACCAATATTGTCAGTAAAGTACAAGGAAACAAGATTGAAAGACTTTAAGCACGTCAAGGAGGCAAGATGTGCGAAGCCCCCAGTGGACTTAGGATCTTACGACTTCGATTGAAAAAGTAAAAAGGAAGATCAAGAAGGGGAGAACCATGACTACAAGTAGAAAATTCCCCCTCACTATGAGTCATGAAAGCAAGGATACCAAAGATTACAAAGCAACATAAAGTTCACTAAGTAATTCTAATTATCAGGAATGAAAATATGAGCAGAGTGTATGCCCCCACGTTAAAGCAATCGTGCACGCCTTATCGAGAGCGATTAATTTAAGGTAAGATACACCCAAGAGAGAGAGAGAAGAGAGGAAGCACGTTATCGCAAGGATTTAGCCCCCAATCAAGGAATAAACCCAAGGATAATGAACACAAAACATGACGTACGAGGTAGTTTCGCTCTCCTCGGGGTCAGTATGTTGTATGATAACTCATGTATATCATGTATGTATATGTGCATATAATAATTGTCATTCCCCAAAGAAAAGAAACTTGCTTGGAAGAAAGGGAAGAGAGGATATCTTTTGATTCAACATGAAAGAGACCAAGAAAAGATCTCAATGCTTTGCATCGTCCCCAAGTAGACATTAAGGGAACAATAGAAGAATAGAGATACACATAGAATAATGGTCACAAAAGAGCAAGAAAGGAGAGAGAGAGAAGATCTACAGTGCTAATATTTCTAATCTAGCACGACATCCATCTCCCGATCTTGTTGATCACTATTTCGGGAAGGCAAGCAACATGCCAGAGGAGCGACATCAAGCACAACAGATGGAGCTATCACAAGATCCAAACAAGGACTATGCTCATGTTGTAAGTCACTTTGTTCTAGTCTAGGAGCTAGGATTAGGGTTTGTGAAAATTAAGTCGATAAATGCTTGTCCACATCAACATATTCATACTCACTATCAAAAGCATTAGGAGTTGGATTGTCATCATGAATAACATTTTCACCCATTCATTCATCAAAGTTTAGAGAAAGAGGAGAAATAACATGAATAGGAGTAAAGCCATTACATGTTTTGTGTAACTTAGGATTTGGAAATGTAGGTTGAACATCTTGCTTAGGAGAAAAGGGAATCATGTCATCTGTCAGAGTTCTAGGAGATTGAGTATTTTGAGGGACAACTTCACGAGATCGAACATGACGTCTTCATCAGCGTTCTCTCACACAAAGATTTGGTCGAGTCTTAGCAGAAGGCTGAGAAGGAGGAGGAACACTTGAAAATGTAGGAATGTTTCTCTCCTTGATAGTTGAAGGTTTAGGTTGAGGTCTTTTAGGTTGAACAAGAGGAGAAGCGGGCCTCTTCTCTCCATAAGAGGAAGGAGGTGGAACTACGCTATACAAAGGAGGAATATTAGGTGTAGGAAGGAGACCAGGTCCATCATGAGGAGGACGTACAAGTCTAACCTTAGGAAGAATATTGTTCTTCTTCTTAGGAGAAGGTATAGTCACATCCATACAAATAGGTTGACGATCTTCCTTAGGAGGGAGATTAGTTCTATCCATGAGGGGAAGAACCTCATCTTGAAGAATAATAGGAATGTCAAGTGTTGGGGATCTAGGTTGACTTAAGGATAAGATCATATCTTTCTTCTATTTTTGATAAGATTGAAAAAGAGAATCACTCCTTGATGGAAGAGATTGAAATTGTTTAGGCCAAAAGAAATCAATAGAAACACCGAGGCTTCTTTCAGATGGACGAAATAAGCTATTGTTCATGGTTATGATTTCTCCATTGTGAGGAAATTTCAGACACTTGTGGATTGGAGAAGCAATAGCCTTCATGGAAGATAGCCAAGGATAGCCCAATTTCACACAAAATTGCTTAGAAGAGGGTATGATAACAAATTCAACATCCATGGATTTAGTATGAACTTCAATAGGAAGGGTGATAGAGCCAATGAAAGGAAAAGAGAATCCATAAAATAACTTTACAACCATATTAGAGGCATCATATATTGGTTTTTATGCAATTGTAAAGTGAAAAGATACTCCTCAGTGATGATATTAACCATGCAAGAGGGATCAATAAGGGCACCACGACAAGGGATATCCTTAACCTTTGCAACTATGTATAAAGGGCCATCGAGTGCTCTAATGGTCTCACTAGGGTTAAATTTAATACAAGGATCCTTAGGCGTATCTTTTTTTTCTACCATATATACCAAGTTCAGAGCCATAGAGGTGAATTCCTTAGAAGAGAAAGAATTAGGAACAATCTCAATAACGTTAGAGGTATGAGAAGGCAAGGGATCAGTGAAAATCTTAAGATTTTGATTAGGAGGAGCTACTGATTTATTCCCTTTATCATTCACACCTGCCACATATATAGTATTATTATCAATTAAATTTTGAGTCTTTTTTTCAATGCGAAACATTTTTTAGTATCATGAATAGGTTGACGATGAAATTGACAAAAATGGATTGTTATCAAAATAAGGGGATGAAAGTTTAGAAGGATCAACTTGTTTTGTAGGAGGAAGTTTGATAACATTTCTTTGCAACAACTGAGACATAATACTATGCAAAGATTCATTCAAAGGAGTAAATTGTCTTTCTCTTTGGAAAAATTTAGAAATAGAAGGCACACCTGTTGTAGCATTCACATTGTGGTTGTTGATTGTATCATTGAACTTGATGAATCTTTTTGTTGGTTTTAAATTTGCAAACGGTTGTTGAACACTCTCCCCCTTATCACTCAGAGCCATAGGAGTGGATTGCTCTATTTGACTCACAATTAGTTGATAATTGTGGAATGTTGCACACAACTGCGGAAAGGAAGTAAACTCAGACAAAAGAAGCTTTTCCCTGACATATTTTTGTAAATTAGAAATGAAAATTCTTTGAATATCATTATCTGGTACAAGAAAAGAAATTTGAGAACACAAATGCTTATATCTTCCAATGAAATCAGTCACTTTTTCTTTAACACCTTGTTTACAATGCATTAAATCAGTCAAAGTGATTTTAGGACCAATGTTGTTTTGAAATTGTTGGATGAAAGCATTTTCCAATTGTTGAAAGGAAGTGATAGAATAAGAAGGAAAAGAGCAATACTATTGTAAAGCCTTATCTCTTACTGTTATTGTAAACAATTTTGCAAACAATCTTTGATCATAAGAAAAATTGGTACACAAGGTTTGAAATGTTTTGACATGCGTAAGAGGATCACCTTTTTCATTATAGAGTTCTAATTGAGGGACCTCAACAGGTTTAGGTGACACGACTTTAACAATATCAAGAGAAAGTGGGCTCGCAACATCAAAGGTGGGCACACTAAACTTGGATTGACTCATAGAAGCAATTTGTTTTTGTAAGGATGACACAGTTTGAACAAGATTGTTAATTATCGCTTTGGTAGAAGAATTGATGTTAGACATAGTTGATTGAGAAGGTGGTGTGATTTTAATGAAAGAAGGCATGGACTGAGAATAAGGTGGTGGGACATTTATGATAAGTAGGCATAGGTGATGATTGGGTAGGAAAAGGGACACTTAAAGGAGGAACAAAGTTGTTCAAAGAATTGCCCCCTTGTGTCACATTGATTGGTTGAGAAATAATATGAATACTTATGGAAGACATAGGTAAAGATGGAGGATTAAATGAAGAAGAGGGATTACCCCCATGACCAATGGTTGTAGGAATGACATTTTGAGTTGATGTAGCCATGATGTTGGAGGTAAAAGTGGGAATACTAGTCATAAGAGTAGTCAAAGGAATTGAAGGATTGACTTGTGTTGAAGGTTGTGAATAACCTAGGGTTTTGACACAACTCTTGATAGGTATGACATTATAATTAACAATATGTGCAATGCTACACAATATATAAATTTCATTCTTATCACTTTGAATCAAGCGCTTAAGGCCTTCAATTAATGGAAGAGCTTCACTATTAGGGTACTCTTGGGACATCAATTGTTGAAAGTTATCAAATTGATTGTCCAATGTGGAAAGTTGATCTATAGGGACCCTAGTTAAAGCTTCCTCTTCATCATGGGATTCATCAATGGGGTGAATAGGCACATGATTAGGATGGGAAGAATTAGCATGATCCTCATTAAAGAAGTCACCCAAATTAGGCTCCATCTCCTGAGTAATTAAACCTTGGGAGGCCTTAATTCTAATGCTTCATCTAACGGGGATAGTATAGGTAGGACTAATAGTGGTGAAACTCATGCACTAGAGGGAAAATTTGAATTTTGAATTTTGGTAAAAAGCTTACAAAATTGATTAATGCAAATAAGAAAATACTGATTAAACAATTTGAACTTTGTTGGAAGAAGAGGATGACACAATTTCCAAAAATGAAAGGAAATTGGAATTTTAAAATTAGGGCCAAGGGAATACCATTTAATTTTAAAATCAGAATTTTTAAAATTAGGTCAGACTATAATTAACCTCTTAATTTAAAAAAATTTCTTGAAATTTGAAATGTTGAATTTTGGAGGTATTTCCGATTCTAGAGGGATAAAAAACTGACAAAATCAGCCAATCTTCTGGGTTTAAGTGATTAAATATAGTCATAACAGTCTCCCAAAATTTCGGGGAAAAAGCCAAGGACCATGGCGGGAATGCACATGGTCCGACCAACTTTTTTTGAAATTTTCAGGGATAAATATTATGATGATTTCAAAGCCAACCCCCCAAAATTGGCAAAATTTACGATTTCTAGATGGGTGAAATTAAGGTTCAAATGTAAAAATAGGACCCTATTAGGGTTTTGAAGAAAAAGAGGAATTGAATTGCAAATTTGAAAAATGTCAAACCTAATGGATAGGGACACCTTGGAAAATGTTTAGAAATCTAAATTGGAATGAAATTGATTGAAATTTGCACAAAATCCAATTAAATTTGAAAATTAGGGTTTTATGACCTAACCACTTAATTTTGAAATTTAAATTTTGGGAAAAAGGAGGGAAATTGAAAATTTCAATTGTAGTAATGAAAACAAGTCTTAGAACAATAAAAAATCTGAAAATTAAATGGAAATCCAATTTTGCACAAGTTCAAGATGATTTTTGAAAATTAGGGTTTTAACAAGTAATCGCTTAATTTTGTAAATTTGATTTGCAAATTGAACAAAACAATGAGGAAATTGAATTTGACAAACAAAACAATTTTCAGATCTAAGATAACCACAAGCAATTTTTACAAATCACAAGTTCAATTTTAATTTTAAAAACTGGGGTTTTTAATGATTTAACCACTAAGTTTGCAAAAATTTGAAACTTGCAAATGAAAAATATACAATTTTGTTCAAAGGAAAGCATGCAAGATGTTGGGTTCACCAAAATCTAATGTCACCAGAATGTAATAGTGGGTGGAAAATGTGTGAATGAGAGATTCAAGAGGAAAACTACCCTTTCCCTCTAAGGAGAGATGAGAGTTTCACGATGGAATTCCCTTCAAATACTTTTCACGCATTACATTGGAAGAGGGGAGGAAAATTCACTAGATTCAACCTCCAAAGAAGAAGATAGAATTCCAAATGAAATAGGAATGATAAGTTAATCCCCTCTTCTATTTGAAATGGAAAGGAATTGATTGAATTATGTACAGAGACTAAGTGCAAAAGTGACAAAGAACTGATTATAACTTGAGATCAAAGTGTGGGATGAAGATGTGCACCTGCATCTAGAAGCAATATGTCGAGACAAAGTCACCTTGTGAATTTAAGGAAAAGTTGCCCGAACCGTGGCGGGAATGTACACGGTCCTCTAAAATATCTGTGAAATGAAAAGGGTTTTTTCGCCTCTGCAAACGAAGTCCAAATCCGAAAGTACAATTGCACACCTGCAACATACACACATAAAAGAGAGGAAAAGGGGTTGGGATTAGGGGTTTGCCTTCATGTCAACCCCTAATTTTGGAATTAACCAAGTAATGAAAGAAAGTACTTGCAAGTAAATGTAAATGAAAGATTGAAATGTAAATCACCTCAAGGGAGGTTGTGATAGTAATGTTGATAAGAAATGATTGTGTGGAATTGAATGTTGGAATCAATCTCCTCTTTAATGGTTGAATCCTTGACTTGAATGCCATGCCTAGCCTTGAAGGTAGACTTGAGATGCTCAATGCTTGAATGCTTGAATGCTCTTGAATGCTTGATCGCAAATTTTCACCTTATTCAACTTATTTTTTTTCTCAAATGAGAGGGAAAATGCAACTTAAATACATGTCAATTAGGGTTAATAAAACTGATTTTTGTCACAGGCCAACATCTGGAAAGTTTTCCCGCTCATTGCACAACCTACAATGCAATCTCAGGAAAGGGTCCTATCCCAAAATAGGGCAGGGATAGGGGTGCCACGCCCTTTTCCTACTCCTTTCTCCAGAGCAGAGTGCAGACAGGGTGGTGTAGAGGCCAAGGGAGAAGCAAATTCCGAGGGTTGAGCAGTCTTCGGTCTCCGATCAGGCTAGGGGATTCGATTTCGCATGCGTGAGGACCGTAATGTAGTCAAAAATTGCTAGGGTTACAATTTTATGACACTACACTTCGTTTTACTCTTAAGAACATAAAATTACTCAAGCATATTTTTGTTTGACTGTTTTGAATATAGAAAAACTGCTGGTGGCTTTCAGATATACGTAATCTTTGAATTATGGTGTGTGGATGCCTTTTGTTATTTTGAATAGTTATCAATGGATGAATATATATTTGAGATGGTGAATAGTTTAAATTTTATGTTGCTGTAAGAATATTATCTCTAAATGAAAATTTGTGGTAATCTGGTTGATTCAAAATCTGGAAAATCTAAAAAATAGTGTCTTTTATTTGTGTGCACCTTTGCAAAGCTTTCTATTTAAAAGCTCTTTCCTTACTTGCTTTCGGGTTAAAATCATTGTGGTTAATTCTTATTCATTGAATATTATATAAAGGTAGCTGCCACCTTATAAAATAAGAAGAGAATCAGTTAGTAGATAGTTTATTTAGACTGGTTCAACTGTGGTTACATTTGTCACCTTTATGGGCATGAGAATATAGAGTTAGGTGATAAATATGTTAACCAACAGAATCAAACCAAGTGTTGTTTAGCTTTATCAACCAAGATAAAATCAAATGCATGCATCAAAATGCTATCATCATTTATATAAGCATATTATAAAGATACAAATGTCTAGAATATAAATTTACATTTTCATTAAAACTAAATGGTTTAATAATAATTAAATTGGAATAATTTACATCATAGCATCTAGCCATAAGTAGTGAGAAATTGACTGAAATGAATCTTTAGTATCTAGCCATAATTTACATCATAGTATCTACAATTGATTTAAGAAGCTTAATATAACTACCTTCCTCAATCTCAAGATACTCTAGGGCAACCTTCAATAAGAACATTTTTCTATCCACCAATAAGAACATTTTTCTATCCCCACCAATAAGAACGTTTTTCTATCCCTTGGATTTTGAGTTGTTCACAAGACCACCAAGAGGTACAATCTTCAAACTTTCAGCCACAATAGAGGACACAACCTTATCCTCCATCAAAACCTCTTCAACAAAGGGGTTTAGACAACATGACCCAATAAACAACTTTAGGAAACTCCATTAAACCAGAGTTGATAGGGGGACCTAAAGGTACCCTGTTTTCCTCAAAAGTAGTTCCCTTGCATGAAGAACACAAGAGGGGCTCAATGGGAGTCTCAAATAGCGCATGGGGTGGGGGGACAAGGGTCCTCCCAGATCAAACACCGTGCATAGAACACGTTCAAATGTAAAGAAGCAGGAAAGCAATAGAGATTAAATTTGTCAAAAATCAAGAGATTACTTGTTGTAGGATTCAACAGAGTCCATATCAAAAGATTGAAATTATCTTTGTTAGTTTTTGAATCTTGTGTTTATTTTGTAATCCTACCATTCCTTTCTTGTTTGTAGGTTTCTGGCTTGGTCAAATAGTCAATTTTTTGTTGTAGCTTGTGTGGCTCCATTTTGATATGGTTAACTTTTTTTAAATGGGTTTAGGGCCCTTTGTTACTTAATTTGTCAAATATAATATTTTAAACGATTATTAAAATCCAAGAAGAAATATCATAATTATAACTTCAAACAAATATTGCAACATGTCCAAATCTTAGGTCGACCTTCCTTTCTTCACATGCTCTCCTTTCCTCATGTACCAACTTTCTCTAATCTTGGATAATATTGGCTAACCCATTCCCTCATGTCATTCTTCCCCTTTTATGATTTTTGGTGGCAATTCAACTATCAAATGGAAGTTGAACCATCATCTACCACATGCCATGACCTTTATATAATCATTTTATTGTTGCCAGTTGAGATAGTTGTCGGGGTTGAGGTTTGGGAATAACCCATGCATCTTTGTCTTCATAGGCATCAAAGGTAGGCACTATGGTGATATCTTGGATGAGTCGCTTAGATGTCATGGTCAACATTTAGTTGAAACTCTTGCTCATTTTCTCTAAAGTGTCGACATGTAGGTGGTCAGTTGGAAGCTTGAAGTTTGATAACTCACCTAGGTATCAAGGTTGAATGGGTACCCTACCTGATGTCAACCCATGGCCATAGATACATCATTGAGTGAAAGCCTAATAAAATCCTTTAAAATTGAGGTTTATTGGTTTGACCATCACCCAAACTCCCTACTCATTCTAGTTATTAGGAATCAATTTCATCGATAGCCTAACATCTTATCTCACCTTTGGGTTGTTATCTTTTCGAGGTTAGTTGTGCCTCCATGCTACCTTTCATCAAAGCCTTTGAAGTTATGAGGATGGTTGATACCCCAATTACCTTTATCCTTGTTAGGGTTTAGTAAAATCATTTACCATTAGCCTTCCTTGATTATTGACTTAACTCTCAGACTTTAAACTTTTGTGATTAATTCCACTTTAAGCTCTATTTTGAATTGTCCAAATTTATAAATTTTCTTCCTACCAAAATACACTAAAATTTTAAAACGAAACAAAGAAATTAAAAAATTATTATTTTTAAATGATACAAAATCATCCATAATCTTCCATACTCTACATCATCATTAAACTAAAATTCTTACCTATTACATTTACTTTTATAACATTTAATATTAAAATTTATTAACTCATAAGTATTATCTATTAAATTTCCATCAATATATATTTTTTTCAAATATTACATTTTTACAAGAAGATAGCAATTCACTTCTAAAAATTCTTCTATATACCAACCACTACTAAAAGAGTCTTTGTATTATAAAAAGTTCTATTAAGAAATTTTAAAATATGTCATTTTCTCAATTTGATAAGAATGTTTCATACTTATAATAATATAAATGGGTAATTAAGTGCCTCTTATAAGTGTAATATTGAAATTTTCATTATTTTTTTTTCAATTTGGACTCATATTGATTTAATTATATGTGATATATAATTAATATATTGCTTATAATCCAGTGTAATAAAAATAAAATTTTATTCATTTTCAATTTTCAATTTTATTTATTTTAAAATATAGATTTATTTGTCATTAGTAAAAGTAATTTAAATTAATTATACAATTTGTGAAAATAAATATTGAATTTTTACATTTCGAATTTCAAATTTTGAGTTCATTTGTCTCCTCATTTTTAGTTATTTGCATTAATTTAAAAATATACAATTGAATTCTTGATATAGTTTTTAATGGCTAACCTTAATTCTTTTGGATCATCTAGATCATATCAAAGAACTATATTATTATTCATTATGACATCAACAATACATTAGGATTCCAGAAATATAATATGATGTATAAAGTTGTTTGATCATTAACTTAAGAGTTTGATAATAAAAAGATATATTTGTAACTTGCAAAATCTGTTATCTACATATTTTTCTTATGCAAGTTCCAATACTCAAGCTAAACAAAATTATAGTCTAAAAGAAAAAAAATCATATCAACACAAAAGAATAAGATTTGTGATTACACGATCAATTTGTTATTGCACAAATCACTATAAAATTACAAAATTAATCATCATTTTTTATATTAAGAAGCATCAGAACAAAGGTGTTAACCCTATATACAAACAACCCATAGATAGCTTTAACTAGCCATTAACAACACCAAATAGTTCATAATTATAATATCAAAAACACTTTTACCAAACCAAAAACCTTAGAAATGTAAGAGTCTATATGAGTATCAAAGTTTAAAATACTTAAACAATAAACACCAAAAAAGACAACTACCAAGTGGCTATGCGAAGGGGTTGCCCCAATCCTCAATGGGAAATTTAAATAGATCTTTGTAATTGTCTTCATCTTCAACATCCTTTCCAGGAACCTTCTTCTACAACAAACACAAAGTGGTGGTCGAGTTGTACGTCACCTTCAAATTTAATTTGGGAAGATGCACCATCTTTTTCTCCAAATTAGTCACCTTCGCTTTAAAGGTAGCCAAGGCCACAATCGTAGCATCACATTTAACACAAGAATGAGTCTCCTTAGCTAGGCAGGTCTTCTCCATCGAGCAGTCGTCCTTCGATAGGTGGGCATCCTCAGTCAGGTCTAGCGGCTCTGTATTGGTGCTCTCTAAGTGGGCACTGGTGGTCTTCCCCGAATAGTTCTCATCTTCAAAGTCCTTAGTCTCCTTCTCCACCTTAGGATCTTCACCAGTTTCGTTTCCATGAACTCTTTTCCTTTATCTGATGACCTCCCCGCTAATCTATTGAACCTTTGACAAATTAATCATTGTTAGACATAATTTTTAATATTTTAAACCATTCAACTAAAAATCACAACTTTCTTATATGAAAAACACTTCACAAAATTAAAATCTAAATCATTTATTTATCATTCAATTTACAAATATCTATTTTACTATCCTTATCAATGCCAAATTTCATTCTTAATTCATTTTTTTCCCTAATTTTATTTCATTAAAGGAGCTTTCCGGGAACCCTCTCTTACCTTATTCAATCCAAAGATATCAACCGAGTAATGCAATACCATTAAACATTCTCCCCAAACATACAACAAAAAACCACAATGCAGCTCATCTTTGACATATTCTAATGAACGTCAAAGCTCCACCCAAATAATTTAATGGAATGGAACTAATCCAAAAGATAGATATTTTTTAATGGTGTTACAAATTTAATTATATTTGTTCACTATTGATGATGGAAAGTGATGTAGACAAAGGGTGGAAGATACTTCACAAAAACACATTTTTTATTAAGTATGCTTTTGAGCACAAACAAACTAAACAAATCAGCCATAGAAGCATTCAAGCCATGCACTGGAATAATCAACGCAAACACTTATTTATTGATATGAAATGAATTTAAATTAGTGGTGATGGATTAAAAAAATAATTGGGCAGTTGGGGGTTGTCCCAACATTGTTTTCAATATAGATGTCACCATGCGTATTTCATCCTAATTGCCCTCTTTCTTTATTCATAATGTCAAATGTGTTCACCAATTCTCAAATTTAGGGCTTTAGCTCACTCTTAAGAGTCAATAGCTTACCTTAGGCCTTTAGCTTCCCATAGGAGTCCTTGAAATTTTTGTTGTAGATCAAAAGGTTATGAGTGTAAAGTTTGCTTGATCCACCTCATCTTGGAAACACATTACAAAGTATCTTTTAAGTCTTATTTTAAGTGGCTTTTGGTTTGGTAAATGGTTTTTGTTGATTGTATAGTATTATATTTTAGAAGATGAGGAGGAGATCATGATTTAATTAAATTTTATGAATTTTTTGGTTTGTTGAGTAGATTATAAAGAATTTATTATATATTAAACTATGTTAAGTGTATGTGGCATATTGTAAGAGATGAGGTAGATATCATGTCTTGATTAGATTTCGTTGGCTTTTCGCTTGTTGAATGGATTATAAAGATCTTGTTATAGGGTAAATTGTTTTATTGACTTTATAGGTATCATATTAAAAAGGACGAAGTTGAGATCACATCTTAACCCAAATTCGATAGATTATAAAGAGATTATTAAAGCTTAAGTTTTGTTGACTATATAGGTGTCATATAAAGGACGAGGCTAAGATCACATCTTATCTAGATTTTGTTGGCTTTTGGTTTATTGAATGGATTATAAAGAGTTTATCATAGGTTAAGTTTTGTTGACTGTATAGATATTATATTATAAGAGATGAAGTTGCGACCATATCTTAATTAGATTTCATGGAATGTATATTCCTTTGTCCTTATGCTAAGTCAAAAGGAGTTGATAACTTTTGTACTCATAATTTTTATGCCAATTATTTTAGCAATAAATACTTTTTCAATTGACAAATTATTCAAATCAGCACCACAATTACTAACAAATGATATCAAATGATCACACATATACTTGCATTCATTGACACCATTTATCTTTTTTTCATAACCCTAGAGGCCTAAATCAAGGCTAAGGAATATTCATACTTCAATGCACTCATAATAGGATCCAAAATCTTTTTTTTGTACCACTACTCTATATTTCTAACGTTTATATCACCCAAGTGAATATCCTATGCGTGTACCAAAGTTCATGTTCTATAAATGGATGATCATTCCACCCAAGATAGAATTGCACCAAGCATACCAAATCTTAAGCATGATCCTAGTATACCAAGCTCCCCATGTTAGATTTTTGTCATGTTATATTTCTAATCACAACTCATATTAATTTATAGATTTTAAGTTTCTATCAAATTTTCAAATCATTCAATGTCCCATATTGATCCATTTTCCAAGTAAACAATTATTTCTTTCAATTTCATTTCCACTTATCATTTTTTTTTGTCTCTGTGTTTTTATCTCTAACTTATAAATTAATTTAGAGTCTAACTGCATTGATTATCTAATCACCACTTTATTAGAATTACTAAATTAAGTTTAGAGTCAAATTATTTCCCTACTAGACATGAAAAACTTCGTGTAGAAAATAAACATATTGACTCTTGCTCTCTACAACTCTTCTTCTTTAGCAACCTTTAAATCCTAACCTTAGTTTTTTTTGCCTAGGTCTATTTTAACTTATGATGTTGTCAACTATTATCATGTGCTTGCTTAACCTTTATCAATCTTGGTATTCCTAAGAGTCAAGTGTCATAAAGTGTTGTCAATACAACATACATTCCCTTAATAGTGATGGAGGGTGTGATTCAAAGTTGGAATATTACATCTTTATTAGATAAGGTTATATAATAAATAAATAAAATGCTAGTAGTTTATAAGTAAGTGTTGATTTATTTATATTTGTTATAAATTAGTTTTGGGAGTTATATTCTTCTAGGATAGTTTGATAGGTAGTTGTTGTAAAATAAGGCTTTATAAACTTGTTTTTGTATACAATAAAAAAATTCAATGTATTTCATTATTGGTTGCAATCATGGTGTAATATTGTGTATTTTCTCACCCCTTCCATATCATATAAAAGCATTATTATTTTCAAGTATGTGAAGGGTAGTTGATTCTACATTCAAGATGTCCTAACTATTTTCTTTTAGTTTCTCACGTCTAAAAGTATACAAGTACAAATATTTATTTTGTTAGGCATATATAAAGGTGCAAAAAAGTTGTTGTTTATGCATTTTTGTTAATACTGGACATTTGAAATTTTCTTTTGGGTATTTAGATCCTATTTTAGGGTCTCCATCATTGTTGGGGATGGATATTATTGTTGGCAGTTCAAACCCATTGTTGTGTAAGGAAGTTAAGTAGCGAAACAACTTCCTACACTAACCTTGAGAGGAAGGTAATAAATTTTTTTTTACAGATCGTTACAATAGTTACATAAACTTAATAGAAAGAAACATAATATCATGCATATCACAACACAATGATTTATGTGGGGAAAACCCTTTCAGGAGAAAAACCCCACACTCCAAAAGCAACTTAATATATTATTTAGCAATCAATAACATATTACAATATACTTGTAGAGAAAGCTCTTCACATAAGTACCACTAATCAAAGATTCAGAGGTAATTCAATAACCATAAGACTCTTACACACAACCTCTATCTCACACACCTCATATATAGGAGATACAATACAAGAAAATATCAAATGGTATTACAAAACCATGGGCTAAAACCACCCAATAAAGTAGATCTGACCTTATCTCGATTCTATATGCCTTATGATGTGTCAAAACACACATCAACATGTGTTCCTCCATTTTACAACACATTTATGTATCTGATACATTTTATATTTCCTATTTCATGAGTCCAAACTTCTGGAGGCCATAACTTGTGAACTGAGTGTCTGATTGATGAATTGTTTGATGCATCAGAAAACTCGCAAAGTTATCTATCACCTCATATCTGGCTACACCAGTTATTCCCAATTTTTAGGGCATTTCAAAGGGTCTAAAGTCCTCAAGATTAAATTTAAACCTTTCATTGCACCCTCCAAAAATGAAAATTTTAATATCTTCAAAACTAGCTATGATCTTGCGATGGAAATTTACCGACATGCTTATCTAGCCAATTCGAAGCTTTGGGGAGAATTTCACATCATTTGTGCTCAAATGAAAACTTACTATAAATAGTAACCTCATGTAAATGCAAGGTTGACACACCATTTTTCCAACATGATGGGGTTCAAATTAATTATATTGTATCATTAAAATCATGACATATTTTTCATTTAATAACAAAATTAAAAAATTTAAAGTGTTTTGGAAAGCTAATGAATAGGAAAACAAAACCCATAAATAATTTGATAATTCTGCTACTATTTTCAATCAGCATCTTGATATAAAAAAAGAGAAATAACGTAGTGGCATGAATCTTATACATGACTATATTTAAGAAAGAAGCATTTGGTTATTTTTATTTAAATGGAGTCATAGACAATATTAAAGCACAAAGGAAAGATATTAGGTTTCATAACAAGTCTTCATTATCATTATTTTTATAAAGGCATGTTATCTTCTCACAGCTAACAATTGTTTACATATAGGAATGATAGAGAATAAAGAAGGGGTTTTGAGGTTCTTAGAGACTCACATGTCATATTTAGTAGATAGAATGAAAAGATGTAAACTTGAAGGTTGGAGGCATCAAAGGCTGGACAATTTTTTTTATCATCTTGAACTAATTTCTTGCTCAAAGAAGATACTTTGGATGTGAAACATTGGTTTCATTTTGTGCTCCTTCATGGAGAAAGGGGGCTTGACATCTCTTGAAAATACTTGTGCATAGTGTAATATTAAAAATAGGGCAGAATTAGTGTATCTACATTGGCTCACTTTCTTTTGTACATTAGAGGAGGGATAATAACACTTTAAGAGGAAAGTAGATTCATGGAATAGAGTTGTTCTCACATATGCAATCATAAAAGGACAAATTTTAGCATGCTCAGAGGAGTGATGGAAACTTAGAGGATATTTTTTCTCCCATTATGCATGGATGATAGTCTCTCATGTGGTAGAAATAATTTTTAGGTTTGATACTCAAGACATCCTTTGATGGGTTTAGTTTGGTGTGTCTTGAATGAGCAAAGAGATTTGTACGAGGTACTTCATCAAGTTTCAAAATGGGTTGATGTATTCAATTCATGAATTGTTTCATCCTTTGTTTGAATCAATGTAATAAGGAGGGTGTTGGAATATTACATCTTTATAAGATAGGGTTAGATAATGAATAAATAAAACAAATGTTGGAACTTTATAAACAAGTGTTAGTTTATTATATTTATTAGAAATTAGTTTTGGAAATTTATATTCCCATAGGATGGCTTGGTAGGTAGTTGCTAGAAAACAAGGCTAAGCAACTTTGTAATACAATAAAAAAACATATTTTATGTACTTCATTATTGGTTGCATTTAATCTCCATTTTATTACTCTTACCTTTTTTTCTTCAACCGCTCATGATCACATATGTGTTTTAAATCCTTATTACATCTTGGTTTCTCCTAGTTGTGTGAGATAAAATCTTCATGTTTTGTTTGTTATGCATTTTGGAGTAGTGTTTCATCCTCTTAGTGCACCTATATTTCAGCTACTTTAGCAAAATTGTAGAAGACCTACCTATCCAAACAAAGGTTGTTTTTACCTCATCTATGATGGTTACGAGTAATGCTTTATTGATGAAGGTTTTGATCTCAATAAAGGGTTGTGAATAATTCTTCAACTTATTTTGGGATTAGAGACAATGGATGAGAAAAATTGGTTTCTTATCAGTTTTGGTTTTTAGATTCAAGCAATGTTGACCCAAATTTTCTAACCTTCTTGTGTAGATGTCTCAAAAATAGAAGCTTATCCTCAACTAGGGTGTTGAAATCAATTCCGATGTGTAAGTTTTTTTAATTTTGGATTTTAAGTCTAAAAAAGATAGGCATTTTCTTCTTAATTAAGGGTTTATATTTTGGGTTGAGGATGTTCTTTTAATTAATCTATATTTTCTTACACTCAACCCTCTAAATTTTTTTATTATCAATGATTTTGGCTTAGGTATAATTGTCAAACATTCATTTATAATTTTTTATTGCCTCTACTTTTGAAGCTATTAGTGAAGCTCTAGTTTGTTTTTAGCTATCTCTTCAAAGACCCCTCTCTCTCTCTCTCTCTCTCTCTCTCTCTCACACACACACACACACACCCTATCTATGCTCATATCTAGGTCAAGATGGATTTATCAAATGTTTTTAAAATAAATTTGGCTCTAAGTGGAAATTTATATTTTGAAAACAATAAATGGACTATGAAGGAGCAAATTTTAGGTTTCATGATTATTATCATCATACATATGTTGGATTCTTTCACAAGTGGTAAATGAAAGGGACTTGTTCCTGTAACCTTATAAAAGGAGGCTAAGCCACATTATTTAATATTTCAAGTTGCTTCAGGTGTTTATTTTTGTAAGGTTTTTCTAGGTTCCACAATGAAGCTTTATTAACTTGTAGAAAGTATTACCATCTCTACCAATACAAGATTTTAGTCCCTCACTTCAAAAAATATGCTTTGTAGCTATAAATCACTTTAAAACCCTTATATTTTACTTAAAATAATTAAATTATCCTCTAGATGTCAAAATAATATCTACCTTGTCTTGCCAATCACACTCTTCCCAATGATTTAACTTTCTTCCTCTACTCACCCCCAATCACACTTTTTTGTTACTTTTATTTTTCTCCCAACCCACACCCAATAATTATGTCATTAACTATCACTTAAATGTTCCTTTAACTCAACCCCTCATATTTTCTCTTCCTCCCAACTTTCCTCATCTCACCCATTGCACCAAAAATTTATCGCCATACCTCTCAAGGACCCAACCAACCACCTTTCATTCCATCGACATTATGTCTACTCTTTTTCCCCTACCTAAACTCTTGTTATAACCCATTGATCATTATTACCTTTGTCACCCTTCCCATTGAGATTTCCCTTTAACATATTGTTTAATAATTAGACTCAAGGAAAAATAAGGTAAATGTCATCCATCCTCTCTCTAAAAATATTACTCTAAACCTTAACCATAACCATCTCTCATTTGAATTTTTTTCCTATTTCTCTCCCCAACTTTTTATGGGCCCTTACTTTCAAATGGATAATTGTAAGCATGTTCCATGAACAATACTTTTTCCTTCAACACAACTATTACCATAAGAAAGGAACCACATAATATATTAATAACTATGTCATTTAATTTTAATTGTTAATTTTTAAGATTCACTACCAACTCCTTGATGGCGAGATTTAATATATCTTCATTGAGAACTTGCTACAAAAAATTAAAACCAAATGTATGATTAATTAATATAATAGTTGCTGGCAATTGACACTCAATTGGTTGGTTTCACTATGTTGTCATTGATGGCAACATGGTAGTTTATATGGGCTTCATGTTTTGGTTCAGTTGTGTACTGGCAGGCACTTCACAGACACTACATTGGCACTGGCACTGACACCGACATGATAGAAGGATTTCTTTAGTTATCGGCAATGCAGACCGACATGGTTTAGAATGTGGTTATCGGTATTGGAGGCCGACATCTCCTGGATCCGGCATCAACAATTGTTTTTGATATTCATGTATTTATGTTATCTAGCTGACATGTATATTGATATTGTAATTATCTTTGTAAGCTGACATAAGGCATGATAAATTGTATAGGGTATATAGGTAAGTTGGATTAGATCATTTTGATATTGTAATGGTAATGGATATGTGTGGATGTGATATGATGCAAATATGTATTAGGAAGGAAATAGTGAAGGAGATGCAAAATATATCAGAGAGATCATGTATGTGAGGATATTTATGTAAGGGTTATTCCGATAAAAGGGTTTAGGGTTTCAGACTGGAACAAACAAAGCTTAACCGGAACTGTATTCAGGCATAGGAGATGCTATCTTTTGCAGTTCAACACTTCTTCGGATTGTAGTTTGGATTTGTATGTAGTCAGTGAGGTTCCTTTTGTGATTGAGCAGTGTGCTCTAGGCTGTAAGATTTCTTGCAAGTGCATGCCCCTATATTTTGTAATATCTTTTCATATGTCCAGTGAATTGATATTGTGGGTCACAAATCCCACCATGGTTTTTCCTCTTTGAGGTTTTCCACATATAATTTTGTGTGTTATGGTGTTCATTTATGTGATTGGCTTATTGGTTGTTTTACTTCTTTCAATTCTATATGTACTGATATACCAGTTGGTGTATGCATGTTTTAATAAGGCTAAAATTGATCATACCGGTAGAACACTGATTCACCCCCCCCTCTCAATGTTCTTGGATTCCAACAATTGGTATCAAAGCCTTGTGCCTCAGAGGAAGTTTAATAGCTTGAGGGAGATCCTGAATCCAAAATCCATGGATATGGGTTTGGAAAAGCAACTTGAGATGGCACTTGAAGATTATGATGCTGAAAGGATGAAGAACTTAAAGCTACAAGATGAATTGAATTTTGCTAAGGAATTCATTCTTGTCCTATAGGAGAGGCTGTCATCTATTCAAGCTAGGAGGAAGGAACTTTTGCAAAATCAGGATGATGAAGAGAAAGATGCACTTAAGGAACAGTGTCAGAAGTTGAGTCAGGAGAACATGGTCATGAAAAATGAAATGCAAGCTATGTCTATGAGAATATCTAAAGAGATTGAGGACCAGAAGAAAAAGGAAGAAAATCTTGTTGTATCTTTGAAGAACAAATTTGAAGAATGTGGTAGGTTGGTTCATGAGAATGAAATGTTGAGAACTGATTTAGTACAATCCAAGAGTAATGAACAAGAGCTTGAGAGACAAATGATAATTCTAAGAGATGATCTAACTATTGCAAGTGAGTATAAAGAAAAATTCAAGCTTAGTTCAACACAACTAGATGAGTTGTTGAAGAGACAAAGGCATAATGGAGATTCCAGTGGACTTGGATTTGAGCAAGGACAAAGTTCTGGTACTGCTAATGAAGATCAAAACCATAAGGCATCGGTAAGGCAGTTCAATGCTTATAAATTTAATGGTAGATGTTTTGTTTGTAATAGATTTGGTCACATGGCTAGGCAATGTAGAAACAGAGCAAATCAAACCCCTGATTCTGCTCTCGATCAATGTTCTAAATGTAATAACTATGGTCATAAGACAAAAGATTGCATAATGAATGTAAAATGTTATGCATGTGGAAAATTTAGAAATATGGCTAATCAGTGCAGGATCATCATTTGTTCCTATCTTTGTTGCAAATCCAACTGTTGTTGAGGTCAAGTACCATCCTAGGCCAATTTTCAAGCGGTATTCGCATGTGGCTACCTTGGAAGATTCGGCTAGAGCATTTTCTCGTGTTCTGAAAGGAGTTGTGTATGTCAAAGATGTTAGGGCATACATACGCTGTCACATTGAGGACTTGGGAACATTTGACATAAAGGGCATGTACATGAGCGAGCTAATGGGAGATTCTGGAAAGATCAAACCTAAATACAAGCACATTGAAGACTTAGGGTTTACTGGCATTTTGGACATTCCGGAATTCAAAGATGAAATAGTTAGGTATATTTTGAGTAGAGTACATGGAGAGTTTATCTCATTGGATAAACCATACAAGATCACCAAGGAAGCCATCAAGGCAATCATTGTTTGCCACATACGGGTAAACGATTAAATGCATAATATAAATGCACAGAACATAATGGAAAAATATTAAATAACTAGTCTCTGTATTAATTCAATAGTCCATTTACATCAAGTGCTTATAACATTAAACCCAGATACGATTATCATGACGATACTAAGAAGGAACGATATGCAATATATTATACCCAAAGGGGTGCGACCAACCGTCGCGTCCAACTGCCCTTTGGGACGACTAGCTAACTGACTGTCGTAACTCATTATTACCGACGACAACATAAACATAATATGACAACATAACATAATGATTATTCCCAACAACAATAACTGGTTTACCATAGGTTGGCAATGTCCAGATAAGAAGGTTTCTAATGATTATGTAAATAAAATCACTGGCGCAACATCAGACAGGAGGTCTATGAGAATCAACACTATTACCGACACAAACATCAGATTCGGTATCATGATCATCAGTTATAAGGTAACTCAGTCAAACTGACTAAATTCTATTTCTAGCTCTTGCATTTTCGTAGCTTATAAGATGATGAGAGAAAATGAGAAATTGGATCTATGTGGTTGGATGTTAGATGAATTATTGATAAACCTAGGAAAGATTAAAGGAGAAAAGAAAGGAACTTTCCGGTATGGAAACTTAATTGTCTATTTAATGCTATTTTTCATGAATGAGACCCTCGGTTTTGGGAAAAGACAATGGGCATTTGACGTCCCGGTAGGGAGACAATTGAAACAGTCAATTGCTACATTAGGTAGTTAGAGAGATGACAAAGTATGGGGATATTTTAAGGCATTACATAAGGCTATGGAATCTAGAGAAAGGGTTCCTAAGCACATTGTTGAGAAATACTCAACTAACATATGCTTCATAGTAAAGAAAGATGAAACACTCATGGAAGCGGTCAAGCCCTGGAAGATTTGGATTGAGAAAATGTTCTATGAAGTTGATGGACAGATTTTAGATGCTTATGCAAAAATGTTGATTGATGTACTTGTTGATGAGGCTAAGAAGCCCCATGGTATTGCTAAGCAGAAGACACAAGAGGTTGAAACATAGTTCAACTGGAAGAAAAGAGAGAACCAGGAAGGAAAGGCAAGCTTAAGACAATTACTGAGCACATTTCAAAGGATTTTCAATCCTTGCAACAGATTTCAAACTGGCAAGCACTGGAGAGGTTCACATAGGCTAAAAGAGATGCATTTGATCAAATGATTGAGTCTGAGAGGAAGAAGATTGATGAAAAGTTGAAACTGGTAGACAATTCTTTAAAGCAGGGTATAAATATTTACAGGGTATGTTGTAACACAGATGTACTTACAGTTAATGTGGATAAGAAGATTAAGGAATTTCAAGAGAAAATTGCAGGTATAGCCAATTCTTTTGATGGATTGAATTCATTGACTACATCCATTGATGGTCAAATTTTGGTTTTGGAAGCTCAAATTTCCGCCCTGGAGAAAGAAAAAGACAAAATTATAAGAAGAGCCAGAAGTCTGAGAGGTTTGGTGAGTCCTCGGTTGGATTCACTCGGTGTACATAAGGAGTGTATAGATCTGGTTGGAAAGCCCACATCGACAGAGCTAAAAGAGAAAGAGTCCTTTGCCCATATGTTAAATGGACTTGCATCTATTTCTGACACTTTCAAATCTAGTTGGGATACTTACCTTGAGCTTTTGGAGAAGGCATACCCAGATATTTTTAAATATATTAAGCTTCGGTAAGATATTTTTGGGATATTCATTGTACAATATCTTTCATTCTTTGTCCCGATTTTGGATCTTTGGCATTCTTTTTGGAAATTTTGATGGCATTGATGTCAAAGGAGAGTGATATAGATGTGAAAAAGAAATGAGGGAGTTGTATACATTAGGGGGGGTATATAGATGGTAAACTATGGGAGTATGGATTATTTTGTATTGATGAATATTTAACTCAGGGGGAGCAGGCACGATGAAACCATGATCATTTTTCACATGAGTGTTGCCATGAATGCCAAAGGGGGAGATTGTTGGAAATTGACACTCGATTGGTTGGTTTCACTATGTTGCCATTGATGGAAACATGGTAGTTTATTCCGGCTTCATGTTTTGGTTCAGTTGTGTACCTGCAGGCACTTCATAGACACTATGCTGACACCGACACCGACAAGATAGAAGGATTTATTTGGTTACCAACAATGCAGGTCGACATGGTTTAGAATGTGGTTATTGGTAATGGAGGCCAACATCTCTTGGATCCGACATCGACAATTGTTTTTGATATTCATGTATTTATGTTATCTAGCCGACATGTATATTGATATTGTAATTATCTTTGTAAGTTGACATAAGGCATGATAAATTGCATAGGGTCTATAGGTCAGTTGGATTAGATCATTTTGATATTGTAATGCTAATGGATATGTGCGGATGTGATATGATGTGAATATGTATTAGCAAGGAAATAATGAAGGAGATGCAAAATATATCAGAGAGATCATGTATGTGAGGATATTTATGTAAGGGTTATTCCGGTAAAAGGGTTTAGGGTTTTAGACCGAAACAAATAGAGCTTAACTGGAACTATATTCAGGCATAGGAGATGCTATCTTTTGTAGTTCAACACTTCTCTGGATTGTAGTCTAGATTTGTATGTAGTCAATGAGGCTCCTTTTGTGATTGAGCAGTGTGCTCTAGGCTGTAAGCCTTCTTGCAAGTGTAGGCCCCTATATTTTGTAATATCTCTTCATATGGCCAGTGAATTGATATTGTGGGTCACAAATCTCACCATGGTTTTTCCTCTTTGAGGTTTTCCACGTATAATTTTGTGTGTTATGGTGTTCATTTATGTTATTGTCTTATTGGTTGCTTTACTTCTTTCAATTCTATATGTACCAGTATACCAGTTGGTGTATGCATGTTTTAATAAGGCTAAAATTGATCATACCGATAGAACACTGATTCACCCCCCCTCTCAGTGTTCTTGGATTCCAACAATAGTTTCTTTGATTTGCATACTATTCTTTATGATTATGACCTTAAACTCATGGATGCTAGACTCATTAGCTATAGCTCTTCTTTTCAAATTTAATATTCTTCTTCTCCCACATTCCCTTATAAATCCATATTAAAATAGATTTTGAATAAAGGGATTTGGATCCACCTCTTTCTCAAAACTTGATGTTAATCATGTTTAAAACCATTCCTTTTTTTTACTAAATTTTGTATTTGTCAAGCTTTAGTCCCTACACAAATTTACTCACTAGGATGATCCTCTTGGAATTATTAAAAAAAAAAAATTGTATACCAAAATCACAACTCTCTCGCATTCAACCCCTTGATATATTTGTCCCCATTTCATGTGGCTATGCCATCAATGAATATTTTGGATATCATATTAATGACCGTAGCACCAAAAGGCGTACATGCCTAGGACATAATATTTGAGCTTATTGGTAATAGTATGTTCCATGTTAAATATGTTCATAATGAGTAAGAAATTTTCATCCTTCCCAACAACAACCTTCAAATTTTTACCAAATCTTTCCCTCAACACACTCAACTAATCATGTCGACTCTAATGTTGAGGATCCTAAAAATAATACCTCATCATTTTCCTCCAATTTTTTATTTTATTTTTTCTGATGCTATCAAGACCCCACCTTCTCTTCCCCAAATCTCATTCATTAATTTCTATTTTAATTGGATCCTCCAACATACCTTAGGGTCCATTATCCTTCTTATTTGTATTATAGAACATAGAGAGTTGTTTTGATTTTACATAATTACTACATTTGATTGTTTTCACATTTTCCTTAGCTAGCCTTTTAGTGTCAAATTTGAGCTCATCACATCAATCCTTCATCAGTGCACAAGACTCATACATCAAGGAATCATGGTCACTGTCTATAATATTATTATCAACCTCTTTCTGAATCTTTCAATTTTATCATCATCGTGCATTTTTTCCCACACTGATTAAACCACTTCCAAATGCTTTGACATCTACAACATTATTTACAAATCCTATAAAGAACAAAAAACATAAAACAAAAGTTATTCAAATATCTAAAATCATATACCTAGAGTAATACTCCTCCTCCAACCCTTTACTTACTAATCCTCAACCTAAGTGTGATACTTTACCTCATCCTTCATCTCTTCCTCTCTCAACAAATTTTACTTTAGACCTTTATATTCATTATGAGGATTCCACATCTAGAGATGTTTTATTATGACTAATTTCACAAACTTTCTCTATAGAACTTCAAGGATGATGACATCGTCAAAGAAGTGACATACAATGAATGCATTGGTTAAACCAATTCATTTTATGCATATCTGTTCTTATTTTATTTTGTTTTTAAGCCTTTTAAAATGATGTAGATTCACCATTTTGTTCTTGTTACTCGTAAGTTGTGATACCTCTCCCTTGTTCAAACATTATTTCTATTTAGTTGGACTCATGATGACTCTTTTAGTTCCACATATGGTTTTGATGATACTTTATGGTATGTTGATTCTTCTTATGAGACCATGTTATGCTAATTTGAATTGATATATGCAGGCTATGATCTATGTTTATGCGCAATGAATTTTGATTATGCTCTTCATTATTATGGATGATTAGATGTTATATATGATCTATGTGTACTGACCCATGTACTAACATATTTTCTTATCTTATGAGATGCACCATGTGTTGGATTATGTTGTATGTGTTTGATCTTGATTTTGGTGTGAGGGGATGATATCCTATCACTCTCCTCGGCGCGACATGGGATGTCATGACTCCCCTTCACTGATGTGCGTGTATTTGTTAGGCACATATATATTATTCATGTATATGCAATTGTCGGTGATGTAGAGTTGCAAGTACGAGGCATCGACTCCACTTGGTTTCATAGGTTTGAGAGTGCCTACATAATCTTGGTTGGAGGTTGTGGGAGATAGCATAATAGTCTGTTACTCAAACCCTTAGCCCTTGCTCAATATTAGAGCAATGTTCCTATCTTGTGCTTACCTGTTCGGAATGCCACATAGGTAAAATTCGATAACCTTGGTCATGATGAGTATGCGTATGTGTTTGCTTAGGGATTTGATTTGTCTTATCCTTGGTCAATTTTAATTATAAATATTTATCATGAGGTTTTATTTAAATTAGTGATAATTTAATTTATATTCATATAATTGTATATATATTAATGAATAATCTTACTTAATTACTAATTAACAAATTGGTATTAATGATCCAATTAATTAAACTAAAACACCACCATAAATAATTGATAAACTAAGTTATAATTTAAAAGGGAGAAATTAATTGAAATTATTAAATAAAAATAATTAATGAATTAAACTATAGTTAGAAAGTAATTAATTAAAAGTAAGTTTTCGTTCTCGAGAGGGAGTTTAGAAAAATGGAGGAAACTTTTTAATTTTGGAAAATTTCTAGAAGAAGGATTCTAGATTGAAATTTAAAAAAAAAAAAGTTTTTGGGAAAAAAAAAGGGGGGGGATCCAAAAGAAGATTGGACAAGAGAGTGGGAGCATCTGTAAATGGGGTTCAGATTTCAGAAGTTGCTTTCAGGCTTTGAATTTAGCACTTTCAAGTTGGCTTCATATTTGTTTTTCCTCTATGTTTTGTGATTTTTGGATGTTTGATATTCTTTCATTTGGCCTGGAGATTGTAATATAAAATAAATGCATGTCATGTTATATTATGAAAATAATTAAACCAGTATCCGATTTAGATTTTGATATGTTTCTTTTTAAAGCCTGAATTCCTGATCTTTGTGCCATCTTTTGGAATTGATATGTGAATGTTCTCTATGTTTTTTTTTAAATTTTTCTCTTGCTTGAGATCTTTCTTTGCTGGTCTGATATCCCTTCTCACATTTTTTTTCTTTTGTTTGTGTCTTTTTTTATTCTTTCCCATGCCTCGGGATTGAGAAACATGATGGTGAATTGTGGGGGGGCGGGGGTTGTGTTTGGTGGGGGTTCCCACGCATGGTGTAAAGTTCTTCCACCCATCCACATGGGGAGGGAGACCACCATCGTGGCTCCTCCCACATGGGATGGGATCCATTCCACCATAGCATGGGGTGGTCACCCATGCTAACACCTCCTCCACCATTGCTCTCTGCAATGTTTTTCTGGTTGTCTCCTTCACCAACCAATCAAAGTTGAGGGTCAGGAGATTATTTTTGCAATTTGATTATGTGTTTCCAGGTTGGTTTTTGATTCTTAAGGTTTTCTGGGTTAGTCTTTGTAATGTTTTAAAATATGTCTTCAATTAAACTTTTGATTTTGATTTTGTAAGGGCATATATGGAAGCTATATTGTTATATTTCGTATGTAGGTATTTGTGTTACAAAATTCTGGAAATGCATATTTATGTATGGCTTTGAACTCTAGGATTTTATTGGAGTTTATTTCTTAATGTCTGGGGTAATAAGCCATTTACCATAATGGTTGGATGGCAGCATTATTTTAGGTATTTGGTTTATTTTTATTTTTTTTGTTATGTGGGAAAATTTGTATTCAGGAACACCTCTGAAGATTAAAATTGACTTTAATGTTATCGGGGAGTAATTTATGATGAATCTTATAAGTTAAATGAATGCAATTCAGTTTCTTGATTCATTAAATGTGTATGGATGGTTTAATTCCATTAGCTTTCTTGTTTATGCTCATGAATGGATCAAATGTTAACTAAGATTAGATTTAATTTGTTTAATGTTGTATGGGTGGTGTAGTAACATCATTGAGGAAACTTAGAGGATAGTTTATTAGTTTTTCTTCCACTTGTGCAATAAAGTTTAATATTGTTCCTAGATTGTTATAGGATGCACACTTTTAAAAAAATAAATTATTTCACTCTTATTTGAGTTAGTTTAGTTAGATCCTATGGGGTTGCTTGGTGAGGTGTTACATTTGGTATCATAGCTCACATTCTAACATTGGGTAGTCTAGTTTCATATGAGGCCATTTTGTTATCCTAGTTGCTTAGACCCTGTGCATGTGTTTCCCCTTTAGGTATTCTTATATAGTGATCTTTGACCCTCTAGTTTGGTGGTGTTTTGTTTAGGAAGATGCTTGGTAGAGGTCAAGGTCGGGGTCGGAGTCGAGAGCGTGGTCAAATGGCCACTCACTAGAACCCTTCTCCTCATGATTCCCATGAGAATGATTGGGAGGAGTAGCAACATTCTGAGCATCAGAGTGGTTAGAGGAGTGGGGGTCAGGAAAATGGTCAATAGGAGTTAGAGGGGGCTCAGTTACATTAGTTGCTTTAGGAGGTTCTTGCTCATTTAGGCCCTAAACAAGAGAATGTTCAACATGAGAATTATCAGCATGGGGAATCACATCAATTTGAGCACATTGGTAGTGAGAGAGAGAGAGTTCTCCTAGGAGGAAAGATGATGCAATAAATTAGGAGGCCATCCTAGCAGTCACATGACGGATATTTTGAGGTCTCGTCCTCCTAGCTTCGATGGATCTAGCAATGGTTTGGAGGTAGAGAGATGGTTGATAGACCTGGATAGGTGTTTTGCCATGCACCCGTATGGTAGCAACACCATGGCGAGGTGCACCATCATGCACCTTAGGGGATTTTCTTCCACATGGTGGCGGTTGGAGGAACATAAGCTACACGTGGATATAGGCTCAGTATCATGGGAGTTGTTTCTAAAGAGATTCAGAGCTCGATTTTTGTCTGATCATTGGAGGCAATGCCATGCTGATGAGTTTCATGAGTTGAGACAAATGGCTATGACTATAGAGCAGTACGAGCATAGGTTATTTGAGCTTAAACAATGCACAGACATTGGTAATGATAAGGCTATGTTAGTCCAACATTTCATTAGAGGTTTGAATGCCCTCATTAGTGGGGGAGTTTGAGTTTTTGAGCCGAAAACCATGGAGATGGAAGTAGTGAAGGCTTTTCTGGTGGAGCAGAACTTGGCCATGGCTCTAGGTGGTCAAAAAGGTGTACAAATTAGTAGTGCAGCATTCGTAGGTTTTGAGGCTAAAGGTGGTCAGTCTCAGGCAACAAGTTCCTCTAGGATCTTTCAGGCAACCGCTAAAGAAGGGCAACAGTAGTAGTAGCAATCCCAGCTGAAACAAAAGAACTTTTAGAGTCATTGTGGGGGCAATTCCCAGTACGGGAAACATCGTAACTAGCAGCGGGCCAAACATAGTATCACTAGTCAACCTTTCCAGAGTGCACCTCAGGTTTCTAGCAGAGGCAATTATCAGCAGTCTAGTGCACTAGTTGGAGGTAGAGGGTTTATTAGAGGTGATATTTTTCTTATGGAAAGCATGGTCACATAGTTATACATTGCCCTTATAGATCATCACAGACAACTAGTTAGAGACCGAAAACTTCAGAGCCCATAGTAGGGGATGTAGGTAGATCCCATCAGATGTTTGCAACAGTCGATAACCGTTAGGCAGAGCATTAGGGGATAGTTATTGATACCACATGTGTGTTGGGAGGTACATCTATCTCTATACTTTTTTATTTGGGTGCCTCAAACTCTTTTATATCTTCTTCTATCATGGAGTGGTGTGGGCTTGCGTTTGCTAGGCAGGCGGATAGGTGGCGGGTTGAGTTGGCTATCGGATCCTGTGTGGTTGTAGATTCCTTTATCTTGAGTTGTGTGTTAGATTTGGGCCCCTTCTCTACCATAGTATACCTCTGTGTCATTCCTTTGGGATCTTATGAAGTTGTTTTGTGGATGGATTGGCTAGAGTCCCATCATGCTTGTGTTGACTATCATTAGAAGACAGTGCAATAATTGGATGACAATGGTAGGAGAGTGGAAATAGTAGGGATTTAGAGAGCCATATTCCTTTGCATGATCTCTATTATGCAGCTTAAGCGGTGTATGCATCAAGGGTGCCAATTGTTTGGAGTTTCTCTTGAGGACTTGGATGAGGAGAAATGTCAGAAATTTTCCTTCGATAGTCACCCTCTTCTTCGGGAGTATGTTGATGTGTTCCCTAGTGACATTCTTGGTATGCCACCGAAACGAGACATAGATTTTTGCATTGATTTGGTGCTAGGATCAAAACCCATTTCTAGAGCTCCATATCGGATGATCGCTCAGGAGTTGATTGAGTTGAAGTTACAGCTTGAGGAATTGTTGGCCACGAGATTTATCCACCCTAGTGTTTCTCCATGGGGAGCGCCATTCATATTTGTGAAAAAGAAGGATGGTTCCCTTCGGCTATGTATCAATTACAGACAACTGAATAAGGTGACAAACCTTAGAGGATAGTTTAGAAGTTTTCCTTCCGTTTGTGCAATTTAAAGTTTAATATTGTTCCTAGATTGTTATAGGATGCACACTTAATGCTTTTTAAAAAAAAATATTTCACTCTTAGTTGAGTTAGTTTAGTTAGATCCTTTGGGGTTCCTTGGTGGGGCGTTACATAAGTGCTACGAAATTTGATTATTCATTCATATATCTCCTTCCCCATGTTCTACTTTTGTGTTTTCCTAGAGCCTCAATAACACTCTTATCATGTTGAACAAAAAATAGCTCTTTGCTTTTTCATTATTGTTATTGATTCTTGTCTATGTTGTACTTCTTTCATTATGCGTTCTTATAGAACTATGATGATACAAAGTTATCCAACTACGTCAAAACAACTTCATCAAGTTGATAAAAAACATGTCCCTTTATTGTTTAGTTTATGTTTTTGGCTTTTTGCTTATGCAATGATATGCTCCTCTCTTTTTAGCATTCTTTGTCCTTTACACTATTTATTTTAGCCTTTTACTTTGCACAACATTTGTTGTGATTTGCGTTTATATATCAACATTGTGACCATTCCTTTTGTTATCACGTGTCTCCTTATTAATTTAATTCTAGAACATTAAAAATATAAAATATTACTCCGTGTCATTACTTTGCAAGACATTATGTTGCACACAATTATACATGAGTAGTAAATAGAATGAAACAAAACCTTAGGGTACACTTCCTAAATAAAAACTTCATCATCTTTGTCTCATGTGACATTATGCTTAAAATTTTAAAAAATTGTCATATGTTTGTTATGCTATTTCAACTTGCATTTATTTTGCATAGCATTTTTTCTATATCAAATTGGAAATTTATTATCATGTCATGTTTGTAATGGTTTTTTTAATTAAGTAAAATATTATACACAACACTAGCCCTCACACTAGGGAAATACTAGGGAAAAAACTCTCGTCCCCCACATTTGTTCTAAACTTAACGATCACATATTTCACCAATATTTTTAGGCTAATATATTATTTCTTCTATCATTTTCGCTTCCTAAGAACTTATCTTTATTTAATACAAATGATCACATAGTCACACATGCAATCAATTTGAAGGGGCATACCCTATCTTATATCTCACACACCATATAATAGTTAAATTGATTTTTCACTGCTCCATCATTGCAAGGCTTGGTTAAATTGGCTTTTGATGAGTCTACTACATACTAATAAAATTTGACACCTTCATGAGTCCTACGCCACTCATACTCGACTATAGAATATACTTTATGGAAGACAATTTAGTAACAAATCTATAACTGCCACCTAAAATATGATCCTTGTATTTACTCTTTTTTTTTTTAAGATTATGTAAAAGCCAACTCAATCACATCTCTACAACTCTTATCTAAAGATAAAATAAAATAAAATCTCTTAATATTATAGAAAATATTTATGTTATTTTAATGCACATAAACAATGTTAAAATAAAAATACAAAAAAGCAACATCAAAGAACTCTTGTTGATGTCATTTTCCTATGTAGAATTAGTAGAAAGAACCTAAAATGTCTAATACCTATAATGGAAGACCCTCCAAAAGAGGAAGCTCATTAATATTCCCAATCATCACAACTACCCCCTCAAATTAAAAAAGGTGTTCAAAAGGAGGATGGCTACCTAATACTTGAATAATTTTGGGGAGGAAAACATAATGACCAACATAAAATAGACCGTTGATTAACATTTCAATTATTAGGGACCATTTTCGCTTTTTACCTATTATTCGTGTCCCCTTTTCAAACATTTCCGATTAGAAATATTATTACTATGAATGAAAAATGGTGGAGGAGGAAAAGAAGAGAGGATAATTAAATAAAAAAATAGTATAATTGTAATCAACCTTGTTATTTAATGTAAATATTTTTGTGTTTTAATAATCTATCTCAATCTAATAAGCTACACGATTTAGTTTCAATACTTTGAAAAAAAATAAAGAACAATTTTCAATAGAACTATTTATAGAAAGAGAGGTAAGCAAATACAATAATTTATTTTGAAGGAGGTAGATAATACTCTTGTAGTTTTTACATCATCTTATAATAATTTTCAAATGAAAATGAGAGAGATATATATATAATATTGTAGATTAGCCAACTTTCTTAGACAACATTTTTGGAGAGTGAGTAAGAAAAGATCCGTTATTGTAGATTTTTGCAGAGTAAGTAAGAAAAGATCTGTCATTGTTTGTCATCTACAGTAAATGCAAAGAAAATCACAATTGATATTCAAACTAGGAAAGAAAGAATAAATTGATATTATGGATCCTTTGAAATATTAAAGTGAATTTGAATACCAAATAGTTGCATAATAGGATCTAAAAGGTCAACTCAATGAAGAAAGCCCAATCAAAAATCTAAAAAATAGAATTTATAAATGTGCAAAATTTTAGAAGATACTAGAAACACTATTGATATGAATCTAGACATATATAAAGTCAAAAATGTAAACATATAATAGGTCATTTAAACAAATGTGAAAAAGTTTATTTAGACTTATTGATTGCTATAGATACCTATTCTGACAAAGGTCCGTAAAGCCTAGGTTTTAGGAGTTTGGGATTGATAATAAAAAGAAAAGTTAAATTACATTTTTAGATAAATGTAAGAAATGAACAAATTAAATGTGTGGATACTTAACTTTGATTTTGATATAGATATACCTGTTTAAGTGTCAGGAGGTCATTCATTAAAATCTTAAAATTTATTGTTATACAAGTGATCTCCATGTGTATAGGTCTAAACTAAGAGTCTAGATTTAGACATGCAAGTCACAAGTCTAATATGGGATGCTTTTACGCAACAAAATTTATTTGTTTTGATTTCTATAATCTATATTGGTGTAAGGACATGTAGAATTCAAATTCTCCTTAGTTAGACCCCTAATGGATCAACTTTACATTTTTGAAGAAAAAAAATTAAAGACAACAAATGAGTGTGCAATGGACTTAAGATTATTTATGTCGATATAATTCTCTAATAACGTTGCTAGATTCCTTTTATCCTTTCTATAAATCAAATTCTAGATGTGCTCAATAGATTCTTAGGTGATTTTAACATGAACGAATGAATGAATGTCCTTAAATGCAATAACCAAGCACACAAATTAGCACAAATTTGAGCTAGGTTAACTCACAACAACTAATAGGATGGAATTAGTGAGATTTATTTTGAATTTTAATTTTAAAAGTGAAAGTTCAAATCTATGACTATGAAAGTGACCTACGTCAAGTTTGCATGTGTGGATCTAATCAATTGTGACAACAAAATGAAATGCAAAATAATTTTCTACTTAATTTATATGTTAGTAATTTGGTTAAGTAGAATATTTTGAGTATTATAATATTATATTATATTTTTCATAAAATAGAGATTAAATAATTGTTATAATTACTGTATTATAAAGGAATTAATGACAATTATTCTTGGACGAGGAGAAGGAGAAGAGAGGATAATTAAATTAAAAAAACACAATATAATTATAATCAACGTTGTTATTTAAAGTAAACATTTTTGTGTATTAATAATTTATCTCAACCTAATAAGCTAAACCACTTAGCTCTAAACTTTTTAAAAAAATTGAAGAACAATTTCCATTAGACCTATTCATAAGAAGAGAGGTAAGCAAATATAATAATGTATTTTGAAGGAGGTAGATAGTACTCCCATAGTTTTTGTGTCATATTATATTAATTTTCATATTAAAATAAAAATATATATAATATTGTATTTATCCAACTTTCTTGGACAACATTTGTGGAGAGTAAGTAAGAAAAGATTTACCATTGTAGATTTATGGAAAGTAAGGAAGAAAATATTTGTCATTGTTTGTCATCTACAGTAAATACAAAGAAAATCACAAGTAATATTTAAACTAGCAAAGGAAGAATAAATTAATATCATGGATCCTTTGAAATATTAAAGTGAAATTGAATACCAAATATTTGGATTAAAGGATCTAAAAATTCAACTCAATAGAAAGAGCTCAATCAAAAAACTTAAATATACAATTTCTAAATGTGCAAAATTTTAGAAGATACTAGAAACACTATTAATATGAATCTAGACACATATAAAGTAAAAAATGTAAACGTATAATTGGTCATTTGAGCAAATGTGAAAAAGTTTATTTAGACTTATTGATTGTTATAGATACCTATTATGACAAAGGTCCATAAAGCCTAGGTTTTAGGAGTTGGGATTAATAATCAAAAGAAATGTTAAATTAAATAGTTAAATAAATGTAAGAAATGAACAAATTATATGTTTAAATATTTAGCTTTGATTTTGATATAGATATACCTGTCCAAGTCTTAGAACGTCATTCACTAAAATCTTAAAATTTATTGTTATACATGTGATCTCCATGTGTATAGGTCTAAATCGGGTGTCTAGATTTAGATGTATAATTAATAAATCTAATATGGGATGATTCTACACACCAAAAGTTGTTTTCCTTGATTTCTATAATCTATATTGTTGTAAGGACATGTAGAATTTAAATTCTCTTTAGTTAGACTCTAATGAACCAACTTTATATTTTTGAACAAAATATTAAAGACAAAAAATGAGTGTGCAATGGACTTAAGATTATGAGTGTTGATATAATTCTTTAATAATGTTGCTAGACTCCTTTTATCCCTTCTCTACATTAAATTCTAGATTTTCTCAATAGATTCTTAGGTGGTTTTAAAATGAATGAGTGAATGTCCTTAAATACAATAATCAAGCACATAAATTAGCACAAGCGTGCACTAGGTTAACTCACAACAATTGATATCAGGGATTCAACCAAATTTATTTTTAATTTTAATTTTAAAAGTGAAGGGTTTGAATCTATGACTAAAGTGGCCTTGATCAAGTTTGCAAGTGCGGATCTAATCAATTGTGACAACAAAATGAAATGCAAAATAATTTCATATTTAATTCTATGAGAAAATATGTCACAAGTTATCTAATATATAAAAATACAATATCATTCCAACATATTAACAACACTAAAAAGTAGCAAGAATGAAACATGGAATAAAACAAGCATAAGTGAGAGAGACCAATATATCTTCAAAAAATATTTTTAGGAAAACCCTAACCTCCAAAGCATTGAGAATAATGTATTATTAATAATATTATAATATAATATGCTTTAAGCATTGATGTGAAATCAATACTCTTAATAAAGTAAGAAACCATGCATTTTATAATAATAGGCAATCATTGTTGCATTCCTTGTGAGATTGATCCAAAAATATATGAGATATACACATCCTAATCTGTGATCCTTAGGATCTCTCAACAAGCAACTCGCCTCTCTAAATGCAAACATCAAATTTTATTCAAGTTGAGAATACATAAGGTTAAATGTCTTACCTCTATCAAAAGCCTTCTATTTATAGGTAAAATAGAAAGAAGAAAAAAATCACTATTTTTATGCACCCTTAATTAGGACATCCAAGTGACATTACCAAGATGGGTGCCAATTTTGACTCTAAATCCAATTTTCATTCCAAACGTCTAAGGTAATTTAAATGTTCTCTAATCCAAGCATCCAAGATTATGGATCTGCATGATTACATCAAATAATTTTTATAAGACATCAAATAATTAAATAAATCTCTCTAAAATTACTCCCATACTAAATGTACTTATCTAATGTACCTTCTAAATCATGATATGGTTAAGACATGTGCTTACTAATCTATAAATCCTAATATTAAATACATTTCCCAAATGTTCCTGTCACACCAAAGGTATTTTCAATGTCCCATACAACATTACCAAGAAAAATATTTCACTCCCTAAAATGTATCACCCCACTTTTACATGGACCATAACATTACAAAATAGAAAATATTTTATGCAATACATTTTTCAAAATTATTTCACTTGTTGTATACATTGCATAAAGAGTCAAACATAAATTTTAAAAATTACAAAAAAAGAGGAGACATCCCCACAACTATACAAAACCATCTTAACTTATATATTCTCATCAACTTCATAAAAAAAACTACAAAGTTTAGATATTAAACATCAATATGTACTTCATCTACACATGAAAGGTAAGATTCTTTTTCACACTAACCACATTCTTAATTCAACCCAATATTTGATCAATCCTTGAAGATATATTTCTCTTTACGAGTATATATAGCTACCATATACTTTATTATCTCTATAGTAAAAATAGTAACCACATCTTACATAATATCCATCCAACTTGCTATACCATTGAACACGGTAAACACATACCCATTAGTCTAGACCTCCTACTATCCACATCTCATGCTCAAATAGAAATCCATGGAACCCTATATATCCATTATATTTCTCGAGTTTTGTCCTATCTAGTAGTAAATTAAATTCTTAAATGTATATATAATATACTTGAATAACCTTTTTACCACAATATAATTATCCATGTTTAAAACATACATATACCTTATGAGGACTTCCACTCCTTGAGAAATGTTTAGTCTAGTGCAAACCATAGTATACTATCAATTACACTCACATAAAAGATATGATGCATGTCCTCTATCTCATCTAGAATAAAGAAACTCCTCTCAACTAAATTTTTTGTTCCCATAAAAATGAGAATACACATTGATTCATAAACTTATATCTATAGATATATCTTGCAAACTATGTCCTTACAACAGCAAGAAAATGTTATAGCCATGTAACTTAGACCTCCTCCTCTAAATCCCCATACAAAAAGTGTGTCTCCATATCTAATTGTTAAACCTTGAGGTCAAACATAATAATAATATGTTAAAGAGTTTGAAAAATATAAGTGATGCAGTCATGGATAGATGGTCTGAAACATGACTATCCAACCGTGCAGCATAGAGTCAAAACAGTGAAAATAAAAAAACACACAGTAAGCAAGAATATCAATATATTTATCATCAAAAACATCAATTACATCATATGCACTGGTAATTGAAATAACAATGGTCCCACACGCCCATTGCAAGGCTTTACAAGTTTACGCAGGGTGAATTGGCCTGATCATAGTCCCACGGACTGGCCAAACTAGGCTCTCAATGCGGATGTTGTGTCTTTTTGAATCTACCATTGACCGTAATGAAGGATTACAAGAGGTTATGATATATTCTTTACAAGTTTCAGAAAGATTTGTGTCGACCTCAAAGGTCTCAAACCTGAAGATTGATGAAATGTGCAGGTCAGCCTCAAAATACATTGCAGAAGAAGAAAACAAAAACTAGACCATAGGAAAGGAATCCACTAGGTCCTAAATATCTCGAATGATGCTCCAATCAAATCTACATGTCATGGGAAGGGTCCACAAGTGAACTGGCACCATAGACACAAAATGCTCTAGAAAATGAATGAGCTTTTGGACATGATAACTTGATGAAAATCAAAAGATCTCTGGATATGATGTAGATGACCATGTTGATCATGTTCAGAGTGTGAATCCACATCTGCAAGGCATTAAGAAACATATTCAGTAAAATCCAAAGATAATCTTAAGACAACTACAAAGTGAAATGCAAGAAATGGAAATGTTTTTGGTTGATGCGGGATTGCTTCATAACTAGGGATGCTCTTGCATCAATAAGCTTCTAAATAGGAAAACATATCCCCAAAAAATAAATTCCCACATCCATAAAATTTTTCCTTAAAAGCTAACCATGCTCCATACTTCTCAAACTTATGATCCTTATAACCAACTTTTCCATAATCTTCGAACCATAGTTTAGGAAACAAAGAAAAACAAGAATGTATTTGAAAATAATTAAATAAAGAGTACAACAACACTAAAAAAGTAGCAAAAATGAAATAAAAGATGGAACAAGAATAAGTGAGGGAGAGACAAATATATCTTGAAAAAATATTTTTAGGAAAACACTAACTTCCAAACCATTGAAAATAATGCATCATTAATAATATTATAATATAATATGCTTTAAGCATTTATGTGAAATTAATACTCTTAATAAAGTAGGAAACCATGCATTTTATAATAATAGGCAATCATTGTTGCATTCCTTGTGAGATTGGTCCAAAAATATACGAGATATACACATCTCAATCTATGATCCTTAGGATCTCTCAACAACCATCTCGACCCTCCAAATGAATACACCAATTTTTTTTCAAGTTGAGAATACATAAGGTTAAATGTCTAACCTCCATCAAAAGCCTTCTATTTTTATACACCCTTAATTAGGACATCCAAGTGACATTACCAATATGGGTGCCCAATTTTGACTCTAAATTCAATATTCATTGCAAACATCCAAGGTAATTTAAATGTTCTCTGATCCAAGCATCCAATAATATGGATCTTCATGCTTACATCAAATAATTTTTATAGGACATCAAAGAATTGATTAAATCTCTCTAATATTACTCCCATAATAAATGTACTTAACTAATGTACCTTCTATATCATATCATCATGATATGATTAAGCCATGTGCTTATTAAGCTATTAATCCTAATACTAAATACATTTCCCAAATGTTCCTATCACATCAAAGGTATTTTCAATGTCCATACAACATTACCAAGAAAATATTTCACTCCCTAAAATATATCACCCTACTTTTACATGGATCATAACATTACAAATAGAAAATATTTTTATGCAAGATGTACACTGCATTTTCCTAAATTATATTACTTGTTGTATACATTGCATAAAGACTCAAACATAAATTTTAAAAATTGCCAAAAAAGAGGAGACATCCCCACAACCATCCTAAACCATCTTAACTTTTATATTCTCATCAACTTCATCAAAGAAACTACAAATTTCATATTGTAGACCTCTAAAAATGGTCAACGCTTGCGGAGTTATACTTTAACATTTGCGCATTGCCCTATTTTAGGGTTTTTGCTTCGCATTAACATTTATTCTATGTTGCGCACTTGGTCTTTATCATTTGCGAGCATCAAGTCCTTCTTCTACATTCTTCATTTGTCTTGCTTTCGAATTTGGTCTTGTCGATAATAATCTTCAGTCATGATTTTGGTTGATCTTATCCTGTCGCATCAATGTGCATGCTCATTTGTCATATTTTGACATCGTCAATTTGGTTTCATTTTGGACATCGTCAATCCTAATCGCTTAGGGTTTTGTCCTCTTATTAATCTTATCATTTTGCGATCGATTTGTCATCGATCATTGTCCTCTTATCAATCTTATCATCTTGTGATCGATTTGTCATCGATCGTTGTCATTTTCAATCTTGTCATCTTGCGATCGATTTGTCATCGATCGTGGTCATTTTCAATCTTGTCGTTTTGCAATCGATTTTGTCGTCGATCGTTCTCTTTTCAATCTTGTCATTTTGGCGATCGGTTTGTCATCGATCGTCGTCTTTCTCAATTATGTCAGTTTGGATCAATTTGTCATTGTTCCTCATCAATTGGCGCATTTATCAATCAAATCACTTATCAGCATTGGTCCTTTGTTAATCAGAATCATGATCGAATCGACATCAATTATCTTTTGTCAAGACCTAATTGTCGTCCTTGCATTTCTAATTCATCTTCTAGGGTTTCATGATTTATTCATTTAACCTTGTTTGTCATTTCTCCCTCTAAGTTAAATGATTTATCTATTCTAAGTCTTCTTGTCACAATTAAATGTTTATTTAATTAGCTAATTAATTCCTCCTCTTTTTGTAAATTAATTAATGAATGAAAAATTATTAATTAATTAAACTAATTTGCATCAATTTCCTAATTTCCAAGTCATTATTTCTAACTTAATTTTCTAATTTCTCCTAAATTCCTAAATGTCTATTTCTATTTCAAAATCTTGTCATAAATTCTTGCATAGCAATTTGTCATAAATTGTCATAAATCCTTGCATAGCAATTTGTCATACACTTGTCATAATTTTGCTATTCTTGATTTGAATTTCCATTCAAATCACTTTCATGCTAATCTAGTCTTTTCTCCAATTTGTCTATAAATTGGATGAATTTCTTCAATCAAAAAGGTCGAATCAATCATGCTTCTAGTACCCTTATGCTGTCATCTCGTCTTGTCAATCTTGCTTTCACATTGTACTTATGCACTTGAAGGTGAGATCCACAAAACAAAGTAATTTGAAGGAGAAAGAAGGACAATGGAGATTTCTGGAGGAGATATTCACATTTGCGATGGTTTGCATTTGAATTGAATGTCTTGTTTTTTTAATGCATCTCTATTGAATGTAATTAGGATTTGTCACTACATTTTAGTTTTCTTGATTGAGCTAGTCCAATTTGCTATTTGCTTTGATGATTTCCGAATTCCTAGCTACACATATATTAAAAATTAATATACTTCGTCTAAGTTTAGATATTAAACATCAATATACTTTATCTACACATGAAAGGTAGGATTCTTTTTCACACTAACCACATTTTGATAGTCAAACCTAATCTTAATTCAGCCCAATATTTGATCACTTTGAAGATACATTTTCTCCTTGCAAGTATGTATAGCTACCATATCCTACATATTATCCATCCAACTTGCTACACCATTGAACAAGGTAAACACATACCCATTAGTAGACCTCCTACTATCCACATCTCCTACTCAATAAAAATCCATGGAACATTATATATCCATTATATTTTTCAAGTTTTGTCCTATCTAGTAGTAAATTAAATTCGTAAATGTACATGTAACATAGTTGAATAACCTATTTACCACAATCTAATCATCCATGTTTAGAAATTACATATAGCTTATGAGGACTCCCACTTCTTTGGAAATATTTAGTCTAGTGCAAACCATAGTAGAATATCAATTACAGTCACATAAAGAATATGATCTCATCTAGTGTAAAAGAATTCTTCTCAACTAATTTTTTTGTTCCCATAAAAATGTGAATACACATTCATTCATAAACCTATATATTTAGATATATCTTGCAAACTATGTCCTTACAACATCAAGAAAATATTATAGCTATATAACCTAGACCTCCTCCTCTAAATCCCTATATAAAAAAGGCGTCTCCATATCTATTAAAGAATTTTAAGAATATAAGCTTCTCAATAGGAGAGCAAATCTCAACAAAATAAATTCTCACATCCACAAAATTTTTCCTTAAAAACCAACCATGCTCCATACTTCTCAAACTTATGATCCTTATAAATGACTTCTCCATAATCTTAGAACCATATTTTTGGAAACAAATAAAAACTAGAATGTGTTTGGAAAATAGGTAGGATATACCAATAAAGTTGCACTCTCTACCAAGAGTACCTTCTTAAGTGTGAGATATGAAATTTATCTTCCTCCTCTAAATCAGTCTAACTCACTCTTTGAACAATCTCCTCATCAAATCCATGTTGAACTCATATTTAACACCAAGTGTAGTCTCCTTAGTATTTTTGTTAAAAAAATATTAAATAACTCAACAAATTCCAACAATTTATCCCTAACAACTGGATATTTCTAACCTCACTCTACATAGTTTATCTAAAATAAGTATACATCTATTCATCTTGTGTCAATCAAAATCTAAATGCAATGCCACAACTTTTGGGAGCATCAAATTCCAAGGTAAATTGGTTATTGTACTCAAAACTACAAGATTGACTTCAAATTATATGATCCCACTATATGATCAATTAGACTCAAGGAACTCCTTTATAGGACCATAATTTATCTTTATAAAAAAATATCATCTATCTCTTATTGATAGATCCAAATTAAATACCAAAACTACCTCTAAAAGCAATCATATCTTTTAATAGCATCGTGATTAAAGATAATAAAACTCTAAATATTACACATGATTTTAAATATCAACAAAAATTGCTACATGCTTGCTAAGAGCTTCC
This sequence comes from Cryptomeria japonica, assembly GCF_030272615.1. NCBI lineage: Eukaryota > Viridiplantae > Streptophyta > Pinopsida > Cupressales > Cupressaceae > Cryptomeria > Cryptomeria japonica. The sequence goes on from NC_081412.1 coordinate 87,024,498, forward strand.
CACAAAAAAATGTCAATATTTCATTGATATATTGACTATGACAACCATGTCACACCAAAAATCTAGCTATTTACTTAGGAGCTTTTGATGGCATCATGGTCACAATATTTAACCTAGAAGATAATTTGTTACGGTCATGTTCATGCACAAAGCTCCTATTGACTCATGATTAATGTTTTTCATTGCAACTTAGATCACATCCTTAAAAGTCTAAATTCACATTTTTTTCCTTTATGACCCTCAAAATATCTTCTCAATTATCCATTTTACTTCCTCAATTGTTAGTATACCAGTTTTCAGTTATGAACATATGCCAACAAACCAAAATCTAAAGAACACTCTTCATAGATCATGTCCATCCATGACACCAAACAAATCTACAAAAAAATAGCATAGATTCTCAAAGGGGCTAGTAACTTACTACCACCATTCTCATGGTAGATTTCTATATTGTATGTGTATGATATCATCAACACTTTGTAGAATCAAGTTCTTGAGTTTTCCTTTCAACATGTAAGTATGCAAATATGACACCAAAAACCTTACACTACACATGTCTCCTAAAAAAAAGGTGACATATATGTATGTATGTATGTATGTATGTATGTAAGTATATACATGTAAGTATATATATTTATATATATGTATGTATATATACATATACATACATACACACACACATACATATATAGACATATATATACATATATACATATACATATACATATACATATACATACATACATACATACATACATACATACATACATACATACATACATACATGCATGCATGCATGCATGCATGCATACATACATACATATTGTTGGCAACGATCAAGAAGGAAGACTAAGAGGGGGGTGGGGTGAATCAGTCTTCACTGGATCTCAGCAGATTAAACTTCAAAACATAAACTGATAAATTATAGTAATAGATAGATAAGAAAATTAACAACACAACACACAACACCAATATTTTGACATGGAAAACCCGGTTAAGGGAAAAACCACGGTGGGAACCTACCCACAGTAAGATGATACTTTGCAGTAGTATGTGAAAATATTACACTAGTGAATGCACATGCATTCAGGAATACTTCCTAGAGCTCACTACTCAAAAGATATATGCTCGAAAGGCTACAACCTTCAAGGAAGTCTCATTGACTTACAATATGATTCCTACTACAGTTTGGAAGGAATGAACTGCAATGATAGCATCTACAAATGCCTGATGACAGTTTTGGTTAAGCATAGTTGTCTGCTCTGCAACACCAAACACACCTCAACACTTCGCTGGATGATATATCCTTGTTCGCACATTCATCTCTCTCTGATAATGCAGACATAATACAGACACCTAAATTACATAAGCATCTCACCTATGTATATAAATCATCAACCTTGATAACAAGGTCGGATAAACCCTCAATCCTCAACTAATAATTACAAAAAATATATTGCACGATACAAAGATTGACCACCTGACCAATATTATGATTTACATTACATAGTATGGAGCTAATTCAAATTCCCAAATGATTACATCCACCAAAAATCGTGCCAAGATCGTCTGAAATGAAGATACACAAGATCATCCCAAACAATAATCCAAAGTCTTAGCACAAGATCTGATCACACTGGAATATACCAGAGGGAATACCAGATTCTGCAAAACAGTGATTAGCAAAAGCAAACTACAAAACTGGACCAAAAAATCTTCCCAAACTCACCAGAATAACTCACAAGAATATGTAGACATCAATGACAACAACATATCCTAGCAGTAACAATGAACAACCAAATCCAACAATCTCCCCCTTTGGCATTGATGGAAACATATGAATGTGAAAAACAATCAATGCAAAGAAATAAGATATCACCAACAAACTCCCCCTAAGATCAAGATAGATAAAGCAAATTTTCACATGATCTCTCTCCCCCTTTGACAACAATGTCAAAGATCACAGAAAACCAAACTCTCCCAAAACAGACTCATGAATCTCTCTCCCCTTGGGACACACAACCAAATCAACAAACTACTCCATTAGAGGAGCAACACCAACTCATCAATCGAGATAAAATAAGGCTCCGAATTCCATCGAATTGATGCAACTCAATGCATCTAATTCTCATCAGGAGGGGTGGATACCCCTAACTTGTCTCTCAAATAGACAAATGTATCTGTAGGTAAAGGCTTAGTGAAAATATCAACAATTTATTCCTTTGAACATACATATTCCAGCTTCACCTTCTATTCACTGACTTGCTCTCTCAAGTAATTATATTTGATTGATATATGCTTAGTCTTTGAATGTTGCATCAGATTCTTAGACATGTTTATAGCACTGGAATTATCATAGTATATAACAATAGGCTCATCATAAATAACTCTGACATCTTTCAACATTTGCTTCATCCATATTATCTGAGTGCAGTTACTAGCAACAACAATGTACTCAGCTTCAACAGTAGATAAATATACTGAATCTTGTTTCTTGCTAGCCCATGAAACCAACTTATTACCTAAAAACAATGCTCCATCGGTAGTACTCTTCCAATCATCAACATCACTTGCCCAATTTGCATCAGTGTAAGCACACAACATGAAATCATCATTCTTTGGATACCATAAATCATAATCCTCAGTTCCCTTTAGATATCTAAATATTCTTATAACAACACTGACACGACTCTCCTTCGGATCAGCTTGATATCTAGCGGCCATACACACAACATGCATAATGTCAGGCCTAGTCTGAGTAAGATATAATAGTCCACCAACCATAGATTTGTACAAACTCTGATTAGCTTTAGGAGATTCATCATTTTTAGACAATTTACAACCAGTCACCATAGGAGTTCCAACTAGTTTGGAATCATCTAGTCCAAACTTCTTCAACAGTTCCTTCACATACTTAGTTTGAGATATAAAGATACATTTTCCTGTCTGTGCAATCTACAAACCTAAGAAAAATTACATCTCACCAATCATAGACATCTCAAATTCTTTTTGCATATCACCAACAAACTTTATACTCATATCATCATCGCCACCAAAGATAATGTCATCAACAAAATCTTCAACAATCAAAATTTTATCATTTTCAATCTTAAAGTACAAATTACTATCAACAACACCTTTGATAAATCCCAATTTTAGCAAGTATTTGTCTAATCTAGCATACCAGAATCTAGGAGCTTGTTTCAATCCATAAAGTGCTTTCTTCAACTTACATACCATGTCTCCATCATCTAACAGTGAAAATCCATCGGGCCGTTCAATGTAAGCTTCTTCTTCTAGATCACCATTCAAAAAATGCAGATTTGACATCCATTTGATATGCCTTGAAATATTTATAAGAAACATAAGCAATCAACAATCTAACAACTTCAATTTTGGCAACCGGAGCAAAAGTTTCTTCATAATCAATCCCTTCTTGATGTGAATATCCTTTGCAGACCAGTCTGGCTTTATTTCTGACTACTTCACCGTCTTCATTCAATTTGTTCCTAAAAATCCATTTAGTACCAATAACATTTTTATCTTTAGGTCTAGGCACAAGCTCCCCAAGTGTTGTTCTTTTCAATATGATCTAACTCTTCTTCCATGGCTCTAATCCAGTTATCATCTTTACAGGCTTCAACAACATCTTTAGGTTCAACTTTAGAAATCAAACATATTTCTTCTGTGGCTAACCTTCTTCTAGTCATCACACCTTTATTCTTATCACCAATAATCTGATTCTCAGAATAATTACATCTTACATACCTTAGAGTCTTCCGATTGTTCTGATCTTCAGGTTCCTGCACATCATCGCCAATAGTAGTGACATCTGGATTAACAGCCTCTACCAGATCATTATGCTTAGGTTCTTCATGCTGAATAGGAGCTAAAACAACATGTTGACCTTCATCATAAGCTCTGATCTCCTTCCCAAGGTTTTCATCTACCTTCACATTTGCACTCTCAACTATCTTTCTCAGTCTCTTATTATAGCACTGGTAGGCTTTTCTATTTGTAAATATTAAAAAAAGATACCTTCATCACTTCTAGCATCAAACTTTCCAATATCCTCATCTCTCTTGATATAACATTTGCTACCAAAAACTGAGAAATATTTCACAGTAGGAACATGACCAAACCAAATCTCATAAGGAGTCTTAACGGTATCACCTTTGATATGAACTCTATTGAATGTATAGACTACAGTGCTAATAGATTCTCTCCAATAGACCTTTAGAACATTTCCTTCAATTAACATGGTTCTTGTAGCATCTAAAATAGTAGGGTTCTTCTTTTCAACAATCTCATTCTGTTGTGGGGTTCTAGGAGCAGATAACTGTCTTCTGATTCCATGCATCTCACAGAAGGAATTGAACTCACTGGAATAGAATTATCCACCTATGTCAGATCTCAGACACTTCAACTTCAATCCGAACTTAGTCTCAACTTTAGTTTTGAATATCTTAAATTTCACAAATGCTTTTGATTTTTCCTTAAAAAAGATAACCCACATCGTTGTGGAATAATCATCAATTAGCAGCATAAAGTATCTATTACCCTGCACACTTCTAACATTTGTAGGTCCACATAGGTTAGTATGCACAATATTTAACAATCCATCTGATGTATACCATTTACTCTTGAGATAAATTCTTGTTTGCCTACCCAACTGACATTCCTTACAACCAGATTAATAGGTTTAACAATCTTAGGCAGATCCCTTACAACTTTTGTAGAACTAATCTTGATCAATGAATCAAAGTTTACATGACACATTCTTCTATGCCACAACCAACTCTCATCTATCTTAGAAATCAAATAAATTTTCTCACTAGCATTCAAATGAAAAATGTTACCTTCAGTCTTAGGCTCAGATGCAATTTCTATACCAAAGGCATTCAAGATCTTGCATTTAACATCTTTGAATTGTAAATCATAACCCTTATCAACCATCTATCCAACACTCAAAATATTATGCTTCAATCCTTCAACATAAAAAACATCATCAGTGTTATGCTTACCATTAAAAGAAATATAACATCTCCCACAAATTACACAGGCTTTGTCATCTCCAAACCTAACTATTCCACCATCATACCTTTCCATGCTCACAAATTTGCTTTTGTCACCAGTCATATGATGTGAACAACCGCTGTCAATCACCCACTCACCCTTTTCTTCTACCTTTGCAACCAAATATTTCTCTTCAATAGAACAACTAGTGGAATCAATGGGCACATGTCTATCTGTAGTACCCCTACCCTATTCAGACCCTTCTTGACCTCGTTGACCAAGGTTGACTTTTCAGTGGCTTATGTGGATGGTTGATTTATTGTGATTGTGATGCTTTATTCTTTGGAGTGTGATTGGTGAATTTGATTATGCATTATTGCTTATTGATGAGTAAATGTAAACTCTGCTTTTGCATCGTATTTTATTAATGAGGAAATGTTAATTTTATTTATGTGTTACTAATGATGGACTAACACATTTTCTTCATGTGTGAGTTGCTTTATGTATATGGCATCATGTTGTGTGAAAGTGTATTGGGTGCGAGGAGATGATTTTCCGTCACTCATTTCAGTGAGACATAGAACGCCATGATTCTCCTTCACCGGTGTGTTTACCATGTTTGTGTATATATATATGTATGTGTGGTTCAGTGATGCAGGGAATTACAGGTACAAGGTATCGACTCCATCTGGGTCCATAGGTATGAGTGTACCTAATTAACCTAATGAAAGTGGAGGAGGTAGTGCTAAGGCCCTAATGTTAACCCTAGCCTTGCTCGATTGTGAGCGTTGTTAGTCTTTTGTCTACCCAGTCGGTTTGTAAAGTAGGTCACTTTTCTGATGTTGGTATGTGGGTCATGTTCTATTTTGGTTTATTTGAGTTTGCGTGTTATGCGTTTTGTGATTGTTATATTATCCTTTAGTGTATTTTATGTGAAATTAATTATTATACCTTAAGGGAATTAATAGTTAATATGTATTATTTACTCGGGGACTTAAATCTCCTGATGCTGGCCTTTAGTGAGATGAAAATAATTCTCCTAGGCTAGTATAAAAGAGGATCTAGCTCTCTCATTTGCATAACAAGGAATAAGCAAAAATATACAAGCATACATAAGGATAAGCGAATTTCAAGAGGAAGGTCTTCATTATCGTCATCAAGAATCCATTGAGTTTTCTTCTTCATCTGTCTTCTTCATTCATCCATTAGAGAAACATCATAACATTCATTTGCAAGGGGATTGAATGGGAGGACCTAGAGGAGTAGGAGGCGGCAATGGGAGAATTCAAAATTTAAATTCTCTGCTAGGCGGGAACTCTGGTTCCAATGGTGGGAGCGGCTAGAACAATGTAGCTGGCCCCATAGGAGAGAAGGATAAGCCTCCAGACATTCTAGAGGTTGTTGTCATCCCGCAGACTGGAGGTACTCTTCCAGAAAAGATTAAGGGTTCTTCTGGGCTTTTGGGGGAGGGGTCCAGGGGGGGCCCATCCCACGTGATCACTCCTTGGATAGCGGAACAAAAAAATGGTCTTCCCTCTTCAGAACTAAGCCATCTGGTAAATCCTCTTTACTTCTTGTCAAGAATATTTTTGATCCTTCTGCTGGAAAGTTCGTTATCTCTATTCTTGATCTGGTTTTGGATCATAATATAAATAGCATGTCGAACTCCTTGGTTGGCAAATTTATGGGTTCACGTCCTTATATTGAAGTTGTTAGGGCTTTTGTTAAATGAAAATGGGCCCTGAAGGGTAATGTTGAAGTCTCAGCTTTACCTAAAGGCCTCCTGTCTTTTACTTTCTCATGTGAAGAAGAAAAATCTAGGATTCTATGTGGGAGTCCCTGGATGGTAGAAAAGACAGCTTTGGTCCTTCAAAAATGGCATCCAAATTTGAACATGAATGAATCTCTCTTAGCACAAGTTCCAGTTTGGGTAAATTTACCAAGTTTGCCTCTTGAATATTGGGTAGAAAGCATCTTCTCAGGAATTACAAACTCCATTGGTGAACTCCTCTCCATAGACCTAGTCATAACTTCAAAAAGAAGACTCACTCATGCCAGGTTCTGTGTAGGGATAGCCCATGATGCAGATATGCTGGAATAGATAGATTTGGTATCAAAGTTGGGAACATGGAAACAACACATTGAATATGAATCTATCCCCTTTGTCTGCTTCCATTGCAAAAAAGCAGGTCACTGGGCAAAATCCTGTCTAACAAAGCTGAAGGTAGAAACCAAGCAGTTTAAATCCCAGACTGAAAACCAAAAAGCTACTGAAAAATGGTATGGCAAGTTAAAAACTCAGAGAATAAGGGAGAAGAATACAACCGCTTCAATCCTTTGGGGGAGGTTAAGGAAGTGTCATCAAATTCCATCTCCAGCCCTTTAACCCAGGATGTATTAAGAAATGAGTCAACCAAAGTCAACACCTTGATTGCTACTCAAATAGAGGAATTGAAAGATCAGCCTGAATCTTCAAATGAAATAGCGGTAGTGGTAGTTGACACTTATGCAGGAGAGGAACTGCAAGAGAAAGATAACCAACCTAAGGAGGGGGAGATCCCTGACCTCCAAGAAGAAAAGACCGACTCTTCACTGCTCATGCCAAGCTCTGAAATTCAAGAAGCCCAAAAATGTACAATATTGGGTATGAACCTTTCAGACTCAGACCAGAGTTCAAAAATAGTAAATAGTGATTTAAATACTTCTAGAACCCCTAACTGGGGCAACGAGGAAGAAATTTCCAAAATCCTCAGTCACCCGGAAGCGGTTCCTGAAACATATACTGAATGGAAAATCCCAAAACATAGGAATAAGAAAGGAACCACTCCTTCGGCTTCTCTTCCAAGGAAATCTAGAAGAATAGCTCAAGTTGATGTTGGGTATATCTCCTCTTCTCCAGGGTGACCCTTTAACCACAAAGTCAGAGACAAGGAGGCCAACAAGAACATTGCAGATGTGACCCAGAAGACTCTTAAGGAGTTAGGAATTGGTAAGTAACTATGAAGATTATCTCTTGGAATATAAGGGGACTCAATAATCCCCACAAACATGACATCATTAGGAATATGATAAGGGACAATAAAACTGATGTTTTTCTAATCCAAGAAACCAAAATGAGTAAAGAAAAAGTTGAATCTTTGAAGTTTTTCAAAAATGGTAATGCTATTGGTGGTAGTTCGGAAGGTGGTTCAGGAGGCATAGCTACCATCTGGAACCTTAATACTATCAAAGGACATGTTCTTATCCAGGAAAAAAATTTCTCTTGTATAAAATTTGAGCATTTAAAAGATGGCACTTCTTGGGTCCTTACTAACATTTATGCTCCCAACACTTTGAAGGCTAGAAATTCCTTCTAGAAAAAACTCATACAAGCTAGGGATAGCTTCAGAAATCTTACTTGGATGGTTATGGGAGATTTCAATACTCCTTTGAGAGAGGAGGAAAAATTTGGAGGAAGCCCCTCCTAGCTGGAAAGCAGGCTGTCTCTTATGGATTTCATTAATTCTCAGGCTCTCAATGATGTGGAAATACAGGGATGCAATTACACTTGGACCAATAGGAGAATTGGCAATGATCTTATCCAAGTTCATCTTGATAGGACTCTCATCTCTGATGATTCGTACAGTCACTATTTCTGTTCTCTAACGACCCATATTCGGGTTGGGTCAGATCACTTTCCTATAACCTTTATAGCTGATTCAATTAACAGAAGAAGACAATTCCCTTTCAGATTTGAAAAAATTTGGACCCTACACCCAGATATCAAAAGTAATATTCAGAAATGGTGGAGTATCCAAGTTGAGGGAACAACTATGTATAAAGTTGTTAAGAAGCTCAAAAGTGTAAAGGATAACATAAGACCCTGGAACAAATCTAGCTTTGGGAATATCTTTGAGGCCAGAGGCAAAATCCAGGAAGACCTTAAGACAATATAGGACCAAATTCAGAAGGATGGTTTCAGTACAGTGTCCATTGCTAATGAGAATGAAACTCTCAAAAAATACCATGATATCATCACTAAAGAGGAAACTTTCTGGAAGTAGAGATCAAGATGCATTTGGCTTAAGGAAGCAGATAGGAACACTAGATTATTTCACATGTCGATGATCAAGCACAAAGCATCTAATAGGATAACCAGAATTAAGGTGAACAACAAGGAGCTAGTTGAGGAGGAAGGAATTAGGATCAAAGCTAAAAGGTATTTCTCGGAACTGCTCAAAAGGGATCACAGTCTGGATGTTGAAGCTCAATCCTCTTTTCTTCATAACATCTCGTGTCTCATTGATGATCAAATGAATGTATCCCTCTCTTCCATCCCCTCGACCTTGGAAATAAAAAATGCTGTGTTCTCTTTTGATGGTAATAAAGTGCCTGCCCAGATGGTTTCCCCATATTCTTCTTTCAAGATTTCTGGGATATTGTCGGGAAAGATGTCTCCAATGGAGTCAAGGAATTCTTTGGGGCTAGAAAACTTTTGAAAGAAATAAATGACACTTTCATTGCTCTCATCCCCAAAACCCAAGGTGCTGACTCTATGGGCAAATTTAGACCCATCAGTTTATGCAATTCTTTTTGTAAGATCATCTCCAAGGTTCTTACTACTAGACATCTGTCTGTCCTTCCTGCTTTGATTAATCACCAGCAAAATGGTTTTGTCCCCGGAAGACAAATTCTTGACTCTATTATAACTTTCCATGAGAATATCCACTCTCTTGTTAGAGAAAAGAAGCAGGGTCTCATCCTCAAGCATGATCTCTCCAAAGCCTATGATAGGGTTGACTGGCCTTTTTAGTAAAGGTTCTTATGGCTTTTGGTTTCTCCACTAGAGTTATTGATCTCCTCAACCAGCTTATCACCTCTGCCTCTTTTGCTACTCTTGTCAATGATTCACCTTACCCCTTTTTCCAAGCTTCTAGTTGATTAAGGCAAGGGGATCCCATATCCCCCATCCTCTTCATCATCATGGCAGAATGTTTTGGAAGGTCAATGGAAAATATGGTTCTACAAGGCTCCTTTAAGGGACTCCAACCTTCCTCTGCTGACCTCATTTTCTCCCACCAACAGTTTGTCGATGATAATATCATCATGGGGGATTCGAGCATCTCTAAAGCTAAAATCTTGAAGAGTACTCTTTGTAACTTTGCCTCAGCTTCTGGTTAGCTCATTAATTGGGTCAAAAGTGTAGTTTTCTTCATTAATACTCCTAAGGGAAGACAAAAGAGAATCAGTAGAATCCTGGATTGTAGGATTGCTGATCTTCCAGTGACCTATCTTGGCCTCCCCATGGGCATCACACCTCCTGATCTTTTTTGGAGCTCTCTAGTGGATAAGTTTCATAAAAAACTAGCTGGTTGGAAAGGAGCCCTTTTTAAGTCAGGTTGGAAAGCTCCAACTTCTTAAAGCCCCTCTTCAAAGTATTCGGATCTATGCTCTAAGTCTCTTCAGAATTCCAGTAAAGTATGTTGACACTATCGAGAAAATTCAAAGAAAATTCCTATGGTCTAGGGTTGAGGACAAAAAAAGAATGTCTCTAGTGGCTTGGGATCAGGTTTGTCCACCAAAAAGCAGAGGTGGTCTTGGCATGAGGAAAATCCGAACCTTAAATGAAGCTCTTTTGTCAAAACAGGTTTGGAGAATGTTCCATGCAGATACTAAATGGCGCAAAATATGGTGAAGTAAGTACTCTCTTCCGCCTCTTCTCTTTCTTCTTTTATAAAGTTGGATCTTAGTATTAATGGATCCCATATATGGAACCATGCCTCTAAGTGTAAAGAAAGCATTGCTAAAGGAGTGATATGGAAAGTAGGAAATGGCAGGAAAGTCAAAGTCTGGGAGGATCATTAGTTTTTTGATAAACCCTTGACTGAATTCAATGAATGGGCCCCCCTTGCTCCCTCCTGTATTAAAACTTTTGGCTCCTCAGTTGCTGATTACTGGACTGGTAACAAATGGCAAAACATTGAAAGAATCCATTCTAGCCTTTCTAAGCTCAATATTCATCTGTCTTCGGTCTGGCTGAATGAAGAGGAAGACTCTCTTATTTGGAAATATTAACCCAAAGGTTCTCTAACTATTTCTTCTATGTAGTATGTCCTTTCCTCCATACCTCATGGTAATCCTTATTGGTCTAAAGCTTGGATTAAGGGTCTTACCCCCAAAATCAATTTCTTTTACTGGACCATCCTTCAAAATAAGATCTTGACCCTAGACAACCTTAAGAGCAGAGGCTTCGCCTTCCCTAATAGATGTGCTCTGTGTCTCTAGGAGGAAGAGTCTATGGACCACCTGGCCATTCACTATTCCTATTCTGCCTCTATCTGGGAAAGATTTCTAAAGAGTTTTAGCATTGACTAGGTGTTTCCTAACACAATCAGTGACCTGTTTTCCTCCTAGAAATTTTCATTAGACTAACTCCTTCTTGAGATCTCTGTGGCAGCTATCTCTCCTTCACATCCTATGGGGATTATGGAAAGAAAGAAACAATCGTATCTTCAGAAACCTATCCCTCAATCAAGACATTGTGTTCCAGAAAATTCAATGGGTGATTGTGGAAAATATTGGGATCATGGAGGGCCCCTGTTTCTCAAACAACTCTTTGGAATCTATCATCCTAAGCTCATGGAGTTTGAAGGTTGCTGACAGCCCTGACCCCAACCACAATAAAAGTCTTGAAGCTAGATGGAAAACCCCTCCTCATGGTTGGTTCAAAGTTAACTTTGATGGTGCTGCAAAAGGAAACCTGAGCCCAACTGGTTGTGGAGCTATTCTTAGAGATGATAAAGGAAATTGCAAGGAAATGGTTGTTGTCCCTATTGGAAGCCAAACAAATCATAAAGATGAAGCCATGACAGCTCTCCAAGGCTTAATCCTAGCTAAAAAATGGAACTGCCCTTACTTATGGCTTGAAGGGGACTCAAACAATATTATTAAATGTCTAAAGGGGACCTCAAAGCCCTCATGGTCAATCAACAATATTATTGAAGCCGCTAAAGACCTCATCAGCACTTTCAAAAAATGCCACATATCCCACATCTACCAAGAGGCCAACGGCTCTGCTGACTGGGCAGTGAATGCAACGGTTAACAAGGATTAAATGATTACGTGGACGGGAGAACAAGCACTCCCTAAAAATGTCAGACAAATCATCATCAAGGACCGATACACAAGCACTCCTAAGATTTTTGATGTACCGAATAATAACTAAAAGGTCTAATTGGAGTACCTCGAGTTATTATAATAATGAGAGCCTCATTTATCATAATAACCTGTCCATCAATTCCCACACTTTCTGGGTTAATTTGATAGTTCTGAAAAGCTTTCTGGCTAATATATTCTGCAAGTTTCAAAATCTGACCCTTAACAGAGAAAAAATGGGTGGTAACAGGAGATGATATGAGCCAAGCAGCTGCAAAGAATGGAAATAGGAGGAGGTCTGGAGTATTCTACAGAAGGGTGGTTTTTCAAAATTCATGGAAAAACTCCATGGATGGGATGACACGGTTACCAGTTTTTTCTGCAAAAATTGGAGAAAGGGTATACTGAAAATGGGAGACCAGACTGTAGAAAATGACGAAGACCTCATTGCCCAAGCCACGGGCCTCAGAAGGGAGGTGCAACTTCTACAGAGATGTAAGGAGGCCATTGAAAGATACTCAAAAACCGAGAAGGAGAAAAAATGACTGGTTAAGTTAAGTAAAACTTACTACCCACCCAGAGCTTTTGTTAAACCTTGGCGGGATGTCCTCTTTGTTTTAATGCGCTACATTACTTTAGATAGTAGGTTTACAAAAGTTTATGGGTACCATTTCGTCTTGCTGAATCACTTTAGGCATGATGAGAAGGTTAATTTTCCTTATTTTCTACTCTGTTCGATGAATGCAACCATAAAGGCCTATAAAGAAAACCCTATGGGGGATACTGCCATGCACCAAGGCTTGATGGTCCTCATTTATGACCATCTCAAGTCCAATCAAATTGGCCGCATGCAACCCTTTGTAGAGTCTAAGGAGGATGGGTCTGATTCTGCCTTTTTAGTGGATGAGGAGACTGATAGTTACCCATCGAGTGATTCTGAGGAGAGTATGGATGTTTTGGATTATGAAACTGGTAAGAAGAGGAAACACATTAAAACAAGACCTTCTTCCTCCAAAGGAAAAAAACCTAAAGGCATAATCCAGATTAGCCTTTCCTCGGAGGAGGAGGTCTCTGAAGACTCAGAGAAGGAGAATCCTCAAGGGTCACTGAAAAATAAATCTAAAGCACACTCCTAGACTAGAAACAAGAAAAAGAGGAAGGAGGAGAATGTCAAGGAGCTGGAGGTTTATAAGCAGGAAAGGACCTTAGAAGCTGAACAGAACCCGAAGAAGGTCACCATGGGCGAGGCTCTTAGGGTCGAAGACACAACTACTATTTGAGACACCCCTAAAAAGGAACAGGAAACCCCTGGTAAGGTTGATCCTCCCCATATCCCTCCTCTAGAGGGTATGCAAGGTTTCATGGACACTATGGAATGGCTTATGACGACAACAAAAAACTCAGTAACATAATTCAAATATTGGAAACCATCAACACCGGGGAAGGGAAGACCATGGCGGATTACATAGAGGACCTAAAAAATACCATTGCAAAGGCTAAAAACATAAGAGACTCCTTTAACCCCAGGTTTGAAAAAATAGAGAAAGATATGCTGGAAAGGAAAAACCTTGCTGACGCTAATGAGCAAACTGTCTCGGACACTGCTAGTAAAGTCAATAAAATTGAGGAGTGCCTGAAGAGTATTGCCGAACAAAGCTTAAGTATCTTGAAGATTTCTTCTAACAATACAAACACCCTCATCAGTAAACTGAACGAAGAGAAGGAGATCCTGGATATTGAACCGAATATGGAAGGTACAGGGGAAGCTCAAGGACCCAAAACCCAGACCAGAGGAAAAAAGAAAGAAAAGAAACCCAACAAGGACCTGGATGAACTCAAAGCTGTTGGGGCCACCTATGACCAATTGGTGAAGAAGGCGGAGGATCTGTTGAAGACTATAGCTATGTAGCACTTTCTTTGTTTCCTTGCTATTTTTTTCTTAGCTGTCTTTTTGGTTTGCCGACCTTTTTGCCAGTCGTTCTGTTAGTGGTTCTTATGCTTTGGACTCTTAATGTTTGTTATTTCTCTCTTTTGTTAAAGGTTTCAGGTCCTTAAAACCTATTTTTCTCAATTAATCAGAACATTCATTTATAAGAATGTGTGTGTTAGGGTTTGGTCATGTTACATGCCATTTCATACAACATTTATGATTACATTCAAGAAGCAAAGCAACGATCATCAATCAATTGCAGATCTACAAGGTATACATTTCTATTATTTACATTTAAGCATTTGCAATTACTTTCTTTCAAGGTTGATTCCTCAACCGAGGTTTGACTGAGGCAAACCCCCACCCACAACTCTTTCCCCCTTCTTTTCTATGTGTAGGATGTAAATACGTAGTTGTAATTGCAGGTTTGGACTTCATTTGTAGAGATGGCAAAACCCTTTTTGGCACGCAGATTTCTCGGAGGACCAAGTACACTTTCAACTTGGTCCCAATGACTTTTCTCCAAATTTGCAGGGCAGATCCATATCATTCTAAATATCTCAGATCCGAAATTACAACGCGATCCTAAACTGGTCGCTCCCTATTTCATCCATTTTTATCTCCTTTTCTACATAGTCAACGAGTCAACATATCTATTTACAAAAGAGGGTAAATCACATTCCAACCCTTGCATTCCACTTGGCATTCACATCCTTGGATTTGGATCTAGTGGATTAAAGCCCCTCTTTTGAATGTAAAGTGTTTCCCAAGTGCAAATCCTCCTAGTGGTTTCCTTTCTCTCTCCTAGGTGGGGAACCACTAGGATCCAATTTTCCACTTTACATTTTGGTGAACTCGACGTCTTACATCTTAATTTTGGTTTCTTGTTATTAATCTGAATAATTGTAATTTGAATTTCAAAATTTCATTTCCAATTTTGATCTTTTTGTGAATTTAAGAGGTTAATTGCATAGAAACCCTAATTTTGCATTTTGAGAAAATTGAGCTTGTGAAGTGTAGCATTTTAGTTGCTTGTTTTAGATCTGATTTCTATTTCAAAATTGCAATTCAAATCTGTCTTTTCATTTTGCAAATTAAGTGGTTAAAAAGCAAAATCCTAATTTTTAAGAATCTCCTATTTCAACCTTTGATTGCCACTTTGACCGATCTAGACATCTCCAAATCAGCTGTTTTTTTGGATTCCACAATAAAATCATAATTTTTATAATCCCTGAAAATTTCGGTAAAAGTTGGTCGGACCAAGTACACTTTGCACTTGGTCCCTAACTTTTTTCCCAAAATTTCGGGAGATGAAATTGATTGTATTTTTCTGCTTAAATCCAAAAAATTGGAGTACTTTATCAATTTTTACACCCCTTTAGGTCAAAAACAAATTCAAATTTCAATACTTTCAACTTTTTAATTAATTTTCATAAAAAGGTCCTAATTTTAAATCTTCTTTCCAAGTAAATTAATATTTTAATTAAGAGACTTTCAATGGCAATCATTGGACTAGATTTATTTGCTATTTCACATATGATTACATTATTTTTAACTTATATTTATTACAATCATGTGTTTGATAATGGCTTCTTTCATTTCATGTTGCTTCTTTTCATTAATAACACTTGGTCATATTGTGTTGCTAGGATTTCAAAGTCTTTCCTTTTCAAATTGATCTCAACGCTTTCATGTATCATTTTTGTTGCATTATGGTGATGTTATTAACAAAATGCATTTCATATATTAATCACCTTAAAGATTTTGTAGATCCCAATCTTAGAAAGAGATGAGAGCTAATACTTCAACCAATGATCTTTTTTAAAAAGAGAAATCATTGGAAAATAATATGGACCCATCTTGTTCTTATACACATACCCTTGAGCAAGGGGGGCAAAATCAAAGTATCAAAATTCTTCCATCTTTAGACCCTCCTTATTCTCCTAGGACTTATCTTCAACATCAAAATATATGTAGAGAGGATGATGCTATGCATTTTATTCATGATCTTTCCCCTCGCATAGAACTAAGTAAAGATGAACCTTTAGATGATGAAAATGTTCTTTCCTAATCTCCCAAAAAGGATAAGCATGATGAGAGAAAGGAGAATGACCCTTCAAGTGACATTCCTTCTTCATCTACAAATCCTTGTATTCCCCCTTATACATCAGATTTTACAGAAATTCATGATCCTATTCCCCAAACTACTCATTTGCAAAATTCTTATATTTGTGGCTTTCATATAATAACAAAACAAGGTTTTCAAGGACAAGGAATTGGGGAATTTGAGCAAGCAATTTGTATCCCTCCTACGCAAGCTACTAAAGAAGGCCTAGGAAATGAGACTTCTCTCTTTATGGATAAACTCATTAAGCTCCAAAACTTCAAAATCTATCTCCAAAGTCACAAATCAAAAGAGCCCACAAGAATGCTTCTTCTTCAAAACGTCCTTTTTGCTCATTTCATCAAACCTGTGACCATAATGCTGATGATTGTCCTAATTTTAAAAAATCTATTCAAGATGGGATAGATAGTGGAAAACTTAGGATCGTAGATAATAATCCTTCTTCTTCTAATAATTCTTCTCCTTCATGTCAAGACAATGATCTAAAACACATTTACCATCTTGATAGACTAGCTACAAGAATCTATTGAAGATTGAAATATGATAAAAACATTTCCTTTCCTCTTGAAAACCAAAACCAAAATCTTCAACAAGTGAAAGGAGAGGAATATTGCATTTTTCATGATTCATATTCACATTCTCTTTGAAAATGTCATGCATTTAAGAAATTTGTTCAAAAGCAATATGACCATGCACGAATTTCTCTTACAATAGATCTAGCTGTCTTCCTTGACCTAAACATAGTGCCTTAGCACTTCTTTTCTCTTCATGTTGCTCTTCACCATATGACATAACTAGCCAACTTAACTGGGGGATATCTATTATTTGTGGTGGTATTGCCTCAATTTTAAATACTTTGGGGTAGCAACATGGAGTTCACTTCTCTTCTTTTTTCAATGGATCTATCTCTATCTTTATGCATTATTCATTATTAAATCTCTTCTCCTACATATAGTTATTTTGATATGAGCATATACTTGTTCTTTGGTTTTGTCTCTTTGCTTGAATAGGAGAATCTTTAATGGGTAATGCACTTCTTCTTCTTCTTCTCTTAATTCTATTGGAAAACTTACCTCTTCTTCGGTTTCGATCATTTACAAGTATGATATGCCCCCTAGCATGGAATGATCTCTTGTGAAGTACATACCTCTTCTTTGTGAGGACTTGTTCCATTAAGGAGGGCATATCGCTTGAAAATAATCACCATTAGAAGATGTGTAGCGCTTCTCCTTGTTTTTCTCACTTGGGGGGAAAGGATTTCGCTCCTTTCTCTTTCTTCTATCTCATTTATCATTATTTCTTTTACGCGCTGCATTTTTCATATGTAATTATCATTTCTAACAATGGTATGTACTTATGATTAATCCATCTTGGGGAGTATGTGATGCTTTTTCTCTCTTCTCTTAGAAGATTACCACTTCTCGAGACGTGTATTTTGCATCGACTAATGTCTTTTCTTGCATGTGTTCATGTAAGTTCATTGCACATTTGCTTATGTTTAATATCTCTCTATAAGATTGTGTAAGCTCTTCTAATTATCCCTACACTTTGGGGGCAATGATCTCTCTCTTTCTCTCACTTTGGTGTGAGTTTTATTACCTGATGAAGGTGTAACTCCTTGACTACAACCTCTTTCACACTTGGTAATGTACATCTATAATAAATTCGCCCTTCCCCATTGGGATAAGAGTGATTAATCCTTCATCAAGAATCCCTTTCACCTAGCAATAGGAGGAAGGATTGAGTTCTTGTTCTCTTTTGTGCTTCATTCTAGATGATGTTATACTTGTCTAAGACAACTCCTCTTGGAGGTAGATGTCTTTTTGAGAAAAGATCTCTTCTTCTCCAAGGATCTCCTTTACACTTATAGCAAGATATCTCTTTTTCAACTATCTTATCCTTGTTGGAAGAGTATTCCCTTTGTTTCTTGGATCTATGACATTGTTGCATAATGGATATCTTCTTTGTGTTGAAGGTAGGTATCCTTTTTCTACTTTCCTTAAGATATCAACAATAAACTATGTTCACATTTTAAGGGGGGGTCACCCACACTGCTCCTTTTGTACTATATTTCTCTTGCACATTGTATCTCTTATACAGTGGGTCATTCTTGGAACCAGAGGACAACCTCTTAGAGAAAGATGTCGCTACTTTTCTTTTGTACACTGGGTCATTCTCGGAACCAAGGCATAGCCTCTTAGAGCGAGATGTGGCCGCTTTTCTCTTATACAATGGGATATTCTTGGAACCAGAGGACAACCTCTTAGAGAAAGATATCACCATTTTTATTTTGTACAGTGGGATATTCTTGGAACCAGAGGACAACCTCTTAGAGCAAAATGTCGCCACTTTTCTTCTATACAATGGGTCATTCTCGAAACCAGAGGGCAGCCTCTCAGAGTGAGATGTCACCACTTTCTTGAAATTTGTACTATACATCTTGTACATGTTGTAGCATACTCAGGCATAAACTCCTATGAGGTGCTTCGAACCTCACTTGCACACATGCACATGAGGTTGAGTGGAACTAACAGTGTTATCACTCTCCTCCCTTACATGGATCACCTATAAAAAATCTAGGGGCTAGTTTTCCACGTCCTCTTTTATCCATGGATCACCTAATTCTAGGGGCAAGATGTCCATGGTTCCCTTCGTTCGCCTTTCTTATCATGGATCACCAAAGTGTGTATTCATGTCCTCTCTCTCCTTCCTCTCATGAGCTCATAGTTTTACTATTGATGGTTCATGGATGATGTTAGCTTTTCTCTTTTATGTGATTATTGGTGTTTATGTGATGGCATTTGTCTTTGTGTTTCAGTTAGTTGTTTGAGACATTTTTATCAACGTCTCTTTGGCTAGTTGATGTATGGTCTTGTGTTTTTTTTTGTCGTGTGTTTTTTGTGCTTTGTCTTGTTATTTTTCTTTTGTGTGCTCTTGCATATGTTTGAGTGAGTTAAGATCCTAAGATTGGTGGCTTTTGTTCCTCAAGATTAGTGATGTCTTATACTCCTTGTGGTATTGCTGTGCCTCTCCATATTTATCCCTCTCTTTCTTCTACTTTACCGATAGTAGTGGTATAAGACATACTCTCGCTAAAGTTGGGGATAAATGTAGCATCATAGAATTGTGAGCCTCACAATTTTGACCACATCTTAGGCCCTCACTTATGTGATTGCATCTCTCTACTCGACTGAGACACCTCTTTGCACCTTCATCTTGAGTCTTCTCCCATCTCAGTTGTGATGACACCTCAAGACCCTATCTAGGCCCCAAGATAGGGAAGGACCTAAGATAGGGGTGTGGTGCCCCTGTCCTCCCTCTTAGGGTGGCCCTAAGATGGGTCCATTCGACCCTTGAACGCATTTTGTTCCCCGGGGACGTAAAATATCCCGATGTCATCCTTCAGTGAGATGAAAATAATATATATGTATATTCATATATATATATGTGTGTGTGTGTGTGTGTGTGTGTGTGTGTGTGTGTGTGTGTGTGTGTGTGTGTGTGTGTGTGTGTGTGTATTTATACTATGTATTTTGAATTTACAATATCAAGAAAATGTTAAATCTGTCTGGATATAATTGTAAATGATTTTTGTGAAAACAAGGCTACATGAATAACCATCAATAATGTTTAGTCAATATTTTTTTTAATTGGAAAGATTTATTTTTCATTTAAATAATGATTTTAATTCTCCAATGTATTTAATGGTTATATTCATTATTAGAAAGTTTGAATGCAAATGAGATTTTTGTTTATAGCCAAATTGGCTTTAATTGGAAAAGAGTTGTATTTGTTTAAATGGTGGCTTAATTAGATTACAAGTTGTTGCGATTCTTTTTAAGGTGTATGGTTTAAAATAAAGTATTGAACAAGTTTATTTGAGTGTATGTTTACTTAGATCATCTTTATGTGTTATTCTCTATTGTGGTGTTTTTATCATGAAAGAGTTAGTTATTGAAAGAGATGCAATTAGAGAATGTTAGTTTTTAATTATATTTTGAGTAATCACGATTCCTTAACATGGATGAGTTTAGAGTCCAAGTACATTTGTTTGAGTTTTTACTCTGCTTGGTAGATTTTTGGTGCTGATTTGTAAGTCATTTTCGTGTCATGATGGCATGTTGTTGTATGTAAGTTTATCGTGCAAGTGGATTTGGTAAAGTTTTGGTTGTGGTCGTACTTTCTCTATTTGGGTTGTGGTCTTGTTGTGGTTAGACTAGTTATTCATTTCACACCTCCAGTGGTTTAACCTTGGTAGAAGGTTTGTTAAATCAAATTGTTCTTCGGTGTTGTTTTTGAACTCCATGTGTTAGTTGAATTTTGTGTTTTGTCTTGGGGTTCTTTGGAGGTTGTGCAGTGTCATAAAGAAGAATGGATTTCGAGTGGTGGCCACGCCCAAAGAGGTTAGCAGGATAACCCATCAAAAGTTGAGTAATAAGTGATAACTTAATTAAAAAATGAGAGGTTGGGTTTTAAAAATATTAATCAAGATAAATTGTGCCCCGCTCATGGTTGAGTGCTAGTACAAACCCAGGATGCAGTGGGAAGGCTTGGAATGGAAAACCAACTACCTTGTCTTCACGAAAGGTTTTTTGGGTCCGCATGAGTCATGGATGGGGGCCGGGGGTTTGAGAGAGGCTACCAGGATAACCCAAGATGGGGGCCGGGGCCTATGGAAGCCTTCTAGGAGAACCCATACCAGCTATGCGATGACACTCTTCCCTTATGTTCACTAGTGTGTAGTCATGTGTTGGATTTTCTTGTAGCACTCTTGTGAGAGTCATATTTTTATGCTTATGTTTTGTGTGAGTACCTGATGTGTATGGGAGACCATGTGATGCTTTGTTGTGGCTTTCTTGAGGTCCTTAGTACTATCTCCTAGCATGGAGGGGTGGTTCATTTTTGGGCCACATGGTTGGGTGGTAGTGCCACTTTCCATTGGGTATTTTGTTCGTTCTTTTTGGTGATGGATCAGCTTCGCAGGTGCTCTAGATGTTTCTCTTGGATTCATTTCATTCTGTTGTACCAGTTGGAACCTCTTTATTTCCTTGGATCATTTTTGTATCTCTTGGACCCTGATGTGGTTGGTTGTATCATTTGTTGTATGTATGCCTTCTTGGCAGTTGTAATTTGATGTAATCATTATGTAATTTATATGTGACTTGAGGTATAAATGCTATTGTAATACTAAGTATAATTGCAATGTAAAGAAATATATTATGATGTGATTTAGATGTTAAGATTTCTATCTTTAATTAAATCATTGTTGTAATGTAATTGAATGTGTTAATATGAATGAAGTATAATATGTTATTGTTATCTCGTTTAAAATATAAACAATCATTGATTTGAATAATTAAGTACTTAATGGTTAAATGTATATCTTAAAATGAATTAATTAACCTTAAAGAAAGATTAGTTTAATTAAGTAATTCATGTTGGGAAACCCTTTAGGAGTTTATGTTAAGTCTTCCGCTTGTGCAACTTCTATTGCAATGTTTATCTTGTATGTTAATGTGTTCTAATTATTTAAAATAAATAAAAAATTTACACTATTTTCAAGTGTTTGTAGTTGTTTCCTTTAGGGTTTCTTGGCGGGGCATTACACTTGGTATCATAGCCAAGGTTTGTAAACACTGGGATCTCTAGTGTAACTTGTGCCCTTAGTTTGGTGTGCACTATATAGTCTTTTCGTTGTATGCTTCTCTCTCTGATGTATGATTGTGATTGACCCTTGGGATTTTGAAGATCTTAGATTTTCATGCTTTGTTTCTTCTCTCACTCTTTCTGAAGACCCTAAACAAGTGTAACATGTGTATGCAGTTCTTGCTCTTCCTGATTGATGATTAGTGCTTGTTGTGTGATTATATGTGCATTGTTTTCTTTTAAGATGTTTAGGTCTACAATTACTCTCATTTTTAGAGATAATTGGGTGTACCTTCGTAACTGATATTATACTATTTAGACTAGCTGAATAGTTTGAATAATGCATTGTCTTAAGTCTGAAAGTTTGATTGCGTTCTTATGTTATACTTGTAATTGTAGTTAGTGTCGTAATTATGAGAGCTTGCAGAGAAAATGTTGAGTGCATATTCATAGTGAATTAGATGTATTTCTTCCATCTCCTCCTCTTTAGGAATTAAAATATTTGTATTTTGTGTACTTATGGATGTGTATATCTTCTTGTTGCGAATGAATGTTGTGATTTCCTAAAACCTTTATGTGAATCTTGGAGAGATTGGTGTGTACTTGATGTTAGAAGATATCTTAGATGGGTAAAAGGATTATGCTATAGTGGTATAGGAGGGAATTGGATGTGTTTTCATTAAATATTTTAGTGTGTGTTTTATATGATCACCTCGGATAATGACCCGTAAGAATAGTACAATAATGTTATTGCAGTTGGCATATTAAATTGATTTTGTATAAATAGGATATGTAAATGAAGAATGTGTATGGTGTGCCTACATAACCCTATATTAGTTAATGGTTAATTTCAATTTTCCGTCATCTCCTCATGTTTTGACATCCAATGAATAGTCATAGTTAATGATGCGTTTTATCAATTAAGAGTAGTGAGTGGTGTCACTATAAATTTAGCATACAAGGAAAGATTGTTTTTATAGATCTCATTTGGAAACTAAGACATTAGTGGCATCTTTAATATAAGGAAATATCATGATAAGACAATTTACATTCTTTTATCTCGATAGTGAAATGAAAAATAGTACAATAAAGTTGATAGGCATATAGGGATAAATCAAATCATTCTTGTGTGAACTTGTTAGTATACATGCATACACGTGAAGTATTTGAATATAAAAAATTATCTCCCTTCTCTCTTTATTTAGTTATGAAGTGTAGCGTCCTAAAATTGCGACACTCGCAATTTCGATTGCATTTGGGTCTTCACGATGGCGATGCAACATTAAGCCTGAATGGAGACCTCGAAACCTGCTTGTGACACCAAAAACTGCATTTTTCTGCACCTTGGCATGATCCCTCCTTGCACCCTGCTGTCCCGGGAGGTGGGACCATGGCGCCTAGCGCCCTGGTCCTTCAAGACTAGGGTGCCCAGCGCCCTGGTCCCCCAGGACCATGGCGCCCAGCGCCCTGGTCCCTGGCCCTATTTTGGGCCCGGTCTTCTTTTGGGCATCAGGTCTTGAAGTTTGCAAATTGGAAAATAATGTTTCTAGGTCGGCCTAAGGTCAGGAAAATCAGTCTCTCAACCCTAATTGACAAGTATATAAACTACTTTTCCTCTCCTAAAAGAGGAGGAAGGGAATAAGCAAGAGCAAGATGCAGAAGCGATATTCAAACATTCAAACATTCAAGCATTCAAGTATTCCTTCAAGCAATTGAGCATTCTAAGTCTCCATTAAGGCTAGGTGTTGCATTCAAGACAAGGATTCAACCATTGAAGAGGAGATCACATACAACATACAACATACAACATACATTACACCTTCGCATGTAAGAATACAAACATTCTTACAACAAGGTATCAGTACTTGTTTACATTACAAACATTTACATTTACAACATTCTCATTTCTTGGTTAATTCCAAAACTGGGGTTTGACCTAAAGGCAAACCCCTAATCCCTAACCCCCCAATCATCCTCTCTTTTCTGTGTGTAGGTTGCAGGTATGCGGCTGTAATTGAAGATCTGGAATCCTTGTGCAGAGACGAACAGATCCACCTTCGTTTCGCGGATTTTTCGGAGGACCGTGTGCACTCCGGGCGCCATCGTCCCATCAACTTTCACTCAAATTTGCAGAACAGCACCGTCTCGACATTTTACTGCTAATTCCAGGTCTGCAGCTTCATCCCGTATCCCTATCTCTGTTTATAAGCGAATCTTTCTTGCTTCTACACACATTCCTAGTTCAATCATTCTATCTATATTCTTTACAAAAGAGGGTATCCTTGATGTCTTAACCCTTGAAACTCATTTAGAATCCAATCTTGCATTGTGTGGGATTGGATCTTGTGGGTTTCAACCCCTCTTTTGAATGTAAAGTCTCTCCTAAGTGAAAACCATCAACCCTAGTGACCTCCCTTCTCTCTCCTTGGAGTTGGGGAGGGGAGAACAACTAGGGTTCGATTTTTCCGCTTTACATTTTGGTGAACCCAACGTGAACATCCTCATTCTGATTATTCATGGTTAGATCTGAAAAGTTTGCTTCCTTAATTACATTTCCATGTTTGATCTTTTGCAAATTTTAGAGGTTGATTGCATAAAAAACCCTAAAATTTTCTTTTTAGTAATTGAGCTTGTGAAATGTTTAATTGTTAATGCTTGTTTCAGATCTATCCTTCTATTGCAAATTGTCAATTCATATTTGTGCTTTAGTTCTGAAAATTAAGTGGTTAAGTGTTAAAACCCTAATTTTTAAAACCCTCTTGATTCAACCTTTGACTGATAATTTCACTGATCAAAACACCTCCAAATCGGCTGTAACTTTGGATTCCGCAACAAAATCACAATATCTTTCATCCCTGAAAATTTGGAAAAAAGTTGCGAGGACCGTGTGTACCCCGAGCACCATCGTCCCCGACATTTTTTCCGAAATTTCGAGAGCTAGATCTTACTATATTTTTCTGCTAAAATCCAGAATTTTGGCTGATTTTTTCAATTCTAACACTTTCAAAATTAAAGTCAAAGTTGGTCTAGTGATTGCTTGGATAAAGGCTTATAATCATTCAAAAAATTGTTGAAATTGAAATTTGTGTCAAAATTGTGTTTCTTATAGTCCTAAATCTGAAAAGTGTGTTGGCATTCATTCAAAATTTCAGTGCTTTATTCAAATTTTTACAATTTGTGACTTTTTGAAATTAAGTGTTTAATTGCATCAACCTTGATTTCCACTTTCAGAATTGAATTTTGCATGAAATTGAGTCAACTTTTAAATTTCAAAGCCTGCATTGCTTTCAGTATTCCCTCTAAAATCATAAAATTCAAAATTTCAGTTTCCCTCTCTTTTTCAAAATTCAAATTTTGCATTTTTCAACAATCTTGGTAGGGTTCAATTTTGAGATTGCAACTTTAATTTGGCCTATCTACAGATCGTAAAATCACTCAATTTTTTCAGACTGGCTTTAAAATCATCATAACTTTCATCCCTGAAAATTTTGAAAAAAAGTTGCGAGGACCGTGTGCACTCCGTTCGCCACGGTCCCTGACATTTTTTCCGAAATTTCGGGAGATTGTCCTGATTGTATTTAACAGCTTAAATCTAGGAGATTGGCTGATTTTATTGAAATTTGCTACCTATAAAATTCAAAATCTTCTCTCTCTCTTTAGTGCATGAGTTTTACAACAATAAGCCCTACTTACACTATTCCCGTTAGATGAAGCCTTAGAATTAAGTCTTTCCAAGGTTTAATTACTGAGGAGATGGAACCTAATTTGAATGACCTTTTTAACGAGGACATGGGTAATTCCTCTAATCCTCTTAATGATGAAGAAGCTCTCCATGAGGTTTCTGTAGAACAACTTTCAAAATTGGATAACCAATTTGATGATTTTCGACAATGGATGTCTCAAGAATACCCTGATAGTCAAGCTCTTTCATTAATTGAGGGTCTAAAACGTATGGTTCAAAGTGATAAGAATGGAATTGATATTTTGCGTGGTATTGCACACATTGTAGATTTGAATGTGATGCCTATGAAAAGTTGTGCCGAAACTTTAGGATATACACAACCTGCTACTCAAGTCAATCATTCTATTCCTTTGACGACTTCTATTGCTAGTATACCTACTTTTACATCAAACATAATGACTACTTCAATACAAGACATTCCACCTATGATCACCAGTCATGGGGGCAATCCCTCTTCTTCAATCAACCCTCTGCCTTCATTCGATCCAACTTCTTCATTCATTCCTTCAATGAGTGTTCCTATTATATCACCACAAATGAACATGACGCAAGGGGGCAATTCGTTTAATCATTCCATTCCTCCTTGTAGTGTTCCTCCTTTCCAATCATCTCCTATGACTAACTATCATAGTGTCCCACCACCTTACTCTCAATCAATACCTTCTTTCAATAACATAATACCTCCATCACTATCTAACACGTCTAATATGAACTCTTCGACTGAAGCGACCATTAACAATCTTGCACAAACTGTCTCTTCTTTACAGCAACAAATTGCCTCTATGAATCAATCTAAGTTTAGTGTGCCCACATTTGATGTTGCGAGCCCACTTTCTCTTGACATTGTTCGAGCTATCCTAAACATGTTGAAATCCCGCATTTGGAGCTTTATAATGGTAAGGGTGATCCTCTAACACATGTTAAGACATTTCAAACAATATGCACCGATTTTGCTTATGACCAAAGGTTGCTTGCAAAACTGTTTACTAGAACATTAAGAGATAAAGCCTTACAATGGTATTGCTCGTTGCCTTCTTATTCTATTACTTCTTTCGAACAACTTGCAAATGCTTTTATTCAACAATTTCAAAACAATATAAGTCCTAAAGTTACTTTGATTGATTTAATGCATTGTAAACAAGGTGTTAAAGAAAAAGTGACTGATTTCATTGGTAGATATAAGCATTTGTATTCTCAAATTTCTTTTCCAGTACCTGACAATGATATTCAAAGAATATTTATTTCTAATTTACAAAAAGATATTAGAGAAAAACTTCTGTTTTCTGAGTTTACTTCTTTCCAACAGTTGTGCGCAACTCTTCACAATTATCAACTGACTGTGAGTCAAATGGAACAAGCAAATCCTATGGCTCCGAGTGATAAGGGTGATAGTAGTCAACAACCATTTGGGAAGTTTAAACCGAATAGAGAGTCAATTAAATTCAATGAAAACATCATCAACAACAATGTGAATGCAGCATCAGGTGTGCCTCCTATTTCCAAGTTTTTCAAGAAAGAAAGATAGTTTACTCCTTTGAATGAATCATTGCATAGTATTATGAATAAGTTATTGGAACAAAATGTGCTTACTCTTCCTCCTATAAAGCAAATAGATCCTGCAAAGATTAATTCACCCTATTTTGATAACAAATCTTTTTGTCAATTTCATCGTCAACCTGGGCATGATACTGAAAAATGTTTTTCTTTAAAGGGTAAAATTCAAGATCTGATTGATAATAATACTATCTCTGTTTCTGGTGTGAATGATAAAGGCAACACATCTGTAGCTCCTCCTAACCAAAATCTTAAGATTTTTACCGATCCATTACCTTCTCATACCTCTAATGTGATTGATACTAATGATTCCTCTGTCTCACTTGATGATCTTGTGTCTATGACTCCGAATGTGATTAACTTTGTGGAACAGCAAAAAATCCCCAAAGAACCTTCCATCACATTTGATTCCAGTGAAACTATCAGGGCACCTGATGGTCCTTTATATATAGTTGCAAAAGTTAAGAATACACCTTGCCATGGAGTGCTTATTGATCCTTCTTGTATGGTTAATGTCATTACTGAAGAATTTCTTTTTCCTTTGCAATTGAATCAAGTGATCTATGACAAAACAAATGTGGTTGTGAAACTATTTGATGCATTTTCTTCTCCTGCAATTGGTTCTATTACATTACCTATTGAGGTCCATAACAAACCCCTTGATGTGGACTTTGCTATTATTCCATCATCTGAACAATTTCGTGTGAAGCTAGGCTATCCTTGGCTATCTTCCATGAAAGCTATTGCTTCTCCTATTCACAAGTGTTTGAAATTTCCCCATAATGGTGAAGTTGTTACTATCAATCATAGTCTCTTTAAACCAGCTGAAAGAACTTCTAGCGTTCCTATTGATTATTTTTGGCCTAAACAATTCCAATCTCTTCCACCGCGGAGTGATCATCTTTTCAAATCTTATCAAAAGTGGAAAAAAGATATGATCCTATCTCTAAGTGAACCTAGAACACCCAAACTCGATATTCCTATTATTCTTGAGAAGGAAGTTCTTCCTTTGAAAGATAAAACTAAAGTCTTTCCTCAAGAAGATTCCCAACCCATCCCTATGAATGTGATTACGTCTATGACTAATAAATTTTCTAAAAGTAGACCTATACCTCCTCATCATGATGGACTTGGTCTCCTTCCTAAACCAAATATTCCTCCTTTATATGGAGCAGTTCCTCCTCCTTCCTCTTATAGAGAGAAGAGACCTTCCTCTTTTCCTATTGTTCAACCTAAGAGACCACAACCTAAACACCCAAGTGATAAGGATGAGAACATTCCTCCTCCTCAATCTCCTCAACTTCCTACTAAGACTAGATGAAATCATTCTACACGTGAACGCCGACGAAAGCGTCGTCTTAGAGCTCAGGCAGCTGCTTCTCAAACTTTGCAATCCCCAAAAACACCTTCAGCTAGTATTATTCCATTTTCTCCTCAGCCGAAAATTGAGCCAAAATCTCCTAAACATAAGATGCATGATGGTCTTGATCCTGTGCGAGTTAAAGATCCTATTTTTATAAATCTTGATGATGATATAGATGAAAATGTTACTCCTCTTTCCTCTGATAGTGAATATGAATATGTTGATGTTGATAACCATTTATCTAACGAATTTTCTAAAGCACTTATCCTAGCTCCTAGACAAGAACAACGTGGCGTGGAACATGAACATAGCCCTTGTTTGGATCTTGTGATAGCTCCATCTGCTGTGTTGGATGTTCCTCCTCTAGCATGTTTCCTGCCTTCCCGAAATATTGATCAGCAAGATTGGGGGGTGGATGACGTGCTAGACTAGTTTCATTAGCATAGCAGACTCTCTCCTCCTCTCTTGATCTCTTTTGTTACTTCTTCTATGTGTTATTCTTATTCTTCTATTTGTTGTCCTTAGTGTTGTCTACTTGAGGACGATGCAAAACATTGAGATCTCTTTTGGTCTCTCTCATGTTGACTCAAAAGACACATGTGTTCCCTTCTTCTAGGTGACCTTCCTTGATTGGGGAATGAAGAACAATTATGCATACATACATATGATATACATGAATTATCATACAGCATACTGACCCCGAGGACAGCGAAGTCACCTTGTGCTTTGTGTTTTGTGTCTATTATCCTTGGGCTTATCTCACACTTGGGGGCTAAATCCTTGTGGTAACGTGCTCCCTTCTCATTTCTTATATGTATCACTACCTTAAAGCAATCACCCCTGGTGAGGCGTGTGTGATCGCTTTAACGTAGGGGGGCATACATCCCGTTCATATCTTTTCAAGATACTTGAAAATTTCTTGACAAATTTAGCTTTGCCTTGAAATTTTTTGATATCTTTCTTACATGACTCATAGTGAGGGAACCTTACTACTGATAGTCATGGTTCTCCCTCATGATCTTCCCTTTTACTTTGTCAATCGAAGTCGTAAGATCCTTAGTCCACTGGGGGCTTGGTGTATCTTGCCTCCTTAACGTGGTGAAAGTTTTTCAATGTTGTTTCCTTGTACTTTACCGGAAGTATTGGCGTACGCTTATACTCCCACTAAAGTGGGGGCTAAATGTAGCGTCCTAAAATTGCGACACTCGCAATTTCGACTGCATTTGGGTCTTCACGATGGCGATGCAACGTTAAGCCTGAATGGAGACCCCAAAACCTGCTTGTGACACCAAAAACTGCATTTTTCTGCACCTTGGCATGATCCCTCCTTGCACCCTGCTGTCCCGGGAGGTGGGACCATGGCACCCAGCGCCCTGGTCCCTGGCCCTATTTTGGGCCCGGTCTCCTTTTGGGCATCGGGTCTTGAAGTTTGCAAATTGGAAAATAATGTTTCTAGGTCGGCCTAAGGTCGGGAAAATCAGTCTCTCAACCCTAATTGACAAGTATATAAACTAATTTTCCTCTGCTAAAAGAGGAGGAAGGGAATAAGCAAGAGCAAGACGCGGAAGCTATATTCAAACATTCAAACATTCAAGCATTCAAGTATTCCTTCAAGCAATTGAGCATTCTAGGTCTCCATTCAAGGCTAGGTGTTGCATTCAAGACAAGGATTCAACCACTGAAGAGGAGATCACATACAACATACAACATACAACATACAACATACAACATACAACATACAACATACAACATACAACAGACAACATACATTACACCTTCGCATGTAAGAATACAAACATTCTTACAACAAGGTATCAGTACTTGTTTACATTACAAACATTTACATTTACAACATTCTCATTTCTTGGTTAATTCCAAAACTGGAGTTTGACCTAAAGGCAAACCCCTAATCCCTAACCTCCCAATCATCCTCTCTTTTCTGTGTGTAGGTTGTAGGTACGCGGCTGTAATTGAAGATCTGGAATCCTTGTGCAGAGACGAACAGATCCACCTTTGTTTCGCGGATTTTTCGGAGGACCGTGTGCACTCCGGGCGGCCGTCAACTTTCACTCAAACTTGCAGAACAACATCATCTCAACATTTTACTACTAATTCCAGGTCCGTAGCTTCATCCCGTATCCCTATCTCTGTTTATAAGCAAATCTTTCTTGCTTCTACACACATTCCTAGTTCAATCATTCTATCTATATTCTTTACAAAAGAGGGTATCCTTGATGTCTTAACCCTTGAAACTCATTTAGAATCCAATCCTGCATTGTGTGGGATTGGATCTTGTGGGTTTCAACCCCTCTTTTGAATGTAAAGTCTCTCCTAAGTGAAAACCATCAACCCTAGTGACCTCCCTTCTCTCTCCTTGGAGTTGGGGAGGGGAGAACAACTAGGGTTCGATTTTTCCGCTTTACATGAAGATTTATAGAAATGCTAGTAAATCTTGTAATTGGAAAAAAATTAAATAGAAATAGTTGATTGTTTGCAACAAATATTATGAGGCATGTACTAATGAGTGTCTATTTCATTCTGCATTGAAAACCAAAGTGTTTTGTTTTGCCTATGAGTGCATCATGTTGAGTGAGTAAGTAAATAGAATACTTTTTGCATATACTCTCTAGGTAGTCCATGTAATTTAGATGATTGATAGATCATGAAGGGAAAAAAATATTGATTAAGATAATCTTATCACTGCATGTAGAATGTGTGTAGAGAATAGGAAATTAATCTTTTGTGATTCCATTTTATTTTGAAAAATAGAATTCTTAGCTTTGTAAATTTTTTGTGTAATTGTTAAGAACTATAAGAATATAGTGGTTGGTTAAAGAAAATATAGAAAAGATGTTATTCCTTACCTTATGGATTTGCGAATTTTAGTAATATGGATAAACGATAATGTTGGGAAGGTGACACTTGTGAATTAAGATTGCATGGTATTAAAGTAAAGTAGTTAGTCTAATAGCCTTAGTGTCTATGGTTCATTCTCTAACGCACTCAGGACATGTGATCTTGGATGTAGTGTAGCGGTTACTCCCTATGATGTGGCTGAAAATTGTCACTTTGTTTTGTTCTTTTGTTGCAGCAGTGTTTTGACTATCTTTTGACTTGTGTTTTGTGGCTATGGGGCTAGCATCTTCTTTTGAAATTTCTTATGACGAAATGACTACTAAACTCTCATTCTTTTTAATTTAATTTGACAATTGTCATGTTTTTGATTTTGTTGATTTTTGAAATTGCCGACATTTTTCCTATTTATCATCGTGTTTTACAATCATCATTCAGATGACGTTCTTTTGAGATCTTTGGTGGTCATTTTGAATGTTTGTATTGGCTTGCCCTAGCTATGTGTTAAGCGTTATATCTATCATGTTCACTTGAACCTCTGATAGTGTGTTAAGGGAGAACACTGTAGAGAGTGATTCTAGGCATAATGAGGCAACTAAATAAATAATGAGATTAGTTAAGGAAATAAGTGTATTTTCTTTGCTGAAATTGGTTTGTAATTGTCTGAATTTTAAGATGTAGTAGGAAGAAGTGTGAATTGGATCTTATAGATTGTGTGATAAATGTTAGATAAATATTTTTGATCTATAGATTTATTGTCTCGTTGAGTGTTTGAAAAGCCTACATGGGTTCTAATTGAATTAAGTAGACCTTAGATGGTTGGATGTAGGTAATCATATTTGTTTATTCTTCTGTATGAGAATGTATCTTGTATCAGGAGTGATGTTCGAGTGTTGTTATTGACGCGATTCCACACCATGAACCTTTATACGTTTAATGTGTATGTATTATGTACCTTAGAGGTAGTGTGAAATATTAGTTACAGCTGCATTTTAAAGATTAATTTGAGAGTATGTTGTGCTTAACCTGGTAATGTAGGAAGTGTGTATAATTAGGATATTGCAGTAGACATGTAAATACCATCTTTATGATGCTTATTGATATAAAATAAATATTTTCATGTTTGGATAAACTAAGTTATGATTTTTTTTTCAATATAATATGTATATTTTTGGATAATGATTTCTATAGAAGATCTTTTCTTGTATGGATGTATGTTGGAATAGTAGTTCCTATAAGTTGAATAGGGGTGTTAGTATATTTAACCTAGGCAATTAAAGATGATGCATCTTGTTGTAACTCTCTTAACACATTAATTTCCGTAATTAAGAAACATAAAATGAAGATTGTTTCTATGTTAACTAATTGACATAGTAAAGACAGGAAACCTTTTTGTTAAGTAAGAGGACTCGAATGTTGATTTCTATACATTAGTATATTGATTTTGTGGATTGTATTCTCCTTAAGATAAGTTATGATTTTGGGTTATGATATGTGAGTGTGACGATTTGGTGTCCTTGTTTTATCATCCTAGCCTTACGACTTCCAGGAGTAACTCGAACCCTAGGGGGGAGAATGCAGTACCCCTACCCTGTTCAGACCCTTTTTGACCTCGTTGAACAAGGTTGACTTTTCAGTGGCTTATGTGGATGGTTGGTTTATTGTGATCGTGATGCTTTATTCTGGTAATATGCTTTGGAGTGTGATTAGTGAATTTGATTATGCATTATTGCTTATTGATGAGTAGTTGTAAACTTTGCCTTTTCATCATATTTTATTAATGAGGAAATGTTAATTTTATTTGTGTTACTAACGACGGACTAACACATTTGCTTCATGTGCGAGTTGCTTTATGTATATGTCTTCATGTTGTGTGAAAGTGTATGGGGTGCGAGGAGATGATTTTCCATCACTCATTTCGGTGAGACACAAAACGTCACAATTCTCCTTCACCGGTGTGTTTATCGTGTTTGTGTATATATATGTATGTGTGGTTTGGTGATGCAGGGAATTGCAGGTACACGGTATCGACTCCACCTAGCTCCACAGGTTTGAGTGTACCTCATTAACCTAATGGAAGTAGAGGAGGTAGTTCTAAGACCCTAATGTTAACCCTAGCCTTGATCTATTGTGAGCATCGTCAGTCTTTTGTCTACCTAGTCGGTTTGCCAAGTAGGACACTTTTCTGACATTGGTATGTGGGTCATGTTCTATTTTAGTTTATTTGAGTTTGCGTGTTATGCATTTTGTGATTGTTATATTATCCTTTAGTGTCTTTTATATGAAATTAATTATTATACCTTAAGGGAATTAATAGTTAATGTGTATTATTTTGTATATTTAAATAAGGGACAAAAAAAAATGAGACCATTGTTTTTACGATAAATTGATAAATCAATTCTATCAAGCTAGAAAATTAGAGTATTTGTTTAATACCACATGGTGGAATTAAATATGGGTTATGCATTTTAGAAAAGAAAAATAAACTTTTTGAAAATAAAATATCTTCTTTCATTAACTTTTTAAATGGTTGGAATTTAGGTTTATTTAAATTGGAAAATACTCATATTGGGAAAAAAGATTTTCAAAATTTCTTTTAGGGAAAATATTATGATTGGAAAAAATACTTTTAACCTAAAATAGATATTTGGTAAAAATTTTCTATTTTATGCTGGGTCTTTCACGGGAATGAGTGAGGAGATTCTTGGATTAAAAAAAACTTAGTTTTTTATTCTTCGTTGAAGAATTTTGGCTTTTGGAAGGAATAAGTTTTCTCTTCCTCAAACTCCTCCATGGAAAGCTTTTGAAGGTTGGATTCTTGAATCTTTTGTGTTGTTCATTTTTAGTTTTCTGAGATTGTGTAACTGTTTGTTTTCTTCCTTGTCTGGTTGAAAGAGTTATTTGTTTGTAAAATTTCTTACAGCTGGCTTTTAAATGTTATCAATTTAAGTTTGATGGAAATTTATTCAACTTATTCTTTGTCTATTTGTGAATTTGGGTATGGGGGTTTGCCAATTTACCAATTCTTGAGAGCAATGGTTTGGGAAAAATTGAGGAATTTGAGAATTACTTCAACATTTCTTAGTTGGATTTTAGTTTCATGAGATTCTTGTTGGCAAAATTTTGGATGTATTGGCATTCGATTTATTATCAAAACCACATACCTTGTTTATGGGCAGTGATTTTATGCTGCTAATTTTTTTGGGAAGGGTTTGTTTTGTTTTTCCAGGAGTGTTGTAAAAATTTCGTTATGTAGTTTTGTTTAAAAAGAAAAAAAATTATTACTATTAAGTCGAATTTGGCAGATTGGGGTTTTATTTCAATTTTAATTTTAATTTTTTTAAATATATCAAAATCATGGGGGGGCGCTGTGCATCCCCAACCCCACGGATGTGGGCAAAGGGCACCACAACGTGGTGCCTCTCAACCCATAATGGTAGTCAATATGATTTTTAATTGGAAAGATTTATTTTTCATTTAAATAATGATTTTAATTCTCCAATGTATTTAATGGTTATTTTCATTATTAGAAATTTTGAATGCAAATGAGATTGTTGTTTATAGCCAAATTGGCTTTAATTGGAAAAGAGTTATATTTGTTTGAATGGTGGCTTAATTAGCTTACGAGTTGTTGCGATTATTTTTAAGGTGTATGGTTTAAAATCAAGTATTGAACAAGTTTATTTGAGTGTATGTTTACTTAGATCAACTTTATGTGTTATTCCCTATTGTGGTGTTTTTATCACGAAAGAGTCTGTTATTGAAAGAGCTGCAATTAGAGAATGTTAATTTTTAATTATATTTTGAGTAATCATTATGATTCCTTAACATGGATGAGTTTACAGTGCAAGTATATTTGTTTGAGTTTTTACTCTGCTTGGTAGATTTTTGGTGCTGATTTGCAAGTCATTTTCGTGTCATGTTGTTGTATGTAAGTTTATCGTGCAAGTGGATTTGGTAAAGTTTTGGTTGTGGTCATACTTGCTCTATTTGGGTTGTGGTCTTGTTGTGGTTAGACCAATTGTTCGTTTCACACCTCCAGTGGTTTAGCCTTGGTAGAAGGTTTGTTAAATCAAATTGTTCTTCAGTGTTGTTTTTGAACTCCATGTGTTAGTTGAATTTTGTTTTTTTCTTTGGGGTTCTTTGGAGGTTGTGCAGTGTCATAAGGAAGAGTGGCTTTTGAGTGGGGGCCGTGCCCAAAGAGGTTAGTAGGATAACCCATTGAAAGTTGAGTAATAAGTGATAATTTAATTAAAAAATAGGGGTTGTGTTTTACAAACATTAATCAAGATAAATTGTGCTCCGCTCGTGGTTGAGTGATAGTACATACTCAAGATGCAGCGGGAAGGCCTAGAATGGCAAACCAACTACCTTGTCTTCATGAAAGGTTTGTTGGGTCTGCATGAGTCATGGATGGGGGCCGGGGGTTCGAGAGAGGCTACCAAGATAACCCAGGATGGGGGACGGGGCCTAGGGAGGCCTGCCAGGATAACCCTTACCAACTATGCAATGACACTCTTCCCTTATGTTCACTAGTGTGTAGTCATGTGTTGGCTTTTCTTGGAGCACTCTTGTGAGAGTCACATTTGTATGCTTATGTCTTATGTGAGTACCTGATGTGTATGCGAGATCATGTGATGCTTTGTTGTGGCTTGCTTGAGGGCCTTAGTAGTATCTCCTAGCACGGAGGGGTGTTTCCTTTTTTGGCCATATGGTCGGGTGGTAGTGCCACTTTCCATTGGGTATTTTGTTCGTGCTTTCTTGCGATGGATTAGCTTCGCAGGTGCTCCAGATGTTTCTCTTGGATTCATTTCATTCCGTTATACCAATTGGAACCTCTTTGTTTCCTTGGATCATTTTTGTATTTCTTGGACCCTTATGTGGTCGGTTGTATCATTTGTTGTATGTATGCCTTCGTGGCAGTTGTAATTTGATGTAATAATTATGTAATTTTATATATGTGACTTGAGGTATAAGTGCTATTGAAATATTAAGTATCCTTGCAATGTAAACACATGTATTATGATGTGATTTAGATGTTAGGATTTATATCTTTAATTAAATAATTGTTGTAATGTAATTGAATGTGTTAATATGAATGAAGTATAGTAGTGTTATTGTTATCTCGTTCAAAATATAAACAATCATCGATTTGAATAATTAAGTACTTAATGATTAAATGTATATCTTAAAATGGAATAATTAACCTTAAGGAAAGATTAGTTTAATTAATTAATTCGCGTTGGGAAACCCTTTAGGAGTTTATGTTAAGTCTTTCATTTGTGCAGCTTCTATTACAATCTTAATCTTGTACGTTAATGTGTTCTAATTTAAAAAAAATTAAAAAAATTTTGCACTCTTTTTGAGTGTTTGTAGTTGTTTCATTTAGGGTTTCTTGGCAAGGCATTACGCTATCTTCTTTAATGGTAATAAACACAACTTCATCTCCTTCTGATTCATCATCTGTAACATCTTCATCTGCAACATAATAATAGTTCTTTTGGTTCCCAAACTTCCAGTTAGATTTATAAGGCTTATCATACTTTTCATGCTTCTCATATCTATCATTCCTATCAAACTTATCAAACTTATCATGTCTGTCATACTTAGCCATTCTCTCTGGGTATCTAGAAGCAAAATGTCCTTTCTTATTACAAGAGAAACATTTCAAGGGAAAATTCCATCATACTTACCAGCACCTTTAGGCAATCTCTGGACAATCAATGCTTCAAGCTCATCTATCTCTCTTTCCTGCTCTGCTATCTCTGTCCTTTCTCTTTCATATCTGGATATCCTGCACTCATTAGGATCATATTTCTATTTACCGAACACAGATGTTGATACCTTGTATGTTGTCTCAAACTTTCCATGTGATTATCCAAATTCGCTCAGCTCAAATGCAAGTTTCCCAACCAATACATCTCTTGTTACTGTAGTTACACTCCGAACCTCATCAATAGCGACAACCTTATGTTCATAAGCAGGAGGCAAAGATCTCAGCACCTTAGCAACAATCTCACCTTCTTCAATCTTTCCATTGGCAGATCTGATACCAAGGACAAGATCATTCACCTTAGCCATGTATGAATGTATATTCTCATCATCTCCCATCTTCAATGTCTCATACTTTCATTTTAAACTCTGCAACTTAGCAACTTTCACTTGACTATCACCTTCATACATGATTTCAAGGTTCTCCCAGATCTCATGTACGGTCTGAAGTTCTATAACATTTGTCAATTCAGAATCAATCAGGGCACTAAGAAATGATTCTTTCACTCTGATGTTATATTCAACATCCTTAACCTCATCAGGAGTGGATGGTCCACTCTGAGGAACAACATAGGCATTCTTGGTAATCTTCCAATAATATTCTCTAAGACATTTCAAATTCACCTCCATCTATCTCTTCCACATAGTATAGTTGCTTTCATCAAACCTCGAACTATCCTTCTTGCAAAGAATACCTTGAGCTGCCATCCCAGATCTCCTCAAGTGATTAATCTTCTACCAAAGGATCTAGCTCTGATACCAATTTTTAGCAGCAATCAAGAAGGAAGACTGAGAGGGGGTGGGGTGAATCAGTCTTCACCAGATCTCAACAGATTAAACTTCAAAACATAAACTGATAAATTGTAGTAACAAATAGATAAGCAAATTAACAACACAACACACAACACCAAGATTTTGACGTGGAAAACCCGGTTAAGGGAAAAACCACGGTAGGAACCTACCAACTGTAAGATGATACTCTATAGTAGTATGTGAAAATATTACAATGGGGAATACACATGCATTTATGCCCACACTACCTAGAGATAATTGCTCAAAACATATATGCCCGAAAGGCTACAACCTTCAAGGAAGTCTCACTGACTTACAATATGATTCGGACTACAATCCGAAAGGAATGAACTGCAACGATAGCATCTACAAATGCCCGATAATAGTTCTGGTTAAGCACAATTGTCTACTCTGCAACACCAAACACACCTCAACACTTCGAAGAATGATATATCCTTGTTCACACATTCATCTCTCTGATAATGCAGACACAATACCGACACCTAATTTACATAAGCATCTCACCTATATATACAAATCATCAACCTTGATAACAAGGTCGGCTAAACCCTCAACCCTCAACTCATAATTACAAAAATTATATTGCACGATAAAAAGATCAACCATTGAACCAATATTATGATTTACATTACATAACATGGACCTAATTTAAATTCCCAAATGATTACATGCACCATAAATCCCGCCAAGATCATTTGCAACACACTACACTACCATAAATACCACATAACACACAAATCATCACCGGTTCATAGAAATTACTAAAAACTTGCACAACGATCAATGCGGATTGCCAAAAAAAATAGGACATGAATAGGAAACACAAGCAAGAATGTTAGAATCATCCGGAAAAGTTGCACCAACTCCTCTTTTCAAATCTTCATCGGTCAACGTCTCAAAGCTCAAGAACACAACCAATCAACAACTGTCACGAGGAAAGATAACTTGCAGAGCACCAAATCATGAACCATCTAAAATGAAGATAAACAAGATCATCCCAAACAATAATTGAAAGTCTCAGCACAAGATCCGATAATACCAGAATATACTGGAGGGAATACCGGATTTTGCAAAACAGTGATCAACAAAACCAAACTACAAAACCAGACCAAAAACTCTTCCCAAACTCACCGGAATAACTCACAGGAATATGTATGTATGCACATCTATATATGTATACATATATGTATATATGCATGTGTATATATATATATATATATATATATATATATATATATATATATATATATATATATATATATATGTATACATATGTATGTATGTATACATATGTATATATATGTGTATATATATATGTATATATGTATTTATGTCATGGAAATGGGGACAAGGCAACAACAAAGTTCAATGTTAATAAGTTAGTTTCAACCATAAAAACCAAAACAAAGAACTAAAAACCATTCCAAACATATCAAAAGAGATTTCAAAAAGCATGAAAGAATTTTAACAAAACAAAAGAAAGGAGAAGAGCCTCCCTAAGATGCTTCCATAATGCCTTTTGATGCTTCTCCCTTGTTTCTCCCCTCTCCAAGTACCAAATGAGTGTAGCTCTCAGCTTTTAGCACTAGCCATAGATGCCATATGGAGATTCAAGATGGTTGGATATAACAAATTCTATGCAAGTGTATATAGTGATGCTATGAAAAAGCTCTATGCTAATACCAGTATAGTAACAATACTCTAATGCTTCCTCCTTTGCTTGAGGATAAGGGTTCTATTTATAGAAGAAATGGGGAAATTAAGGGTTAAGATTGATAAATCTTAACAAGGGTTAGGATTGAAAGATATTCAATCCATGTGAGACTTTCAATCCAATCTCGTGTTGACAAGTTTCACCATGAGGAGGCTTGAGAGGAGAGATAAGGAGCATTAAATGTTTGAGGGGATATGATGGTTACCCTAGGGGGTTGGGTTAGGGTTAGGTTAATGGATATTCCTTTTATCTAAGGGATAAATGAATGTGCAAGGGTTAAATGGTACCTTAGTCAAAGAAATAAATGCTTTGAAGAGACCCATGAGTCAAAAGGATGGTTAAGTTAGAGGAAAGTCTCTAACCAAAGGTGAAAGGTGAGTTAACCATAAATGGTTATGTAAGAGTCTTTAATGGTTTGGAAGACTTTAGAGGTTAACCATTTGAAGACATAAAGCCTTTGATGGTTATTGAAGACTTTGGAGGTTTTTGAGAAGTGACTTCCTTTTATTTAGGAATGTGACAATGATCAAGATAGGATTAGGCTAATTAGAAGAGTTAGAAGAATCTAGAAGGGATTTAGGCATGCAAGTGGATTTTGTAGGAGAATGCAAGTGGGAGGAATTTTGGGATTTTCAATTAAAATAAAATCATTTACTTCAATTAAATGGTGTAATTTGCATTTGGATAGATATTTAAATTAATATTATTACGCCGGAGGCATTCTTTATATGAGATGAATATGGTGATCTTTAAAATCTATGGCTAAAAGTTAGCCAAAATGAATGCAAGACCATTGGAAATGTTTTCATCGTTGATTGTTCTTTTCCCTATTTCATCGTCTACATACAGTGTCACTGCATGAAAGGACTGCCTTCCTTTCATGCAAACTAATGCAATTCTTTCGCACGCATCCCTTAGGTTTTGCATCGATGGTTGTGCTTTTAAAACTGACAGATACAATTAAATTCTATTGGCTTTTTTATTCACGATGGCTTTTGTATGTTGTCACAGCTCTCAACTCATAGTACTGTCAGAGTCCATCTACGATTGACATTGCATCCGTAACGATGCAAGACGATTGGAGAAATACGAGCCATTCATTCTGTCCTTATCATTTTTTGTCAGATTTTTGCAAAACTATTCACCATTTTTTGGGTATTGGTTGTTTTAATTTCTGAATTACCCGACGCTTCATTTGACATGACATCACCACTTTTCAATGTCATTGATTAAGAGTTTCGTACAAAACCATACAAAACCGAGGCGTTTATCGTTTGGTGAGCATTAACGCATTTTTTTTTAATATATCTATGCTGACTGGGCATTAACTCCAACGTATGTATTATTTTAAAAAAATATCTATGCTCACTAACGTAAAAAAACTTAAACCTTTTTTTATTTGAAATTTTTTTAAATACTTTTTAAATTTCTTTATTTTATACTATGTATATATGTATATATAGTACAAATAGTAAACAATTATATATTCAAATTTTTTAATATTATTATATTTTTAATTTAATTTAATCATTATAATATATTTATATATATAATTAATGTTAATATATATTGAATGAAATTTCTTTAATTTTTTAATACATACGTAGATATTATGTTTTCAATGAAAATATATATTTTAAATTATTGAATAATTTAATATTTTTAGTATTAGCTATTAATTTTTAAAATTATTATTTTATTAATATTGAGATTTCAATATATTTTAACTTTGCATTTAGTTTTTTATTGTAATTTATAATTTATATTTAAATTGAATTTATTTAATTGTTTGTCTTTTTATGAAATTACAAATAATAATTAAAGTTTATTAGAATTAATTTAATCTTTAATTATTCAAATTTTTACTTTAATTTATATAATTTTATCGGCATTTCAATTATAATAAATTTAAAAATTACTTTTACCTTTTTCTATTATTTATTAATTTAATAAGTTTAATATTTATTTTGGCTAAAATCAAGGAGGATATTGCGGCTGGTATTTAATCCACTATTGTAGAGAAATTTTCTTCCCAAGTCAAAACAAGGAGGGCATGTTGCTCTCCTTGTGATAAATGAGGATTTTATCTTGGAATGTCAAGGGCTTAAATGCCCATGACAAAAGGGGAAGGATCAAGAAATTTCTTGATTCTTCAAAAGTGGATATCATCTTATTGCAAGAGTCTAAACTTTCTCAGGATTCTTTTGATAACATAATTTCCAAATGGTCCCTCTGGAAAGCCGTTCATGTTCTTTCTTTGGGTGCTTCTGGTGGTCTTATAACTTTATGGAATCCTAAATTAGTCAAAGTTGAGATGTTATCTTTTGCTTCTCATTGGCAGTAGTTAAAGGTTGACTGGTTTGAAGTCTCTTTTGTTCTGTTTAATATTTATGGTCCGACTTCTCCTTGAGATAAAACCAACTTATGGGATTCCTTATCTGAATTGTTTTTACGATATGATGTTTTTTTTATTGTACTTGGGGGTGATTTTAATGCTCTCCTTTCCTCGAATGAAAAAAGAGGGGGTAATCCTATAGCTCAGAAGGTTATTGATGACTTTTCTTGCTTTATACAAAACAGTGCGTTATTCGATATTTTTCTTTCTAATGGTTCTTTCACTTGGACTTATAGGAGATCTAAATGCCAGATTGCCTCTCACCTTGACAGTTTTCTTATTTCCCTAAACCTACGTTTGAGCAACTTTTCCTTTTCTTCTGAGATTCTTACCTCCTCAGATTTTGACCATTTCCCAATTTTGCTCAATTTTGATAAATTGGATCATGCTCCCTCTGTTAGAACTTCTTTTAAGTTTGAGAAAATATGGTTCACTCATCCTCATTTTCTTTCTTTATTAAAGCAATGGTGGATAAGTGTTCCATTTTGCAAAGGTACTAAGATGTTTCAATTTTATTCCAAACTGAAATTTGTGAAATCTCAAATTATGGCTTGGAATAAATTGGTCTTTAAGAATATTTTTCATGAAAAAGAGGCACTTGCCAATGATTTGAAGGTTATTAATGAGGAGATTATTAGACATGGAACTAATTCCTCCACTAATGATGCTCAAAAGAAATTGCAAGCTTACTGGGAGATCCTTTGCTCCCGGGTTGAAATCTATTGGCAACAAAAGTCTTGTGAGGTTTGGCTTAAAGAAGGTGACATGAATACTGCCTTATTTCAAGCTGCAGTCAAGCTTAAAAGAGCTGCTTCTACAATTTTTAGTATTAAGGATTCTAAGTCTGGTTATGTCCTTAATTCAGATCGGCAGATTAGAGAGGAGGGGGTGTCTTTTTTTAAGGAATTGTTATCTCCTTCTCTTTCTTCTTCCTCTATGGATCATCATGTGGATTTGCTTTTAGATTCTATCCCCTCCCTTGTTTCTCATGAGGATAATGACTTTCTTATGAGGCCTTTTTCTTTAGATGAGCTTCATTCTGTTGTTTTTTCCATGGCCCCTGACAAAGCTCCGGGTCCTGATGGGTTTACTATCTTGTTCTTTCAGAAATATTAGGATTTTATTGGTTTTGACTTATTAATGGCTTTGGAAGAGTCTAGGAGGGGTGGGAATATCCTTAAAATTTTTAACATCACTTATATTGCCCTTATCCCAAAATCTAAGAATCCCCAAACTTTTGCTGAATTTAGACCCATTTCTTTGTGCAACTCTATTTACAAAATCTTCACCAAGGCTATTTATTTAAGACTTAAAATTTGCCTTCCTTATATCATCTCTCCTCAAAAAGGAGGTTTTGTTCCAGGTCGGGAAACTCATGAGGGAGCAATTGTTTCTCATGAAACTTTACATTCCATAAATTCGTCCAATATCCCAGCTTTTGTGGTCAAACTTGATATGATGAAGGCAGAGATTATTTTAGTGGCGAATATTTGCCAATGGTAAATTTTTCATGTCGGCCATGTCAGAAATGGCGAACATTTTGTGCCGACTGGGGGGGGGGGCATGTCACCAGAACATTATCAATTTCCGTCAAAGTCACGGTCCGATCGCCATATGTTTTATGCAATTAAATGTTTCTATGCGACGATTTCGCCAATACAATATATGGTGGACACACGGTAAAATTAATTGTTTCACCTACACTCTCCGAGGTTTGCTTAATAGATGACCTTAATTCGCCTATAGGCATGTGAAGATTTGTTATCCAGGGGGACCCAATTCGCCCGACATCTTGTCGACGCGTGTCTCCATTCACCCCAACTTTCGCCAACTATATTGTATTCGCCTATTATTTGGACGACCTATAATTGCCTCAAAAATTACATAAGTCATATTTAGATGACCTATAATCACCTCAAAAATTATATAAGTCGTGTTATAGTTACGCAGGATTCACCAAATATTTTTATACCATATAAAATTCCCGTGGAATTTGCCATATAAGGATTGGTATAAAATTTAAATACATGCAAAGATCAGATCTATCTCCACACAATCTGGTGGGTGCTAGGCTCTGAATTATGATCAATAGCAAAGTTTCAGACCAAGGAAAATCATTATTGTTGACTGCATTGCGATTGCTAGTGACCTAAAGCCTAAAGGTGAGCGATCATATTTTTGAAGTGGTATATTATACATTATAGTCTATTATTGCTTCTTCAACAAATTGATATTTTTTTGGCAGCCTTTATTTCATTGGAGATGTCGAACAGGAAGAGGGGTAGGAAACCTAAATGTGGGGAAGGCCAGGAGAGGCCAACAAAAAGCAGAACGTTGTCTTCGTACTTTGGCATTGGAAAAGATTGTGGTGAAAATCAGGAAGGTACATCATCACAAGTACAAGTACAAAATTCGCCACCTGCACCACATGTTGAAGACGATGGTGAACTTGATATCTTAGATCAGGATGATCTTGAAGAAGATTATCTGGTAGATACCCAAGTTAGCTAGAATGATATAATCGACTTGGGTGATAATGCCATTGATGATAATGCACGGAAGGGGAAAAGAAAAGCCATATCAAAAAAGGGTGAACCACAATCAAAAAAGGATCGGGAGTGGGATATGTGAGTGAGGAATTTTCAAATTAATTGGGTATCAAAGTATCCATTCATTGAACCAGTGGAGAATCTAATTGAAGGCGAGCCTCCAATAGAATGCAGGTGTAAGATTTGCACTTGGAAACATAACAAGGAAATTAGGTTGCAGCTAAAATT
Source organism: Cryptomeria japonica (assembly GCF_030272615.1). Lineage (NCBI taxonomy): Eukaryota > Viridiplantae > Streptophyta > Pinopsida > Cupressales > Cupressaceae > Cryptomeria > Cryptomeria japonica. The sequence goes on from NC_081412.1 coordinate 87,069,332, forward strand.
TGACACCATAGAAAAGCATATGGGTAAACTTTATGAAAAACAAATGATAGACGAGGTTGAAAAATCAGTAATAAGATGGAAAACAAAGGAGGAATGTAAGCATGTGAGGAATGCTGAAGAGTATTATTTTCATGAGAAATTACAGACGAAGCCTGCTAAAGTTAAAGGTTCTATTGAAGCTATTTTTGGAAAAGCAACGCAAATAGAACATTTGGGAAAAGTTGTTTAGTTAAGCGTTGTTTTTCATATTTTGAGCAGAGGGCGTGCTATGACAAGTTTCCCATCAATTAGTGTTTTTTTACACTTTTTGAAAGTTCCTAACTATCCTAATAGACAGTGGTCAGTAAACAGTGGATGGGAATGGGCAGGTTGTCTTGCTGAGGTTGAAAAAGAAGATGTAAAGGAAAAAATAAGAGAGTCAAAATTCATTGCATTTTCTTTAGACGAAGTTATGGTAGTAGACAATACTTCATGGGTATGCATGCATGTTTATACTGTAGAGAATCATACCTGCCAACCTCATCTACTATCTGTTGCTAAAATGAAGGAGAGTGCGACAATGAAAAATTTATTTCAACTAGTAAAGAGAAGTTTAATTGAATATGGAGGTATGGATGACATGACGGTAGTCAAAAAATTGGTTTGTGTTGGAGCAGATGGAGCTTTAGTAATGCAAGGTCACAAGAACGGTCTTTGTACAAAGATTGAAACTTCATTTGCACCGTACATTACTGCAATTCACTGCATGGCTCACAGAATGAATCTAGCTTTTGGAATTGTGAGCAAGTTTGCTTCGGTTAAAAAATTTGAAATTTTAATTAGAGAGCTCTACTCACACTTTTGTCGAAGTCCCAAGCAATTTATGGAATTTCAACACTTTGCTGATGGATTAACTGATGGGAACAAGCTTCTCAAGGATAATGATACCAGATGGATCTCTTTGGATGGTCCAACACATCGAGTGTTTTCAGAATATCCATCCTTGATTGGACTATTTCACACAACTCACGATGAATCAGATCAACCAAAATTTCTTGAACTTCTTGGCAGGTTATGTAATTTAGAGACACTCTTAACTTTAGCAGCTCTTCTACCCATGCTAGAGGAAATGAGGAATATTATGAAGGCTGCCCAAAACAGAGCTCTTTATATTGCAGAATATGCTACGCTGTGTAAGATGACATGCATGACCCTAGACAATCTCTATTGAAATCAACCAACACTATCTGATGAAAAATTTGTTAAGTGGCAGACACTCACAGATTTGAACAATCCTGATATCTTTTTACAAATTGGTGCAGACGGGGAGGTATGTGCCAATGTACGGGGAGTTGAGATACCAATGCACTTCTATGCCACAGTCGACCCCAAGGAACTAGGAAAGTGCCCCAGGAAGAAACTAGCAAGAGTTAAAAAAGAAGATTTCAACAAGATTATTGAGACTGTAACTACTTCTGTGAAGAAAATTGCATATGATCTTTCCTCACAAATTAGAAGCAGATTCCCTCCTGACAACCTACTCAGAGCCATGTCTATTGTGTTTCCTCATTATTGGAGCCTCAACAGTGCATCTGATTTTCAAAGTAAGCTACTGACTTTGATAAAACAATTTTGCATATCCAGAGAATTGAATGGAGTAACTATAAATGGAATATTAGACGAAACTCATATTCGAGAGCAATCATCTCATTTTGCATACACTATAAAAGAACAATATGCCAAAATGGAGAACCCCCAAGAAGAGGGATCAATAACAAGGTTTTGGAAATATATAGCTGAGAATGCATCCTTGCGTGATTCAATGCCAGAATATGTGAAGCTTGCTGATTTATGTCTTACCATGATATTGGGTTCGGTGGAAGATGAGAGAGTTTTCAGTGCTTTGGGGTTCCTAAAATCAAAGATAAGAAACAAGCTAGACAAAAATTTGGAAAATTGCTTGAGGCTCTATACATCTAGGTATGATGTCCACACTTTTCCTTACGATAGGGCACTGCAAATCTGGAGGTCCAAATGTGAAAGAAGAGGTTTGGGAAACACTTCAAACCAAAGTGCCAGTGGGACTACTGGACCTACTGGTAGCATTGAGATGCAGTTCGGTGAAGATATGCAGACTCAGACTCAGAGTGAAGAAACCACAGACGAGAATCAAGAAAGCACTGAATTTGATGAGGATGAATGACAACTGTAAGAGATTGGTATTTATTAATCTTATTACTGTATCTCATCATTCATATTACAAAAGCATATTACTTTTTGCAATTAGAATTTAATATTGATTTGTAATTGTATTTTTCAATTTTCTATTTCCAGATTTAAAATAGCATAATAAAAAAAAAACATAATGTGTTTATTGATACAAAGATGTTTATTGTTTATTTATACATGTTTGAGTCTCAAATCTGTGTGATACATTTCGAAACCATATGATACAATTCATTCAATAGTAATACACATGTCGAGAACTTAGATTTTCATTAATTCTTTCAAAATATAGCCATATGATACAATTCATTCAATAGTAATACACCAATCTATGTGATTCTCCATGCCAATTGCAGAAGTGAATACAAAGTTTCAGAACCCTTTGCAAATGACCCTGAATTCCCTTTTATAGAAACAAGAGAGCAACAACTCCTGTGTGATTCTCCAATGTCCATGCAAAAGTGAATACAAAGTTTCAGAACCCTTTGCAAAATTGCAAATGACCCTGAATTCCCTTTTATAGAAACAAGGGAGCAACAACAGCTTCAGGTTGAATTGCATGTTTGCAACATGTGAACACTAAACATCAAAATCACAAACTCAACATAGATTTATATGGCCATCACAGGCCGTATTAGCATTTTAACATCTGCTACATGTTTGATGTCTCTTGTTCAAAAAGTAGAGTTCAAAATTAAATATTAATTCACGCCATGACAAATTAAACATAGATAATAGCAGTGCCTAAAACCTACTAATTAGAAATAGAGAAATGCATAAATGTTAAAGCAAGGGAGAATTTGAGAATACAAATTTACTGGCTGAAGTTTTGCACTATGCAATGTGTGCATCATAGATTCATAGGCTGGATTAGCAAAATAGCAATAGCGAGTGCTGGTTTTTTCCTATTCATAAAATAGATTCATAGGTTGGATTAGCAAAATAGCAAACAGAAAAAACATAAAACCTTGAAATTAAGAATAAAAGAAGAAAATTGTGCAATATATACTATGATTCTTAAGAATTTTGTGCTAGTTTTTGTAGGTTGCTCCACTCTTCGTCTGATGGAAGGTCAATATTCTATAAACTATGGAAAGTCAACTCCAACTTCATCAACGTTCCATATTTAGAAGATTTATTTGACATCACTGTTTCATCCAATACCGAATTTAGAGTTGTAAATGGTTGGATGAATTCCAGAAAGCTTTTGGGAGTTGTGACCTTTTGAAGCAAGTCTAAATCAGACTTCATTTTTATCTCCATGCTTTTTTTGTAAGCTTCTTCTCCAATGAATTTATTTGATGTGTCAACAGGCTTAGGCAAACCAAGTTTAATCAAATTATTTTCTTTTCTTGTAGCTTCGCTATCTTTTTTCTACAACTTTCCATAACTTTTGATGTTTCCCTTATCTTCTGGCATTTTTGAATGATAGATGATGTCTTAACTGTGGCATCAATGCGGCTCTTAATTCCCTTGGATGCCAAGTAGCTGTCACTGGAATTGTAGACTACTTTCAGAATCTTTTTTGCCATTTCCTCTTTTGAATAAACATGTATGCTCTTCTCATAGTGCCCTTTGATTTTTATAAAAATTAGTCTCATACTTTCAGTCAATTGAAACCATTCACACAACTTCTTACTCCTCTACATTATTTGCCGCCAAATGTTTTCTTGTATATACTTCGTTGTATTTTTAATATTATCTTTCAATCTATCCTCCAAAGTATTTATTTTATCATTTGCATTGTGCGGGTCTTCTTTCATTTGTGCACATTTTTTTCTTTCTTCCTCTACTTCCTCTTGCAAATGTTTTTCTTTTTCCTTCCCATGATCCAATAGGTCCTGTAATTTTTTCATTTCAAGGGCAACAGACTCATAACTTTTGTATAATTTTTGAAAACTGGCTTTTTCCTCAACAATGTTTTTACTGCTTTTAGCTAGTTTTTCTGTCAGGTCCTTCAATTCTGCATCCTTCTTCTCCTGCTCTGCAATTTCTACTGTAGAGCCTGAATTTTTTATCCTTTTCTATAAATCATTGCACTTGCTATCTGCTGCTTTCCTCCTTGATTTTTTGTTTTCCAGGTCTGCCTGTAATTTTTCTATTTGTTTCTCCAGTTTATTTTTTTCTCTCTCCACCTTTAGCAGTGAAGTGTAGACCACTTCGTTAGTCCTTTTTGACACACTAATTTTGTCCACATTATGTACTTTGGAAAAATCCATTTGGAGGGTGCTAACTTGAAATTGAGAGGGATCTATCTGACTGTGTGGTGGATTTTTATCTTTAGATGGGGCCAAGGGCATAACAACCATGAACTCCATCATATCTTTCTGTGGGTCATATGTTGGAAATACCTTGTTCCTTGCAAGCTGTTCATTTACAACTTCAGACATAGAAACCCTATGAAATGATTTCTTTTTTTCTTTATTTGCTTTTGTTGTGTGTTCATATTTTTCATAGTAATCACAAAATTGAAAATCTGGGCTTGCTGAAGCAATTGAATGTTTGAAAGGTGACATAGGAATACCATAGGCTCCAGTTCCACTTATTCCTATGGTTTTAACTAATGCTTGACCAGGATTACCAACAACAGTTCCTGATGCTCTCCCACTCCCATTGACACTTTCATGTGTAGTTTTCATAGTCTTTTGAGGTGTGTGATCTGAAGCTGCAAATGATTGATTTGTAGTGTCAGTGACACTTGATATAGGATTCTCAATAGTATGAGATTGAGTATCTACCTCTAGTGGCCTCTTGCAAGAGATATTTTGTTGTTTCCCTTGTCCAACACCAAGACAACTAGTGTCAGTAGTAGTACCCATGCCAACATCACCAATCACAGTGGCACTTGACTGAACAATAATAGGAATACTATCCCCAGATTCCCCACCAGTGGCAATGGCACTTGATTCACCACCAATGGGAATACCATGATGTGGTGGTGGTTGTGGATTTGAACTTGAAACAAATATAGGTGGATTCTGGGGGTAATGAGTAGTACCTATCGGTGATGAATCTAAAAAATCAATTCCAATGATTGGTTTATAAGGACCTTTTGATTTTGACCCTGATGGAATTTGTACCTAAAGTGGATACCAAATGCCCTCTCCTCTGGGACCTAGACCACCACCTTCAAATCCCATTTTTTCCACAATTCTTGCCCCTTTGCTATATTTGTCTTTCATTGCCTCCTGGACTGCACCTAATATTTTAGGGACTGTAGTAGTTGTTTGAGTGGGCTCAACCTTGGGCTCATACTGATCAACATCTTCACTCTTGTCATATGATGTTGTGGGATGCTCCATATTCCACAATTTGCTAAACTCTGCATCCTCGTCGATGCGCTCAAATTCTGCACTTGTCTTTGGTTCACCGAGATTCCTCCTCATTGTCCAAAAATCATTTATTTTGGTTTGAGTCCAATAATTCTCTTTACATTCATGCAAAATTGATTTGGGAATAGTTTTCTTAGATGGATTAGCAGATTTTAGGTAGAAATTGTAGGACCTCCTATTTTGGATGCCTTGGCCCTCCTCTATTGTCCTTCGTGTGTGCAATGCCATAATTTGTGATGAAATTTCTTCTGTTGAAATGTTATTGTCGGCTACAATTTTCTCCATCTCTTTTTTAACCTCATCCCAGGAGTCCTTGTTTCTAAGCTTTTCTAGCAATGGTTTACTTTCATGTTGACATAACGCTGAAGAGTTCCCATTTTTCTTAAGCCTTGCTTGAACTACACCAATTGGATCATACTGCCAGAGACCCTCATCACCAATGTTAAAAACTGTCAAAAAATCATGTGCCACATTGAATGCTTTTCTCTCAAATGTGAACCCTCCACATGAGAAAGGCAAGGAAGGAAATATGCTCTTCTTTTGCTGACCATGGAAGTGCCTACCTATGCTCTCCAATTGTCGTACATACTCTAATGCAAATACCCTCTCTGTCACATGTATTGGAAGTTTGTATAGTTTTATTACCGATCCGTAAAACCTTAACATAGTGAATTCTTCCATGAAGAACCAATCAGCCAATTCTATTTGACTTCCGAGTTGAATGCAATCTCTACAAGACACAAGAAACCTAGGCATTGGAGTGCTTGTAATTTCATTATACATTGGTGCCAAAAAGAAGTCTACAAAATGGTTGTAGTTCTTTCTGTTATCATGCATCCTTATCTTTGGGGTCCAATCATATATTGGACACTCTGTTCTCTTTCCAGTCTTCTCATCAATCTTATAGCTCACAATTTGAAGCTTGTTGGTCTCGAATATTGCATGATACTTGGATAGAAGGAGATAGCACAAGTAGGATGAGAACCTAAATGTCTTATAGGAACCTTTTTTGATCATTAGTAATTGTTTTTGCATGGATTTTACAATGTGCTCAATAAAATTATATCTTACTGGTTGACTTGCACAATGGATATTATAAATGATTTCAAGAAGGCTTGCACCCACTTCCCTATCATTTTCCAATCCCAGGCAAAACGACAGCAAGGAAATACTATCCCCAACCCATGAAACAAAAATGTTAGAATCATAAGGAGGCTTATGATTCTGATCCAACACAATACCAGTACCACTACCACTCTTTATTAGAGCTTTGACAAATGAATCTCTGCGACTTGGATTGAGACTCTCATAATTCCCTGCCAACTTTTCAAGGTCAATTTGGACGTTTGAGTTTTGGGCTTCAAATCCTAGGTTCAACAAATGAGAAAATTCTCCCTCGTTTATGGATAGAATTTCCTCTTTTGTATTTTTATTGACAATTGCTTTTTTATCTTCATCATAATTTTTGGCGCAGACCATGACAAAATTAGGGCAAGGGAATACTTCAGGTAACACCATGCTTCCCAATCCAACATCCCACGACGCGATTTTATTTGTTTTTTGTTGTAACATTGGGTTGAAAACAATAAATTTTGCCCTGGATGAATCTCCCGCCTTACTAGACAATGTATATCTAATATTTATGATACACTTTTCACCATGGATAGCAGGGTCATAAATATCATGGTATTCATTAGTGAAACTTGGTGTTTTAACTAGTTCGGTTAGGTACATTTTTTTTTTCACTTGGCTTCTTGTTGAACTACTGCTTCCCATTTTCCTCATCACTATTATTGTTAATAATTCAAAATAATGCTAGATAAAAACTTGAAAATGCTAACCCTCAAATTGGACCATGAGATTACCAAAAGCAAAAAAGGCGGGATGTAGGTGTTCTAGATTTTACCCGGAAATTGGAATTTCTATTTCACTAGATTGGCGTAGACAGTCTCTGTTGCAACTTGCATTCCTCAATCTAGTAGTTGTTTCTGAATCTCCCTCGATTTACAGGTTTGTCCATGAAATGAAAGACTAAAGGGCAAAATACTTTACAGGTCTTATTTTGAAAAATCTGAAAAAGTAGAAAAGTAAAACCTAAAGGGAAAAATATCTAGAATCATGTTGTAATTTTATTAATTACTATTAATAACTATTCGATGCCGAAGGACAAAACATTCATTACTTCAATATAAATTCCGAGGACATTATGAATCATGTTGTATAAATTTTGAGGACATTAAATGTAATACGTTCAATTCTAGGCGAAGTTCTCCCAAATGTGTTCACTTCCCACATTCGGGCTGAAATCCACCCTCAGCCATTGATCTTTGCTCATCCAACGGACGAGGGACCCCAAGGTACCTGTTGTGACTTTACGGGTCTGTTTTTTTATGTCTTTTTAATAATTTTAAACTTCCGCCCGAAAAAGTGCTTTATAGACTTAATTATATTTAATTAAATTTAAAATGTTTCAATTTTTGGCGAAGTTCTCCCAAATGTGTTCACTTCCCACATTCGGGCTGAAATCCACCCTAAGTCGTTGATCTTTTCTCATCCAACGGATGATGGTACCTGTTGTCAGTTGTCATGGGTCACATGACTTCTACCAGTTTTCGGGCACGTCACCATACTCGTGTCACTTTTCCGGGCAAAGTTCTCAGAAAGTTGTTCACTTCCCACATTCGCCCCGAAATCCACCATAGGTCGTTGATCTTTATTCATCCAATGGTCGATGGTACCTGTTTTCAGATGTAGTGGGTCCCACAACTTCTACCATTTTTCTGGCACGTCACCATACTCGGACACGTGTCACTTTTTGGGTTTGATTTTTAAGTCTATTTAATCATTTTAAACCTCCGCCCGAAAAAAATCTTTCTAGACTTAATTATATTTAATTAAATTTAAAATGTCCAATTCTGGGCGAAGTTCTCAGAAAGGTGTTCACTTCCCACATTCGGGCCAAAATTCAGCCATAAGCCATTGATCTTTGTTCATCCAATGATCATCGGGTCGATGGTACTTGTTTTGAGATGAAGTGGTCCCATGACTTTTGCCATTTTTCTGGCACGTCACCATACTCGTGACACTTTTCAGGTCTGTTTTTAAAGTCTATTTAATCATTTTAAAATTCTGCCTGAAAAAGAGATTTATAGTCTATAGACTATAGACTTAATTATATTTAATTAAATTTACAATGTTCAATTCTGGGCGAAGTTCTCACAAATGTGTTCAATACCCACATTAGGGCCGAAATCCACCCTAAGCCATTGATCTTTGCTCATCCGATAGACGATGATACCTGTTCAGAAGTTGAGTGTTGTCAGATGTCGTCAGTCCCATAATAAGAGACATTTAAATTTTAAAGATGTGCAAACTGCAATAGTTTGAGATAACTATTAAATATAATGTTAATATTATTTGTAATTAAAGATGTGCAATAGTTTGAGATAACTATTAAATATAATGTTAATATCATTTGTAAAAAATTGAAATTCAAAAATAGTATAAAACATGAAACTTAGATTCTAGAATAAAACAAATAACTAAATAAAAATATAAATTTTGATATACAATTTGAAAGGTAAAAGTTTACTATAAAAAAGAAAACATTCAATATTAAATCTAAAATGTTAATTTAAAGTCTAACAAAATTCTTTGAAAATATGTTTACGATATATAATTTTAAAAAATAGTTTAAAAATATATATAAATGTTCAACATAAATTTAGTGTATTAATTAAAAAAAATGTGCAGTCCTCAACCTGTTAAGGCGAGCAAATTCGGAAAGTACAAATGCCAAGGTGATGATTAATTGTTGCAGAAAGAGTTGTTTGCGGCATGTCGCACGAACGAAGGAAGGGGAGGATGGCAGGAAATCTTTTTCTTGATCTCATGGCATTAATGTCTTATCGTGCACATTCATTACCCGACCTATAAGACGGACGCAAAATTTATTACCTTTTGATCTGTGTACCAGTTTTTGCTTTGAAGCAAAACAAATCTGTAGTTTGTAGAATCGTAGCTTCTGTAAGACATTTTTTTACAGGAAGTGCTTTTGAAATTGCAGCTAACCATGGAGGCCAATGAATTCGAACCGGAGGTAGAAAAGGTAAAACTCACATTGGTCAAATTGATTGATGGGGATTTTTTGATTAACCTGGATTCAATCTTGGAGTGGGTGGTCCCGGGAGTTGGCATTTGAATTAAGGAAGGGGACGACCGGGATGAATTACTTTCTTTTATTCATGGCCTAGAGGATGAAATCAAATATCAGTGCCGTGAACGTGCCCAAGTGGGGTGGGAAGTGATGAAACTCTTTGTGAAATTAACCAGGGTGGATGAAGTCCTGAAGGCTTTGCATGTGGTGGCGAGGATGGAGGTTGGTAGGGAATTGAGAGATAGGGCTCAAGAAGGAAGGGCCATACAGCTATCGGCAAGCTTGGAGGGCGACCTCGACTTCGGGTGCCTAAACTGCATTTCAAAAATGAAAGCTGAAGCGGCAAAAGGGAAAGCCAAAGCATCGACCTCCGAGGAGGGAAGGGACTGGGAGGAGGCAACCCAGGGGGATAGTGAGACTGAGTGAGCGGCCTATCGACAATGAACTAGTTTTTTTGTCTACTTGTTAGAAGCTATGGATAGTATGGTTTTCTCTCTATCTGCGTTTGTGCATGAATGACTGCAAATTTTGTATCTTGAAACTTTTGAATTAATAGAATGAAAAAACCTTTATCGATAAACTTTTGTATCTTGAAACTTTTGAAATTTTGTATTTTGAATGACTGTATATTTATAAAATTATAATCAATCATATTCAATGTACAAATAATTAATGGAACGAACTGATTTTTTTTTTATAGCATTACATAAAAAAGATCACAGTATTAAAATTATTTCCATTGTTTAACAAATAATTGAAATAACATAGCTCATATACAAAAAACATTTAAAAGAAATTATTTAATAAAAATGAAATAGAATCATAGAAAGCATTTTTATATCCATAAGACTGTAAGAGGCAAACTGAAACAAACTGGAATTTGAAAAATTATCATTAATATTTATGCTTTTGAAATTTACAATTTTTTTCATTTGAGACTTGAGTCCCCCCAAAACTTAAAAGCCAAAATGAGTGAGCCACTGTCACTTAGCCTGTTAGGGTTCAAGGACATAGGAAAAAAAAACTACAGGCGGGCGGGGCTAGGGCACAAGTAGTGGAATTGTTTACAATTTTTCCCTAAGAATCTGGCCCTCCTTCCATGTAGAATTCTTCAGACAACATAAGTTGAGAGAATTCTTCAAGCCGCATGTAGTTTGGAAAGTGGTCTAGGAGGAACCATTTTCAGAGGAAGTCCCTGCCAATCCGTGTCCATTTTCTGTGATGCGTCAGCTGCTCCGCATTTAGGTTTAGGAGAAATGGTTGCCTAGCCACTAGAACTACTTGGTCAAAGAGGAGAAGCTTGGATAATTCACTCACCCAAGGGATCCCCACCCCTACTTCTGCAAGGACGACAAGAGTAATGACGTGTCCAAGGAAGTCTTCCTTAAAAACCTTCCTCAACAACATCAACATATCCGTGTTGTCTCCTCCTAGGTCCAGAAGAGATGCTACGAAGCGGGATGTAATGTTCATGTTAACACAGTACCTATTTTCATTTTGCAGAAACTCTCTACCCAGCACCATCCACACAGCCTCATTGGTGAATGACCCAACCTCATTGCAGACTAATTGGAGGGTTGGGTCTCTAACGGAGCCTAGAAAGGTCCTTTGGTCCTCTACAGAAATGCTTCTCAAGCGGATGGGAGTGTCCATCTTGAGAAAATAGATTAAAAAATTAAACAACTTGGTTACCTGAGCCTATAAACCTAAAATACTGTGAGCTGAAGCTCCGACGATTTAAATACCAAATGGCAAAGGCTAATTGAAGATGAAAGAAGCAGATATCGTATATAAATTGTTGAAGCTTTTGATTGTAATAATTACTTCTTTAACTGTATTAACTGCTATAAATTTTTTTAAATCTTTCGTATCTCTGCAAATCTTTCCCATAAATATTGTGCGAAAATGGAAATAGCTATGAACCAGTACCAAATTGGCAAGTATCACATTGGAAGTCGTGGGGACATAGTGGATTGCCGTAAGTGAATAGATATATATTAAATGAACAAAATTATCGATTGTGATTTGTGACATTTGATACGTGTCTATTGAATCCAATTCCATTTCGGGCACTTTCTGGTGAGCTATGTTCTCTTCAGAAAATTGAGCCAAAATAAAACTTCAGCCATTGATCTACGATCATCGAACGGTTTAAAATCATTGATAGATTTTAGGTATGTGTCACCCATCACGTGTCAAAGACGCCGCGCTTATTGATACATCAGGCAGAGTCCCGACTCATTGTATTATGAATTTATGTGATGTGATGTGCCTTGTCTATTAATGGCAATGAATTCATGAAATCGCTAATAAATTATATATTTTTCCATAAATAACAAAATATTCGCCAATACATTTAAATAATTTTCAAGCGGTGGATAAAAATCGCCAATACATTTAAATAATGTTTCCTTCAGAGTAGAAATTTTCGCTCATGCAATTATATATGTGTTCCTTTTAACAAAAATTATTTGCCTCCCACAATAAATATTTCCCCATAGAACAAGGTATTATTCGCCAGAAATTTATGGAATTATCCTACCCTAGAAAAAATCGCCAATACAAAATAATTTTTTTTTCCCCATTAAAAAAAAAAAATTCGCCATCGATATGAAAATTTCCCCCTGAAAATAAAGTCCGATTCGCCAGGATTTTACACAGTTGCCCGCGGGGTGGTTTCTTAAAGTTATCCCTGGATGAAGGCTTATGATAAAGTTTGCTGGGCTTTTTGCTCAAAGTTTTGAGAAAATTTGGTTTCTCTGAAAGCTGGTGTAAATGAATCAAGAGTTGTATTTCTACTGCTTCATTTTTGGTCATCATTAATGGAGCTCCCTTTGGATACTTTTCTTCAACCCAGGGTGTTAGACAAGGAGATCCTTTATCTCCTTTCTTGTTTATCATTATGGCAGAAGCTTTTAGTCGATTGATTATTAAGCAAAGAGATCTGGGCTTTTGGCAAGGGGTATTAATTCCTAACTCTGATATGTCAATCACTCATAACCTTTTTGCCGATGATACACTTTTATTTGGGTCTTCTATTCAAGAGGCTAGTCATATTAAATTTATTCTAGATACTTATACTACTGGATATGGCCAACAGATTAGCCCCCATAAATCCAAGATCTTCATTTTTAATACTCCTCAATTGGTGGCTTATAGACTTGTGAATATCTTAGGTTTCCCAGTAGACTGTCTTCTTTCTACTTATTTGGGGATTCCTTTCTTTAAGGGATCTGCTAAGTCTTCTTTTTGGAATTCAGTTATTGAGAGACTTAAATCTTGTATATCTGCTTGGAAGGCTAGGTGGTTGTCTCTTTCAGGTAGGATACTTCTCATTAAAATGGTCCTATCTGCCATTCCCAATTACTATATCTCGGTTCTTCAAACTCCCAGATCAGTCATCTCCCAAATTGAAAAGATTATTCGATCTTTTCTTTAGAAAAACAACATGACAGAAGATAAAAAGATTCCACTGATTTCTTTGACCAAGATGTCTCTTTCCAAGCAAGTTGGTGGTGCTGGGATTCATGACTTATCTAAAAGAAATAGGGCTTTTGGGGACAAACTAGTTTGGTCTATGTATACTAAGCCCCAATCTTTGTGGTGCCAAATTATGTAGGCTAAGTATTTGGATTCCTAGAATCCTGCTAGGATCTTCACAATTTCTAATCCTCCACAGGGGTCTTCTATTTGGAACTTTATGATCTCATGTAGGGAAGTGGTCTCTAAATTTCTCTCCTGGCAGGTCCATTTGGGGGAGGATATTCTTTTTTGGAAAGACTCCTGGAATGGCTTTCCCCCTCTTTCACAGCATGATTCTCTTGCTTCTGTTTCAGTTGTTCTTTCTCAATTATGGGGAGTTAGATTGGTTGACTATGTAGATAGTGTTGATCTGCTTTCTCACAAGGTCTCATGGAAGGATCCCTCTACTCTGCCATTGTCCTTGCAAGAAATTCAAAATTTTAAATCTTTTTTGCAAGACCGAGTGGCTTTCCTTTCTAACATCAAAGATCAACTTATTTGGTGCCCTTCTAAATCGGGAAACTACTCTGTTAAAGAAGGATATTTTGCTGTTCAACAAATGGCCAATCAAAATGCTCCTCATCGTTCCTTTTTGTTCTGTTGGAATAATTCAGTATTACCTAAAGCTGGTGTTTTTTCCTGGCTCGCGCTGCAAAATAGAATTTTGACTAGTGATCGTTTAGTCAAATTCAATATTGCAGCCTCCTTTTCTTGTGTCTTATGTGGTAAAGCTCTTGAAGATGTCAATCATCTTTTTCTTCATTGTGAGTTTGCGAGTAGTTGTTGGCATTTTTTCCTCCAAAAGTTATCTCTTTCATTCCCTTTACCTTTATCTTTATGGGACATGTTTTAGTCTTGGCCAGTTTTGTATTCATCTTCTCTATTTGCTTGTTTATGGTTTATAATTCCCTCTTCAGTCATATGGGCCATTTGGTGGGAAAGAAACAAGTGCATTTTTAGATGTGACTCATCAAATTTGTTGGTTGTTCTTGGGATTTTGGAAAGAAGTATTATTGAGCAAGTTAATGCTCATGTCCAGAAATATTTTAATATGAATTCAGGGTTCTCTTCTTGGGATAATTTTATGATCTCTTCTTGGAAAAGTATCATTATTCCTCTATCACCTGCCTTTCCAAGGATTTAGAAAACACCTATAGAAGAAATTCCATAAAATGGCATCCTCCTAATGCCCCTTTTTGTAAATTGAATTTCGATGGATCCTCTCGTGGAAATCCTAGTGATTCAGGAATAGGGATAGTTTTTCGTGATCATTTGAGTTCTTTATTAGCATTAAAAGCTATGCCAATTTCTCTTGGCACAAATAATATGGCCAAGGCTTGTGCTCTTTTAGAAGGTCTTGTTATGGCTAAGGATTTTAATTTCAAATACCTTCATATTGAAGGTGATTCAGCTATTGTTATTAATGCTTGCAAGGCAAGAAAAGCTGATAATTGTGAGATTCTGTGAGAAGCGAGAATCGAGCCAAGATCTGATGTCGGTCGTAGATCACATTCAACTCCTCACACAACGGATGATCGAAGATCAAAATAGCTGAATGAAGATAATTTCAATATAAGCGAAAAATAGAGACAGAGGAGAATTTGGAGAAGACTCTCACCGAGCTATCACTCCACTAACTTTACTAGTCGAAGGTGAGAGTATAGTGCTTATTATATAGAAAAATATAAGCATATACATCCAAGGGGTGCATTAACTCCTATTCCCCATAAAAAGTGGGAGGTTTTACCTTCTTGGTAAATGCCAAAACATGTGGCATAACCTCCTTACATGAAGACAAAAAAAAGGAGTTGAGAAAGTTGGCACATAAGGCCAAAAGAGGGTGTGAAGCCCAACTACCCCATAACCCACTTAGGAAATGACAAAATAGTGGTTATGAGAGGTGGCACAACAAGCCAAAAGAGGGTGTGTAACTCAACTACCCATGTGAGGTGGAGAGTTACACATGTAGCTAAAGTATTTCACCACGTGTCCTCATATAAACCACTCCTATTAACCTAAGCAAGCTTAAATAATATATGAGTAGGAAAAATAAATACCCCCTAACATAAGGAAAATAAAAAACCTACACTAACACCCCCCCTTAAGCGTAGCTTAGGTGGGTGAAAATATGGCTCCCGGCAAATGCAACCATGTTAGGTACCCATGTACATAGATAGACCCCCCAAAAGAAGAAGCCCCCCATAAAAGGAATAGCCCCCCCTAAATAAGGAGAGAAAGAAAGAAGGACTAAGAAGTCCCTCCTGAAGTAGACACCTATCATATCCCAAGTAGAGATCACAAATGAAGGAACTTGCTTTTGGTGAAGGGTTTGGTGAAGATGTCCGCAGTTTGCTCTGTTGTAGAACAATACTTAAGATCAATGATGCCTTCCTGAATGAGCTCCCGAATATAGTGCATATGTATCTCAATGTGTTTCATCCTTTGGTGATGAACTAGATTTCTTGAGATCTGTATAGCACTTTGATTATCACAAAAGATGATAGTAGGCTTCCTAACTGGAATACCAAACTCAATGAGAATATTCTGAAGCCAAATAGCCTCAGTGGTGGCATTAACTACCCCTCGATACTTAGCCTTTGTTGATGAAAGAGCAATTGTAGATTGCTTCTTACTCGACCAACAAACTAGACCAGAACCAAGTGAGAAGCAATACCCTAAAGTGGATTTGCGATCCTGAGAATCACCCGCCCAATCTGAATCCGTATATCCCACCAAGTCAATATCCATGCCTGCTGCATACTGAATTCCATAATTGTGAGTACCCTAAATGTAGTGGAGAATCCGCTTAGCTGCTTTCCAATGCAACTCATGTGGCTCCTGCATAAATCTAGAGACCATGCCCACCGCATATGAAATGTCAGGTCTCGTATGAGTCAAGTAGATGAGGCTCCCAACAATTTGTCGATATAAAGTGCTATCAACCAAGGGTGAAGAGCACTTAGCCTCAAGTTTGACCCCAGACAAAAAAGGAGTAGGTGCAGGCTTACAATCAGCCATGCGAAATCTAGAGAGCATATCGAGTGCATACTTGGGTTATCCAAGGAAGATGCCTGAAGAAGATTGAGTAATCTCAATTCCCAAGAAGTAATGTAGAAGACCCAAGTTTGACATCATAAATCTATCATGTAGAGCAGTTTTCACTACCTTGATGGTGGATGAGTGTCTCCCTATGATCAACAAGTCATCAACATAGAGAACTAGAAATGTGAGAGTATCATCCTGGTGCAAAATGTAGATGTTTGGATCAGAATTGCATTGAGTAAAACCAACTGTCAGAAGGAAGGAGTCCATCTTGGCATACCAAGCTCAAGGAGCTTGTTTGAGGCCATAGAGAGACTTTTGAAGTCGACACACAAGTGAAGGATCTTGAACAAACCCTTGTGGCTGCTCCATGTAGATTTCCTCCTGAAGGTCACCATGAAGAAATGCACTCTTGACATCCATCTGATGAACTTCCCAATGATGGGTTGCAGAAATAGCAAGGACAAGCTGGATGGAATTCATCTTAGCAACCGGAGCAAAAGTCTCAGAGTAATCAACCCCTGGAACTTGGGAAAAGCCTTTTGCTATCAAGCGAGCCTTATACTTATCAATCGACCCATTTGCTGCAAATTTTGTTCGATAGATCCACTTGCATCGAACAAGTTTCCTTCCCTTAGGAAGAGGAACTAAATCCCATGTGTGATTCCTTTCCAAGGAATTAAACTCTTCTTACATTGTAACATCCCATTCAGGAACACCTGTAGCTTCTCGAAAAGACTGTGGATCAGAAGCTGAAACAATGAAGAGATGTGGAGCTTGCTGAAATTGTGACCTAGTTCTTCTAGTATCTGATGGATCACCAAGCCAATCTCCTGCTGACTCAAATGTTTGTCAAGCCTAAAGAGGCACTGAAGCTGGAGAGTCTGGGGGAGAATCATCAACCTCTGAAGGATGACTATGAGAAGAATGTGAATCCTCACCATCACTGTCACCATCTGAAGTGGAGGAATAAGACTCCTCATCAGGATTAGGAGGATTAAGATCCTCAGAAGAATTGTCATCATCATGCAATGTCTCCAATGTGATAGTGGATGGAGAAGTGGTATGAGAAGAAATAGAATAACTCTCCTCAAAATGAACACTGCTCTTAATGAACAACTCATGTGTAGAGGGATGGAAAAGTATATACCCTTTGACATCATCTAGATACCCAACAAATATGCAAGGCTTGCTTTGCGGATGCATAGCCTTGCGTTTCTCTGCTGGAATGTGGGCCCATGCAAGAGAACCAAACACTCTGAAATGCTTAACTGTAGGTTTCCGACTGGTCCAAGCTTGAAAAGGAGTTACCCCCTTCACAACTTTATGAGGAACTCGGTTCTGGATGTAACATGCACAATTGATGGCCTCTACCCAATACTAAGGTGCCAAAGACTTGGAGTGAATCATACAATTTGCCATCTCCTTCAAGGACCTATTCTTCTGTTCTGCGACACCATTCTGCTAAGGACTGTGTGGAACTGTGTGCTGCATGTTGATACCTTCTAAAGCACAAATTTGTTCAAACTGATTATTAACATATTCACCCCCATTATCTGTACATAGAATCTTGATGAACTTCCCAGATTATTTCTCTGCAAAAACTTTAAAATATAGAAAATTCTCAAATAACTCAGACTTTTGTTTGAGAAAGTAAACCCATGTAAATTTGGAAAAGTCATCAATAAATGTTAAGACATATCTAGCCCTGCTGAAAGATGGTTGTGGAAATGGTCCTGCCAAGTCACTATGTACCAACTCCAATAGCTGTGGAGCTCTCCATGCTTTGCCTTTATCATACTTCTCCTCAGGATGCTTACCAAGAATACATCCCTGGCAAACTCCATCAGAAAGTCGAATAGAAGGCAACCCTGAAACCATGTCTTGTTTACTGAGTTGTTGCAAGTAATGATAGTTCAAGTGGCCAAATCGTTGATGCCACAAACAACTAATCTCATCTGCATGAGTGAGTAAAACTATCGAAGGAGAGTTAGGAAAAAAGTGAGAAAACTGATATAATCTAGATTGATGATCTACTTTTCCCACAGCAATAGTAGACCCATTATGCATTTCACTGATTACCACTGTATCTGGTGTGAACTCAACTCGCTTGCTAGAACCAGTGTGAGTGATCTGATAAACAGATAGGAGATTAGTTGATAAAGATGGAACACAAAGGACATCCTTAAATGTTCCTTCACCCACATCAACAGACCCTCTCCCATGCACTTCAATAGGAGTGTCATCACCCATTAGTATGGAAGGCATAGAACATGACTCTAAAGAGGTGAAATCATCTTTTGAAGAAGCCATGTGGTGTGAAGCACCCGAGTCAATTATCCAAGAATTGGGTTGTGAAGCAAGAACAACTAGGGCCTTACCCTTTCCTTTCCCTTTACTCTTATCTGTATCCTTACAAGATCCTTCTAATGAACTCTGTTTGACTGAATCAGGCACCTTGATATTATTCTTTTCAAGAAGATTTGAAAGGTGATCAATTTGTTTCTTTAAACACTTATGTTCATCATGACCAGGCCTCTTACAATAAGAACACTTGACCTTCTCCTTCTTAGGTTGTTGACCTCTTGATGAAGAGGTCTGATTATCTGCTTTTGAAGTAGCAAATTTCTGATCTTTTTTCTTCTCTCCTTGGTTCTTTTGTTTCTTATCTTGCTTACTAGACCCTTTTTGTTCTTTTGTGCCTTGATTTACAACTAAGGCATGTGACTTAGAGGGTTTTATTGTACCTATTTGAACCAATTTGTCTTGCTCCCTAGTGAGTTATGTAGCAAATTCATCCAGAGAAGGCATTTTGAATGTGGTACCTAGGGCACATTTTGTAGCATAGAATGTAGAAACAAACACTGAATAGTTAGGACCAAGCTTAGAAAGAATACTCAAGATCAGTTACTTATCATCTTTCTTAGTTCCACACCGTTCCAACTGCAATCTTACAAACTTAAGTTTAGTGAAAAAATCTTGTATAGTATCAAAATTGGTTGGATTCAACCCTATGAGTTCATTCTCTAACTGATGACCTCTTAGCTCATCCTGCTTACCAAAGAGGTTTTCCAAAGTGGTCCACACTGCATTTGGTGTAGTGGCAGATTCAATGTGAAAAAGAAGGTCTGAAGAGACTGACATACATAGAGTACCAAAAGCTTCATCACATTTATTAAATCATTTAATCTTTTCTGCAACATCTTGAGGTTCAATTTCAAGTCCCATAGTAACACGATGATATCCATGTCTTTTCAGATATATTATCATCTTAGATTTCCATTTAAAATAATTATATGATGTTAAAAGTGGAACTATAGATGCATCCATGATAGTAGAAAAGAAGATTGCAAAGAATCATGAAAATTTCAAGAAAGAAGGCACAAGAGACACCTCCCCTTTTCACTAGTCTCAGAAATCACCCCCCCCAAATATTACAAGGTTGGCACTTTATAATTAGTGCATTTACAAGACTTTTTATCAGATTACAATTCTTTTAAGAAACCAATAGAGATTTTAAATACAAATAATTTGAGACAAGATCTGAAACAAATTAGCCTTATAACTACTTAATTTATCTCAATACCTTTCCAACAACTATTAGTTTTTGAAAAACAGAGTTGTGAGGAGAAAGATATGACCAGTTGAAGAGAAAAAGAAGTAGTTGATACAACCTTTAATATCTGATAGAAAAAGGCAAAAAATTTCAATTAGACCTAAAATAATGGAGAGTGCTTATTTTTAGCTTTTCGCCAAGTATTTGTTTGCAAAAATTTGACACCCGAGGCAAAAGTTGTGCAACTTTTAAGAAATGTTGCTGAATTTCCCTGATAGAAAAATGGCTTAGGCCCTATTCAAGCTTTATTTCTGCAAAATTTATTAATTTTGTGGAAATACCATCTGAAACCCAGAATTTTTTCGATGCTGGAAAGAAAACCCAAAAATCATTTTTTGTGAAAATGAACAGAAGTTAGAACACTAAAGACAAAATGAAAATAGCTCCAGTTAAAAAAATTTACTTTGATTTTTTACTATGTCCTCCAAACTCTGATTTTGGTGAAGTAAAAGTCACTTTTGAATTTGTCAAGCCTTATGGACACTCTGGAAATTCTTATTAAGCTTCCAATATTACCACAAAGCTGCAATCACCCAGATCTTACAAGAACACATACATGTAAACCTGATTTAACTAGAAGCTATTTTCCTTTAAACTGTTCCGATTCTCCAGATCACACGAGAATGCATGAGAAGAGCATACTTAGGTTTTAAGGAAAATATTAGCTATATAAAAGTTTCAAATCCCTCAAATAAAAAAAAAAAAGCAATGAGCTATACCAGACAATAAACTCTGATACCATGTGAGATTCTGTGAGAAGCGAGAATCGAGCCAAGATCTGATGTCGATCGTAGATCACATGCAACTCCTCACACAACGGATGATCGAAGATCAAAATAGCTGAATGAAGATAATTTCAATATGAGAGAGAAATAGAGAAAAAGAGGAGAATTTGGAGAAGACTCTCACCGAGCTATCACTACACTAACTTTACTAGTTGAAGGTGAGAGTATAGTGCTTATTATATAGAAAAATATAAGTATATACATCCAAGGGGTGCATTAACTCCTATTCCCCATAAAAAGTGGGAGGTTTTACCTTCTTGGTAAATGCCAAAACATGTGGCATAACCTCCTTACATGAAGACAAAAAAAAGGAGTTGGGAAAGTTGGCACATAAGGCCAAAAGAGGGTGTGAAACCCAACTACCCCATAACCCACTTAGGAAATGACAAAATAGTGGTTATGAGAGGTGGCACAACAAGCCAAAAGAGGGTGTGTAACTCAACTACCCATGTGAGGTGGAGATTTACACATGTAGCTGAAGTATTTCACCACGTGTCCTCATATAAACCACTCCTATTAACCTAAGCAAGCTTAAATAATATATGAGTAGGAAAAATAAATACCCCCTAACATAAGGAAAATAACAAACCTACACTAACAATAATTGGCATTTCCGATATATTCTTGAACAAATATGGACTCTTCTTGATACGTTTGAGCACCTCATCATCTCACATATTTATCATGAAGGTAATGTATTGGCTGATTGCCTCGCTAATATGGGTTGTGACAAAACTGTTATTGATTCCTCTCTATTGGGGGGTGATTTGATGAGCTTCCCAAACCTATTAATTATAGCCTGTAGAGAGTTGAGGATTTAATCTTTCTTATTATACGATTGCTCGTTTATACGAGTTGATATTCTCTTCTCTTGGTGAGGTATTTCTTTTCCTAATTCCATTTGGTTTTGATTTGAGGTGCTTTGCTTTACTTGATCATCACTTGGCATTCATTAATGATGAGTTGGTTGTTATTGATGTTGTTCGTGTGTTTGGTACTCTTTTTTGGTGCGAAATCTGGAGATATTTATTTTCACATTGGTAATCTCCTTCATATGTCATTTAAAGTTTGGTGTAGCGTTATTTTCATGATTATCTTTGTACGCCGCTTCTTTTGGTTTGTCAGTTTTTTTATGATATATCTCCTCTTTCTTTTCATTTACGACATAAAAATTTTGGGCTTCATTTCTCTCTAGCATTTCCGCAGTCACCTCTTCTCCTTTGGGATTTGTCTATAATGGCGGACTGCAGATCTCATGTCGTTGGTGTAAGTCATGTTTTGGAACCTTGCGTTTCCTTTAAATTCTTTGTGTTCTGTAGTATATATATATATATTTTGGTTGCAGTTGTTTTTTGGTGTAGGGGCATGCCAATTTTGGTTGCAGGAGTTCTTTGTTGCAAGGCCTTCAAGATATCCCAAGAACTTATTTTGTAAATAAGTTTGCATGCTCCTATTCTGTAAAATGATCTTGCATGCTTCTATTTGTAAATGAGTCTGCATGCTCCTTTGCTGATCTCTATTTTGTAACTAGCTCCGGCTAGAGTATTGTTCACTACTTCTCTTCTATAGTCATGTTGATGAGCAATGACCAAAGTTTTTCTTGCTGGTTATTTTCTCTGGGAGCTCAGTTTGAACCAATTTTTAAATATATTGTAAAAATTATATATTATTAATAAAATATATCAAGTGGCATTACCACCTTGCTAAAAAAAAAAATTATTATTTTTGTTAGTATTTGAAATTTCATATATTTTGACTTTGCATTTATTTTAAATATTATCTTATTTAAATATTAATCAATGTATAATAATTATATTTTTAATTTTAAATCTATATAATAGAGTACATTTCAAACTACAAAATCTAAATTAAAAGTTATAGAATGAAAGGGATTCTCTCTCTCTCTCTCTCTCTCTCTCTCTCTCTCTCTCCATTCTATCACGTCTCTCCCTCTCTCATTATCGCTCAAACTTTCTATATATCTCTATTTATCTGTTATCATCTCTTTATTTCTCTTCCTCTCTCTCCCTTTCTATCTTTAACACCTAATCTGTAATACCCCTCGGTTGAACTTATTAGACTCATATTATACTATTGGTTACTTTCAGTGGATACATTACCAGTATGTGTTATTCAGACTTATATGACTTTATTTCATGCTTTATCTGAATGTGAGGTGCATACTTTATTTTTCAGTATTTCAGTACTTGTGAATGGTGATAATTCGTGGATTATGGTTATGTACTGACACTTTACTTTATCTATGCAATGTGTAATTATATGATGTGTGTCTGCGAGTGTATTGGATGCGAGGGGACAATTTTCCTTCACTCACTCTGGTGAGATAGGGAACGTTGTGATTCTCCTTCATCGGTGTACGTGCTGTGTATTCTATATTTGTATATATGCATATGTGGTTCGATGATGCAGATCATTGCAGGTACAAGTACCAGGTAGGTACAGGGTATTGTCTCCACCTGGCTTCATAGGTCTGAGTGTGCCTTATTTGTCCGATGGGAGTGGAGGAGATAGTAGTTGACCCTAATCATACCTCAGTTACACTCTGTGAGTGTTGTCAGTTAGTCGTTCCTTTTGTTTTGTTCAGCCGTCGAGTTGGTTGGTCTGACTTTTTCAGAGTCCTTGTTTGGGTGTTCTTAGTTTGTGTGCCCTAGTAGATGTGATTTAATTATTTGAGTTCATGACGTCATGTTATAGTTAGCATATTTAATTAATTAAATAAAGTGCTTAAATCTAGTAGCAATTTGCATTAATTTAGAAATATAGTTTTATTTAAACATTAGGGGTAAATAAATAAAATTAAATGTATTTATTGTACTCTAGATTGTTTTTAAAAATAAATTGGAAATAAATAAAATAAGTTAAATTATTTTCCTAAATATTGTTTTTAGAAAGTTATTTAATTGGGCATGAGAAAAGAATAAAAGAAAAGGGAAAGTGTTGTTTTTTTAGAATAATGCTTTTTTACTTGCCTTTTTGGAAAATTAGAAAATAAATTGAAATGATTTTTAGTTTGAAAAATATTATTATTAATTTTGGGGAGAGAAAAATATTTTTGGGGGAAAACCTGAAAAAGTTTAGGTTAAATAAAAATTTTATTTTTCATTCCGGGAGTTCACGAGAAAGAAGGCGGCTGTGTGTGAAAGAAATTGTTTTGAAATTTCTGGAATGCATGTTATGGTTTTGATTACAGGTTGGAAGCTTGTTGCAGGATAGAAGCTCTTCAACAAATTTCGTCTTGGAAAGCTCTACAGGTTGGACAACCTCTTCTTGTTGTTTTGAAGAAAATCCATTTATTTCTTCCCTTCTGAATGTTGTTTGTTGTTAAAAAAAAAATATAGATGATTAACTGCGTGTAGTGTTGTTGGAGTATTTGTTATGAGGTTTATTGAAGTTGCAGTCCATTTTGATTTTAAAGAAAAATGCAACTCCAAACTCTTCCTGTTTTATTTCATGTTTCTTGGTTAAAATCTATTTTTTCATTTTTATTTTATTTTATGAAAAGAATTCAATTTCCTGGTTATGGTAGTTTTAAATTTGTGAAATTTGGGGAAGTTATGCTGGCAAAATTTTGCCAGAATTCCCTGTGCATGAAAGTTTTCAAATTTGGGAGAAAAGATTGGGTTTACCAAAATATTTAGTTTCCAGTGAATTTGGGTTTGTTTTCGAATGAGTTTGTCTAGATTTGAGTTTTCTCCTTCTCTGTTTTGTCTTAGAGATTGAGCCAGAGATTTTAATTATCTCTGTTATTTTAAATGTAGTTGTAAATTAAGTTTTATTTATCTCTATTTTATTTGGTTGTAAATTAAATTAAATTTACCTTGGTGCTAAATTTAATTGTAAATTAAATTAAATTTGTTTAAGCTATTGATATGGTTTTGTTTTAAAAATCAAAATTGGTAAATTTATTGGGGGAGGCGGAGCCTGCTACCCCACGACAGCAGATGCTACCCATGGTAGCAGCTGGTACCCCAAGGTAGTGAGTGCTACCTACGGTAACAGTGCTACCGTATGGTAGTAGCGCTACCATGAGGTAGTGACTGCTGCCATATGGTAGCAGTGCTACCGCAGGGTAGCACTCGCTACCATACGGTTAACCTTTTTTTTTATGTTATGTTTAATTTTTTTTTACTTTTTAAAAAATAAAATAATAAATATATATATAAATATATTTATGTATAAAGCAATGTTATGCTTTGTTTAGAATATGATATTGTGTAATTTTTTTTAAATGTTAGTTATTGGAAATTTAAATCTTCATTTAGCATGTAGATTTTTAATTATTAGAAAGTAAATCTTCATTTTGGTATGTAGATTTTATTTAAGAAATTAAATCTTCATTTTAGCATGTATATTTTAATTATGATATAATTATATGGTTTATATTCAAAGAATATATACTCGTGTAATTATATTATATCATTATATATATTTCTAATTTGGAATTTAGTATATGTTGTGGAAAGCATTAAATTGGGATATTTGGTAATTATTCTTAAACATATGACTAGGGGAAAATTATTTTAATGTGATAAAATTTAGCTTTTTGGACAAATAACAATATGGAATTTCCTTTATTATATAGTTGTATTTTCATATTCTCTGAAGTAACTTTAATTGCAAGTTATTTATGCCTTGGCTGTTTTAAGAAAAGATTGTCTGTTTTAGAATCTCAGTGTAAATGTTATTTTAGTCAAAGCTTTATTTCGTTGCAATTTTAGTTGTGTTGTCATCTTGTCGTAAATGGATATACCCCTTGGTCAGATGTTGTTGAGTAAACCTGTCGATGTGAGCCATTGTGTATTTTATTCCATATGGTCAATCTTGGTTTATTGATAGTGTGCCTTTCACCTGCTTTTGGTCAGGATTAGTTATGGCTTTCAGTTTCGCCATAGTGTTCTCATAGAGAGAAACCTTTCCTATTAGTGTCTTATGAGAGAGAGTGGCTTTCGAGCGGGGGCCACGCCCAAAGAGGATGGGAGGATAACCCCTCAAAAGTCAATTAAGAAGTGATAACCTAATAATTGATTAGGGGGTGGGTAGCTAAAATATTAAATTAAGATAATGTGCCTCAGACATGGTTGAGTGCTTGTATAGGCTCAGGATGTTGTGAGAAGGCCTGGAATGGAAAACCTATCACCTTGTCTTCACGAAAGGATTGGTAGGGTCCGCATGATGGTTAGATGGAGCCGGGGGTTCGGGAGAGGTTACCAAGATAACCCAGGATGGGGGTTGGGACCTATGGAGGCCTACCTAGGGTAACCACCTTAAGCCATGCGATGAAACTCTCTCCTTAGAGTCACTAGTGTTTGTGAGTTGAGTCACATGGGTTTTGTGGAGTCATGTTATACTGTTGTACTTGTCTTGTTTGCTTGCTTGAGAGTCTTCTGCTATCTCCCAACACGGTGGGGTGGTTCCACTTTGGGATCACATGGTTAGGTGGTAGTGCCACTTCCCATCAAATATCTGTATTCATACCTTCATGCGAGGAAAGGCTTCACTGGTGTTTCTTGGTTTGTGGTTCATGTACCAGTTCATGTTCGTGATCATTGTTCAGTTGAGACCTTGTGGTCATTGTATCGAACATTTATGTAACCTTGGTATTGTAACTTTTATATTCCGTGGTATTTTTGGAAGCCATGTATTTATGGATATTGTAATATTATATCAATGGAATGTATGTTAATTTAGTTGCTTTAATCTTTTGTATAAATGATCTATGGAAAAATAAATGCATTGGAATACTTTGATTCTTTCATTATGGAAATTAGATGTATGAGTATGTTTTTAATTTAAGCATTTAATTTTCCTAATTAGATGAACAACTGGATTAACCATGGTGTTAATATAATTTGTGAGTTAATCTTCGTTGGTAACCCTTAGGAAATCATGTGTTAGACCTACGTTGTGTTATTAAATGCGCAAATTGTTATAATTAATGCACTTATCTTTAAAAAAAAAACATTTCACCCCTTTAGTTGCCTAGTTGCGTTGTTTTCCTTTAGGGTTTCTGGTGGGGCATTACATAATCTATCACACACACACTCTCTGTGTTTCTCCCTCCCTATTTCTACTTTTATATCTCCTCACTCAAACACATAGAATCCGTGTTTCTCCTTCCCTCTCTCTCTAGATTACTCATCTCTATTATCTCCTTTACCTCGTATTATTGACCCCCCCTCTCTCTCTCCATTTATCCCTCCATTTCTCTTACTCTCTTTATATTCCTCTCTCTATTTCTCCCTCTATTTATCACTTCTTTCATCTTTACCTTTATATCTCCCCATCTCCCCTTCCATCTCTCACTCTTTAAATATTTCTTTCTCACACCCCTCTATCTTTCCCAAGTTACATCTATCCCTCCAACTCTCCTTTTTATCCCCATCCCTCCCTCTTTCTATCCCTATCTCTCTCTCTCCCTCTCTCCTTATCACTTCCTTCTATATCTATTTGCTTCTCTTTCCTTGCACTCTATCTATTTTTATATATTTTTCTCCCTCTCTATCATTCTCTATATATCTCTTTATCTTTCCCCTCTCTGTTTATCCCTGTATACTTCTCTCTATTACTTGTCTTTTTTCCTTATTTCTATGCAACTCTTGTTGAGCCTTTATCTCTATCTCCCAGTATCTCCCTCCCTCTCTTTATCTATATGTAATAATATCTACCTCTCCTATTTTATCTTTCTATTTCTCTCTATCACCACTCTCTTTCTATCTATATCTCTCTACCTCTATCTCCCTATCTCTCTTTGTGGTCCTCTCTATCTATTTCTATCTCCCTCTTTTTATATCACTCCCCCTCTCCTTTATCTCCAACTCCATCTATGCCTTCCTCTTTATCTCTACCTCCTTACCACTCTCTCTTTTCTCCTATCTCCTACAAACACACACACTCCATGTTTTTCCCTCCCTAAGTCTATTTTTATATCTTTCTTATTCTCTCACACAAACACTTCCTATTTCTCCCTTGCTATCTCTAACTATCTTTTCCCTCTCTATATTTGTCTATGTTTCCTCCTCTCCATCTCTATCTATGTTTCCCCTCTCCATATCTGTGTTTGTCTCTCTATTACTTGTCTTTATCATCTATCTCTCTAAATCACGCCCTCTATGTCTCTATATTTCTATCTTTTTTTCCGCCTCTCTATATATTTCATTATATATATACCTCTCTCTTATATTCACTCTGTCTCTCATACTTTATATTCATATCTTCCTATTTCTCTATCCCTCTATTTTTCTCTTTCTCCTTCTCTCTAGATCATTCTATCCATACATCTCTACCACTATCTTTCTCTCTCTCCCTATCCCTTTCTTTATGTACCCCACTCTATCTATATCACTCTCTTTGTCTTTTTATTTCTCTATCTCTCTTATTCACTAGATATATCCTATTCTATATCTCCATCTCTATTTACCTCTCTATTTATCTACATCTCCCTCCTTTCTCTATCCCTTTATATCAATATATTTCTCTACCTCTACTTCACTGTCTTTTTTATCTATTTACCTATTCTGATTTATCTCACTATAACACCATCTATATGTATTCCTCCTTCTCCCTCTATATTTTGAGCTATTTCTCTCTTCCGCCCTCCCCCCTCCCTCTCCCTCCCCCCCCCCCCCCTCCTCTCTCTCTCTCTCTCTCTCTCTCTCTCTCTCTCTCTCTCTCTCTCTCTCTCTCTCCTCTTCTACCTATTCTTTCCCTTCCCTCCCTCTATCTCTCACATCTCTTTATCTCCCCACATATCTCTCTTCCTCACTACTTCCATATCCTCTATCTCTACCTCTCTCCCCGTCTCTTCCCATATATCTTTATCTATCTTTGATTCCCATCCCATATACCTCTATCTTTTTCTCTTTCTCTTCATCTCTCTTTATTTCCCCTATTTCTCTCTCTCCTCTACTTCTCTTTACTTTTTAGTCTCTATGTCTCTAACCCTCTCTATATATCCTTATATATCTATCTCTTTATCTCTCTATTTAACCATCTATATCTATATCTATCTCTCCCTCTCCCTCATCCTCTATATATCTTTACATTTACCTCTTTATCTCCCCTCTCTATCTTTCCATATTCATCTCTCCCTCCTACTCTCTCTATCTATCTCTTTGTTTCCCTCTTCCTCTCACTATATATTCTTCTTCCCCCTCTATCAATATTATATGTATCCCTCTATGTCTATATATGTACATCTCTCTCCCTCCCTCTCTCCTTCTCCCTCTTCCTATACTTCTATATCTATATCTCTCTATCACTCTCTCCATTTTTCTTCTTCTATCTCTCCCTCTCTCTCTCTCCATATTTCTTCTTCTATCTCTCCCTCTCTCTACCTCTCTATATATTTATTTTCATATATAAGTACCCTACTCTCCTCTCTTTCTCTCTCTCATCTCTCCCTCTCCTCTCCCTCTCACTCTCCATATTCATCTTTATCTCCATTTTCATCTATCTTCAT
Source organism: Cryptomeria japonica (assembly GCF_030272615.1). Lineage (NCBI taxonomy): Eukaryota > Viridiplantae > Streptophyta > Pinopsida > Cupressales > Cupressaceae > Cryptomeria > Cryptomeria japonica. Next base: position 87,098,469 of record NC_081412.1, read on the forward strand.
CTATATCTTTATCTCTATCTCTATCTCTATCTCCTCACCCATCTCTCCCACACTCTTCCACTGCTATATCTCTATGTATTTTTATCTGGATATATCTCCTCTCTCCCTCTTGCAAACATAATATGGAAGATGGAGCATTCTTATCTTTTTAATTTAGATGTTTTGTTTTTGTCATGTTTGGATCCTTGTAAGTGGACACAAAGTTGGTATGAAGCTATCACTTATTCATTGAGACCTATTTTACACAAACAATGTCATTTGGTAAATACCCTACCAATTCACCTAATGAACTAGAAAAATGTATGAAAGCAATAGACCATAATCTTCCCTCTCTCTATCAATATGTACCTCTCCCTCTCTCTAATCCTTTCCATCTTCCTAGTATCTATATCTCTTTGCCTCTCTATCTCCATCTCTCAATAGTTCTTCTTTCATCTCTCCCTTTATGTCTATCTTGTTATCTCTCTATCTATCTAAACACCTAGATATCTTCCTCCACCTTCATCTCTCTATATACCACTTCCTATCTCTAACTTTGTCTTTCTATCTCTCCCTTTATATATTTGTCCCTCTTGCAAACATAACACGAGTTTATTGGCAACGAAGCCTATTTATCTTCCCAATTCAAGGTTTTATTATAATCATATTTGGATCACTCCAAGTGGATACATAGTTGATTTAAAGCTATCACTTCTCCATTGAGACTATTTTCGCACAAACAACATCATTTTCTAAAGGATCTACCGATTGATCTCATGTATTACACAAATGTATGCAAAAAAATAGGCGAAAAAATATTGAATTGACCTTCCACACCTTTTTGGTGTACCCATTGCACACCAAGGTACAATTGATAGTTTATTTAAATGTGAATGTGAATTTTGGATTTTATTTAAATAAATCTTAATTTATTAACATGAGAAAAAGGAAGATAAAGCATTAAATGCTTGAAGACTCTGAGGAAAACCATTAAAGGCTTAAGAAGACTCTACAAAGAAGCCATTAAGTTTGAAGACTTTAAGGGAAACCATTAAAGGCTTAAGAAGACTCTAGAAGGAAGCCATTGAGTTTGAAGACTTTAAGGGAAACCATCAAAGGCTTGAGAAGACTCTAGAAGGAAGAGATTAAGTTTGAAGACTTTAAGGGAAGCCATTAAAGGTTTCAAGTGGGTGAGGATAAATAGGATTTTAAATAAATAATTTATTTATTTAAAATAGTTGTGCAACTTGCATTTGTAGGAAAATGCAAATGGGTGGAGGATAAAGGTGATTTAAATAAATGTTAATTTATTTAAATGTGAGAGATGGGATTTTGGGAGATTTAAATAAATATTAATTTATTTAAATGTAAGAGAAGATTTAATTAAATAAATATGATTTATTTATTTAATTAATGGTCTGAATTTGGTTAAGTGAATTAAATCAAATAAATCAAATAATTTCTTTAATTTATAGGAGAAGAGGGTTAAGATGAATTAATTAAATATTAATTTAATTAATTATTGATTGATTGTTAAATAATCAAATAAATACTAAATATTCATTTAATTAAGTGGACAGATTTATGTGTCTACATTTGCCCCTCTTTGAGATGGTGTGGTTTTATCGCGTCATTTCAAAGAAAGAAAGATAGGTATGAGAAATATGCCCCAGAAATGTTAATTTAGTGGGTGGTATGCCCCCTCGAGAGATGGGCCGATTTTTTTTCTTCGAAAGATCGGGCGATCTCTCAAAAAAAGAGAAAGAAGTTGGGGAGAGGTAGAATAGAAGAATTTAGAAGTTAGGGTGAACGAATGGGAGAAGACATAATGACTATGGGGAAACGACAAGCCTCGAAAGTACACAGGCTCACGGTGCAAATGTAGTGTTTGTGCTTTTGGTTGATATTGTACAATTGATCAAAATTGGTTGAACAATCTGGTGCAATTGGTTTAATTGCCCTGGTCAAGTCAAAGCTTGATAGTTGATGTCACTTGTTTGCTTGGACAAGATAAAGTCTGAGTAAGTGAATCAAAGTGACCTATTGTGACTTAGACAATTGATGTAATTGCCTGATGAAGTCAAGGTATCTGAAGCAAAATACTCATTGAGACTTGAGACAATTGATGTAATTGTTTGTGTTTTGATTGTGTTTGATTGGTTGAGAAATTGATAGTGTGTGCGTTGTGATAGATGGTTGTGGTGAATCATAGCAGCCCCATTGAGACTAGGTCATTATGATAAATGCCTGCTGTAGTTTAGGATTACCATGATCAATTACCTATTGAGACCCGAAGATACTTGATCAGAGTATCTATTGATAGTCTAGGTATGCATGAGTCGATGTGCTTGTGTAGATAGGGTAACTTGCTTGGCTTATCGGATGACCGATGATGGGAAGTGCAACCTCTCCTGTTAGAGATGGATGGTGATGAACGTGGCTTGATTGGGTTGATGGGAAATGATGAAGGGATTTTATGATGATGACCTAGATAGGGAGGGTGAGGGGGGGATTTAGTGTTAGATAGAAGATATGGAGGACCTCGGACCCATTCCTATGGAAGAAGATCAAAAAATAGAGTATGCATCCATTGTCATTACTATGTATGAATGATATGCAACTATTATGAATGTATGGATGGATGTAATGCAAGATGAGATGGAATGGCGATCCATAGTGCTTTATTTTTCATCATTGAGCATGGTAGTATCAATCTTGGACAAGGCAGTAGGAACCAAGTTTGGAGCATTGTACCTATAAGCAAGCAGTATAGATAAAACATGATGCACCCTCCATTCTAGTTCATGTGCAGACAGTCGAGTTATATGCTGTAGTCAGTAAGCCATAGTGATCCATGACTAGATTTTTTTGCATATGATCACGTAGCTTAGTGAACTTCCCATTTAGACACCATTAGTACATACCCTCGAACTTCATTGAAACAATTCACAGATGATAAATAAACGATACTTAGGAACCATCCCAGCTACTCTAATCACTTGTGGATATCCCGGAGTAGCATAGGGACTTGATATAAATGAATAAAGAACTTAACAAACCAACCAAGTACTTGATAGCTTAAACACAATTTTCTTGTCAAAGAAAATGTTATCTTTGTCTTTGTTTTGGTAAGGAAGGTTGCATCCTTGTTAAGACAGTTGTGTGTCAATGTTGATTATTTGGTTGATTTGATAAGTGGTCATCATTTGAGTAACTCAAAATGTTTGCGTGGTGTCTATTTGCGATGTGTATGTACAATGGTTTTTTTATGCGTTTTGCCATGTTTTTAATTAATTTTTGATGTTTTATGATGTTTTTGACTTTTGTGAATGTTTTGGATGTTTTTGAATTTTGTGAGACAATTTTGAATGTTTTTGGATTTTTGTGAGACAGTTTCTGAATGTTTTTAGTATTTTGTGAGACATTTTTGAATGAAGAACTCAATGAATCATAAGTAATGTATAATCCACTTCCATCAATAGGTTTAAGAGCATTTCCTCCAGTTTAAACAAGACTATGAAAAAGCGGGATGCAAGACACATGAAGTACTATCCTTGATTGCAGATCAACAAGAAGTCATGGTTTGAATGATGGATGAGTGGATGCAATGAATGTAATCGCAAAAATTCTGAAAGACAATGGAGCCATAGAATTTATGAGTGGTGCCTGTTTGCCAGGTTTTCACCATCGTACTTACCCAAGGTGCCACCGGAGTGGTTGTTCACCATTTGGATGCATGATTATTCTTTACTATTTTTTTAAAAAAATTTCTTCAAGACATTTATCTAAATGTTTTTGGTGTTTTTTTGGTATGCATTGGAGCCTGATGCTCTATACAGCTTATGTATGAAACTGTTTGACGTGCATGTTGTTGATCAGATCTGCTAGCAGTTCCCCTTTTGAAGTATCCAACTCATATGCCCCAGACCCAAATACAACAGTGATAACAAATAGACCCAACCAGTTTGATTCAAACTTTCCTTGATGTTCTCTATTGGGTTGGTTACGAGGATTCTCTCTAAGAACAAGATCACCTACCAAAAATTTATGAGATTGAACTCGATGATTATAGCTTCTGCTCATGTGCTGCTGATAGGCTTTGAGGTGGTTGTATGCAGCTTGTTGCCTTTCATCAAGTAGTTCCAAGTCTTGAAGATGAGAGAATCGGTATGTATCATCATCTATCAGATTATGCAAACAAATCCATAGAGAGGGTATCTCAACCTCAATAGGAAGGACTGCTTCTGCGCCATAGACCAGTGAGTAGGGAGTTGCGACTGTAGGGGTTTGAATGCTAGTTCGATACGCCCATAGTGTTGGATTTAATTGAACATGCCAATCACGACTGACATCATTGACTGTCTTCTTGAGGATTCTCAATATGTTCTTGTTCGATGCTTCGGCCTGACCATTGCCTTGTGGGTAATAGGGAGTGGAAAGCGGTGTTGGATGTGAAACTTCTCACAGAGCTCACGGACATCCTGATTTTTGAAAGGAAGTCCATTATCTATGATGATGGACATGGGTACACCATACCGACAGATGATGTAATTAAGGATGAATGAGGCGATCTGCTTGCCGATGACTTGGGTAAGTGGAATAGCTTCGATTCACTTTGTGAAGTATTCAGTGGCGGTAATAATGAATTTGTGGTCGTTGGATGAAGATGGATGGATTTTTCCCACAAGGTGAGGTCCCCATTTGCAAAAGGGCCATGGTGTTGTGATTGGTTGCAATTCCTGTGCTGGTGCATGTATCAGGTCTCCATGAACTTGACATTTCTTTCATTTTCTAACAAAATAGTAGGAGTCTTTTTCCATTAACGACCAATAGTATCCAGCGCGCATGATCTTGTTTGCTAAGGAAGGACCCTTTTGAGTGAGTCCTGCAAATTCCTTCATGTACCTCTTCCAAGGCCTTTGTTGTCTCATCCTGTTCCAAACATCGAAGGAGAATACCATCAATACTGCATCGGTATAGGGTTTCAACAATGATGGTGTATCGAGCGGTTTGGTGAATGAAGGTTTTGCGTTGGTTATTCGATTGGTTAGGAGGAAGTGTGTGATCACGAAGGTAGGTGTAGAACTCATCATACCATGGGGATTTAAAATCGACAAGGGGACATATCATCTCAGATTTGGGGATATCATAAGTGGGAATCTAAAGCTGTTCTACCAAGAAATTGTAGCGTGTGGAATTCTGTGGAAGATCTAGGAGAGATGCAATGGTAGCCATGGCATCAGTAGCTCGATTCTGATATCTGGGTATCTTCTCAAAGGTGATAGTAGTAAATGATGCTTTTAAATTGTCCACCATTTGCTTGTACGACATGAGTTTATCATCCTTGGTATGATATTTGTCTGTGACTTGTCGGATGACTAGTTGGGAGTCGCCATATATCTGTATCTCTTTCAGTTTCCATTGTATGGCTAGTCTGAGTCCCGTGATCAAGGCCTCATATTCTGTTATGTTGTTTGTACATGGAATAGTTAGCCTGTAAGACTTCGGGATGCTGTCACCTTGAGGTGTGATAAACAAAATGTTTGCCCCTGAGCCATGTCTAGTATAGGAACCGTCAAAGTATAGTTTTCATGGTTGTGCTGTTGTGATCATGAAGATCTCTTCATCTGGAAAATTGGAAACAAGAGGATGATCACCTATGAGGGGTGCATCGACCAACTGATCTGCAATAACTTGGCCCTTGATAGCCTTATGGTCCACATACTCAATGTCAAGTTCACTCATAATCATCACCCATTTGGCCAAGCGGCCTGTCAATACTACTTTGCTGAGTAAGTACTTTAGTGGATTGATCTTTGTAATGAGTTGTACTTTATGTGTTAAAAAGTAGTGCCTCAGTTTAGTGGCTACTAGTATTACTGCTAGGCAAGCTTGCTCAATATGTGTGTAATTGTGTTCATAGCTGACCAGTGTGCAAGAGATATAGTATACAACACACTCTTTCCCTTCTGCATTGTGTTGTGCCAGCAATACTCCTAATGTTGTATTAGTTGCTGAAATATAGAGCAATAGAGGCCTACTTGGATCTGGTGGGGTCAACAATGGTGTATTCATGAGATAATCCTTAAGCATCTGGAATGCTTGCTGCCATCTGGCATCCCATTGAAAGCGGGTGTTTTTTTGTAACATGTGTGTAAAGGGGTGACACTTATTTGCCAATTGTGCTATGAATCTTCGGATGGATTGTAGCCGCCCTTGTAATGTCCTTAGCTGACTGATGTTCCTTGGAGGTGGCATGTCCATGATTGCTTTAACCTTTGTCGGGTCGACCTCAATGAATTTGCTTGAGAAAATGTATCCTAGAAGATTCCTTGAGGTTACTCCAAAGACACATTTCTTTGGGTTAAGTCGAACATGATATTGTTCTAGTCTGCCAAAGATTTTATCTAATATTGCAAGATGACCTTCTCTTGTTAATTATTTTTCCAATAAGTCATCGACATAATCCTCCATTATGGTATGCATCATATCATTAAAGATGATGGTCATTGCTCTTTGATAGGTCACCCCTGCATTCTTTAGACCAAAAGGCATTACATTCCAACAGTATGTTCCCCATGGACACGTGAAGGCAGTTTTATGTTGATCCTCCAGAGCGATCTTTATCTGGTTGTACCCTGAAAAGCCATCCATGAGAGAAAGCATGGAATGTCCTGCTGTTAGGTCCATGATCATGTCAATGTTTGGTAGGGGGAAGTCATCTTTAGGACATGTCTTGTTTAGATCTCTGAAGTTAGTATAGATATAGATGCCCCCATTTGGTTTGCCGACAGGTACAATGTTGGAGATCCAATCTGCATAATCAATTGGTCTAATAAAACCATCCAAGAGTTTCTTAAGTTTTTCTTTGACTAGTACTGCAATTTGGGGGTGCATCTTGTGAAGCTTCTGTTTGACATGCTTATTTCCTTCTGCTATGGTGAGGTGATGCATGACCAAATCAGGATCAAGACCAGGCATGTCGACATATAACCATGCAAAGTTGATCTGGTGCTTCTGGAAGAATTCTACAAACTTAGGTTGTTCCTCTGAAGTTAAAAGAGATGCCAGATGTATGTGGTGAGGAGTCTTAGGGGTCCCCACATTGAATTCTTTTGTTTCCTCAATAAGGATCGTTGATCATTCCTGACTTGTACTACAGGGGAGGATGTCAAACCTTTCATCCACAGACGCCTCAGAGAGGTTTTCACCATTGGATACACTCTTTCTTTTTACTTTTTTGGGATCAAATAGTGCCACAATGTGGTTTTCACTGGAAAATCCATGTTTTATTGTAATATTTTTGCAGGTGAAAGGTTTGGCATCCGCCTCAAAGTATGCTGCACTATTAAGTTCGATGGTGAATCCATCTTTGTGATCCCCGCTTGGTATGTTATCCCGTAGTTCCAAAAAGTCAATGACCGCCTCATCATTTTGGAATTGGTCAAGGCATGGGGGATTTGTTTAGTTCCATTCGATGAGTTCAAGATGGATAATGGGCATTATCTCATCGATCAGGTTAAGTTCATAAGATGTGTCAGTGAGGGTTAAGACATTATGGTGAAGGTCATTGATGGTACTCTCCCTGTCAGAATCAGGTGCAAGATGTGACGTAGGGTCTGTGGAAGGTGTTTCCAGTTTAGGAACACAAGAGGTTTTAATCTGTGCTTCTCTGTAAATAGGGATTTATTTGCGAGGTGGAGGTGGTGATGTGTCTTCCTCATCTGAAGTGTTGAGATGTATGGAATCAAATTCCCACTCATGTAAGTTAGTCTCTGAGTCGCTTTCTAGCATCCGATTACTATACCAAACCGAGATATCTTTTGAGTTGAACACTGCAGGTGTAATCAGTTGATGTACCTTTGGAGATGGAATGGTTGGTGTTGTGGGGAGGATTATTGGGATTAGTGAATCTGATACTGGGAGTATCGACGTTGTTGAATCTGCCATTTCTGATGGAATTATCAGTATTGTCGATATTGCTGGGGGTCCTGATACTGCTAATGGTGTTGTTGATGTGGTTGCTACTACTGATGGGGTTGTTGGTTTTATTGGTGGGATGATTGGTGTTGTGGATGGTATTGCTGGGATTCTCAGCCTCATTGGGGCAGTTGGTGCAGTTCTTGGTGCTGCTGATATAATCAAAGGTGGCCTCTTTAGAGTATTAGGCTGATATAGAAGTTTGTTGGGTCTCCCCTTGAATCTGAGCTTAGAAAGAGTCTCCTTTTGAAAGGCTAATCTAGTTTTATCTTTAGGCTTTAATTCAGACTACAACGACTCATGTCATCCTTGCTTGCAAGGTCCTAAAGCATTCTGACCATCATAGCCCTTTCTTTGAATAATGGTAAGGCCTTTGCCATATTGATCCATAAGAAGCTTAGCCTGTGGGATTTCTGTAGTGATAGGGTCTTTATAGATCCATTTTGCTAAGTCCTCATCTATGGTCTCCTCTTCCTAACTCTTTCCAAGGATAAAAGGTGCTAAAGTGCATGTCGGCTTGACCAGTGGTGTTTGAAGTAACCTTTGAGGTTTACCATGAGTTATAGGGGAAGTAGGTAATTGCCCAACACAAAAGAGTTGGCTTAGATTATATTCCCCAAGACCTTCCTCTGCCATTTTCATTTTTCAGCTTCTTTTGCTTTGGTATAGTGGTGTTTGAACTAGAAAGAGAGGCTAGAATAACATATGATGTGGATGGGATAGCTTCTCTGTTGTTAGGAACAGTAACCTCTAGTTGATGGTTGATATTGTTACAATATGCAAATGGATTTGAATCACCAAGGATTGTAATTTCTACACTGCTATGAGGAAACTTGATACACTGGTGATAGATATGGTAGCATAAGGTTTAGAACTTGACATATGATGTGCCTCCCCACTGGGCCTACTCAGATTGGTAACACAACTACTCCTTTGGAAGAACGCTCCACATCATCATTTGATTTTATGGTTATCTTTTTGCAGGGGTCCACTGATTCAACTGCATATCCTAATGCTGTGACCAATTGTAATGTACATATATTTAGGCATGCTCCATTGTCAATCAAGACTCGCTTGATCCTGTGTTGGTTGATAAATCCTTTAATATGGATTGAGACGTTATGAGGTTGTTGGAAGGATGTATTGTCACTTTCAGAGAAAGTGAGACATGGTGATGACCTTAGATTACCAACCATAGCTTGAAATTGATCTATATTTGGATTGGCAGGGACTGATGCCTCTTGGAGAGCTTGATCCAAGATTGTTTTATGAGATGGGGATAGGCGCAAAAGCTCTAAGATGGATATAAGTGTGGGCGTCCTATCTAATTGTTCCACAAGGTTATACTACTTCGGGATGAATGTTGTGCCTTTTGGAGCTTCTTTAATGGTGATCTTGCTACGACACATAACAACATTACAAGTATGGTTTGGATCTTTGATTGTAATGGTTGTAATTTGTTCATTGGCATCATATAGGTGATTCACAGTGTAATCAGTTGTATCCGTGTTTCACCCTAAAGTGGAAGGGCCCCTTTGATCTTGTGATGGAAGTGGATTCTTAAACATGAGATGATCATTATTTGAGGTCTTTGGGTTGTGTCCTTCAATTTCAATCTCTCCTCAGTCAATAAGATCCTGAACAAGATCTTTCAATCTATGACAGTTACTTGTTTTATGCCCTTTCCCTTGATGGAATTCACAATGTTTGTTATCTCTCCATCGAGGTTTGACTTGAGGTTCGTAATCAGATGTCTTTGGTAAGGTCACCAGATTTGAAGAGACCAATTGACGTAACATTGTTTCAATAGGTTCCCCTAAGGGTGTGTATTGACATTTTGATTTATAATTTTGCTGTCGTTGCCTCAGTTTCTCTTGCGGTGCATTGCATCCTTGATTTTGTGGAGGAGAAACCGTGTTGTTTTTAGGAGGGGGATTTTTCTCCGCAAATCGGACCATAAGTTGTACACTCTTTATAGTCCTTGCATCTATAACCCCGTCATTGGCAATGTTTTTGTTTTTATTCCAGAAGTTGGGTTTATCATTGTTAAAGCATAGGTGAGGGCCATCTTTTGGTTCATTGTATATCTTGATAAGTTCCTTTTTAATGAGGGCCCGTTCACATTTTAACCCCTGGGTGATCATGTCAGCAAAGGATTTTGTGCCCTTCATGTCTAGGTGGAATTCCATTTCATCGTTCAAGTTGGAAATAAATATTTCCACTAGCTCTCGCTCAGGTAGATGAAGAGAACGCCTACTAGATAGTTGTCACCACCATTGCAGGAAAGCTAAAAATAGCTCCCTTGGTTTTTGCGTGGTATTACACAGATCTGCCATGGTAACATCACCTTCTATGTTGTGTGAATAATGTGCGACAAAATTTTGGATAAGTTCCTCGAATGTCCTAATGCCGCTGGTTAGTCGGGAAAACCATTGCGTGGTTGTCCCTCCTAAACTCCGAGGAAAGAGGTGCATTAGATATGTGTATTCATATGCCACTTTTAGGCAAGCTGAGTGAAATTCGCTAACATAATCTCTAGGGTCTCCTTTTCCCCGATACTTTTTGAACTTAAGTGTTTCAAACCCTCGTGGAAAAGGTGGCATATGTAGATTCCTATCAAAGGGATAGGGAAAAATATCATTAAGTGAAAACCGGGTAGTTTTCACACCACTATGGAGTTGTTGGGTTAGATTCTTGACTTGTTGCCTGAACATGTCAATGTCATTAGGGGGAGGAGGAGGTGGGGGATTTCCTTGATTAAGGTCATATCTGAAGTTATCTTGACCTCTTCCACCATCATTATGACTATGGTGTTCTGATGCTTTCCATAATTGTGCGTAATCAAAATCAAAGGGTGGTTTGGCTCCCTCTTCAACAAGTCTCAAAAAATGAGCATCAACATTGTTTTTGAGGATTTCATCGAAAAGTCGATTGAAGAGGAGGTTGTGTTGTGCCCTTTCTATTGCTTCAGGAGTGGGAGTACTAGGATTTTCATCATTTACATTTCCTCCAAGGGCTTCTTGGAATTCATTGAGATTTTCCTCCTCTTCCTCTTCGATCTCGAGTTGTCTAGTCCTTGATCTAGTTTGAGCCATTTTGTTTGAAAGTTGTTGTTGAAGTTTGGTGAAGTGTTTAGCATATGGATCTCTAACACTAAAGGTTTGATGCTACCAAATTTATCTTATGAATTGCTTGTTGTGTTTAACAATGTTTGACATGATAAGGTATAGCAAGGTCTGAGATGTGTTACAGACCAATCTACCTAGTAACGATAGGATGCACTCATAGATTAGTTTTAACTTGTGTAGAAATGCCTCTTAAGATGAGTTTATCCTAGATGTAGAGACACTCTAAAGAGTGATATGTTGTTTTGATTCAAGCAATATCTAAAAAGAACTTAGGACAAGACCTTTTTATGTTTCGAGAGTGGGAATGGATTGATGATGTATGAATGTGAGAATGGATGGAATGTTAACTTCAATAAAAACTTTGTGTTACATATGGGACAAATTCGTCCTCTTCTCTCTCGGGTGTTGGTGGTTCTTCCCGAGATATGTTATATGTAATGCAGATGTCTGGAAAGAAGGTAGGATTGATTTTGCCTCCTTTATTTTCATGATAACTCAAAGCTCTATATTGAGTAAAGTCTCTATTGTTCAAAGACTCTTGATCAAACTCGTTGGATTTTCCTTGAAGATATAGACGCATATGACACAAGAAGGCTCTGTGTGAGACAAAAATTTGTCTAGTGAGATAGAAAAATTTCCTTCTTTTGATGAAAGCCTTTGAGCTCAATGGTCTTTTCTTCAAATTGATATGTTGATGAAGATTCCTCTTTCTTAAAATGTGGAGGATGGTCATATAATTTGATATCTAGTTTTTCACTTTTTTTGATTTTTACCAAACGTTGGTTTTGAAAATTTTGTGTTGGATAAATACTTGTATTTGAATTGGTTTTGATTTTCTTTGACAAGAAAACATAGCAAGCAGGTAAACACAATAATGTTTCCTCAAAAGGCACAAATAAGTGTGAGTCTAAATCAACCTAATCTTTGAATTCTTTGACCCCTTTCTCAATTTTTTTTGTATGTTTTTCCAAAAAGCCTGAAGTCAACTCAATTTATCACTGGTCTGACACAAAATGAAGACACTGCAAACACACTTTATTCCTAAGATCAAATGGCCAGTTGCGATAATTTCAGCCCACATATTGATATTTATTCAACTTTGGTACTACATACCTTATGAATCCCACCGTAGCAGGTAAGGATGTGATATACTAAGTCTTGCGCGAGCATAACAGATAGATGATCCTTATGATGGGGCAGTCACCACTTTTATCAAGCTACAAGTAGCCTTTCAAAAAACCATGTTTCTACTTAAGGAAATATGTATGGTGAGTATCTTGGGAGCAAAACCATCTATGCTCTTGCACTGAATTTATCACAAATACCCTCAATCAACAAAACGGGTGGGTTTCTATATAAAAATGTGTCTAGTAATGTTCGTTGTTTTTGGACATAAGTTCATTCTGGAGTGACTCACTTAAGAGCCTTGTAACTTGTGGTGCAGCTCATTTGTCCTTTTGGAAAGTTACACTATAGAAACATCTATACCCAAGGCTATAGCTTTCGCTCACACCTGATTTCTATAGCGGCTCGAAGGATTTACCGTGCGAGGTTGTTCCCAAGAGTGATGTATCTCTTGGAAGGCCTCTCTTAAGAAGATAAAATTTTGAGTGTTACTAACACTTTTCTCTTACACCGAGGACCATGAAAGCCAAGGGAGAGGATAGTGTGTGTTAGAAGTAGGACCACTCAACAAACTTTGCACAAGCGTGCCAATCACTGAAAACACTTGTTATTTTTAATTGATTTTCATTGCAATGTGATCTAACTATTTGGAGATGTTGCTCCAACAGAAATGGTGTTCTTTTTAACCAAGATATAAAAATGTTTTACACTTGACAAACTTTTGGAAAGCAAACCTAGTCAACAAAAATAAAATCGTGTAGCCTATGTAGCAAAAAAGGTAAATGTGAGGTTATTTTTATGCACCAAATGAAAATTTGAGTTTGTTTTAGTTGCACCAAATAGAAAATGTGAAGTTCTTTTTATCCATTTATGAAAAACAAGAAAGATGAAGTTCTTTGTTATGCACCAAATGAAAAAGTTGAGTTTGTTTTAGTTGCACCAAATAGAAAATGTGAAGTTATTTTTATCCCTTTGTGAAAAACAAGAAAGATGAAGTTCTTTTTTTATGCACCAAATGAAAAAGTTGAGTTTGTTTTAGTTGCACCAAATAAAAAACGTGAAGTCATTTTTATCCTTTTGTGAAAAACAAGAAAGATGATGTTTTAAACCAAAGAAATTAAAATGTTTAAACTAACTCCTTCCAATACCTGCACAAAAAAAAATAGAAAATCTGCAACTAAAACATTCAAAAGAAAAAGTTAGTACACATGGTGGGCTCACAAGCCTAAAAAAAATGTCCTCGAAGTTACACAAGTGTTTGATTCACGTCAGGTTCACCAAATGATGTCATGGAAATGGGAACAAGGCAACAACAAAGTTCAATGTTAATAAGTTAGTTTCAACCATAAAAACCAAAACAAAGAACTAAAAACCATTCCAAATATATCAAAAGAGATTTCAAAAAGCATGAAAGAATTTTAACAAAACAAAATAAAGGATAAGAGCCTCCCTAAGATGCTTCCATAATGCCTTTTGATGCTTCTCCCTTGTTTCTCCCCTCTCCAAGTGCCAAATGAGTGTAGATCTCATCTTTTAACACTAGCCATGGATGCCAGATGGAGATTCAAGATGGTTGGATATGATAAACAAATGCTATGCAAGTGTATATAGTGATGCTATAAAAAAGTTATATGCTAATACTAGTATAGTAACAATACTCTAATGATTCCTCCTTTGCTTGAGAATAAGGGTTCTATTTATAGAAGAAATGGGGAAATGAAGGGTTAATATTGAGCAATCTTAACAAGGGTTAGGATTGAAAGATATTCAATCCATGTGAGACTTTCAATCCAATCCCATGTTGACAAGTGTCACCATGAGGAGGTTTGAGAGGAGAGATAAAGAGCATTAAATTCTTGAGGGGACATGATGGTTACCCTAGGGGGTTGGGTTAGGGTTAGGTTAATGGATATTCCTTTTATCCAAGGGATAAATGAATGTGCAAGGGTTGAATGGTTACCTTAGTCAAAGAAATAAATGCTTTGAAGAGACACATGAGTCAAAAGGATGGTTAAGTTAGAGGAAAGTCTCTAACCAAAGGTAAAAGGTGAGTTAACCATAAATGGTTATGTAAGAGCCTTTAATGGTTTGGAAGACTTTAGAGGTTAACCATTTGAAGACATAAAGCCTTTAATGGTTATTGAAGACTTTGGAGGTTTTTGAGAGGTGACTTCCTTTTATTTAGGAATGTGACAATGATTAGGATAGGATTAGGCCAATTAGAAGAGTTAGAAGAATCTAGAAGGGATTTAGGCATGCAAGTGGGAGGAATTTTGGGATTTTCAATTAAAATAAAATCATTTACTTCAATTAAATGGTGTAATTTGCATTTGGATAGATATTTAAATAAATATTAATTTATTTAAATGTGAATGTGAATTTTGGATTTTATTTAAACAAATCTTAATTTATTTACATGAGAAAAAGGAAGATAAAGCATTAAATGCTTGAAGACTTTGAGAGAAACCATTAAATGCTTAAGAAGACTCTAGAAAGAAGCCATTAAGTTTGAAGACTTTAAGGGAAACCATTAAAGGCTTAAGAAGACACTAGGAGGAAGCCATTGAGTTTGAAGACTTTAAGGGAAACCATTAAAGGCTTGAGAAGACTCTAGAAGGAAGCCTTTAAGTTTGAAGACTTTAAGGGAAGCCATTAATAAGATTAAAATTTATTTATTTAAAATAGTTGTGCAACTTGCATTTGTAGGAAAGTGCAAGTGGGTGGAGGATAAAGGTGATTTAAATAAATGTAAATTTATTTAAACGTGAGAGATAAGATTTTGGGGGATTTAAATAAATATTAATTTATTTAAATGTGAGAGAAGATTTAATTAAACAAATATGATTTATTTATTTAATTAATGGTTTGAATTTGGTCAAGTGAATTAAATCAAATAAATTGAATAATTTATTTAATTAATAGAAGAAGAGGGTTAAGATGAATTAATTAAATATTATTGATTGATGGTTAAATAATCAAATAAATACTAAATATTCATTTAATTATATATATATATACATGTATATATATATGTATATATATACATATATATATATACACATATACATATACATACATATATATATACACGTATATATACACGTATATATATATGTATATATATATGTATGTATGTATATGTGTGTATACATATGTATATACGTATATACACATATATATATATGTGTATATATGTATATATACATATATACACACATATATACATATGTATACACACGTATACATGCATATATATACGTGTATATACATATGTATTTACATATATACACGTATATATACATGTATATATATACGTGTATATACATATATGTGTGTGTATATATATATATATATATATATATATATATATATATGCACGTGCACACACACACATAAAAGTAACCACAAAACTCATTGATCTTTAAATCAATACAATTTGGAACAACTAAAAAATGGGACTTCAAACCTCCATTTGTAACAAGGAAATCGAGGCATTACACAAATTCTTCCCATGTCACAGAAATCATATCCAAATAAATTTGAAACATCCTCGAATTCAAAATTCCATTAGTTTATAAATATAAGTTGACCACATTCTTGAACCAAATACCAATAAGAAAGCCTCGAACCAAGCTCAAAATATGCATATAAATATAAATTTTATCCATTAAATAAACCTTAAGAATCATAATTTGAATAGTAATGTTTCATACATTTATGAAAAAAAATGAATTTTAAATATAAATTTACAAAATCAGCCATGTAAATTTATATTCTACTTCAAAAAACATCACAAATCTACAATATCAAACTACATGCATCTAAAGAACTAGGGGGTTGTATAGGATCTTTAGGTTACCATATGACCAACTTCATAACTTTGAAGTGACAAAGTATCTAGGGGCTATTTAAGAGCTCTAAGTAATCATATAACTAGATAGACTTTGATAAAATTTTATTAATATTATTATTGATTTTATGAGTAATATTAGTTAGAAGTGATGAGGCGAGCCATGCAACCAGGGTTGCTAGGAACTGGACCCGTGGGAGCTAGGCGACCTTCATGGTAGCCACATGACGTTATATCAGAGGATAGGCGTTCTTTTGATGGAGTCCAGTGGTTTATAGATAGGTTGCAGTGTAAGGGAAGAGAAAGAAGAGTTTCACGACATCGTTTTGATACTTGTGAGGGAACACTATCGCTATCACTTCGTTCTCTATCCGATTTGCAGGCTAATCTTGTTAATCTTCCAGCATATGTGAGCTGGCCAAACAATACCCAGTTGATAAACCCCAAATTTATTTCAACCCCAAACAATCTTCCAATAAACAACTTGCGCCAAGGAGCACCCTTCAAACCAAAAGAGGCTACACAAAACTGGAGAAATAAAATTCCTTGCACATCTCTTACTGATTCACTAGCACAAAAATTGGATGTAGAAGATAGTGGGAAACTCTCAAATGATATAGCTAAAGACAGTAGCCGGGCTCCAGTCTCACCAAAGGTCAAGAATGGTGCTAATACTAGAGAATCAGGCAAATCAAAGGGTGTGTATAAGATCATTTTGCCGGACCATCTCATTCAGCCTCAAATAGATCTGTTACGCACCACAAACCTCATTGGTAAACTACATTCTACTATTTCCTTTATACAACTTTCATTTTGGGCTAAACAGAATTGGCTGGGCTTGAAGGATATTTTTTTTGATGGATAAGAATCTCTCTTTTTTATTGCCATTTTTGATTCCAAAGAACATAGAAATCATGTGCATAGATATAAGGGGTGGTTTTGTAAGGGGGTTGGTATTAACACTTTGGCTTGGGTTCCAAATTTTAGTCTGGATTCAGTTCCCCCCCTTTTCATGCCTTTTTGGATTACTCTCTCGGGGCTCTTGCTTGAGTATTGAGATCCAGATATTATGGAAATTTTGGCTAATCAAATGGGTTTTTTATCAAGCATGACCTTATCCCATATGAACTTGCCCATTTAACCGTCAGGGTATGCCTATTGTTAAACCTCACAAAGCCACTTCCCACGTCTATTTTAATGACTTCCTCCATAGGGAAATGGAATCAAGTCATTTGCATACAGGGTACCAGAGATGTTGATGACCGTATAGATAAATTGGGCCATTTTAATTTACAGTGTCAAGGATTGGGTATTGATGTAGTTAGGGTTTGCAAGGATTTTGTGACTGATTTTCATAAATGCTCCTTTTATTAGTCTATGGCATCTCCTTCTTCTACACCAAGTGGGACAACAAGTGTAGCTGACTTATCAGAGAGTCCCTCACCTCTGAATAATGTTGATAATAATGCAGGACCTTTCCAGGGTGTTAATCTATAGGCATATCCTCCTCTTACTATGAATCCTTCTCCCATGGGTCCAGGTCCTATAAATGATGTCGCAAAACTCTTCTTTCTCTTCCCTTACTCTGCAACCTATCTATAAATCGCTGGACTCCATCAAAAGAATGTCTATCCTCTGATGTAACATTGTGTAGCTGCCATGAAGCCTGCCTAGCTCCCACAGGTCCAAGTCCTAGCAACATTTTATTTCTCTGCAAAGATGTTTTTGAATACTTCCCTACTCCAGACTTTGATATTTTTTTTTACAATTGCATTTTCAAATAAAGTTGAAACATTTTGTTCCCCCTGCAGAAGGGGGCACTTACCCACCATTGATGAAGCAGAGCATGAAAGTGTGGGTGTCGAAACCACATTCTTTCAAATTTAAAGGAAGGTCTATGATGAGAAGCTTCATGTTTATCCAAGCGTAATGAGATAGGAAAATGGTTAGATCTAGAGAATGATAAAATATTAGAGCTGAAAGTATATTTCTGAAGGATCCATTCATATGAAGTGAAAAACCTATCCAATCTGCTTGCTATTTGAATGGAAGTTAACAACCAAATAGAAGTGTATCATCTATAAATAAGGTGTGGGTGATGGAAATTGAAGTATTAGGGATCCATACCCCCTTCCAAAGACCCAAAGTCAACTGTTTATTGACCAATCTGCTAAAAGCTTCTCCCATAATAATGAAGAGAAAAGGTGATAGTGGGTCACCTTGTCAAACTCCTTGAGTGGCTCGAAAAAACCCAGAAGGATTACCATTAATAATCACTGAGAAATATGCAACAGAGAGACAATTTTTGATCCATTTGCACCACTTTTACGAAAAGCCAAACTTTTTAAGCACTCTCAAAAGAAAAGACCAACATACTTTGTCATATGCTTTCAACATGTCTAATTTATCTATGAAAACATGGGACTATGAAGAGTTAATTGATTGCAAATCTTCATGGGCCACAATCGCACCTTTCGATGTTTCCCTACCAGGAATAAAAATTGAATAAGGTTGGAATTGTTTTAAATAAAAATAATTAAATAGAGGTTACTCACACATGAGGCCATATATTAATTTGGAAATTATTTATTTACTCAACATATTAATTGAGCACATGGTGTAGGAGAAATGAGAAGATTCTAGAAACGAATTTAAATTTCAAATTTTGGATGCATGTAACCCCCACTATGACATGTCATAAAATATGACAATAATAATTTTTGCATGGAATTATTTTGGGAGAGGTATCTGTAAATCATTTATTTCTTTTGTTGTGAGAAATGGCCCTCTTTTTCTATATATTGAACACTAGATTTTTGAAAAAAGGGAGTTCATTGTTTTTATGTGATAAGATATGTTTTTGAATTTTTAAGAAACTAGTTTCAAAATTCATGTTAGTTGTCAGAAAAATTTGTAGACATATTGCAGGTTTTTTTTTTCTCGAGGTTTTGGAGAAGATCTTCACTAAGCTTCCAGGCAAGGATTGAAGGAGGACAACAGGGAAAAACAGGTTCCCCTCTTCCATACTCTCTTGCATGTCTTTCTTTCAAAAGGAAAAAAAGAGGGGAGGGATTTTTATTTGCATGCATGTATTTTCTATGGTAAAATTTATGTAGTTAGAAGGAAAAAATATTTTTGATATTTCATTTAAATTAGAAAAAGGGTGGGTTAAATAATATAAGATTTGCATATCTTTGCAAAAGATATTTCCCTCCTTGCTTTCAAATTTTGATAGAGAAAATTAATACGCATGTATGAAATAAATTTGTATATCTTGCCTATGTTTTGGGTTAATATGTTAGTAATTTTCTTTTCAAAATTTATGTGCCTCTTCAAAAGAAATTTCCTTCCTTGTTTTTAGATTTTGATAGAGAAAATTAATATGCATGCATGAAATAAATTTGTAAATCTTGCCTTCGTTTTGAATAGATAGATTAGTCACTTTCCTTTCAAATATATATATATATATATATACACACACACACACAAATGATTTCATTATTTAATTTTTTCTTAGAAAATACTTCTCTTGATTAAACCGATTATTTTTTATTTCTAATAAATTAAAATAAAATAATAAATTTTCTATTATGGTTAGAAATCAAATATATATATATATATATCATAATAATAACAATAATAAAATAAAAACAAATTTAATAATATGAGAAAATAAATAAATAAAATAAATAATTGTAAAATTTGAGTTTCAAAAAAAAATGTTTAAAACAAATTCAAATTCATTTTTTTAAAAAATGAAATAGGCGGGAGGAGGGGTGTAACTGTTGGATATTGCTGAAAAGTTTGATGGAATGATGTGTTGTCATTGATGTCAACATATTCTTTTGTGTATTCCAGTGTTGCAGTTAGATTGGATGAGTTGGTTTGGCTAGTGTGTTGCAGTTTAATGGGTTTAGAGATACTTATCTCTAGTTGATTCAGCAGAAGTTTCAGTGGTCCACATGGTGATTTGATCGAGTTGTGTGATCCGGTATTGAGGTTGGTTTTTTCAGTTGTTCGTGTTATTCGATATTCTAGATTTTGCTCTGCATTTCTCCATAAATGCAATATCTTGGTTTGCGGATTTGGCAGAGTGTTTGGGATGTTCAATGTGTCCTCAATTCAGATGGCTCGTGATGTGAAGATCTACAAGTGAATCTTTTAGTTTGATAGTCAGTATAGTTGGTGTTCTTGAGGTTCGGTATAATGATGATGAAGATTCTAGTAAGTAGTGATGTTGTGGTGATTTAGTTGCTTGTGGATGTTTCTAGATTGTGTTCTATGCGTGTTGATGGTCCACATTGGTCGTTGTGCGGGTTGTTGATCATTTTCTTGATCCTATGGTGTTCTTCATGTTATATGATATACATGATGATTGTAGCATGTTGCGGATGTTCGAGGCACAATCTTTGGAGGTGTTTCTTGCATGCAATGTTAGTTTACGTCTAGACTATGTCTTAGCCAACATTGTTTTGGTTTGCATGTATTATTGTAATGTGTGAGGTTATTGTTTTATAATTTGTGTTGAGGGTTTAGCCGACCTTTAAATATAGGTTGATGATTCATATGAATATATGTAATATTCATGTGAGAGATGTATCTGCATGTGCTAACATTAATTTGATCTTTCAGCAGCAGAGAAGTACGAAGAAGTGTGTAAAAGTGTGAAAGAGAAGAGTTTGAGTTTTTGCTTAACCGGAACTGTAACCAAGCATGAGAAGATGTTCTTTTATCGGTTCATTATTCTTTGGATGTAATTTGAATGTTTCTGTAAGGTAGTAAGCCTTCCCAAGGGTTGTATCCCTTCTTGTTTTGTGATTTGAGCAGTGAGCTCTAGGCAGTGTTCTTGGATGCACATGCGTTCCCCATTGTAATATTTTCACTTACTCTTAACAAGGTATTATCTCATTGTGGGTAGGTTCCCATCAAGGTTTTTCCCTTAACCGGGTTTTCCATGTCAAAAATCTTGGTGTTATGTGTTATTAATGTGGTGTTTGTTGGTATTATGGATGTGTTGCATTAATTTTGTCATTGATGTCAACACTTATCCTTCAGGAGATCTACATTGTTGATTTGGCACTATGGTTATATTGGTTTACTATTGAACCGACACATTGTGTTCACCGACAAGTTCAGTGCCTTATGCACAGTCACTGGTATATTGTTGACTGGTAGGTTATATGGTTCACCGACACTGATGATGACTTGTTATCCTCTGGAGATCACTTGATTATGTTGAAGACATGGTTTGGATACTTGGTTTTGGTGTTTTGGTTATTGGTCTAATCGGGCTGACATATTTGCTATTACCGACAGATTGGTCTAGGTTATGGACCGATATGCATTATCTATTCCAGATCAGCATGACACATTATGGAGATGATTTATTGATTGGATATTATTGTAAATTTATTAAGTCGACATGATGCATCACATTAAGACTTATTTGTAATTGATTTTATTGTAATATTCTTAGTGAGCCGACCTACACATTTGGTCTTAGGTTTTGTATATATGTAAGATCTCAATTGATGAGATATGGGACATGGTATGTAGGGTTATAGTATTGTAACATGGTATGTATAAATATTAAAGATCACATGAGAAAACCATAGAGAAGGTTCAAGGAAGGTTTGAAGGTGTTTATCAGAGCTTAATCGGTACTAAATCTAGCATTCGAGATGCTATTTTGATCAGTACATTATTCTAGGATTTAACCATCCTACAATAGTCATTGTGACTCCAATTTGAGCAGTGTGCTCTAGGCGGTTGGCCTTTCGACATGTGCAGACCCCATTTGTATACACATACTATCTGTAGTAGTATCATCTGATTGTGGGTAAGGTTTCCCACAGTGGTTTTTCCCCTTACTGGGTTTCCACATCAAAAATCTTTGTGTTATGTGTTGTGAATGTTGTTTCTCTTTCTGTTTCATGCATTGAGTTTCACCGGTATTGATATTAACTATTAATCTACTAACTGACATTAAGTTTGGTTTACAGGTATTAAGTATCAAGTTTAATTAAGTTATAATTGGGTTGAAATTCATTGACAACTGGTTCACCCCCCCCTCTCAGTTGTCCTTTTGGTTCCTAACAGTGTTGATTCATGCTTTCATTGTTTATTATTAGATTTGAATTTAAGTTTGAGTTGTATAGAGTTTGAGAGAAAATTGATTCACCCCCCCTCTCAGTTTGTTGCATTGTTGCCAATAGTAAGTACATGCATGTACAAGCCACAGTGAGAAGGGGGGAGCACACACCACCCCCTGCGGGCCCTTGCAAGTGCAAGTCCGCAGGGCCGCACTTGCAGGCAGACCTCACAGAGGGGTGGGGCTCGCGAAACCCCCCCAAAATATTGCATTCTTCTTAAATATAAAAAATGTTTTTCAATATATTAACATGCTTTTAATATTAAATTTAAAATGGTTTTAAATTATTAAAAGTTAGTTTATTTTCTTATTTAAGTATGTTCTTAAATAATTAAAATTTATTAAAAATTTATTTACTTTTCAAGATAGAATGACCAATCAAATTTATTGATATTATTAAAATTTATTTAAAATTAAAAAGGAAGTTAATGTAATTTGAGATTGATACATTTACTAATTTTAAGATTATGCAAAACATTTATATTCAATATGATATAATTAATTTTGATTTTTTTTTACAATGTATATATATATTAGAGTTAAACATAAAGATTTTAAATAAGGAAGTTAATGTAATTTGAGATTGATACATTTACTAATTTTAAGATTATGCAAAACATTTATATTCAATATGATATAATTAATTTTGATTTTTTTTTACAATGTATATATATATTAGAGTTAAACTTAAAGATTTTAAATAAGGAAGTTAATGTAATTTGAGATTGATACATTTACTAATTTTAAGATTATGCAAAACATTTATATTCAATATGATATAATTAATTTTGATTTTTTTTTACAATGTATATATATATATTAGAGTTAAACTTAAATCCAAATCTTTATTTTTAGTCTTCTTATGGAATGAAAAATTAAACCTCCTCCTCAAACTTACATTTCCTTAAGAGCTTATCATTCCTTCATGCTGAGAAAAGAGTCCTTTGATAGATTTATCTATCAAAAGTCAATTAACACAAATAGAGTCAAATGGATAATCAAAAATAAAGAAGATCCACTACCTTGAATAAATTTTCTCTAGAAAAGGGTTGTCATAGTTAAATCTCTACAAAAATTGAATTATCTTGATTTAAGAAAATAAAGGAAAGAAAATGATAGTTGCATCATTAATACACTTCATAAAACTTGCACAAGCTAAAACAAATGAACTTATTTCGAAGTTGTTTCCTTTTCAGCAAATATCACTAGTTACTCTCAACTAATTTCTAATAATGAATAGATTCTCTTCAAGACATTCAATACTTTCAAACATTTGATTCCCTTATTAATATTGGTCATAAAAAATATACCATTTGGTACCCCTCATTTAGTATAAGTATTGAGAATTAAATGAATTTTTCATCCAAGTAAATGTGATAGATTTATTTATGCATAATATGAATTAAGGTTAGATAAAATTTCCTCCATTTCAAGAATTTGAATACTTGTTTCTTTATCAAAGTTATCTTTCAAGTAATTAGGTTTAATAGTGTTTTCATTTAAAAAAAAGTTTAATTTCTTTGTTACTTTCATTCTCAAGCAAGTGTTCCTTTCATTTTATAGAATTAGAATCTCAGATTAATTTCCAAGCATTAAATCCTTGCATGGAATACTTATATTTTATAGTTGTTTTAGTATAATGATATTTAAGCTTGCAAAAATTTATAGTTGAAATTCTTGGTTAGACAACTAAATAAGAGGAGTTGAAACCAAAAAACTTAGTAGAATTCTCTATGGTGCCTCCCGGTCATGCTTACGGGTAATGTCGTTGTATTAAACTACTGCATTTAATGCCAAATAAAGCTACAACAACAATGTCTATTGCATCATCCCTATAAATTGTTAGGTAGAAATAAGGGTCATTTGGAAGTTAAAATCAAAGGGGCGGGAAATCCCCCTTGGATCGATAATCTAAAAAAGATAAATTTTAAATTGAATTTACATCCACTCAATTAAACCTTAGGAAACCCCATTAGGGTTTGGTTGTGTGTCATGTTTTGGAATTTATTTATTTTGATGATTTTCGGCAGATGATAATGGGTCAAGGGTGACACTTATGATAGGAAATAGGACATATGTTGTTTTAGGCCACAAGGAGAAGGCCACCTTGAGCCTTTTTGCTATAGAGCTATCATCATGGGTAGCAAGCACATAGAAATTGTCTGGGACATTGACCCTAGAAAGGGTTGCATACCCACCAAACAATTTACATTAAACCATAGCTAGAAAATAGAAATACATACTTTGCGCCTTGATCCTGTGTCGAAATGGGTATGTAGGTAGTCTAGGGATGGAGTTGTCCCTAGCACTTAGGTGTTCGGGGATGGGGATTAGGATTTTTATTAAGGGCGAGTAGTTGTTTTTCGAATCTCCTTGGTCTCCCAGTCAAGGGTATAGAAACACTAATTGGAAGATAAAAAGTATTTCAATGCATACTCAGAAGGAATATCATAGGGATTCACTTGACTTCTCGAGGCTTGAGGCCAAATTTTGAAGCGGAACTCGAGCCTATTTTATTTTATTTTATTTACTCATAAGGATGACAACCTCTATGAACTCCTAGTAGAGGACTATAAACTTTAGAGAGTGACTCAGGACCCAGATGGTCCTGATGAGTTGAAAGTCTCTGTCCAGAGCATATCCTATTCTTATAAATAGATGCCTACTTCATTTGGATAGATGCCTATCCCAAATTGGATAGATAAAATCCCCTATCCCGTATGGACATATACCTAACCCATATGGTTAGATGCCTAACCTGTATGGTTAGATGCCTAGTCCCGTATGGACATATGCCTACCTATTTGGTTAGATACCTAAATCATATGGTTAGATGCCTATCTCGGTTGGATGGATGCCTATCCCATTTGGATAGATGTACCTGAGTATGCAATTGAATTAAACAAAATTAAATAATTAAAAAAAAGTCAGTTGTAATTTTGGGTTAAGTGGGTCATTACAGTATAGGATCTTTAGGTTACCATATGACCAACTTCATAACTTTCAATGACAGAGTTTCTGGGGGCTATTTAAGAGCTCTAAGTAATCACATAACTAGATTCACAACCTCCATGTGACTAAATATCTTATGGGTTTTCCAAGATCTCCAAGTTATCATTTGACCAACTCCATAATAGGTCCATGTAACTAAGGAACTATTCCATATTACTAGATAAGAACTCTATGACATCAGATGACCAACTTCACTAATATGAGCTAAAATATGAATCCTTCATATTTAGAAAACCAATTTCTATTAGAGGTAATATGGAAATATGCATTTGAGTCAATTAACCATGCATCATTACCTTCACAAATGGCCAAGATACAATAAATTCATCACCGTCTTCCTTCTTGAGCTTAGAATCATAATCAAATTTATTTTTTCTCTTCTTTTATTCTTTGCCCTACTTCAAAAAGTGATGAAGCTTATTGTAGCTCCAAAAAATAATTTTGGACTTGCTAGGAGATTTGGATCTCCCCGCAAACTTGGATTTGTCATGATTTTCATTTTTTTTTCCCTTAGGCCTTCCATGAGAATTTAAGGCCTCCTTAGCACTAATAAATACCTTCCTCCTCATCTCTTCTGAAATCAAAGAATCCAAAATATCTTCAATATTCAAGATAGAAAAAGTACTCTCAATAGTCATAACAAGAGAATGCATTAATTGAGCAAAGGAAAAAGCAAGATCTAACATTTTCCCTCCCCATCCATTTTGACACAAATTTATGCCAATTGAGTCACAACCTTATTAAAATTTATAATTGGTTTGTAATTTGTCCACCCTCTTCCATTTTCAAGGAATATAATTTCTCTATCAAGAAGAAATTATTCACTAAATATTTGGCTTGATACATCTCACTAAGTTTCTTTGTAGAGGAATCTTCATGGGCATTGATTAAAACAAAGTCTATAGACACTATATGAATATACCTTTTCTTTAAGATCCATAACATCATATTGATTAGTCAAAGTAAGATCTATTATGATAATGAACAACATGATAATAATAGAATAACCAACGATCCCAGTCTTCACTGATAATAATATATGATGTTTTCTTAGGTGGTAATTATAATTTGTAGAAACCTCTTATTTTTTGTTTCCCATAAAATATATATTATATTTACAAGTCATATGAGCTAGAATAAATCTATTTTTGTTTATTTTATTGGTATCTTCTTTCTTAGTGATTTATTTCATCTTCTTTTCCATTTTTGATAAAATTTCCTCCTTAACCTTGATTTTTTCTGGCGCAGGAGCACCCAAAGACACAAATGAATCCTAAAGAGTCTAATATCACTCATGAGGTGAAAATGTTTATATGTAGTAGGCTGATACATTTCTAAGTCAATATGATCCAATTGATGTAAGGCATTGTCATGGTTGCATTTTATAAGCCACCGTGGACAAATGACTATGTGGGTCAATAGGAGTCTAGGAATGAATTAGGAAATAAATATTGGTCTTAGAAACATCAGACCAATCCTTGGAATAGCCCGAATACACCTTGGACTCGCCAAATTTGAAAAGTGCAAGTTGACAACTTTTGTTGTCATTGCAAAATGTTGTAAAAAGGGGTAACTAATCTTCCAATGGTTCCAAAGTTTGAAAAGTGGTTGGAAACCATTAGGGAGGCTATATTAGGCCCACTTGGATCGATTCCAAGGTTGTTGTTGTTGAAGTTGTTGAAATTGGTGATGTCTTGGAGTTTTGGAACAATACAATATACTTGGAGTTTCCTGAAATTTTGTGTGTTTGATGTTCATTTCTGACCTATACGGATTGGTGGATTCCTAAAACCAATTGGATGAGTTCTAGGGAAGTCTCTTAAATTTCATTTGAATCAAGTTTGAGGTCTTGAAATAATTGGGTTGTATAGATCCATCAAAACCTATTTGGACTGGTCACAAACCCTGCCAACACCTAGGGTTTCACTGAAAAGATACCCTTAATTTGACATTTTCACCAGAGGACCAAAATACCCATGGGAAAATGTTAGTGGGGCCATTGTAACATAATATTTTGGTGTTGGTTTGCAGGGAGGCTCCAAGCCCGAAGAGATTGAATTGACCCTAGGCGGGCATCTCTATGTGACCGCTTGAACTGTAGAAATGAAAATCACTTGCAATAGACAAAGGAGATGGGATCAACTCCTAAAAACTAGGATTTGGTGGTTTGATATCTTACCCCACCTTGTAGAAGTATCATTTTAGTCAGGGACTAATACAAGGGGTAATTGCTTTGTAAATTAGGCCTGATTGGCTCAATTAGGTCTAGAAGGTCAGTAAGGGTATAGACCTCTAAATTGGGGTTAGAGTCTAAGCCTTTGGGGAATTATGTAAATTGATAAAGGGTATCTGAATCTACCCTTATTTTATCTTGTCAT
Source organism: Cryptomeria japonica (assembly GCF_030272615.1). NCBI lineage: Eukaryota > Viridiplantae > Streptophyta > Pinopsida > Cupressales > Cupressaceae > Cryptomeria > Cryptomeria japonica. The sequence continues at coordinate 87,126,072 of NC_081412.1, forward strand.
TTGAAATTTTATTAAGTTGTGTGTGGAGAACTCAATCAATAGGGCTACTAGACAAATAGGACAGTTGTGAGACAAGTACCCCCTAACATATTTGAAACTCAGATTTTATGGATGTTTTGAGTTGGTTGGACCACCAATAGACAAAATCCAATAGGTTTCCATCCCACCGGTACCGAAAGACACTAATCATTTATGGATCCGGTCACAAAAATTGTTGTGTGAGTTAAGAAATTGGTAGGTGTGTTGTTTGACACCTTGAACAAACAAAACAACTTGATTTGGACATAGTAGTTGTGGGTGAGGGAAGGTTATCAACTAGTTTGTTTTCTGGCTCTGCATCATATTGGTATCAGAGCGAGTTGGATCACTTGGGGAAAGTGATTTTTGGTGTATGTCTGCGAAAGGAAGTGAGGGAGAGGCTAGAAACATGACTCCTAAGAGTATGTCTCAAGATGCCATCAAGAATTTGTCTAAGGAGATGTTTGAAAATAGACTGAGGGAGTTAGAGAAGGCCAAGGGAAAAGTAAAGGAGGGTGAATGTGACTCTTATGGAGAAGAAGAAATCATGAGGCAAGAAGATGAGTTACCTGCAGATCAAAGAGCATTTGTTGAGGTCCTAAAGTCAATTGGAACAGAATCTTCATCAAGTAAAGATGACATCCCTATGTTTAGTGGGAAAATGAATGCATAAGAAGATGGATTGGATTGAGGCATTGAACAACCATTTTGAATGCGATGAGACCCCTAATAATAAGAAGGTTATCTTTGCTAAGTCCAAGATGAAAGGAGCAACACTTACTTGATGGAATTACCTCCAAGGTGAGAGGGTGAAGGAAGGTAGAGGTATGATAACCTCATGGGATATAATTTTGGTAAAAATGAAGGCACAATTCATCCCAGTAGACTATGAAGTCCAAGTCTACAAGAAGTTACAAGGTTTGAGACAAAAAGACCTTGATGTGAGTGCATATATCGAGGAGTTCCATAGGTTGAGTCTAAGGACCGAACACCATGAGGAGGAACCAAAGAAAGTGGCAAGATATCTTAGTGGATTGAAATATAGTATCCGAGATGAGATCAACATACTAGCACCAGAGATAGTAAACAAGTGCTTTCAACTAGCACTAAGGGCAGAGGAGAAGTTAAAGAGAAAGAATGATCAGAATAACAGAGATAGAGGGGGCAGAAACTTCAGAGGAAGAGGCCATATAAATGGTAGAGGACAGAGTCCTAGGCCACAAGGAGAGGCTAATCAATAAAGTCAACATGGAGATGGTAACACAAGAGGGGCTTTCAGAGGAAGAAGACCCAATCATAGAGGTAGATTTGGTGAAAGAATCTCGAAGCCTTTCAGATGCTACAACTGCAATCAAGTAGGTCATATGATAGCCAAGTGCCCTGAGAAGACCAGATAAAGCCCCCGAGGAGAGAGGAGAACACATTTAGTTCAAGACACTGATTGTTAGAGTGTTAATTTACCTAATCCCTATAGACTTCCATAGAGAGGAGAATCCTTGATGATGAGGAGAACCTTGTTGAAAGTACCAAGCAATACTAAACCTCCACAAAGGAAGACACTCTTCTAGACCACATGCAAAGTAGTATGTAAGGTATGTAAGGTTATAATAGATTCAAGTTCAACTAAAAATTTAGTATCCTTAGAAATTGTAGAGAGACTAAAATTGAGAATAATTCCTCATCCATTTCCATATAAAGTTTCTTGGCTTACTAAAGGAAAACAAACCTCGGTAGAGGAGCAATCATGGGTTGAATTTCAGATAGGAGCATACAAAGACAAAATTATGTTTGATATTGTTCAGATGGATGCCTGTCATCTTCTTTTTGGGAGGCCATGGCAATATGACCTCAAGACCCATCATGATGGACACAGGAACACCTACTCCATCACCAAAGATGAAAAGGTGATTGAATTGATACCCCTACCTGATAACAGTGAGGATTAGAAGGAGAAGGAGGCTAAGATTATGATCATGGAAGGAAAAGAGTTCCTCAAGGCAATCAAGGAAGAATGAACACCTTGTTTTGCAATGATGTCAGTACCAAGGCAAGAAGAAGAGCCCACTGCAGGTGGCAAAGTAGAAAAGAAAAGGGTGACAGTCCTTGAGGAGGTGAAGGAAATGTTGAGCAAATACAAGGATGCAGTTACAAAAGAGTTGCCAAGGACCCTACCACCAATAAGGGAGATAAGACATTGCATTGAATTCATTCCCGGTGCCACCTTACCAAACAAGCCAGCCTACAAAATGACTCCCCAACAAAATGAGGAAGTTGCAAGGCATAACCAAGAGTTGCTTGATAAATGTTTGATAGGGAAGAGCTTGAGACCTTGTGTAGTCCTGACTATCCTAGCACCAAAGAAGGAGGGAACATGGGGATTATGCACTAATTCCCATACCATTAACAAGATAACCATCAGTTATAGATTCCCTATGCCTAGAATATAATATTTTCTTGATTGTTTAGGAGGTGCAAGATATTATTCCAAGATTGATTTAAAAAGTGGTTATCACCAAATAAGGATTAGAGTAGGTGATGAGTGGAAAACTGCTTTTAAAACAAATGAAGGATTTTATGAATGGAGGGTGATGCCATTTGGGTTGTCAAATTCCCCTAGCACTTTCATGAGACTCATGAATGAGGTGTTCAAGGAGTTCATTGGTAAGTTTGTCATAGTATATCTAGATGACATCCTAGTGTTTAGCAAGACAAAGGAGGAGCACCTAAAACATTTGGATATGGTCTTAAGAAGGTTGAATGAAGAGAAACCAATGATAAACATGGAAAAGTATGTGTTTTTGCAGGAAGAGCTGACTGACATTGGGTTTGTGATTTCTAGAGGAAATCTAAAAATGGATGCTGATAAAGTGAATGCCATTCTCACATGGCCAACTCCTAGAACAATTGGTGATGTAAGGAGTTTTCATGGCCTTGCTACCTTTTATAGGAAGTTTATCAATAATTTTAGCCAGATTTGTGCTCCCATGTTAGAGACCATCAACGGTGGACAAAAGTGCAAATTTTCATGGACCAAGGAGGCGGATGAATAATTTGAAATGTTGAAGAAAAAGGTATCCCAACAACCGGTTCTTACCTTACCTAATTTTGACAAAATATTTCAGATTGAATGCAATGCAAGTCATTTGGCAATAGGTGCAGTACTCAGCCAGGAAGGTAGACCAATTACATTTTTTAGTGAAAAGTTGAATGATGCTAAAAAGAAATATTCTTCCTATGATTTGGAGATGTATGCATTAGTTCAAGCTCTAAAGAAGTGGAGGCACTATTTTCTTCCCAAAGATTTTGTTGTGTATATAGATAATCAAGCACTAAGCTTCGTAAATAGTCAAGAGAAATTGAACGATAAACATATGAAGTGGGTTGAGCCCATTCAGGCCTACACCTTTACAATCAAACACAAGAAAGGTGTCTCAAACAAAGTTGCAGATGATCTTAGTAGGAGAGAACTAACAATTTCAAAAATCTAGTTGGAGAGTGTGCGAGTTGATTCCCTCAAGGGTATGTATGCTGCAGATGAAGATTTCAAAGATAACTACAAGGTATGCACTGAGTTTGGTAGCAGGTATCATTTAGAGTATTCTGATTATTTGATTCAAGATGGTCTTCTTTTCAAAGGATTCCAGTTACACATCCCTAAATGTTCAATGAGGGTTAACATAATTAAGGAGAAGCATAGTGGTTGCATGGGAGGATACTTTGGACTAGAAAACTCTTGAGCTGGTGAAAATATTTTATCACTGGCCTAAATTGTAGATAGATGTCAAAAAATTTGTGGATTCATGTGTGGTGTGTCAAAAGGCCAAGGGGTCAACAACAAACACAAGACTATACTATAAATTTCCCATTCCTTCAAGACCTTAGGAAAGTGTGAGCATGGACTTTGTGATGGATTTGCCAAGAACTCAGAAAGGTTTTGAGAATGTTTTTGTGGTTGTTGATAGGTTTAGCAAGATGGTACATTTCTTGCCATGCAAGAGCGCAAGTGATACTACATATGTTGCAAACCTTTTATTTAATGAGGTTGTGAGAATACATGGTTTACCCTTGAAAATTGTGTCGGACAAAGATGTGAAATTTGTAGAGAATTTTTGGAGGACTTTATGGAGGAAGTTAGGCACAGCTTATCATCCCCAAATGGATGGCCAAACAAAAATGGTCAATAGGTCACTTAGAAACTTGTTAAGGTGCCTCACCAAGGAACATGGTGAAAAGTGGGATTCCATCATCTCCCAAGCAAAATATGCCTATAATGACCTTGCTAATAGGAGTACAGGAATAAACCCTTTCCAAATTGTCTATGGGTTGAATCCAAGAGGTGTGCTGGAATCGAGAAACTTACCCTCAACTAAACATATCAGTGCTTGTGGAGAATAATTTGTTGAAGGGATATAGGATATTCATGACCAATTCAGGATGCAATTGCAAAGAAGTATAGAGAAGTACAAGGATCAGGCTGGCAGGAGAAAGAGAGGTGTGTAGTTCCAAGTTGGAGACATGGTATGGGCAAATTTTAAAAAGGAGAGATTGCAAGAAGGAAAACACACAAAGCTCATGATGAGGAAGGTTGGACCTTGTCAAATACTCAAGAATTTTGGGAAAAATGCATATGAAATCCAATTACCTTTAGATATAGGAATATACCCAATCTTTAATGTTGCAGATCTGACACCATTCAAAGGTACATGGCAAGAAGATGGTACATTCTCGGTGGAAAATGCTGCAGAAATCTTGAAAGAATTTCCAAGTCAAGGGCCACCCAAACTTGAGAGGATCTTGGACACCAAGACTGTGAAGAAAACTAGGAACAAGGTCTAAAAACAATACCTGTTCAAGTGGCAAGGACTCCCCGAGGCAGATGCAATATGGATGGATGAAGACCAGATGAAGAAACATGGGACTACATTGCAGGAACTCATCTCAAGTGGACTTGAGATTCAACCACCCGGGGAGTATGGTTCAGGAGCACCCAAAGACACAAATGAAGCCTAAAGAGTCTAATATTGCCCATGAGGTGAAAATGTTCATAAGTAGTAGGTTGATAGGTTTGTGAGTCAATAAGACCCAATTGATGTAATGCATTGTCATGGTTGCATTTTATAAGCCACCATGGACAAATGACCATGTGGGTCAGTAGGAGTCTAGGCCAAATACACCTTGGAGTCACCAAATTTGAAAAGTGCAAGTTGACAACTTTTGTTGTCATTGCAAAATGTTGTAAAAATGGGTAACTAATCCTCCAACGGTTCCAAAGTCTTAAAAGTGGTTGGAATCCATTAGGGAGGATATATTAGGTGAACTTGGATTGATTCCAAGGTTGTTGTTGAATTTGTTGAAATTGGTAATGTTTTGGAGTTTTGGAGCAATATAATATACTTGGTCTTTCTTGAAATTTTGCATGTTTGATGTTCATTTATGACCTGTATGGATTGGTGGATGCCTAAAAACAATTGGATGAGTTAGGGAAGTTTGTTACCTTTCATTTGAATCAATTTTGAGGTCTTGAAATAATCGGATTGTAGAGATCCATCAAAACCTATCTGGATTGGTCACAAACCCTGCCAACACCTAGGGTTTCACTGAAAAGATGCCCTTAATCTGACATTTTCACTAGAGGATCAAAAAAATTATGGGAAAATTTTATAGGGGCCATTGTACCATAATATTTTGGTGTTGGTTTGTTGGGAGGCTCCAATCCCGAAGAGATTGAATTGACCCTAGGCGGGCATCTCTATGTGACCGCCTGAACTATACAATTGACAATCACTTGTAGTAGATAAAGGAGATGGGATCAAGTCGTGAAACCTAGGATTTGGTGGTTTTAAATCTTACCCCACCTTGCAGAGGTGCCGGTTTAGTCAGGGGACTAATACAAGGGGTACTTGTTTTGTAAATTAGGCCTAATTGGTTTAATTAGGTCTAGAAGGACAATAAGGATATAGACCTCTAAATTGGGGTTAGAGTCTAAACCTTTGGGGAATTGTGTAACTTAATAAAGGGTATCTGAATCTGCCCTTATTTTTACTTTTCCTTTGAAAGTTTATTAAGTTGTGTGTGGAGAACTCAACCGGTAGGGCTACTAGTCAACCGGTAGGGCTACTAGACAAATAGGACAATTGTTAGACAAGCACCCCCTAACACATTGGACAGTCAGATATTATTGATGTTTTGAGTTGGTTGGACCACCAATAGACAAAATCCAATAGGTTTCCATCCCACCGGTATCGAAAGTTTGTCTACCATTCACACAAGGGTTGAGTGTTTCCATCCCATCGATACCAGAAGATACTAATCCTTTATGGATCCGGTCGCACAAATTGTTGTGAGTTGAGAAATTGGTAGGTGTGTTGTTTGAGACCTTGAACAAACAAAACAAATTGATTTGGACATAGTAGTTGTGGGTGAGAGAAGGTTATCACCTAGTTTGTTGCCTGGCTCTGCATCAATTTCTTCCTTTATATATTCAACAATTATGAAATTTATCTCCTATAATGTTGGATCATACTTGTTAGGGATCTTTCTAGGAGTGATTGGATTCCTTCATTTGCCTCTTGTTGAAGCCCCTATAATGGCTAGAATAATTTCACAATAACCTACACACAAAAAATCAAAATAAGATAGAATCTCTAAGATACTTTATTTTGTGCTTATATCTCATGTTTATAAAAGAATATCCAATAAATTCACCTTTTTAACCTTATAAGTGAATTAAGTGTAAACCTTAATTTTCCAACAAATCCTTAAAGCTACATTAATTAATATCAAATATAGGATGCAAATACTTCAAATTGACCTTTGATCAAACCTCAAAAATTCAAAACAAATCCACCAATTCAAGAGAGATATGCAATTGATAATGCAACCTTCAAAACTAATAATATTCATCTTATTTCTTACCTTCTTATGTGCCAACCTCTTGTAATGAAATAATTTGCACAGGAGAGGAAGATAAGAGTAAATATGATGCAATTAGCTAATAATATTAATAATCTAAATCAAGGGGTCAACCACCAAATGTAAGCCAATTCGATCTAGGGCTACCACCAATAATGTTTAATAATAATACAATACATAATATGGTGATGATAAACTAACCCCTACCACAAAGGTGTACCATACTTATGCCATGGTTGATACCCAAGCTATATTAACTACCTTTGTAAGACTATATAAATGATCATATAAATCAATAAAGATTATTCTTGACATAAATCAACTACACATGTCCGATGAACACTTTTGGTTAAGAACATATAAACCCATCTAGCTTATCCTATAATGTGTATGGTATATGTACACTTAAATAACTTAATGTAACATATAACAAAATTATAAAATTTCTGCTATGTAAGGTGGGTTTACATTCTATGGCTTGATTTCTATTAAATGGAAGGCTTTTTAGATTTAAAAAATATTGATAAATTTTCATGTATGTTCAAAAAAATAGACACAATGTCTAAGGTACATTGGGTCTCCTCTTTTTAAACATATAAATGATAACGAAGTTGGTTTTTTGCTTTAAAAAATTTCAAGTAAATAATAGTTATAAAATAATAGAATGGAAATCAATGATACACAGTGTTAAGATTAAATTTCTTTGTTTACTATATTTAATTAGATATTGAATTACAACACATCAAATAATTGATAATGAGGAAAGATAATACACTTGATCTTTGAAAAAGAGCCTATATAATATACCATATTTTCATAGAAGTTATATGATTTCAAATACATAAAATAATTTGAATATTTATTATGTATATTGTTTGTCTTTTTGGTATGTATGGTTAGTTTTATATTGATATCATTTCATTAGTATTTTAGGAAGGGTTTTTTTATTTGGAAGATTATAATTGAATTTTTATGTATATTTAAAAGAATAGACACAATGTACAAGCTATATTGTGTGTCCTCTTTTTAAACAATATACTTGATTATGAACTTTATTTTTTCTTTAAAAAAATCTCATGTATAATGACTAAAAAAAAGTATGTATGTAGATCAAACATAGTATTAATATCAAATTCGTTGCTTGCTATGTAGTACAAATTACTATAAATTATGGTTTAGATGCTTTTTTTTTTATTGAAATCATTTGATCATCTAATATTTTATTTATTTTTTATTATTTAGACAATGATTAAATGCCTAACATAATTTTTTTAATTTGAATTATTTATGTTGACTATTTTATTTTTCTTAGTTTGATGATCTTTATTTTTATAAATAATAAAAATTAAATGAATTTAGAAGAAGTCTATAAGTCATCAGTTTAAGATAAAAATTAACTCAATTCTAACATACTTTAGTGTTATTATTCATTTTATCATATTTAAAAGTAGAGAGATCAAGTTTGAAACATTAAAGGAAATTAAAATTTTGGTTCAAACTATTCAAAAGATTTGCAAGATGGCACTTTAAAAAATTGTAGAGAAATGTTACTTATTGTACAATAAGGTTTCTTAAAGTTTGATAAAAATAAACAAATAAGTAAATAACACTTTATGAAAAAGAGGTAAAATCATTTAAGTTGGAAATTAGTAGTGAATGCGAACATTATTAATGTGATCTAGTCATATATGACCATATATAAATATTTTAATGTTAAATTAGAAAAATTATTATTTGTGATCACATTATTGTAGATTGTTTACAACACTTTTATTTATTTGTTTATTTATTCTTAATACATTTTTGAATAGTTTGTGAGGTCATGTTCTTTCTAGACATCTACATTATTATGAAAGAACTCTATTTTTTAACCTATAAAACTAACATGTTGTAATAATACTTTTATTATTACAAAACTCTTTTTCCATTTTTCTAATATTCTAAATATTGATCTTGTAAAACAATTTTACATTAACCATCTAAAACTTATAAACCAAATCCTTCAATATGAACTAAAATATAGTTCAATAAATATCTATAGACACCTTCTATATTATAATAAAAGGTACAAAACCTTACAAAAATTTGATAGAATATAATATTAGATTTTAAGTGATTAAAATATACTCTACTTTTAAATAATAATAACCCCTTAAAATATGTTAATAAATATAATCTATACTTTAAAACTTAAATATTTTTTAATATTATATTTCAATTAATATAAAGATGAAGTTAACCTCTAACTAGTGCTTTAGCCAAAACCAAATTAAATAATAATATATAATTTTCACTCCTTCCCATTGTCTTGATAATGGTGGGGAAATGATTCCACTAATATTTTCCTGTTCTATTTTAACAAGATAGATAAATCAACTAATTTTGATAAGTCTACCAAGCTCACCAAATATGATTTAGCTAGCCTACCAAATATGAAATGATACTCACAATCTCTATCAATATAATAAGATTATTTGTTAAAATACTAGAGGCCACTATCTTTGTGCAAATAAACTCTCCAAATAATTGTAATTATTATAATACTATAGGCAAACAACTTAAAAGTTAAATCTACCCCCATCGTTGTACATTATGAATATTTTTTTCTTTAAGTGAATGTCGGTTTGGCTCTTACTATATCTCCTTCTTAACAATTATTTTTTATTTGTATTCATTTTTGGAACCATCCCATTTATTAATTTTTTTAATAATAGTCAATTGGTAGGTTGGTATATATGAATATGTATTTAGTCAATGAATATCCCTCATAAAAGTATTTAAATATGTTTATCTAGATATAGATATATAATTTCATTGGTCAAATATTAAATATTTATTAAATTTTCAAAGTTATTTTGTGTTATTTATTTGTGTATATCAATTATTTAAGAATGGTTTTTAGATATTTTTATTAGTTTATGATGATCGTCTGGATTCAATAATTTAAGAGCTTTTGATTAATTTATTAAATAGATGTGTCTTTTAATATATTGTAATAGTTACAAAAAAATATCAATAATAGGAATCTTAATTTATTTTATTTTCTATTAAAGAATGTAACTTTCTAGTACCATTATAATGTTTTTATAGTTTATTTTGTGAGGGTTTTAGTAATAGGTCAACATCCCCTACAATATCTCCACTATGAGACCTTATAATGCAATGCTTCAACTATCACTTCATTTGTGGGTACATCACTCCAACTATTGCGCACACCACTACATGCTTGACCATATGTTTGGATATATCTCAAACTATTGCTTCACTTTCAAGGATACTACTGCAACTTTTGTGGGGTAACACTCCAACATTTATAAGGATTCAACTACAACTAATATAGAGTTACTACTCCAATTGTGGGTATAGTGCTTCATTTGTAGGGATACCACATTTAGTATGCATAATGATTCTAAGATGTCACTTTTGAGATTAAAATGCATCTCCACCATAACCCTGTGATTTGTCAATTAGATTAAAACCCTATTAATTTATAATAGCATTATAATAATTTCAAAATGATGGATACCTTAAATTTTTATATCATTTTCATAAATATTGTAATATCATGTATTTAATATAACATATTGTGTAATAAAATTACTTACACTAGAGAATAATATAATGGAAAATAAACTACAAATACCTGATAAAATTTCAATGAGAACATAATTCAAAATATGATGCTAATAAACCAAACATTAAATCATATATATACCACACATATTCAGTGGATGCCACCTAGGCCAACATAACTAATTATATAAGAGTTTATAAATGATCATATAAATTAATTAAGTTAATTCTAGCCTTAAGTTAGCCATATACATCCAAAATAATCAATGAGATAAGGGAATTGTGCATGTCCCCTCTTTAGAGAATTGATTAGCTATGGATGCTTTTGGATGAAGTCTACACTTTCCCACATAACAACTTTGACAAGAGAATTATTCCACTTGATCAAATGCTCTATAATTTCCCTCAACCACTCCATCTTCATTTGTGTTGAAGGGTCTTCCTCAGGTTCTAAAACCATTCCATCATCTTCTAACTTAGCATCCAATAACCTTCTTTAAGTAAGAAATATGGAAGACTAAGATTTTTTATTTTTTATTTTTTTTTTAATTTAGTAACTCCAATTTGTATGGTATAATACCAATATTTTATAAAACATTATAAGAACCATATTTCTTAGGTGCAAGATTGTTATCCTTCTTTTTGTATTTTAATATTTTCTTGTATGGTTGTAGTAGCACAAGTACTAGATATCATACTTTAAAATTTATTTCACAGTGGCGTCGATCAATTTGTTATTTCATTTTAGTTTTTTCACTTGCTGAGTTTTCTTTGAGACTACAAAGCACCTCTTATTGGTGTTTAATGTGTTCTTCAACTACTTTAACCTTTTGGTGCTCCCAAAATAAAAAGGTGATAGATGGTGGATGGTACCTATAAAGTGCCAAAAAAATAGAGGTAGTTTGGATGAAGTTGGAAATGAGTGTTATACCACCATTTTTCTAGTGGTAGTCAGTCCACCCATTTCTCTTTTTTACCTATAGCAAAAAAAATAGCCCTCCAAGCATTGGTTAGCCACCTTAGACTATCCATGTAGTTATGGATGATATGATGAGATACAAGCAAGCTAAGTGTTTAAACAAGAGAATAAGTTAGTCCAAAAATTTCTAGTAATATATGATTACAAGCACTTAATATGACTTTCTGAGTTCCATGCAACTTTCAAATGGTATATAGGAAGGTTGTTGCTATAATACTTGCTGAAAAGGATGTGGAAAACAAAAAAATATGCATATTTGATGAGTTGATCTACAACAACCATGATGAAAATTTCCCTTTAAATCTAGACAAATTAGTGAGACAATATTTAGGTACCTCCTCCCACCTCTATATTGGAATAAATAAAGTTGTAGAAGACCTATAATATTAATTGTTTCCCCTTTATTTTTTGGCATACTATAAATTTTTTCAAAAAGTTTGGGCATCCCCTTTGAGTCGATCGAATTTTTTTTCATATGTGATTCTATAAGAAGTCTTTAATAACCCTAAAACCACCCATTTGATGAGCATGGAGCTTTACCTAAATCTTAAACCTAAGGATTGAGTTCTTATGTAGCTACAATTTATCATTGTACCATATAGCATCTCCTTTCCATATTAGTTTTTTAGACACTAAGTTGCTCTTGTTGGATTTTTTTTAATGACCGTGAGTATCCATGTCATTCTTATAATTCCTCATCTACTTTATATACCTATAATATTGATTTGTGTGTGTGTGAAAAGTGGTAATCTATAAGCTGTAAGGCACAAACACTTCAATAAATCATTGCATGCATGGTTAGACAGATATAATCATGAATATAAAAAACACAACAAATCGATCTATTGCCTTCTAAAAGATGTGAGTATAGACTTGCTCTCAGATTTGTCTAAGCAATACTAGTGACTAGACTACACCAAGACGAAGGATATAAACTATATGAGCACAAAATTAAGCTAGATGGATGCAAGATTAAGCTAGATATGCAAAAAGCTAAGATGCAATAATCTCAAAGCACAATATTCTCAATGACTCTAGAGCAAAAACTGCATAATAACAATAAATCTCCAGGGTTTTTTGATTGAGAGATGAGAGCCTGAATTTATAGAAAATCCAGAGAGAGACCAACGGTCAAGATCGATTAATGATGAGTGGTCGAGATTCTCCAAGAGGAAGCACAATCCAGGTGAATTGATGTGATTGTCTGCTTTCTTCAGATTTGAAGGAAATAAGGATGAACTAAAATTAAGATAAAATCAGAATAACTAATTTATTCCATATTTTTATTCAATTTTGAGATTTAATTGATTTAATTTATTTTTTGAGATATTTCAATTTATTAGATTTTCAAGATATCTCAATATGATTCCTTTTTTCAAATTTAAATCCTTTTTTCAAATTAATTTCTTTTTGCATGATTTAATGGCAAATTGATTTATTAATTAAATATGATAGGATATTTAATTAAATAAACAAGATAATTGATTAAAATTGATTAGAATGATTTACTTGGAATGATTAATTAATTAAATAAACATTTAATATAGAATGATTTATTTGCCATGTGACATTGATGATTTAAGAATTAATTAAGGTGCTCCAAATTGATTTAATTGCCTTTGGTTAGGACCTTGGTGATGTAGCCAAGATTAGGGGCCCATGGTTTAGATGACCATTTTTAGGGTATTACATTTTCCCCTCTTTGAAGTGATGTGCGAGCAGCGCATTGATTCAAAGAATAGTTGATGTCAAATGGATATCAGTTCTGAACTTGATGGATCACAAACCGATGAAGAGTGAGATGTTCAACTTGATTTGAAGCGAAGAAATTGAACAGGTTGATTAAAGCGATACCGATCTCGAACTTGATTGAACTAGGATTGGTTGAGCAAAAAGATAAAACCTATTCCAAACTTGATTGAACAAGAACCGATTAGCGAAACAGGATGTCCAACTTTATTTGATGTGATGAAACTAAACACCTATTTGGATTCAACATGTGATCACTGTCAAAAAGACTCTTTAAACCCTTGATTAGGTTTAAACGAATAACCAACTTGATGAGATGCGATGAAACTGATTACCGTTAAGTGACTGATTCGAATGAAGACAATACCAACTTGATTTGGTGCGATGAAATTGACATGCCCCTATAGATTGATTTGATTTCAAAAGATTTTTTACTCGACTTTTGATGAAAATTTGAACAAAACTTGACTTTTTGATGATGTAATCACTGATAATATTGATGTAATGCGTATGCCCCCTCAGGAGGGAAATCGAAAGATAACGAGATCGCAGTGGTTTTAGGCAATTTTATGTAATAAAATGATTTATCAATGATAATATGAGCATGGAGATTGATTTGAGAATTAATTTGAAATCAGAGTTGATTCAGAAAAGATTTGAGCGCAGAGTGATGTGAAAGTGCCAAGTGGTCAACATTGTGAGAATTTGACTAGAAAACTGACATCAGATTTCGATTTCAATCCCGAAAATGGACTCAGGATGGTTGATTTAGCTAAGAGAACAAATTTTGTGTCAATTGGAGCAAGTTTGAAAATTAGGGTTCTATCTATATAAGGGGTTGAAGGTGTCATTTTCAATTCATTTTTACCTCTCAAAGTTCAAAATTTCAAAAAACCTCCTTTGGAGAAAAATGGCAATTCCCATTCAAGATCACTGATTCGAGTGCCAGAGACGACATAATCAACCTCAAAACTACCCAGCAACAGTAAGTGATCGATCTTAAGCCTCTTTAATTTCTCATTTTATGAATTTTTGTTGAACTTTTCGTTCTAAGTTTCATTTTAGTTCGTTTGGAGTTGTTTAGTCGTATGACCAACTAGGGTTTGTTGTATGAAAATTTGTCAAGTCGTGTTAAGTCATTAGATTAGTCGTTCTGTATGTTCCCTAAAGTTGTACGAGTAAGTTAATTATGCCTTCTTTAGTCGTCCTTTACTAGTCAGTGACTCATATCAAGAAGTTTACTTGTACTCTCCCCTTTCTTTACTTGCACGAGTTGCTACCCCACTGTGAAAACTCGTATGGGAAACAATGTGTATTTTTGAAGGCATAAACGTGAATTTCTTATTTTTCATGATTGATGAGTTGGATTCATGAGAACTTCTTACACCTTTCTAACTCAATTTGTATTGTGTGCTGATGAGTTTTCGTTTGATTTTCCAAGTTAATTTGCCAGATATACATTTTCAATTTACATATCCGCCCACCATGAGATTAGTTCGACAACTGACAGATGGTCAGAGAGCTCATATTGATGCATGTGGGTTGGAATGGTTGCTCTATATGCTAGATATATGTGTGAACCACAGATTACTCACTACCTTAGTTGAGAGATTTCATTCTGAGCATAATACATTTCACTTGCCTACCAGGGAGATGACTATCACTCCAGAGGATGTGTATACGATTTTGAGGATACCATTTGCAGGTGGCAGAGTAGATTATGATTCTTCTCCTTAGCAGGTGATTACAACATTGTGGAGAGTGTTTCATGATGACACTCTTATAGTTCATTCCATCACCTGGGATAACATGTTGAGAAGGTATGGAGCATAGTTTTCGGTTGTTTGTGTGCTTGCTAGCATTATCGGGTAATTTGTCATGTCGAATAGGGGACAACAGGGGTTCTTGTGTGGCTGGGGGAGGATGATGGATATGTTAGTGACACAACTGAGGAGATTGGGTTGGGGTTCTTTCTTATTGACCCATATGTATCATGAGATGCATGAGACCGCCTATCGAGAGGCGAAGAACATGGCCACTAGGGTCCTTGTTTTACAGATTTGGGCATGGGAGCATATCCCAGTCTGCAGGTCAGTTGTTGATGATTTGAGACAGCCACATCAACCTATTATCTACCGATATGTAGGTTATATTATGCAGCCCCACTTGGGGAAGACATATTATTGGAGACGACAGCTTGACGAATTGATTGTAGTAGTATGGAGGCCATATAGGGGATTAGAGGAGTGGGATGATTGGAGGTGGGAGAGGAAGGTGATGTTCATGAATCACCCACTCATAGGTAGATCTCAGACCATTATTGAGCATTTTGTGCTAAGCAGGGTTATGAGGCAGTAGGGGCGGCCACATGCCATATCACAGGAGTTTACAACTTATGCCAAATTTTCTGATGAGGAGATGTGAGGATGGGGGCCTAGACTATCATATGCCCTAGCCATGCAAGAGTTAGCAGGTTTACAGCCACAATGGTGGGAGTATCTGGAGGAGGTTGGAGTATCTGGAGGATGTTGGAGTATCTGGACTAAGTTTAAGATAGCTATCACTTTCTTCTCATAAAAATCCTTTAAACAATTCTTACATGTAATTTGATGACTTTCAAAATCTTAGGGGTGTTCTCTCTTGTATGAGTATCACTATTATGCTAAACTCAGAAGCATCAAATTCCACAATGAATATTTTATAAAAAATAGACTATCTAGAATTAGAGTTGTGTACATGGTTTCATTTAGCTTCTCAAATGTCCTGGTAGCCACATCATTCCATAGGAAGGAATCCTTCAATAAATTTGTTAGTCACACTACCATGTTGCTATAGTTTTTATAAATTTGTGATAGTAACTAGTAAGTCCTAAGAAATAAAATAGAATCTTGAGGGTTCTAGACATTTTTTTATATTAGACATTGAAATCAAAATAAAAAATTTACATTATAAGGAGTTGGAGCTCCAATAGACTGAAATAGTAATCAACCCTTACATATCATAGACAAAGTGACTGATAATGAAGATAGCTATAGAAAAAAGAGTAACATAACATAGGTATAATCAACACCTACTCCCCAAAACCTCCAACATTACTCCTAACTTCACATTAATCACGGTCATAGGTTCCAATAAGAGGCTCAATCATGTACTTAGGCTCAACATCTTTCACCACTAGTTGGTAGCTATATTTTGGATCATACTTGGATTTAACCTTATCTTCTTTTGCAAGCTTTAGAATGTTATGCTTATCTATAATTATTTCAAAATATCCAACTCTTCTTTGTTAAGATTGTCCTTCGCCTGAGGGAAGGAATGAGCACTCTGAATCTCTATTTTGTAGATGATGGTCAAGCCTTCTTTTAACATGATCATGAATTTATCCTTGGGAATCTCTAAAATGGCCAAGACTTGCAACACAACATTAAGATAGGTGAGTTAACTTTGTAACTTAGTAAATAACCTTCTTCTACCTTGGAAAACTTCCTTGTTTCTCTTTTTCCATATGAACAATAAAACCTCATTCATAAAAAAATAGGCAAAAAAATATTGAGCTCAATAAAAAAGGTTTTGCACACATCCAACAAGAGTTTTAGATCAATTAAAACCATCCTTAAAAACCCCAACCAATAACATAACCAATAAACATAGAACAAAGAGAAAAAAAACATATCGACCTTCAAAAACAAGTGCTCAAAGGTTTCAGTTTGATTACAAAAATCACAAGATCAAGCAAGAATACCCATGAACTACAACTTAGAATGAACAAATATTTTCTTAAGAAAAAATAACCATCTAAAACAAGTTTTTTTTTGGCTCACCAACCTTAGAGAAAATATGAGATGGCCTTTAAGATATTATATCATGTAGATACCTTGTAAGTTTGACATCTATCATTCCTTTTTCCACATAGTGTGTGTACCATATCGACATGATAGTTGACAGTATATTGTAGAACCTAGTTGGTAACCTATTTTTACAAATACCTACTTTGTACATTTTGTGAAATAGAAGGAATAAAAAGATATTCATCTTTCCTATTTGCACATTCATACTGTTTATTCTAAATAGATGTGGCATGTGGAAGGTGAAAAATAACTAATTGCCATAAATGGAATCTCCCTTGAGATATAACTTCAATATTTACATAGGATAAATTGTTAGTTTAGGTTTACCTAAATATTCTATAATTATCCATTTTCTAAAAAGTTAATTTTTTGACAAATAGAATAGAAATAACTAACTAAAATGCTTGCTAAAAATTAACTGGTGAAAATCCAACAAAAAATAATTACAACTTTTTATTAATTGAAATAGAAAGTACAAATCATAGAGAATATGGGGTTTAAATTTGGAAACTTCTACCTGTTAGCATTACAATAAGTTGGGAGATTGTTGGCATTACAATAGGTTTGATGGTTGATGATATTGAGAAGGTTGTTGGAGATGAATGATATAATTGATAAAGGATGATTACTGTCTTATATTATTATTTTGTCATTGATGTCAAGCAATTGATTTTTTGATTCAATATGATGTTGCCATATCTTAAAAAGTATGTTTTGATGAGTATAAAGATGTCAGTAAGTGACACAAAAAGAATGTGAAAATGAAGGGGAGTAATAAGTTATTCAATGGGCAACTATTACCGAGTTTGACAGTGATGAGATTATGATGTTTTGATTGTTTTGATATCCTATATATATGTATTCAAAGACTGAACGAGAAGGGGAAAATATTTCAAGCAATAGAATGAGAAAAGGTTTGATACTATTCTATTTTACCGAGCAAGGAGCTAGTCGGTAAACTCCAAGGTTACCGATGTTGGTTAATGAATGAAAAAGTCACCGAGAAGAGAATGTTTACCAAGTAAAGTTCAGTATTAACTGAGTATCAACCGAGTAGTAACAGAATGCATTAAATAAAGTGTATACATTATTTAATGAAGGATGCCAATGAGCTGGAGGTTTATTGAAGATAGGAATGTTGTGCAAGAAGTTTGTTAAGGATCAACGACAATTAAAATTCAAGTGTAAGATCTACATCACAGATTGAACGGTCCTAACTGAGCACAAGTACCAAGAAAGGTATACAAGTTTCAAGGCAAGGTAAAACATTTTTCAGATCGAAGGATACAATGAACCTAGTCAAGTTTGAAGATCTGATGGTTAAGATTAATCATGGGTAATGTGATTAAGGAGATTAAGCAATTGGGAATCACTTATAAATAAAGTAATGTTGTTGAACAAGAAGGTGGGCAATCTGAAGCACAATGATGCTACAGAGGTGATTACCGAGTACAAAAGATTGAAGAACAGATTGAGAAGCCCAGCAAGGAGAAAGATAAGTCTTATGAACAAGATTATCTTGAGCATATTGAGCACATAGAATCTGCTTTAACATTTTAGATGTGAAGTTGCAGATATATTTTATTACTATTATTTATGTTTGTAAGTGACAGGAAATCTCTTAATCAAGTGGACTTAACAGTCTTATTTGTAAATCCTCTTGGAAGGTAACATTCTGAATGAGTGTTTGAAATCCTTTGACAAGGTCACTTCTAACAAAGTGAAGATTCTAATAGATCTGAGGGAAATCCCTTGACTGGGTCACATCTAGCAATGTGTATGTAATCTTTAACAGGATTTGCTTTTAACCGAGCATAATCTAGAAGAGTATATTTTCTTGTGGGTTCGAAATCCCATAGTGGTTTTTCCCTATTAGAGTTTCCACGTTAAATCTGGTGTCAAATGTGATTTAATGTTTTATGTTTATCTATTTATGAGTTTGAATGATTTACAGTCATAGTTGCATATGAAGAAAGTGCTACCGAGGTTGAATCTGATTAGAGTAATAATTATTGAGGTTATCTGATTCACCCCCCTCTCATCTAACTAACACTACCAAGACACTAGTGCATTGTGCGAATGTCTTTCTGTTGCGTTATTAACTAGTTTAGACATGAAACCAAATATAATGCTAGGTACAAAAATACTTCTTGTACACACATAATACAAAAAGAGACTATTTTAAAGTAGGGATTTTGTGATAATGAAAATAGTTGTAATGGAAACTATTTAAAAATTAAAATAGGAGAATCTAGGAAATAGAAGAAATATTGGAAAAGATGTCACTAGATGGTGTTGCTTTTTCTCCAATAAAACATACAATAAAAGAGATAAAATCATTTTATGATTGTTAAGAGGTTTTCCTTAGTTGAACTCTCTTTTTTGTATGTCTACCTCCAAAGATAGCCTAGATTTTTTATATATTTTGAAATAAGAAATAAAATTCTTGAATTGAAAAATGACAATTTTTGAGATAGAAGTAATCTCAAATATACTATACTATGCTATCACTTATGATTTTCACATGAAAACTACAAATACAAGTAAAGGAGAAAGGGAACATGGAATCTTTTGAAAAACCTCCATGAATTTATTATTGTTGCTTTGCTTCAATTGTTTATCACAATCCCACAGATCTTTGTTTGAAAATAGTGTAGGAATCACATGCAAAATGTTGGTATAACTATGAAATTTTCTAGTTTCTTCACAAGTTAGAGCTTTAAGATTTTTTTTCAAAATGATAGAATGAGAATGAAAGTCAAATTAGAAGACCAAAAGGGAAAGTTAGAGATCAAGAAGCAATTTGGATTTGTATACAAACTTTTTACTTTTCCAAATATTAGTAACACTCAAAGGCCGTTGGATTTATGATTTTTTTATGGGATGCTAGCACATCACATAGGTATCCATGCATTGTACTCCCAACTAGGAATTTGGATTTAGAAATTATAGATCATCACAAAAATGCAAGAACTATACTAAGATCAAAGTGCTAACATCTTATAATTATGATACTCTATATTAGGATGCTAAAGTAATGATATTATGTAGAGGGAATTTGCAAGGGCGTATAATTTTTGCCACTACATGGTAATTATCTTGTCCCTCCCTGATTCTTCTTGCTTTTTTGTACATCAATGGATCATATTGATATAGCTTAGTCCACTCTATGATTATTTGATGGTATCATACTATGTACTTGCCCTATTTCATGATTATATTGGATATTATGATGATTATGATAGTGCGTAGTTGTCGTGATTGTCTTCTACTGCATTGTGATAGGGATGATGTCATACCACTCATTCATGAGCATGATATGAAATTGTGATCCCCCTTCACTTGTTTGCCTATTTCATGATATATGTTAATGTATATATTATTGTATATGTATTGGTGGTGATAGGTTTGCAGGTACTAGACATCGACTCCACATGGCTTCACAGGTCTGAGCGTATGTTCATCCCAATGGCAAGTTGATCGAAGGTGACATGAAATCCCTATCTACACTATATTTTTAAGTTGATATCCTTGTTAGTCTAGTATCTTGAGTTAAGTAGTCGTATAGCGTCACATGGTATTTTGTCTTACCTCTTGTTGAGTCATCTTGATGAGTTGCGATTATTGGTTAATTAAATTATTAATTAATTAAATGGTTCACATAGTTTATAATAATAAAATAAATTAATAGTATTTAATATTAATTTAATGAGAGATTAATATTATTGGGATTATTATTGATATAAGTGTTTATTGGATATTTATTATTTATTGTTTAATTATTTTAATTAATTAAGTCTTTTGGAATTATTATCCATTTATATAGTTGAGGCTTTAATATTATTACTCTTGGTTATTTTATTATTGAGCTTTTATATTTAATTGTGCCCATGGTTAAATTTATTATTCATTGTTTATATTATTATTTTCCTTTTTTACCTATTGGGCTTAATTAAATATTATATTCCTTACCTACCCTATCATTCTATTGGTTAATTTGTGGGGGTAAGTAAATAATATTATTTTATATTATTTACCTCAATTTTGGAAAGGGATTGGTATAGAATATAGTTTCTGGGAATTTTCTTATTGGTTGAATTCTTTCTATAGTTTTGGTTTTAATTTTTATTTTTTTGCTTTTTTTGCGGGTTGTCGGGGGTTGGCTTCTCTGTGAAATCTGAGTATTGTGGGAGATTATGGCTTGCTTAGGCTTGGATTTGATTGATTGAAGCT
Source organism: Cryptomeria japonica (assembly GCF_030272615.1). NCBI lineage: Eukaryota > Viridiplantae > Streptophyta > Pinopsida > Cupressales > Cupressaceae > Cryptomeria > Cryptomeria japonica. The sequence goes on from NC_081412.1 coordinate 87,147,384, forward strand.
TGTTGTATTTGGAATTGTATCTTGGCTCTTCTTCAATTTTCATTTGCCTTAGCTTCGATTTCCAAGTTGGTTTGATTTTCTCTCTTTGCAGATTTTCTTTTTGAAAAGATTGTCTTCTCCGTGCTTGCTTACTGCGTGTGGAAATGGGGAAAATATTGTTGAGAATAGAATAAAAGAATATGGTTTACAGATTTATTATAATTTTTGGTTGGATAAATGTATTTATACATATAAATGTGTGTATCATTGTGGTAGTGTTTATGTAGCTTGTCGTGAAAAGCATATGTGCGGACTTTGTGCTTTGTATCCTCCTTCTTAGCCCTGTAGAATGCTTGGGTCTTGTCAATTGTATCATTGGTGATAGTATTTCTATATTGTTCTGTCTTTGGGCTATGTTATGTGTGTTCTGGGTGTTGTCCTTGAATGACTGTGAGTATGAGCTATCGGGTATGGATGTTAAATTTCTATTGTGGGGTCTTGATGTTCTAATTATGCCTTACTTTAGCTTTATCTTGGTCTTATGCATCTTCTAGGAGGGAATTTGAGTCCTTATGTGTGTTTATGATCAATTCTAGGTGGATCAGTAGCTTATTTCCTTCCATTTTTTTCATTTTTGGTCTCTGGCACCATGCGCTACAAAATGCTCTATATGCGCTACAGAATTAGTTGTATGGGCTAAAAGTTGAGCTCTATGTGCTATTTTGGATCTCTTATGTGCCTCTGTATGTGTTGCATGCACCATTTACTCTATCTTCTAATTTTTAGACTTTGAAATGGATGCACTAAAAAAAGTTCTCTATGTGCTAAAATAAGTGCTCTATGGCTATTCTTTCCCATGGATGCACTAAACTGCCCTGTTTTGGTATTTTTGCCAGTCTGTGATGTATTTTTGGATTGTGATTTTGTTCCAGAGGCATTTGATGATTTCCTTGCAATTCTCAAAGTGGATTGTGCTTTAGTTTTGGCTATTTTATTGTTGTTTTATCTCTAGCAAGAGGAATTTATACCTTGTTGTTGAGGTTTATGTCATATTTTCTCCAGCAAGATGAGTGTTCCTTGTTGTGGAGGATATACATGTTTCTCTAGTGAGAGGACCAATGCCTCGCTATAGAGGTGATCTACAATTTGGCTATGCAAGAGGATTTATGCCTCACCTTGCTTATATCTATATTTATTTTATTGAGGCTCTTGATTTAAATGTTGGCTTTATAGCTCTTGTCATGTTTTAGATTTGTATATGTGCAAAATTAATGTTGTTGATATTCTTGTAATGAAGATCTTGGTTAACCAGGCTATGCCGTATTGAGAGTCATCGTTCTTGTATATGCGTGATTTTATCCTAAGGCCTAAGAGCATGATTAAGGAGAGTGGGCTTCCATGAGTCTTTTGAGGCCATGAGGAATGGACTGCTAGGATTCCTTGAGATATGGAGTCGGGGTCTAGACCGTTGGGATAGCCCATTGGAGGTTTATTGTAATATTAATCATAGGTGGGATGGGTAGTGGTAACTCATCTTAATAAGATAAGAAATTGATTGGTGATGCCCCAACTCATGGCCTGGAGTAGACCAAAGTGAGGTATGGGAAGATCTGGTAACCAAATAAACCAAACTCCCTTGATTTCCTCAAAGGTTGAGATGGTTCCACATGTGTATCATGGATGTTTGGATTGAGTTATAGGATATCCTTTATTATTGGTGATAACATGTGATGACACTCTTCCCTACATGTGGATCCTAGTTCCTTAATATTTTGTCATGATGTCTTTGGAGGTCTTATATTTTGTTGAGCTTGAATTTAGCCATGTGATGTGTGGAGTGTTATCCTTTGGTTGTTAGGTGTCAGCCTAGATCTAGAGTGTGTGTTGGATCTTGTATCATCTCCTATCATAGGGGGTGGTTCCTTATGGTTCCACATGGTCAGGTGGTTTGATGTCTTCTTCCATTGGGATGTTCTTCATTGGATGCTCTTGTGTGTAATGTGGACTCTTCTCTCTTTAGCTATGGATGGATAGTTGTAGCAGATTGATGTATATGATTCATATGGCATATGTATGTGTAGAATTCATGATATAATTATATTCATAGTTGAGAACGATGCTCCTTGATGTAAAATGATTGATGTGTAAGTAATGGTAGTGATGCATTAGGCCATGATCATAATACTTGTAATAGAATGTAATGTTGTATTTTTTTATATCTTGGATAATGATCATTAATGGAATTGGTTAATTGATATGTATTTAGTGTTATGAGATTGAATATGATGATTAAGGAAATGGAATAGTAATGTGGTAATTAACATTGAACTAGTATAATGAAGCTAGGTTGTTGTATAGTGATTGGGATTAGGAATATTTGGTTTGGTGCTCTTAAAATGAATCTTAAGGAGTCTAGTGGGATTTGCATTATTAATGGTTGTAATTATGACAGTTAGAATTGTTGGTTCCCAAATCAACAAATTCTAAGTCTTAGAGAAATTGCCACAAACTCATCAACATACTCAGAATGGGACTTGGCCAATGAACGAGATTCAGTCACAAGAATGAAATTTCCTGCACTTTTAGCTCTGCGAGACCAATGCGGGTCAACCTATGTAATGTTTAAACAACTTTTAGCTTCAAATACTCATGACATTACAAAATACAACAGATCATCCCAATGAAAAGATACTAAGGAAGATGGATAAACTCTTTGTTTTGGCTATAACCTTAGTCTATAAGCATCTAAGCACTCATTGAGGTTGGGTTTCTACACTAATCCTACTCCTGTGTAGAAAGTAAAAGAGGTTTGTGATAAAATAAATGATTTTGAAAACTGAAAACAACCCCATGACCAGTGCCTAATTAGGGTAGCAGAGTCAACTCTACAACATATAAATATGATATCCAAACAGAGTAACATGCAACCAATGAGCTTGCAATATTAGTGCATTACACCGATATTTTCTTTTCTAGTTTCACTAACAACCATACTTGAGAATCTCATATATACACAACACCATTTCTTTATCTTGTAAAAAAAAAATTAATCTCTTCCTTGAAGATAAGCAAACAACAAGATGAACACCTAACTTGTAGGGATAAAATAAAAGATTGTTGAACATTTCATTTCATAAAATTGTGCATATATAAGAGAGATAGATGCAATAAAACATTTAAACATGCTTGTATTCTAGTTGCAAATTGTTTTAAAACATCAAAATTCTACAAGCTGAAAGAAACTAACTCTTATCTGCACCTAACTATCAGCTGTACATGGAAGCCCTACTTCCAACACTTACAAAAGTTGCATTCAGAATGAAATATTTTGAGAAGAAGAGAAAAACTTATACATCAAAGAGAGAAGACCTCAAAGAAAACCCTAAATGCATCTTGAAAAAGACATGTCTTCATCCTTGAAATCTGCACTTTGAAACCTGCTCTCTTCCCTCAAAATTTGCCAAAAATTACATCTGCACCCTAGTGGAGACTTGTTGAAAATTTGAGAAATTTCCCTCTTAGGCACTTGTCAATTCACCTCTTTTGCACTTTGACCAAAATTGCTAATTGTAGCCTTTGCCCACACTGACTGCAGTTCACTACTTTCCATCTTTGCCTGAAAAATAGAAATTTACCTCTTTTAAGCATCTTGACCAATTAGTACAAATTTCCCACTTTGACTGAAAAAAAAAACTCCCCTCTATGTTGGAAAAGGTGCCATGTGACTTCTATTTTCTACATATTTATCTTTTACATGAAAAATCACAACATGGTAATTGCTGATGAAAAATTACCCCCTCTGGGTAGAAAAGTCATGTCATCCTAGTTTTCAGATTTGATAAAAATCAGCTTGCTTGATAACTGGAATGACTTGTCTTTTTCATTGTGTACCCATCATCTTTTAAAAAAAATCCCCCAAATGAGTGATCTTTTAGATTTGACTAGACTGTCACACCTCTTCAGTTTTCCCACTTAGAGAATTCATTTGAAACCAATCTCCCATTTCACATGTGAACACATGATGGAAATAATTTCCACCCCCTTTATCAGAATTTACCCCCTTTGGCAGATTTTTTTTGACTTTTAGCTTGCACTCTCTCTATAATTGAAAATAGTAAATTTTCCCCTATTGGTTGGAAGAATTCTATCATGTGACTCTCTGGGTGAAAAATAATTACTTCTGAGTGAAAACCATTTCCTCTCATGAAATCTCAACACTTGTCAATGCGTGCCTCTGCTCACGAGGTGTGATATTCTACACTCTACCAACTCTAGTGCCCTCATATACTGAATCGATGCACACCGTTTACCTTGCATCCATTGAGAAGTTGATCTGTAGTTTTGATTTAGCTCCCCCATCGACAACTTCAAACTCTAAAAGGTGCACCTGCATCCCGTAATGCTAAGCCCATGTCATGCCACACTATCTACGCTCTTGGATAGGGCCCTCATCAGGTGATCTTTGAGATTGATTTCCATGGCCACCATTACAACACCATATTCACTTTGCAGTTGGGGCGATATCCATCGTTGTGTTTTCCATTTTTACTGTTGCCCTAATTTCTTCCTCTGGAATCTATTTCTCTACCTGTCATGCTTTGGCTTTATATTTTACCTGGGATTCCTCTCTATTTTGCATCGACATTGATGTTTGGCATTATCTCGCACTGGGCTTTGTTAGTTCCCTATCATCACGTGGGGTAATGAAAGACTCACCCATTTCCTTCTCCCGCCTTTATTGCTTACCCCTCGCTGTTCTTGGCTAGGTCTCGAGCCTCATGCAAGGTAAGAGATCACCCCCCTTTTCTCATTTTTCTTTCCCTGTGCAACATTCACGTCAACCCTTCTTACCATGCAGGATAATACTTACCCATTCTGCCCTTGTTACATCGTTACCCCATGCTATTGTTCAGAATGCTTTTGGATCCTTATGGGATAAGCATTTGATTCTCCAGTCGTGCGCTGAAACCTATCCTGCACTACTTATCACCTACTCTCCTAAGCCACACGGGATAAGGAGAGTAAAGGGATCTTGCAAATCCATAATGGATCATCACCTTTGCACGTGAATTCTTGCTTTTTTTAATAATTTGTGGGCCCTCCAAACACCAAGAATGATGTAGTGCGTAGCCAAATCACTCCAAAATGACATTAAAATCTTCACAATAGTTTATTTAATTCTCCATTACTTGGCTTGAGTTCTTTGAATAAATGCAAGAAAAAAACCCTTTTTCGTCTTTCTACCGTTGTGCATACATGATATTAAATCATTGGAATAATTTAATTCGTATATTTTGTTTGTAATATTTTGCCACATAGCCCCTTTCGCCTAGTCCCTCAAATATTTTTTTTTATTGTCTTAATCAATAATAATTTAAATAATAAGACACCTTGAATAAAACTTGGCTCTCCTTCATGAGTCGTAATTTTAGTCGGGTCCAAAGTGGGCTTGACTAAAAAAAAAATTGTTTTTATGCAATTGACTAGCTAAGAATACTTTAGAGTACCAACTGGGTGTGTTCAGGATGCGAGAAACTGAATTTGGGATCATCAATCTTGATATTTTGCAACTTTGAAATTTGGCCAAAAACACATGAGTAGCCCTTGAAATGAGCTTCAAAAACTTATCAAAACACTTGATTAGGGTTTTTAGATTGGCATATTGACAAAATGTTATACAAAGAATTCAGGGCATCAAACAAATTATCAAAATGATACCCAAGGAAAAAGATTTCAATCATCAAAGTTGCTTACTCAGTTGTTTCTGAAAATGCACCTATTAAAAGAACTTGAAACCTCTTCAATCACTGATTGCAAAAAATATCAAACATCCACTTCGGGAGTTGCCACTTGGCATGCTCACACATCTGGACACCCTGAATAGGTATGCAAAAGTGTTTGACCTTATTAGGTCACATGTGCAAAATAATAACCCTCAAAGTTGCCTTCTCTAAAAATTTGGAAAGTGTTGCTTGAGAAACCCTAAAAAAGTCCATTTTGAATAGGCTTTGAAAACTAACCAAATGATGAGTTGGGGGGCTACAAACGGGGAATGTGGTAGATGATTTTGTAAACAATCATGGGGTACAACCACTTTTATGTGTAGGTCAACTGAGTGTGAAATAAAAATTTACAAAGAGGGCTACCAACTGTTGTTTGACATAGTCTAGTTTGCAAAGCTTAATTTTTTGCAAATGGAATCAACTTTGAAAACTCAGTAGATGGATTCATGGGGATACACCACTTGACATGGGGCTTCAACAGTAGAGAATCATGGGAAACAATCAGTTGTGCTTGACAATCAACTGGCACAAATATACAACTGCTTAAAGTGGGCTCCTCAGAAAGGTTAACACTTGTAAACAACAACCTAACTTCTGGACCTTCAAAAAAGGTCTACAAGAACACATTAAAACTGATCCAAATAGGTTGCAAATTATCATGCGGCATCTCTAAAAGGTTTTTAACACCTCCCCTAACGGATTTCTCATTGTACTTCATGAGTGCAAAAATATGGGCTCTCCAACTGAGCAACTTAGGATTATCTTGCAGGGGAAAAACTGAGTGCCATTGAACAAAATTTTACATGGGATCTCAAAAATTAGGTGGAATTTTTGAGTCCCAACATTGGCTCTTGCTCGAGGATGCATTCCCCTTGCGGGCATGGCAAGAATTTAGATCTCTAGGGAGAAAACCGAGTGCCTTATCCATTGGGCCACTCAACCACTGTGTGCTTCATTATGAAAATATGACTTTAACATTAGATGGGTGGTCCTGAACCACCAAAAAAGTAGAACCAATATTTACCCCAATAAAAAATATGACTCCCCTCTAATTTCATTATGCCTAACCTGAAAACACCACTGAGAACATACTGATCATAGGCATAACCGCTTGCACTACCAGCTAGTGCCTTATTCATACTGCTGCTACCATCACCTTGGTTACCTTCCATTACACATCCACCCAACATCTAAAAGAATTCATCATGAGACAACACATGGTTTTCATGCTCTTTGATTGATACACATCCATATGCATTGTAACATCCATCATTGCATACTTTGGATGCATGGTTCATCAAATGGGCACATGGTTGTCCCAAAAGCTAAGAACACTCATGTACTTCCTTATGGTCAAGATTAGGAATCCTAACCTCTTCACTTAGTAGTATATCTAGTTCATCTTTTAAATCTTCTTGCACATACATATAGGACCTTTCATCAAAGAGTTCATTCACACTCAACAGGGTCTCCTCATCAAAATCAGCATGAGAGTCCTTTTGATAGTGATCATCATAATGGACCTCATAGACATCTTCATCTTAAAATATGTGATCATACACCTCTGAACCATTATCAATCACCACACTTTCAGGTTCATCATAGATTTTATCCTCAAATTCAAATACTCCTATGTCTTCATAGGCATTGATGAGCCAAAATAATGGCTCCATTTTGTCATAAAAACTCTTGCTTTAGTCATATGTTTGGATAATGTGTGGGTCATAGAACTTCCTTGGGTGATGTCTATTTGGTATTATTAGATCTAATTTATCCTAGACCTAAGGTTCTTAACTGATGATCTTTATGTAATCAAACTATGCAAATTATCTTAATTAATCTTAAAATATGGTTTAATTTATGTTATGTTAGCATCAATGGATATACATGCTTTTGTGCACATTAACACCATGATGCATGAACAACCAAATTGAGAGGATGGCTAAGTTGGTGGTTAAGGAGACACATCATCATGTTGTTGGATGCAAACCCAGTCAAAGTGGAGAAGCATTGAAGGAGTCCATAACCAATTGACCACTTTCTCAATAGAGAAATTAGTGGAGCATTCATGATTGTTCCTGATGAAGCATAGATCTAGGAAATGAGGTTGCGCTATATTTTTCAGCAGTAGGACAGTTGTTTGCTCTACTTTTATGTGCCAACTTCTTCTTGTAATGTAATAAATCCTGCCCACCTATTCCTTTGGAACATGGGCTCATTAGTTGAAAGATTTTTATAAGTTATTATGAATAAAGGTTTCTACTTCCTCATTGGAGTAGACAGTACAACCATAGAGTTGATAATATTCAGATTCTCAAACTTTTGTGTACTGAAATTAACTTAAAATGAATAAGATGATGGTGATGGTACTCTGAGTTTATCAGTTGTTATCTGAGTTTTGGATATACTTCCTCAAGGGGTTCCACTAGGTGAGTAATTCGTTTGCATTTGTTAGTTAGTTTCTATTTCATTATAATTTTTGTTTTGGTGTTCGATTGTTCCTACAACCACTGGAAATGGTTCCTGTGTCTGTTCTTGCAGCCAAAGCAGACAGAGTAGTTCCTATCCGCTAACCAGAACATTATTTTCATTAACAGTTGCTTTAGTTGATTTCAATTGTGAATTTTGATAAGTTGTTAAGTCATTATGGTTTTGCAGATTTATTTTTGAAACTTTCTTTTTCCTGCAGAAGATAGAATGGCTTCAACTCGAGCGTAGTACACATACAGTGTTGGCCCATTTCAAGTTCACGACCTTGGTCAACAAAGTAAATGAATCTTTTCCATAGGAAATGTAGCTACTCAGTAAAGATTTCCAATCCCCGAGCTGAGGTTTTAGAACCCAGTTACTATTCCAACTACGAGGACCAACATTTTTGGCATCGTTTCTAGGGATGGTGCCAAACTAAGAAACTATTGTAGTTATTAGTTTTAAGTCTTTTAGTTTGTTTTAGGATTAAAATTAGTTGTTAGAGTTCATTCACAATATTTGCATGCATAGAAGAAGAAGATATGCATTAGGAAGATTTCTTCCCTCACAGTCTTCTCATGAAGTAAGTCCAAACTAGGCCCCATATATAAATCCTTTTGTTGAAGCTTTTGTGGAAGCTAGAAACCAAGTTGTTTTTGATTTATCAGAGGGATACCTTAATTTCTTAAATAAACCCCTTGAACAGAATATTTTACCTCTGGTTCCTTATCAACCACAAATGGCAGCTCCTGGTGGAGGAGGACCACCTCCTAATCCCACCTTTGAATTCCCTATTCCTGACTAGCATGATAATGTAAATCTGAAGAATATACCAACCTCCTCTCTTCTAAAGTTCCATGGCTTGATCACATAAGATCCAGATACTTTTCTATTTGAATTTGATATTCTTTATAGAAGCTATGATTATAATACTGATGCTCATAAACTGGAGCTATTCCTTACTACTCTAAAATAAGTTCCTCTTAGGTGGTTTATGAGTTTAGGGCAAGATGTAGTAACTACCTAGGATGAAATGAAGGAAAAATTCTTGGAGAAGTATAAAGATAATTGCAGAGGAATTGATCGACATGGTGATGATATCTTCCACATGACACAAAAAGAAGATGAAAGTCTAGAAGACTATTTTGAGAGGTTTCTATTCAATGTTAGGAAGTATAAGCATAACACCTTAAGTGAAGAATCCTTGAAATTGATTTTTCTAAGGGAAATCAATGAGGACTGTATTGAATCACTATATCTTATGGGAGGAGGAGATATTACTCAAGCTCAATGGGATTACATCAGGAAGATTTGTCAAAAATACTCCAGGGGTTCTTCCAAGAAAGGCAAATACTATAGGCCTGAATCTTCAGCAAAAAAGGCATCTTCAACAATTTCCAAGATGGAGATAACTAATCTGCTAAAGGATTTCAAGGAGGATATTATTAATAACATGGTTACTCAATTATTAAGGAGTCTGGAAACTAGCCCCAAGTCCCAAACAAATTCGCCCTCCCCGACTTTCAGACTGGAGAAGATGGTGGTGGTTGATGAGGCGAGTAGCATAAAGGAGGAGGATGAAAACAACCTGGTGGAGCTAGGTAAGAAAGTGGAGGCCTTGTTTGATAATATGCAGGAAATCACCAGTAGGATGGAGACGATGGAAAACAAGATGCATGATGTCTCGAAATTTGCATTGAATGTTATGCATTGCTCAACGACCACCCTGTGCCTTCTACAGGAAAGTTCTTCCAAAGTCAAAAGCAAGGACAATGAAGACTACAAGGCCCTTTTCAAATTCCTCACCAAGGAATGGGCAAGGAAGCTCCTCCCCAAGAGGAGCCATGGGAAAAAGAAGTAAATTATTTCTATGCTGCGAAAGTATGGTTTTTTGTTTAGTCTTAGTAGCCTACGAGCGTATAGTTTTAGTCTTTGTTTATATTTGAACTTATATACCTATTGCCCTTTGTGGAAAATGTTTAAAATGTTTACCAAAACTTTTTGTATCTGTTGAACATTCGTAGATTGATCATGGTTTTTGATAGGGGAAAGTAAGAGGGTTGTAATTATGTTGTTGATCTGCTAACAGTGGTCTGCCACTATTTCTTTGTCTCTCTCATGGGTCAGCACCCTTGCATTTTGGTTGCTTATAATATCAAAAACATGGTCACTCAGTTGGATACACTTCAAGCAAAGAAGAAGCATGAAGAAGTCGAAGAAATGGTTGCTGAATTTTGTTCTCATTGTAGGAAGAAGAAAAAGGACTGTAAATGTAAGCTTCTTGCTAAAATTGACAGTCACCAAGCTCCTCTAGATTTCAAGCCAATTTATGGAGATGATGAGCAACTCTTCTATGTTGCACAATGAAGGTCATGGCCCCCAGGACAAGGTATGCCACAAGATCCATTATCTTTATATAGTCCTTATATGAATTCTTATGCACAAAATAATCAAGGGCAACCTCCATACTCTCAAAATTTTGGGAACTGTATACCTCACCCTTGGAATAATTCCCCAAATTCTTGGCCCAATTATCAAAATACTTCCTTTCAATGGCAACAACCATAAGGGAATTTTTCACAACCTCAAGATCCATGGTAGCCATCCCAGAGTAACTAGCAATAGTGACCTCAATGGAGGGGAAGTCAACAATAGCCAAATCAATCCCTTGGTTTCTTGCAGCCACCACAACAGTCCCAACGACCGGGATTAATGCCACTAGTTGCTAATGCCACTCCACCTAAGTTCACTCAATTGCCAACTTAGTTTGTGCCAATAATAAACCTTCACAACAACAACAAGTTTATTCAGCTGATCCAAATCAATACCCTGCATACTCTCTTAGTGTAAGTGACATTCATTTACGGTCATGAACAACTTTACCCATGCCATCTCCTCCAATTATAACTGAATTACCATCAAAGGAAATTAGACAAGATACTATACCTGATCAACCTGTAGACTCAATCTAAAACCTTAGGTACATCTGTTAGAACACCCCCATTTCCCCAACAATTGTAGGTAGAAGCGACTAGATAACAAGATGACATAGCCTTTGACCTTATTGACTAGTTAAAACATATATGTGTAAAGATTACACTATTCCAAGCTATTAAGGATATTCCCATATATATGGTAAATCTATTAAGGAGGCATGTCTAAAGAAATCTGGGCGGAAGAAAAAGGATCCACAAACAATCCATGTAATGCGACAATTGGTTGATATTATGTTAGGTAGAGTTACTATCCCTAAGTAATTTGATCTTGATAGTCATGTTGTGAAAGTGATCATCAATGGAACTCCAATTAAGAATTCCTTGATAGATTGAGGAGCAACAATAATTGTGATGACCAAGTATGTCATGCAACAACTCAAAATTACTAGTCTTAGGTCCACCCCAACAGTCCTACAACTTGTAGATAGTTCTACTGTCCAACCTGATGGGATGGTTGAGGATATTGCTGTCACCTTAGACTCTGTTAGGAACCGGAAGGAAAATGAGAGGTGGGGGGGGGGGGTGAATCAATTGTCTATGAATTTCAACCCAATTATAACTTAAACAAACTTGATACTTTATACCAGTAAACCAAACTTAATGTCGGTTAACAAATTAGCAGTTAATATCAATACCGGTAAAACTTAATGCATGAAATAGAAAGAGAAACAACATCCACAACACATAACACAAAGATTTTGACATGGAAACCCTGTAAGGGGAAAAACCATGGTGGGAAACCTTACACACAATCAGATGATACTACTGCAGATAGTATGTGTATACAAATGGGGTCTGCACATGCAGAAAGGCCAATTGCAATGGGAGTCGCAATGACTACAGTGGGATGGTTAAATCCTAGAATAATGTACTGCTCAAAATTGTATCTCCAATGCTAGATTCAGTATCGGTTAAGCTCTGACAAACACCTTCAAACCTTCCTTGAACCTTCTCTATGGTCTTCTCATATGATCTTCAATATTCACAAATACCATGTTACAATACCATACCATAACCTTATATACCATAACCATATCTCATCTCACAAATGAGATCTTACATATATACAAAACCTAAGACCAAATGTGTAGGTCGGCTCACTAAGAATATTACAATAAAATCAATTACAAATAAGTCTTGATGTGATGCATCATATCGGCTCAATACTTTTACAACAATATTCAATCAATAAATAATCTCCATAACATGTCGTGCTGATCTGGAATAGATAATGCATACTGGTCCATAACCTAGACTAATCTACCGGTAATAGAAAATATGTCAACCCAATTAGACCAATATCCAAAAAACCAAAACCAAGTATCCAAACCACGTCTTTGACATAATCAAGTGATCTCTAGATGATAACAAGTCATCATCAATATCGGTGAACCATATAACCTGCTGGTGAACAATACACCGGTGACTGTGCATAAGTCACTGAACTTGCCGGTGAACACAATGTGTCGGTTCAATAGTAAACCAATATAACCATAGTGCCAAACCAACAATCTATATCTCTAGAAGGATAAGTGTTGACATCAATGACAAAACTAATGCAACACATCCATAATACCAATAATCTCCCCTTTTGGCATTGATGGCAACACTAGATGGAAAAACATCTAAGTGCCAAAACAGAATGCCAAAAACCAAAAACCAAGAATCTCCAAAATAGATCAATACCCAAAATCAAAATTAAAATACAAAGAGTATATATCTCTCCCAATCAATAATGTCTCATATATCTCTTTCCCAAGAATGTTTTTCCATAGATCTCTCCCCCCCTTTGACATCAAATGCCAAAGTAATACCAGAACATACAACCAACTAATACAACCGACTACTCCCCCTAAGAAGTAGCTCTCCTCCATCAAAGCTAGAAAAATATTTCTCTGTTAGTTTCTATCGATTTGATACCAAACTTCAATTGTCTAAGTCTCTACTGGTGAGGGTATTACCCCAAGCTTCTCTCTGAGATATTCAAAAGTTTCCTTAGGCAAAGGTTTAGTAAAGATATCTGCAATCTACTCTTTAGTATTCACATAAACCAATCTTACTTCTTTTGCTTCAACATTCTCTTTTAGCAAGTTATATTTGATAGAAACATGCTTAGTCTTAGAGTGAAATACCGGATTCTTTGATATATCAATTGTTGTTGAATTGTCACAATAAATGATTATAGGTTCTTTGCATTTTACCTTTATGTCCTTCAACATTTGCTTAATCCATAATACATGAGTACAATTAGTTGTTGCTGCAACATATTCTGATTCTATTGTTGATAATGATGTACAACTCTGCTTCTTGCTTATCCATGAAACCAATCTGTTGCCAAGAAAGAATGCACCACCAGTGGTACTCTTTCTGTCATCTACAGCTCCTGCCCAATTTGCATTGGTGTATGCACATAAATCAAAAATTCTATCTTTAGGATACCATAAACCAAGATTTGTTGTGCCTTGTAGATACCGGAAAATCCTTTTTACTGTTGATTCATGTTTTTCTTTAGGATTAATCTGAAATATTGAAACAATACATACTGCATTCATTATATCAGGTCTTGTTTGTGTCAAATGCAGTAAACCTTCAATCATAGATATTTCAAATTCTTCCTGCATCTTGTTAGCAAAGTCCTTACACAATCCATCTTCTCCTCCAAAAATGATATCATCAACAAAAACTTCAATGACCAAGATGTCATCATTAGTCACTTTGAATTATAAGTTGTTGTTAGCATTACCTTTAGTGTAACCAAGCTTCAAAAGATATTTGTCCAATCTAGCATACCAAGCTCTAGGAGCTTGCTTCAATCCATACAAAGCTTTCCTTAATCTTGAAACCATATCTTTAACACTTGTCAATGAAAATCCATGAGGTTGTTTAATGTAAATTTCCTCTTCAAGATCATCACTCAGAAATGCACATTTTACATCCATCCGATATACTTTATAGTTCTTATGAGCTGCAAATGCAAGAAGTAATCTAACTACCTCAATTCTAGCTACCGATGCAAAGGTTTCGTTATAATCCATTCCCTCTTTCTGTGAATATCCTTTCCACACTAATCTTTCTTTGTTCCTGATTACCTTACCATCTTCATTAAGTTTATTTATGAATACCCATTTAGTTCCAATTACATTTTTGTCTTTAGGCCGAGGAACTAATGTCCATGTATTGTTCTTTTCAATTTGTTCTAATTCATCTTCCATTTCTTTTATGCAATGTTTATCTTGACATGCTTCAATAAAAGATGTTGGTTCAATTTGAGAAATTAAGCATACCTCTTCATTTACTTGGGTCTATTCACATGTTGTTGTTGTTCAGTCACTGTGGAATTCTCTGATGATGCCGGTGTGACTGGATCCACATTCTGTACCGGTGCACTCTGTATAGGTTTTATTTATGATCATCTCAACTGTCAGTTCAGAATCTACAGACCTTGAATTTCCTCTAAAGTGTTCATCTATCTTCATATTAGCACTTTCAATGATCTTTTGCAATCTTTTATTAAAACATCTATATGCCTTTCCCTTAGATGAATAACCAAGAAATATTCCTTCATCACTTCTAGGATCAAATTTACCAATATACTCATCTCTCCTAATATAGCATTTGCTTCCAAATATTCTGATGTGTTTAAGAGTAGGAGTATTACCAAACCATAGTTCATAAGGGTTCTTACCAGTTTCACCTTTGATGTGAACTCTGTTGAAAGTGTAAACCGATGTATTCACTGCTTCCCTCCAGTACACATGAGGTAGATTTGTTTCCAATATCATGCTTCTAGCTACTTCCAGAATAATTTTGTTCTTCCATTCCACAATTCCATTCTGGTGAGGTGTCTGGGGTGCTGATAGTTGTCTTATGATTCCATTCACTTCACAGAATGTATTAAACTCCTTAGATGTAAATTCTCCTCCTTGATCAGATCTCAAACATTTGATTTTCTTACCGGTTTCATTCTCTACCATTGCCTTGTATAACTTGAATTTTCCAAAAGCTTCTGATTTCTCCCTGAGAAAAGTAACCCAACACATTCTAGAATAATCATCAATAATTAGCATAAGGTATCTATCTCCCTGTAGACTTCTTGTTCTTGTCAGACCACACAAGTTAATATGAATTAAATCAAAAACATTATTGCATTTCTCATAAATACTCTTGAAAGTTGTTCTAACTTTCTTTCCCATTTGAAATTCCTTACATACTGGATTATGAGGTTTCACAATCTTAGGTAAATCCCTTGCTGCCTTAGTTGAACTGATCTTTACAATACAATCAAAATTCACATGACAATTAATGTAGCTTTTAATATTGAATGTTTTTCTTTTCATGTCTCTATTGGATGTAATTAGGATTGATCATTGCAATATGCTTTTGTGATTGAGCTATGACTAATATTGATTTGCTTTGATGATTTTCCGATTTCCTAGAAGGTTGCATGTTCGATTCATGTCAGGTTCACCAATTAATGTAGCTAGGAAATCGGAAATCATCAAAGCAAATCAATATTAGTCATAGCTCAATCACAAAAGCATATTGCAATGATCAATCCTAATTACATCCAATAGAGACATGAAAAGCAAAACATTCAATATTAAAAGCGAAGAAAACCAGATGCAGATCTGAATGTCTCCTTCATGCGGCTCCATTGTCCTTCTTTCTTCTCCAAATAGCCTTGGTTTGTGGATCTCACCTTCAAGTGCATAAACCTAATGTGAAATCAAGATTGACATTGGCACAAGAGTACTCAAAGCGTGATTGATTCGACAAAGTGGTTCAAAACAAGCGATTATTAGATCGATAATGTGATTAGCTGGGATTGAAGAAATTCATCCAATTTATAGACAAATTGGAGAAATGATCAAATTAGCATGATTCAATTCAAATGGAAATTGTAAATCAAAAATCTCAATTATGACAAATTATGACAAATTATGCACTTTCTATGCAAAATTGATTGATTGATAATTTATGACAAATTATGACAAATTTCTATGTCAAAATTGATTGATTGATAATTTATGACAAATTATGACAAATTGAAATGTCATTCCCATGAAATTAGGAGAAAAATAGGAGGAAATTGAATTAGAAAATTGGAAAATAGGAATTAAGTGAATTAATTAATAATTTTTCATTTATTAATTAATTCACAAAGAGGGGAGAAATTAATTAGCCAATTAATTAAATATTTAATTGTGACAAGAAGACTTAGGATAAATAATCAAATTATTTAACCTAGAGGGAAAATGACAAACAAGATTAAATGAATTAGAAATGCAAGGATGACAATTAGGTCTTGATGTAAGATTGATTTGATGTCGATTCGATTTGATCATGATTCTGACTTGATAAATGATTTGATTGATAAACATTTGAAATTGGTTGACAAATTGACCAATATTGATAAAGAGACCAAATTGATATGCGCCAATTGACATGATTGAAGAGGACAAGGATCGATGACAAATCGATCGCAAAATTGACGAGATTGACAAGGACGAGGATCTATGATAAATCGATCTCAAAACGACAAGATTGATAAGAGGACAAAACCCTAATTCGAAAGCGATACAAATGAAGAATGCAGAAGAAGGACTCGATGCTCACAAATGATAAAGACCAAGTGCGAATCATAGGAGAAATGTTAATGCGACGCAAAAACCTAAAATGAGGCAATGTGCAAATGTTAAAGTATGATTCCGCAAGCGTTGACCATTTTTAGGTGTCTACATTTTGCCCCTCTTTGAGACAATGCAATTTTAAGCGTTGTTTCAAAGAACAATAATGAAAATGCCCCAGACAATGATAATGACATATGCATGCCCCCTCGAGGAATTAGCCAGAAACATCTAGAAAAGAGGCCAATTGATCGATAAGAATGATAGTAAATGATAGGTTCGAACAGATCGCCAAGACTGACGGAAGAAATGTTAGTAAGAAGAAATTAGACAGAGGACAGTTAGAGATGAAGAAAAACTTGCTTTCAGTAATGAACTTTGTAGGTGAGAACCTTTATTTAATGTAGCAAAATGGATTCGTAGCATCATGGCATTGAAGGCCAGAGCTGAAATGCAACCCTTTCTGCAAAAGACAGACACATTGCAGACAAATAGCAATCACAACAAAAAAGAAAGGGACCATGAACCATCCCAGTCACTCTAAATCACTCAGTGACATCATCGAGCAACATAGGAACATGATCGAAGATAAATCAATAAATGATAAGACTTGCTAATTCCAACAAATCAAACAAACATCTTGATCTTCATTGTCAAAAGTTGAAAGTGCTGATAGGATGATCATGTTGTCTGGTTTCAAGGAATGCGGTACCTCGTCTAAGATAGGACATAGTCTGGTTTCAAGTATACCACAACCTGTATAAGACCCATGATAATGGTGAGAAGGATGAATGATTTTGAGGTTGATTAATATGACAATTCTGATCAGTTTGAATGTCTGGTTTGATTGAAAAAGTTCATCTGTTTACGCATGATTTCATTAAAGCACAGTGTTGGATTGCGTGTTGTTGGATGTATACTCGGTGATCTGTCTTATGCACAGAGGGGTTATTTATTGTAAAATGCATGTTTTTGGATTTTAATGTTTTTGAAAAGTTTTTTGTTCATTTTTTTCAGGACTTTATTTGACTTTTTAGGGATTTTTTTCAGGACATTATTCAATTTTTTTGAATTATTTCAGGACATTTTTCAATTTTTTTGATTTTTGCCCCCAGTGTCTAGCAAGGCAAGGAATATGACAGGTGAATAAATAGGCTTTCTGAAATGATGGTGGATAGAGGGAAGACAAAGGCCTTTGATTATGGAGACAACGTGGATGCAATTTTCAAGGGCTATTGCGTGATGGGACAAGAGACTGGATATGACAATGTAAAGCAATGACATGGCATGAGGGACATGTCAAGAGATTTTTGAAACCATGTTTAAATTTTGCGTCCTTATGTCAGATCAAGATCAAGGGACAAAAAGAGTGTATGGATAGTGATAAGATATGGATAGGATAAGCAAGACCAAGAATGGATAAGGGACATGGACTGAAGGTCGGGATTGGCTAAGGGATAGTGGCAGAAAGTTGCAATAAGCCAGGGAATATGGATGAAAAGTTGTAATAAGCAAATGGATAAATACCAAAAGCTATGATGGACTAAAAGCTGCAAACAAGATGTGTGATGCTCATGACAATCCTCAGCCTTGTCAAGATCAAAGGTGGAAAGGGAAACTGGACATGAGGGACAATAGGATATGAAGGGTAATGACAGGGATTTGATAGGATAATGGAAGGGAAATAGGATATGAAGGGTAATGATAGGGGTTCGATAGGATAATGGAACAATGAATGTAGCTAGGAAATGACAAACAAGATTAAATGAATTAGAAATGCAAGGATGACAATTAGGTCTTGATGTAAGATTGATTTGATGTCGATTCAATTTGATCATGATTTTGACTTGATAAATGATTTGATTGATAAACATTTGAAATTGGTTGACAAATTGACCAATATTGATAAAGAGACCAAATTGATATGCGCCAATTGACATGATTGAAGAGGACAAGGATCGATGACAAATCGATCGCAAAATTGACGAGATTGACAAGGACGAGGATCGATGATAAATCGATCTCAAAATGACAAGATTGATAAGAGGACAAAACCCTAATTCGAAAGTGATACAAATGAAGAATGCAGAATGCATATGTCATTATCATTGTCTGGGGCATTTTCATTATTGTTCTTTGAAACAATGCTTAAAATTGCATTGTCTCAAAGAGGGGCAAAATGTAGACACCTAAAAATGGTCAACGCTTGTGGAATCATACTTTAACATTTGTGCATTGCCTCATTTTAGGTTTTTGCGTCGCATTAACATTTCTCCTATGATTCGCACTTGGTCTTTATCATTTGCGAGCATTGAGTTCTTCTTCTGCATTCTTCATTTGTATCACTTTCGAATTAGGGTTTTGTCCTCTTATCAATCTTGTCGTTTTGAGATCAATTTATCATCGATCCTCATCCTTGTCAATCTCGTCAATTTTGTGATCGATTTATCATCGATCCTTGTCCTCTTCAATCATGTCAATTGGCGCATATCAATTTGGTCTCTTTATCAATATTGGTCAATTTGTCAACCAATTTCAAATGTTTATCAATCAAATCATTTATCAAGTCAGAATCATGATCAAATCGAATCGACATCAAATCAATCTTACATCAAGACCTAATTGTCATCCTTGCATTTCTAATTCATTTAATCTTGTTTGTCATTTTCCCTCTAGGTTAAATAATTTGATTATTTATCCTAAGTCTTCTTGTCACAATTAAATATTTATTTAATTGGCTAATTAATTTCTCCCCTCTTTGTGAATTAATTAATAAATGAAAATTATTAATTAATTCACTTAATTCCTATTTTCCAATTTTCTAATTCAATTTCCTCCTATTTTTCTCCTAATTTCATGGGAATGACATTTCAATTTGTCATAATTTGTCATAAATTATCAATCAATCAATTTTGACATAGAAATTTGTCATAATTTGTCATAAATTATCAATCAATCAATTTTGCATAGAAAGTGCATAATTTGTCATAATTTGTCATAATTGACATTTTTGATTTACAATTTCCATTTGAATTGAATCATGCTAATTTGATCATTTCTCCAATTTGTCTATAAATTGGATGAATTTCTTCAATCCCAGCTAATCACATTATCGATCTAATAATCGCTTGTTTTGAACCACTTTGTCGAATCAATCACGCTTTGAGTACTCTTGTGCCAATGTCAATCTTGCCTTCACATTAGGTTTATGCACTTGAAGGTGAGATCCACAAACCAAGGCTATTTGGAGAAGAAAGAAGGACAATGGAGCCGCATGAAGGAGACATTCAGATCTGCATCTGGTTTGCTTCGCTTTTAATATTGAATGTTTTGCTTTTCATGTCTCTATTGGATGTAATTAGGATTGATCATTGCAATATGCTTTTGTGATTGAGCTATGACTAATATTGATTTGCTTTGATGATTTCTGATTTCCTAGCTACACCTTACATACCGGATTATGAAGTTTCACAATCTTAGGTAAATCCCTTGCTGCCTTAGTTGAACTGATCTTTACAATACAATCAAAATTCACATGACAAAGTATCTTATGCCATAACCAACTTTCATCAATATGTGCAATCAAACATGTCTTATCATTGTTATTCAAATGAAAGATATTACCTTTAGTCTGATTACCGGTTGCAATCTCCAATCTAGTTGTGTTCATGATTTTGCATTTACCATTCTTGAATTGTAACTAAAATCCCTTTTCAACTAATTGACAAACACTCAAAATATTATGCTTCAAACCTTCAACATAATAAACATTGTCAGTATTGTGCTTACCATCCAAAGATATAGTGCCTTTTCCTTTGATTAAACAAACTTTATCATCACCAAATCTTACTAGACCTCCACTATATTCCTGAAAAGATAAGAATTTACTTTTATCACCAGTCATATGATGTGAACATCCACTATCAATGATCCATTCATCTTTTTCTTCAATTTTAGCTGCCAGGGCTTGCTCTATTGGTGGAATAGTAGGTGTCGGTTGATCTTCTTTTATTGCAACAAAATCCCATCCATTGTCTGTCATTTCTTCATCAGAATCATCAGTAACTCCTTCATCAGCATAGTAACAAGATTTATCTATGTTCTTTGTTAGATTCAATGATAGTCCCAAAGACACTGAGAGGGGGGGTGAATCAGTGTCTAACCGGTTAGTGGAGTCTTTAAACTTATTTATATCTTTGCAACCCAAAACAATGTACCGTTAAACAAGAAATAGCGTAGTAAAGAGAAATAATAGAGACAACATAAATGCACACCATAATATAAAATATTTTAACGAGGAAACCCGGTGTGGGAAAAACCTCGGTGGGATTTGTGACCCACAATATTTACTCACTGGCCAATATGAATAAATATTACTTATAATAGGGGCATGCACATGCAGGAAGGCCAACTGCCTGGAGGGCACTGCTCAAAAGAGTCTCACTGACTACAATATGGATAATTAAATCCAAATAATCTACTGCTCAAAAATAACATCTCTAATGCCTGATTCAGTATCGGTTTAAGCTCAGTCATATACCTTAACAAAAAACCTTTTGTTGTCCAATAATATTATGTCCTTCTTCCTTACAATTCTATTTCTATTCATTCCTATCCATTACATTACTAAAATGATCTATAAGATCTCATACATATATGAGTCTATTACAATACACCAAGTTGACTTACAGATAATTAATTTTATTTACAATACAATTCATATAAGAAAAAACTTTATCACATGTTGGCCTGAGTGCCGGTATACTTCATTTCTGGTGTAATTTGGATGTCAGTGAAAGTGTCTGCCAGTGCCGGTGCCTGTGTAGAAACCCATTTTCGGTTGGTTTCCAGTTGGTTACCATCAATGACAACATCAACTATTCTCATTAGAGTGTAGAAAACCAACATTCTTCTTAAATCTGTATCTTTGATATTCAAGGTTAGGCTTATATGTTCTTTTAGCTTCCTCTCTCAATCTTGCATTTCTGTCATGACATCTAGATGCTATATGAACAACTTTATTGTAATTAAAACATTTAAATGGTGCTTTACCTTCATACTTACTTCCAACTGGACCTTTAGGCATTTTCCTTGCAAATAGTGCTTCAAGTTCTTCCAGTTCTTCATTTTCCCTTCTGATATCTTCAAGTTCTTTTGAATATAGTGCTTTCCAATCAGATTTGTCAGATGATGATGATGTTGCTGCAGATGATGATGCTCTGAAGGCTAAATCTGTCTTAATTGCAGCAACAGGACCAAATTCCTCAAGCTCAAATGCTGAAAAATTTCCAACCAAGTTATCTCTAGATACTGATGTATTAGGCATTGTTCTCAACTCATTAATAGTAGTTACTTTCATTTTGTGTGTCAGTGGAAAAGCTCTTAAAACTTTAGAAATAATTTCATCTTCACTTAAGGATCCTCCACAACATTGTATTCCTAAAACAACTTCATTAACTCTTTCCATAAAAGCAGAAATTCTTTCATCTTCTTCCATTTTCAAATTTTCATACTTGGCCCGGTAACATTCCAGTTTTGCAATTTTGACAGTGGTATCTCCTTCATTCAATGTTTCCAATATATCCCAAATATCTTTAGCAGTAGATCGATATGATAATCCCATGATTTGTTGATCTGATAATGTGCTCAAAAGTGCTTCTCTTGCTTTGCAATCATTTTCTTGATCTTTACCCAATGTTGCTGGATTAGGTTGATTCAGAGTAGGACCAACATAGCCATTCTTTGTAACTTCCCATATGTCTCTTCCAATGCAATTCAGATGTGTCTTCATTATGATCTTCCATATACCATAGTTAGTTCCATCAAGTTTAGGATTGTCCTTGCTAAAAATGTTAGTTGCCATAGGATCTCCTCAAGTTGTTAGGCTTCTGCAAAAAGAGGACTTTGCTCTGATACCAATTTTTAGGAACTAGAAGGCAACCTAGGGGGGGGGGGGTGAATCAGTTGTCAATACCAGTGAAACTTAATGCATGAAATAGAAAGAGAAACAACATCCACAACACATAACACAAATATTTTGACGTGGAAACCCTGTAAGGGGAAAAACCACGGTGGGAAACCTTACCCACAATTAAATGATACTACTGCAGATAGTATGTGTATACAAATGGGGTCTCCACATGCAGAAAGGCCAACCGCCTAGAGCACACTGCTCAAATGGGAGTCACAATTACTACAGTAGGATGGTTAAATCATAGAATAATGTACTACTCAAAATAGCATCTCCAATGCTGGATTCAGTACCGGTTAAGCTCTGACAAACACCTTCAAAACTTCCTTGAACCTTCTCTATGGTCTATGTTGGGTCTCAAATCAACATATTGGATAAGTTTTAAGAAAATCCCAACTCCTATAATCAAACCCTCCAATTGACTTGGCCAACTTACAGAGTGAACCTGTGTGGTTACTAACTCCCTCACTTTAGACTCTGCAAGACCTAGACGGGTATACCTATTCACTAGTGGCTTTCGACGACTAATGCTTTTTATAGCAGATTGTTTATCTTAATCTAACTTCCTCCTATCTCAGAATGGCATAGGTTCCTAGGATGGGTGGCTTTTAGATGATTTCAAGATTGTTGTCGTGGAAGCTATTCAATCTTTGTATTTGAAATTTATAAGTATGTATACTATTTCTAACTGGTTTTATGTGTCCTACTCAACTAGTCCTATTTATTTAATGTAAAAGTAATTAATATGGTAAAGGTTGTGATTTGTGAATGACCAGTGTCTTTCCTGTTATTTGGGCTACAAAGTCTTATATTTCTCTAGGACTTAATGTATGATTTGTGAGACAGTTTTTAAACCTACCCCCTTTGGTAAATATGTCAGTTATTGTTTTTTATGAGATCTTCTAAATTTTTATATCATAAACGGCTTGAATGAATTTAACCTTAACCTTAAAGGACCATCCAAGGAAGAACTATAAGGAATAATTACAATTCGCAAGTAGATCCTTTTAATCTAAGTTTATAACATAGAAACATAAACTTCACTGTAAGAATACCAATAGCCTTATCGCCTTTAGATAATATCACAAACAACTGCCTACGAAAAATGAAATAACTCACAACACATATGCGAAGGAAAACAACTGATTGTATTAAAAGGTTCAAAATAGTACAATATTATCCAGAGTCTCTCCTATATTTTTCTCTCACTCTCCCCCCCATATCTAATTTTTTTAACCACTTATATATGTGGTTGAATGGGCACCATACCCCTTTTGGGGTGAAAAGTCACCATTTTACATTAAAATTAACATAACCCTTTGAAATTAATATGCAAACTAGTTAGTCAATAACCTTGCTTTAAAATATCTTTCGGGTTTTTGTTTGGTCGGCAGCCTTAAACTGTAGATACGAATCTGAAATTTTTTTTGGCGGTAGGAAACATCCACTTCTAAAATGGGCTTCATAAAATTTGATATTTGCATACATTTTCATTCCATGTCGACATCTTCTTTCATGCAAGTCAAAATAACAAGCTTTTCAGCCTTCTTACTGTCTTCTATATGGTCTACAACCAAAAACACATTGTATAGATCTAATATTTTTATTGAAGCTTGGAAAGTTGATTTTCTGAAATGGGTATTTCTTATATTTTCATGTTTCATTCATTTTAATTCTCTATTCATATCATCTTTTCTATAGATCAAAAATACTAGTCTTTATGGGGTCCATTGGAATTAATTTATTCATATCCTCCTTTACTCTAGTTGTTCAAATCATTAATTGTCCATTATGTGTCATTTCCATGAAGTGACCACCATTTTTAATAGTAGGGTTCTTGAAATTATTTGGAAATTTGAAGCCCCAACAGTCTGCTCATATGATCTTCAATATTCGCACATACCATGTTACAATACCATACCATAACCATATCTCATCTCACAAATGAGATCTTATATATATACAAAACCTAAGACCAAATGTGTAGGTCATCTCACTAAGAATATTACAATAAAATCAATTACAAATAAGTCTTGATGTGATGCATCATGTCGGCTCAATACATTTACAACAATATTCAATCAATAAATCATCTCCATAATGTGTTGTGCTGATCTGGAATAGATAATGTATACCGGTCCATAACCTAGACCAATCTATCGATAACAGAAAATATGTCAACCCGATTAGACCAATAACCAAAACACCAAAACCAAGTATCCAAACCATGTCTTCAAAAAAATCGAGTGATCTCCAGATGATAACAAGTCATCATCAATGTCGGTGAACCATATAACCTGTCGGTGAACAATATACCCGTGACTGTGCATAAGTCACTGAACTTGCCGGTGAACACAACATGTCGGTTCAACAGTAAACCAATATAACCATAGTGCCAAATCAACAATTTATATTTGCAGAAGGATAAGTGTTGACATCAATGACAAAACTAATGCAACACATCCATAATACCAATAGACTCTTGGTAATACCCAGCTGACTTTATGATACTCTCTTTAAAGAAACATTGGGAGAATATCCAATTATTCTAGGAAGACCTTGGCTTGCTATAACTGATGCTTACATAGGATGTAGATCACGGGATATGACCATTTCAGATGGTATCACCACTAAAACACTTGCACTGTATTCGACTGCACAACCTCAACTTGATCAAGAACAAATAGTGTGGCCAAATGTAGGAGAAGTAAAGAAACTTAATTTTGTTCAACAACTTATGATGTTGACCAGGGAACCATTCATAGAACTCCAGAAGTATGATAAGGTACTTTCAAACATCATGGAAAATCATTATGGTTCAATCCAACAGTTACTTGGTCTACCGTAGTGTCCTTTGTATACTCTTCTTCCATCCACCAATTCTATGGGTTCTCCTGCAACCACAAATACACTTCATACCTTGTTGCCGCAAGAAATCCAAACTTCTTGTTTAACTGAAGTGTCTAAGACTCAGTCAATTGCTCAAGTAGAGATTTCTCCAAGAAGATACTTGAATATCGATAGTCAACTAATGACACATCAAAGATTGTCTCTGACAGAACTACTCAAGACCCTTAAACAAGATTTTGCATGGGATTATCATGATACAAAGGGATTATATTCTAAATTGTGCACTCATAGGATTTATATCAGAGAAGATTGTAAGCTAGTCAGACAACCTCAATGAAGGATAAATCCTACATTAAGGGAAATAGTTAAGGAGGAATTGCAAAAGTTTCTCAATTGAGGGTTTATTTATCCTATTTCAAACAGTTTATGGGTATCTCCTTTGGTCATAGTTCCTAGGAAGGGAGGTAAATGGAGAGTTTTTGTCGACTATAGGGAGCTCAAGACTGCTACTAAAAATAATCATTTCCCACTTCCTCTCATTGATCAGGTGCTGGATTCTTTAGTAGGAAAACATTACTTCTCATTTTTGGATGGGTTTAGTGGTTATAACCAGATTAGAATTGTTCCAGAAGATTAGGAAAATACAACCTTCACCTTCCCTTGGGGAATGTATGCCTATTTAGTTCTTCTATTTGGTTTGTGTAATGCTCCTACAACCTTTTAGAGGGCAATCCTCAGTATGTTTTCAAATATTGCCCATGATTGCATGGAAATCTATATGGATGAGTTCACTGATAATGGACTCACTTTTGAGGAAGAATTGCACAGTCTTGGTAAGGTGTTGCAGCAGTGTGAAGAACATAATTTTTCCCTAAATAGTTAAAAATGCTTCATGATGATGAAAAAAGGCATAGTGTTGGGGAATCAAAATTTTCAAGAAGGCATTCAGGTCAACCCTGCTAAGATTGAGGTAATAATTAACCTCCCTGTCCCTACAAAACAAAAGGATATAAGGAGTTTTTTAGGCCATGCAGGGCACTATAGAAGATTTATAAAGGAATATAGTAAGATGGAAAGGCCTTTGTATTCTCTTTTGACAAAGGATATTGAGTTTGAATGGACACCAACATGTGAAGAGGCATTTTCCAAACTCAAAGAAGCTTTAACGTAAGCTCCGGTGCTCAAAGGACCTGATTGGTCTCTCCCATTCCACATTAACACTGATGCATCAAATTTTACAATTGGAGCAATCTTGGGACAAAAACAAGGAACTCTGGAGAGTGCAAGTTATTATATCAGAAAAAATTTGTAGGGACCTGAGCTAAACTATATTGTTACAAAGAAGGAGATGTTAGCTGTTATTTATGCTCTCAATAAGTTGACACTACATTACTAGCTATCAAATATTTGTGCACACTGATCATGCAGCCATCAAGTACCTTATGAATAAAATTTCCATTTCTGGCAGATTGGCACGATGGTTGTTGCTTATGCGGGAGTTTGATATTACATTCATAGACAAGCTAGGTAAAGCAAATGTAGTAGCAGATTTTCTATTGAGACTACAGATAAAGGATAATCTTGCAACCATTGATGATTATTTTCCAGATGATAATTTGTTTTAATTAATGTACATTCTCCATGGTATGCTTGTTATTATTTATTAAGTTATCATTAGTTTTATGTCCAAAGTCATCCTATATACTCTAGTCGGTTAACACTACCGAAATATTAAGTCGGTAAGCGCTAAAGCAGTTGGTTATAGAAGAAATGAGTCACAAAGTTAAGTATACACCGAGTTGTCTACCGAGTAACATTCTATGTTTACCGAGTAGCAAAGAAGGTATACCAAGTAATCTGAACCGAGTAGAAACATGTTACCAGATTCAATGAACCTGGACACATATGTGGAAACGTGTTACAAGAATCGAGGAATAGGGAACCGTTATCACATAGGAAATTGCACTTCAAGATTTTGTATTATTTTGAGGAATTTTATCCAATCAAATAATTTCTACGATTATTCATTCGATGAATCTTGTTTGTAAGATCGAAGCATGAATAGATCACCATCCCAGAGATCTATTTATACAGAGTGATTTGAGAATCAAAGAGAGAGAGACATGTGTGATATAAGAGTTAAAAAGGAAAATCATAAGAGAACACATTGAGTTGTGACTATTACGACTGACAGAGATATTCAGAGGTCACCAAGAAAGTCTTCAGAGAATAGTTTAAGGGACAGAGTAAACAGAAGGGTTTACCGAGTTGATTTATCAATTATTGAGGTATGCTATGAGCAAGGTAATTTCATATTGAGCACATAGAATCTGCTATAACATTTCAGATGTAAAGTTGCAGATATTTGTAAAGATTTTATTGAATCATTTGAGTTGTAATAGAAACCTTTAACAGGGTAAAAGACTCTAACAAAGTCTATAAATTGTAAAGCCTTTAATCAAGTGCAACATTTTGTATAAGTGTTGTGAAATCCTTTAGCAAGGTAGATCTAAAGATCTTGACACTCCTAACAGGGTAAGCTATCAGAAATAGCTAAGAATGTAGCTCTAACCGAGCAACCTTTATTATTGCAGTAGTGAAGTTGTGGGTGCCATCCTCACCGTAGTTTTTCTCTCTAACAAAGAGTTTTTGCGTAACCAAAATATTTGTGTTATGGAGTGAAATACGCATAAATGTTATTTATATAATTATGTGTTAGCTTTATATTATGAGATCAACAGTTTACAGTTTATGTTTATCAGTAAGATTGTTTTTGAAGAAAAGTTTTGAAGTACTCATTCACCCCTCCCCTCTCAGTACATTAGCTTTCATTGTTGGACCTAACAATGCTGACATAGATAACTACCTGGAAGCTAACAAAATTCCTCCTCATTTCTCACCTAAGAAAGAAGGTTACTTGTAGAGAAGAGCTTCAATTTTTCATGGATAGCAGATTGCGTATTCTATACAAGACTAGATCAAGTTATGAGAAGGTGTGTTCAGGAAGATGAAACTTATGACATCCTTCATGCTTGTCATGATGAGCCTTGTGGAGGACACTTTTCTGCCAAGAGAACAACTATAAAGATCTTGAATATAGACTATTATTGGACAACTTTGTATAAAGATGCATTCAAGTACACCAGAAAATGTGATAGATGTCAGAGGATGGGTAGATCCAGTAGATTAGATGAGATGCCTTTGCATCCACAGGTGGTTGTTACACCATTTGATAAATTGGGGTTAGATTTTGCAGGATCTATTGATCTACCCTCAAATGGTAGATCATACATCCTTGTGTGTACTGACTATGTCACAAAATGGGTTGAGGTAAAAGCATTCAAACATGCCAGAGATAATAGGGTAGCATAATTTTTGTATGAGGAAATATTTACAAGATATGGAGTTCCGTGGGAGATTGTGACTGATCAAGGGGCACAATTTACTTCCACTTTGATCACAACTTTATTCAATGAGTATAATATAAGGCATAGGAAGTCAAGTCCCTACCATCCTCAAGCAAATGGACAAGCTGAAATAACCAATAGAGAAATTGAGTCTATACTGACCAAAACAGTAGCCCTCCATCGAAAGGATTGGTCTAGTAGGTTTTCAGAAGCATTTTGGGCATATAGGACTACATGGAAGATAACTACAGGCTTTACACTATTTGAGATGGTGTGTGGGAAAATGGCAATGATGACTATGGATTTTGAGCATAAGACACTTCAAATAGCCATAGAATTATATATGAATCTCTCTACAGTTCAACATGATAGACTCCTACAACATAATTCCTTACATGAAACTAGGAAGTCCACCCCACAGCACACAGAAACAATCCAGAATTAGCGCATGAAATGGCATGATAAATATATTAAAGAAAAAAGAATTCAAACTAGGAGACTAGGCCCTTTTGTATGACTCTAGATATAAGGATAATTTGGAGAAACTACAAACACGGTGGTTAGGGCCCTATGAAGTGATTGAAACATGTCCAAATGGTGCAGTACAATTGGCTACTATTGATCTTGTAAAATTCAAGTTGTTGGTAAATGGACATCAGTTGCGCCTCTATCATAAGCTTGTTTCCAAAGAAAAATTCCTTCAGCAATTCATAACTCCAGAAGCTGCCGAGATTCCTGCAGCAAAAGTAGGGGGACTTATAGTCCCACCTTCTTCCTAATTTCCTGCTGCATTAATTCATAATAAATACTTCCTATAGTCACATAAATTTGTCCACTTAATTAAATGAATATTTACTATTTAATTGATTATTTAACCATCAATAAACAATTAATTATATTAATATTTAATTAATTCATCCTCAACCCCTTCTCCTATTAATTAAATAAATTATTTAAATGAATTCATTAAGCTACATTCTAAATCAATTAAATGAATAAAACATATTTATTTAATTTAACACCATTTCCTCTTTTAAATAAATAATAAAACATTTATTTAAATCCCTAAACTACCCCGGTCCCCCCCACTTGCATTCTCCTACAAATGCAAGTTGCTTCTATTTAATTGAAATAATGTTAATTTTATTTTAATTAAAATCCTATTTTCCCTCACCCACCAAACCCACTTGTATCCTAAACCCATTCTAGATTCTTTTAAACCATTCCTAATTAGCCTAATCACCCTCTCTAATTATTGTCACATTCCTAAGCAACTTGAAGTCACTTCTCAAAGCCTCCAAAGTCTGAGAAAAGCATTAAATGCTTTATGTCTCCAACAAGTTAACCCCTAAAGTCTTCCAAACCATTAATGGTTCTTACATGACCATTTATGGCTCTTACATAACCATTAATGGTTAATTCCACTTGCCCACATGGTTAGAGGCTTTACCTCTAACTCAAACTCCATTTAACTCATGTGTCTCCTCAAGCATTCATTGCTTTGACCATGGTTATCCCCACTAACTCTTGCACAAGAGTTTTTCCATTGGATAAAGGCATTATTCATTGGATAAAGGCTTTATTCATTCAACTCAAGCTTAACCTTACCTCCCAAGCTAACCTTCATGTCATCTCAAGCATTTAATGCTTCTTCTCTCTCCTCTCAAGCCATCTCATGTTGACATTTGTCATCCTGGGATTGGGTTGAAAGCCTTCACATGGATCATAAATCTTTCAATCTTGACCCTTGTTGAGATTACTCAATCTCAACCATCCATTTCTCTATTTTTCCTATTAATAGAGCCCATTCCTTCATAATCCAGATCCAGAAATCTTGTATGCATCTAATCTATAGTGAAATTTAAGAGAGCATTTTAGGAGCAAATCATAATTTAAATTGTTGTTTTGGTTAAAATCAATATAGCTTAATTAGGTGTTTTCTCATATTTAGTTTGCATTTGCATAATCTTTGATCATTTCATAAATCTTGAATCTCCATAAGACTTCCATAGTAGTGCAAAAATCTAAGGGCTACACTCATGTGGAACTTGGAGAGGAGAGGAACAAGGGAGGAGCAACTATGAACATGTTGGCAAGCATTTGGAAGGGTCTTATGTCTTTCTTTTGTTTTTGCATGCTTTCCATTAAATGTTTGATATCTCTCTTGATATGTTTTCTTAGGATTGTATTTCGTTTATGATACTAACACTAACATTTGATTCTTGAGTCTTGTGTTTGTGTTTCCTAACATCCTTTTTTGTAGAGCATAATTTGGTGAACCTGACGTGAATCGAACACATAACCTTCTGATGGTTGATAAAAACTACTAACTTTTTATTGTTGAAATTGACACACAGGTTGCGCTTTAGTGCTATTGAACATGCTTTAGCGCATTTGAAAGTTGGCGTTTTAGCACTTCTGTTGGCGAATTAGCGCCTTTGTCCTTGTATTAGCGTTACTGTCACTAGTTTAGCGCTATTGTCACTAGTTTAGCACTTTTGCACTCGATGTTTGACAAAATTTTCATTTTGTTCGACAGATTAAGTTAGTGCGTTTGTCCATTTCATAATGCCTTTAGAGTTCTTTTAGCGCTTTTGCTAGTAATTTAGCACATTTGTATAAAGTAGTGCTTATGTGTTTACACAGAGTAGCGCTATTGTAACAGAGTACCAAAAAAATACTTGTAACCAAAAAAATCCAAAATTTTAGGCTTGTAGAAGCCCACCAAAAATTTCACTTCACTAATTGTTGTGTTTTTGTGCAAGTTTTTGCTAACCCTTTATGTTGCAGGATGCGAGGAGTTTAAAGTTAGGAATTGTAAATTTCTTTTGCTTTCTAATTTATTTTCAAGTTGAATTAAAAAGGATTCATTTTCCATTTTTGATTAAAAACAACCTCACTTTTCACTTTGGGTCATAAAATCAATCAAATTTTCATTTTGGAGCTTAAAAAGAACCACAAATTCAAAACAAACAAAATTTGTTTTTTTACAAAGTTAGGACAAATTGTCATTTGGGCTTAAAATAAACAAAACAACTTTCATTTTCTTGCAAAGGCTAAAATTCACAATCAACACTTCATTTTTGCAAGTTAAAAAGAACAAACAACTTGTCCCTTTTTGTTACAAAATCGATTTCCCTTAAGCAAAAATGTGCTTCAATTTGGTTGACCAGGATTTTACTTTCCTAGATTAGACAACACATTGCCTTGAAGTTAAAAAGAGAACCATGTTTGTTGGAGCAACATCTCCTAATAGCATTTGAAACACATTGCAATAAATCAGTTAAAAAAAACAAGTGTTTTCAGTGTTTGGCACACTTGTGCAAAAGTCTGTAGAGTGGTCCTACTTCTAAAACACACTATCCTCTCCCTTGGCTTTTGTGTTCCTAGGTGCAAGATAAAAGTGTTAGTAACGCTCAAAATTTTTATTTTTAAGAGAGGCCTGCCAAGAGACACATCACTCTTGGGAACGACCTCACGCGGTAAATCCTTCGAGCCGCTATAGAAATTAGATGAGAGCGAAAGTTGTAGCCTTGGGTATAGTTGTTCCTACAGTGTAACTTGCCGAAAGGACATATGGGCCCCACCACAAGTTACAAGGCTCTTAAGTGAGTCACTATAGAATGAACTTATGTCCAAAAACATCGAACATTACTAGACACCTTTTATTATAGAAGCCCACCTGTTCTATTGATTGAGGATATTTGTGAAAATTTCAGTGCAAGAGCATAGATGGGTTTGCTCCCAAGATACTCACCATACATATTTCCTTGAGTAGAAACGTGGATTTTTGAAAGGCTACTTGTAGTTTGATAAAAGTGGTGACTCCCCCCTCATAGGGATCATCTATCTGTTATGCTTGTGCAAGACTTAGTATATCACATCCTTACCTGCCACGACGGGATTCATAAGGTATGTAGTACCAAAGTCAAAGAAATATCAAGATGTGGGCTGAAAATATCACAACTGGTCATTGACCTTAGGGATAAAGTATGTTTGAATTGCCTTCGTCTTGTGTCAGACCAGTAACAATTTGAGCCGACTTCAGGCTTTTGGAAAAACATACAAAATGTTTGAAAAGGGTCAATAAAGTTCATGATTGGGTTGATCTAGACCCCCACGTATTTTTCCTTTTGAGGCAAGATTATTGTGCTTGTGTGCTTGCTATGTTTTCTTGTCAAAGAAATTCAAAACAAATTTAAACCAAGTATTCATCCACCACAATTTTACATCAACCTTGACCAACAAAAACAAACATCCAACAGAGTATCAATTTGTATGACCATCACTCACATTTTGAGGAAAAGGAGTCTTCATCAAAATACTACATTGAAAAAGAGACCATTGAGTTCAAAAGCTCTTATCAAAAGAATGAAGTTTTTCTATATCAATAGACAAATTTTTCTCACACAGAACCTTCTTGCATCATATGCATTTATATCTTCAAGAAAAATCCAACGAATTCGACAAAGAGCCTTTGAAGAATAGAGCGTTTACTCAGTATAGAGCCTTGAGTTATCACAAAAATAAAGGGGGCAAGATCAACCCTGCTTTCTTTCCAAAAATATGTATCACCTACAACGTAGCTCGAGGGGAACCACCAACCCCTAAGAGAGAGGAAGAAGTAGAAACCCCCTTTATGACAAAAAGTTTTTATTGAGGTCCATATTCTATCCACTTTCATCTTCACAACATCACAAAACCATTCAACTCTCAAAACACAAAAAGGTTGTGTCCTAAGTTCTTTTAAATATTACTTAAATCTAACCAACAAATCACTTTTAGGGTGTCTCTACATCTAGGATCAATCATCTTAAGAGGCATTTCTATGTAGGTTAAAACTAGTTTATGAGTGCATCCTCTCATTGCTAGGTAGCTTGGTTTGTAACACATCTCAAAACTTGCTATACCTTATCACATCAAAATTGTTGAAAACATGAGCAATTCGCAAAGAACTTTGTTAACAT
Organism: Cryptomeria japonica; assembly: GCF_030272615.1. NCBI lineage: Eukaryota > Viridiplantae > Streptophyta > Pinopsida > Cupressales > Cupressaceae > Cryptomeria > Cryptomeria japonica. Next base: position 87,181,433 of record NC_081412.1, read on the forward strand.
CCAACCTTCACTATTAGAGATCCATCTTCTAAACATTTCACAAAACACTAATCTCTCATCAAAACATTTCATCACCATCCACCAAAACCTAAAAACTTTCAAACAAAATGGCTCACACTAGATCAAAAAGTAGACAACTAGAGATTGAAGAGGAAGAAGAAACCTCAATGATTTCCATGAGGCCATTGGAGGAGGCACAAATGAGGAAGATCCTAGCACTACAACTCCTGAAGATATCGAAAGAGCACAACACTATCCCAAGTTCAATAGACTCTTTGACGAAATCCTTCGAAACAACATAGATGCTCATTTTCTGAGACTTTCTCAAGAGGGTGCCAAACTACCCTCTGATTTTGATACCGCACAGATACGACAAACATTAGAAAAACATAGCCGTAATGATGGTGGAAGAGGTAGGGATTATTTATGCTATAACCTTAATCATCAAGGGAATCCCCCACCTCCTCCTCCTACAGAAATGGACATGTTAAGACAACAAGTCGAGAATCTTGCTCAACAACTTAATAGTGGTGTGAAGACTACCCAATTTTCACTTAACGATATGTGTCCCTGTCCTTTTGATAGGAATGTGCATATGTCACCTTTTTTGCAAGGCTTTGAAACACCTAAGTTTGAAAAGTATAGGGGCAAAGGAGACCCTAGAGATCATGTCTGAGAATTTCACTCAGCTTGTTAAGAGCTGGCCTATGAGGACACCTATCTAATGTGCCTCTTTCCTCAGAGTTTGGGAGGTAGAACCATGCAATGGTTTTCTTGATTACTAGGTGGCATTAGAACATTCGAAGAACTAGTCCAAAGTTCATCACTCATTATTCACATAACATAGAATGAGATGTTACCATGGCAAATCTATGCAACACCAAACAAAAACCAGGGGAGTTGTTCTCAGCTTTCTTACAATGGTGGAAGCAAATATCTAGTAGATGTTGTCTTCATTTACCTGAACAAGAACTAGTGGAAATATTCATTTCCAACTTGAATGACGAGATGGAATTCCATTTAGACATGAAGGGTACTGAATATTTTGAAGAGATGATCACTTAGGGATTAAAATGTGAACAAGCCATTATCAAAAAGGGACTTATCAAGATCTATAGTGAACCAAAAGATGGTCCTTGTCCCCGTTATAATAGTGATAAACCCAATTTTTGGAACAAGAACAAGAACATTGTAAATGACGAGATAGTGGATGCACGAATAGTAAAAATTACACAACCTATGGTCAGGTTTGCAGGACAAATCCCCTTCCTAAAAACAACACCATCACTCATCCACAAAATCAAGGTCACAATGCGCCACAAGAGGAAACAAGACAACGACAATAGAACTATAAACCAAAACGCACTTACACACCCTTAGGGGAACCCATCGAAACAATATTGCGTCAATTAGTCTCTTCTAATTTTGTGACCTTACCAAAAACATCTAACTATGAACCTCATGTCAAATCTCCATGGTGGAGAGATAATGAACATTGTGAATTCCACCAGGGAAAAGGGCATAAGACGAGCAATTGCCATCGACTGAAAGATATTGTTCAAGATCTTATTAACAGAGGAGAAATTAAAATAGAAGGACATGACCCTAAAACATCCAATGATGATCATCTAATGTTCAAGAGTCCGCTTCCATCACATGATCAAAGGGGTCCTTCCACCTCGAGGTGAAACATAGATACTACAACTAATTATACACAACCTACCTATAATTATATTGTGAATCACCTCTATGATTCTAATGAATAAGTTGCAACCCTCATCATCAAAGATCCAAATCATGCATGCAATGTTGTTATGCATCGTAGAAAAATTACCATTTGAGCAGCACCACAAGGAACGACACCCTTGCCCAAGCAATATAATCTTGTGAAACAATTGGACAAAACTCCTGCACTTGTATCCATATTAGAGATTTTGCGCTTATCCCCTTCACACAAAACAATCTTGGATCAAGCTCTCCAAGAAGCGTCAGTCCCCGCCAACCTTAACATAAATCAATTTCAAGTCATGGTTTGCAGTCTGAGGTCTACCTCAATTTTTCTGAAAGTGATAATGCTTCATTCCAACAACCCCATAATGCATCCCTTCACATTGAAGGATTTTTAAACCAACACAGAATCAAATGATACTTGATTGACAATGGAGTCGACCTGAATATATGCACCTTGTAGTTGGTCACAACATTGGGGTATGCAGTAGAATCAGTGGATCCCATCAAAAAGATAACCATTAAGGCCTATGATGATGCAAAGTGTTCTTCCAAAGGAGTTGTTGTATTGCCTATCAGGGTGGGTCCAGTGGTGAAGCACATCATCTACCAAGTTTTGGACCTTCCTTTGCCATATAATTTGTTGTTAAGAAGACCTTGGATACATGCCATGCAAGCTGTTCCATCCACCTATCGTCAGTGTATCAAGTTTCCCCATAATGGTGTAGAAATCACAATCCTTGGCAATGCAAATCCATTTGCATATTGTAACAATATTAACCATCAACCAGAGATCACCGTACCTAACAACATAGAAGCTATCCCTTCCACATCCTATGTTAGTATAGCCTCTCTTTCTAGTTCAATCACCCCTATACCAAAGCAAGAGAAGTTGAAAATTAAAATGGTTGAGGAAGGTCCTGGGGAATATAATCTAAGCCAACTCTTTTGTATTGGGCAATTACCCACTTCCCCTAGAACTCATGGCAAGCCTCAAAAGTTTCTTCAACCAGCATTGGCCAAGAAAGCATGCATTTTGGCACAATTCATCCCTGGTAAAAGTCAAGAAGAGGAAACCAAAGATGAGGACCTAGCAAAATGGATCTACAAAGACCCTATCAACATAGAAATCCCAAAGGTTACGCTTCCTACTGATAAATATGGCAAAGGCCTCACTATCATGCAAAGAATGGGCTATGATGGCCAGAGTGCTTTGGGACATTCCAAACAAGAATGACATGAGCCCTTACAACCTGAGTTGAAACCCAAAGATAAAAATGGGTTAGGTTTTCAAAAGGAATCTCTTCCTAAGCTCAGATTCAAACGTAAACCAAACAAGCCCATATATCAAATAGTTACTCCAAGGAGGCCATCCTTGATTATATCTGCAGCACCAACAACACTATCCGCACCAACAAAACTGATCATCAAGTCAATGACATCAATGAAACCAGCAACATCACCCATACCAATACTCCCAGTAGCAGCATCAACAACACTAATAATTCCATCAGTAACAACAGTAGTACCAACTGTACCAACAACACCAATAATCCCCTCAGCAGCATCAACAACACTAATAATACCATCAGTAACAACAGCAACACCAGCACCGATACTCCCAGTAGTTGTACCAACCACACCTACCAAACTAAGAATAGCAGTAGTGGCACCAGCAATCCCACCTATAAAAGTGCATAAACATGCGACCAACACACTCTTCAATACACAAGACATCCTAGCATGGTACAGTAATCAGATGTTAGAGAGTGATTCAGAGACTGACTCGCATGAGTGAGAATTTTATTCAGTGAATCTAAATACTTTAGATGAGGAAGACACATCCCCTCCCCCACCTCATAAAGATATCCCAATTTACGGGGAGGCATGGATTAAAACCTTTTGGGTTTGTGAGCAAGAAGCACCTTCCGCATGCCCTACATCAAATTTAACACCAGAACCTGACAAGGAGAATACCACTGATGAACTTCACTCATCAATATTAACCCTCACTGATGCTTCCTTTGAACTCAACTTAATCAATGAGGTCATGCCTATCATCCACCCTGAACTCATCGACTAGAACCAGCCAAATCCCCCATGTCTTGATCACTTCCAAAATGATGAGACGCTCATTGACTTTTTAGAAATATGAGATAACATACCAATCAAGGATCACAAAGCTGGATTTTCCATCGAACTTAATAGCGCAACATACTTTAGGGCAGATGCCAATCCTTTCAGCTACAAAAACATCACAATAAAACATGGATCTTTAGGTGAAAACCACATAGTGGCACTAGTTGATCCCAAAAAAGTAAAAATAAAAAGCGTATCCAAAGGGTAAAACCTCTCTGAGGCACCTGTGGATGAAAGGTTTGACATCCTCCCCTCTAGTACAAATCAGGAGAGATCGATGATCCTAATTGAAGAAACAAAAGAATTCAATGTGGGGACCCCTGAGACTCCTCACCAAATACATTTGGCATCTCTACTAACTTAAGAGGAACGACCAAAATTTGTGGAATTCTTCCAGAAGCGTCAAATCAACTTCACATGGTCTTATACAGACATTTCTGGCTTAGATCTTGATTTGGTCATGCATCACCTCACCATGGTAGAAGGAGCTAAGCCGATAAAACAAAATCTCATAAAGATGCACCCACAGATTGTTGTGCTTGTCAAGGCAGAACTCAAAAAGCTCTTAGATGTTGGTTTCATCTGACCAATCGATTATGTCGATTGGATCTCCAATATTGTACCTGTCGGCAATCCTAATGGCGGAATCTGTATCTGTACAAAATTCTGAACAAGGCATGCCCTAAGGATGACTTCCCCTTACCCAACATCGACATGATCGTCGATCTCACAGCGGGTCATGCAATGCTTTCTCTTTTGGATGGATTTTCAGGGTACAACCAGATCAAGATTGCTCCAGAGGATCAACATAAAACTGCTTTCACATGCCCATGGGGAACCTACTATTGGAATGTGATGCCATTTGGTCTGAGAAATCTAGGGGAAACCTATCAAAGAGCTATGACTACCATCTTTCATGACCTGATGCACACTATAATGGAAGATTATGTCAATGATTTACTAGCTAAATCATTAAAAATAGAACGTCATCTGGAAATACTGGGTCAAATATTTGACATATTAGAGCAGTATCATGTTCATTTTAATCCAAGGAAATGTGTCTTTGGAGTGACCTCCGGGAAGCTCCTAGGATACATTGTCTCAAGAAAAGGCATTGAAGTAGATCTAGAGAAAGTCAAAGCAATTATGGACATGCCACCTCCCAAGAACATCAATCAATTAAGGACACTACAAGGGAGACTACAATCAATTTGCAGATTCATTGCACAATTGGTTGATAAGTGGCATCCCTTCACGTATCTGTTACACAAGAATATCCACTTTCAATGGGATACAAAGTGCCAACAAGCATTCCAAATGCTTAAAGACTACCTGATGAATACACTGTTGTTGATCCCACCAGACCCAAGTAGACCTCTATTACTATATATTTCAGCTACAAATACGACATTAGACATGTTGCTGGCATAACACAATGCGGAAGGAAAAGAATGTGTTTTATATTATATCTCGCGCACATTGGTAGGTTGTGAACTCAGTTACACACCTATTGAGCAAGCTTGCCTAGCAGTTATCTTGGCAGCCATCAAACTAAGGCACTACATGTTGACACACAAGGTACAACTTATTGCCAAAATCGATCCACTTAAATACCTACTCAACAAGGTAGCATTAACAAGCCACTTGGTCAAATGGGTTATGATCTTGAGTGAATTTGATATAGAGTATGTGGACCGCAAGGCTATCAAGGGGAAAGTTATTGTAGCTCAATTGGCCGATGCACCCCTCGCAGGTGACCATCCTCTTGTTTCCAACTTTCTAGACAAAGAGATTTTCATGATCACAGTGACACAACCATGGAAGCTATATTTTGATGGCTCATATACTAGACATGGCTCGAGGGTAGGCATTCTTTTTATCACACCTCAAGGTGACAACATCCCGAAGTCATACATGCTCACTTTTCCATGTACCAATAATATAGCAGAATATGAGGCCTTGATCACAGGACTCAGATTGGCTATAAAATGGCATCTCAAAGAGCTATAGGTATATGGATATTCCGAGCTAGTCATCTAACAAGTCACCGAAGAATATCAAACTAAGGATGATAATCTCATGCCATATAAAAGGATGGTGGATAGTTACAAAGAATCATTTACAACTATCACATTTGAGCAAGTACCCAGAGATCAGAATCAAGCTACCGACGCAATGGCTACAATTGCATCTCTCCTGGATCTTCCGCAAAATTCAACATGCTACGAGTTCTTGGTAGAATAGCTTTGGATCCCCGCGTATGATATCCTCAAAACTGAAATGATATGTCACCTAGTCAGTTCTGAATCCCCATGGTACGATGAGTTCTTAACTTACCTCTGTGATCGCACACTTCCTCCCAGCCAATCCAATAACCAACGTAAAACCTTCATCTGCCAAACCGCTTGAGACACCATCATTGCCGACACCCTATACAGGCGAAGTCTTGATGGTACTCTGCTTTGATGTCTGGAACAAGACAAGATAACAAAGGCCTTGGAAGAGGTACATGAAGGCATTTGTGGGGCTCACTCAAGCGTTCCTTCCTTAGCAAAGAAAATAATGCACGCTAGATACTATTGACCATCCATGGAAAAAGACTCCTACTATTTTATCCGAAAATGCAAGAAGTGCCAAGTTCAGGGAGACTTGATACATGCACCAACACAAGAATTGCAACCAATTACAACACCATGGCCCTTTTGTCAATGGGGACTTGACCTTGTGGGTAAAATTCATCCATCTTCATCCAATGCTCACAAATTTATCATTACCACCACCTAATACTTCATAAAGTGGATCAAAGTTGTTCCACTTACCCAAGTCACCAGCAAGCAGATCACCTCATTCATCCTTAATTACATCATCTGTCAGTATGGTGTACCCATGTCCATCATCATAGAGAAGAGAATTCTTTTCAAAAAATAGGATGTCCGTGATCTTTGTGAGAAGTTTCACATCCAACACCACTTTTCCACTCCCTATTACCCACAAGGCAATGGTTAGGCTGAAGCATCAAACAAGAACATATTGAGAATCCTCAAGAAGACAGTCAATGATGTTGGTCGTGATTGGCACGTTCAATTAAATCTAGCACTATGGGCATATCGAACTAGCATTTGAACCCCTACAGGCGCAACTCCCTACTCACTGGTCTATGGAGCAGAAGCCATCCTTCCTATTGAGGTTGAGATACCATCTCTACCAATTTCCTTGCACAATCTGATAGATGATGAAGCATACCGAGTTTGCATACAACCACCTAAAAGCCTATCAACAGCGCATGAGCAGAAGCTATAATCATCGGGTTAAACCTCATACATTTGAGGTAGGTGATCTTGTTCTCAGAGAGAATCCTTGTAATCAACCACACAAAGAACATTAGGGCAAGTTTGAATCAAACTGGCTGGGTCCATATGTTATCATTGTTGTATTTGGGTCGGGGGCATATCAATTGGCAACTTCAGAAGGAGAACCGCTATTAGATCCGATCATTAACATGCACCTCAAACAGTTTCATACATAAGATATATAGAGCATCAGGCTCCCTCACATACCAGAAAAACACCAAAAACATTCAGAAAAATGTCCTGAAGAACATACAAAAATAAATCAAAATAGTAAAGAAAAAAAATCATGCATCCAAATGGTGAAAACCACTACGATGGCACCTTAGGTAAGTGCGATGGTGAAAACCTGGAAAATAGCGCCACTCATAAAGGCTATGGCTTCATTGTCTTTCAGACTTGTTGTGATCACATCCATTGCATCCATTCATCCATCATTCAAACCATGGCTTGTTATTGATCTGCAATCGGGGTTAGTATTTCATGTGTCCTGCATCCTTCTTTTCATAGTGATGTCTAAACTAGGGGCAATGCTCTTAACCTATTGATGGAAGTGGATTCTACATTACTTCTGATTCATTGAGTTCTTCATTCAACATTGGCTGGACATAATACCAAAAACATTCATACAAACTCAAAATTCAAAAACACTCACAAAATCCAAAAATATGATAAAACATCAAAAATCAATCAAAAACATGGCAACGCATAAAATCCTTTATACATACACATCACAAAAGACACCAAACAAACATTTTGAGCTACCCACATAATGATCACTTATCAAATTAACCAATAAATCAAAACAGGTACACACAACTATCGTAACAAGGATGCATCCTTCCTTACCAAAACAAATACATGGTAACATTTTCTTTGACAAGAAAATTTTGTTTAAGCTATCAAGTACTTGATCAGTTTGTTAGTTATTTATTCATTTATATCAGGTTCCTACGCTACTCCGGGATATCCACAAGTGATTAGAATAGCCGAGATGGATCCTAAATATCATTTTGTTTATTGTCTGTGGATTGTTCCAATGAAGTTCTAGGGCATGTACCAATGGTGTCTACGTGGGAAGTTCACTAAGCTATGTGATCTTATGCAAAATCTAGTCATGGATCACTATGGCTTACTGACTACATCATATACCTCGACCATTTGCACATGAACCAGAATGGAGGGTCACTTTTTCCTTATTTATAATGCTTGCTTACAAGTGAAATGCTCAAAACTTGGTTCCTGCTACCTCAACCAAGAACGATACTACCATGCTCGATGATAAAAATTAAGCACTGTGAATAATCTATGGATCATCATTTCATCTCATGTGTATATATTGCATTCTGTTACATTCCACCCATCCATACATCCATATTGCTACATATCATTCATACATAGTAATGACAATGGATACTCTCTTTTCTTTGATCTTCTTCCATAGGAATGAGTCCTAGGTCCTCCATACCTTCTATCTAACATTGAATCCCCCCCTCACCCTCCCTATCTTGATCATCAACATCATCATAATCCCTTCATTGGTTCCCATCAACTCAATCAAGCAAGTTACTCTATCTACACAGGTACATCGACTCCCACACACCTAGACTATCAACAGATACTTTTTGATCAAGTATCTTCGGGTCTCATCAGGTAATAAATTATGGCAATCCTAGACTACAACAAGCATTTATCACAATGACCTAGTCTCAACGAGGCTGTTATGATTCACCACAAACAACCTACAACACAAACACTATCAATTGATCAACCAGTCAAACACAATCAACACCAACAATTACATCAATTGTCTAAGTCTCAACGAGTATTTTGCTTCATATACCCCTTGACTTCATCGGGCAATTACATCAATTGACTAAGTCACAACAGGTCACTTTGATTCACTTACTCAGACTTTATTCTGTCCAAGCGAACAACTAACATCAACTGTCACGCTTTGACTCGACTGGGGTAATTTAACCGATTCCACCAGATTGTCCAACCAATTTTGATCAAATTGTATAGCATCAATCAAAAGAACACACTAACTTTGCATTGTATCTCTTGCATGACCTAAGGGTACTCGTTGGCTTGCCCTTTCTCCGTATTCACTCCGTTTTCTCCCATTCTTTCACGGTTATTTCTAAATTCTTCTATTTTCTACTTCCCCTCCACGTCTTTCTCTTTTTCGACAAATCGTCTGATTTTCAAAAAAAATTGGCCCATCTCTCGAGGGGGCATACCACACACTAAATTAACATTTATGGGTCATATTTCTTTACACCTATTTTTCTTTCTTTGAAAAGATGTGATAAATCGCACCGTCTCAAAGAGGGGCAAATGTAGTCACATAAATTTGTCCACTTAATTAAATGAATATTTACTATTTATTTGATTATTTAACCATCAATAATCAATTAATTAAATTAATATTTAATTAATTCATCCTCAACCTCTTCTCCTGTTAATTAAATAAATTATTGAATTTATTTAAATTAATTCATTAAGCCACACTCAAAATCAATTAAATAAATAAAGCACATATTTATTTAATTTAACCCATTTTCTTCTTTTAAATAAATAATAAAACATTTATTTAAATCCCTAAACTACCCCCCCACTTGCATTCTCCTACAAATGCAAGTTGCACCTATTTGGTTGAAATAAAGTAATTTTATTTTAATTAAAATCCTATTTTCTCTCACCCACCAAACACACTTGCATAATAAACCCATTCTAGATTCTTCTAAACTATTCCTAATTAGCCTAATCACCCTCCCTAATTATTGTCACATTCCTAAGAAACTTGGAGTCACGTCTCAAAGCCTCAAAGTCTTTGAAAAGCATTAAAGGCTTTACGTGTTCAACAAGTTAACCCCTAAAGTCTTCCAAACCTCTAATGGTTCTCATATGACCATTTATGGCTATTACATAACCATTAATGGTTAACTCAACTCACCCACATGGTTAGAGACTTTCCCTCTAACTCAACCTCCATTTAACTCATGTGTCTCCTCAAGCATTCATTGCTTTGACCACGGTTACCCCCACTAACTCTTGCACAAGAGTTTGTCCATTGGATAAAGTCATTATTAATTGGATAAAGGATTTATTCATTCAACTCAAGCTTAACCTTACCTCCCAAGCTAACCTTCATGTCATCTCAAGCATTTAATGCTTCTTCCCTCTCCTCTCAAGCCATCTCATGTTGACATTTGTCGTCCTGGGATTGGGTTGAAAGCCTTCACATGGATCATAATTCTTTCAATCTTGACCCTTGTTGAGATTACTCAATCTCAACTATCTATTTTTCTATTTTTCCTATAAATAGAGCCCATTCCTTCATAATCCAGATCCAGAAATCTTGTATGCATCTAATCTATAGTGAAATTTAAGAGAGCATTTTAGGAGCAAATCATAATTTAAATTGTTATTTTGGTTAAAATAAATATAGCTTAATTAGATTCTTTCTCATATTTAGCTTGCATTTGTATAATATTTTATCATTTCATAAATCTTGAATCTCCTTAAGACTTCTATAGTAGTGCAAAAAGCTTAGGGCTACACTCATATGGAACTTGGAGAGGAGATGAACAAGGGAGGAGCAACGATGAACATGTTGGCAAACATTTGGAAGGGTCTTGTGTCTTTTTCTTTTTTTTTTCATGCTTTCCATTAAATTTTTGATATCTCTCTTGATATGCTTGCTTAGGATCGTATTTCGTTTATGATACTAACACTAATGTTTGATTCTTGAGTCTTGTGTTTGTGTTTCCTAACATCCTTTTTTGTAGAGCATCACATAAAAATTGGATCCTTAAAATCAAAGAATGAGAGCTCTATTTATAGGAAAAATAGGGCAATGGATGGTCAAGATTGGATAATCTTAACAAGGGCCAAGATTGAAAGTTAATCAATCCATATTCACAATTCTCACCAATGAAATGGTGACAATTGTCAAAAAGAGGTTGCTTGAGAGGAGATGAAAGAAGCATTAAATGCGTGAGAAGACATGAAGGTTAGCTTTAGGAGGTAAGGGTTAAGTTTAGACTAGGGTTATCCATTGAATAAAGATTTTATCCAAGGGATAAACTCTTGCGCAAGGGTTAAAGAAATAACCAAGGTTAGAGCCATGAATGCTTGATGAGATCCTTGGGTTAGATGAGGGTTGAGTTAGAGAGAAAGTCTCTAATCACGTAAGAAGGTTGAGTTAACCATTAATGGTTATGTAAGAGCCTTAAATGGCTAGGAAGACTTTGAGGGTTAACTTGTTGAGGATATAAAGCCTTTAATGGTTTTCAAAGACTTTGGAGGCTTTGAGAAGTGACTTCTCTTTACTTACAATTGTGACAATATTTAGGAGATGGATTAGGCTAAATTGGAAGTGATTAGAATAATCTAGAAGGGGTTAAAGAGGCAAGTGGGAGATGTAGGAAAATGCAAGTGGAGGAAAAAGGTTTTTAATTAAAATAAAGTTACTTTATTTCAATCAAATAGATGCAACTTGCATAAATACAAGTGGGAGATTTAATAAATAAATTAGATTTATTTATTTGCAAAGATCAATTTAATTAAATGTAAATTTAATTAATTAAAAAAAGGGGGAAAGGGGAATTAATTAAATAAAGTGATTTATTTAATTAAAGGTTAGAAAAGGTTTAGGTGAACTTAATTAAATAAATTGAGTAATTCATTTAATCAAATAGGTGAATATGGAGAAATTAATTAAATAGAGGAATGGGGTTAAAATGAATAAAAATATTCACTTAGGAAAGTGGTCAGATTTATACGTCTACACTAACCAATAGAGTGTCAATTGCCAACAATCTCCCCCTTTGGCATTGATGGCAACACTCATGTGAAAAATGGTTATGGTTTCAACTCTCGGTTTCATCTTGCCCTGCTCCCCTTGAGCTGAATATGCAAAATGTTCCATATCTCCAAAATTCCAAAAACTCTGTGAATCCCCTTATGTATGCAACCCTTCATTCTTTTTCAAATGTATAGTACTCCCCCTTTGACATCAATGATGATAGGGAGGCTACTTAGTTTACCAACAAGTAGGTTCCTTTGTTGGTTTGCTTCTATCCCTTTCCAGGTTCAAGTCTACCCCTCTAGACTTCTAAGGGCTTTCCTACCTTTTGTTTGCTTAACTCACCTTCCTCAAGCTCACAAAGTAAGCTTGCTCAACATATCATTGCAGGGGTGAAGGACAGACTCATTCTTTCTCTCCTTGCTAAACCACCCATCTTGTTTGGTTTAGTAAACCTTTCCCTAAGGTTACACAATGTCAAGCCTTCTGGATCTATTTCCAGTTCATAGCAGTTTCCTTCCCCTGCAAGTTATTTCTTTCAGTTTGCTGAAAACCTAGTCGGACTATCACCAAGCTCTCCTAGGCTCAGTATGCAGAAATGGCGATTGCCATTTCCTTGTTTCCTCCTGCTACTCTACCCTTACTGTACATTTTTGGCTCTTCCTGAAGAACTCCAATGGCCACGTGGATCCCATGGTGGAGGTTCAAGAGATAGCCATATTTACACTGTGAATTCAAAACAAAGTACTGAACAACAAAAAGAAAACTTTAGTACAAAACTGTAATGAAATTTAACCAAACAAGATAGTATAACACTCGGCGATAGAAAACCAGAAAACAGATTGTATGTATTTCCTGTAGAATTCAACCATCCAACAGTCAACCCTTTACAAATGCCCATTGGGTCTTTTAAACATTCCATCCATCATGAAACACAGATGGTTTTCAAACTGAAAAAATAGTTACAAAATGGTCCATCGACGTAGCCACAAAACCTGGCTTCCAATTGCCAATGTTGACTTTCTGCGCTCCGCACTTCCTATCGGGTCATCAGGAAGTCTTCAAAACTTTACTTCTGATGACCGATGACAATGTTCACCTTTCGCACTTTTTCCATCAAGCGTCGGGATAGCAAGTGATGCCCTCCTAAATGGCACAAGGTTAGTGAATGATCAACAACACAAAAAGACACAAAACCGTTAGATTGTCAGTGTTAGTCAATCAAAAACTAATCTAAAAAGACATACCAAGAGAGATGCTAAAAACATGCTAATATATCTAACTAAAGAAGCAAAGATAACGAGGCATCTCCAAATGCCTCTTAGCATGGTTTTGGTTCCTTTCTCCCTTGTTCCTCTCCTCTCCAAGTTCCAAAATAGTGTAGCTCTCAGCAGCTTTTTGCACTATGGATGCTTATGGAGGATTGAGATTGTAATATGGTGCTTTGAGTATGAAATGAGAATCTAATGCTATGTTACTGATGCTAAAATGATATATTTTAACCAAAATAACCAGGTATTAGATGATTATGCTAAAAATGCTCTCTAAAATGTCTATAGCTTAGATGCATACAAGTTTTCAGGATCTGGATTATGAAGGAATGGGCTCTATTTATAGGGAAAATGGAGCAATGGATGGTTGAGATTGAAAGATTCAATCAAGGGTTGAGTTTGAAAGTTGGGGATCCATGTGCACAATTGGCACCAATGAAATGGTGACAAATGTCAACATAGGATTGGGTTGAGAGAAGAGGTTGGAGGCATTAAAGGCTTGAGAAGACCTCATGGTTATCTAAAAGCTAAGGGTCAAGTCTAAGTTAAGATTACCCACTGGATTAAGAGTTAATCCAAGGATAAACCTTTGTGCAAATGATTAAGAGATAATCATGGTCAAAGCATTAATGGCCTGATGAGACCCTTGGGTTGGATAGACGTTGAGTCAAAACGAATGTTTTAACCATGTGGGAGGGTTTGAGTTAACCATTAATGGTTATTGGAGACTTTGGGGATTAAGTGGTTGAAGGTTGAAAGCCTTTAAAGGTTATCAAAGACTTTGAGTCATTTAGTGGTTGAAGACTTGAAGCCTTTAATGGTTATCAAAGACTTTGAGGTTTTGAGAAGTGACTTCCCTTTGCTTAGGGATGTGACAAAGTTTAGAGGATGGATTAGGCTAATTAGGAAGGGTTTAGAAGAATCTAGAAGGGGATTAGATTTTGCAAGTGGATTTGGTGGGTGAGGGAAAATAGGATTTTATTAAAATAAAAATTCATTTATTTTAATAAATGAGTGCAAGTTGCATTTGTAGGAAAATGCAAGTGGGGGGGATAATGATTTAAATAAATGTTTTATTTAATTTATTTAAAAGAGGAAAAAAGAGGATTTAATTAAATAAATAGATTTTATTTATTTAATTGATTGTGAATTGATTTAATGAATTAATTAAAATAAATTGAATAATTTATTTAATTAATAGAAGAATGTTTGGAGATGAATTAATTAAATATTAATTTAATTAACTGATGGCTAGTGGATTTTTAATCAAATAAATAGTGAATATTTATTTAATTAAGCTGGACAGATTTGTGTGACTACATTTGCCCCTCTTTGAGACGATGCGGTTTATCGCGTCGTTTCAAAGAAAGAAAAATTGATGTGAAGAAATGCCCCATAAAATCAAAATTTAATGGGTGGTATGCCCCCTCGAGAGATGGGCCGAGAAATTTCGAAAAATCGGGCGATCTCTCAAAAAAGAACGAAAATTGGCAGGGTGGTAGAAGAGAAGAAGTTAGTCATACGGGTGAAAAATAGAAGAAAACGGGAGAAACATGGAGAAATGGGGGGCTCGGGAAGTTCACGGGGACCACGACGATGAGCAGGGGAGAAGTTACGGTGACCACGAAGGGTATAAATGGGGTGAAAGGGGTGAAAACAGGATCATTTGTGACCGCGACCAGTTGAAAACGAGAGCTCTGATAGTGACATTTGGAGGAGCAAGCAGCAGCTATGATGCCGATTCCGATCACCGAGCACAGATTCGAGCGAGTCCGATGATTCCAGCGGCCAGATGACTATGGACCAGCGGTACGCAAATTTGAAAACTCAATTTTTGTGCATTTTTGCTAGGTTTTTAGCTGAGTCCAAGTTAAGTCGGAGCAAGAGCGCTGGAACTGTTGTTTTGGCACTTTTGCTCCATTAATTAGCGCTTTTGTGCCGCAATGGCGCTATTGTCCCCTTGTTTGAGCGTTTTTGACATGTATTAGCGCGATTGTATGCAAGTTTTAGCGCTATTGGTTAAGTAGCGCTATTGCTGGGTTAATTGAACGCTATTGAGTTAAAAGAGCGCTATCGTAGTGGGGTTTGAGCGCTTTTGTAGTTGTAGCACTTTTATATAGCTTATTGAGCACTTTTGATATAGTTGTAGCGCTATTGTTGAAAACTAGCGCTTTTGTTGGTTAAATAGCGCTTTTGTCTTAAGATAAAAAGATGCCCCAGTTTGGATGAAGACCAATCTCCTGATGTCAAGTTGATGGATGGCGAAGTGAAGTGGGAGTTGTTTTGAACCATAGCAGCCTGAGCAGACTTAGGTCATTTGTTTAGGATAAATGCCCGTTGAAGTCTAGGTGGCCATGATTGCTTACCTGTTGAGACCCGAAGATACTTGATCAAAGTATCTGATGATAGTCTAGGTTTAAACTTAAGAAAGTTTGAAAACAAAACAACTGATGGTGATTGATGAATGTTCATGTGCAGGAGGATATGCGCGTGTTGCAGTTACGCGAGTGCCATCCTGCGACACAGGGGTTGCGGGATCGATTGACCCAAGCAGAGATTGATTGTATTGCAGCGACGGGCCTGTATGAGGTGATGCACATGCCCGTGATTCGTATGAATCACAGATTGATCACAGCACTAGCAGAGCGGTGGCACAGCGAGACGTGCACCTTTCATTTGGCACAGGGGGAGATGACTGTGATGCTAGAGGATGTGTGGCGCATCCTACGGATTCCGATTCAAGGAGAGCTGGTCACATATGATAGATCCTGGGGGATTGTGGCAGTACAGAGGATTTTTGATGAGGATGTGTTCATTGATGATGGCTCGATCGCATGGGAGGATATAGCGGCACTGTATGAGCCACTTCCAACAGTTTTGTCCAGGATTGTGGGAGGACTCCTGTGTTCAGACAGGCGGTCACATGGGTTGGCGGTGGGATGGGGACAGGTTATCGAGATGATGATGATGACCGAGGGGACCCGATTTGCATGGGGGTCGTGCGTGCTGGCGCACATGTATCAGGAGCTCCATGAGGTAGTGTACCGAGGGAGGGGTTCTTTAGCAGTGGGCATGACGTTGTTACACATTTGGGCTTGAGAGCACCTACCAGTGACTCGACTAGTGAGTCTTAGATTCCGGGCAGTGGACCAGCCGTACATGTTTATGTACAGTGGTATGATGAGTCAGCCCCACTTGGGGAAGTTGGAGTGGTGGCGACGGGCATTGGATGACTTGGATGCAGTGATATGGCGGCCATACTTGGAGTGTGAGCCATGGGATGATGACGCAGAGACACTACCTTATGTCTTCATGACCCGATTCCTCATTGGGAGGACCTCCTATCATGTGGAGAGACAGGTGCCTGGGCAAGTGATGAGACAGTTTGGACGGCAGCAAGGACTACCTAGCGGATCAGGAGAGTATGCACGAGTGATTCGGGAGAGGTATGCATGGGGTCCAGTGCTACCTTATGATCAGGCACTAGCAGAGTTTCGAAAACTGCAGGCGAGGCCATGGGACCTACGACCGAGGGTCGTTGATGCAGGGGTTACAGATGAGTACACGCAGTATCGGGCGGCGCACCCGATCCTACAGATATCGAACCCAGCAGAGCCGATCCCAGCATTTGAGGATGAGAGGGGACGGAGATGGGGGAGGGCAGGAGGTCGAGGAGATGGAGGAGGAGGAGGAGGTGGAGTTGGAGGAGGTGATGGAGGAGATGGTGGAGGAAGAGGAGGTGGAGGAGGATTGGGGAGGCGGAGCCAGCGGAGAGGGAGAGGTGGACTTCCTCTACAGATCTCACAGGGACCATTGATTCCGAGAGGAGCGCAGCTGAGTGGGAGGGGGGTGGAGAGGGAGATCCCGATGGACAGAGGGGAGGGGACTACTGGAGAGGGAGGTGTAGGGGAGGCAACTATGGACACCAGGGAGGGAGCCACTGGAGATCTGCGGGAGCATATTATAGTGCGCTTGCAGACGTGGATAGAGGATTTGGAGGCAGAGGTGGCAGCTAGGGATGTGCAGCTATTTGCACGAGAGTCAGAGCTGATGGTGGTGCTGCGGGAGAGAGATACTGCAATGGAGAGATTGGCAGAGCTGCAGGAGAGAGTGCGGATTGGAGCACAGGGGCCTTCAGGGGAGGTGATGAGGGAGATGCAGCGAGCTCAGGCTGAGATAGAGTACTGGCGGGGGTTATATGAGCAGGTGGTGCCAGTGAGTCAGCGAGCTCTCAGCTATTCGCAGATGCGGCAGGCGAGATCAGAGCGATCGCAGAGGGTGCAGAGCAGTGGGGGACTGATGGGTCCTTTGAAGAGGGAGAGATCAGGGGATGCAGGAGGGAGTGGTGGTTCAATGAGGCCTCCACGGAGAGATGGATCAGGTGGTGCAAGCACCAGTGGTGGAACAGGGGGAGGTGTTGGGACAGCATCAGGCCAGAGCGGCATTTGAGAGAGCATTCATGCATATATGTATTTGTACCTTTGTTTATTTTTTGGACTGTATCTTGGATGGCTCTTGGTAGCTGATTTTGTAGACTTCATTGTACTCTGATTTTTTTGAGATGATATATATATATGAGGAGATCCCATTTTGTGATGATATGCATTTGATTATGTATGGATGCTTATGCAGGATGATGAGTTTATTACTTAGATGGATGTGTATATGTATGCATTGATGAGATGTTCCTTATATGCATGTTTTTGATGAGGATACTGACATATGAATGCAGGTTTATATATGTATGATTTGTTTGATTTTGGATGCAGATGCTTTTATGTATGTAATGTCATGATGATAATGTATGCTTATGATGATGATGTATGCTTATGATGATGATGAACAGGATTTTGGTGTTTCCTATTGCAATATAATGACGAGATGATTTAAGTGATGATGTTAATGCAATGGTCGAATGAATGATGTTTATGGATGAATATGCATCTAGATGTTTTGTCAAATGAATGCAATATGGATAAACAAAATGTAAAGTGCAAATGTTTATATGATAATGTGTTAAATGAATGAAATATGGATAAACAAAATGTAAAGTACACGTGTTTATATGATAATGTGTTAAATGAATGCATATGCATAATGGATATAAAATGTTAAGAACCAATGTTTTGTAAACAAATGGATTTTATGATTCTAAATGCTTTAAATATGATTTAAGTACAAATGATAATGTGATGATACTATAACTAATGTTTTAATAACTGCACCTTAATGCAATTAAAAAGAGGATAAATGAATGCAAATGTGAATGAATCCTAAAATGAGCATAATAGGATACTTAGTTAATGGATGAATGAATGCACTTTTTCACTAAATGGATAAATGAATGTATACGATAACAAATGATAAAGGATAATAAAATGATAATGGATAACTGATACTTTAAAGGAATGCATAGTAAATGGCTTAATATAATCAAAGACAATTTTGATCCCATGAATGAATCTAATTATTTATGATTGATGCAATGATGCAAAATGATTAATGAAAACTAATGTCAAGATGAACTATATGCAAAGTTTAAAAATGACATGAATGTTTAATGCAAGATGTAACTAAATGTTTTTAATGCAAGGTGCAACTAAATGTGAGGATGATATGATCATGAGGAATGCAAGGTTTGTAAGACTTAGCATGATGCATTGATGATGTATCAGAGTACTCGATCATGATTCTATCCAAGACCAGCCTAATTTTCACATTTTTGCATATAAAGCCTATATATGAATGAGCAAACGGATGGGTGATATGCAACGGAATGCAATATATAAACAGATGAGATGAAATGACAATCCATAGTGCTCTATTTTCATCATTGATCTTTAAAATGTTGGAAGAGCATACAAGCATCTTGACATAATGATTCAAGATGACCTGAGTATTCCTTTCATGGATTTTATATAGCAAGTTAATACAAGCGACTTGACATAAGGGTCAAGTCGACCAGAATATTGCTTGCAGAACAGACAAGGATTATCTCCTTTCATGCATGACTTGGATCGTCCTCCTTGATCTTAGGCTGATCATATCTTGAGACAAGTGCATACCGTACTAAGAGATAAAAACCTTTATCCAGTTTGGATGAGGTAGGAGGAACCCAAGGAAGAGCATTTGTACCTACAAACAAACGGTATATACATAAAGAATAAAGAATATTGGATCCTTGGTAATGGTTCATGCTCATATGGTCGAGGTATACGCTGTAGTCAGCAAGCTGTAGTGATCTATGACTGTATTTTTGCCTATGATCACATAGCTTGGTGAACTTCCCATGTAGACACCATTAGTACATGCCCTAGAACTTCATCAGAAATAATGCGTCGAAGATACACAAACAATGCCGTAGGAACCTGATACAAATTACTAGACCATAAATCAACCAAGTATTTGATAGCATAAACAGAATTTTCTTGTCAAAGAAAATGTCATCTTGTCTTTGTTTTGGTAAGGAAGGATGCATCCTTGTTAAAAGACAGTTTTTGAGTATTTGATGTTGATGGTGTGGTCGACTGATAAATGGTCATCGTGCGAGTATTTTGTCAATGTTTGTCTTGGTATCTGCACGGATGAATATGTACAAGGTGTTTGTCATGTTTTTGTGTGATTTTTGATGTTTTTAGATGTTTTTGGATTTTGTGAGACCTTTTTGAATGTTTTTGTCAATGAATCACCAGTAATGTAGAATCCACTTCCATCATCTAGATTTTTTAAGGGTATTGCCCCCAAGTGTAGACATGACTCTGAAAAAGTGGGATGCAAGATGCATGGAGTACTATCATAATTGTAGAGGAATAACAAGCCATGGTTTTGGATGGATGGATGTATGTATGAAGTAGATGTGATCGCAACAAGTCTGAAAGACAATGGAGCCATAGCCTTTACGAGTGGCGCCTGTTTGCCAGGTTTTCACCATCGTACTTACCCAAGGTGCCACCGAAGTGGTTGTTCACCGTTTGGATGTATGATTTTTCTTTACTTTTTTTGAATGTTTTTGTATTTTCTTCAAGACATTTTTCTGAATGTTTTTGGTATTTTCTGGTATGCAAGGGAGCCTGATGCTCTGTACAGCTTAGGTATAAAACCATTTTAGGTGCATGCTGTTGTTGGGATCTGCAAGCGGTTCTCCTTCTGATGTAGCCAACTGATATGCCCCAGACCCGAACACAGCAGTGACAACATATGGGCCTAGCCAGTTTGATTCAAACTTGCCCTGATGTTCTCTATTTGATTGGTTGCGAGGATTCTCTCGTAGAACAAGATCTCCTACCTCAAATGTACGAGGTCTAACTCGATGATTGTAGCTTCTGCTCATGCGTTGCTGATAGGCTTTGAGATGGTTGTATGCAGCTTGTCGCTTTTCATCAAGTAACTCTAAGTCCTGAAGACGGGACACTCTATATGCTTCGTCATCTATCAGATTATGCAAGGAAACCCGTAATGATGGTATCTCGACTTCAATAGGCAAGATAGCTTCTGCACCATAGACCAATGAATAAGCAGTTGCACCTGTGGGGGTTTGAATGCTAGTTTGATATGCCCATAGTGCTGGATTTAGTTGAACATGCCAATCACGGCCGACATCATTGACTGTCTTCTTGAGGATTCTTAATATGTTCTTATTTGATGCTTCGGCCTGACCATTGCCTTGTGGGTAATAGGGGGTGGAAAAGCGGTGTTGGATATGAAACTTCTCACAAAGTTCACGGACATCCTGATTTTTGAAAGGAAGATCGTTATCTGTGACGATGGATATGGGTACACCATACTGGCAGATGATGTAGTTGAGGATGAATGAGGCGATCTACTTGCCGATGACTTGGGTAAGTGGAACAGCTTCGATCCACTTTGTGAAATATTCGGTGGCGGTAATAATGAATTTATGGCCATTAGATGAAGATGGATGAATCTTACCCACAAGGTCAAGACCCCATTGACAAAAAGGCCATGGTGTTGTGATTGGTTGCAGTTCCTGGGCTGGTGCATGTATCAGGTCGCCATGAACTTGACATTTCTTGCATTTTCGGACAAAGTAGTAGGAATCCTTTTCCATGGATGGCCAATAGTATCCATTGTGCAGGAGTTTCTTGGCTAGTGACGGACCACTTGAATGAGTCCCACAAATTCCTTCATGTACTTCTTCCAAAGCCTTTGTTATCTCATCTTGTTCCAGACATCGAAGGAGAGTACCATCAAGACCGCGTCGGTATAGGGTTTCGGCAATAATGGTATATCGAGCAGTTTGGCGAATGAAGATTTTTCATTGGTTATTCGATTGGTTGGGAGGAAGGGTGTGATCGCGGAGATAGGTGTAGAACTCACCATACCATGGGGATTCAGAACCGACAAGGCAACATATCATTTCGGATTCGGGGATATCATAAGCGGGAATCCAAAGCTGTTCTACCAAGAACTCGTAGCGTGTTGAATTCTGTGGAAGATCTAGGAGAGATGCAATGGTAGCCATAGCGTCAGCAGCTCGATTCTGATCTCTTGGTATCTGCTCAAAAGTGATAGTAGTAAATGATGTCTTTAGAGTGTCCACCATTTTCTTAAATGGCATGAGTTTATCATCTTTGGTCTGATATTCATCTGTTGCTTGTCGAATGACTAGTTGGGAATTGCCATATACTTGCAGTTCTTGTAATTTCCATTGTACGGCTAACCTGAGTCCTGTGATCAAGGCCTCATACTCTGCTATGTTGTTTGTGCATGGAAATGTGAGCCTGTAAGACTTCGGGATGCTATCACCCTGAGGTGTGATAAACAAAATGCCTGCCCCCGAGCCGTGCCTAGTGTATGAACCATCAAAATATAGTTTCCATGGTTGTGCTGTTGTGATCATGAATATCTCCTCATCTGGAGAATTGGAAATAAGAGGATGATCGCCTGTGAGTGGTGCATTGGCCAACTGATCTGCAATAACTTGACCTTTGATAGCTTTATGGTCCACGTACTCAATGTCAAATTCACTTAGAATCATCACCCATTTGGCCAAGCGACCTGTCAATGCTGCTTTGCTGAGTAAATACTTGAGTGGATCAATCTTTGCAATGAGTTGTACCTTGTGTGTTAATAGATAGTGTCTCAATTTTGTGGCTACTAAGATTACTGCTAGGCAAGCTCGCTCAATAGGGGTGTAATTGAGTTCATAGCCTACTAGTGTGCGAGAGATGTAGTAAACAGCACACTCTTTTCCTTCTGCATTATGTTGTGCCAGTAGTACACCTAATGCTATACTTGTCGCTGAGATATATAATAACAACGGTCTTCTTGGATCTGGTGGCATCAGCAATGGTGGATTCATGAGATAGTCTTTAAGCGTCTGAAATGCTTGTTGGCATCTGGCATCCCACTGAAAGCGGATGTTCTTGTGTAGCAGGTGTGCGAATGGGTGACATTTATCAGCCAATTGTGCAATGAATCTTCGGATGGATTGAAGTCGTCCTTGTAATGTCCTTAGCTGACTGATATTCTTTGGAGGTGGCATGTCCATAATTGCTTTTACCTTCGCTGGGTCAACCTCAATACCTTTGCTTGAGACAATGTATCCTAGAAGCTTCCCGGAGGTCACTCCAAAGACACATTTCCTTGGGTTGAGTCGAACATGGTATTGTTCCAGTCTATCAAATATTTTATCTAAGATGTGGAGATGCCCTTCTCTGGTGAGTGATTTTGCTAGTAAGTCATCAACATAATCTTCCATCATGGTATGCATCATGTCATGGAAGATGGTGGTCATTGCCCTTTGATAGGTTGCTCCTGCATTCTTGAGACCAAAAGGCATTACATTCTAGCAATATGTGCCCCATGGACATGTGAAGGTTGTCTTATGTTGATCTTCTGGTGCGATCTTTATTTGATTGTATCCTGAAAAGCCATCCATGAGTGAAAGCATGGCATGTCCTGCTGTTAGATCCACTATGAAGTCAGTACAAATGCGGATGCCCCCTTTTGGTTTGTCGACAGGCACAATATTGGAGATCCATTCTGCATAATCAATTGGCCTAATGAAACCAACATCTAGGAGTTTCTTGAGTTTTGTTTTGACTAGCACTGCAATCTAGGGATGCATCTTACGAAGCTTCTGCTTGACAGGTTTGGCTCCTTCTGCTACGGTGAGGTGATGCATGACTAAATCAGGATCAAGCCTAGGCATGTCTGCATATGACCATGCAAAGTTGATCTGACATTGTTGAAAGAACTCTATAAATTTAGGCTGTTCCTCTGGAGTGAGAAGAGATGCCAGATGTATGAGATGAGGATTGTCAGGAGTCCCCACATTGTATTCTTTGGTTTCCTCAATGAGAATTGTTGATCGTTCCTGTTGTGCACTATTAGGGAGAATGTCAAACCCTTCATCCTCAGGCACCTCAGAGAGGTTTTCACCATTGGATACGCTCTTTCTTTTTACTTTTGTTGGATAAAACAGTGCCACAGTGTGGTTTTCACTGGAAGATCCATGTTTTATTGTTATATTTTTGCAGCTGAAAGGTTTGGCATCCGCCCCGAAGTATGCTGTGCTATTAAGTTCAATGGCGAATCCAGCTTTGTGATCCCCGCTTGGTAGGTTATCCCTTAATTCCAAAAAGTCAATGATAGACTCATCGTTTTGGAAGAAGTCAAGACATGGGGGAGTTGGTTGGTTCCATTCGATGAGTTCAGGGTGGACAATGGGCATTACTTCATCGACCAGGTTAAGTTCGTTAGAGGTATCAGTGAGGGTTAAGACGTTATGGTGAAGGTCGTTGATGGTACTTTCCCTGTCAGAATCAGGCGTAGGATGAGACGTAGGGTCTGTGGAAGACGTTTCCAGTTCAGGAACCCAAGTGGTCTTTATCTGTGCTTCTCCGTAAACAGGGATGTCTTTACGTGGTGGAGGTGGTGATGTGTCTTCCTCATCTGAAGTGTTAAGTTGTACTAAATCAAATTCCCACTCATGTGAGTCGGTCTCTGAGTCACTTTCTAGCATCTGATTACTATACCATACTAGGATGTCTTTGGAGTTAAATACTGCAGGTGTGATTGGTTGATGTACCTTTGTAGTGATTGGTGCTGCAGGAAGGTCGATGGGGATTAAGGAATCCAATACGTGGAGTATCAGTAGTGTTGACTCAGTTGCTTCTGCTAGAACTACTGGTGCCATAGATGCTGTTGCGGGTTCTGATACTGCTGCTGCTGCTAATGGTGTTGCTAATGGGAGTACTGGTTCGATTGGTGGAATGATTGGTATTGGAGATAGTTGTGTTGGGGTTGTGAGCCTCAGTGGGGCAGTTGGGATGGTGCTTGAGGGTGCTTTGATTATGAAAGGTGTCCGCTTTGCATTAGGTGGACAAAATGGTTTGCTGGGTTTTCCTTTGAACTTGAGTTTAGGAAAGATCTCTTTTTCAAAGCCTAGGCCTGTATTACCTTTGGGCTTGAATTCTGGTAGTAGAGGTTCATGTCGTCCTTGTTTGCAATATCCCAAAGCACTCTGACCATCATACCCCATTCATTGCATAATGAGGAGACCTTTGCCATACTATTCCATAGGAAGTGTAACTCGCGGTATATCAGTGGTGATGGGATCTTTATAGATCCATTCCGCCAGGTCCTCATCTTGTGTTTCTTCCTCTTGACTCTTTCCAAGAACGAAAGGCATCAAAGCACATGCTGGTATGTTTAGTGGTTTCTGGAGTACCTGTTGTGGTTTACCATGAGTTCTAGGAGAAGTGGGCATTTGTCCTACACAAAAGAGTTGACTCAAGTTGTATTCCCCAGGACCCTCCTCTGCGATCTTCATCTTAAGCTTTTCTTTCTTGGGTATAGTGGTGTTTGAATGGGCAAGAGAGGCGGGACTGATATATGATGTGGAAGAAATGGCTTCTCTATTATTAGGAACGGTAATCTCTGGTTGAAGGTTGATATTATGGCAATATGCAAAGGGGTTTGCATCACCCAGGATTGTGATCTCTACACCGTTATGTGGGAACTTGATACATTTATGGTAGGTAGATGGAACGGCTTGCATGGCATGTATCTAAGGTCTTCCTAATAATAGATTGTATGGGAGAGGAAGGTCCAGAACCTGACAAATGATGTGCTTTACCACGGGGCCCACTCGGATTGGTAGTACCACAGCTCCTTTGGATGAACGCTCCGCATCGTCATAGGCTTTGATTGTGATCTTCTGACGAGGATCCACTGATTCTACTGCATATCCCAATGCTGTGACCAACTGTAGTGTGCAAATATTTAGGCCTGCTCCATTATCGATCAAGACTCGCTTGATCCTATGCTGGTTAATGAATCCTTCGATGTGGAGTGAGGCATTATGAGGTTGTTGGAAGGAAGAGTTGTCACTTTCGGAAAAGGTGAGACAAGGTGATGACTTTAAACTTCCAACCATGGCTTGAAATTGGTCCGTATTCAGATTTGCAGGGACTGACGCTTCTTGGAGTGCTTGATCCAAGATAGTTTTATGAGATGGCGATAGACGCAAAAGCTCTAAAATAGATATAAGTGCAGAAGTTTTGTCTAATTGTTCCACAAGATTGTACTGCTTTGGGATGGAGGTGGTGCCTTGTGGAGCTGCCTTGATGGTAACTTTGCCGCAACGTGTAACAACATTGCAATTTGAGTTGGGATTTTTGAAGGTTATGGTTGCAACTTGTTCATTGGCATCATACAGATGATTGACAGTGTAATTATACGCAGCTTGCGTATAATCAGTGGTATCAGGACCTCGTCTGGAAGTGGAAGGACCCCTTTGATCTTGGGATGGAAGTGGATTTTTGAACATCAGATGATCATTATTTGTTGTTTTTGGGTCATGTCCTTCAATTTCAATTTCTCCTCGATCAATAAGATCCTGAATGAGATCTTTCAATCGGTGACAATTACTTGTCTTGTGTCCTCTTCCTTGATGGAATTCACAGTGTTCAGTATCTCTCCACCATGCCGATTTGACCTGAGGCTCATAGTTTGATAGCTTAGGTAGAGTGACCAAATTTTGAGAAATGAGTTGTCGCAATACTGTTTCAATGGGTTCCCCTAAGGGAGTGTATGTGCGTTTCTATTTTTGCTGACGAGGTCTAGGTTCATCATGAGATGTGATGCGACCTTGATTAGAAGGAACATTTGTGTTGTTTTGAGGTGGAGGATTTTGTCCTGCAAACCGAACCACAGGTTGTGCATTTTGGATAGTTCGGGCATCCACAACCCCATCGTTGATGATATTCTTGTTTTTATTCCAGAAGCTTGGTTTATCACTATTGAAGCGCGGGCGAGGACCACCTTTTGGTTCATTAAAGATTTTGATGAGTCCTTTCTTGATGAGTGCCCGTTCACATTTCAAACCCTTGGTGATCATATCATTGAAAGAGTCTATGTCTTTGACATCTAGGTGAAATTCCATTTCTTCGTTTAAGTTGGAAATGAATATTTCCACTAGTTCTCGTTCAGGTAATTGAAGAGAACGTCTGCTAGACATTTGACGCCATCGTTGCAGGAATACTGAGAATTGTTCACCCGGTTTTTGTTTGGTGTTGCACAGATCAGCCATGGTGATGTCGCGTTCAATGTTATGAGAGTAATGAGCTAGGAACTTCTGGATGAGTTCCTCAAATGTTCTAATGCCACCTGGTAGTCGGGAAAACCATGATGTGGTTGTGCCTCCCAAGCTTTGGGGAAAAAGGCGCATTAGGTAGGTGTCTTCATATGCCACTTCAAGACAAGCGGAATGAAATTCTCGGACATGATCGCGGGGATCCCCCTTTCCTCTATATTTTTCAAATTTGGGTGTTTCGAATCCTCGAGGAAATGGTGGCATGTAAAGGTTCCTATCAAGAGGATAGGGATAGATGTCATTGAATGAGAATTGGTTAGTCTTGACACCACTATGAAGCTGTTGGGCGAGATTCTCGACTTGTTGCCGCAACATCTCCATTTCATTTGGAGGGGGAGGTGGTGGGTTACCTCGAGGAATGTTATATCTGATGGGATCTCTATCTCTTTCCTCTTCATGGCGACTTTGCCTTTCTGATGCTTGTCTTAATTGGGCAAGATCAAAGTCAGATGGGAGTTTTGCTCCTTCTCGAGCGAGTCTTAAGAAGTGAGCATCCGCATTGCTCCTGAGTATTTCATCAAACAATCTGTTAAAGAGAGGGTTATGTTGAGCCCTTTCTATTGTTGCAGGAGTGGGAGTACTTGGGTTTTCGTCATCTGCATTTCCTCCAAGTGCTTCTTGAAATTCATTGAGATTTTCCTCTTCTTCTTCTTCCCTTTCTAGTTCTCTTTGTCTTGACTGTGATCGGGTTTGAGCCATTTTGTTTTATAAGCTTTTTTGTTGAAGTTGTGTGAAAATGATGATGAGTTTTTGATGAAATGAGAGATTGATGGTTGGTGAATTGTGTCGCATGTGTATCTCTAGCACTTTTAAGGTGGATGTAACCGAAATTCTTTCTTTGACTTGCTTGCTTGTTTGATAAGATTTGATGGGGTAAGGTGTAGAGAAATCTGAGATGTGTTACAGATTGGACTACCTAGTAATGAGAGGATTCACTCATGAACTAGTTTTAACCTGCGTAGATGTGTCTCTTAGGATGAGATTATCCTAGATGTAGAAACACTCTAAAAAGTGATGTAATGTGTTTGATTTCAAGCAATATCTAAAAGAGAATTTTTGGGACAAGAACCTCTTAATGTTTTGAGAGTTGGAGATGGATTGATGATGAAATGATGATGTATGAGTGAGATGATGGATGAAAATGTTTTCAACTTTCAATAAAAACTTTGTGTTGCAAATGGGACAAACTCTAGCTCTTCCCTTTCAGGTGTTGGTGGTATTTCTCGACCTGTGTTGTAGGTGATACAGATGTTTGGGAAAAAGTTTGGATTAATCTTTCCTCCTTGATTTTTGTGATAACTCAGAGCTCTATATTGCATAAAAGCTCTGTAGTTCAATGATTCAGAATCAAATTCGTTTGTTTTGCCTTGAAGGTAGAGATGCATACGATGTAGAAAGACTCTATGTGAGACAAAGATTTGTCGATTGATATAGAAGAACTTCCTTCTTTTGATTAAAGCCTTTGAGCTTAATGGTCTTCTTTTCAAGTTGATATTCTGATGACACTTCTTCTTTCGCAAGATGTGAAGAATGGTCATAAAGTTTTTGACTCTTTGTTTGCACTTTGTTTTTGATGTTTTTGGTTGTTTTGACAGATGTTTGGTTGGATGAATACTTTGTTTTTGGGAAGTGATTTTCTGATTTTTTCTTTGACAAGAAAACAAAGCAAGCACATAAACACAAGAATGTTGCCTAAAAGGCACAAATGAGTATGGGTCTAGATCAACCCAATCCTTGGACTTGTATATGACCCTTCCTTTAGATGTATTTTAAGGTGTATTTCCAAAGCCTGAAGTCGGCTCAATTTGTACTTGGTCTTTAAAACGAACACACTTCAAACACTTTTTATCCCTAAGGTCAAAAGGCCAGTTGTGATAAATTTAGCCCACATCTTGATATTTCTTCAACTTTGGTACTACATACCTTATGAATCCCACCGTGGCAGGTAAGGATGTGATATACTAAGTCTTGCACGAGCATAACAAATAGATGATCCCTATGATGGGGGAGTCACCACTTTCATCAAGCCACCAGTGACTTTTCAAAAAGCTATGTTTCTACTCAAGGAAATATGTATGGTGAGTATCTTGGGAGCAAAACCATCTATGCTCTTGCACTAAATTATATCACAAATATTCTCAATCAATAGAACGGGTGGGCTACTACTTAGAGGTGTTTAGTCATGTTCGATGTTTTTGGACATAAGTTCATTCTGCAGTGACTCACTTAAGAGCCTTGTAACTGGTGGTGGGGTCCATTTGTCCTTTCGGCCAGTTACACTGTAGGAACAGCTATACCCAAGGCTACAGCTTTCACTCTCACCTGATTTCTATAGCGGCTCGAAGGATTTACCGCGCGAGGTCGTTCCCAAGACTGATGTGTCTCTTGGCAGGCCTCTCTTAAAAAGATAAAATTTTGAGTGTTACTAACACTTTTCTCTTGCACCTAGGACCACGAAAGCCAAGGGAGAGGATAGTGTGTGTTAGAGGTAGGACCACTCGATCGACTTTTTGCACAAGCGTGCCAAACACGAAATTCACTTGTTCTTTTTAATCCATCATTTGCAAATGTGATCTAACTATTTGGAGATGTTGCTCCAACAGCCATGGTGTTCATTTTAACTTCAAAGGCAATGTGTTTTTGTAATCTAGAATTCAAAAATCCTGGTCAACTTAATGAAAAACACGTTTTGCTTGAAGTAAATCGCTTGCAAGAATTGGAACAAGTGGATTGTAAGTTTTTAATTTTTGCACCAAAATTTGAAGTGTGGCTTGTAAATTCTTTAGTTTCGATGCAAGAAAAGAAACTTTGTGTGTTGATTTTTAAGCACCAAAATAAGAATGAATCCTAACTAGAAAGCAATACCATTTTGTGTTTTTCAAGTTTTTAAGCACCAAAAGGACAAATTTGTGATTTTTATGGTGAGTTTTTAACCTGCATGAACAAAAACATGTTATTAAAATCGATGTTCAAGGGGGGCTTCCACAAGCCTAAATATTTCCCTATTTGTGGTTACAAGGCGATTCAGACGACATTCTATTGCAATAGCGCTAGTCTGCGTTTTAATAGAAGCGCTATTTCACACAGAAGCGCTGAAATAACAAAACTGGTAGAGAGTCAAAAGCGCTAAAAGATCATCAGTAGCGCTAGAAGAAGAACAAAAGTGCTAGAATAGTGGCAAAAGCGCTGAAACTTTTACAATAGCGCTATTGTAAGGGCAATAGCGCTAAAAGAAAAAGTGCCAATAGCGCTAGAGCGTGTTCAATAGCGCTAAAGCGCAACTTGTGTGACACTTTCAACAATCAAACATGTTAGTTAGAAAAAAAATGAGATGTTTTTGGTGGTTCGATTCACGTCGGGTTCACCAAATGATGCCCTCCTAAATGGCACAAGGTTAGTGAATGATCAACAACACAAAAAGACACAAAACCATTAGATTGTCAGTGTTAGTCAATCAAAAACTAATCTAAAAAGGCATACCAAGAGAGATGCTAAAAACATGCTAATATATCTAACTAAAGAAGCAAAGATAACGAGGCATCCTCTTAGCATGGTTTTGGTTCCTTTCTCCCTTGTTCCTCTCCTCTCCAAGTTCCAAAATAGTGTAGCTCTCAGCAGCTTTTTGCACTATGGATGCTTATGGAGGATTGAGATTGTAATATGGTGCTTTGAGTATGAAATGAGAATCTAATGCTATGTTACTGATGCTAAAATGATATATTTTAACCAAAATAACCAGGTATTAGATGATTATGCTAAAAATGCTCTCTAAAATGTCTATAGCTTAGATGCATACAAGTTTTCAGGATCTGGATTATGAAGGAATGGGCTCTATTTATAGGGAAAATGGAGCAATGGATGGTTGAGATTGAAAGATTCAATCAAGGGTTGAGTTTGAAAGTTGGGGATCCATGTGCACAATTGGCACCAATGAAATGGTGACA
Source organism: Cryptomeria japonica (assembly GCF_030272615.1). Lineage (NCBI taxonomy): Eukaryota > Viridiplantae > Streptophyta > Pinopsida > Cupressales > Cupressaceae > Cryptomeria > Cryptomeria japonica. Next base: position 87,212,296 of record NC_081412.1, read on the forward strand.
AATGTCAACATAGGATTGGGTTGAGAGAAGAGGTTGGAGGCATTAAAGGCTTGAGAAGACCTCATGGTTATCTAAAAGCTAAGGGTCAAGTCTAAGTTAAGATTACCCACTGGATTAAGAGTTAATCCAAGGATAAACCTTTGTGCAAATGATTAAGAGATAATCATGGTCAAAGCATTAATGGCCTGATGAGACCCTTGGGTTGGATAGACGTTGAGTCAAAACGAATGTTTTAACCATGTGGGAGGGTTTGAGTTAACCATTAATGGTTATTGGAGACTTTGGGGATTAAGTGGTTGAAGGTTGAAAGCCTTTAAAGGTTATCAAAGACTTTGAGTCATTTAGTGGTTGAAGACTTGAAGCCTTTAATGGTTATCAAAGACTTTGAGGTTTTGAGAAGTGACTTCCCTTTGCTTAGGGATGTGACAAAGTTTAGAGGATGGATTAGGCTAATTAGGAAGGGTTTAGAAGAATCTAGAAGGGGATTAGATTTTGCAAGTGGATTTGGTGGGTGAGGGAAAATAGGATTTTATTAAAATAAAAATTCATTTATTTTAATAAATGAGTGCAAGTTGCATTTGTAGGAAAATGCAAGTGGGGGGGATAATGATTTAAATAAATGTTTTATTTAATTTATTTAAAAGAGGAAAAAAGAGGATTTAATTAAATAAATAGATTTTATTTATTTAATTGATTGTGAATTGATTTAATGAATTAATTAAAATAAATTGAATAATTTATTTAATTAATAGAAGAATGTTTGGAGATGAATTAATTAAATATTAATTTAATTAACTGATGGCTAGTGGATTTTTAATCAAATAAATAGTGAATATTTATTTAATTAAGCTGGACAGATTTGTGTGACTACATTTGCCCCTCTTTGAGACGATGCGGTTTATCGCGTCGTTTCAAAGAAAGAAAAATTGATGTGAAGAAATGCCCCATAAAATCAAAATTTAATGGGTGGTATGCCCCCTCGAGAGATGGGCCGAGAAATTTCGAAAAATCGGGCGATCTCTCAAAAAAGAACGAAAATTGGCAGGGTGGTAGAAGAGAAGAAGTTAGTCATACGGGTGAAAAATAGAAGAAAACGGGAGAAACATGGAGAAATGGGGGGCTCGGGAAGTTCACGGGGACCACGACGATGAGCAGGGGAGAAGTTACGGTGACCACGAAGGGTATAAATGGGGTGAAAGGGGTGAAAACAGGATCATTTGTGACCGCGACCAGTTGAAAACGAGAGCTCTGATAGTGACATTTGGAGGAGCAAGCAGCAGCTATGATGCCGATTCCGATCACCGAGCACAGATTCGAGCGAGTCCGATGATTCCAGCGGCCAGATGACTATGGACCAGCGGTACGCAAATTTGAAAACTCAATTTTTGTGCATTTTTGCTAGGTTTTTAGCTGAGTCCAAGTTAAGTCGGAGCAAGAGCGCTGGAACTGTTGTTTTGGCACTTTTGCTCCATTAATTAGCGCTTTTGTGCCGCAATGGCGCTATTGTCCCCTTGTTTGAGCGTTTTTGACATGTATTAGCGCGATTGTATGCAAGTTTTAGCGCTATTGGTTAAGTAGCGCTATTGCTGGGTTAATTGAACGCTATTGAGTTAAAAGAGCGCTATCGTAGTGGGGTTTGAGCGCTTTTGTAGTTGTAGCACTTTTATATAGCTTATTGAGCACTTTTGATATAGTTGTAGCGCTATTGTTGAAAACTAGCGCTTTTGTTGGTTAAATAGCGCTTTTGTCTTAAGATAAAAAGATGCCCCAGTTTGGATGAAGACCAATCTCCTGATGTCAAGTTGATGGATGGCGAAGTGAAGTGGGAGTTGTTTTGAACCATAGCAGCCTGAGCAGACTTAGGTCATTTGTTTAGGATAAATGCTCGTTGAAGTCTAGGTGGCCATGATTGCTTACCTGTTGAGACCCGAAGATACTTGATCAAAGTATCTGATGATAGTCTAGGTTTAAACTTAAGAAAGTTTGAAAACAAAACAACTGATGGTGATTGATGAATGTTCATGTGCAGGAGGATATGCGCGTGTTGCAGTTACGCGAGTGCCATCCTGCGACACAGGGGTTGCGGGATCGATTGACCCAAGCAGAGATTGATTGTATTGCAGCGACGGGCCTGTATGAGGTGATGCACATGCCCGTGATTCGTATGAATCACAGATTGATCACAGCACTAGCAGAGCGGTGGCACAGCGAGACGTGCACCTTTCATTTGGCACAGGGGGAGATGACTGTGATGCTAGAGGATGTGTGGCGCATCCTACGGATTCCGATTCAAGGAGAGCTGGTCACATATGATAGATCCTGGGGGATTGTGGCAGTACAGAGGATTTTTGATGAGGATGTGTTCATTGATGATGGCTCGATCGCATGGGAGGATATAGCGGCACTGTATGAGCCACTTCCAACAGTTTTGTCCAGGATTGTGGGAGGACTCCTGTGTTCAGACAGGCGGTCACATGGGTTGGCGGTGGGATGGGGACAGGTTATCGAGATGATGATGATGACCGAGGGGACCCGATTTGCATGGGGGTCGTGCGTGCTGGCGCACATGTATCAGGAGCTCCATGAGGTAGTGTACCGAGGGAGGGGTTCTTTAGCAGTGGGCATGACGTTGTTACACATTTGGGCTTGAGAGCACCTACCAGTGACTCGACTAGTGAGTCTTAGATTCCGGGCAGTGGACCAGCCGTACATGTTTATGTACAGTGGTATGATGAGTCAGCCCCACTTGGGGAAGTTGGAGTGGTGGCGACGGGCATTGGATGACTTGGATGCAGTGATATGGCGGCCATACTTGGAGTGTGAGCCATGGGATGATGACGCAGAGACACTACCTTATGTCTTCATGACCCGATTCCTCATTGGGAGGACCTCCTATCATGTGGAGAGACAGGTGCCTGGGCAAGTGATGAGACAGTTTGGACGGCAGCAAGGACTACCTAGCGGATCAGGAGAGTATGCACGAGTGATTCGGGAGAGGTATGCATGGGGTCCAGTGCTACCTTATGATCAGGCACTAGCAGAGTTTCGAAAACTGCAGGCGAGGCCATGGGACCTACGACCGAGGGTCGTTGATGCAGGGGTTACAGATGAGTACACGCAGTATCGGGCGGCGCACCCGATCCTACAGATATCGAACCCAGCAGAGCCGATCCCAGCATTTGAGGATGAGAGGGGACGGAGATGGGGGAGGGCAGGAGGTCGAGGAGATGGAGGAGGAGGAGGAGGTGGAGTTGGAGGAGGTGATGGAGGAGATGGTGGAGGAAGAGGAGGTGGAGGAGGATTGGGGAGGCGGAGCCAGCGGAGAGGGAGAGGTGGACTTCCTCTACAGATCTCACAGGGACCATTGATTCCGAGAGGAGCGCAGCTGAGTGGGAGGGGGGTGGAGAGGGAGATCCCGATGGACAGAGGGGAGGGGACTACTGGAGAGGGAGGTGTAGGGGAGGCAACTATGGACACCAGGGAGGGAGCCACTGGAGATCTGCGGGAGCATATTATAGTGCGCTTGCAGACGTGGATAGAGGATTTGGAGGCAGAGGTGGCAGCTAGGGATGTGCAGCTATTTGCACGAGAGTCAGAGCTGATGGTGGTGCTGCGGGAGAGAGATACTGCAATGGAGAGATTGGCAGAGCTGCAGGAGAGAGTGCGGATTGGAGCACAGGGGCCTTCAGGGGAGGTGATGAGGGAGATGCAGCGAGCTCAGGCTGAGATAGAGTACTGGCGGGGGTTATATGAGCAGGTGGTGCCAGTGAGTCAGCGAGCTCTCAGCTATTCGCAGATGCGGCAGGCGAGATCAGAGCGATCGCAGAGGGTGCAGAGCAGTGGGGGACTGATGGGTCCTTTGAAGAGGGAGAGATCAGGGGATGCAGGAGGGAGTGGTGGTTCAATGAGGCCTCCACGGAGAGATGGATCAGGTGGTGCAAGCACCAGTGGTGGAACAGGGGGAGGTGTTGGGACAGCATCAGGCCAGAGCGGCATTTGAGAGAGCATTCATGCATATATGTATTTGTACCTTTGTTTATTTTTTGGACTGTATCTTGGATGGCTCTTGGTAGCTGATTTTGTAGACTTCATTGTACTCTGATTTTTTTGAGATGATATATATATATGAGGAGATCCCATTTTGTGATGATATGCATTTGATTATGTATGGATGCTTATGCAGGATGATGAGTTTATTACTTAGATGGATGTGTATATGTATGCATTGATGAGATGTTCCTTATATGCATGTTTTTGATGAGGATACTGACATATGAATGCAGGTTTATATATGTATGATTTGTTTGATTTTGGATGCAGATGCTTTTATGTATGTAATGTCATGATGATAATGTATGCTTATGATGATGATGTATGCTTATGATGATGATGAACAGGATTTTGGTGTTTCCTATTGCAATATAATGACGAGATGATTTAAGTGATGATGTTAATGCAATGGTCGAATGAATGATGTTTATGGATGAATATGCATCTAGATGTTTTGTCAAATGAATGCAATATGGATAAACAAAATGTAAAGTGCAAATGTTTATATGATAATGTGTTAAATGAATGAAATATGGATAAACAAAATGTAAAGTACACGTGTTTATATGATAATGTGTTAAATGAATGCATATGCATAATGGATATAAAATGTTAAGAACCAATGTTTTGTAAACAAATGGATTTTATGATTCTAAATGCTTTAAATATGATTTAAGTACAAATGATAATGTGATGATACTATAACTAATGTTTTAATAACTGCACCTTAATGCAATTAAAAAGAGGATAAATGAATGCAAATGTGAATGAATCCTAAAATGAGCATAATAGGATACTTAGTTAATGGATGAATGAATGCACTTTTTCACTAAATGGATAAATGAATGTATACGATAACAAATGATAAAGGATAATAAAATGATAATGGATAACTGATACTTTAAAGGAATGCATAGTAAATGGCTTAATATAATCAAAGACAATTTTGATCCCATGAATGAATCTAATTATTTATGATTGATGCAATGATGCAAAATGATTAATGAAAACTAATGTCAAGATGAACTATATGCAAAGTTTAAAAATGACATGAATGTTTAATGCAAGATGTAACTAAATGTTTTTAATGCAAGGTGCAACTAAATGTGAGGATGATATGATCATGAGGAATGCAAGGTTTGTAAGACTTAGCATGATGCATTGATGATGTATCAGAGTACTCGATCATGATTCTATCCAAGACCAGCCTAATTTTCACATTTTTGCATATAAAGCCTATATATGAATGAGCAAACGGATGGGTGATATGCAACGGAATGCAATATATAAACAGATGAGATGAAATGACAATCCATAGTGCTCTATTTTCATCATTGATCTTTAAAATGTTGGAAGAGCATACAAGCATCTTGACATAATGATTCAAGATGACCTGAGTATTCCTTTCATGGATTTTATATAGCAAGTTAATACAAGCGACTTGACATAAGGGTCAAGTCGACCAGAATATTGCTTGCAGAACAGACAAGGATTATCTCCTTTCATGCATGACTTGGATCGTCCTCCTTGATCTTAGGCTGATCATATCTTGAGACAAGTGCATACCGTACTAAGAGATAAAAACCTTTATCCAGTTTGGATGAGGTAGGAGGAACCCAAGGAAGAGCATTTGTACCTACAAACAAACGGTATATACATAAAGAATAAAGAATATTGGATCCTTGGTAATGGTTCATGCTCATATGGTCGAGGTATACGCTGTAGTCAGCAAGCTGTAGTGATCTATGACTGTATTTTTGCCTATGATCACATAGCTTGGTGAACTTCCCATGTAGACACCATTAGTACATGCCCTAGAACTTCATCAGAAATAATGCGTCGAAGATACACAAACAATGCCGTAGGAACCTGATACAAATTACTAGACCATAAATCAACCAAGTATTTGATAGCATAAACAGAATTTTCTTGTCAAAGAAAATGTCATCTTGTCTTTGTTTTGGTAAGGAAGGATGCATCCTTGTTAAAAGACAGTTTTTGAGTATTTGATGTTGATGGTGTGGTCGACTGATAAATGGTCATCGTGCGAGTATTTTGTCAATGTTTGTCTTGGTATCTGCACGGATGAATATGTACAAGGTGTTTGTCATGTTTTTGTGTGATTTTTGATGTTTTTAGATGTTTTTGGATTTTGTGAGACCTTTTTGAATGTTTTTGTCAATGAATCACCAGTAATGTAGAATCCACTTCCATCATCTAGATTTTTTAAGGGTATTGCCCCCAAGTGTAGACATGACTCTGAAAAAGTGGGATGCAAGATGCATGGAGTACTATCATAATTGTAGAGGAATAACAAGCCATGGTTTTGGATGGATGGATGTATGTATGAAGTAGATGTGATCGCAACAAGTCTGAAAGACAATGGAGCCATAGCCTTTACGAGTGGCGCCTGTTTGCCAGGTTTTCACCATCGTACTTACCCAAGGTGCCACCGAAGTGGTTGTTCACCGTTTGGATGTATGATTTTTCTTTACTTTTTTTGAATGTTTTTGTATTTTCTTCAAGACATTTTTCTGAATGTTTTTGGTATTTTCTGGTATGCAAGGGAGCCTGATGCTCTGTACAGCTTAGGTATAAAACCATTTTAGGTGCATGCTGTTGTTGGGATCTGCAAGCGGTTCTCCTTCTGATGTAGCCAACTGATATGCCCCAGACCCGAACACAGCAGTGACAACATATGGGCCTAGCCAGTTTGATTCAAACTTGCCCTGATGTTCTCTATTTGATTGGTTGCGAGGATTCTCTCGTAGAACAAGATCTCCTACCTCAAATGTACGAGGTCTAACTCGATGATTGTAGCTTCTGCTCATGCGTTGCTGATAGGCTTTGAGATGGTTGTATGCAGCTTGTCGCTTTTCATCAAGTAACTCTAAGTCCTGAAGACGGGACACTCTATATGCTTCGTCATCTATCAGATTATGCAAGGAAACCCGTAATGATGGTATCTCGACTTCAATAGGCAAGATAGCTTCTGCACCATAGACCAATGAATAAGCAGTTGCACCTGTGGGGGTTTGAATGCTAGTTTGATATGCCCATAGTGCTGGATTTAGTTGAACATGCCAATCACGGCCGACATCATTGACTGTCTTCTTGAGGATTCTTAATATGTTCTTATTTGATGCTTCGGCCTGACCATTGCCTTGTGGGTAATAGGGGGTGGAAAAGCGGTGTTGGATATGAAACTTCTCACAAAGTTCACGGACATCCTGATTTTTGAAAGGAAGATCGTTATCTGTGACGATGGATATGGGTACACCATACTGGCAGATGATGTAGTTGAGGATGAATGAGGCGATCTACTTGCCGATGACTTGGGTAAGTGGAACAGCTTCGATCCACTTTGTGAAATATTCGGTGGCGGTAATAATGAATTTATGGCCATTAGATGAAGATGGATGAATCTTACCCACAAGGTCAAGACCCCATTGACAAAAAGGCCATGGTGTTGTGATTGGTTGCAGTTCCTGGGCTGGTGCATGTATCAGGTCGCCATGAACTTGACATTTCTTGCATTTTCGGACAAAGTAGTAGGAATCCTTTTCCATGGATGGCCAATAGTATCCATTGTGCAGGAGTTTCTTGGCTAGTGACGGACCACTTGAATGAGTCCCACAAATTCCTTCATGTACTTCTTCCAAAGCCTTTGTTATCTCATCTTGTTCCAGACATCGAAGGAGAGTACCATCAAGACCGCGTCGGTATAGGGTTTCGGCAATAATGGTATATCGAGCAGTTTGGCGAATGAAGATTTTTCATTGGTTATTCGATTGGTTGGGAGGAAGGGTGTGATCGCGGAGATAGGTGTAGAACTCACCATACCATGGGGATTCAGAACCGACAAGGCAACATATCATTTCGGATTCGGGGATATCATAAGCGGGAATCCAAAGCTGTTCTACCAAGAACTCGTAGCGTGTTGAATTCTGTGGAAGATCTAGGAGAGATGCAATGGTAGCCATAGCGTCAGCAGCTCGATTCTGATCTCTTGGTATCTGCTCAAAAGTGATAGTAGTAAATGATGTCTTTAGAGTGTCCACCATTTTCTTAAATGGCATGAGTTTATCATCTTTGGTCTGATATTCATCTGTTGCTTGTCGAATGACTAGTTGGGAATTGCCATATACTTGCAGTTCTTGTAATTTCCATTGTACGGCTAACCTGAGTCCTGTGATCAAGGCCTCATACTCTGCTATGTTGTTTGTGCATGGAAATGTGAGCCTGTAAGACTTCGGGATGCTATCACCCTGAGGTGTGATAAACAAAATGCCTGCCCCCGAGCCGTGCCTAGTGTATGAACCATCAAAATATAGTTTCCATGGTTGTGCTGTTGTGATCATGAATATCTCCTCATCTGGAGAATTGGAAATAAGAGGATGATCGCCTGTGAGTGGTGCATTGGCCAACTGATCTGCAATAACTTGACCTTTGATAGCTTTATGGTCCACGTACTCAATGTCAAATTCACTTAGAATCATCACCCATTTGGCCAAGCGACCTGTCAATGCTGCTTTGCTGAGTAAATACTTGAGTGGATCAATCTTTGCAATGAGTTGTACCTTGTGTGTTAATAGATAGTGTCTCAATTTTGTGGCTACTAAGATTACTGCTAGGCAAGCTCGCTCAATAGGGGTGTAATTGAGTTCATAGCCTACTAGTGTGCGAGAGATGTAGTAAACAGCACACTCTTTTCCTTCTGCATTATGTTGTGCCAGTAGTACACCTAATGCTATACTTGTCGCTGAGATATATAATAACAACGGTCTTCTTGGATCTGGTGGCATCAGCAATGGTGGATTCATGAGATAGTCTTTAAGCGTCTGAAATGCTTGTTGGCATCTGGCATCCCACTGAAAGCGGATGTTCTTGTGTAGCAGGTGTGCGAATGGGTGACATTTATCAGCCAATTGTGCAATGAATCTTCGGATGGATTGAAGTCGTCCTTGTAATGTCCTTAGCTGACTGATATTCTTTGGAGGTGGCATGTCCATAATTGCTTTTACCTTCGCTGGGTCAACCTCAATACCTTTGCTTGAGACAATGTATCCTAGAAGCTTCCCGGAGGTCACTCCAAAGACACATTTCCTTGGGTTGAGTCGAACATGGTATTGTTCCAGTCTATCAAATATTTTATCTAAGATGTGGAGATGCCCTTCTCTGGTGAGTGATTTTGCTAGTAAGTCATCAACATAATCTTCCATCATGGTATGCATCATGTCATGGAAGATGGTGGTCATTGCCCTTTGATAGGTTGCTCCTGCATTCTTGAGACCAAAAGGCATTACATTCTAGCAATATGTGCCCCATGGACATGTGAAGGTTGTCTTATGTTGATCTTCTGGTGCGATCTTTATTTGATTGTATCCTGAAAAGCCATCCATGAGTGAAAGCATGGCATGTCCTGCTGTTAGATCCACTATGAAGTCAGTACAAATGCGGATGCCCCCTTTTGGTTTGTCGACAGGCACAATATTGGAGATCCATTCTGCATAATCAATTGGCCTAATGAAACCAACATCTAGGAGTTTCTTGAGTTTTGTTTTGACTAGCACTGCAATCTAGGGATGCATCTTACGAAGCTTCTGCTTGACAGGTTTGGCTCCTTCTGCTACGGTGAGGTGATGCATGACTAAATCAGGATCAAGCCTAGGCATGTCTGCATATGACCATGCAAAGTTGATCTGACATTGTTGAAAGAACTCTATAAATTTAGGCTGTTCCTCTGGAGTGAGAAGAGATGCCAGATGTATGAGATGAGGATTGTCAGGAGTCCCCACATTGTATTCTTTGGTTTCCTCAATGAGAATTGTTGATCGTTCCTGTTGTGCACTATTAGGGAGAATGTCAAACCCTTCATCCTCAGGCACCTCAGAGAGGTTTTCACCATTGGATACGCTCTTTCTTTTTACTTTTGTTGGATAAAACAGTGCCACAGTGTGGTTTTCACTGGAAGATCCATGTTTTATTGTTATATTTTTGCAGCTGAAAGGTTTGGCATCCGCCCCGAAGTATGCTGTGCTATTAAGTTCAATGGCGAATCCAGCTTTGTGATCCCCGCTTGGTAGGTTATCCCTTAATTCCAAAAAGTCAATGATAGACTCATCGTTTTGGAAGAAGTCAAGACATGGGGGAGTTGGTTGGTTCCATTCGATGAGTTCAGGGTGGACAATGGGCATTACTTCATCGACCAGGTTAAGTTCGTTAGAGGTATCAGTGAGGGTTAAGACGTTATGGTGAAGGTCGTTGATGGTACTTTCCCTGTCAGAATCAGGCGTAGGATGAGACGTAGGGTCTGTGGAAGACGTTTCCAGTTCAGGAACCCAAGTGGTCTTTATCTGTGCTTCTCCGTAAACAGGGATGTCTTTACGTGGTGGAGGTGGTGATGTGTCTTCCTCATCTGAAGTGTTAAGTTGTACTAAATCAAATTCCCACTCATGTGAGTCGGTCTCTGAGTCACTTTCTAGCATCTGATTACTATACCATACTAGGATGTCTTTGGAGTTAAATACTGCAGGTGTGATTGGTTGATGTACCTTTGTAGTGATTGGTGCTGCAGGAAGGTCGATGGGGATTAAGGAATCCAATACGTGGAGTATCAGTAGTGTTGACTCAGTTGCTTCTGCTAGAACTACTGGTGCCATAGATGCTGTTGCGGGTTCTGATACTGCTGCTGCTGCTAATGGTGTTGCTAATGGGAGTACTGGTTCGATTGGTGGAATGATTGGTATTGGAGATAGTTGTGTTGGGGTTGTGAGCCTCAGTGGGGCAGTTGGGATGGTGCTTGAGGGTGCTTTGATTATGAAAGGTGTCCGCTTTGCATTAGGTGGACAAAATGGTTTGCTGGGTTTTCCTTTGAACTTGAGTTTAGGAAAGATCTCTTTTTCAAAGCCTAGGCCTGTATTACCTTTGGGCTTGAATTCTGGTAGTAGAGGTTCATGTCGTCCTTGTTTGCAATATCCCAAAGCACTCTGACCATCATACCCCATTCATTGCATAATGAGGAGACCTTTGCCATACTATTCCATAGGAAGTGTAACTCGCGGTATATCAGTGGTGATGGGATCTTTATAGATCCATTCCGCCAGGTCCTCATCTTGTGTTTCTTCCTCTTGACTCTTTCCAAGAACGAAAGGCATCAAAGCACATGCTGGTATGTTTAGTGGTTTCTGGAGTACCTGTTGTGGTTTACCATGAGTTCTAGGAGAAGTGGGCATTTGTCCTACACAAAAGAGTTGACTCAAGTTGTATTCCCCAGGACCCTCCTCTGCGATCTTCATCTTAAGCTTTTCTTTCTTGGGTATAGTGGTGTTTGAATGGGCAAGAGAGGCGGGACTGATATATGATGTGGAAGAAATGGCTTCTCTATTATTAGGAACGGTAATCTCTGGTTGAAGGTTGATATTATGGCAATATGCAAAGGGGTTTGCATCACCCAGGATTGTGATCTCTACACCGTTATGTGGGAACTTGATACATTTATGGTAGGTAGATGGAACGGCTTGCATGGCATGTATCTAAGGTCTTCCTAATAATAGATTGTATGGGAGAGGAAGGTCCAGAACCTGACAAATGATGTGCTTTACCACGGGGCCCACTCGGATTGGTAGTACCACAGCTCCTTTGGATGAACGCTCCGCATCGTCATAGGCTTTGATTGTGATCTTCTGACGAGGATCCACTGATTCTACTGCATATCCCAATGCTGTGACCAACTGTAGTGTGCAAATATTTAGGCCTGCTCCATTATCGATCAAGACTCGCTTGATCCTATGCTGGTTAATGAATCCTTCGATGTGGAGTGAGGCATTATGAGGTTGTTGGAAGGAAGAGTTGTCACTTTCGGAAAAGGTGAGACAAGGTGATGACTTTAAACTTCCAACCATGGCTTGAAATTGGTCCGTATTCAGATTTGCAGGGACTGACGCTTCTTGGAGTGCTTGATCCAAGATAGTTTTATGAGATGGCGATAGACGCAAAAGCTCTAAAATAGATATAAGTGCAGAAGTTTTGTCTAATTGTTCCACAAGATTGTACTGCTTTGGGATGGAGGTGGTGCCTTGTGGAGCTGCCTTGATGGTAACTTTGCCGCAACGTGTAACAACATTGCAATTTGAGTTGGGATTTTTGAAGGTTATGGTTGCAACTTGTTCATTGGCATCATACAGATGATTGACAGTGTAATTATACGCAGCTTGCGTATAATCAGTGGTATCAGGACCTCGTCTGGAAGTGGAAGGACCCCTTTGATCTTGGGATGGAAGTGGATTTTTGAACATCAGATGATCATTATTTGTTGTTTTTGGGTCATGTCCTTCAATTTCAATTTCTCCTCGATCAATAAGATCCTGAATGAGATCTTTCAATCGGTGACAATTACTTGTCTTGTGTCCTCTTCCTTGATGGAATTCACAGTGTTCAGTATCTCTCCACCATGCCGATTTGACCTGAGGCTCATAGTTTGATAGCTTAGGTAGAGTGACCAAATTTTGAGAAATGAGTTGTCGCAATACTGTTTCAATGGGTTCCCCTAAGGGAGTGTATGTGCGTTTCTATTTTTGCTGACGAGGTCTAGGTTCATCATGAGATGTGATGCGACCTTGATTAGAAGGAACATTTGTGTTGTTTTGAGGTGGAGGATTTTGTCCTGCAAACCGAACCACAGGTTGTGCATTTTGGATAGTTCGGGCATCCACAACCCCATCGTTGATGATATTCTTGTTTTTATTCCAGAAGCTTGGTTTATCACTATTGAAGCGCGGGCGAGGACCACCTTTTGGTTCATTAAAGATTTTGATGAGTCCTTTCTTGATGAGTGCCCGTTCACATTTCAAACCCTTGGTGATCATATCATTGAAAGAGTCTATGTCTTTGACATCTAGGTGAAATTCCATTTCTTCGTTTAAGTTGGAAATGAATATTTCCACTAGTTCTCGTTCAGGTAATTGAAGAGAACGTCTGCTAGACATTTGACGCCATCGTTGCAGGAATACTGAGAATTGTTCACCCGGTTTTTGTTTGGTGTTGCACAGATCAGCCATGGTGATGTCGCGTTCAATGTTATGAGAGTAATGAGCTAGGAACTTCTGGATGAGTTCCTCAAATGTTCTAATGCCACCTGGTAGTCGGGAAAACCATGATGTGGTTGTGCCTCCCAAGCTTTGGGGAAAAAGGCGCATTAGGTAGGTGTCTTCATATGCCACTTCAAGACAAGCGGAATGAAATTCTCGGACATGATCGCGGGGATCCCCCTTTCCTCTATATTTTTCAAATTTGGGTGTTTCGAATCCTCGAGGAAATGGTGGCATGTAAAGGTTCCTATCAAGAGGATAGGGATAGATGTCATTGAATGAGAATTGGTTAGTCTTGACACCACTATGAAGCTGTTGGGCGAGATTCTCGACTTGTTGCCGCAACATCTCCATTTCATTTGGAGGGGGAGGTGGTGGGTTACCTCGAGGAATGTTATATCTGATGGGATCTCTATCTCTTTCCTCTTCATGGCGACTTTGCCTTTCTGATGCTTGTCTTAATTGGGCAAGATCAAAGTCAGATGGGAGTTTTGCTCCTTCTCGAGCGAGTCTTAAGAAGTGAGCATCCGCATTGCTCCTGAGTATTTCATCAAACAATCTGTTAAAGAGAGGGTTATGTTGAGCCCTTTCTATTGTTGCAGGAGTGGGAGTACTTGGGTTTTCGTCATCTGCATTTCCTCCAAGTGCTTCTTGAAATTCATTGAGATTTTCCTCTTCTTCTTCTTCCCTTTCTAGTTCTCTTTGTCTTGACTGTGATCGGGTTTGAGCCATTTTGTTTTATAAGCTTTTTTGTTGAAGTTGTGTGAAAATGATGATGAGTTTTTGATGAAATGAGAGATTGATGGTTGGTGAATTGTGTCGCATGTGTATCTCTAGCACTTTTAAGGTGGATGTAACCGAAATTCTTTCTTTGACTTGCTTGCTTGTTTGATAAGATTTGATGGGGTAAGGTGTAGAGAAATCTGAGATGTGTTACAGATTGGACTACCTAGTAATGAGAGGATTCACTCATGAACTAGTTTTAACCTGCGTAGATGTGTCTCTTAGGATGAGATTATCCTAGATGTAGAAACACTCTAAAAAGTGATGTAATGTGTTTGATTTCAAGCAATATCTAAAAGAGAATTTTTGGGACAAGAACCTCTTAATGTTTTGAGAGTTGGAGATGGATTGATGATGAAATGATGATGTATGAGTGAGATGATGGATGAAAATGTTTTCAACTTTCAATAAAAACTTTGTGTTGCAAATGGGACAAACTCTAGCTCTTCCCTTTCAGGTGTTGGTGGTATTTCTCGACCTGTGTTGTAGGTGATACAGATGTTTGGGAAAAAGTTTGGATTAATCTTTCCTCCTTGATTTTTGTGATAACTCAGAGCTCTATATTGCATAAAAGCTCTGTAGTTCAATGATTCAGAATCAAATTCGTTTGTTTTGCCTTGAAGGTAGAGATGCATACGATGTAGAAAGACTCTATGTGAGACAAAGATTTGTCGATTGATATAGAAGAACTTCCTTCTTTTGATTAAAGCCTTTGAGCTTAATGGTCTTCTTTTCAAGTTGATATTCTGATGACACTTCTTCTTTCGCAAGATGTGAAGAATGGTCATAAAGTTTTTGACTCTTTGTTTGCACTTTGTTTTTGATGTTTTTGGTTGTTTTGACAGATGTTTGGTTGGATGAATACTTTGTTTTTGGGAAGTGATTTTCTGATTTTTTCTTTGACAAGAAAACAAAGCAAGCACATAAACACAAGAATGTTGCCTAAAAGGCACAAATGAGTATGGGTCTAGATCAACCCAATCCTTGGACTTGTATATGACCCTTCCTTTAGATGTATTTTAAGGTGTATTTCCAAAGCCTGAAGTCGGCTCAATTTGTACTTGGTCTTTAAAACGAACACACTTCAAACACTTTTTATCCCTAAGGTCAAAAGGCCAGTTGTGATAAATTTAGCCCACATCTTGATATTTCTTCAACTTTGGTACTACATACCTTATGAATCCCACCGTGGCAGGTAAGGATGTGATATACTAAGTCTTGCACGAGCATAACAAATAGATGATCCCTATGATGGGGGAGTCACCACTTTCATCAAGCCACCAGTGACTTTTCAAAAAGCTATGTTTCTACTCAAGGAAATATGTATGGTGAGTATCTTGGGAGCAAAACCATCTATGCTCTTGCACTAAATTATATCACAAATATTCTCAATCAATAGAACGGGTGGGCTACTACTTAGAGGTGTTTAGTCATGTTCGATGTTTTTGGACATAAGTTCATTCTGCAGTGACTCACTTAAGAGCCTTGTAACTGGTGGTGGGGTCCATTTGTCCTTTCGGCCAGTTACACTGTAGGAACAGCTATACCCAAGGCTACAGCTTTCACTCTCACCTGATTTCTATAGCGGCTCGAAGGATTTACCGCGCGAGGTCGTTCCCAAGACTGATGTGTCTCTTGGCAGGCCTCTCTTAAAAAGATAAAATTTTGAGTGTTACTAACACTTTTCTCTTGCACCTAGGACCACGAAAGCCAAGGGAGAGGATAGTGTGTGTTAGAGGTAGGACCACTCGATCGACTTTTTGCACAAGCGTGCCAAACACGAAATTCACTTGTTCTTTTTAATCCATCATTTGCAAATGTGATCTAACTATTTGGAGATGTTGCTCCAACAGCCATGGTGTTCATTTTAACTTCAAAGGCAATGTGTTTTTGTAATCTAGAATTCAAAAATCCTGGTCAACTTAATGAAAAACACGTTTTGCTTGAAGTAAATCGCTTGCAAGAATTGGAACAAGTGGATTGTAAGTTTTTAATTTTTGCACCAAAATTTGAAGTGTGGCTTGTAAATTCTTTAGTTTCGATGCAAGAAAAGAAACTTTGTGTGTTGATTTTTAAGCACCAAAATAAGAATGAATCCTAACTAGAAAGCAATACCATTTTGTGTTTTTCAAGTTTTTAAGCACCAAAAGGACAAATTTGTGATTTTTATGGTGAGTTTTTAACCTGCATGAACAAAAACATGTTATTAAAATCGATGTTCAAGGGGGGCTTCCACAAGCCTAAATATTTCCCTATTTGTGGTTACAAGGCGATTCAGACGACATTCTATTGCAATAGCGCTAGTCTGCG
Source organism: Cryptomeria japonica (assembly GCF_030272615.1). Taxonomy (NCBI): domain Eukaryota; kingdom Viridiplantae; phylum Streptophyta; class Pinopsida; order Cupressales; family Cupressaceae; genus Cryptomeria; species Cryptomeria japonica. The sequence goes on from NC_081412.1 coordinate 87,228,528, forward strand.
TTTTAATAGAAGCGCTATTTCACACAGAAGCGCTGAAATAACAAAACTGGTAGAGAGTCAAAAGCGCTAAAAGATCATCAGTAGCGCTAGAAGAAGAACAAAAGTGCTAGAATAGTGGCAAAAGCGCTGAAACTTTTACAATAGCGCTATTGTAAGGGCAATAGCGCTAAAAGAAAAAGTGCCAATAGCGCTAGAGCGTGTTCAATAGCGCTAAAGCGCAACTTGTGTGACACTTTCAACAATCAAACATGTTAGTTAGAAAAAAAATGAGATGTTTTTGGTGGTTCGATTCACGTCGGGTTCACCAAATGATGCCCTCCTAAATGGCACAAGGTTAGTGAATGATCAACAACACAAAAAGACACAAAACCATTAGATTGTCAGTGTTAGTCAATCAAAAACTAATCTAAAAAGGCATACCAAGAGAGATGCTAAAAACATGCTAATATATCTAACTAAAGAAGCAAAGATAACGAGGCATCCTCTTAGCATGGTTTTGGTTCCTTTCTCCCTTGTTCCTCTCCTCTCCAAGTTCCAAAATAGTGTAGCTCTCAGCAGCTTTTTGCACTATGGATGCTTATGGAGGATTGAGATTGTAATATGGTGCTTTGAGTATGAAATGAGAATCTAATGCTATGTTACTGATGCTAAAATGATATATTTTAACCAAAATAACCAGGTATTAGATGATTATGCTAAAAATGCTCTCTAAAATGTCTATAGCTTAGATGCATACAAGTTTTCAGGATCTGGATTATGAAGGAATGGGCTCTATTTATAGGGAAAATGGAGCAATGGATGGTTGAGATTGAAAGATTCAATCAAGGGTTGAGTTTGAAAGTTGGGGATCCATGTGCACAATTGGCACCAATGAAATGGTGACAAATGTCAACATAGGATTGGGTTGAGAGAAGAGGTTGGAGGCATTAAAGGCTTGAGAAGACCTCATGGTTATCTAAAAGCTAAGGGTCAAGTCTAAGTTAAGATTACCCACTGGATTAAGAGTTAATCCAAGGATAAACCTTTGTGCAAATGATTAAGAGATAATCATGGTCAAAGCATTAATGGCCTGATGAGACCCTTGGGTTGGATAGAGGTTGAGTCAAAACAAATGTTTTAACCATGTGGGAGGGTTTGAGTTAACCATTAATGGTTATTGGAGACTTTGGGGATTAAGTGGTTGAAGGTTGAAAGCCTTTAAAGGTTATCAAAGACTTTGAGTCATTTAGTGGTTGAAGACTTGAAGCCTTTAATGGTTATCAAAGACTTTGAGGTTTTGAGAAGTGACTTCCCTTTGCTTAGGGATGTGACAAAGTTTAGAGGATGGATTAGGCTAATTAGGAAGGGTTTAGAAGAATTTAGAAGGGGATTAGATTTTGCAAGTGGATTTGGTGGGTGAGGGAAAATAGGATTTTATTAAAATAAAAATTCATTTATTTTAATAAATGAGTGCAAGTTGCATTTGTAGGAAAATGCAAGTGGGGGGGATAATGATTTAAATAAATGTTTTATTTAATTTATTTAAAAGAGGAAAAAGGAGGATTTAATTAAATAAATAGATTTTATTTATTTAATTGATTGTGAATTGATTTAGTGAATTAATTAAAATAAATTGAATAATTTATTTAATTAATAGAAGAATGTTTGGAGATGAATTAATTAAATATTAATTTAATTAACTGATGGCTAGTGGATTTTTAATCAAATAAATAGTGAATATTTATTTAATTAAGCTGGATAGATTTGTGTGACTACAGCAAGAAATCCCTTCGTCCGATAGCCGATGCCTTTCTCCGCTTGTTGGGCATTTCTATCGGTCTTCGGGAAGATAATCGAAAAGCTAATCCGATCGTTCGATTTGCTCGATCTCTCTCTTGTGCTTCACCATGTGGCATTCACTGATTGGTTCCAAGGGCTCTACCCTGACATCTCATCACAACTTCTCTAACTGCTCGGAATGCTCTTCTTTTTTGCTGAGTCCCACCATGGTCGCCAAGTCACGACAGCTAAACTTCGGGCACCTTTGCATAGAGGTATGGCGACAACCATCCGATTAGTTGGGACTTGATCACTTGTTAACTTTCCTGTGTTTCTCCCTTGTTGGGCCCCACCTTGATCGCCAAGTCGCGGCAAATAAACTTCGACCATTTTCCCGTCGCGGTATAGCGACAATCATTCGATCCTTTTGGAAGCTGCAGGACTTGCTCACTTGTTATCGGCTAGCACTTTCCTATCGGGTCCACGCGATAGCATAAAAACATTCTCTCTGATACCCGATAACTCCCATCGGGTCATCGGTAAAGCATGCAACAACTCCCACCGATACCCAATGACTCATCGGGTCATCGGTGTAGCAAGAAAATATCTTTAGTCGATACCTAATGGCTCCACTCCATGCCTATGATTTCTCATCGGGTCATCGGGGTAACTTGAAACAACTCCCGCCAATACCTAATACAACTACTCCAACTCGGGTGACCTCATCGGGATAAGACTTGTCGATCGGGGTAGGTCTTGCCGATAAGGAAAAACTCAAAAACTACAAAGAAAACAACCAAACAAATATCTACATGACCATAGGAGGGTCTCAAAAGTCAAAATTGGTCAAGGGAATTGCAACCCTTAGGTGCTCCTACACCAAATGCCCAAAAATTGTAAAAATAATGTCAAAGAATAATAACTGTACACTGAATACCTTCAAAAATTTCTTACCAAAGCTTGACCAATTTCAAGATTTCCAGGTAAGCTTTCTCTAATAAATCCACATAAGTATCCCAGCTGGTTTTGAATGTGATGAAGATAGATACAAGTCCACTTAGTAAATATGCAAGTGATTCTTTCTCATTAACTTTTGTCGATGTGGGATTACCAAGCATATCCATGCATTCCCTCTTATGTACACCAAGTGAATCCAATCTTGGACTCACCAAACCTCTGAGACTTCTGGCTCTCCAAATGATCTTATCTCTTTCCTTTTCAAGAGAAAAAATTTGATTCTCCAAATTCAAAAATTGTCTATTAATATATGTGGTCACTGAAGTTAGTCCATCAAAAGAGTTAGCAATACTAGCAATCTTGTCCTGTACCTCTTTTATCTTTTCATCTACTTTTGTTGTAAGAATATATGTATTGCAACATACCCTGTATATATTAGTACCTTGTTTCAAATAATTTTCTATCAAAATTAACTTCTCCTCAATCTTTTTCTTCTCTTTGTCGATGATTTGATCAAAAGCGACTCTCTTAGCCAAAGTGAATTTTTCAAGTGCTAGCCGGTTAGAGATCTGTTGTAATGATTGAAAATATTTAGAGATGTGTTATGTTATTATCTTAAGATTTCTGGAAGGGCTCGCTTCAATCTCAACCGATGTATCTATAGTATTAGTCTTTGTCTCCGGTGAAGTGAAAAATCCTCTATTCTCTCCCAAAAAAATTATCCAACCCTTTTGGGTTTCCTTTATTATCTCATTCATCCTTCCTAACATCAAGTTAGTTATTCTATGTTTTCTATTAAAAACCTTCCTATCTGCAGCCTCAATTGTCTTCTCCATCTCATCTGGAGTTATAGAAACACATATAGCTAAAATTTCTTGCATCTTAATGTGTTTTTCTTCTTGCATTGCAGATAACCTTCTAGCATCTAACATGTTGTATAGCTCTGCCGATATTCGATTTTTTATTTCAATTAATGCTTTCTTATAGATGTCTAAATATAGAGGAATTTCTTCCTCTACCTCTCTTTGTTCATCATCTTCAAATGTATCATAATAAGACTTAACATTTTTTAGCATCCCATCCTTAATAATTTCATCAACAATTTCAGCACAAGTCTTAGGTGGAATAATTGTTACATTACCAGTTTCTAGTGCCAAATAAATGTCACTCTTCTTCCTCCTTCTGGTAGTACTGGATGTAGCTGATGGTGTAGCCTTGGGTGTCTGCTTCTATGCCGGTAATTTGATGGTGACCTTCCTAACTGGTTGTTTCTTTCGTTCCACTTTAGGTTCTTCTGGTTTCTTCCTCACAACCCTTTTGAATGCTAATGGTGTGTCATCTTCAGGCTCAGAATCTGCAGTCACAGGTTCAATGTGAACTACCAAATCCTTCCTCTTTCTCCCTTTGTCCAGGACAACATAAATGAGTGCCTTGATGTACTGTGAAACCTCACGTACAAACTTGCTTGCCTTACCTTCTTGTTTTTCCCTCTTCTTTTGGTTGAACTCAATTTCAACCTCAAGAGTCTTTTGTTGTGTTGTTCCACAAGGTTTTTCCTGCTTCATCTATGTCTGCATCAAGTAGAATTTTAGTATATGCATCAAGAATTAATGCATCCACCTCATATCCCATTTCAGCTATCCAAATCTTTCAGGGCTTGACTGCCTCCATGAGGGTCTCATCTTTCTTGACCATGAAACATATGTTAGTAGAGTATTTCTCTACTATATGCTCAGGTACTCTTATTATAGACCTCATAGATTTCTAAAAAGCTTTAAAGTAACCCCATACCTTATCATCTCTAAGACTTCCCAATACAACAATTGATTGCTTAAGTTGTCTTCCTACCAAGATGTCAAAATCCCATTGCTTCCTTCCAGAACCGGGAGTATCATTCAAAAAGTATAACATTAAGGAAACCAATAGATTTCCATACTGGAAGGTGCCCTTCTTCTCACCTTTAATCTTCCCTAAATTGATCAGTAGCTCCTCAAGCATCCAGTCACAAAGATCTAACTTGATATTTTCTCTCATCATCCTATAAGCGGCCAAAATACATGAACTTGAACCTGAACTCAGTCGGTTAGACTGAGTTACCTTGTATCCTATGATCATGCTTCCAAATTTGATGTCGGTGTCGGTGATGGTGCTTACCTTCATCGATCTCTTGTCTGATGTGGTGCCGGTGATCTTCCTTACGAATTCATTTGATACTTTCTTATCCGGATGTTGCCCTATTGATGGAAAACCAGTAATTGCTTGGATGGAATCCTTAGTGATTTTGGAGGGTCAGTCCAGCCATATGAATTCACCACGTACTCTGCTTATTACATATCTGACAATGTCATCCTCGAACTCCAAAATATCCAGAATATCAGTGAGCCCTAGATCTTCGATGTGTTTAAATTCTAGTTTGATTTTACCAGATTTTTCCATGAGTTCATTCATATACATCCCCTTGATCTTTGAAGTACCTAAGTCTTCTATATGACAATGACTATAGGCCCTAACATCTTCCACATATACCACTCCCTCTGGGACGCGAGAAAACACTCCAACCAAATCTTCCTTTGTAGCCACATATGGATACCATTTGAAAATTGGCCTGGGGTGGTCCTTAACTTCTATTATAGTTGGATTTGCAATGAAAATAGGAGCAGAAGATGATCCCAATTCCATGATTCAATAAAAATACCTTTAGAACGCTATCGGTGAAAACCTTCAACAAAATTCTTCCAGATGTCGGTGTGATCACTCAAGAAGAAATATGATCGCCTCTTAATAGCCTCTGATTGTACTAAGTCGCTCTGAATCGCTCTGAATTTGCTCTGAATGTTGGGTGAATAATAATGAAGTGTAATCGACCTTTTATCCATCAAGAAAACGCTAATTTTTTATTGACATAAATGATTGTCGATGAATGATATCGGATCTCACTTTGAACATATCAATGATGGATAATCCTCTCCAATATCTAGAACATCTTCCAGAATCTCCTCTAGGGGCATATGCATCATCTTCCATGAAATTTTCCTAGCCCTAAGGCATCTACCTTAGTTACCGTATGAGCTCACTGTCGGTGCAGGAGCAACCTCTTTTGTCGGATAGGTAACCAGGACATTCCCATCTGATGATTGCTCTTCAGTATTCCTAACCCATCGCTTAGTATGATCTTGTCGTATTTCAATAACCTTCTCTTTGCCTTTATCATTTGATCCTCCATTGCCAACTGGTGGATTTCTACTTCTATAGAACTTAGCAATATGTCCAACTTCATTGCATGCATAACATGTAACATTGTTCTTTTCAATTGCCTTGCTAAAATCGGTGAAATTGCTTGACCTGCACTGATTAGCCATATGTCCAAATTTTCCACAAGCATAGCATTTTACATTCATTCTGCAATCTTTTGTCTTATGACCAATTTTATTGCATTTAGAACATTTACTGGGAGTAGAAACAGGGTTCTGATTTGCTTTTTTTCTGCATTGCCTAGCCATGTGTCCAAATCTATTACAAACAAAACATCTAGAATTAAATTTATAAGCATTGAATTGCCTTACTGATGCCTTATGATTTTGATCTTCATTAGTAGTACCGGAACTCTATCCTTGCTCAAATCCAAGTCCAATGGAATCTCTAATCTGCCTCTGTCCCTTCAGTAACTCATCAAGTTGTGCTGAGCTGATCTTGAATTTTTCTTTGTACTCACTTGCAATGGCTAAGTCATCACTTAGTATTGTCATTTTTCTCTCAAGCTCTTGCTCATTACTCTGGGATTGTACCAAATTAGACCTCAACCTCTCATTTTCATGAGTCAACCTACCACATTCTTCGAATTTGTTCTTCAGGGATACAACAAGATTTGCTTCCTTTTTCTTTTTGTCCTCAATATCTTTATACATCCTCATAGTCATAGTTTGCATTTCATTCTTCATAACCATGTTCTCCTGACTCAATTTCTGATATTGTTCCTTAAGTGCATTTTTCTCTTCATCATCCTGATTTTGCAAAAGTTCCTTCCTCCTATCTTGAATAAATGATAGTCTCTCTTGTAGGACAAGAATACATTTTTTTGCAAAATTCAAGTTATCTTGTAGCTTTAAGTTCTTCAATATTTCAGCATCATAATCTTCAAGTGCCATCTCAAGCTGCTTCTCCAAAGCCATATTCAATGATTTCAGTTTCAGGATCTTCCTTAAGCTGTTAAACTTCCTCCGAGGTAGAAGGCTCTGATACCAATTGTTGGAAACCAATAACACTAAGAGGGGGGGTGAATCAGTGTTATACCAGAATAGAATATTTTAGCTTTAACAAAACATGCATACGCCAACCGATATACCGGTATAAACAGAATTGAAAGAAGTAATGCAACCAATAAGCCAAACACATAAATGAGAAACATAGCACACAGATTTATACGTGGAAAACCTCAATGAGGAAAAACCACGATGGGATTTGTGACCCACAATATCAATTCATTGGCCATATGAAGAGATATTACAATAAATGATGGGCCTACACTTGCAGGAAGGTTTACAGCCTAGAGCACATTGCTCATCACAATAGGAGCCTCATTGACTACATAACAATCCAGACAACAATCCGAAGAAGTGTGAACTATTTAATATAGCATCTCTTATGCCATAATATAGCTTCGGTTAAAACCCTAAACCTCAGTACTGGAATAACCCTTACAATGAATTCCTCACATACATAGTCTCTCAGATATATTTTGCATTATATTACATCCATATATCCATTCCACATGTCTATCCCCTTTTTCTTTTTCTTTTCTTTTTTATTTTTTTTCTTACAAAATGATCTAATCAATCTCCCCTATATACCCTATACAAGTTTATGCCTTATGTCGGCTTACAAAGATATATACAATATCAGATTTACATGTCGTCCATATAACATAAATGAATAAGCATGAAAACAAGTTGTCGATGTTGGATCCAACATGTGTCGGCCTCCAATACCGGTGATCTTTACCATACCATGTCGGCCTGCATTGCCGGTGACCAAAGAAATCTTCTATCCTGTCGGTGCCGGTGTAGAGTTTGTGAAGTGCCTGTCGATACACCATATGAAGCTGGAACCCAAAATCATGTTGCCATTAATGAAAACAAAATGAAACCTAACTGATAGAATGCCAATTGCCAACACCCTATTGTGATATGCAAGACCAAGGTGGATCCTAAGATGAACTGAGATGATGATGCAATGATTAAATGGATGAAATCTATGACATAGATTGAAGCTATTTCTATGTGAAGTGAGGACTTGTGCAAAGACTTTGTGTAATATGAGGACACTAAAGAGACTATGTATGGACTAAATGCCTAGGACCTAAGATCACTGAAAATATAATTTTCTCCATTTGTTGAATGTTGCAATGTTTGATTTTGATTTTGATGTTGATACTTGGAGTTTTCTTTGAGTTTTGAGGTTCTTGTTGATGTTTTTGATAAAACTTGGTTGATATTCCACTTTGTAATATTTGATCATGTAGCAAAGACACGACAACAAAGCAATGGAAAACAACTTGACATAACCAAAAGAGAGTATCGTTTAAAGGATTTTTTTCAAACCCTTATGGATGTTGAGATCTTTTTCAAAACCTCATTTTGTTTTCGATAAAATTTTGGTCATTCGATAACACATCAAGAAGACTCTCCTATGGTGAAAAGGTCGTGAATATTACCACAACCCACATCTTAATACTTTGTCAGCTCAAACAACCCTGTCACACCCTAAGGTGCGCCTGTTTTTTTGCCTTTGTCCACAGATTAAACCAAAGAGGATCACTCCTCAATTGGATCATTATCTTGGGAGATATATGGTGAGTGTCTTGGATGCAGATTATTCCCCATGCTTGCACTGTGATAGTATAAGTGTCTAGTTATTGACTCGGTTTGGCCTCTACATCCTAAGGTATTTAATCAAGCTTTTGTTCAGCTGGTCATAATCACCATATATTTACTGAGGGAGGCATAACATCATTATGATAGCATGTATCACCCGTTTACAATTTTCATTGCAAACACATTTATTTATAGTGGTTTAGAATACGTGGCGTTAGCCAATATCACTTAGGTCGTTCCCTCTCACTTGGCCTTATGGGCTACTTGGGAGGTAGGCCTTCTAAAGGTTTTATCCTAATGCAAAATTGACAGAAAGCATGAAAAAGGTAGGTCTGGATTTTTGGTCACCTAGTTAAGGGGAGAGCATATGTCTATCACCTTGAAAACACGAAAAAGAAAAAGTTCTTTTTAAGCCTTCATCGCTAAATTATCTATGCTACTTGGAGATGTTGCTCCAAAAAGACATGGTGTTCATTTTAATTAGTATAGAAATGATAGAATTTTTGTTGTTCTTTTTAAGATCACTAAAAGAAATATTAGCTAAACTATGTCCAGCTATCCCTGCAAGAAACTATGAGAATTGTTAGCACATTGGGGGCTCACAAGCCTAATTTTGCTTTCGGTTACAAATATGACTTCTCTATCTGTGGGAACAAAACACTTTAGTCCAAGAGAATGCAGAGAATACAAAACAAAAATTCTCTATTATTGTTTGACAAATGCGAACTATCTTGTAAACAAATGTGAACTGCCATCAAGACGAGTGTGAATTACTGTGCATACAAGTGCGAACTAATCTCTGAACAAATGCAAATCTCCTTCTGCACAATGTGAATTAAAACACAAAAATAAAAGACAAAATAAAGGTTAGTCAATTTTGACATGAACTGAATCTATTATCAAGTTTCCCATGATCTCGATGTTATCAAATATGTTGAATTTGTCCAGGTACTTGTGCACAATGTGATAATATCAGGATAGGGCAGTTGTTTCTTCGAGATATTCAAATCTCTTTTCTGCTTTTATCAATTGTTGATGGGCTCTTCTTTGTCTCCTATATTCTTTTCTCTTTCTGGAACCTAAAATTTTGAAGGTTACTCTTCTTGCCACGAGGTTAGATACATTTCATGCATAAAAAATAAATTTCCTAGAATTGAAAGAAATTTATGGGTTTGCATCGCAAATCAATCACAAGCAGAAACGACAAACGAGATTAAAATTTTGACCTGTCCCTACAAGTGTGAATCAGTTTAAACAATTGTGAATTATTTTAACTACAAATGTGAATCAATGTGTGAACAATTGTGCAATAATTAGAGCTGTATACGGGAAAAGAGACTCGATGAAATGAATATTTCTATTTTAGGACTAGTCCACACACCAATGGGACTCTTGGTGCAAGTTATGGAGCTGTATGGAATAACTCAACTTCCCAAGGGATGTTCCATTGTTCTCTATCTCACAAGACCCTGTAAGCCAATGCCTTTGCTCTCTAAATCACTGAGGAAAGTTACTTAGGGATGACAATCATGAGAATGAGGGATGTTTTGATCAATCTAACATGAATGCAATCCTAAATGTGCATGATATTAACAAGATGAACTAAACTAGCATGAATATAATGATAAGATGAAAAGATTAGTAAAAGAACTAGCCTAACATGATACACTAGCTTAAGATGATTATTTATGATGATAGAAATGCTTCTAAAATGTTTATTAGATTATTTCTATTCAAAGAGAGATTAAATGCTTAGTAAAATGCCTATAAGTGTGATGGTAAAGACTTGGATATAAGAATGAGAGAATGAGGGCTCTATTCATAAGAAAAATAGGGCAATGGATGGTCCAGATTGGATGATCTTATCAAGGGCTAGGATTGAAAGTTATCAATCCATGCACTCAATTCTCACCAATGAAATGGTGATGATTGTCAACAAGAGACTGCTTGAGAGGAGATGTAAGAAGCATTAAATGCTTGAGAAGACCTCATGGTTACCTTAGAAGGTAAAGGTTAAGGCTAGGCTAAGAAAACCCATTGGATAAAGCTTTTACCCAAAGGATAAACTCTTGTGCAAGGGTTAAAGGAATAACCATGGTCAAAGAAATGAATGCTTGATGAGACCCTAGGGTTAGTTGAGGGTTGAGTTAGGCAAAAAGTCTCCAACCATGTAAGAATGTTGAGTTAACCATTAATGGTTATGCAAGAGACTTAAATGGTTAAGCTGTTGAGGACATAAAGCCTTTAATGGTTATTAAAGACTTTAAGGGTTTGAGAAGCGACTTCCCTTTGCTTAGGATTGTGACAATGTTTAGTAGATGGGTTAGGCTAATTTGGAAGGGATTAGAAGAATTTAGAAAGGGTTTAGAGAGGCAAGTGGGAGATGTAGGAGAATGCAAGTGGAAGGAGGGTAATTTTATTTAAAATAGATTGCTTTATTTCAACAAAATAGATGCAAGTGGGGGATTTAAATAAATTAGATTTATTTATTTGAAATGAACAATTTAATTAAATGCAAATTTAACTAAAAAGGAGAGAAAGGGGAGCTAATTGAATAAAATGATTTATTTAATTAAATGATATGAAAGGCCTAGGTGAATTTAATTAAATAAATTGAATAACTTATTTAATCAAATAGATGAATGTGGATGATTTAATTAAGATGAATTTAATTAAATAGAGGAATGAGAATAAAATGAGCATTAAATATTCATTTAGGAAAGTGGTCATTTTTATACGTCTACATTTTGCCCCTCTTTGAGGTGACGCGTGTGCACATGTTGATTCAAAGAAAATTAATGTGTCATCAAAATTTGATTGATGTGATGTGATGTGATGTCATATGTCGAAATATCGATGTTGTGTCCCAGATTTGATAAATGGTGTTGATAATGCACCCTCGGGAGATGAATCAAAATTTGATTGATTTGATAATAGTTTGTAGATTTGATCGCATTTGTGAAATTTCTTCTGTGTTTAATGCACGCCAATTGATTCATCTCCCAAAAAATGATGTTTGCTAGGGTTAGAAGTGAGAGCACAAGCAAAATACATGCCGCACCTACTAACCCTAATTTACTTTTTACCCTATAAAAAGGTGAAAAGTGATTTTATTTGTATCATTTGTGCCTTTTGACTTTTGGTGAGAGTGACATTTGGAGAGTGACAAAATGTCGGTTCCCTATGCTTCGCATCGATTCGAGTGCATTCGTCGATACTAGAGGCCTGCCACATATGGTCCACCTATAAGTCATCTAAATGTTGCCCCTTTTACTTTTTGTTTTGTTGATTTTGATCATGTTTTTTATTTTTTTTTGTCGGATTCTCACAGTTTAGTGCATCAGGTCATTTTCGTAGCGCATACGATAAAACAATTAGCGCGTAGGGTTAGAAAAATAGGGTAGCGCCTATGTGATGTCAGATAGCGCATCACAGGTGCAGGGTAGCGCATAGAGCCAACAGGGTAGAGTATGCAGGGAACAGGGTAACGCATATGGTAGACCTAGAGCATAGGGCTAACAGGGTAGCACATCGGGGGAACAGGGTAGCGCATAGGGTAGACCTAGCGCATAGGGTAAAGGTTTTAGCGCGTAGCTGAGTTTAGGTAGCGCATAGATAACAGTTTAGCGCATGGGGGAGATTTCTTAGCGTGTGGCCAGAAAAGGTAGCTAGATAAGAAAGAAGAGGTGATGCTGTGGGGGGAAAATAGGTGAAGGAAGATGGGTTGGGGTGAGTGGGTGTCTGCCAAGTGTTCCTGGATGGGTATTTTTAGCCAATTTTGTGTCTGTTGTGCTGATGTGTGATTGTTTGATAGATTTTTGGATTTGCTTTTGTTGTTGAAGTTCCAAGATGACTGATTGAACGATGATCCTGATTTTCTGTTGATTTGGATCTTTTGATTTATGTCGTGAATGTGATGTCCAATATGAGTTCTGATCTATGATTTCCAATATGGTTCCTGATATGAGTTGTGTGATATGGGTTTTTGATATGATTTCTAGATATGGATTTGATATTCAATATGAAACTTGATTTGATATGGATTTGTTTCAAGTTGATATTGAATTTTGCTTTCGATATAGGTTTGATTTTTGACATGAAACTTGATTTGATATGGATTTGTTTCAAGTTGATATGGAATTGTTCTTTCGATATGGGTTTGATTTTCGATGTGAAACTTGATTTGATATGGATTTGTTTCAAGTTGATATGGAATTTTGCTTTTGATATGGATATGATTTTTGATATGAAACTTGATTTGATATGGATTTGTTTCAAGTTGATATTGAATTTTGATTTCGATATGGATATGATTTTCAATATGAAACTTGATTTGATATGGATTTGTTTCAAGTTGATATGGAATTTTGATTGGATATATCAGATAGATGTGTGAACTAATATTTTGACCTGTTTTGTTTGTTATAGGAACGACTTGGTATTCTTCAGTCGCGAGAGTGATTTTCGAGGCCATGGTCTCTGATTCTGCAATTGACATAGGAGGATAGAGATATCATTGAGAGATGTGGGTTGTCCTCTTTATTGGACATGTCTCGGTATATCATTAACCGGGGTTTACTAACAGCATTGGCAGAGAGGTGGTACACTGACACCAACACCTTTCATTTGGCTATGAGCGAGATCAGTCACTCCAAAGGACTGCTATCAGATTCTACAGATCTCTGTGGTAGGGGCATTATTGCCTTATGAGCAGACCGAGGAGGATGGGACAGAGGCGCTTCGCCGGATTTTCCATGATGAGCATATTTGTGGATATGAGATCCCTTGGCATGAGTTCATAGACTTTGATTATGCCCCACTACCATCAGTATTGGTAGGGTTTGTAGGTGGCTTTTTGTGTCCTGACCGTAGGTCGAAGGGACTGGCAGTGGGATGAGGGTTGGTTCTCGAGGATATGGTGACACAGGGTCACCGGTTTGCTTGGGGGTCTTGCATGTTGGCCCATCTATACAGAGATTTTCATCAGGTGGTGTACTTAGGATACAATAGTTTATCAGTCGGGGTCACATTATTACAGGTGTGGGCTTGGGAGCACATTCCCGTAGTGAGGCCACTTGCAGACAGGGATAGGCCAGTTGGTCAGGCTTATGTATATGGATACACATTCCCGTAGTGAGGCCACTTGTAGACAAGGATAGTTGTCCAGCATAAGCTGGGGAAGCTAGAGCATTGGAGGAGGGTGTTGGATGACATTGATACGGTTGTTTGGAGACCATATATGGAGTGTGAGGTGTAGGCGGAGGATGGGATAGAGATGCCATATGTATATATGTCATAATTCTCGATAGGGCAAATGCCTTTTGTCATTGAGAGGTTCCTGCACAGCCAAGTTCAGTGGTAGTATGGTCAACAACAGGGTATACCACAGGGAGCATGCTTATATGCTCATCGGAGGTAGGATGTGCCAGAGTGGGGTCCAACTATTGATAGTGCAGCGGTGGTGGAGGAGTACATGCATTTGGTCAGATAGATATGGGGCTATGGGTTCAGGTGGTAGATGGAGGGATGATGGAGGATTTTGCAGCGCTCTTCATGGCCCATGTTGTAGCATAGATATCAGACCCAGCGGAGATGATTCCCACTTTTGATGATGATGAGGATGAGCAGCCCGAGAGCCTAGGGAGATGGAGAGAGGAGGGAGAGGATGGATATGGGGATGGTGGAGGTGATGATGGGGGAGATGGGAGGGGAGGTGGTAGAGGGAGATAGATGGAGGAGAGGAGGTGGAGATTGAGGGAGGGTTGGAGTAGTCAGATGAGCAATTGGTAAGGAAGGGAGGGGAGATTTGGTGATCGGAGTTGGTGGAGCTGGTTGGGTGGGTGAGGTTATAGCAGCTGTGGGTGGGATGGATGAGTTTAGGCGGCCGACCCAAAGGAGGAGATCAAATGTGTTACCTCCACCAGCACCTAGGGAAGGAATAGGGATAGGGGGTACCAGGACACAGGTACCTATATAGATGTGGGTACCCACCCACCGAGAGGACGCACAGATTAGATCCTTACAGTTGTCAGTGCAGCAGCTTCAGGCACAGGTACTGGCACAACAACATCAGATTACACAGGTTACCGTAGAGCAGGATACAGTGATAGAACGCTTAGGTCAAGTAGAGGCTCAAGCGGATAGCCTGGAGAGAGTGGCGATTGGTGGTTTTGTGAGAGACACATTGAGAGAGATGCAGTATGTAGCCAAGGAGGCTAAGTACTATAGGCGTCTATATGAGGAGGTGGTTCCTAGAGATCATAGAGCTCCGAGCTATACTGCGGTGAGATCAAGTCGATCCAGGAAGACTCATTCGGGGACGGAGAGCAGAGGTGTGACCAGTCCGTCTCAACATGATCCACCTAGAGATCTAGGTGTCGGGACATCTGTTGCGAGACCGTCTGCCTTAGGAGATAGTCATACCTGAGAGACTTGTATCCATTTGTATTTTGATCATTGTGTTGTATTTTGACAGACATAACTTCTTTTGTATATTTGACCATTTTTGAGATATATAGACACTGATTTTACGATCCACATGTGATGTGTTTTTATGGATGATGATTTATGCATTGATGTGATGGTTCTATGATGATGATGCAATATTTAGATAAATGCGTTTGTTTTGATATTGATTGATATGATTATATGATTTATGATCCAAATAATGTGATTTGTGAGATGAATGATAATGATATGCTGTGAGATGTATCTTGAAAATGAGATGTCTGATAATGATATGCTGTGAGATGTATCTTGAAAATGAGATGTATGATAATGATATGTTGTGATCTTGAAAATGAGATGTATGATAATGATATGCTGTGAGATGTATCTTGAAAATGAGATGTATGATAATGATATGATGTGAGATGTATCTTAAAATGAGATGTATGATAATGATATGCTATGAGATGTATCTTGAAAATGAGATGTATGATAATGATATGCTGTGAGATGTATCTTAAAATGAGATATATGATAATGATATGATGTGAGATGTATCTTGAAAATGAGATGTATGATAATGATATGCTATGACTAAATGCAAGTTTTACATGATATGTAATTAATTTGTAAAATGATATGCAACTAATTGTAAAATGATATGCAACTAATTGATCATCCTCATTCTGTCGTTTGTCATTCCTGAATAGTCACATGTTTTTGCCTTCTTTGTGTTTATCATCATTGAGTTGTTGATATGTTGAAAATTTATACAAGCATAATGGTATAATTGAACCATGGTGACCTGAGAAAAATTTACATGGATTTTGATATTGCAAGATGGCACAAGCATCGAGGTATAATTGAACCAAGACGACCTGAGTGTTGCTTGTGTATAAACAGACAAGATTTAACCATTTGTATGCACAAAGTGGAATAATGTCTTTAGTGATATGTTTTAAATCACTTCTCAAGATAAGTCTTTGCATAGTACAAGTGATCGCCTCACAGACAGAAAACTAAAAATTTTGGAGTCTCCAATCACTTTCTCTAGCTCGATGCATCGTTGAGAAAATTTAGGGGATCCAATAGTTCAAAAAAAGTTCAAGTGCGAAAATAGTCAAAACTTCATGCAAGATGTAAACAAAATATACTTCATAAAATCATCCATCATGTGTTTTTGAAGTTGTTAAGTGGATCAGTGTTTTGTTTTCTTGGTTGCTGGAGTTTTGTTTGACAAAATTTTCTTGGCATGTTGCGATTTTTGTTTGCTTGTTTGTTGAAATTCCCTTGAAGTGAGAAGAATGTTTCCCCTAGTTATAGATACTGATTGATGTGGATATGTACAGTGATTACCAAGCCATGGTGGGATATGATGAACTGATATTTAGATAAGCCAGGACAGTGACTACGCTAAGTGTGTCCTAGATAATGCTATTTTGATAAAGTGTTGGGTGATGGCCAAGGGTTTTTGACTTAGGATAAAAGATATGAGAAAAGATAGATAGAGGAGTTGTTCCCTCACAAGTAGCGCATGTTGCCAGGTTTTCACCATTTATTTTTATTGCACCCTTTTGTTGTTTTTTTTTTTTTTTTTTTTTTTTTTTTGTATTTTTCACTTTTTCCGTGCATTAGACTACTCAAGTATAGTATTTCTTCATATGGATATTGTTGGTTGGTTCATCGAGCACATCGCCTTTTGAAGTTATTAGTCGATAGGTGCCTGATCCATAGGCTGAGATGATGACATAGGGACCCAACCAGTTAGGTTCAAACTTTCCCTTCTTTTCTCGATCATGTTGATTTCTGGGATTTTCTTTGAGTACGAGATCACTGACTTTAAAATGCTGAGGGATGACTCTATGGTTGTAGCTTCTGCACATGCGCTGCTAGTATGCTTTGAGGTTATTATAGGCATGTTGTCATTTTTCATCCAGAAGTTCTAGTTCTTGCAATTTGTTTACGTGATACTCCTCATCTGGAATGAGACCTTTCAAAGATACTCCGAGTGATGGAATTTATACATCAAGAGGTAAAATTGCTTCTGATCCATACACCATTGAATATGGTGTAGCTCCTATAGGTGTCCAAATGCTAGTCCTATATGACCAAAGTGTTGGATTGAGTTGCACATGCCAATCCTTTCCTGCATCATTTATTGTTTTCTTGAGGATTTTCAATATTGTTTTATTTGATGCCTTTGCTTGACCATTACCCCGTGGGTAGTAAGGTGTAGAGAAATGATGTTGGATTTTGAATCGTTCACATAGTTCTCGCACATCCTGGTTTTTGAAGGGAT
Source organism: Cryptomeria japonica (assembly GCF_030272615.1). Taxonomy (NCBI): domain Eukaryota; kingdom Viridiplantae; phylum Streptophyta; class Pinopsida; order Cupressales; family Cupressaceae; genus Cryptomeria; species Cryptomeria japonica. Next base: position 87,245,859 of record NC_081412.1, read on the forward strand.
GTCTGTTATCTGTGATGATAGAATTAGGAATATCATATCTGCAGATCAGATAATTGAGAATAAAAGAGACAATTTGTTTTCTAGTTACTATGGTCATTGGGACTGCTTAAATCCATTTTGTAAAATACTTTGTTGCAGTGATAATGAACTTGTGTCCATTTGAAGATGAAGGGTGTATTTTGCCTACTAAGTCAAGCCCCCACTGATAGAAAGGCTGAGATGTTGTAAATGGTTGTAATTCCTGTCCTGGTGCATGTATAAGATTGTCATGGATTTGGCATTTAGGACATTTCTTTGCAAATTGATAAGAGTCCTTTTCCATCGTCGGCCAGTAATATCCCATTATTAGAAGTTTTTTAGCAAGAGTAGGAGCACTTGAATGTGTGCCATAGATACCTTCATGAAGCTCATGTAAAGAAGAGTTAGATTCATTATGATCAAGGCAATGAAGAAGAGTACCATCTAGACCTTGACGGTAAAGAATATCAGCAGTTAGGGTATAACGGGTGGCTTGCCGGATAAAGTTGCATTTTTGGTTTCGAGATAGGTCAATGTGTAGGGTATTGGTTTTAAGATACTCATATATTGTTCTGTATAAAGGAGATTCTGAACCAGTTAAGGCATAGATAACATGGGATGCGGAATTGTCATAGGCTGGGGAAAACAATTTCTCTACCAGAAACTCATAACAACTCTGTTGCTCTGGAATTTGTAGCAGTGAAGCGATAGTAGCCATTGCATCGGCTGCTCTGTTGTCCAACCTTGGTATTTGCTTTAAGGTGATGTGTACAAAATACTGTTTGAAGTCATACACCATTTGTTTGTATGGCAGCAGCTTGTCATCTTTTGTCTGATAGTCATTGTTGATCTAATTTATGACTAGTTGGGAATCTCCATAGACTTTCAGTTTCGTGATTCTCCATTCTACGACCATTTTGATTCCTTTGATTAGTGCCTCATACTCAGCAATGTTATTTGTGCACAGAAACATGAGTCTATATGATCTTGGTATGGTATGTCCTTCAAGAGTGACAAACAAGATGCCGACACCTGAGCCATGTTGAGTGTAGGAACCATCAAAGTATAATGTTCATTGCTTGGTGGTAACAGTAAGGACATCCCTATCTGAAAATTCGACCTCCATTGGTTATTTATCTGGTAGTGGTGCTTCAGCTAATTGATCTACAATTACCTGTCCTTTTATAGCCTGACGCTCTGTGTAGTGGATATCAAATTCGCTAAGAATCATGACCAGTTTAGCAAATCTACCTGTGAGAGTTGCTTTGCTGAGTAAATATTTTAGAGGGTCAATTTTTGCTACTAGCTTGATTGTGTGAGCTAGCATGTAGTGTCGAAACTTTTGAGAAGCGAATACCACTACTAAACAAGCCTTTTCAATGAATGTGTAATTCATCTCATATCCATTTAAATTTCTATTGATATAATAGATAGCTCATTCCTTGCCTTATTGGTCTTCTTGTGCTAATAGTGCCCCCAATGATATGTCTATTGTTTTTTACTATGGGAAAAATAGGTTTTGAAGGGATCTCGAAACCCTTTACAAAATATCTTTAAGAGATAAAAGCATTAAGCAACAAGAAAAGACACTGCCAGAAAACCAACACAGTCATGGGCATAAATCAGCAAAAAAGCCCAACAAAACCAACCAAGTCCAACTAAAACCAAAATGAGACAGAAAATAAATTACTTCATGTTTTTTAGGGAATTAGCCAAATTTCCACTAATCCCTTGCAAATCTTTGATATTATCCCTAAGCTTAGGGATTTCCTTGGATGAGGTCGCAGTTGCTTTTTTCATGCTTGCCCTTGTTCTTTTCGCTGCACCACCAAGAGCACTTTCCACTATTCCTGCCTCAATAGCATCCTCATCAATATAAATATCCACAATAGGTTTGGGGGTGTTGTTCCTTGGAAATTTCCTCTAAATTCTTAGTGACAGAGGTAAGGATATCCGGAGTCATCATCAGAAAGTTTTTCATATCTGTTTTTCCTTCCTTAAGATTACCAATCTAAGCTTCCTGCTTCTCCAATTTTTCCTCCATTCCTTTTTTCCACTGATCTTGGTTTATTTCAGCTTTCTTCCCTTTTTCTTCCTGTTGTTTATTAGTTTTTTCCAGCTTCTTGATTCCTTCATAAACCCATATGTCAAAACCCATGCGAGCCTTGGACTGATTTTTAAGTTTGTCCAAAATAACCCCCTCTCCATCTTTATCCTGGCACTTGCTCGAATTCTCCTTGTCCTTCTCCTGCTTTGTTTCCTTGTCCTTTTCCTTCTCAATTTCCATTTCCTTTTCCTCATTAACCTTGTCCTACTCTTCCAGAGGCTGACTGTTACCAATTCCTATGCTCATACTATGGGTCGGACTATTTTGATCAGAAACTTCCTCAACTCCTCCTTCCTCTTCTCCCACTTCCTCATCCTTCCAGCTCTCCTCTCCTTCAGACTCATCAGTCTCCATCTCACTTCCATCTTTACCAATGCCCTCTAAATCAATCTCTGTGTTCTTTTGATTACCCTTCTCCTCTTGAATTTTTTCCAAAGTAGCTTTTTTACCTTTTTTTCTCTGTGTACCCTCTTCCTTGCTAGGCCCGCCTTCCTCCATCTTCCTCTTACCTTTCCCCAGAGATTCCAACAATCTCTTGTTTTCCTGGATAGCCAATATCTTGCAATTCTCATATATGAGCAAAATAAGGTCGCTATGAATCACGGGCGATGCAGGATTCTTGCTATGTTTATTTAGAGACCGTGACAAAGACCTAAAGAGGTAATAAGGCAAAGATATTCTCTTCTCATGTCTAAAATGATTTAAAAGCACAAAATGGTATGTGTGTACCATGGTAAAATGACCCTCCACTGTAATATATTCCATGATTGCATTGAGCACACAACCCCATAATTTCTTAATATTGGAAGCATCATAAAACCCCCCCATAGCTTTTCCTATTTTTGCTCTCTCCTTCTCTTTTTGCAGAAAAAGTTTAATAGCGCTATTAGACACTTTCAGGTCTCTAGAGAAGTTAAGACCAGAGTGGGGCATACCTATTATCATCGCAATGAGATCCGCATCCAACTTAAACCTATGAATTTTGAAGGAGCCGTTTATCCAATTTTCAGTGACTTTGGTGACCGCTAGGTTAACTCTGCCTTTATCATAGTCGACCAGCCTTTCCATGAAATTCGTCAGGAAACCTTTGTCCAACTTTGCCCAGACCTTAGGCATCTCCTTCCATGTCGAAGTATTATCAGGTTCCTCCCTTCTTAGATCCCCCCCATTTTAGAATTCGATTTACAGTTTCTTCTCCTCTGCAACTTCAAAGCTTTCTTTCTAATGACACTCGAAATTTTGAAAATGCATACCCACAAAGTGTGCGATAAATTAATATTTTTGATTAAGACTCTTTCGTTCTGACATGTCATCATTATCTTTCTAAATATATGAATATTATTCATTACAACATTCATGATTAATCGTGTGATCCCTTTTTCCCCATAAATCTGTCCTTTTTGATAAGATCTTTAATATTAAAATCCATATTAACTTCCCCATTCCATATAAATTGGGCTTCAGACATAACTCCTAGGTTTGCTAACCCATCCACTACCCCATTTTTTTCTCTATAAGCATGCTCAATAATTATAAATTTAAAGCTAGCAATTATTTCTCTAGATCTAAAAATAATATTTTCTATAGTCCACGAAGGCTCAATTTCTCCCTTAAGGCATTTAATTATGTTAAGAGAATCTCCTTCCAACCATAGATTATCATGATTAAGATCTTTTGCAATAATCAAAGTGTTCAACACCACAGCAGCTTCAGCATAATGACTAGTCTGATTACCCAAGGGGCCAGCAACTGCCACAAGGCAACTTCCAGCAAAATTCCTGACAATTTCCCCATAACTAGCTTTCCCCGGATTCCCCTTAGACGCCCCATCAAAGTTGGCCTTAATCCATCCCTAAGGAGGAAAGCCCCAAACAAGACCATCCCTGCCCTTATCCACACTAATTCTGTTATTGGATAAATTCCATCTTTCATTAATGTCTTCTTTAGCAGCTAAACCATGATCAGTTCCATTTAAACATTCAAAAATCTCTCTAAAGATTTTTTCCACCGCCACTTGAGGGTTAGCACTTTTGTCCCTAAAAATCATGTTGTTACGCTCCTTCCAAATGTTCCATATAACAATAGGGAGAGTAAGTTTCCAGAGCTCAACATTCTTAGGATTGGGAGAAGGACAAAACCATTGCTGCCAAAACTCTTCCAAAGAATTCGGGAAAACCCAGCACAACTTCCACCTACTGAAGATAGTATTCCAAATTTCCTAGATGAAGTTACACTGGTAGAGGATATGATAAGCAAAATCCTCCTCCCTGCAACAAAGAGAACACCTATTAGGAAAAACAAATCCACGTTTGTGGAGATTATCAAGAGTTAACACCTTATTTTGGATAAAAATCCAAAAGAAGATATTAATTTTGGGCATCAACTTCTTTATCCAAACTTTAGCACACAAAGGGACCTCATCTGGCACTTTTTTGTGGATAGACACTGCAGAAGACGCAGAATAATTCCCATCCAAAGTTTCCCTCCAAATCATTGAATCCTCAATGTTGTCCATAAAAAATTTAGAAAATAGCAGAATCTCTAGACATTTTAATCCCAGACAATGATGGTTGAACTCAATCCATTTCCCATTTATCCAGTAGTTTCTAACAAAGCTTCCATGCCTACTTTTGAACTAGTCTTTCCATCTTTAAAGATAGGAATTTCCTCCAGAGGTTTATCCATGAGCCATCTGTCCTCCCAAAATCTTATAATTCTCTCATTTCCCAATTTCCACATTCTTCCAGCTGCTACCCAACCTTTAGCCGTTTGAATTGCATTCCAAATAGCAGAACCTTCAACCAAAAAAGTATTTTCTATAAATTCTTCCTGAGATGGTTGCATATAAAGATATTTCTTTTTCTAGATTAAATTCCATTCTCTTTCCTCCCCTTTCATTCTCCAGATTTGATTAGCTAATAGAGCATTATTCATAAAAGTAATATTTCTTAATCCCAATCCTCCATACTTCTTAGGAGTACAAATATTATTACTTGCAATAAGGGGGATTCTATTTTTCTCTTCCACTACCGACCATAAGAATTTTTTTTGAAGTCTTTCAATTTCCTCCGCAAACTTTCTAGGGATTTTAAACAAACTGAGGGCATATATAGGCAAATTTTGAAGGGTATCTTTAAGCAACATCACCTTACTCGCTTGTCTAAGGAGGGCTCCTTTCCACCAAGCCAACTTAGTATTGAATCTATCAACCAACTTCATCTAGAAATTCTACAAAGGCTTCAAACATAGAGGGAGACCCAAATAGGTTGAAGGGAACTCGGCAATTTTGCAACCAAGGATTCTTTCAATTCTTCTTTGTCTATCCTCAGGGGTATTGATAAAGAACAAAGAACTCTTATCCAAATTTATTTTTTGACCCGATGCAGATTCATAGGAATCCATAACACTCTTCATGTTTCTTGCTTCCCTAATGGTTGCTTCTCCCATTGTGATTGAATCATCAACAAATTGTTCATGAGTACAGGTTATGTTGGAAGATGAAGGTTTAAGGCCTTTGAGTTTACCTTCTTCCACATTTCTCATGATAAATATACCCAAACGTTCAGCTAAAATAGTAAACAAGATTGGAGAGATGGGGTCCCCCTGTCTTAGGCCTCTAGAACTTTTGAAGAAACTGGAAGGGGATCCATTAACAATAACTGCAGAGGTAGAAGGATTGGTCAACTGAGAACAAAGCTTATCACCTTATCCCCAAACCCAAAAGCTTTCATAATTCTAAAAAGGAATTGCCAATTCACTCTATCATAAGCCTTAGAAATATCCAGCTTAAGAAAAAAGCCCTATTTTTTAGCATCAGTTAAAGAATGAATATTCTCATGAACAGAAATAATTGAATCTAGAATCTATCTTCCAGGGACAAAGCCATTCTGTTGAGCTGAAATAATGTGAGAAAGAATATCCAGCATTCTAGAAGTAAGAACCTTAGATATAATCTTGTAAATAGAATTACAAAGGTTGATAGGTCTGAACTTATTAAGAGAATCAGCTCCAGAGATCTTAGGAATAAGAACAATGAAGGTAGCATTAAGTTCTTTCGAAAGCCTACTTGAACCAAAGAATTATTTAACTCTATTACAGATATCAGTCTCCACAATATGCCAAAAGTTCTGGAAAAAAAACATTGGGAATCCATCCGGACCAGGAGACTTATCTCCATTAAAAGAAAACACTGCCTTTTTTATTTCCTGATTTGAAAGAATCTGAGATAGATTTTTTTTATCATCCTCCTTTAAAATAGGAGGGATAGCTTGAACAAGAAGGTCTTGATTACTGATATCCAATGCATCCACCCCTCCCAACAGATTGCTAAAAAAATCCATAGCTTCCTTTCTTATTTCATTTTCATCCAATAAAATCTCCCTATTGCAAGATAATCTAGAAATTCTATTAACCGCCCTATGCTTAAGAGCAGTCAAGTGGAAAAACCTTGTATTTTTGTCACCTTCCTTCAGATACAATACTCTTGATCTTTGTCTCCAAAATGTTTCTTCATTAGAGATAATTTCATGGTATTTAGACAGTAGACAGCAACCCATTTTCAACATTTCTCAAATCCTTAGAAAGCCCTTCCTCTTGGATTTTTTCTTGAACATCCTTTAAATAAATCTTAATTGGATCTTTACTTTTAAAGATATCTACAAAAGTCTCTTTGTTCCATATCTTGACTTTAGCTTTTAAAATGTTAAGCTTTTTAGCAACTCTGAATAAGATCGTTCCCTCAATCTCTGAGTTCCACCATTCAGCAACACAGACTTCCAACATCGAGTGGGATAACCAAGCTTATTCAAACCTAAAAGGAAAGTTTCACTTAGTAGACTTTGAATTGGCAGTGAAGGAAATAGGGTAATGGTCAGATCTAATCTTTATGATTGACGCCAAAGAACAATTATAATTAGATAGCAAATCAAGAGAAATAAGGGATCTATCAAGCCTTACTTGAATAAGATCAGATCCAGTTCTCCAATTGGTCCAGGTGTGATTAATCCCTTGAAGATCCACATCCATCAAAGCTTGATCATTAATAAAATCCATAAGATCTTGTCAACCCTCCATTTGCAAAGGGAGGCCTCCCATCTTTTCATCCTCTTTCAAAGGTGTATTGAAATCTCCCATGATCATCCAACTTTTGTTAGCAAAACTTAATATATCTTTAGCCAGACTCCTCCAGAACTTAGATCTTCCATCTTTAGAATTGGGAGCATAGACATTAGTGATAAACCAAACATAGTTATCCTTAATATTCTCAAGCAAGACTGAGGTCCTATTGATCCCTGAAGCAATTTCCTTACCTGTAATAGTATTCGGGTTCCAAAAGATAGTTGTTCCACCTAAGGCACCCTCTGAACTAGTTCCTATTGTTATGTCCCAGAGACAACCGAGAGGGGGGGTGAATCAATTGTCCAATAAATTCAACCAAAATTAACTTAACCAAAACTAAATGCTTAATACCGATAAACCAAACTTTATGCCGGTAGACAGTCTTAACAGTTAATTGCAATACCGGTAAAGATTAATGCATGAATCAGAAAGACAACAACATCCACAACAAATAACACCAATGTTTGTTTATGGAAACCCTGTAAGGGGAAAAACCACAGTGGGAAGCCTTACCCACAATCAAATGATACTATTGCAGACAGTATGTGTTTACAATATGGATTCTGCACATGCAGAAAGGCCAGCTGCCTAGAGCTCACTGCTCAATCACAAAATGAGAGTCACACTGACTACAATTGGATGGTTAAATCCAATGATAATGTACTGCACAAAATAGCATCTTCATATGTTGGATTCAATACCGGTGTAGTTTTGATTGCCTTCACAAAACCCTCCTTCAACCTTCAAATGATGTTTGTGTGTATAGCTCTACTTATTTTTGCATATACTCTATTACAATTCCTTTTTCCAATCACATGTCGATCTTACAAATAAGATCTTGCATATATACCATAACCTAAGACCAATTGAATAGGTCGGCTCACTAAAATATATTACAATAAAATTAATTATAAACGAATCAATATCCGATGCATGATGTCGGCTCAATGCATTTACAATAATAATAAATCATTTCTACGACATGTCGTGCTGATCTAGAATAGATAAGTCTGTCGATGCTTATCCTGGACATATTTGTCGGTATTAACAAATATGTAAACCTGAATAAACAAATAACCAAATCGCCAAAACCAAGTGATCGAATGATTTCTTCAACATAACCAGGTAGTTTCCAAGTCATTCCAAGTGTCAGTGAACAACATAATCTATCGGTGAACCAAATACCAGTGTTATGGATAAGTCTTTGTCTTGCCGGTGAACATAACCAAAATCTCCAAGTGTTGATAAGTGTTGACAAGTAATGACAGGTGTTGACATCAAGGACAAAACTATATCAACATATCCAAAATACCAAAAATCTCCCCCTTTGGCATTGATGGCAACACAAGATGGAAAAACCATCAAAGTGCCAAAACAGAAATGCCAAAAACCAAAAACCAACACTCTCTTAAAGAGATTATAACCAGAAATAAAAAATACATAATATCATCTCACTCCAAAGTAATAATCTCTCCCCCTAGGAATAATATGTGTTATCCATGTGTTTTTCCATAGCAATCTCTCCCCCTTTGACATCAAATGCCAAAGCAATACAAAACCAAATACAAAATACCAAATCATTCACTATACCAACTACTCCCCTTGAGAAGTAGCTCTCCTCATCAAAGTCGGAATAAAAGATTTCTCTGTTAATTCTGTCGGTTGATGACAAACATCAACTTTCTAAGTCTCTACCGGTGGGGGTAGGACTCCAAATTGCTCTTTGAGATACTCAAATGTTTCCTTAGGAAAAGGTTTTGTAAAAATATCTGCAATCTGCTCTTTAGTATTCACATAAACCAATTTCACTTCTTTTGCTTTAACATTCTCTTTTAGAAAGTTCAGTTTCATAGAAACATGTTTAGTTTTAGAGTGAAGTACCGGGTTCTTTGATATATCAACTGATGTTGTATTGTCACAGTAAATAGTTATAGGTTCCTTGTAATTTACCTTTATGTCCTTCAACATTTGCTTGATCCATAATACCTATGTACAATTGGTTGCTGCTGCAACATATTCTGATTCTGCAGTTGATAAACTTGTACAACTCTGTTTCTTGCTCAACCATGAAATTAGTCTGCTGCCAAGAAAAAATGCTCTGCCGGTGGTGCTTTTTTATCATCCACATCTCTACCCAATTAGCATATGTGTATGCATATAAGTCAAAATTTTCATCTCTAGGATACCATAAACCAAGATTTGTAGTTCCTTGTAAGTACCGGAAAATCCTTTTCACTGTTGATTCATGATTTTTTTTAGGATTACTCTGAAATCTTGAAACAATACATACTGCATTCATAATATTAGGTCTTGTTTGTGTCAAATACAGTAAACCTCCTATTATAGATTTGTATCTAGTAGTATTAACAGGTGTAGATTCATCCTTCAAAGATAATTTATCATTTGTAGTCATAGGTGTGCTTACCGGTTTACAATTCTCCATGCCAAATTTCTTTAGTAATTCCTTCAGGTACTTAGATTGACATAGGAATATACCTTTATCAGTCTGTGAAATCTACAATCCTAAAAAGAATTTTATCTCCCCAATCATAGACATTTCAAATTCTTGCTGGATTTTGTTAGAAAAATCTTTACATAAACCATCTTCTCCTCCAAAGATTATATCATCAACAAAAACTTCAATAACCAAGATATCATCATTAGTTACTTTGTAGTATAGATTGTTGTTTGCATTACCTTTTGTGTAACCAAGCTTCAAAATATATTTGTCCAATCTTGCATACCAAGCTCTAGGAGCTTGTTTCAATCCATATAAAGCTTTCCTTAACTTGCAAACCATGTCTTTGTTATCTGTCAAAGAAAATCCATCAAGTTGCTCAATGTAAACTTCTTCTTCAAGATCTCCATTCAGAAATGCACATTTAACATCCATTTGATATACTTTATAGTTCTTGTGTGCTACAAAAGCCAATAAAAGTCTTACTGCCTCAATTCTAACTACCGGTGTAAAGGTTTCATTGTAATCAATTCCTTCTTTCTGAGAATATCCCTTACACACCAATCTTGCTTTGTTTCTGATTACCATGCCATCTTCATTAAGTTCATTTTTAAAAACCCATTTAGTTCCAATTACATTTTTGTCTTTAGGTCAGGAAACTAATGACCAAGTGTTATTCCTTTCAATTTGTTCCAATTCATCTTCCATTGCTTTAATCCAATATTTATCTTCACATGCCTCATTAACTGATGTAGGTTCAATTTGAGAAATAAGACATACCTCCTCATTTGCCAAACTTCCTCTAGTCATAACTCCTTGAAATTTGTTTCCAATTATCTGATCTTCAGAATGATTCAATCTTACATATCAGGGTGTTTTTCTTGTTGTTGTTCTTCAGTGACTATTGAATCTCTAGATGATGCCGGTGTAGCTGGATCACCATTTTGTACTAGTGTATTCATAATAGGTTCATTTGTGATTATCTCAATTGCCGGTTCAGAGTCTGTGTACCTTGAATTTCCTCTAAATTGTTCATCAATCTTCACATTTGCACTCTCAACAATTTTCTGCAATCTCTTGTTAAAACATCTATATGCCTTGCTCTTAGATGAATAACCAAGAAATATTCGTTCATCACTTCTAGGATCAAATTTTCCAATATACTCATCTCTTATAATATAGCATTTACTTCCAAATATTCTGAAATATTTAAGAGTAGGAGTATTACCAAACCATAGTTCATGTGGGGTCTTACCGGTTTCTCCTCTGATGTGAACTCTGTTGAATGTATAAACAGTTGTATTGACCGATTCTCTCTAGTATATATGAGGTAGATTTTCTTCTGGTATCATACTTCTGGTTGTATCCAAGATAGTTCTATTTTTCCTTTCCACAACTCCATTCTGTTGGGGTGTCTGGGGTGCTGACAATTGTCTTCTCATCCCATTCACTTCACAGAATGCATTAAATTCTCTAGAGGTGAATTCATCTCCTTGATCTAATATCAAACATTTGATTTTCTTGCTGGTTTCATTTTCTACCATCACCTTGAATAGTTTGAATTTCCCAAATGTTTCAGATTTTTCTTTGAGAAAAGTAACCCAACACATTCTAGAATAGTCATCAATGATTAGCATAAAGTATCTATCTCCTTGTATACTTCTAGTTCTTGCTAGACAACATAAATCAGTATGAATTAAATCAAGAACATTGTTAGACTTCTTTGGAATACTCTTGAAAGATTCTCTAACTTGCTTTCCAAATTGACATTCCTTACATACCGGATTGTGAGGTTTAACAATCTTAGGTAAATCTCTAACTGCCTTAGTAGTACTGAATTTCACAATGCAATCAAAATTTACATGATAAAGTCTTTTATGCCATAACCAACTTTCATCAATATGTGCAATCAAATATGCTTTCTCATTGTTGTTAAAATGAAAGATATTACCTCTAGTTTGATTACTGGTTGCAATTTCCAAACCAGTTATGTTTAAGATTTTGCATTTACCATTCTTCAATTGTAATTGAAATCCTTTCTCAACTAATTGACCAACACTCAAAAGATTATGCTTCAAACCTTCAACATAGTAAACATTATCAGTATTGTGCTTACCATCAAAGGATATAGTGCCTTTTCCTTTGATCAAACAAGCTTTATCATCTCCAAATCTTACTAGACCTCCATTGTAATCCTGAAAAGTTAAGAATTTACTCTTATCTCCAGTCATATGATGTGAACATCCTGAATCAATAATCCATTCATCCTTATCTTCAACTTTAGTTTCCAGGGCCTGCTCTACCAATTGAACAGTAGGTGTTAGTTGATCTTCTATTATAGCAACAAAAGCCCATCCATTGTCTGATGGATCCTCATCAAAATCATCAGTAACTCCTTCATCAGCATAATAACAAGATTTGTCTATATTCTTCTTGAATTTGTATTTCTGATAGTCAGGGTTAGGCTTATATGTTCTTTTAGCTTCTTCTCTTAATAGTGGATGTCTATCAGGACATCTAGATGCCATATGACCAATCTTATTACAGTTAAAGCATTTAAAGGGTGCTTTACCTTCACACTTACTTCCAATTGGACCTTTGGGCATTTTCCTTGCAAATAGTGCTTCAAGTTCTTCATTTTCTCTCCTGCTTTCTTCAAGTTCTCTTGCATAGAAGGCTTTCCAATCAAATTTATCAGATAATGATGATGATGTAGTTGATGATGATGCCTTAAAAGCTAGATCTGTCTGATAGTAGTAATAGGACCAAATTCCTCAAGCTCAAAAGCTAAAAGTTTTCCAACCAAAGTGTCTCTAGATACTGATGCATTAGACATTGTTCTTAATTCATTTATAGCAGTAACTTTCATTTTATATTCTGGTGGTAAAGCTCTTAAAACTTTAGAAACAATCTCATCTTCACTTAAGGTTCCTCCACAACATTGTATACCCAAAACAATTTCATTTACTCTTTCCATAAAAGAAGAAATTCTTTCATCTTCTTCCATTTTCAAACTTTCATACCTAACCTGGAAGCATTCAAATTTTGCAATTTTCACTGTGGAATCTCCTTCATTCAATGTTTACAGTTTGTCCCAAAAAGCTTTAGCAGTAGATCTATCTGATAATTACATGACTTGTTGATCTGACAATGCGCTCAAAAGTGCTTCTCTTGCTTTGCAATCGTTTTCTTCATCCTTAGCCAAGTTAGGTAGATTAGGTTGACCTTGAGTAGGGGTTGTATAGTCATTCTTTATAACATCCCATATATCCTTTCCAATGCAATTCAAATGTGTCTCCATCCTGATCTTCCATATGCCATAGTTAGTTCCATCAAGTTTTGGACTATCCTTCCTGAAATAGTTGGTAGACATTGGATCTCCTCAAGCTATTAAACTTCTACAAAAAGAGGAATATGGTTTGATTGATTGTTCTGATACTTAATGTAAGTACAGATCCAATAGCCAACAAGATGAGAGGGGGGGGTGAATCATACAAACTTAATCTTCCATAAAAACATCAGATTCAACCTCGGTAACATGTACTTCAGTAATATAACCAAAACTGCTAAACATGCAAACTCAAAAGCATATAAACATCATAAACCTCATAACACCAGATTTAACATGGAAACCCAAATAGGGAAAAACCACTATGGGATTTCGGACCCACTAAGAAATATACTCTTCTAGAGTATGCTCGGTTAAAAGAAAATCCTGTTAAAGATTACAAACACATTGCTAGATGTGACCCGGTTAAGGGATTTCCCTTAGATCTGTTAGGATCTTCACCTTGTTAGAAGTGACCTTGTTAAAGGATTTAAAACACTCAATCAGAATGTCACCTTGCTAGAGGGTTTTACAAATAAGACTGTTAAGTCCACTCGGTTAAGAGATTTTCTATCACTTTCACAAAATAACAGTAATAAAAATCTATCTGCAAATTCACATCTAAAATGCTAAAGAAGATTCTTATTTGCCCAATACAATCTAGACATAGAACTAATCTTGTCCATCTGTTGGGCTTCTATACTCTGTTATTCAAACAGGTCTTCAAGCTTCTGTACTCGGTAATCACTATGTAGCATCCCTGTGCATACATTTTCCCGCATGCATTGTTTAACAACATCTCCCTATTTATAAACAATTAGCTAACCACTTAATCTCCTTGATCACATTTCCCATGATCAATCATAGCCATCAGATCTTCAAACTTGTCCAGGTTCAATGTATCCTTCGATCTGAAAAACGTTTTACCCCGCCTAGGAGCTTGCATACATTTCTTGGAACTTGTGCTAGGGTAATGCAGTTCAATCTGCGTTGTAGATCTTCATGTCGATTTTCCTTTGCCATAGATTCATTAACAAACTTCATGCATGGCATACCAATCATTTAATCAGTTCCAGCTCATCGGCTTCCTTCATTAAATAATGCATGTAACCATTTAATGTATTCTGTTGCAGCTCGGTTATAACTCAGTAACAACTCGGTAAATACTAAACTTTACTCGGTAGACATTCCGCCTTCATTAATCGATAGCGATAAACTTAGGGTTTACCGACTAGGTTCTTTGCTCGGTAACATAGTATAGTATTAACCTTAAAATTTACAACATATGTATGATGTTAAAACAATCTAAACATCATGATCTCATCATTGTCTGACTCAGTAATAGTTGCCCATTGAATACCTTATTCATCCCTTTATTCATCATATTCTTTCTATGTCTTTTACCGACATCTTTATACACATCAAATCATACTTCTCAAGATATGGCAACATCATACTGAATTAGAAAATCAATTTCTTGACATCAATGACAAAATAATAATATTAAGACAGTAAACATCCTTAATCAGTTATATCCATAATCATCAACAACCTTCTCAATATCCTTATTGAAATGCCAACAATCTCCCATTGTCTGTTATAATGCCAAATGCCAACAATCTCCCCCTTTGGCATTGATGGCAAAACCAATTGATTTGACCTAATTGATTCGGATTGCTGTGAGTTGTTTGTGAGATTCTGAAATGCTCTCTTCCTATCATCAGAATTCTCCCCCATACATTAGACTTCTCCTCTTTTCTCGGTCTTTCTTTTCTGCTTTTTTTTCAGTCTTCTTCTCCAGTCTTCTCCCCCTTTTTGTTCAGTCTTCTTTAGTCTTCTCCCCCTTTGACAACAATGCCAAAAAGTAAAAAACTAAAACATAATTTCTTCCTGTATGAAGTGAATTCCTGCTGTAATGTGTCAACTTAGTCTCGGTCAGAGCATTTTGTCTTCAATTCCTGTTTCCTGTATTGTATCCTACACTGTTTCCTGCACACCTTTAGAAAACATCCTAAAGTGTGTAAATCAACATCAACTCTTGAAAGATATTCTATAGAGTCATCGAATTGATTCTTTCAGCGAACTTGGTCAGTGAATAGAAGATAGGGGCAGGACCCCTAACTTACTTCTGAGATACTCAAAAGTGTCCCTTGGTAGTGGCTTGGTGAAGATGTCTGCTATTTGTTCCTTTGTGCTAACATACTCCAACACCACTTTCTTCTCTTCAGCTTCTTCTCTAAAATAATGATATCTGATAGAGATGTGCTTTGTCTTAGAGTGCATAACAGGATTTTTTGAAATGTTAATGGCACTAGTATTGTCACAGAATATAGTTACTGGCTCGGTAACTTTCTCATTTATACCTTCCAACAGTTGTTTGATCCATGCTATGTTGGTACAATTCAATGTTACAGCAACGTATTCAGCTTCTGTTGTTGACTGTGAAACACATCCTTGTTTCTTGCTAAGCCAACTCACTAGTCTTTCTCCTAAAAAGAAAGCTCCTCCACTTGCGCTTTTTCTGTCATCAATGTTGTCTGCCCAATCAGCATCAGTATAAACTTTTAAATTAAAATCATTTCTTTTCTTTTATACTAAGCCATAATCCTCAGTGCCTTTCAAGTATCTGAAAATTCTTTTGATTGCTGTCATGTGTGTTTCCTTAGGATCTGCAGAGAATCTTGCAACTATACCTACTGCATGTGCTATGTCTGGTCTGCTATGAACAACATATTGTAGCTTTCCAATCATGGATCGGTAAAGTGTCTCATCAACAGATGCAGATTCGTCATTTTTTGATAGTTTATAGTTGGTAGTCATAGGAGTACTTACTGGTTTTGAATCCTCCATTCCAAATTTCTTCAAGATTTCCTTTATGTACTTGGATTGAGTAATGAAAATCTCATTTTTCATTTGCAGTATCTGTAAACCTATAAAATACTTTATCTCACTAATTAATGACATCTCAAATTCTTTGCTCATTTCATTTCCAAAGTTCTTGCATAAAGAGTCATTTCCACAAAATATAATATCATCAACAAATATGGTTGAGATCAGTATTCCATTTTCATCATTCTTCATGTACATATTGTTGTTCTCACTTATCCTTATAAAACCAATCTTAATCAAATAAGAGTGCAATCTTTCATACCATGCTCTAGGTGCTTGTTTCAGACCATATAATGCTTTGTTCAATTTACATACCTGATCTTTCTCTTGTCTTCAACAAATCGTTGTTCAATAAAAACTTCTTCTACTAATATTCCATTCAGAAATGCAGATTTGACATCCATTTGATATACCTTTAAGTTTTTGAAAGCATCATATGCCAACAATGTTCTTACTCCTTCAAGTCTAGCCACAGGTGCAAAAGTTTCACCATAATCAATTCCTTCTTCTTGAGCATAACCTTTGCATACTAGTCTTGCTTTATTTCGAATGACCTCACCTTTTTCATTTAGCTTGTTTCTGAAAATCCACTTTGTACTGATTACATTTTTGTCCTTCGGTCTTGGGATTAGTGTCCATGTGTCATTCTTCTTGATTTGATCAATCTCTTATGTCATAGCATTTATCCAATCTTCACTATTAAATGCCTCTTTCACTATTCTCGGTTCAAATTCAGATATCAAACATGTGTTTTGTCTTAGTTTGTTCCTTGTCATCACTGGATCATCCTTATCTCCTATAATCTGACTTGGTGCATGATGTCTTCTGACATACTTGGCTAATACAGGCTCAGTAGGCTCTGTATGATCTTCATCATCAGTTGGTAACTGGATATTCTCTTCATTTTCTTCAACAGTTTTCTCAGTAGGAATTGTCGGTTGAATATAGACAAATTCATCATAGTCTTCTGGTTCCTTGGAATTTCCTTCATCATTTATTTCTACAAATTCATCAATTTTCACATTTGCACTTTCTACTATTTTGTTAGATGATTTGATCAGACATTTAAATGCTTTACTTCTAGAAGAATAACCTAGAAATGTTCCTTCTTCACTTTTCTGATCAAACTTGCCATTTCTATCATCTTTGTGTACATAGCATCTACTTCCAAAGATTTTAAAATAACTTACATTAGGTTTCTTGTCATACCAGATTTCATATAGTGTCTTCAAAGTACCTTTCTTCAGTTGTACTCGATTCAGGGTGTAAACTGTTATGCTTATTGCTTCTCTCCAAAATGTTTGTGGCACTTTCTTTTCAATCATCAGGGTTCTGGCACATTCCACAATAGATATGTTTCTTCTCTCAGCTATTCCATTTTGTTGTGGAGTTCTCGGTGCAGAGACTCATCTTTTAATACCATGATCATTGCAAAATAAGTTGAACTCATCAGATGTGAACTCTCCTCCTCTATCTGATCTAAGACATTTCAGTTGTCTTCCTATTTCATTTTCAACTCTTGCCTTGTACCATTTAAACATTTGAAAAGCTTCTGATTTTTCTTTTAAAAACATTACTGACATCATCCTTGAGTAATCATCCATAAATAATATGAAATATTTGTCACCATAATAACTTTGAACTTTCATAGGACCACAAAGATCAGTATGCACAAGATCTAAAATTCCCTTAGAGGTGTAAGACTTACTTGTAAAGCTTGATCTTGTGATCTTACCCATCTGGCATCCTCGACACATAGCATTCTTGGGTTTTTCAAGACTCGGTAGACCTCTTACTCAGTGCTTCTTACTTATTTTGATCAGATTATCAAAATTTACATGACAAAACCTTTTATGCCATAACCAGGTATCATCTATCTTTGCATATAGACACTTGTTCAGAGTTGAGTCAAGGTGAAATGTATTACCTTTTGTTTGTGTCCAGGTAGCAGCTAACTTTCCATGCTTGTCATGAACTTTGACAATTCCTTTCTGAAATTCTATTCAGTAACCTGTATTGTTTAGCTATGCTACACTCAACAAATTGTATTTCAAACCTTCAACCCAATAAACATCATTACATCTTGCATTGTCAAGAAGTGTTATAGATCCTTTACCTCTTACTGGACATGGTGCATCATTACCAAATCTTACATAGCCTCCATCATAATCTTCTAACATAACAAACTTGTGTTTATCACCTATCATATGATGTGAGCATCCACTATCTATGATCCAAGAATCATTAGTATTTATGTGAGATATTAGGGCTTTTTCTTCATACCTTTCTTCATCTGATCCATCTTTGATAGCCACATAAACTACTTCCTCTGTATCAGTTTCATCTAATTTATCATCATTAGATTCCTCATCGGCTATTAAGCATGTCTTTCTATCTCTTCTTCTGAAGTCTCGATGTCCTCTGTAATGATTATCTTTCTGTCTGTCGTCTTGGTAATCTCTCTTTTCAGTAGAATCTTTGTCAGGACAGGTAGAAGCCATATGTCCTATTTTATCACAATTGAAACATTTCAAAGGTAGTTTTCCTTTATACTTACCTTTGCCTCTTGGTAACCTTCTGGCTAATAGTGCTTCAAACTCTTCCTGCTTTCTGATTTCCTCATACAGTTTGTGTACTTCTTCCATGTTCTTACGAAATCTTTCACTTGCTCCATTGTTATCTCCTTCAGAGTACTCATACTTTCTTTCATTGTAATCATTAGATTCATCAAGATGAAAAGAACTAAATGCAGATTCAACTGTATTTACCAAAGATCCATTGTTATCAAAGTTACTTAACTCAAATGCATGTAGCTTACCAATAGTAGCATCTAAAGAAACTGGCATATTAGGTACATACTTCAATTCATTGATTGCACAGACTCGGATTGCATAGCCGGTAGAAGGGTTCTTAACAACTTACTTGTTATATCCTTTTCTTCAATAGTTCCACCTGCTCCTTTGATTTGATTGACAATCTCCTTTAGTCTTGTACTGTACTGGGTTATGTTCTCACCTTCATTCATCCTC
Organism: Cryptomeria japonica; assembly: GCF_030272615.1. Classification (NCBI taxonomy): domain Eukaryota; kingdom Viridiplantae; phylum Streptophyta; class Pinopsida; order Cupressales; family Cupressaceae; genus Cryptomeria; species Cryptomeria japonica. The sequence goes on from NC_081412.1 coordinate 87,264,806, forward strand.
ATAGATTCAAGTTGTCCTCTTAGACTATCTACTTTTGCTCTTTGAACATGTTCATCACCGCCATATACAGATATGAGCTTGTCCCACACTGCCTTTGCATCATTGCAGCCTTCTAGATCATTAGACTCTGAGTCAGTCAATGCAGATGTTATTTCAATCATTGCTTGGATATGTTCTTTCTTTGCCTTTATTTCTTCCATAGTCAATGGATAGGTGCTCGGTGTGATGAAATCATTCTCCAGATAATATACAGCATATTCTCCAGTTCCTGATAGGTGCAGCTTCATCCTTTTCTGCCATGTAGAGAAACTTGACTTGTTCAGCTTCGGTGCATCCCTCTTACACATCTTTGGATCTTTGCCTCAAGTAATTTTAGACTTTTCTTCCGGAGTCCAAAGCTCTGATACCAATTGATAGTTCTGATACTTAATGTAAGTACAGATCCAATAGCCAACAAGATGAGAGGGGGGGGGGGGTGAATCATACAAACTTAATCTTCCATAAAAACATCAGATTCAACCTCGGTAACATGTACTTCAGTAATATAACCAAAACTGCTAAACATGCAAACTCAAAAGCATATAAACATCATAAACCTCATAACACTAGATTTAACGTGGAAACCCAAATAGGGAAAAACCACTGTGGGATTTCAAACCCACTAAGAAATATACTCTTCTAGAGTATGCTCGGTTAAAAGCAAATCATGTTAAAGATTACAAACACATTGCTAGATGTGACCCAGTTAAGGGATTTCCCTCAGATCTGTTAGGATCTTCACCTTGTTAGAAGTGACCTTGTTAAAGGATTTCAAACACTCAATCAAAATGTCACCTTGCTAGAGGGTTTTACAAATGAGACTGTTAAGTCCACTCGGTTAAGAGATTTTCTATCACTTTCACAAAATAACAGTAATAAAAATCTATCTGCAACTTCACATCTAAAATGCTAAAGCAGATTCTTATATGCTCAATACAATCTAGACATAGAACTAATCTTGTCCATCTGTTGGGCTTCTATACTCTGTTATTCAAACAGGTCTTCAAGCTTATGTACTTGGTAATCGCTATGTAGCATCCATGTGCATACATTTGCCTGCATGCATTGTTTATCAACAGCTCCCTATTTATAAACAATTAGCTAACCACTTAATCTCCTTGATCACATTTCCCATGATCAATCATAGCCATCAGATCTTCAAACTTGTCCAGGTTCAATGTATCCTTCGATCTGAAAAATGTTTTACCCCGCCTAGGAACTTGCATACATTTCTTGGAACTTGTGCTAGGGTAATGCGGTTCAATCTGTTGTAGATCTTCATGCTGATTTTCCTTTGCCATAGATTCATTAACAAACTTCATACACGGCATACCAATCATTTAATTAGTTCCAACTCATCAGCTTCCTTCATTAAATAACGCATGTTACCATTTAATGTATTTTGTTGCAGCTCGGTTACAACTCAATAACAACTTGGTAAATACTAAACTTTACTCGATAGACATTTCGCCTTCATTAATCGATAGCGATAACCTTAGGGTTTAACGACTAGGTTCCTTAGGGTTTACCAACTAGGTTCTTTGCTCGGTAACATAGTATAGTATTAACCTTACAATTTACAACATATGTATGATGTTAAAACAATCTAAACATCATGATCTCATCATTGTTCGACTCGGTAATAGTTGCCCATTGAATACCTTATTCATCCCCTTATTCATCATATTCTTTCTGTGTCTTTTACCGACATCTTTATACTCATCAAATCATACTTCTCGAGATATGGCAACATCATACTGAATTAGAAAATCAATTTCTTGACATCAATGACAAAATAATAATATTAAGACAATAAACATCCTTAATCAGTTATATCCATAATCATCAACAACCTTCTCAATATCCTTATTGAAATGCCAACAATCTCCCATTTTCTGTTATAATGCCAAATGCCAACACTGATACCAATTGTTAGGTCCCGGAGACAACTGAGAGGAGGGGTGAATCAGTTGTTCAATAAATTCAACCAAAATTAACTTAACCAAAACTTAATTCTTAATACCGGTAAACCAAACTTTATGCCGGTAGATAGTCTTAACAGTTAATTGCAATACCGGTAAAGATTAATGCATGAATTAGAAAGACAACAACATCCACAACACATAACAACAATATTTGTACGTGGAAACCCTGTAAGGGTAAAAACCACGGTGGGAAGCCTTACTCACAATCAAATGATACTACTACAGATAGTATGTGTTTGCAATATGGATTTTGCACATGCAGAAAGGCCATCTGCCTAGAGCTCACTGCTCAATCACAAAATGAGTCATACTGACTACAATTGGATGGTTAAATCCAATGATAATGTACTGCACAAAATAGCATCTTCATATGCTAGATTCAGTACCAGTGTAGTTTCGATTGCCTTCACAAAACCCTCCTTCAACCTTCAAATGATGTCTGTGTGTATAGCTCTGCTTATTTTCGCATATACTCTATTACAATTCCTTTTTCCAATCACATGTCGATCTTACAAATAAGATCTTACATATATACCATAACCTAAGACCAATTGAATAGGTCGGCTCATTAAAAGATACTACAATAAAATTAATTATAAACAAATCAATATCTGATGCATGATGTCGACTCAATGCATTTACAATAATAATAAATCATTTCTATAACATGTGCTGATCTGGAATAGATAAGTCTGTTGGTGCTTATCTTGGACCTATTTGCGAGTAACAACAAATATATAAACCTGAATAAACAAATAACCAAATCACCAAAACCAAGTGATCGAATGATGTCTTCGACATAACCAAGTAGTTTCCAATTCATTCCAAGTGTCGGTGAACAATATAATGTGTCGGTGAACCAAATACCAGTGTTATGCATAAGTGTCTATCTTGTCGGTGAACATAACCAAAATCTCCAAGTGTTGATAAGTGTTGACAAGTAATGACAGGTGTTGACATCAATGACAAAACTATATCAACATATCCAATATACCAACACCTATAACTCCATTACTTTTAAAAATTCTAATACTTTCCACTTTATCCTTACACACCTTAGTTTTCTGAATAAGAATTACATCCGGCTTATGATCACTAACAATATTACGCAACACATCCTGCTTATGGGGGGCATTCAACCCTCTTATATTCCATGAGATTATCTTCATACTTTAACCGAGGATAAGGTTGACTCAATGGATCTCTGTGTTCCACTGCACGATTCTTCCAACTTTCATGTTCCCTCTGATTCTTTAGGGAGGGTCTCCCCTTCTTTTTTCTATGACTTCCAACATCTGCTCCTTTCTTATTCTTACTTCTATTTAAGATACCTACATTAGGTCCTCCATTATATGACTTGCCTTCTTTAGTTCCGAGACTCCTGAGATTTCCCTCCAGAACCGCCATTTCCAAACTTTTAGGAGGAGTTTTACATTGGGAGTTCGGGATCATAATTCCATTTTGCTTCGGACTTCCATTTGTTAATAACAACAAAGGCTCAGTATTCAAAATATTACAGTCCTGCGCTTCATTAAATATTGTTGTTGATATGTAGAGAATAAGTGGTTTTCCTGCTATTGGTGGTACCAGAACTAGTGGGTTCATTAGATATTGCTTGATTTGATAGAATGATTCTACACATTTGGCTTCACATTTGAATGGTACATTCTTGTGTAGCAAATGATTGAATGGTAGACTTTTATCTGCTAGTTGGGTGATGAATCACCTGATTGACTGGAGTCATCCTTGTAGAGATCTGAGTTGGCTAATGTTCTTGGGAGGTGGCATTTCCATGATGGCTTGTACCTTCGCTGGATCTACTTCAATGTCTTTTGTTGTCACAGTGTAGCCTAATAATTTGCCTGATGCTACCCCAAAGACACACTTCTTAGGGTTGAGCCTGACTTGGAATTTCTCCAATCTTTCAAATATTTTCTCTAATATGCTCAGATGTTCTGCTCGGGTAAATGACTTAGCTAGGAAATCATCCACATAGTCCTCCATGAAGGTATGCATCATATCATGAAATATCATCATCATTGCTCTTTGATAAGTTGCCCCAGCATTCTTTAAGCCAAAAGGCATGACATTCCAACAATACGTTTCCCAAGGACAGGTGAATGTTGTTTTATCTTGATCCTCTGGAGCTATCTTGATTTGATTATAGCCAGAAAAACTGTCCATTAATGATAGAATTGCATGGCCTACTGTGAGGTCTACAATTATGTCAATGTTGGGCAAAGGAAAGTCAACCTTTGGACAGGTTTTGTTGACATCACTAAAATCGGTGCTGGTAGAGTTTGTTTCCAGGTTGACAGTACATAGGTAATGGATAATGGAGTCATCATCTAGGAAAATAGGTATGTCATGGTTTTTAGGTTCATCCCAGTCTATGAGATCAGGAAAGACAAGCAGTAAAGAGTCGTTGGGTGGGTCGAGTTTAGTTGCGGTAAGTGTCATGATAGAGGTATCGTCAAGGTTGGCTGGGATACTGAATAAGTTAATGATATTGTCGAGGTCTTTGATGGTATCATCTTCTATGTAGACTTTCTCATAATGCCTCTGCTCATTTTCTTTGGCGTCATAGATATTTTATGGACCAAATTCAAGTAGTCTAGACTATGTGCCTTGTCCTTTTGGAGAAAGGGATGTAGGATTAGTATGCTCGGGAATATCTTCAGTAACATTTGAACAACCTCCCCATTCATATTCATTAGAATCAATCTCAGAAGTGTTGTCCCAGAGTCTTTCAACGTTGTGGATGGGTATGTTGTAGGGTGAAAAGAGGTCCCTGATGATTGATACCAGTTTGATAGTTTTCTCTGATTCCGTATCAGATCCCGCTTGTACTCTTTGCATCTATTCATATATTGTTTCTCCTTGCGGAGTAGTGATTTCTTCAAGGGGTGATTAGGCTTTGTTTGGAATAGGTTTTTGAATGTGATGTACTTCTGCATATGATGCTTCTTCTCTTTGAATGGTCATCTCCTCTTGTTGTTTCTCTTTTTCCTGGTGCTCTTGTTCCTTCCTTATTGTTTATGCTGAGTCATGTAGTGCCTCCTACCATGAGTCCTCCTTGTATTTATTCTTTGCTTTCTACAGAGGTTTTTGATATTTATTTGGTTTCTGCTTTGGGGGTAGAGTGTGTCCATTGCCCAATCCTATTTTATCTCTAGAAAACTGTGAAGGAAGATCCAGCGGCTCTATGATGCCTTCTTGATTCTTGTCAATAGGTCCTTTGCCATTGTACCCCATTCATTGCATAATCAGGTATCCCTTCCCATAGTATTGTGTTGGTATAGCTACTTCCATAGTAGCAGCTCTGAATTCTTCTTCATCCTTGTATAGCCAACTAAGAATATCCTTTTCTTCTGATTCATGTGCTAGTGTGCCTAATTGGATAAATTTGCCATCAAACTTGGTGATGGGTTGTGTTGTTTGATGTGTTGATGCAGAAGGTTGTCCATGAGATTTTGGTGATGCTGGTAAGTTGGTTAGACACATGGGTTCAAAAGAGTATTCTCCCATGCCTTGCTCTTTGATTTTCATCTTCTATTTTAAATCCATGGATAAAGATTTGAGTTTTTCTTGATGATAATCTGGCGCTAAAGAATTTTGTTTTTCCCTATTATGTGGAACCAAGCTGTTTTGGGCTGCCCCCATAGAATTCCAATGTTGAAAGGGGTTATTATCTGTTGATATAGAAATTTCTTGCCCATTATAAGGGAATTTAACACACTGGTGGTAAGTTGAGGGTACTTCTTGCATTTCATGTATCCAAGGACGACCCAATAAAATATTATATGTGAGGTCTATGTCTAAGACTTGGCACATAGTGTCCCTTTATATCGGTCCTACCTAAATAGGTAAGATTATTGTTCCCTTGGATGATCTTTCTTCATCATCATATGATTTGACGGTGATATTTTTGTGTGGATCAATAGACTGCTCAGAGAAGCCTAATGCACAGATAATTTTTAAGGTACAGATATTGAACCCAGCTCCTCCATCTATTAATACTCTTTTAACTCGATGTTTGTAGACCAAGACTTTGATGTGAAGGGGAGTATTATGTGGATGGCTCAACGAGATATTATCTTGCTTAGAAAAGGTGAGATGATGAGGCCCTGTCATGTGAGCCACCATGGCTTGAAATTTGTCAGTATCTAGATCCTAAGGTACATTTGTTTCCAATAGTGTTTGTTCCAAGATGTCTTTATGTTTTGGTGAAAGTTTTAATAACTCAAGTATGGATATTTGAGCAGGAGTTCTGCATAGTTGACTTACCAAATCATATTGAGTCTTGGGGATAGTGGTTGTTTTTGATGTATGTCCTTTCAAGACATATTTTTGAGCTCTTGTAGTTATGTTGATCGATTCATGTTCGCTTTTGTCCCTGATTTTAATGACATTTACTTGATTGTCATCTATTGATATATGATTGATGGTGTTATTGTATATGTGATTGATGCGAGCACCTCGTGTCTCGTTTGATGATGAAGCCCCACCTTTGTTGTAATTTGGAAGAGGATTTTTAAAGGCACCATCATCACCATTTATCTTGAGACCATCGACTGTTAAATCACCTCTATCAATCATGTCTTGAACAATATTTTTAAGCCTCATACAATCATCTATTTGATGTCCTTTGTTTTGATGAAAACCACAGAAGTGTGAGTCATTCCACCAAGGTGGTTTGACTTGGGGTTCAAAGTTATTTATAGCTGGTAATGTGATAATCGTGTTTGCCAAGAGTTCTCTAAATGCTGATTCTAATGATTGCCCCAATGGTGTGTAATTGTGTTTATTCAGACAGTTGTTGGTGGTACCCCTTGAATTAGGATTAGGTCCTTGATTTGTGTTGTTGTTTTGGGTATTGCTGGTATTGTTGCATTTGAAGGTTCTGGGTTGGTATTGGGTTCATAAGTGTTAGTGCCTTGATTAGCACCCTTTTGATTCTTGGTAGCCTGAGGATTACTTGATAAAGCCAATACTAGTTATTTGGACTTTATATCATTAGCATCGTTTCCTCCCTCATTTCCAGTATTTTTGTTTTTGGTCCAAAACATGGATTTGTCTAAGTTGTTGTTGTTGTTCTGGTTATTGAAATGAGAGCTGGATGAATTAGTTCCTTCTTTAAAGAACTTCAATGTTCCTTTCTTGATACATGCCTCCTCTATTTGGATTCCATTTTCGATCAATTTGGCAAAAGATGGTATGCATTAGAGCTTGGTAACTCATCTCACTATTCAAATTGTCGATGAAAATTTCCATCTTTTCCTTTTCAGGCATATCTCGAGGATATCTTGAAACCATATGTCTCCAACATTGAAGAAACACCATGAATGTTTCATTGTTTTTCTGTTTGGTATTATAGACATCTAGCATGGTGGTTTCATGTTGAATATTGTAGGAGTATTGAGTGATAAATTTGTTGACTAACTCATCAAAGGATCTGACAGAAGGTGTGAGTTTGGATAGCCACTCCATTGTTTGCCCACCCAAGCTTCTTGGGAATAGCCTCATCAAATAGGTGTCATCATGGGCAAATTCAAGGCTCATGGTACAAAACTCCCAAACATGATCACGAGGATCTCTCTTACCATCATATTTGTCAAATTTGGGAATATCTGAATTCGGGGGAAAAGGCATCATGTTTAACCTTCTCTCAAAAGGGTAAGGACAAATTTTGTTTAAGGAATACCGTATTGTTGTCCCCTATTGCATGTCTTGCATTTGTCTTTGCAGTATTTGTATTTGTTGTGTGAGAGCAACCAAGGGTGCATTTTCTTGCCAAGGGAAGAGTTATTCCCTCTCGTTATCCCTAGTTCAGGTATGCATGTGTTCGGGTATGTTTTGTTTAGGTATGTTTTGTTCAGGTATGTTTGGTTCAGGGTCACATGCTTCCTCTTCTCTTTTTTTTTCTTGATAAGTATAATATCAGGACCTTGTTCTAAATACGTCAGTATTGAAGTCTTTAGGGATCCTAACTCCTTTGCTTGTTAGCATGAGCAAGTATTTTTCTTTGTCGGCCTCTATGAGTTTTTCCACAAGTTTTTGAAATGAAGTGATTTCTTGAGATTCTTGGAGGAGCTCCTCATAAATCTCTATGTCTTCTAGATTTGGATACTTGAAAGGATTTGATAATCTTCGACCCATATTGGACTCTGGTTGTGGTTCGCTTTGCTTGTTTTGTTGAGAGTGAGTGACAACGAGCATCTAGTAGAAACTTTATGTGACAAAGGGGATGAATTCCTCTTTGCGTTTTGTTCGGGAATTGGTGGTTCAAATCGAGGTATGTTATAAGTGATGCAAACTTCTGGGAAGAAATCTCAATTGATCTTTCCTCCATGATTTAAGCGTTGGCTGAATGTTGATTTTTGGCAAAAGGCTCTACTTCTCAATGGATCTTTGTCAAATTTGTTTGACTTGTTTTGAAGATATAAGCGCATATGATGGAGAAATCTGTGATGAGATTTGAAGAGTTAGCGATTGATGTAGAGAAATCTATTCTGTTTAGCAAGTTTCTGGCAACTAGGTTGTCGTTTCTTCAACTTAGTGTTGGGATGAAGACTTTTTCTTCTCAAAATATGAGGAGTGGCCATACACAGGCAATCAATGGTTTCCTTTGATTTGTTTGGATTATGATACTTTGTTTGAAAACTTAAGCCTACTTTTATCAAATGAAGTTAGATTCCCCCTCATGACAAAGTGCGTCAAATGATATGGAATAAGAGCTTTCCCGATATGGAAACTCGATTTGACAATTTAGGTTTAAAATAGGTATGTTTTGATGATGGAATCCATTTTATTGGAGGACCTTTTGATCAGTGTGATGATGTTACCTAATTTTGATAGGAAAGTGTTATCCTTAACTAGTCTCGGAGTTTTGACAACTTTTGCTCTAAGAATTACTTGTGTGGTTGTTTGGAATAGTTCTAATGTTCTGACTTAAGTTTTTCCTGATGAAGTCGATTGAAGATCCAAAAGGGTGTTTGAATTTGATGTTTAAACTTTTTCAAGAAGGTTCAGTTTTTCTCTCTGTTTTCATAGTTTTATCTATGCGCTAAGATAGAGACTAAATGCGCTAAATTTTGACTCAGATGCGTTGTTTAAAACTACCAATGCGCTAAACTGTCTATGTTACGCGCTAGGACAATGTTTTGACTTCTATTTTTTTAGTAATGGTTATGTGCTAATCTGGTCTGAGTATGCGCTAATGTTTAGACCTAAAGCACTATTGTTTGCCCCCAATGCACTAGGCTGATGCTTCAATGCGTCAATATGTCTTTAAGAAGCACTAATGTTTAGTTACCAAATGTTCTGATTGTTATGCGTTATTTTTGAAAATTAATACGCTAAGTTTTAGCTTTTATGCTCTAAAGTTTGCTCAATATGTGCTAGAATGTTTCTTCTATGTGCTAAACTGCCCTGTTTTGTTTTGCTTTTGGGTTTTTTCGGAAATCTTAACAATGTTTTAACTGTGATAGATGATTTTCTAAAGTATAAAATGCAAACACAACACAAAAAAGACAACCATTTTTGCCTATTCTAATTAAAGAGTGTATGTTCTGCGAGGATGTGTTCAAATCCCCAATGTTTTCACAAGTTTGGATACAGATAATATAATTCAAGCAAACTCTTTATTCAAGGGTCATCAACAATATCATAACCCACTGGTCTCGATACTCTGTCAGCTCAAACAGTCGTGTCACCCCCTAGGGGGCGCCCATTTTTTTGCCTTTTGCCATAGATTAACCCAAAGTGAATTGCTTCACAATTGAGTAGCTATCTTGGGAGATATATGGTGAGTAATCTTGGGGGTGGATTCTTCCCCACCCTTGCACTATGATATTGAAGATGTCTGGACACTGACTCAGCTCAAGGTTTCTATTTCTAAGGTTCATAATCAAGCTTCCTGTTTGGCCGTCATTGATAAACTCCCTCGGGAGGCTTCCCAACATTAGAACAAAGACTTTACGTATCATAAAGATATTGGGGGAAGGCTAATTGTTGCACAAAACCATTGAAAGGGACTTTTGTCACCCTCCACTTTTGATTATAGAAGTTGTTCCCCTCACACCGACCATAATGGATTTAAGAGTTTTTAGCTCCTTGGGAGGGCAGGTCTGCTAAAGGATTTATTGCTTGAAATACTGAAAGCGTAAGAGTGGTTTGGCTTTTTGATAACCCAATTAAGGGAAGAGCATATACCTTCCACTTTCGAAACAAGGCACAAAAAAGTTTCTTTTTAACCTTTAAAGGAAATGATTTTCTAACCTCTATTTGGAGATGTTGCTCCAAAAAGCATGATGTTTGTTTTATCTCTCCAATGAATAATTTTTTGATCTAAGTAATGAAATCCTGGTCAACAAAGCAAATTTTCATTTATGGTCAACAACATGAACTCAATTAGGGGAAAGATTTCCCTCTTTTGCCTTATCTAGAATTTTGAAGATGACGTTCATTGACTTATGCAAGAAATAAGATGGATCCTTTTACACATCAAAGGATGGTGAGGTTTGTTTTAAGCTTTGTAGAAATTAAAGTTTGTCTTGTTCTTTTTAAACCCAAAAACTGAAGTGTTTTGCCTAACTTGTAAGAAGGAAAGTGTGCTTTGTTGTTCTTTTTGGGTACTCCAAAATGAAAATGAGTTCATTTTACTAATAAGGAAATGAAGAGATTTTATATAACTAACTTAACAAAGTTAGAAATACAAAAATTTTAACTCAAAGCCTAAAACTTTAGTAAAAGAAAAACAGTCTCCCAAACCTGCAAACAAATGTTAGTTACCTGTAGTAAAACCAGTTAGAAATCAAATTTTTCTCATTGTGGACTTCTACAAGTCTAATTTTAAGTCTCTGTTACAATTTTGTCTTCTGCCTTTGTCTGTTATGCACTACAGAATGGAACCTATGTGCTACAAAATGGGACTGATGCGCTAGTCGAAGGCCCAGATGTGCCAAGTTGTTGTCTGGATGTGCTAGACTGATGTATTAAAGCGCCGAGACCTACAAGAAATAGCATAAATGCTATGCGCTAAAGTTAAGTCTTGATGCGCTAAAAGATGGTTTAAATGCGCTAAATAGTCTACCAGATGCGCCAAAGTACCAAGCGGATGTGCTAGAGAGTGTTCTCAACGCGTTGATTCAGGTTTTCCGCGTACCTACAAAGTTAGTCTTGCATCAAAAACAATTTGATAAATGGGGTTGAGCCCCACGGTGGGTGCCATAAATGTATGCGGGAAAAGCGGCTCAATGAAATACATATTTCTATTTTAGGACTAGTCCACACACTAATGGGACTCTTGGTGCAAGTTATAGAGTTGTATGGAATAGCTCAACTTCCCAAGGGATGTTCCATTGTTCTCTATCTCACAAGACCCTGTAAGCCAATGCCTTTGCTCTCAAATCACTGAGAAAAGTGACTTAGGGATGACAATCATGAGAATGAGAGATGTTTTGATCAATCTAACATGAATGCAATCCTAAATGTGCATGATATTAACAAGATGAACTAAACTAGCATTAATATAATGATAAGATGAAAATATTAGTAAAAGAACTATTCTAACATGATATACTAGCTTAATATGATTATTTATGATGATAGAAATGCTTCTAAAATGTTTATTAGATTATTTCTATTCAAAGAGAGATTAAATGCTTAGTAAAATGCCTATAAGTGTGATGCTAAAGACTTGGATATAAGAATGAGAGAATGAGGGCTCTATTTATAAGAAAAATAGGGCAATGGATGGTCAAGATTGGATGATCTTATCAAGGGATAGGATTGAAAGTTATCAATCCATGCACTCAATTCTTACCAATGAAATGGTGACAATTGTCAACAAGAGATTGCTTGAGAGGAGATGCAAGAAGCATTAAATTCTTCAGAAGACCTCATGGTTACCTTAGAAGGTAAAGGTTACGGTTAGGCTAAGAAAACCCATTGGATAAAGCTTTTACCCAAAGGATAAACTCTTGTGCAAGGGTTAAAGGAATAACCATGGTCAAAGCAATGAATGCTCGATGAGACCCTAGGGTTAGATGAGGGTTGAGTTAGGTAAAAAGTCTCCAACCATGTAAGAAGGTTGATTTAACCATTAATGGTTATGCAAGAGACTTAAATGGTTAAGTTGTTGAGGACATAAAGCCTTTAATGGTTATTGAAGACTTTAAGGGTTTGAGAAGTGACTTCCCTTTGCTTAGGATTGTGACAATGTTTAGTAGATGGGTTAGGCTAATTTAGAAGGGATTAGAAGAATTTAGAAAGGGTTTAGAGAGGCAAGTGGGAGATGTAGGAGAATGCAAGTGGATGTAGAGTAATTTTATTTAAAATAAATTGCTTTATTTCAACAAAATAGATGCAAGTGGGGGATTTAAATAAATTAGATTTATTTATTTGAAATGAACAATTTCATTAAATGTAAATTTAATTAAAAAGGAGAGAAAGGGGAGCTAATTGAATAAAATGATTTATTCAATTAAATGATATGAAACATCTAAGTGAATTTAATTAAATAAATTGAATAACTTATTTAATCAAATAGATGAATGTGGATGATTTAATTAAATAGAGGAATGAGAATAAAATGAACATTAATGATTCATTTAGGAAAGTGGTCATTTTTATATGTCTACAAGAGCAAGTGCAAATTTCTGTGAATACAAATGCATATCATATTTTTCTGGTTCCATACAACACCTGCAAATCATGAGAAAACAACATGAGAAAGTTAGTTTCACATCGGGTTCACCATTGTTTCTTAGGGGTAAATTAATCATCAAGATAATTAGATGTAAAAGAGCGAATCAAAACTCTAAATCCAATTATAATTAACTCCTAAATGACAATGAAATAATGCTAAATCAATTGAATAATGAATGAAATCTAATTAAACTCCCTCAATTGATGTAATAAGGCTTCCATTGCTCTTCTCCAATTTGTGTGGTAGGTGGCTCTCAGGTGTTGCACTGGGATTTCCTGCATAAGATTGACACGGATATTTTGAAGACTGTGATTCTATATTGATTTGAGAAATTGTTGTTGTTTACATAGATTTTCAAGAGAGATGAGGAGGAATTTTGAACTCAAGTCTTGATTGGGAGTGAACTGATTTAGATTGATCAGTTAACAGAGTTGATTGATTTGTTAACTCAGATTGATTTAGTAGTCAAATAAATAGATTGGATAGTGAACTGGATAGATTAGCCAATTGACTGAGTTGATTAAGGAGATGACTGATTTGATTGATTAGTCAGAAAAGGTGATTTAGAGTGAAAATGGGAGATTGAAGAGTTAATTGAGTTTACTGATTTGATCAATCAGTTATGATTTTCAACTTGTGACATAGGACTTTGAATTTGAAATTAGATTTTTGAATGTTGAAATGCACATGAGATTAACTGTCATTTATTGAAATGTGATGAAATTCATATTTGGTGAAATGTGAATTTGGTGATTTGGAATTAGATGAAATTAATTGAAATCCACATTTGGGGAATTGTGAATTTAAGAGAAATGAAACTAGATGTAATTATTTAAAATCCACATTTGGATAATTGGAGGAATAAGTTAATTAATTTAAATGAAATTATTTAAACATTAGAAATAAGATTAACTAAATAATAAAGATTATTTAATTAAGGAATTAATCATGATTAATTAAATAAATAATATTTGAGATAGGGTTAACTGATTAATTAATTAAAGAATATAAATTTGATAATTAGAAATGTTGAATGTGATGATTGAGTCAATTTAGAAGAATAATTAGCTTTATTAAATAATTAAAGAATTACTTAATTAATTAGGATGAATAATTAGTGTATGATTAATGAGACACTTTTAGGTGTCTACAGATTGCATTATTCATAACTTGATGTCCTTTCTTGCAAGGAATTATCCTTCATGTGATCACATGTTTTTTCCTTGGTTAGGACCCATTCTTTGCTTGAAACAATACATATTTTATGAATTATCTCTCCATAGAAAGATTTTGTGATCCCTCTTCTATCTCACTCTTTCTCTTTGAAGATATTACCTCTTCTTTTGTGTTTCATTATTCATAACATGATGCATTTTTTTGCATGGGGTTATCCATCGTGCAAGCACACGATTGTTCCTTGGTTAGGATATATTCCTTGTTTGAAAGAACACGTCTCTTATGAATAAACTCTCTTTAGAAGATGTGTAGTTCTTCTCCTTGTTCTCTTGCTTGGGTGGCAAGGATGACTTTTTCCCTTTCTCTCTTTCTATCTAATGTATCACTATTCTCTTTAGGGGTTGCATTTTTTATGTGTTGATATCCTTTATTGCAATGGTATGTCTCATATGATAAATCCCTCCTTAGGGGAATATGTGATCTCTCTCTCTCTCTCTCTCTCTCTCTCTCTCTCTCTCTCTCTCTCTCTCTCTCTCTCTCTCTCTCTCCTTCTTCTTCTTTGGAGTTGCATTTAGCATATACTAATGTATTTTCTTGCATTGGATATTTATTCATGTGAGTATATTGTCCATTTGCTTATTCCTAATATATGCTTAGAAGATTGTATAATTATTCTCATTGTCCCTATACTTGGGGAGCAATGATCTCTCTCTCTCTCTCTCTCTCTCTCTCTCTCTCTCTCTCTCTCTCTCTCTCTCTAAGGATCCACCTTTCCTTTGTTGAATGGTGTTTGTTTCATTATTTGGTGTCATTCATTGCGTGAAGTTGTTGTTTTCTCAAGGATTCTCTCTTATACAAGAGGTGTAAGGCCTTGGTTACAACCTCTTCTTCACTTGGAAATGTACATCTATCATAAACTTACCCCTCACATTGGCTCAAAAGTGTGTCATCCTTCATCAAGAATCCCTTTCACCTAGCAATGGGAGGAAGGTATGAATTCTTATTCTCCTTCCCTTGTTTTGGTAGAATATGTTATGTTTGTTCAAAATAGCTCCCCTTGGAGGTGGATGTCTTTTGAGAAAAGATCTCTTCTCCTCCAAGGATCTCCTTTACACTTGTTGCAAGATATATCCTTTTCAACTATTTTATCCTTGCTTGAAGAGTATTCCCTCTCTATCTTGGATTTATGACATTATTGCCTAAATGATATCTCCTTGCTGTTGATGGATGGTATCCTTGTCTCTAATCTTCTTTAAGACATCAACATAAAACTATATTGACATCTTAAGGGAGGGGGCAACCATATCACTCCCTGTGTATCATATTGTACTATACTTTTGCACATCATTTTTGCATGTCTTAAATGGGGTATTCATTCTTAGAGTCTAAGAAAACAAACTCTTAGAGAGAGATGCTTCACACCCGAAACTAGATGCAACATTAGATATATGTATTAGACGGAGTTACACATCATCAAAGCTAGAGCAAAGCTCTTACATGAGATGTCCTTGAAACTAGGATATATCTGTCATTCACCCCTTAGCATTTGCATTACATTTCTTAAATAGGTTGAAGCACGCTCAAAATAAGAGTAAACAAACTCTTAAACAGGGTGCTATACACTTGAAACCAGACATCACTTGCACAAACGCACAAGGATAAATGGAACTAGCTAAAAACAAATAGACTATTCCTACTCTCCTCCCAAACATGGATCACCTAGATAAAAACATCTAGGGGCGAGTATTCCATGTCCTTTCTCATCATGGATCACCTTGATAAAAACATATAGGGGCAAGTATTCCATGTCCTTTCTCATCATTCTTCTCATGGATCACCTGGGTAAACACATCTAGTGTGTATTAAGTATCAACAATAATCACAGAATAAAACAACAATGCTAGAATAGCAGTTAATCCAATTAAGTATAACAATAATCATAGAATAAAAGCCATCCACACAACACCAAGATTTGTATATGGAAAACCCGGTAAAGGAAAAAACCACGGTGGGAAGCCTACCCACAGTTAGATAATACTTCTGCAATAAGTATATGAATTTACAATGAAGGGGCCCACACTTGCAGGAAGGCCAACAACCTAGAGCACATTTCTCATCACAAAAGGAGTCTCACTAACTACATACAAATCCTGACTACAATCCGAAGAAGTGTTGAACTGCAAAAGATAGCATCTCCTATGCCTCAAGACAGTTCTAGTTAAGCTCAATATTAGAGGAATAAATCCTCTTATAAACCCAATTCGATCTCCAATAATCAACCAACTCCTCTACCAAAATGATATTACATTATTCGCACATTACATTCCTTGACCATGACCTCTTACAATAACCATGATGATCCACCATGAGATCTTACATCTTATTTATACAAACCCTCAACCATAAATAATCAGGTCGACCACCAAACATTAAACCAAATACATAATTACAAACCATGTTGGCCTTAGACAAAAACAAATAGCACCCAACACATAAGACATCCCAGAAATACAACAATAGGTCTTATCCATATGTTACATCAATGTCGGTCCATAACCTAGATCAATCGGGACCAAGTATAGGTCCACATGCTTCAGCAATGATCTCCAAATTCCAAGTCTCAAACATGATCACCAACAACATCTAGAAACTCCATCAGAAGCTGCACCAACATTAATTATGCAATGCATCAAAGATCTCCACCAAAAGCTCTATCGGTGAAACCCTCGCCGGAACCAAAAACCAACCTTCTAAGTAAGTAGGATAGCATCCAATCACCAGACCAAATATGAGTATAAGCATCATGAACAATTGAATTCCATCACCAGATTGTACCGGAGTCAACCAGATCATGCCAGATCCAGGTTAACCAAAAACTACTCAACCTACCGAGACTAGAAGGGTGTCGGTAAAGCATCCAAACAACTAGTATTGACATCAATGATAAAACATCAATGCAACACATAATCAATTCCTCCAAAAGGCCAACAATCTCCCCCTTTGGCATTGATGGCAACACTAGATGTAAAAAACATCTAAGTACCTAAAAATGCCAAGCAAGTCTCCCCTTGTGGAAGACAGCCAACAATCTACTCTCCTCCTTTGAATAATATCTTTGTAAAGTTTTGAATTTCTTTTCACATCACTATCTCTCTGCCTTTGACATCAATGCTAGAAATCTGACAGAAATGCCAAAGCAAAAACATAAGCCTCAGAATCTCAAAGCTGACTACCCCCCCTGACTAGTAGCATCCCACATCAGTTCCAGAATGAATAGTATCTCTGATAATGCATACCGGATTGATGCCAATTCACATCAATCAAGTCTCTATCAGACGAGCAGTTACCCCCAATTTGTCTCTCAAGTACTCAAATGATTCCTTGGATAAAGGTTTAGTGAAAATATCTGCAATTTGTTCTTTAGTGTTCACATAAACCAGTTTAACTTCATTTTCTTCCACCTTCTCCTTCAAAAAGTTATACTTGATAGATATGTGCTTTGTCTTAGAGTGAAATGCTGGAATCTTTGATATATCAATAGCAGCAGAGTTATCACAGTGAATAACTATCGGTGCATCACAATCCACCTTTATATCCTTCAACATTTGCTTCATCCATAAAACTTGTGTACAATTAGTAGCAACAACAATATACTCAGCTTCAGCAGTTGATAAAGAAGTACATGATTGTTTCTTATTGATCCATGAAACCAACTTCTTTCCAAGAAAGAAAGCTCCACCGGAAGTACTTTTCCAGTCATCAATATCTCCAGCCCAATCAGCATCTGTATATGCACATAAACTGAAGTTATCATCCTTAGATACCACAAACCATATTCTAATGTACCTTGCAAGTATCGAAAAATCCTTTTCACCGCCAACTCATAATTTTCTCTAGGATCACTCTGAAATATTGAAACAATACAAACAACATTCATAATGTCAGGCCTAGTCTAAGTCAAATAAAGTAGACCTCCAATCATAGATTTGTATCTTGTAGGATTTATCGGTGCAAAAACATTTGTCCTTGTCAATTTCTCACTTGTAACCATAGGCATACTTACCGGTTTAGAATCCCCCATACCAAATTTCTTCAACAATTCCTTAGCATACTTAGTTTGACAGATAAAAATACCTTTGTTAGTCTGAGTAATCTGCAAACCTAAGAAAAATTTCATCTCACCAATCATAGACATCTCAAATTCTTTCTCCATGTTCTTAGAAAATTCTATGCATAATTTATCTTCACCTCTAAAAATAATGTCATCAACAAATACTTCAACAATCAGTATGTCATCATCAGTGATTTTATAATATATATTACTATCAGCATTGCCCTTAGTAAAACCAAGCTTCAAAAGATATTTATCCAACCTCGCATACCAAGCTCTAGGTGCTTGTTTCAATCCATATAAAGCTTTCCTTAATCTGCAAACCATATCAGTATCATCTGATAGTGAAAAACCATCAGGTTTCTCAATATAAACTTCCTCATCAAGATCCCCATTCAAGAATGCACATTTAACATCCATCTGATAAACTTTGTAGTTTTTATAAGCATCATAGGCAAGAAATAATCTTACAACTTCAATCCTAGCTACTGGTGCAAAAGTTTCTCCATAATCAATTCCTTCCTTTTGACAATATCCTTTACGAATCAATCTAGCCTTATTCCTTATAACTTTACCATCCTCATTCAATTTATTCCTAAAAACCCATTTAGTTCCAATAATATTTTTATTTTTTAGGTTGGGCAACCAAAGTCCATGTGTTATTTTTCTCAATCTGATCTAATTCTTCTTCCATAGCTTTTAACCAAAATTCATCTTTACATGCTTCAATTATTGATACTGGTTCAACTTATGAAATTAAACATACCTCATTAGTTGGCAGTCTTCTTCTTGTCATCACTTTGTTGCTCTTATCCCCAATGATTTCATCTTTAGAATGATTCGATCTCACATACCTAGGAGTCTTTTGAATCTCTGTTCCTCTTCCTTATTCTTCAGTTACTGTAGAATTCTTTGATGTTGCCGGAGTAACTGGTTCAACTCTCTATTTAGGTAAAGGTTCTACTGGTTCAGATATAATCATGTCCACTGTTGGTTCCTTCTCATAAATTCTGATTTGACTTTTGCTCAGCTCATCTACTTTGACATTAGCACTCTCCACTATTCTCTGCAATCTCTTGTTATAACATCTATATGGTTTTCTTTTATTGGAATAACCAAGAAATATGCCTTCATCACTTCTAGGATCAAATTTCCCAATAGTATCATCTCTCCTGATATAACATTTACTACCAAAAATTCTAAAATACATAACTATAGGTGTATTGCCAAACCATAATTCATAAGGTGTCTTACCAGTTTGTCCTTTAATATGTACTCTCTTGAATGTGTAAACCATTGTACTAACTGCTTCTCTCCAATAGATATGAGGTAGATTAGCTTCCATCATCAGTGTTCTAGCAGCATCCAAGATAGTTCTATTTTTCCTTTCCACAACTCCATTCTGCCGAGGTGTCCGAGGAGCAGAAAATTGTCTTCTAATACCATGCTTGTCACAAAAGTTATCAAAGTCACCGGATGTGAATTCTCCACCATGATCTAATCTCAAACATTTAATCTTCAATCATATCTTAGTTTCCACTTTAGCCTTAAAGATTTTAAACTTTTCAAATTGTAGCATCCTAAAATTGCGACACTTGCAATTTCGACTGCATTTGGGTCTTCACGATGGCGACGCAACACTGAACCTGAATGGAGACCCCGAAACTTGCTCACGACACCAAAAATTGCATTTTTCCAGCACCCTGGCCTGATCCTCCTTGCACCCCGTTGTCCCGGGAGGTGGGACCAGAGCGCCCAGCACCCTGGTCCCTGGCCCTATTTTGGGCCCGGTCTCCTATGGGACTTCGGGCCTTTTTGTTTGCAAATTGGAAAATAACATTTCCTGGTCAGCCTAAGGTCGGGAAAATCAGTCTTTTAACCCTAATTGGCAAGTATATAAACTACATTTCCTCTCCCATTTGAGGAGGTCAAAAAGAGGAAGGACATATGTGTACAAGACGTGGAAACTCTATTCAAACATTCAAGCATTCAAGCATCCAAGCATTCCTTCAAGCAATTGATCATTCTAAGTCTCCATTCAAGGCTAAGTGTTGCATTCAAGACAAGGATTCAACCATTGAAGAGGAGATCACATACTACAACATACAAACATACAACATACAACAACATCTATACCTTCGCATATAAGGATACAAACATCCTTACAACAAGGTATTAGTACTTGTTTTACATTACATTTACAACATTTCTCATTTCTTGGTTAATTCCAAAACCGGGGTTTGACCTAAAGGCAAACCCCTCATCCCTAACCCCCCAATCGTCTTTGCTTTTCTGTGTGTAGGTTGCAGGTACGCGGCTGAAATTGAAGATCTGGAATCCTTGTGCAGAGACGAACAGATCCCCCTTCGTTTCGTGGATTTTTCGGAGGACCGTGTGCACGCCGGGCGCCATCGTCCCGTCAACTTTTGCTCAAATTTGTAGGACAACGTCGTCTTGACATTTTACTGCTAATTCCAGGTCCGCATCTTCATCCTATATCCCTAACTCAGTTTATAAGCGAATCTTTCTCACTTTCTATGCATTCCTAGTTCAATCTTTCTATCTACATTCTTTACAAAAGAGGGTATCCTTGCTATCACAACCCTTGAAACTCATATAGAATCCAATCTTGTATTGCGTGGGATTGGATCTTGTGGGTTTCAACCCCTCTTTTGAATGTAAAGTCCCTCCTAAGTGAAAACCATCAACCCTAGTGACTCTCCCTTCTCTCTCCTCGGAGTTGGGGAGGGGAGAACGACTAGGGTTCAATTTTTTCGCTTTACATTTTGGTGAACCCGACGTGAACATCCTTTCTGATTATTCATAGTTAGATCTGAAAATTGGATTCCTTGGTTACATTTCCATGTTTGATCTTTTGCAAAATTTTAGAGGTTAATTGCATAAAAACCCTAAATTTTCTTTTTAAGTAATTAAACTTGTGAAATGTTTAATTGTTAATGCTTGTTTCAAATCTGCCCTTCTATTACAAATTATCAATTCATATTTGTGCTTTAATTTTGAAAATTAAGTGGTTAAGTGTCAAAACCCTAATTTTTGAAACCCTCTTGATTCAACCTTTGTCTGAAAAATTTCACTGATCAAAACATCTCCAAATCAGCTGTAACTTTGGATTCCGCAATAAAATCACAATATCTTTCATCCCTGAAAATTTGGAAAAAAGTTGCGAGGACCGTGTGCACCCCGAGCGCCATCGTCCCCGACATTTTTTCCGAAATTTCGGGAGCTAGATCTTACTGTATTTTTCTGCTAAAATCCAGAATTTTGGCTGATTTTATCAATTTTAACACCTTCAAAATTACAGTCAAAGTTGGTCTAGCGATTGCTTGGATTGAGGCTTCTAATCATTCAAAAATTGTTGAAATTGAAATTTGTGTCAAAATTGTGTTTCTTATAGTCCTAAATCTGAAAAGTGTGTTATCATTCATTCGAAATTTCAGTGATTTATTCAAATTTTTGGCAATTTGTGACTTTTGAAATTAAGTGCTTAATTACAACAACTTTGATTTCCGCTTTCAAAATTGAATTTTGCGTGAAATTGAGTCAACTTTCAAATTTCAAAACTTGCATTGCTTTTGGTATTCCCTCTAAAATCATAAAATTCAAAATTTCTGTTTCCCTCTCTTTTTCAAAATTCAAATTTTGCATTTTTCGACAATCTTGGTAGGGTTTAATTTTGAGATTGCAACTTTAATTTGGCCTATCTACAAATCGTAAAATCACTCAATTTTTTCAGGTTGGCTGTAAAATCATCATAACTTTCATCCCTGAAAATTTCGAAAAAAGTTGCGAGGACCGTGTGCACTTCGAGCGCCACGGTCCCGGACATTTTTTCTGAAATTTCGGGAGATTGTCCTGATTGTATTTAACAGCTTAAATCTAGAAGATTGGCTGGTTTTACTGAAATTTGCTACCTCTAAAATTCAAAATCTTCTCTCTCTCTTTAGTGCATGAGTTTTACAACAATAAGCCCTACTTACACTATTCCCGTTAGACGAAGCCTTAGAATTAAGTCCTTCCAATGTTTAATTACTGAGGAGATGGAACCTAATTTGAATGGTCTTTTTAACGAGGACATGGGTAATTCCTCTAATCCTCTTAATGATGAAGAAGCTCTCCATGAGGTTTCTGTAGAACAACTTTCAAAATTGGATAACCAATTTGACGATTTTCAACAATGGATGTCTCAAGAATACCCTGATAGTCAAGCTCTTCCTTTAATTGAGGGTCTAAAACGTATGCTTCAAAGTGATAAGAATGGAATTGATATTTTGCATGGTATTGCACACATTGTGGATTCAAATGTGATGCCTATGAAAAGTTGTGCCGAAACCTTAGGTTATATACAACCTCCTACTCAAGACAATCATTCTATTCCTTTGACGACTCCTATTGCTAGTATACCTACTTTTACATCAAACATAATGACTACTTCAACACAAGACATTCCTCCTATGATCACCAGTCATGGGGGCAATCCCTCTTCTTCAATTAACCCTCTTCCTTCATTCAATCCGACTTCTTCATTCATTCCTTCAATGAGTGTTCCTCTTATATCTCCACAAATGAACATGACGCAAGGGGGCAATTCATTTAACCCTTCCATTCCTCCTTGTAGTGTTCCTCCTTTCCAATCATCTCCTATGACTAACTATCATAGTATCCCACCACCTTACTCTCTACCTTCTTTCAATAACATAACACCTCCATCACAATCTAACATGTCTAATATGAACTCTTCGACTGAAGCGACCATTAACAATCTTGCACAAACTGTCTCTTCTTTACAGCAACAAATTGCCTCTATGAATCAATCCAAGTTTAGTGTGCCCACCTTTGATGTTGCGAGCCCACTTTCTCTTGATATTTTTTGAGCTATCCCCCCTAAACATGTTGAAATTCCACATTTGGAGCTTTATAATGGTAAGGGTGATCCTCTAACACATGCTAAGACCTTTCAAACAATTTGTGCTGATTTTGCTTATGACCAAAGGTTGCTTGCAAAACTGTTTACTAGAACATTAAGAGACAAAGCCCTACAATGGTATTGCTCGTTGCCTTCCTATTCTATTACTTCTTTCGAACAACTTGCAAATGCTTTCATTCAAAAATTTCAAAACAATATAAGTCCTAAAGTTACTTTGATTGATTTAATGCATTGTAAACAAGGTGTTAAAGAAAAAGTGACTGATTTCATTGGTAGATATAAGCATTTGTGTGCTCAAATTTCTTTTCCAGTGCCTAACAATGATATTCAAAGAATCTTTATTTCTAATTTACAAAAAGATATTCGAGACAAACTCCTGTTTTCTGAGTTTACTTCTTTCCAACAATTGTGCGCAACTCTTCACAATTATCAACTGACTGTGAGTCAAATGGAACAATCACATCCTATGGCTCCGAGTGATAAGGGTGATAGTAGTCAACAACCATTTGGGAAGTTTAAACTGAACAGAGAGTCCATTAAATTCAATGAAAACATCATCAACAACAATGTGAATGCAGCATCAGGTGTGTCTCCTATTTCTAAGTTTTTCAAGAAAGAAAGAAAGTTTACTCCTTTGAATGAATCATTGCATAGTATTATGAATAAGTTATTGGAACAAAATGTGCTTACTCTTCCTCCTATAAGGCAAATTGATCCTGCAAAGATTAATTCACCCTATTTTGATAACAAATCTTTTTGTCAATTTCATCGTCAACCTGGGCATGATACTGAAAAATGTTTTGCTTTAAAGGGGAAAATTCAAGATTTGATTGATAATAATACTATTTCTGTTTCTGGAGTGAATGATAAAGGCAATACATCTGTAGCTCCTCCCAACCAAAATCTTCAGATTTTCACTGATCCATTGCCTTCTCATACCTCTAACGCGATTGATACTACTGATTCCTCTGTCTCACCTGATGATCTTGTGTCTATGACTCCGAATGTGATTAACTTTGTAGAGCAGCAGAAAATCCCTAAAGAACTTTCCATCACCTTTGATTCCAGTGAAACTATCAGGGCACCTGATGGTCCTTTATATATAGTTGCAAAAGTCAAGAACACACCTTGTCGTGGGGTGCTTATTGATCCTTCTTGTATGGTTAATGTCATTACTAAAGAATTTCTTTTTACTTTGCAATTGAATCAAGTTATCTATGACGAAACAAATGTGGTTTTGAAACTATTTGATGCATTTTCTTCTCCTGCAATTGGTTCTATTACATTACCTATTGAGGTCCATAACAAATCCCTTGATGTGGACTTTGCTATTATTCCATCATCCGAACAATTTCGTGTGAAGCTAGGCTATCCTTGGGTATCTTCCATGAAAGCTATCGCTTCTCCTATTCACAAGTGTTTGAAATTTCCCCATAATGGTGAAGTTGTTACTATCAATCATAGTCTCTTTAAACCAGCTGAAAGAACTTCTAGCGTTCCTATTGATTATTTTTGGCCTAAACAATTCCAATCTCTTCCTCCGTGAAGTGATCATCTTTTCAAATCTTATCAAAAGTGGAAAAAAGATATGATCCTATCTCTAAGTGAACCTAGAACACCCAAACTTGACATTCCTATCATTCTTGAGAAGGAAGTTCTTCCTTTGAAAGATAAAACTAATGTCTTTCCTCAAGAAGATTCCCAACCCATCCCTATGGATGTGACTATGCCTATGATTAATAAACTTCCTAAAAGTAGACCTATCCTTCCTTGTCATGATGGACTTGGTCTCCTTCCTAAACCAAAAATTCCTCCTTTATATGGAGCAGTTCCTCCTCCTTCCTTTTATAGAGAGAAGAGACCTTCCTCTTCTCCTATTATTCAACCTAAGAGACCACAACCTAAACACCCAAGTGAAAAGGATGAGAACATTCCTCCTCCTCAATCTTCTC
The DNA here is from genome assembly GCF_030272615.1 of Cryptomeria japonica. Taxonomy (NCBI): domain Eukaryota; kingdom Viridiplantae; phylum Streptophyta; class Pinopsida; order Cupressales; family Cupressaceae; genus Cryptomeria; species Cryptomeria japonica. The sequence continues at coordinate 87,289,725 of NC_081412.1, forward strand.
AACTTCCTACTAAGACTAGACGAAATCGTTCTGCACGTGAACGTTGATGAAAGCGTCGTCTTAGATCTCAGGCAGCTGCTTCTCAAACTTTGCAATCCCCAAAAACACCTTCAACAAGCATTATTCCATTTTCTCCTCAGCCGACGATTGAGCCGAAATCTCCTAAACATAAGATGCATGATGGTCTTGATCCTGTGCGAGTTAAAGATCCTATTTTTATAAATCTTGATGATTATATAGATGAAAATGTTATTCATGATGAAAATGCTATTTCTCCCGTTCATTCTGATAGTGAATATGAACTTGTTGATATTGATAACCATTTATCTAATGAATTTTCTAAAGCACTTATCCGAGCTCCTAGACAAGAACACCGTGGCTTGGGATATGAACATAGCCCTTGTTTGGATCTTGTGATAGCTCCATCTGCTGTGTTGGATGTTCCTCCTCTAGCGTGTTCCCTACCTTCCCGAAACATTGATCAGCAAGATCGGGGGGTAGATGACGTGCTAGACTAGTTTCATTAGCATAGCAGATTCTCTCCCCCTCTCTTTTGTTACTTCTTCTATGTGTTATTCTCATTCTTCTATTTGTTGTCCTTAGTGTTGTCTACTTGAGGACGATGCAAAGCATTGAGATCTCTCGATCTCTCTCATGTTGACTCAAAAGACACATGTGTTCCCTTCTTCTAGGTGACCTTCCTTGATTGGGGAATGAAGAACAATTATGCATACATACAGATGATATACATGAATTATCATACAGCATACTGACCCCGAGGAAAGCAAAGTCACCTTGTGCTTTGTGTTTTGTGTCTATTATCCTTGGGCTTATCTCACACTTGGGGGCTAAATCCTTGTGATAACGTGTTCCTTTCTCATTTCTTATATGTATCACTACCTTAAAGCAATCACCCCCGGTGAGGCGTGTGCGATCACTTTAACGTAGGGGGGCATACATCCCATTCATATCTTTTCAAGATACTTGAAAATTTCTTGGCAAATTTAGCCTTGCCTTGAAAATTTTTGATATCTTTCTTGCATGACTCATAGTGAGGGAACCTTACTACTGACAGTCATGGTTCTCCCTCGTGATCTTCCCTTTTACTTTGTCAATCGAAGTCGTAAGATCCTTAGTCCACTGGGGGCTTGGTGTATCTTGCCTCCTTGACGTGGTGAAATTTTTTCAATGTTGTTTCCTTGTACTTTACCGGAAGTATGAGCGTACGCTTATACTCCAGCTAAAGTGGGGGCTAAATGTAGCGTCCTAAAATTGCAACACTTGCAATTACGACTGCATTTGGGTCTTCACGATGGCGACGCAACACTGAACCTGAATGGAGACCCCGAAACTTGCTCACGACACCAAAAACTGCATTTTTCCAGCACCCTGGCCTGATCCTCCTTGCACCCCGTTGTCCCGGGAGGTGGGACCAGAGCGCCTAGCGCCCTAGTCCCCCAGGACCATGGCGCCTAGCGCCCTGGTCCCTGGCCCTATTTTGGGCCCGGTCTCCTATGGGACTTCGGGCCTTTTTGTTTGCAAATTGGAAAATAACATTTCCTGGTCGGCCTAAGGTCAGGAAAATCAGTCTTTTAACCCTAATTGGCAAGTATATAAACTACATTTCCTCTCCCATTTGAGGAGGTCGAAAAGAGGAAGGACATATGTGTACAAGACGTGGAAACTCTATTCAAACATTCAAGCATTCAAGCATCCAAACATTCCTTCAAGCAATTGATCATTCTAAGTCTCCATTCAAGGCTAAGTGTTGCATTCAAGACAAGGATTCAACCATTGAAGAGGAGATCACATACTACAACATACAAACATACAACATACAACAACATCTATACCTTCGCATATAAGGATACAAACATCCTTACAACAAGGTATTAGTACTTGTTTTACATTACATTTACAGCATTTCTCATTTCTTGGTTAATTCCAAAACCGGGGTTTGACCTAAAGGCAAACCCCTCATCCCTAACCCCCCAATCGTCTTCGCTTTTCTATGTGTAGGTTGCAGGTACACAGCTGAAATTGAAGATCTGGAATCCTTGTGCAGAGACGAACAGATCCCCCTTCGTTTCGTGGATTTTTCGGAGGACCGTGTGCACGCCGGGCGCCATCGTCCCTTCAACTTTTGCTCAAATTTGCAGGACAGCATCGTCTCGACATTTTACTGCTAATTCCAGGTCCGCAGCTTCATCCTATATCCCTAACTCAGTTTATAAGCGAATCTTTCTCACTTTCTATGCATTCCTAGTTCAATCTTTCTATCTACATTCTTTACAAAAGAGGGTATCCTTGCTATCACAACCCTTGAAACTCATATAGAATCCAATCTTGCATTGCGTGGGATTGGATCTTGTGGGTTTCAACCCCTCTTTTGAATGTAAAGTCCCTCCTAAGTGAAAACCATCAACCCTAGTGACTCTCCCTTCTCTCTCCTTGGAGTTGGGGAGGGGAGAACGACTAGGGTTCGATTTTTCCGCTTTACACAAATGCTTCTGATTTTTCTCTCAAATAAGTAACCCACGTCATTCTAGAATAATCATCAATGATTAGCATGAAATATCTATCACCTTGAAAACTTTTAACTCTAGTAGGGCCACACAAATCGGTATGAATAAGATCAAGAACATCATTTGATTTATCTTGTATACTCCTAAAAGAGGTTTTGACTTGTTTACCCATTTGACATTCTTTACATATCGGATTATAGAGCTTCATAATCTTAGGTATATCTCTAAGAACCTTAGTTGAATTGATCTTCATAATGCAATTAAAATTCACATGACACAGCCTTTTATGCCATAACCAACTCTCATCAATCTATGTAATCAAACATGTTTTCTCATCAGAGTTCAAATGAAATATGTTACCTTTTGTCTGCATACCGATTGCAATCTCCAAGCCAAATCTGTTAATGATTTTGCATTTTCCATCCTTGAACTATAACTGAAATCCCTTATCTACCAATTGTCCTACACTCAAAAGATTATGCTTCAAACCTTCAATATAATAAACATTTGTCAGTATTTTTCTTACCATCCAATGATATAGTTCCTTTTCCTTTAATCATACATGCCTTTTCATCTCCAAATCTAACTAGTCCACCATCAATTTCTTACAAAGACATAAACTTCCCTTTATCTCCAGTCATATGATGTGAACAACCACTGTCAATTACCCATTCATCCTTATCCTCAATTTTAGCAGCAAGTGCCTTCTACTTTGGTACATTCTCTTCCAGTACCGGATCATCTTCCTTCATACCCAAGAATACCCATTCTTTCCCATTGTCGGATCCACTAGCAAAGTCATCTATCGATTCATCATCTGAATTAGTAATGCCTTCCTCATCCACTATGTAGCATGATTTTTCTTTGTTTTTCTTGAATCTATACTTGTTCTGATATCCAAGGTTAGGTTTAAATGTTCTCTTAACTCTTTCTTCAAATCTTGAATTCCTTTCAGGACATCTAGATGCAAAATGACCAATCTTATTACATGCAAAACATTTAAAAGGTGTGTTTCCTTCATACTTACTTCCTACCGGTCCTTTTGGTACTCTTCTAGTAAATAGTGCTTCAAGTTGCTCAAACTCATCATCTTCTCTCTTCATATCTTATAATTCTTTTGCATATAAAGCTCTCCAATCTTGCTTACCAGTTGTAGATGTAGATGCATGAAAAGGAGGTTCAGTGTTCACAGCTCCAGAAGGTCCAAATTCCTCAAGCTCAAAAGGAGATAGTTTCCAGACCAAAGTATCTCTGTTGACAGATGTATTAGTCATTGTTCTTAATTAATTAATAGCAGTAGCCTTCATCTTGTAAGTCAATGGTAGGGCTCTCAGGACTTTAGAAACAACCTCATCTTCGCTCATAGTACCACCACAACATTGAATTCCCATAACAATCTCATTTACCCTTTCCATGAATACAGTAATCATTTCATCTTCTTCCATATTCAAGTTTTCATATCTCACTTGGTAACCATCAAGTTTAGCAATCTTCACTATAGGGTCACCTTCATTAAGAGTCTTCAATTTATCCCATATAGCCTTTCCAGATGATTTGTCATTTAATCCAATTGTTTGCTGATCAAAAAGTGCACACAAGAGGGCTTCTCTTGCTCTACAATCATTCTCAAGCTCCTTGTTCAGGTTTTTCGGAGGAGGATTTCCAAATTCCGGATTATAGGGTGTGACACCATTCTGTGTGATCTCCCAAATCTCCTTTCCAAGACATCTCAGATGAGTCTCCATCTGAATCTTCCATATTGTATAATTTGTTCCTTCAAGCCTCAGTATATCCCTTCGAAAGGTAGCTCCAGAAGAATTGGATGAACTTGAACTGTTAGTCGCCATAGGATCTTCCTCAAGCGGATAAGCTTTCTGCATAGAGGACCAGATCTCTGATACCAATTGTTAGATAGTTTAGATAACTAGAAGACAACTGAGAGAGGGGGGGGGTGAATCAGTTGTCACAGATTACCGAAAGTTTTAGCAATTTAAAACAATAGTACTAGAATAACAGTTAATCCAATTAAGTATAAACAATAATCACATAATAAAATCCATCCACACAACACCAAGATTTGTATGTGGAAAACCCGGTAAAGGGAGAAACCATGGTGGAAAGCCTACCCATAGTCAGATAATACTTTTGCAGTAAGTATGTGAATTTACAATTAAGGGGCCTACACTTGCAGGAAGGCCAACAGCCTAGAGCACACTGCTTATCACAAAAGGAGTCTCACTAACTACATACAAATCCAGACTACAATCCAGAGAAGTGTTGAACTACAAAAGATAGCATCTCCTATGCATGAGTATAGTTCCAGTTAAGCTCAATACCAGAGGACTAAATCCTCTTATAAACCCAATTCGATCTCCAAGATCGACCAACTCCTCTGCCAGAATGATATTACATTATTTGCACATTACATTCCTTGACCATGACCTCTTACAATAACCATGATGATCTACCATGAGATATTACATCTTATTTATACAAACCATTGACCATAAACAATCAAGTTGACCACCAAACATTAAACCAATTACATAATTAAAAACCATGTCGGCCTTAGACCAAAACAAATAATATCCAACACATAAGACATCCTAGAAATACAACAATAGGTCCTATTTATATGTTACATCAATTTTGGTCCATAACCTAGATCAATCGGGACCAAGTATAGGTCCACATGCTTCAACAATGATCTCCAAACGCTCAGTCTCGAACATGATCACCAACAACATCCTGAAACTCCATCAAAAGTTGCACCAACACTAATTATGTAATGCATCAAAGATCTCCACCAAAATCTCTGTCAGTGAAACCCTCGCTGGAACCAGAAACCAATCTTCTAAGTATGTAGGATAGAATCCAATCACCAGACCAAAACCTACTGACCAAATATGAGTATAAGAATCATGAAAAACCCAATTCCATCACCAGATTGTACCAGAGTCAACTATATCATGTCAGATCCAGGTTAACAAAAAACTACTCAACCTATGGGACCAGAAGGGTGTCGGTAAAGCATCCAAACAACTAGTATTGACATCAATGACAAAACATCAATGGAACACATAATCAATTCCTCCAAAAGGCCAACAATATCCTCCCCTCAGTGAAGTCACACTTGTACCAACATAATGATTCCTGGAGATAGGTAGGTGAGTGAATGAACATACCAGATGACCAAGTGGAAGATGAGAATGCTTCCAGAGTCTGAGAATAGTTAAGCCTCCAGAGAGTGTGATTAGAGATATACACACCAGATAAGCATGTGAAGCCAAGATGTGTTACCAAGATGGTGAAGGAAGATTTGAAGTGAAGTGTTTTGCCACTATGGAAAATAGGTTGTGAGATGAATTGGACAAATGATGCTATGTCTGCAGCTGCACACAAAATAAAGTTACCTAAATGAAGAAGGTGTGTTGTGTTGCCACCAGTGTGGGTCTAATGAAAGATGATGAAATTGAGTCATCTAGGTAGTTACCGCTAAACAAGGATACCAATATGCAGCTGAGTGAGCTGATAGGAAAGAAGTGAAAAAACTTCATCAGATGAAGTCATACATGTGGAGTTACTCTTGATGACTGATGAGGACCGGCATGGTTGATGCCCGGTTGATGTGTTACAACAGCAAGATTAAGCTGGTGATGGCATGAAGGTTTACTGGCAAGGTTTGTGCCAGTATAAGCAAACCCATAAGGATTAATTCTGGTAAGGGTTTGTCAGATGTGCAAGCATGAACTGACTCTATGTTGTTGAGATTGGATGCATGAGAATGTGATGCCATGCGGAGTTGAGGTGGTGAACATGTAGAGGTCAGTGATGTCTGGTGTCAGAGAGGTAGTTGTGATTGGTCGACATTAAATGTCGACTGTGACAATCACAAGGGAGTTGCAGAGTTTGCGGATCGATGAAAGATGAATGATAGAGGAAGATCAGAGATCTAATGGTACCATGATCGATGCTTGATATCCGACTACAGATTGACCTTGAGAAGGAAATAGTTGGATCATAAATGTGTCGACTAATTTTGAGGCTAAAGAACAGGGCTAGATTTGCTACGTTTAGAAAATATGCATTGGATGATGGAAAACGCGTATAGATGCATTCCTCCAATGCAAGTGATCGATCCAAGGCAGATTGGATCGGATCTGATAAAGATTTGATCAGTGAAAGAAACCCTAACCGACTAGAGTTTGAATTGGTTTTTGGCGGAAAAACTTGTTTATATATATGCGAGTCAAAATCAATGAGAAGTGTTGGTTGAATGATGTTGCATGAGAAGACTATGTTGGACAAAGTGTTGGTATACCTCTATGAGTAACAAAATCAGTCTAAGTCTATTTGGTGAAGATCTTAAGTGTCTAAATATTAGAAGGAAAACCAGTAAGAGGGTTTAACTGGTAAGGTCAAGGCTACCTGTGAGAAGGTGGTAGAGAGTGGATGCAAGTTGAATGAAAAACCAGAGGAAACCAATCAAGTAAGAAGGAATGGTAGAGAATCAACAGTGACAGATAGTTGTGGACAAGATAGAGGTAAACCGGAAGAGAAGAGGCAGTGTGTTGAGTGAAGGAGGAACCGGTAAGCAACAACACTGAGAAGAAGAGGGCAGAGAGTGATAGAGGAGATCCAACAAGATAGTGGCTGAGTTGTTGAAGATTCAACAGAGAAATGGTAAGGTAGAGGAGGTACCTTACCGACAGGGAGGATTGTATTGAGAGGTTAAAAGATTCACTTGTAACTAGATTACTACCTTTGTATTTGAATAAAATGTATTGTGATCACTGAGTTGTAGCTTGGTGTAGGGGTTGTAGCTCCTTTGGTTTGGTACCCATAAAATAGTAGGGGTTGGTGCTCCTTTGGGTTGTAGCCCATAAATTAGTTAGGGGTTGGTCCTCCTTGGGTTGGTCCCCTAAACATTGTAATTAGAAGATTTCATTGTGAGGCTGGATTGGAGCAGTAGACTCTAGCAACATTGTTCATCGAGGTTTTTCCCATCTTGGGTTTTCCTCGTACATGCTAGTGTTATGTGATGTCCCTTTGTGTGTGATTGCATTTTTTATTAGTCTCCCCACTAACCGGTAAGTATGCATTGTGTTAGATCCCAGAACTGGTATACACACATAAGTTAGTTAAAGGAAAAAAGTTGAGAACCACTGATTCAGCCCACTATCAATGATGCATTGTGTCTAACAATTGGTATCAGAGCTTAGGTACCCTATTTATCAAGCTTTCTCTCGCTTGGGTAGATTCTAGCTTAAGGACACAATGATCAGTTTAGTGTCAATACCTACTCATGTGTTTAATGGATCAAACTATGCCATTTGGAGTTGCAGAATGGAAGTCTACTTGTCCTCCCTAGGATATGATGTCTGGATGGGAGTTGTTAATGGTCTCCCTAAGAATGTCAAACCTCCCACCAGTTCTGAAGAAGAAATAAGATGCAAGTGGAATGATGAAGCCATGAAGGATATTTTTTGTGGACTCACCGGTGATGTTCCCTCACAGGTGGATAAGTGTAGATCAGTAAAAATTCTATGGGATAGACTAAATAAACTCTATGGAAATGAACCCTGCACCACTGAATCATCTTGTGAGAGTGAGAAGAACAATGTGGCAGATACATGTGCAGATGACAGAGGTAGTTCAGATTGTTGTAGTAGCATTAGTGATGAGGAGACTCATCTCTTCAATGCCCATGAGATAGACATTGAGAATCACACATCAAAAGGGGATAATGTAGATAGATCCCACTAGTATGATGTGTTTGGCAGCAACAATGAAGAAGAGGAAGAGGAAGGAGATAAGGTAGATAGATCTAGTTGGAAAGATCCATTTAGGAGTGATGATGAAGAAGAAGAAGAAGATGCAGAAGTTGATATAGAAGATGGATTGATAAGTGCCCTTGATGAACTGGAAAATGTTAGAAATGAACTTAAGGATTACAAGAAATCGGTTCATGTAGAATGTATCCAGTTGAGAAATTGCCTTGAAGATCCAAACAAAAAGATTAGTTTATTGACCACTCAACTAGATGAGGCAAAAAGAATGGTAGAAGATTTGAAATCAATCTCGGATGCCAAGGAGAGAAGATGGGAGGAATTGTTGCTAGACATGAAGTCTAGGGACAAAGGATATCACAACCTGAAAAGGTGAAATGGAGAATCTAAGAAATGAATACAAGCTATTTAAGAATGTTGCGGTTGTTGAGCAAAACCAGTTGATCAAATGTCTTGAAGATTCTGAGAAATGTATCTGGTGTTGAAGACTCATCAAGATGACACCATGAAATGCAGGTGCAATGATTTAGAGTTAGAGTTGGATGCCCAAAAGAAAATATGTGAGATGTTGCAGCAAAAAGTGGAGACTAAAGGAAATGAGTGTCCTAATATTTAGGATGAAGTTGCAAAGCTCACTTTAGAACTTGAAAAGTGCCAAGATGAGCTCAAACTGAGAAAGAAGTATGATGGTGGCACTGAAGCCTTGAATAAGATGTTAAGCCAGCAAAAAAATTCCAAGGACAATGGAGGATTAGGATGTGGTACTGGTGAATGCTCTACAAGTAAGGAGACCTCCCACAAAGATATTCAATTTGTCTCCTCAAATGGATATGGAAATGGTCAAACCTTCACTGTCAGAAATGCTCCAAAGAAAAGGTATATCTGGCTACAACTAGTGAGGACATGAAGTTGAGGATGAAGAATGGTGCTGCATGGAGGAACAATGCAGATCTAAAAGGAAAAGGGAAAATGGGAGAAGATGGCTTCTCCATTAGCAAGAACATGAGAAGGAAGTCTAGAAGGCCTTCCACCAGTAGAAGACAAGGAGATGCTACTGCCCACACATCAAGACAAGTGTGGAAGAAGAAGGGATATGATGGAAGACCTAAAAAGAATGAACATCCCAGGGTTCATTCCCGGAGAAGCAAATATGGAGATGCCAAACCAGTAAGATCACCTCATGTTTGGCAAAATAAATTTGTAAGTAATAAGCCTCCTTTCTCCGGTTATTATTTTGCATGTAAAGATTATGGCCATAGGGAAAAAGAATATAAAATGAGGCCTAGGAATAGATAGAGTGTTCTTCCTAGGTATAATAAATCATATGGCTATAGATTTCATGCATATAAGCAGAATGTTTCATCGAGTAGAAACATGTATGTTCCCTTTCCCGGTTATGCTAACATGAATCCATGCACTGCTCCTAAAAATGTAAACATTGTGTGTTATAACTGCAATGGATTAGGTCATAGAAGTTATGAATGTAGGAAGAAGAATATGCATTCCTATGGCAACCGGTGGATCAATCATGCTCAGTGTGAGAGCAGTTACAGGGGATATGAGCAGCATAGACCTACTTGGAACGAGAGGAGAAATGTTCTTGCACAATCAAGGAATTCAAGGAAACCGGTAACCAGCCAAAATGGCATGATCAGAAAAGGAAGAGCAAACTGGTATGTTAGAAGGTTTCCCAATCATGATATTGGCATGGATGTTGTATGCTTCTATAGCACTATCTGCAGAGAGAGGACCAATGAGGAGAAGGCCAACCCTGTTACCAAGACTGCAGATGTGGAAAGGAAAGAAATCAAGCATACATGGAGGAAGAAGCCAGAAAATAAGAGCATGGACCGGCATTGTGCATTCAATGCACAAGTGATATCTCCTATGGCTTAAAGGAGATGCAAGACTCAAGGGGAGTTACATATTGACCAGATTATTCACCCCTTAGTTGAAAGTGGACAAGGAGACGAACAAGTTGCTACCAGTAAGAGGAAGAAAATGAGATGGCAGTGTGTGTGTAGTTACAGCCTTGACTACACATAGAAGATGGTTTATTGCCATAGGTGAAATGAATGGTAGCAGAGGTAATTGGAACTGAGAGATAAAGGTAAAGACAAAAGTGTCTCAGTAGAGATAATAGACCGATATGTGTAGCATGTTACCGGCACGGATGTTGATCAGTGTTGCTAGTTATGTAATTCAATGAGTTGAGGGATCATTGCAGTAACTCTGGTATCTTGGATGGATGAGGTCATGTCTCAGGTGTTTTTGGAAAGGACCTGAATAACATGTGTTGGTCCGGTAGCTGATCTTATGAGCATACATATTTATGGGTCAACCGGTTGGATATGTGATCTCCAATTGCCATTGTGGTCATGATGGTAGATGTTACAAGTATTGATGTGGGTCTCGGTTTAGGACTTGACTGAATTGATGGAGTTCAGAGGTCTGTGTTTTAGGGGGATTTTAGAGCCATACTTCAAATTAATATCAGATATACTAAACACAGAAGTAAATCAAGAAGATTCTTGATAATACTAGGAAATAAATTGCTCATCTGACTATGGGTCATCAGTTGAAAGTAAGAGAAGTCTGGCAAATCGGTAGGACCACATGCACAAGAGAAGAAATTCATTCCTCAACTGGTTCTGAGTGAAAGAAGGAGAGAGACTGATGTGTGTTGTTAAGGGTTGTTTGGTACTTGAGCTTTTCATCTTAAGTGTTGATGATTGAGATGATGTTGTGCATAATCTTCAAAAAGAGAGATGCACCTGGTAAAAAGGGGGAGAAAGATTTATGTCAGTACTCAGTAGATACAAGGAGGAATGTTATTCTGATAGTTCCCTTTTCCATTGTTGTCAAAGGAGGAGAAAGATATTGTAGTCTACCGGATACTACATGTGTTGACATCAATGCCAAAGGGGAAGATTGTTGGCATTGTGTTGTCATTGATGTCAACCGGTATAGGATGTTACTGGTATCACTGACATTGATGTCAACTAGTGAACAAGAGGCTATTGGCATTAGAGTTTGATGTCAACCAAAATGGAAGATGGATCGACATGGGAGAAGAAGTGATGTGATGCCATTGGTGACAACCCGATGACCATCTTCATGCAAAAGGAAGAACCGACATGTACTGGTATGCTAGAGGTGCAGTAAAGTGACCACTCAATAAAAGGGTTGTTGATATGGTGTTGCATACAACCAGAATGAAGAGACTACATGATGAGTATTGATTGTGATGAAGAGGTGGATTGCTATTTGGATCACATAAACACCAACGGTGAAGTATGTGTAGGCCACTGGATTGCTAGTGTAAGGTTAACTAGCAGGACTCCCACCAGATGAAGAAGCTATCATGGATTATGTGATAGGTTGACAAGAGTAAGATGCTTCTATAAGCATGCTGACATATGGAAAGATATTGGGACACATGTCAAGTTGAAGATGTATCCTCCCCTCAGTGAAGTCACACTTGTATCGGCAGAATGATTCCCTGAGATAGGCAGGTGAGTGAATGAACATACCAGATGACCAAGTAGAAGATGAGAATGCTTCCAGAGTCTAAGAACAGTTAAGCCTCCAGAGTGTGTGATTAGAGATACACACCGAATAAACATGTGAAGACAAGATGTGTTACCAGGATGGTGAAGGAAGATTTGAAGTGAAGGGTTTTGCCACTATGGCAAACCGGTTGTGAGATGAACTGGACAAATGATGCTATATCTGCAGTTGCACAAAAAATAGAGCTACCAAAATGAAGGTGTGTCGTGTTGCTACCGGTGCAAGTCTAATGAAGGATGATGAAATTGAGTCATCTAGGTAGTTACCGGTAAACAAGGATAAGGGTATGCAGCTGAGTGATCTAAATGGAAAGAAGTGAAAAAACTTCATCAGATGAAGTCATACATGTGGAGTTACTCTTGATGACTGCTGAGGACTGACATGGTTGATGCCCAGTTGATGTGCTACATCACCAAGATTAAGCTAGTGATGGCATGAAGGTTTACCAATAAGGTTTGTGCCGATATAAGAAAATCGGTAAGGATTTTCTAGATTTGCAAGCATGAACTGACTCTATGTCAATGAGATTGGATGCATGAGAATGTGATGCCACGTAGAGCTGAGGTGGCAAACATGCAGAGGTCGGTGATTTCTAGTGTCAGAGAGGTAGTTGTGATTGGTAGACATTAAATGTTGACTGTGACAATCACGGGGGAGTTGCAGAGTTTGTGGCTTGATGAAAGATGAACGATAGAGGAAGATCAAAGATCTACTAGCGCCATAAACGATGCTTGATATCCAAATGTAGATTGACTTTGAGAAGGAAACAACTGGATCATAAATGTGTCGACTGATTTCGAGGCTGAAGAACAGGGTTAGATTTTCTATATTTAGCAAATATGCATTGGATGTTGGAAAACACATACAGATGCATTCCTCCAATGCAGGTGATCGATCAAAGGCAGATTGGATCGGATTTGATGAAGATTTGATCAGTGAAAGAAACCCTAACTGACTGGAGTTTGAATTGGTTTTTGGTGGGAAAACTTGTTTATATATATGCGAGCCAAAATCAATGAGAAGTGCTGGTTGAATGATGTTGCATGAGAAGACTACGCTGGACAGAGTGTTGGTATACCTCTATGAGTAATGAAATCAATCTAAGTCTATTTGGTGAAGATCTTAAGTGTGTAAATATTAGAAGGAGAACCAGTAAGAGGGTTTAACCGGTAAGGTTAAGGCTACCTATGAGAAGGCGGTAGAGAGTGAATGCAAGCTGAATGAAGAACTAGAGGAACCTAGTCAAGTAAGAAGGAATGGTAGAGAATCGGCAGTGACAGATAGTTGTGGACAAGATAGAGGTAAACCGAAAGAGAAGAGGTAGTGTGTTGAGTGAAGGAGGAACTGATAAGTAGCAATAGTGAGAAGAAGAGAGAAAAGAGTGATAGAGGAGATCCAGCAAGATAGTGGTTGAGTTGTTGAAGATTCAGGTGATAACTGGTAAGGTGGAGGAGGTACCTTACAGGCAAGGAGGATTTTATTGAGAGGTTACAAGATTCACTTGTAACTATATTACTACCTTTGTATTTGAATAAAATGTATTGTGATCACTGAGTTGTAGCTTGGTGTAGGGGTCGTAGCTCCTTTGGTTTGGTGCTCATAAACTAGTAGGGGTTGGTGCCCATAAACTAGCAGAGGTTGGTGCTCCTTTGGGTTGTAGCTCATAAATCAGTTAGGGGTTGGTGCTCCTTGGGTTGGTGCCCTAAACATTGTAATCAAATGATTTGATTGTGAGGTTGGATTGGAGTAGTAGACTCCAGCAACAATGCTCGCCGAGGTTTTTCCCATCTTGAGTTTTCCTCATACATGCTAGTGTTATGTGATGTCCCTTTGTGTGTGATTGCATTTGTGATTAGTCTCCCCACTAACCGGTAAGTTTGCATTGTGTTAGATCCCATAACTGGTATACACACATAAGTTAGTTAAAGGGAAAAAGTTGAGAACCACTAATTCACCCCCCTCTCAGTGGTGAATTGTGTCTTACAAAAACATCATGTTTTTATCATGTACCTTGCTGGGACCCCTTAACCCTGGCCCAATTTGGGGTAGGACCAGGGCATGGCACCTTGGTCCTCCCTAATTGGGGCATAATTTAAACCCTAGGCCTTATCCAAAATTTGAGTGGGAATTGCTTCTCCATGTCGGCCTATGTCAGAAAATTAATATGTTTTACGATGGGCAAGTATATAAGGAGGTCTTCCCCTCTCATTTGGATATAATTGGAATAACATGACAAGGCAAGGAGACTACATTCAAGCAATCAAGCAACCACACATTGAAGAATTCATTATCAAGCATCTTTAGAGGTCTTCAAGGGTGCATATTCTTCATCTATCCATTGTGGAACAACATTACATCATTTATTTGCAAGCATGTGTGTTAGGGTTTTGTAATTTTCATGCCATTTCATACAATATATGTTATTACATTCAAGAAGCAAAGCATCATCATCATTCATTGCAGATCTGAGGTATACCTTTCCATCATTTATTTCAAGCATTTGCAATATTTCATTCAAGGTGGATTCCAAACTGAGGTTTAACTTAGGCAAACCCCTATTCCCAACCTTTTTCCCTTTCCTTCTGTGTGCAGGAAATAGGTGTGCAGTTGTACTTCTAGAAATAAGATTTATTTGCAGAGGCAGAAAAACCTTTTTTAGTGTGCAGAAAATTCGGAGGACCGTGTTTCCGCACCATGGTCCCTACTTTTTTGGGGAATTTTTGCAGGGCAGATCCAAATCAGCTTATTCTACTTAGATCCAAGTGCATAATAAAATCTTGAACCTGTAGCTCATTATTTTCTCAGTTTTATTTTCAATTCCAACACTTAACCCTAAATCAACATTTCAACTTACAAAAGAGGGAAAAACACATCATAATCAATCAATCCACTTTGTATTAAGTCATTATCTAATTTGTGATTGAATCTAGTGGATTCCTCCCCTCTTTTGAATGTAAAAGAATTTCTCCCCCAAAGCAAAAATTGAATGGGTGATTTCTCCTTCTATGTTGCAAATTGCCAAATCAAATTTTCCCCTTTACAACTATAAATATCCATTAATTTGAACACTCAAAGGCTACCATTCTCATGAAAAAATCTCACTTCCACCATGTTCTTGAATGCTATAAATACAAGTTAATTGGAACACTTGAAGGCTACCATTCTCATGAGAAAATCTTACTTCTACCATGTTCTTGAATGCTATAATACCCATTAATTTGAACACTCAAAGGCTACCATTCTCATGAGAGTGACAATTTTAAGTGATGGTTAATAACTTCATCTCGCCTCTTTTGGTTGTGTGAGAATTAATTTGAGTCAATATTAATTATTGTATATTGAGCATATATCTAAATTAAATCATTTATCATTTTTATTTGCTCTTCTTCCTTTATGGACACTCTCATTTGTCGATTAAGAAAACAATAATAAATGACATTTTTGGGTAAGGTGGCAGAAAAAGTGATTGTAATAAGTTTCAAGGCTCAGAGTAGGCTGATTTTGTTTGTTGTTTAGTGGGTGCCAAGCGAAAAATTATTATTTTTAGCATAGATGTAGGATAAATTCAGATATATCATCTATGTTTGTAGTTGTGCTCTTGGATCTAGGGGAGTTCAAAGATACAATTAAGAATTTGTTTTTGACTTTGATTAAAAAATAGTTTTTGGATGGTTTTAATGAGATTTTAGACATTGCTCATTATGACACTAATATTCCCACTCTTGCAAATTTTATAGAATTCAAGCTAGAGGAAAAATGGTGAGCTAGTCACCTTTCATTTATATCTATTGGCTTTCTTTGATGCTCCACAAGCATTGAAATGTTACCAAGATATAATCAAATTATTGGAAAAAGTTATTAACTTAATGAAGTTGGACAAGACAAAGTAGATGAAGGAGTTCATCAGTATTAGATCAAAGAATGATGCGAGGAACTAAAAGGAAATATTTTAATTATTTTTACTATGTGTAGACACCTAAAATTGTCATGTCTAATTAAATAAATATTTTATTTATTTAATTATCTAAGCCTAATTCTTCTATTAATTAAATAAATATTTATTTAATTAATTAATTCATTTATCCTCTTCTAGCCTTATTTCTCATTTAAATAAATACATTTATTTATTTAAATTATCCTTTTCCTAAATTAAATAAATATTTTATTTAATTAATTGATCCCACTTCTTCTATTAATTAAATAAATCTTTATTTATTTAATTAATTCATTAGCTTTTTCTACCTATGACACATATCACTCATCTCTTAATTCCTACACTACCTACCTCTTTCATTATTTTATTATTTCTTTTACCTACCCTCTAATCATAGCCGACCTCCTTTTACACCTCTCAATCTTATCCCTCCATTTCATATTGTGTCTTCTATTTAAGGAGATGCCTTCTTCATTATCAAACCCTAATCGACAATTTGGAGGACTTGATTACACTACGATCCTACTTGCAACCACATTTCGTTCTTTGTTGAGCTCTTGTGCACATAAAATCTGAGAGCAAATATATCAAGCAAGATCAATGGAGATAGGAAGAATGGAGATCAAAACCCTATTGGACATGTGATGGTATAATCTTTGTGATTTCATGTGATTTGCATTGTCTTAGGTAATCTTCATATGTCATGGTGGATCTTTGTTGATTGTTAGGCTAGGGTTTTGTGGTTGAATTCATTTAGCCTTTCAATATTGTTATTATTGTTATCCATTTTCACCATATACATTTTGGCACGCCCGGTGGGACACTTGTCCCTTTGCATTTAACCTCCTTGTTGCAGATCTTGTGTTTTTGAAGTTGCAGATCGGACATTTTCGGCAGCATTCTTGGTATTTTCGCGTCTATGCACTTTCGGATCACGTTTTTGATTTTCAGGCGTGTCTGCGACAACTTTATCCGCGTTTGTGTTTTGTCAATATTTCGTTTTGCAGGTTCCAGGGAGGCGCGTCTGTGTTTCTTAAACGTGTCTGTGTCGTTTTCACCCGCGTCTGTGTGAAGAAAGCGCGTTTGTGGTTTTTAATCGCGTCTGTGTCTCACAGAACCGCGTTTCTGTTGCGGAGTCGCGTCTGCGTAGGAGGTAATCGCGTCTGTGTATTGCCTGTTTCAAAATTTTGGAAATTTTATTGATTCAGTTTTCAGATTTTGCATTTAGGGTTTCAGATCTGGTTTATTTTTGGACTAACATTTTCAGATCTAGCTAACACAATTGGTGCAGCTTGCCTTGGAAGCTAAATCATTTGGTTGAAGGCCCCTATTTTCACAAAGTCTTTTGGGTTTTAAAATTTACCTAACTTGTGTGTTTGCAGGAAGGGGTGATTATTTCAAACAACCCAAACTACTAACAACTCTTTGTTGCAGGTCCTTGGCAAGAGTTTTTTGGATTTTTTTGTGTGCCTTGTTTTCATAGACTAGCAAACACTTCCATTGGTGCACTAAAATTGAATCATTGTCTTTTGTGTCTTGAGCAATAGGCTCTTTTTGTTTAATCTTTAGAGGGCCTGTCTTCCCACGTGGTCATTAGGACTACTAGTGAGAAGAGAACGACCCAAGTGGTAGCAAAAGAAAAGCCATCTTCTTCTGAACCACTATAAATAAATGTATTCATGGTGAAAACTATGAATAACGTGTGCTGATTAGTTCATACCGACACTATGTCTCCCCATAAACCCGTTTGATCAAATTTATTTGATCAGTTGTAGGACGTAACCCCTACCGACTGGGAGCCTTCTGTATTTACAGAGCTGAAAGTGCCGCATGTATGGCCACACGAGCAGATGCCCTTACTAGCACCGTTTTGTTTTAGAGGCCCAATTCCTTCTAGTTGTTGGGGCAGGAGGTCGGATCTCTGGTAGTAGCCCACACACATACGGTTCTTAGTAGAGATACAAAGTTCGCCATGGGGAGTTTTCATGGGGACTGATGCTTGGCTGACCCGAGAAGTGAGTGTCGAGGGTGGAGCCAGTGAGGTCAAGCATCTAAGTATCCTCTCTGAATAGCGTAGCCTCGGGGGTAAAACCCCATGTGGGATCAACAACTATTGTCTTGGCCAGCCATAAGAATTGTGCTTGACTTATGTTAAACATTCAAAACATTCAAGACCAAACAGCAAAACATTGTGTCTTTTGTGTCTTCAAGTGTATGCAAAACAATTTTACATCAAACAACACACTTTTCTTGGAGTCATTTTGGAGTCTAAACACTTGCAAACATTGAGTCCTCATCAACATTGTGTCCTCTTGTCACGAAAAACAGTCAAACAATCAGATTTGGTCACAACAAAACGACTTCACAGATTGGAAAAAATTGCACAAATTTTTTTATAGAAACGCGTCTGTGTCTGTTTTAACCGCGTCTGAGTCATATAAATGCGTCTGTGAAGGGCAGAATAGCGTCTGTGTTTATAACAGCATCTGTGCAGTATACAGCCGCGTCTGTGTCTAGAATTGCAAAAAAAAAAATTACAGTCCAACAAACATAAACAAGAAAATTTCAGAAGCGCATCTGTGTTAAACAGAGTAGCGTCTGCGTCGGATAACTGCGTCTGTGCAGTATACAGGCGCGTCTGTGTTCAAAATTGCAAGAAAATTTCACAGTCCAGCAAACAAAAGAAATCAGTTTCGGAATAATTGAGCTTCCTAGGTTGTTTCTTCAGGTTTCATCTAGCATTCAACCTGTCTTTGGGTCTCACATAGTCCATCATTGCTTCACATCACATTTTACATTCATACTTGTCTAAACTTGAGTCAAAAGGTCACTTGCTTGTCCTCATCATACTTTGTCAACACATTACATACAACCACACTTTGCTAAGTGGTCCCTCATCAAGGTTTCTTACCTTTGGGTCTCATTTGGTCTTACTTAGGGGCAAGGTCGGCTTACCTCATCAAGAGAAACTATCCTCTCTTTGGAAGTCACACCTACTCTACTACATACATACTTGGTCTTACACTTTGGACAATTGGAAGTACACCTCAGATTCATTTACACTCCATACAACTCTTGGTCTTCCATACTTTTTCCATTTTCATCTAGTCTTACACATCTTGGTTAATTCCTAGTTCATGGTTGAAACCCGTCTTCAAAAATCTAGGAGAGAAACTAAAGAGGCTCAAGAGTCCGCAAACATGAGTTCTTATGAGTATGACAATGATTTATTTTTCAATACTGGTCACACTACATTGCCGGACATGGATGTCTATAGAAACAATCCAAATGTTGAGAACATGGACACTACAAACAACAATGCTACACACAATGACAATGTGGACAACTTATCAATACATTCAGCAGATGTGGAAGAATCCATTATGAATCCCCATTTCAATCGATTGGTTGAGGAAATAATGAGGAGGGATAGACAATACTTCTTACACATGATGGCACAAAGTGGAGCCAAGATACCTCATGATTTTGACATGTCTCAAATAATGGAACATAGACCTTTGCAACAACCTCACTCCAACATGGATCAAAGGAGACCTAATAGTGGAGGAAATAGAGGACCACACATGGTACCTGAATCACCATCAGCTTTGCTTCAAAAACCAGAGGTCCCACATACACATGGTCAAACATATGATACTCACCTTCGCAGACCATTATGGAAGTCTTATGGAGAAAAATATGCTTAATCATATATCAATGCTAAGGATCAACCACCAAAGCAATGGGATATTCCAAGGCATGCTCAAAATTTGGACACAAGGAAACCTCATGTCAAATTTGGGGGCAATACAATAGAACAGGACATGCCTGTAGAGTATGGTATACATGCACAAAATAGATATGGTGTTCCTGAACATGAATCTATACCAAGTGGTCCATATACGCAGCATCACTATAGACCTCCTCCATATGAACATGTGTATGATCAATATCATCCATATATGCAACATGTACCTCCTCCAATGGGTACCTCAAACATAGGATATGGTCAAGGAAGTCGATCTCCACCTAAGAGCAGTTTGGAACAACAAATCAGGGACTTACAAAAGAAAATGGAGGACATAAATGCACCAAAGCCAACATACACAATGAGAGACATACGTCCTTATCCATTTGACAGAAGCATTCCAATGCCTCCATTTCCTACACATTTTGTGACGCCCAAATTTGACAAGTATAGAGGAAAAGGGGATCCTAAGGTACACATAAGACAGTTTTTCACAGCTTGCATTGAAGTAGCTTCAGAAGAGACATATTTGATGAGATTATTCCCACAAAGCTTAGGCGATCAAGCTATTTAATGGTTCTCCCAACTCCCACCTGGTATTAAGTCATGGGGTGACTTAGCAGAGGCATTTATTCAACATTTCTCCTATAACATAGAGACAGACATATCAATCACTACTTTGTGCAACACCAAGCAAAAAGAGGGAGAATCTTTTGCATCATTTTTACAAAGATGGAGAAATCTAGCCAGCAGATGCTCTTGCGAAATTCCACAAAAACAAATGGTAGAAATGTTCACCCAGAATGTTAATAAAGACATTGGCTATGATCTAAGGAAAGCTTGTTTGTCCACCTTCAAGGACGTCATTGAAAAAGGCTTAGCAACAGAGAAGGTCCTAATTGAGCAAGGAGTCATTAAGATATTCGAGGAAAACAAAGATGACTTTAAAGGAAAAGACAAGCCAAGATTTTGGAATAAAAACAAGAACACAGTCAATGATGGTGTTGTTGATGCCAACACAGTGCGACCCAAATTCATCTTTTCGGGATCAAGTTCTACAAACAATCAAGTGAATACTCAAACAACTTCCAGGTCACAAAGGAAGTACACCCCATTGGGAGAACCACTTGAGTCAGTTTTCAAGAAGTTAGTGGCAAACAAGGTGATCTCAATTCTAGATTTCCCGCCATATGAACCAAAGGTCAAAGCAAATTGGTGGAATGATGATGAGTATTGTGAATTTCATAAAAGCAAGGGTCATAAAACAGGTAATTGTCATCGACTGAAGAATATTGTGCAAGATCTCATTGATAGAGGTGACATTGAGATTGAGGGACACTCATCCAATCAAGAACATGAGATGTTTAAGGAACCATTCCCAAAACATGACAAGGGAAAAGCTAAAGTCACAGATGATCAAGCCAACTATACTAGAGCACCTTATAACTATGATTCAACTATCAATCATATCTCGATGGACAATCATATCTCTACTATTACCATCAAGAACAAAAACCCTGAGAATCCTCCTCAGCAACCCAAGATTGTCCTAAGAGGTGTTGGATCTTCTTCCGAGCCTACCTCTGAGTGTCATGTTACAACTCGTCGAGGTAAAATTACTTTGCCAGGTGCTTCAACTAAAAACACCGCTTCTTCATCTACCAAACCTGAGTATGACCTTGTAGAACAGTTAGGGAAGACGCCCGCACTCATCTCCATCCTTGAGCTCTTACGCATATCCCCCGCTCATAAAGCTATTCTTGACAAAATCTTGAGAGACACCATCATTCCTACTGATCTGAACGTGGACCAGTTTCAAGCCATGGTGGGATACCTTTCCATTCCACATTCCCTTACATTCACAGAAGCCGATGACGCCTCCGTAAGTCAGCCACATAATGCACCATTACATATTGAAGCCTTCATACACAAACATCGAATAAAGCGAGTCCTGATAGATGGAGGAGCTGGTCTAAACATTTGTACATTGAGCACCATTAAACAATTGGGATATTCCGATAAAGCTGTGAATTCAAAAAATCAAATCACCATCAAGGCATATGATGATGAAGAACGCTCATCCAAGGGCACGGTCACCTTACCTCTAAGAATTGGGCCAGTTACAAAGGATGTGGTTTGTCAAGTCCTGGATTTAGATCTCACTTATAATATATTGCTAGGACGTCCTTGGATTCATGAAATGAGGGCAGTCCCATCGACATATCACCAATGCATTAAGTTTCCTCACAACGGAGTCAAGGTAACAGTTAACGGCGATCCTAATCCATTCATATATTGCAATAACTTGAGATCACATACTAAGATCATCATTCCCAGTAATCGTGAAGCTGTTCCTTCTTCGGCATACATTGACCCTGAGTCATTGAAACCTTCGACATCAAAACAGGGTGAACTTAAAGGCAGATTTCAGGAAAAAGGCATGGGAGAATACACTTTAAATCAGACCATGTATTTACGACAAGTCATGAGCTCTCCAAAAGAATATGGAAGGCCACATCCTAACAAGCAAACATCCATCATGACGCTCAAATGGGACCCTACTACCTTTCAAAGATGGGGCGAACTAGAAGAGGAAGGTTTATACAAAATGCTCTACAAAGACATTGAAGATGACACACAAGATCAGATCAATATACCCTGTGAGAAATATGGCAAAGGCTTCAAGATTCTACAAAAATTCGGGTATGATGGAAAAAGCCCTCTTGGGTTACGAAAAGAAGGCGTTATGGAGCCCTTACAACCTGAATTGACTGTAAAAAGGGAACGCTCGAAGGGACTTGGTTTTCTGACTTCCAAGATCCACACTAAAAGGATAGAAGAGGCATCACGAATCAAAATTGCCAAAATTCAACAAGAGGATCGCTATTCCACAGACTCCAATGAATGGGAATGGGGTTCAGACAAATCCTCCAGTGACTATGAGCTCACCGAGACATTCAGAGAGCCAGATGAACCCACAGAAGAGGAGTTTTATAACAAATTCAGAATTGGTCAAGAAACAACCCATGAGGAGTCTACACAGTCCTTGTTTCAAAGTTCTAGGTTGAAATCACATAGGATGAGAACACCTGTTCCGGAATGCGCTACTAGTGATGATAATTTGGATTCGTTCGTGATCGAGACTGATGAGGAGAGTGCCATCGATGACCTCGATAATTACCTCAACATACCTGAATATAACCACATCTTCACTCTTACCCCCGCTAACTTCGAAGACATTAAAGGCCTTCCCCTTGTTCACCACCAACTCATTGACTGGGATTATGAAGGACCTGCACAGTTGGATACATTCCAAAACAATGAAGCTTTTATTGATTATCTAGGCATACGAGATGATCTTCCCCCTGGAGACCATAAAGCGGGATACACCATAGAACTCAATAGCGTGGCATATTTTGGTGAGGGTGTCGGACCTTCCAGTCGCAAAAATGTGAAAATAAGAACAAATCAAGGGTCTTATGGTGAAAACCACACTGTGGCGCTATCTGATCCCAAAAAAGTAAAAAGAAAGGACGTATCTGAGAGTGAAAACCTCTCTGAGGCACCCGAAGATGGAAGACTCGACATTCTCCCAGCCTCGTATGAGGAAAAGTCATCCATGCTGGTAGAGGAGACTATCAAAACAAACATTGGTACGGAAGAGGTTCCACACAACATATTCCTAGCTCAATCACTGACAGAGTCTAAAAGGTCAAAATTCATAAGTTTCTTCAAAGAGTGACAAATCAACTTCGCCTGGTCATACGCTGATATGCCTGGATTGGATCCAGATTTGGTAATGCATCATCTGACAGTCAAACCAGGGGCAAAACCAGTAAAACAGAAATTGAGAAAAATGCATCCACAAGTGGCATTACTAGTCAAAGCAGAACTTGAGAAATTACTCGATGTCGGATTCATACGTCCAATTGATTATCCTGAATGGATCTCTAACTTGGTACCTGTCAGTAAACCAGATCGCAGCATCAGAATTTGCACAGATTTCAGAGACATCAACAAAGCTTGTCCAAAGGATGACTTCCCATTGCCAAACATTGACTTGATTGTTGATCTCACAGCAGGTCATGAAATGCTATCATTAATGGATGGATTCTCTGGCTATAATCAGATAAGAATTGCACCTGAGGATCAACATAAAATAGTATTTACTTGTCCGTGGGGAACTTTCTGCTGGAATGTCATGCCTTTCGGGTTAAAGAATGCAGGTGCTACATATCAAAGAGCTATGACTACTATCTTTCATGATCTCATGCATGTAACTGTGGAAGATTATGTTGATGACCTCTTGGTCAAATCAATAGACATAAATACACATTTGGGCATACTTTTAGTTGCCTTTGATCAGTTGGAAAAATACAAAGTAAGATTAAACCCTAAGAAATGTGTCTTTGGAGTAACCTCCGGGAAGCTCCTAGGATTCATTGTATCCAAAAGAGGAATTGAAGCGGATCCAACAAAAGTCAAAGCTATCTTGGAAATGCAACCACCAAGAAATATCAGTCAACTTCGATCCTTACAAGGCAGACTCCAGTCCATTCGAAGATTCATAGCACAACTAGCAGATAAGTGTAATCCTTTTCAGCACCTGCTACATAAAAACATCAAATTCAAATGGGATGACAACTGTCAACAGGCTTTCCAAATGCTCAAAGATTATCTTCTAAATCTGCCAGTTCTGATGCCACCAGTTCCAGATCAACCACTGTTATTATACATTTCAGCTACTCCAACAGCACTGGGGGCACTCTTAGCGCAACAAATCGTTGAAGGCAAGGAAAAAGCAGTATACTATATTAGTCGCACATTGGTGGGATATGAGCTAAACTACACACCAATTGAGCGCGCATGTCTTGCTGTGGTCTTTGCTTCACAGAAATTACGACATTACATGCTTACTCATAAGACAAAGCTAGTTGCAAGGATAGATCCGTTAAAATACCTTCTAAATAAAGCAACACTTACGGGGCAACTGGCCAAATGGGTAATGATACTAAGTGAATTCGACATCGAGTATGTGGACAGAAAAGCAATAAAAGGACAAGCCATCGCAGATCAATTAGCAGATGCTCCCATGAGAGATGATGTTCCTTTAAGTTCAGAATTTCCAGATGAATCCATTTTAGCAGTGTCACATGCAAAGTCATGGCAACTGTACTTCGATGGGTCATACACACAGCATGGGGCAGGAGCTGGCATCCTCTTTATAACTCCTCAAGGAGATTCTATACCAAAATCATACCGCTTATTATTTCCTTGCACTAACAATATAGCAGAATATGAGGCATTAACAACAGGATTACGAATTGCAGTTCAATGGAAGATCCAGGAACTTCGTGTTTTTGGAGACTCCCAACTTGTTATCCGTCAAGCAACTGGTGATTATCAAACAAAAGATGAAAAGTTAATGCCTTATAAACAAATGGTGGATGATCTGAAATAGCACTTTACAAAGATAGACTTTGAGCAGATACCAAGAGAGCAGAATCGTGCCGCAGATGCCATGGCTACAATTGCTTCATTGATTGATTTACCTCCAAACAAGACCCGCTATGAGTTCTTGGTGGATAACCTTTTGGTCCCTTCATATGAGATAATGCCTACTGAGATGATATGTGTTGTCGGTCCCGAATCCCAGTTATATGGTTCCATTTTTACATACCTACGAGACAATACTTTACCTCTTGATCTATCAAATAACCAACGTCGCACTTTCATTCGCCAATCCTCTCGATATGTCATTTTAGCTGATATCCTATACCAGCGAGGTCTAGATGGCACTCTTCTTAGATGTTTAGAAAGCGACGAAGCTCAGATTGCGTTACATGAAGTGCATGAAGGGATATGTGGTCCACATGCTAGTGGTCCTACCTTGGCCAAGAAACTCATCAGGACTGGATATTACTGGCCCAATATGGAAAAAGACTCATATCAGTTTGTCAAAAAATGTAAGAAATGTCAAATTCATGGAGACCTCATACATGCGCCAGCACAAGAACTACAACCACTTGCGTCTCCTTGGCCCTTTTGTCAATGGGGACTCGATCTCATAGGCAAGATTCACCCTCCTTCCTCTAATGGTCATAAATTCATTATCACAGCCATAGAGTATTTCACAAAATGGATTGAAGCCGTGCCTCTCACACAAGTCACTAGAAAATAGATTGCTACATTCATCCTTAACTATATCATATGCCGATATGGTATTCCTGTTTCCATTATTACTGAAAACGGGCGTCCCTTCAAAAATCAAGATGTTCGTGAACTCTGTGACCGCTTCCATATTTCCCATCGTTTCTCCACACCGTATTACCCCCAAGGTAATGGCCAAGCTGAGGCATCTAATAAAACAATCCTTAAAATCCTCAAGAAGACAGTCGATGATGTTGGCCGTAATTGGCATATCCAACTTAATCCCGCACTTTGGGCTTACCGCACAAGCGTCCGTACACCTACAGGAGCTACACCCTATTCACTAGTCTATGGTTCTGAAGCCATCTTGCCTATTGAGGTCGAGTTACCCTCTTTATGGGTCTCTTTGCAAAACATCATCACTGATAAAGATTACAGGGTCTCTCGCTTACAGGAACTAGAACTGCTGGATGAACGGAGACAAACTGCTTTTAATCATCTCAAGGCTTACCAAAAATGAATGAGTCGCAGCTACAATCACAAAGTCAAGCCTCACACATTTGAGGTAGGTGACTTGGTTCTCAGAGAAAACCCCAAGAATCAACAAGACAGAGAGAAGAAGGGCAAGTTCGAACCAAACTGGCTTGGTCCTTACATCATCACAGTAGTATATGGCTCTGGGGCATATCAGCTCTCAACTACAGAAGGTGAACCTTTGGAGGATCCTATCAACAGCATGCACCTTCATAGGTTCTACACATAGCTCTTCGAAATATCCTAATTCAAAAATACAAAAAAATTATAAAAACAAAAAAAACGTTACTTGGTGAAAACCTGGCAAACAGGCGCCTTGTGGCACAAAAAAAACATTGAAAAATTGAAAAAAGTAAAGAGAAATAATTTCGTCCAATGGTGAAAACCACTTCGGTGGCGCCTTGGGCAAGTACCATGGTGAAAACTAGATCACCAGTGCCATGCGTAGAGACATTGCTCCTCCCTCCTTCAGGATTCTCTTTCATCATTTCACTTTGCACACACTCACAACCTATTCGTTCATAATAAATGTACCCATTCCCATCATGGCTTGTTATTGATCTACCCAAGATTGGTTAGCCATTCATAATAAACCTTTCTTTTCATCCCTTTCCATCCATAATAAATCAGATCCTATCTATGGCTAAGGCAAATCCTATGTCTAGTGATGGGTGTGGAACTGAGAACATCACATGTTTCGAGGAGTACAGTTTCTTCCAGCTTTCTTTAGTTTATCCGCGCACAATCCACAATAAAATTTTGTCTTCTCCGCAATAAAGTATCACTTTCATGGATTTAGTCAGTTTCAGATGAGACACAGCAACAACAATGAGCTTCAACAAATCAAATCTTTTCAACAGACTCAGACAACATATGGTTCAGTGCTATCTATCCTTTTTGTGAAAGTAAACATTGTGACCACAATCAAATAAGACTTATACAAGTGACAAGAGACACTAAACTTGAGGACTACAGTGGATGTTGGTGTCGAGTCTTGGTTTTCTTTTGATTTCATCTTTTTTGGTGACATGTCTTTTAGCTTTTCCAGGATGTCTTTGACTAGAGATTCTATCTCCAGGATGTTTTTGACTAGAAAGGCGAGGATGGGGTATCGTCACCTATTTGTATTTGCTGTCTGTGGATTGTCTCTTAGTAATGCTATGACTTGTCCAAGGATATGAGGACACTGTGAGTCTAGTGTGAACTGGGGCATTCCTTGTTTGTGACTGTCTTATCTCCATGCAAACAGGTACAATGACTTTCTGGGTCGAACATATGCCTTGATTGTCATAACCTACTTGCCATAATAAAGCTCAATGATGATAAAGCACAAGAAGCTCTTTCACTTTCATATCTTCTATCTTCCATCCCCCTTTCTTGATTGATTTCCATCATCCTTCTCGAGTCCGCGTAGCTTGCTATCACATGACTGAGTATAATGACACACCAAAAACATTTGCATTTCATGTAGCTGCACCTACATTACCACATATAAGCATTTCATACATACATATAGATATCACAATTACATCACATCCTGCACACAACACCTGTTAGCACAATTTACATTTGCATTATCATATTCATCTGCATTACATACATTTACATGTGCATTGGCATAACATTTTAAAACATAAAAGAACAAAATATATTGCATTGCATCATATACATATTTGCATCCATATCATAAGCATCACATAAGAACATCTCATCACATAGGTAGACATGCATATAGCTGCCGCAAAAAAAATGAATCATCTCATATATATAATCATAAGTGTCATGATACAATGATGTCAAAAATACATATGGCTACAATCACCCGCAGGTGTCTACAATACAAAAAGAATGGTACAACACTGATACAATAGGAGCCCTCTATGGCTATGATGAACTCCCTCCCTCGG
Source organism: Cryptomeria japonica (assembly GCF_030272615.1). Taxonomy (NCBI): domain Eukaryota; kingdom Viridiplantae; phylum Streptophyta; class Pinopsida; order Cupressales; family Cupressaceae; genus Cryptomeria; species Cryptomeria japonica. The sequence goes on from NC_081412.1 coordinate 87,317,882, forward strand.
AGCCGCCTGGCCTCGATGGAATCTGAGCCCCTGAAGGACCCGCCCCAGGATCACCCTACCTATCTCCTCTATCTGGTGGTAGTGGTGGACCCATGACCCCACCACTAGATGCCTGCCTCCTCCGACTCCCTCCCGTAGCTGTCGCTGTACGCGACGGTCTATGGAAGCTCCTCGCCCGCTGATCTGCTGGCACTGCACCGTAGTAGAGGTCCCTCCAGTACCCTATCTTCTCTTTGGCCCGCAGGACATATGCATATCTTGCCCCTGTGTCCTCCGCTGCCTGTCTCCCTGCCCTCAACGCTGTCTCAGCCTCTGTATAGCGCTGGATAGCCTGATCTCTCTCCCACTCAGTATCTTTGAGCCTCATCCTGAGAAGATCTCTCTCCCTCTCCAGCTCCTGTATCTCATATGCCTGGCCCTGGCATATCTCCCTAAGCTCAATCAGCTCATCCTCCTCTGGGTCAGCCCCCTCTGCCTCTGCTTGTGGCTCCTCCTCTGTGGGTGCCTGCCCCTGTACCTGTACCCGTACTGGTGCCTATACGGGTACCTGTCCCTGTACCTATCCCTGTCTCCGTCCCTGCTCTTGTGTCTGTACTGGCACCTGTCCCTGTACTTGTCCCTGTCTCTGTACCTGTCTGGGACCCTGTGCTGCTGGTACCTGTAGGGGCAATCCACCGCGACCCCTCACCACCCAAGCCTGCCTCTCCTCCCCACCCTCCCTCCGAGGTGCAACTCGCCTCTCTCCCACTACTCCCCTCCATCTCTGTCGGCCTCTACCCCCATCACCTCCACCATCATCATCATCGTCCCCACCTCCATCTCCATCCAATAGCTCCCCTGGATCTATCAATCGTGGGAATGGATGCTTTGCCCAATACGCTGTATACTCTGCATCCATCCCGGCATCCTCAATCTCAGGCCACATGTCCCAAGGAAGAGGTATCATCTCCACCAGTTGAGTCACTGCCTGATCATACGACAGTAGCAGCCCAAACTGTGCCTGATCTCTGACGGTGCGGGCATACATGCCTGATCCCTGGGGCATCCTCTGAATCCGGCCAAACTGTCGGCCAACCCTATCCACCAGCTGCCTCTCCAGCACATAGGGCGTCCGCCCAATCAGGTACCTGCTCTGGAAGGTGTAGGGCAGCTCCACTGCATCATCCTCCCACTGCTCGCAGCCCAGATAAGGTCACCATATGACCTCATCAATGTCATCAATCACTCATCGCCAGTACTCTAGCCTGCCAATCCGTGGCTGCGAGGTGATCATATCATACAGGTGCACAAAACTGCATCCATGTCCCCTGCCTCTGAAGTGTATCGGCCTCATCACTGGTAGATGCTCATAAGCCCAAACCTGCAATAGTGTCACCCCACAGCCCAATCCAACTGATCCATGATACACAAACTGATGCAGCTCATAGTACAAGTGTGCCAGCACACACGGTCCCCAGGCATATCTGGTATGCTGTGTCATCAACGTCTCCAGTGCTCCCCCCAGCCCACAGCCAATCCCCGTGTCGCCCTATCTGGACACAAGAAACCACTGATAGCTCCTCCGATCACCGCCGACAATGCTAAACTTGTGGCTGTCATGGTATCCCAGGCCACGTGTCCTGCCCTCATCTCCAATCCAGGGTCCTGAAACACCCGTCTCAATGCCTCTCTGTCACCATCTCGATCGTATGGGATCAGCTCCCCATCGATCGGCACCCGCAGAATCCTGTATACATCCTCCAGGGTGACTGTCATCTCACCCATCGACAAATGGAATGTGCACGTCTCAAAGTGCCATCTCTCAGCCAGCGCACTCAGCAAACCCATGTTTGCCCAAAACTCAGGCACATACAATATGTCTCAAACCCATCTCCTCGATGGCAGCTCTATCCTGAAACGACAACTCAGGTCACAACCTCTGCGTCGACGGGAATCTCTCCTGTGACTCTAACATCGGCAAATACTCCTGCAGTCAAGCAAATCAATCATGTCAGTCATAGTGGCATTCACTGTTTATCACAAAATGCCACTTTTTATCTAAATGCATATGGCTATCTATTCTAGTGACACTCACTGTTCATCACAAAGTGTTACTATCTATCCTAGTGGTACTCCCTGTTCATCACAAAGTACTACGTGTGTGAGACTCCATGTTCATCACAAAGTGTTACTCACATTTGCACTCCCTGTTCATCACAAAGTGTTGCTCATATTTCAGTACTCCCTGTTCATCACAAAGTACTCTATCTTGGTACTCACTATTCATCACAAAGTGCCTTGATCTATCCTAGTCTTCCTAGAGGACCTTCTTGAATGTATCCTCTCAGCAACTTATCCAATCGACAGCGTATGTTCATCACAGAATTGTCGATTTGACCTAGAAGATGCAAATTCATACTTTTCAAACACAAACGCACCTGAATAGCACAGACGCGGCCACATTCAGCACAGACCCGGGTCCAGACACAAATGCGCTTGGCACAAACACAGACGCGCCTAGCAGACATAGACGCGCCTGGCACCAACGCAGACGCGCCTGGACGTTTTTTGACACTTTTTGGACCCTAGTCTAACCGCATTTATTGCCCTATTCGACATGCATTAATGACAAAATTAAATGCGTCAAAGTACGAGGAGGTTTGGCGATACTTACCGGCTCTCCTGCCTCTGCCGGCCTCTGGAATCGGCGAACACGGTTGAATCTATGCACGAAAGCCATCGCTGCTGACTGCTCCTGCTCTATTCTCGCTCTGCAATATGCTCTTATGGATGCGTGGATGACAATGAGGATGTATTTTCCCCCGTGGTCTATCTTATAGCCTACCCTAGCCCTCGCCTTCATTTCCTGAGTCAGTCTTCATTATCCCGTGACTTTGTCACTTTATCCAGTCAGTCCATTCTAACCCGTCTTTCTTATCGAAAGATTGTCTGCAATCTTTTCAGACATTTTCATCCAATCTCTCGAGGAGGCATATCACTCCCATCTTGGGGCAACTCTGTATCAGTTCATCTTATCTTCTTTGAAACAACATGACAAGCCGCATTGTCTCAAAGGGGCAAAATGTAGACACCTAAAATTGTCATGTCTAATTAAATAAATATTTTATTTATTTAATTATCTAAGCCTAATTCTTCTATTAATTAAATAAATATTTATTTATTTAATTAATTCATTTATCCTCTTCTAGCCTTATTTCTCATTTAAATAAATACATTTATTTATTTAAATTATCCTTTTCCTAAATTAAATAAATATTTTATTTATTTAATTGATCCCACTTCTTCTATTAATTAAATAAATCTTTATTTATTTAATTAATTCATTAGCTTTTTCTACCTATGACACATGTCACTCATCTCTTAATTCCTACACTACCTACCTCTTTCATTATTTTATTATTTCTTTTACCTACCCTCTAATCATAGCCGACCTCCTTTTACACCTCTCAATCTTATCCCTCCATTTCATATTGTGTCTTCTATTTAAGGAGATGCCTTCTTCATTATCAAACCCTAATCGACAATTTGGAGGACTTGATTACACTACGATCCTACTTGCAACCACATTCCGTTCTTTGTTGAGCTCTTGTGCACATAAAATCTGAGAGCAAATATATCAAGCAAGATTAATGGAGATAGGAAGAATGGAGATCAAAACCCTATTGGACATGTGATGGCATAATCTTTGTGATTTCATGTGATTTGCATTGTCTTAGGTAATCTTCATATGTTATGGTGGATCTTTGTTGATTGTTAGGCTAGGGTTTTGTGGTTGAATTCATTTAGCCTTTCAATATTGTTATTATTGTTATCCATTTTCACCATATACACTATGTATTACCACATTTTTTTAAGATATTGGATAGATATTATCCATGATTTTGTATACAACCTAGTTTTTTTAAAAAATATTAATGTTTTTTAGATTATATACATATGGAAGAATCCCCTATTTACTTCATCATGTTATATCTCCTAAATTTATTTTTTGTCCACATAGATAAATTAATCATTACTTATGTTTTATATAATTATTATACTATAATTTATATTTAAGAATTACTTGTGAATGTGATATTTATGCTAGTTATAACAACACTATTTACACATGTCAAACTCATTAAAATGTAAGATTAAAATATTAATAATTAAAGTTAAAAATTTAAATAAAGGGTATTTGTGATGGTGTTTACAGTCCTTATTTAATGTACCTCAAATAATTCAATGAAGAGTTTTTCTAATAAAAAAATTATTGTTGACTAATAGTGGGATGAGTGAGAGAGGGAGGTATGGTGATAGGGTTTCGATCAGTGAGATTGTTGCAGGAGATGATGAATATGGTGATCTTAATGAATATGGTGATGATATGAATAACTTTGTTGTGTCTCACTTAGTTCTCGATGTTGTGGTGGTCTGGGCTCTAACCCCTTTTGGAGTGCCTTCTTCCTACACATTGTGCCTCTTGGGTCTAATCTCTCCTTTCCCCATACCTCAAGGTGGAGTGCTTCCTATTGAGTTTATCTTCTATATTTTTTGTATAAGTGAAGGGCTTGTGAGAACACATGAGTGGAGTGGAGGGTTTGTGTGGGCTCGTGTGTGTGGTTGGTCTATGTGGGCTTTGTTTGGTGTTGCATTTCCCTATTTCATTGGTGCTCATGATTCTATTGGAGAGGATGAAACTAAGGTTGTTGATATTTCTTCCTTGGCTCTCTATTTTGTGTGGATTTTGGTGGTTGTTTTTGTCTTCATAGGTGCTTGATTTTTGGTGGAGGTTTCTTCTTTGAGTGGTTGGATTTTGTTTGTGGATGAGGTGCTTTGTTACTACTTTCTTCTTTCATCCTCAACAACTATTTTGGATTTTGGTGTGGAATTTCTTTGTTCTCTTGATCTTGGTGGCATTTTCCTCTTCCATGGTTTATTTGGGGAGGATGTTGGGTTTTTTGTTGAGGAGGTAGCAAGTTGTGCTACTTTTTTGGACCTGGTCTTTATTTGGTCTAATTTGAGAACTTCTTCTTTTGGAGGCTTAGTCTCACTAGGTATCCACTCTTGCCTCCTTTTTCTTTCAATGCCCTTTATCTTTTTAAATTTTGTTTGGTGAAGTGTTGTTGCCATTTTCTTTGATCTCAGATGTTGTAGTTGTGTTGCAGGTGGTGTTTTTTTGTTTGGGGTTGCTTTTGGCTGCAACTTTTGGAGATATTTTTTGGTTTATTTTGCTGCAATTTTTGTGGAGACTCTAAGGGCTATTGGCTGCAACTTTTGGAGAGATTTTGAGGTTTCTTTTGCTGAAATTTTGGTGGAGACTTTTAGGGATTTTGGCTAAAACTTTTGGAGAGCTTTTAAGGTTTCTTTTGCTGCAATTTTGGTGGAGACTTTGAGGGTTTTTGGTTGAAACTTTTGGAGAGATTTTGAGGGATTTTGGGTTGCAACCTTTTGTTGCAAATTTTGGAGGGTTTTGGTGTGAAATTTGGGTGAAATTCTTGCAATTTTGGGCTTGATCTTTATGGAGGTTTTGGTTGTTGACCACTTGGATTCTATTGATGCTTGGATTATGAGATGGATTTTCTTGAAATTGGTCAAATTTGTTGTTGTTTGGAGAGGGTTTTGGCTGGAACATTTTGGTGTGTAGGCTTCTCCATTTTCTTTGTTTTTCAAATGTCAAGGTAGGGTTCTTCTTCCCTCTTGTATTTTATTTGAATTTCTTGCTTTGATATGACAACGTGGTGTGTTTATGATCATTTGTATCAATTTGAAAGTTGCTTCTATTTCTAGTTAGAAATTGATAGTTTCATTGTGCAAATTGAGGGTGAGGGTTTGTCATCTTGTTCTTTGTGTTTGGGTGTTGGGGATGGTTTTATTGAGTTTCTTGAAGGGGCCAATTTTCTATTAATATGCCCTTTCATATGCTTTGCAGTGGAAGAATCCAATTGATTCTGTGTTCGGGAGTGGTTTTGTGGTTGATTCCTTAATGTGAAGGCCCGAAGAGGCATATGTGTGTGAATATGTGTTTCAATTATAAATAATGGATTTATGAATATTATATGTGAGATATCTATGTCCTATATGCCTTATGATTATTTGAATTGAACCCTAGGGTATAGGTATCTAGATGCAATTAGGGAGAGTTGCTCTCAATAGGGGTTGAGGCCCTAAAGTGGCTGCTAGGGTAACTCATTAGAGAGTTTCTTAATCAAGTGATAATGTTATTAATGGATTGAGGTAAAACACATAAACAAGATAATATGGTGTCCCACCCATGGCCTTGAGTGCTTGTATAGACTAGGGATGGGAGTGGGAAGGCCTGGTCATCTGATGGGCATTGATTTGGCATAATTGAACCTCCTTCTATTCATGAAAGGACTGTTTGGTTCCATTAGATATCAAATGGGAGTCGAGGCCTATAGAGGCTACTAGGATAACTCATGTTGAGGCTATGTGATGACACTCTTTCCTTCTTGTACTCTAGTATCCTATCTTATTTGGTTGTTAGTAGAAGCCTCTGGTGGATCTTTGTCATGTTTCACATTTTACCTTGTTTGGGCCTTATACTTGTGTGTGCCTTGTGTTCTCATGGATGTAGGAGTTGTGCTTGAGAGTAGACCTTGTATTTCTTCCTTATTTACTTATATGTTTTGGGCCTTGTGTCTATCTTTTGAGCACAATGGGGTGGATTTGAGGGTTCCACATGTTGAAATGTGGCGACTGATCAGCAAAGTACTGTACACTCAGCACATATCCTCGTTTTGCCATTTTTTGTTGATGAAAACCGACATTGTAATAAAACCCTAAAAAAGGCCGACTTTGTTTGTTGCCCTAAAAACGCATGTTATAAGCGGCTGGGATGCTAAAGGCATTGGAAGGTTGATGTACTGTTTTTGCTGGATAATAAGAAAGATTGGACGGCTGTGTATGGTGGACGTAACCCATTCTGGGTGAACCACGTTAAATCTCTGTGTTATCTGTGTCCTGTTTTATTTCTTTATCTTTTGTATTTAAATCTGCATATAATTGTTAGTTCATATTTGCTTCGGATCTGCTTGAAACCCTAACAATTGGTATCAGAGCGAGGTTTTCTGTAAATTGGTAGGACTTTCAGATTTGAGTGGGAGCAATGGAGGATTCCAAATTCAAGGTCGAAAAGTTTAACGGCCAAAAAAAAATTTTGCCCTTTTTTTGTTGATGAAAACCGACATTGTAATAAAACCCTAAAAAAGGCCGACTTTGTTTGTTGCCCTAAAAACGCATGTTATAAGCGGCTGGGATGCTAAAGGCATTGGAAGGTTGATGTACTGTTTTTGCTGGATAATAAGAAAGATTGGACGGCTGTGTATGGTGGACGTAACCCATTCTGGGTGAACCACGTTAAATCTCTGTGTTATCTGTGTCCTGTTTTATTTCTTTATCTTTTGTATTTAAATCTGCATATAATTGTTAGTTCATATTTGCTTCGGATCTGCTTGAAACCCTAACAATTGGTATCAGAGCGAGGTTTTCTGTAAATTGGTAGGACTTTCAGATTTGAGTGGGAGCAATGGAGGATTCCAAATTCAAGGTCAAAAAGTTTAACGGCCAGAATTATCAGTTATGGAAAATGTAGATGGAGGATTACCTATATCAAAAGGATTTGTGGCGGCCATTGGAAGGAAAGGCAAAGAAACCGACCACAATATCAGATGAAGAGTGGGACATTTTAGATAGAAAGGCATTGGGATCCATTCGATTGTGCCTTGCGGCGTCTGTAGCATTCAATATAACAGAAGCAAAAACGACTGTAGATTTGATAGCAACATTGGCTAAGATGTATGAGAAACCCTCGGCTTCGAATAAGGTATTTCTTATGAAGCGTTTGTTTAATTTGAAAATGAGTGAGGGAGGATCTGTAGCAGAGCACTTAAATGAATTTAATACAATTACCAGTCAATTGTCTTCGATAAAAATTACCTTTGCAGAAGAGGTTAGGGCTCTTTGATTTTATGTTCTTTGCCAGAAAGCTGGAATAGCTTGGTTATGGCTGTAAGTAACTCTGTCTCTGGTAAAAATACTTTGGTATTTGATGATATTGTTGGTGTTATCCTAAGCGAGGAAATGCGAAGGAAACGCACAGGTGAGACTCCAACATCATCGGGTAGTGTTTTGAATGTGGAGAATAGAGGAAGATCAAAGGAAAGAGGAAAAGGCCCTGGGAATGAGAAGTCACGAGGGAAGTCAAAGAAAGGACGCTCTCAATCTAGAGGAAAGAAAGATTGCTGGTACTACGGAAAGCCTGGTCATCTAAAGAAAGATTGTTGGTCTCGGAAAAATAAAGAAGGAGACAAAAATGAAAATGACAATAAGGAAGCTAATATTGCAAGTAATACTTTACAAGATGCTTTAATCTTATGTTTGGATAATGTTAATGATTCCTGGGTAATAGATTCTGGGGCTTCATTTCATGCTACACCCCATAGAAAATATTTTCTAGATTATGTTCAAGGTGATTTTGGACAAGTATATTTGGGTGATGATGAGCCCTGTCAAATTGTTGGAAAAGGAAAGATAAAGATCAAGTTGCAGAATGGTAATGACTGGTTTCTGCAGGAGGTAAGACATGTTCCTAATTTAAGAAGAAATTTAATTTCTGCAGGGCAACTAGGTAGTGAAGGTTGCATAGTTACCTTCTCAGACAGTATGTGGAAGGTCACTAAAGGATCATTAGTAGTAGCTAAAGGTGCGAAGGTAGGCACATTATATCTGTGTACTGGTAACACTTACTCTACCTTAGCTGCTACAGATAAAGTTACTGCAGGGACAACAACAATAAATGTTGCAAGAACAGATTCGATAATGTGGCACCATAGGCTTGGGCACATGAGTGAGAAAGGAATGAAAATCCTTCACTCCAAAAATCTATTGCCAGGACTAAAGAAGATTGATTTAGAGTTCTGTGAAAACTGTGTTTATGGTAAACAGAAAAGAGTCAGATTTCTCAAGGTTGGGAAAGAGAAGAAGAGTGAGAAGTTAGAGCTTGTACATTCAGATGTATGGGGACCGGCTCAGGTATCATCTCTTGGTGGCTCTTGTTATTATGTTATTTTTATTGATGACTCAACCAGAAAAACATGGGTATATTTCCTAAAACAAAAATCAGATGTTTTTGAAACTTTTAAGAAATGGAAAGCTTTGGTTGAGAATGAGACAGGAACAAAGTTGAAGTGTCTCAGATCGGATAATGGAGGTGAGTATTGCAGCAAAGCATTTGAAAATTACTGTTCCTTAAATGGGATTCGAAAGCAGAAGACAGTTCCAGGAACTCCACAGGAAAATGGTGTGTCAGAGAGAATGAATAGGACCATCATGGAACATGCGAGGAGCATGAGATTGCATGTTGGATTGCCCTTACATTTTTGGGCATATGTTGTACATACTGCTGTCTATTTGATAAATAGAGGACCTTCAACCCCTTTGGATGGTGGTATTCCAGAGGATGCATGGACTAGTAAAAAGGTAAATTATTCTTTTCTAAAAACTTTTGGTTGAGAAGCTTTTGTCCATGTTGATAAAAAAAACAGAACCAAGCTTGATGCTAAATCTCATAAATGTACCTTCATTGGATATGGGATAGATGAATATGGCTATCGGTTATGGGATTTTGAAAATAAGAAAATAATTAGAAGTAGAGATGTTATATTCAATGAGAAGGTTATGTATAAAGAACAGATGCAGGAAAAGAAACATGAACAGGACAAACAAGAATATGTGGTGTTGGATGAGATTCCTGAAAATGAAATGCTACAGGTACCTGATGCTCAACAACAACAGATTGTCCCACAAACTCCTGCAAGTGTTAGACGTTCTACGAGGACAAGTAGACCCCCTAAAAGATTTTCTCCTTCTTTGTATTCTATTTTATTAACGGATTCTGGTGAACCAGAAGAATATGAAGAAGCAATGCAGGTGGATGCCAAACAACAGTGGCAGCTAGGCATGAAAGAGGAGATGGACTCCTTGATGAAAAATAAGACTTGGGACTTAGTCCCTTTACCTGCAGAAAAAAGAGCCTTGCCTAACAAATGGGTTTATCGGCTGAAGGAGGAGGAAGGAGGTCAGAAAAGATATAAGGCCAGACTTGTGGTAAAAGGTTTTGCACAGAAAAAGGGTATAGATTATGATGAAATATTTTCTCCAGTTGTAAAAATGACTTCAATTAGAACTGTACTTAGTCTTGTGGCTGCAGATGATTTACATCTTGAACAATTAGATGTCAAAACAAATTTTCTCCATGGAGATTTGGAGGAGGAAATTTACATGTTGCAACCACAGGGATATGAGGTCAAAGGTAAGGAGAACTTGGTGTGCAGGTTGAAGAAAAGTCTGTATGGCCTAAAGCAAGCACCTCGACAATGGTATTTAAAATTTGATAGTTTCATGGCTGAACACGGTTATCATAGATGTCATTCTGATCATTGTATATATTTTAAGAGATTTGATAATGGCAGTTATATTATCCTATTGCTTTATGTTGATGACATGCTTGTTGCTAGGTCTAACATGCAACATATAAATGATCTTAAACAGAAATTAGCCAGGTCATTTGCTATGAAGGATTTGGGTGCAGCTAAGCAAATTCTCGGTATGAGGATTACACGGGACAGGAAAAATAGAACCTTGAATTTGTCCCAAAGTGAGTATATAAAGAAGGTGTTGAAAAGATTTAACATGCAGGATGCAAAAGCAGTTAGTACACCTTTGGCTAGTCATTTCAAATTGACTAAGGAGATGTGCCCAAAGGCACAGGAAGAGGTTAATAAAATGTCTAACATCCCGTATTCATCAACTGTTGGCAGTCTGATGTATGCAATGGTATGCACAAGGCCAGATATTGCACATGCAGTGGGAGTTGTGAGCAGGTTTATGAGTAATCCGGGTATGGAACATTGGAATGCTGTGAAATAGATTCTTCGGTATTTGAAAGGAACTACTACGAAGGCATTATGTTTCAAAGGATCTAATGCTGCTCTAAGTGGATTTGTTGACTCTGATCTGGCAGGTGATATTGATTCATGGAGGAGTACTACAGGGTATGTTTTTACTATAGGGGGAACTACAGTCAGTTGGATTTCTAGGCTGCAAAAGGTTGTTGCACTTTCAACCACTGAAGCTGAGTATGTTGCTGCTACAGAAGCCAACAAAGAGATGATTTGGTTGCAATGTTTTCTGAAGGAATTGGGTCAGACACAAGAGGATAGCCCATTGTATACTGATAGCTAGAGTGCCATTCTTCTTGCGAAGAACTCTGCTTTTCATTCAAGGACAAAGCACATTCAACTCAGGTACCACTTCATCCGGACTATTTTGGAGGAGGGTCAGTTACGGCTTGAGAAGATTCACACAAGTGAGAATCCTGTCGATATGTTCACAAAGGCAGTTCCACAGGAGAAGCTGATTTCTTCATCAGTTTTTGTTGGTCTTCTTGATTGATAATTGTGGAATTTATACCAGTCAAGTCCTAGTGTTTTATCTAGCGGATGTTGCATGTACAGTGGTGTCCTGTAGTATCAGTCTCCAAGTGGGAGATTGTTCGGTGTGGAGTTTGATCAGTCTCCAAGTGGGAGATTGTTGAAATGTGGCAACTGATCAGCAAAGTACTGTACACTCAGCACGTTTTTTTGTTGATGAAAACCGACATTGTAATAAAACCCTAAAAAAGGCCGACTTTGTTTGTTGCCCTAAAAACGCATGTTATAAGCGGCTGGGATGCTAAAGGCATTGGAAGGTTGATGTACTATTTTTGCTGGATAATAAGAAAGATTGGACGGCTGTGTATGGTGGACGTAACCCATTCTGGGTGAACCACGTTAAATCTCTGTGTTATCTGTGTCCTGTTTTATTTCTTTATCTTTTGTATTTAAATCTGCATATAATTGTTAGTTCATATTTGCTTCGGATCTGCTTGAAACCCTAACACCACATGGTCAGGTGGTTGTTGCCAACCTCCATTGGGTACTGGTGGTTTTTTTCGTGTACATTGGAAGGATCTTGAAGCAGTCACCGGTGAGGAGGGACCTCAAAGAGATCAATTTAGACCGGTCAGCAAGAGTAAACAGAATAGAAACACAAAGATATGATGGAGGCAATGCAGGATAGATTGTTTTATTTCATGAAAATTGATTACAACCTGATTATAACATACCGACTCACAAGCCTGGTAGAACATACATAATAGGTCACAACCAGGACCTTAAATCTTAAGATCTATCTTCTATGCACACTCTAACTACTTGATTCTCTGATTGATTACATTTTGATGCATAATTAAAATTATATATATCGATCCAAAGGATCCTGATGGCCCAAAAGGGATCAAAACCTGAAGAACAAGACCTAACATGCAAAATAATCAAGGTCGGCCTTCGCCAAGATATTCCTCCAGAAAATCCAAAGGATGAAATCTAGATACCGGGAAAAGGTCGGCCACATGCCAAGGAAAATCAGAATCAATGCCCAAGGCTCTACATGCTTCAGAAGGGGTTCTAGCAGATCACCAAAATAGGTCCAGGCAATTGGTAACAAGAACTGTCAATCAGTAGCAAGAAACCAATAGTGATATCTTGCCAAAAAATGATCTAGCGATGCGGTCTGGAAACAAGAAAGATGATCAATTCTTCAATTAGAATCCAAATCCACAAGATCCGGTGAGCCAAAACTGGGACACATAGAAAGGAAAACTGAAACTGCAAACATAAAGCAAAACAAAAAGAAAATGTTTTTTGGTTGATGCAAGATTCCTATGAACTGGGGATGCTCCTGCATTAGACATCCGAGGTTATTGAAAAAGTGATCCTCTCACTTTGCTAGGGTCAAAGGAAAACCAAGATTGTCTACCTCTACCTAAGAAATCCAAGATGAATCTTCAACTGGTTTGTCCTTCCACTTCACAAGATACTCCTTATACTGACTACTCCGAGTACTACGCCCAATCCTACTGTCCAAAATGTCTTCAATCTAATCCAGTTTCTTCCAGGGCAACTATTTCTCCAAGTCTGCAATACGGTCCTCACTAAATTCTGGTTCATGATACTCATGAAGATCTGCAATGTTAAACATAGGTGAAATACTCAGACTATCTGGTAACTCCACTTCATATGCATTTCCAGAACTGAACTTCCTCAAAATCCTGCAAGGTCCAAACTTCTTCATCTGCAACTTGTTATAATAACCAACTGGGAATCTCTCCTTTCTTAGATATACCATTACTTCATCACCAACTTCAAATTCCTTATGTCTCCTCTTCTCATTTTCCTTCTCCTTATACTTGTTATCCATGTCTTCCAAATGCTGCTTAATCTGAATATGCAATTCTTCAATGTGATCTGCAAAGTCTTCTATTTGTAAACTTCTTTGGTCTTCATTGCTAATGTCTCTCAATTCTGATATACCTCTAGGACACACTCCGGTAACTATCTCACAAGGTGTTCTTCCGATACTTCTATTCACTGAATTGTTGTAGGCAAACTCTACTTGTGCAAGGATCAAATCCCAACTTTTGGTTTTATCTCCAACTAAACATGTCAACAAGTTTCCTAAACTCCGGTTAACTATTTCTATCTGTCCATCAGTCTATGGATGAAAAGTAGAACTAAACCTCAAATCTGTCTTCATCTTCTTCCAAAGTGTTCTCCAAAAATAGCCAACAAACTTAGTGTCTCTGTCTGAAACTATGCTCTTAGGCAATCCATGCAATCTCACCACTTCCTTGAAAAATAGGTTTGCTACATGTAATTCATCTAATGTATTCTTACAAGGTATGAAATGAGCCATCTTCAAGAATATATCCACTACCACAAATGTAGAATCATTCCCTCTCGGTGTTTTAGGCAATCCAAGTACAAAATTCATGCTTATATCCTCCCAAGGTCTTATCGGTACTGTCAAAGGTTTATACAATCTCACATTCTAACTACTACCCTTTGCAACTTGAAAAACTCTACCACTTTGCACATATCTCTTAACATCCTTATGAAATTTGGGCCAAAAGTACTACTCACTCACCAATGCTACTGTTTTGTCAATAGCAAAATGTCTAGCTAGTCCTCCACTGTGTTTCTCCTTTATCAGATTCTCCCTCATAGAACTCTAAGGTATGCACAACTGAACTCCTTTGAATAACATCCCATCCTGAATGAAGTAATCCAACCACTTGCTTCTATCTACCATAACCAATTCTCTACATGCTTTCCAAGGATCTGCAAAATTCGGGTCATCATCATACAAGGTCTTCAAATCTTCAAATCTTAATACTGTCACTCTGATCTCTATCAGCAAATTCCTTCTCCTACTCAATGCATCAACAACTTTGTTAGATTTCCCACTTCTACGCTTCAACACAAAGGTGTAACTCTACAAGAATTCTACCCATCTCATATGTCTCTGATTCAACTTACTCTGATTGTTCAAATACTGCAAAGCCTGATGATCTGTACACAAACTCCTTAGGAAACATGTAATGTCTCCACTTCTTCAAGGCTTGAACTATGGAATAAAACTCTTGATCATACACTAAATAGCTCCTCCAGAAATCATTCAATTTCACACTGAAATAGGCTACTACTCTCTCTTCTTGACTCAAGACTGCTCCTATTGTTGTTCCACTTGCATCACAATCCACTTAAAATACTTTGTTGAAATCCGATAAAGCTGACACATGATGCTCAGTCACTTTCTGCTTCAACAGTTCAAAACTTATGTTTTATCCGGTGGTCCACTTGAATTCCTTCCAATGTCCTCTCATGGTCTCAGTCATAGGGTTATAAACTAAACTAAAATTTTTGATAAACTTTCAATAAAAACTAGCCAATCCATGAAATGGTCTACCTCTCCAATGCTTGGTGTAGGCCATTCAATAATTGCTTTCACTTTCTCAGGGTCCATCTTCAAACAACCCCAGATATCACAAATCCCAAATAGACTAACTCATCCTTCATGAAAGTACACTTCTTAATGTTGATCAACAACTTCTCTTCTCTCAACCTCTACAAAACTTGTCTCAACTGCCACAAATGCTCCTCTTTTGTCTTACTAAAAATCAGAATGTCATCCAAATATACAATAACAAACTTACCCAATAATTTCTTTAATACCTCATTCATCAGCCTTATGAAAGTACTTGGTGCATTATTCAATCCAAAAGGCATCACCAACCATTCATACATTCATTCATTTGTCTTAAATGTTGTCTTCCACTCATCACCTTCTCTGATCCTAGTCTGATGATATCCACTCTTTAAATCTATCTTTGTAAAGTATTTTGCTCCACTTAAACAGTCCATTATGTCATCCATCCTAGGCAAAGGAAACCGACATTTCAATGTGATCTTGTTTATTGCTCTGGAATCAATACACATTCTCCATTCTCCATTCTTCTTAGGTTCTAATACTGTTGGTACTACACAAGAGCTTAGACTCACCTTGATCAAACCAAGTTCTTCAACAACTCCTGCACTTGTCTATTCAGCTCTTCATTCTCTGTCAGTGTCAACCGGTGTGCAACTTTGTTAGGAAAACTAGCTTCGGGAACCAAGTCCATGCAATGACTAATACTTCTCACAGGTGGCAATCCATCAAGTACATTATCTGAAATGATGTCTTCATATCCTATAATTAAATATTTCATCTCTTCCAGTTGTTCTCCTTTTGGTTTCGGCTTCTCAGTCTCCTTAGGAATTAAGGGAAAACACACATTCTCATGTCTCAATCCATCCATGAATTTCCTCCCATATACCAAACATTCTAGCATTCATATACACTTCATTCTTCAAAGGTTCATCTAAAGGCAACAAGGTTTTCTTTATCCCATTGGCCACAATAGTGTATGTATTCTTCCTCCCATCATGTACTGCTTGTCTATCAAACAGCCAAGGTCTACCCAACAAAAGATGATAAATATTCATAGGCATTATATCACACAAGACTTCATCATGATAATTCCCAATTTTCAATTTCACCAAACATTGTTCACTTACTAACAACTTATGTTCATCCTGAATCCATGTTATCTGATAAGGCCTAGGGTGTTTCAATCTCTCCAATTTTAATTTATTCACCATCTCTTCTTAAACAAGATTATTTGAACTACCACTATCAATAACAACTTTACAACACTTACTAGATACCTTACATCTGGTCTTGAACAAATTCTTCCTCTCAAAGGGCTCTTCATTTCCTTTGGTATGACACAAATTTCTCCTCATCACCAACAGTTCTCCATCTTCCAGTTTATTGTCTGATCTGGTGGGGTTTTCTTCCACCAATGCTGCTCTTCCAATATTTTATGTCTTCTTACACTCGAATGTGCGATGTCCTTCTCCTCCACACTTAAAGAAGGTTCCTCTAAATGTTCTCTTGTCTTGTCTTCCAAAATTCTCATTCTGGTAACCATTTGGTTCTCTCCTTTGGTAGAAATTTCTATCATCCTTCCGATATGAATTACCTTCTTTATTCACTTCCTTTTCCTTGTTGTGTTCTGTACTAATTCCTCTGCCTCTGGTATATCCTCTCCCTCCTTGAAATCTTCCTCTCGTAAAACTTCCAGCTCTGCTTCTCTGCCTCTACTCATGTCTTTTGTTTAACTTATCTTTTGCCTTTAGGGCATACTAGTAAGCCTCTTCAACACTCTCCAATTTGATCAAACTGAGTTCATCTTGTATAGACATCTGCAATCCATTTAAATATCTTGCTTCTTGTTCAACTTCATCATCAACATGTTCGGATCTAATGTTCAACTTGTAAAATGCTTCGGTGTACTCCTTCACACTAGATTCCTTCTGTCTCAAATTCTGCAACTTTCGGAATAGATTCACTTGATAATCAGCTGGCATAAACTTTGACTTCATTTTAGCAACCATCTGATCCCATCTCTTAATCTTCTCTTTACCTCTTCTTTGTCTATCAACTTGTAAATTCTCCCACCAAAGAGATGCATGACCTTTCAACTGGGTACATGCATATTTCACCTTCCTATCTTCTGTAGTGTTTTCAAAATTGAAATACTTCTCCATCTCCAAGATCCAATCCATCAATTCATCTGAATCTAACTTCCCATCATATTCTGGTGGGGTAAAATGAGGTTTAGTATTTGCCCTACTCAAAACCCTCAAAAATCTTTCCCCATCTGGATCAACCGCTAGTACGTTTGCTTGTTCTGTCGGGGCTTCTTCTCCTTCATCTTCACTTACATCTTCAATATGTCGACCTCTTCTCTGGGCTGTCTCCACAGCTTCCAACTAGGCTACTATACCTCTCAAAATCTCCATCACAACAAGGTTTGCATTCCCACGCGCTCCACCATTCCTAGTTCCTCTTTGCACCATCGTTCACGCTAGTCCTCTGTAGTTGCAGGTCGGATCTACAATCTACCACCCTACAACAAAAAATTTAGGACACGCAACCTCCGGAATGAAACTTCTCTCTGATACCACTATAGACGTATAAAAATGACCGTATTCCTAAATGAATATTTAATGTTCATTTTATTTCCATTCCTCTATTTAGTTAAATTTAATTTAACTAAATCACCCACATTCTTCTATTTAATTAAATAAATTATTCAATTTATTTAGTTAAATTCACTAGAGCCCTTTGCATCATTTAAATTAAATAAATCATTTTATTTAATCCCTTCTTCTTACTTTTAATTAAATTTACATTTAATTGATAGTTTATCCCAAATTGAATAAATCTAATTTATTCAATTTCCCAAATTGCAACCAAATTGAAATAGTTTAAATTTTTACTAACTTAGTTAAGTTAGTTAAAATATAAATCTTTTTTATTCTTGTGGATAAAATTGGACTCACTTTATTTTGGCTTTAAAAAGAACCACAAAACAAAACAATTTTTCCTTGCTTTTCTAGGAGAGAAATTTTCAAATTGGATCTTAAAAAAAACAAATCAACTTTTTAAGTTTTGCAAACAAATGGCTTAAAAAGAACTTCACCATCCTTTGGTGCATAAAAGGATCCATTTTAAGTTTTTGCAAGGTAAAGAGTCACACAAAGTCCAAAAGTCATTTGCAACTAAAGAGGGAAGATCTTCCCCTTTCAAATTGATTTCTTTTGTTGACGAAACATTGCATTTATTTTGTTGACCAGGATCCTTTTCAAATAGATCAGAAAATCATTGCCTTGAAAGGTTAAAAGGAACACCATGTTTTCATGGAGCAACATCTCCATATAGAGTTAGCAAATCATTGCTTTGAAAGGCTAAAAATAACTTGTGTACTTTGTCTCAAAAGTGGAAGGTAAATGCTCTCCCCTTAATTGGATGATCAAAAAGACAAACCACTCTTAAAGCTTTCTTTACTTCAAGCAATAAATCCTTTAGTAGGCCTGCCTTCTCAAGGGGTTGAAAAACTCTTAAAGCAATTTTTGGTCGGTGTGAAGGGAACGACCTAAGTGGGAAACAACTTTGAAGCCAAGTGTTCCAACCCATTATAATCAAAAGTGGAAAGTGACGAAAGTCCTTTTCAACGGTTGCGCGCAGCGATTAGCCTTCCCCCGGTATCCTTGAGATACATAAAGCCTTTGTTCTAAAAGTTGGGAAGCCTCTTGAGGGAGTTTATCACTGACGGCCGAACGGGAAGCCTGATTACAAACCTTAGCATAGAAACTTTGAGCCGAGTCAGTATCCAGACATTTGCAATATCATAGTGCAAGGGTGGGGAAGAATCCGTCCCCAAGATTGCTCACCATATATCTCCCAAGATAACTACTCAATTGTGAAGCAATTCACTTTGAGTTAATTTCTGGCAAAAGGCAAAAAAACGGGCGCCCCCCTAGGGGGTGACATAGGTGTTTGAGCTGATGGAGTATCAAGACTAGTGGGCTATGATATTGCTTATGACCCTTGAATAAAGAGTGACTAAAGTGCGTGTTGTATCTAAACCTATCAAAATATTGAGGATTTGAACACATCCTCGCAGAACATACACTTATTGCTTAGATTAAACAAAATGGTTGTCTCTTTGGTGTCGTGCTTTCATTTGTTACTTCAAAAAATCATCTATCAGCACTGAAAAACTCAAAGCAAAATTCCAAAAATCGCAAAAAAGCAACCAAGTCAAAACTATTAGGGCAGTTTAGCGCGTAAGAGAAACTTCTTAGCGTGTAGAAACCATCTTTTAGCACATTAGACCTTCACCTTAGCGCATTAAGTGTAAACATTAGCACTTCACCAGAATCCAAAACTAGCAGTTTCAAGTAGCGCGTTATGAAAATAGTTTAGCGCGTTGAAGCATCAGCTTAGTGTGTGGAAACCAAACATTAGCGCATAGGGTTTAACAATTAGCGCATTGGCGGCCCATATTAGTGCATAACAATTTGAACCAAGGCAAAATCAGAATAAACTAGTTAGCGCATCGTAGGGGGCAGCTTAGCGCGTGGAGTCTTTTCTCTAGCGTGTTGAGAACTTTCTATAGCACATTGCGTCTCTGTTTTAGCGCATAGCCAAAACCAAGAAAAACAGGGGGCAAAACAGAAGTCATTTTTGAAAAATTTGAAAACATTTTAGAAGCTTTTCTTCCTTAGCCTGACTTCATCGAAGAGAAAACCAAAAACAGAGAATCAAAAGCTATTTCCAAAGCAAAATTTCCATCAAACAAAGTTGTCTAAAATTTGAAACTAGTCGCAAGATAAACATATCTCTCCTATCAAAATTAGGAAACATCATCACAAGTGTCAAGCAGGTCCTTTAAATCAGACAGATTTCTATCCCAAAACACACTTGTTTTAAAACTCCAAGTTGTCAAATCGAGTTTCCAGATCGGGAAAGCTCGTATTCCATATCATTTGACACGCTTTGTCGTGAGGGGGCATCTAAACCTTCACTTTGATAAAGTAAAACTTGAGTTTCAAAAAACAAGCTAAACTAAATCCAAAAGAAATCAAAGGAAACCATTGATCGCTTGTGCATAAATAATCCTCATATTCTGAGAACAAATAATATTTATCATAACACTAAGTTGAAGAAACAACAACCGAGTTCTTCGAAACTTGCCAAAAGAAATAAATTTTTATACATCAATCGCCAACTCTTCAAATCTCATTGCACATTCCTTCATCATATACACTTGTACCTTCAAAACAAAACCAACAAATTTGACAAGGAACCATTGAGGAGTAGAGCATTCTGTCAAAAATCAGCATTCAGTCAACACCTAGATCAAGGAGGGAAGATCAATCCGGCCTTCTTTCCCGAAGAGTGCATCACTTATAACATACCCCGATTTGAACCACCAACCCCTAAGCAAAACATCGAAGAGGAGTTCATTCCCTTTGTCACAAAAAGTTTTTACTAGATGCCCACTATTACTTGCTCTCAACGAAACAAACAAAGCGAAATGCAACCAGAATCCAGCATGAATCAAAGATTATCAATTCCTTTCGAGGGTTTGCATCTAGAGGACACTAAAATTATTGAGGAACTACTTCAGGAGTGTCAAGAAAGTGCTTCATTTCAAAATCTTGTGGAAAGGCTCATGGAAAATGACAAAGAAAAATATCTGCTCATGCTCACAAGCAAAGGAGTTAAAATTCCTGAGGACTTTGACACCAACGTTTTTAGAATAGGATCTTGACATTATAACTATCAAAAATGACAAAGAGAGGAAGAAGCACGTGACCCTGAGCAAGATATTCCTGAGCAAAATATCCCTGAGCAAAACATACCATTCCACACACCATTTCAACCTTGAACTAATGCAAGGGAAGAACTCTTCCCTTAGAAAAATAATGCACCTTTGATTTCTCTCACTCAACAAATGCAAATGTTACAAAGACAAATGCAAGACATGCAATAGGGGACAACAATACGATACTCCTTAACTGAAATTTGTCCTTATCCTTTTGACAGACGGTTAAACATGGTAGCTTTTCCCCCAAACTCAGACGTTCCCAAATTTGACAAATATGATGGGAAAATCGATCCCCGTGATCATGTTTGAGAATTTTGTACAATGAGTCTTGAATTCGCACATGATGACACCTATTTGATGAGGTTATTCCCAAGAAGATTGGGAGGGAAAACAATGGAATGGTTATCCAAAATCACACCTCCCGTCAGATCATTCGATGAACTAGTCAACAAATTCATAACTCAATATTCCTATAACATTCAACATGCTATCACTATGCTAGATGTCTGTAATACCAAGCAGAAAAACAATGAAACATTCATGGTATTCCTTCAACGTTGGCGACGTATGGTTTCAAGATATCCTTGTGATGTGCCCGAAAAGGAAAAGACGGAAATTTTCATCGACAACTTGAATAGTGAAATGAGTTACAGACTCAAGCTTCAATGGATACCATCTTTTACCAAGTTGATTGAGAATGGCATCCAAGTAGAAGAGGCATGTGTCAAGAAAGGAACATTAAATTTCTTCAAAGAAGGAACAAGTTCATCCAATTACAACAACCAAAACAACAACAACTTAGACAAATCCAGATTTTGGACCAGAAACAAAAACAATGGAAATGAATCAAATGATCCAAAATCAAAGCAACCTGTGCTCGCGTTGTCAGGAAATCCTCAAGCTACAAAGAATCCCAAAGGTGCTAATCAAGGCACTACCACTTATACACCGAATACCAATCAACATCAACTCAACGCAAACAATACCCAAAACAATAACACCAATCGAGGACCTAATCCAAACTCACGAGGCAATGCAAACAACTCTCAAAAATGCATTTACACACCACTAGGACAATCCTTGGAGTCAGCATTTAGAGAACTCTTGACAAATAAAATTATCTCTTTACCAACAATCAACAACTTTGAACCACAAATCAAACCACCCAAGTGGAATGACTCACACTTTTGTGATTTTCATTGCAACAAAGGTCATCAAACCAATGATTGCATGAGACTGAAAAACATTGTTCAAGATATGATTGATAGAGGTGATTTAACAGTCAATGGTCTCAAGACAAATGGTGACCATGGAGCCTTTAAGAATCCTCTTCCAAACTACAATAAGGATGGAGCTTCAACCTCGAAGGATACATGTGGAGCTCGTATCAATAACATATACAATAACACCATCAATCATATATTAGTTGAAGACAATCAAGTAAACGTCATCCCAATCAGAGATAAGCATGAACATGAATCTGTCAACGTAACAACCAGAGCTCAAAAATACATCTTGAAAGGGCATATGTCAATAGAAAACACCATACCCAAAATTCAATATGATCTAGTTAGTCAATTGCACAAAACTCCTACTCAGATATCTATAATAGAGTTGCTGAAACTTTCACCAAAACACAAAGACATATTGGAACAAGCGTTACTAGAAACAAATGTACCTCAAGATCTGGATGCTGACAAATTCCAAGCCATGGTAGCTCATATGATAGGGCCTCATAACCTCACTTTTTCTGAGCGTGATAATATCTCATTGAGCCATCCACGCAATACCACTCCACATTGAAGTCTTAGTCTACAAGCATTGAGTCAAAAGAGTATTAATAGATGGAGGAGCTGGACTCAATATTTGTACCTTAAAACTTATCCATGCATTAGGCTTCTCTGAGTAATCTATTGATCCACGCAAAAAGATCACTATCAAAGCCTATGATGATGAAGAGAGATCATCCAAAGGGATAGTAATGTTACCAATACAAGTGGGACCAATACAAAAGGACACTATGTGCCAAGTCTTGGACATAGACCTCACATACAATATCTTATTGGGTTGACCTTGGATACATGAAATCCAAGCAGTACCTTCTACTTATCATCAGTGTGTTAAATTCCCTTACAATGGACAGGAGATTTCCATATCAGCAGATCATAATCCTTTTCAACATTGTAATGCTATGGGGGCAGCCCAAGACAACTTGGTTCCACATAATGGAGAAAAACAAAGTTACTCAATACTAGATCCTCAGCAAGAAAAGTCTACATCATTGTCTATATATTTCAAGCAGAAAATGAGAACCATAGAGAAAGGCATGGGAGAGTACTCTTTGGAACCCATGTGTTTGGCCAACTTACCAACATCACCTAAATCTCATGGATTACCTACAACGTCAACACATCAAGCAACCCAGCCCATCACCAAGTTTGATGGCACATTTATCCAACTAGGCACTCTAGCACATGAATCAGAGGAGAAAGACATCCTTAGTTGGCTATACAAGGATGAGGAAGAAGACAGAGCAGCTACTATGGAGGTGGTTGTACCAACACACCCTTATAGAAAAGGATACTTGATCATGCAACAAATGGGATACAATGGCAAAGGACCTATTGGTAAGCGTCAGGAAGGTGTCACAGAACCATTAGATCCTCCTTCACAATTCATTAAGGACAAAAAAGGATTGGGTTATGAACTCATTCTACCATCAAGGAAGACACCACACAAATATCAAAAACCTCAATGGAAAGCAAAGAAGAAATACACAGAAGATTCCTGGGAGGAAGCACTATTTGAGTCAGCTGAGACAATACGTAAAGAATGTGAAAATCAAGAACAAAAGCAATATCAAGGGCAACCTATCAATCAAAATAAGGAAACATCTACTGCAGAAGCACATCATATTCAAGAAACAATATCCAACAAAGAAGAATCACCTCCTGATAACATCATTCCTCCCTGAGGAGAGATAGTATATGAACAAATGCAAAGAGTGGAAGCAAGATCTAACACAAAATCAAAGAAAACTATCAAACTTGTATCAATCATCAAAGACTTGTTCTCATCCTACAACATACCAGTCCACAACACTGCCAGAATCTGGGATACTGCCTCTGAGACTGATTCCAATGAATATGAATGGGGCAGCTGTTCTAATGTTACTAAAGATATTTGTGCCAATGACAGTAATACACCCATCTCTCAAGACGAACGCAACACAGAATCTAGACCACTTGAATTTGGTCCACAAAATATCTATGATGCCAAGGAAAACAAGCAGTGACATTATGAGAAAGTCTATACAAAAGATGATACCATCGAAGACCTCGACGAAATCCTTAGCACCCCGGCCAATCATGATGATACCTCCGTCCTGACACTTACAACAGCAAAACTTGATCCACCAAACGACTCCTTACCACTTGTCTTTCCTAACCTCATAGACTGGGACGAACCTGAAACTCATGATATACCAATTTTCCCAAATGACAAATCCATTATCCATTACTTATGTACCATTAACCCGAAGACAGACTCTACCAGTGAACAAAGTAACGACATCTGCAATCAGGGGAGTGCTAAGTCTCTCAGTCGCAAAAATGAATGAAATAAAAGATCTATTGTTGAAAACCAGTCAATGGCAGCAATAGATCACACAAAAGTAAAAATAAAGGACGCATCTGAGGGTGAAAACCTTTTTAAGGCACCTAAGGATGGGAGACTTGACACTCTTCCTGAGTGGATCACCCATATTGATTGAGCCCACTCAATCAATCAACATTAGTACCACATAAGCAGCCAAAAATATACACCTTGCAGAATCTTTGACAGAGAAAGAAAGATCGGAGTTTATCAAATTTTTTAAAGAAAAGCAAATCAACTTTGCTTGGTCATATGCAGATATGCCTGGGATTGATCTATAATTGATCGTGCATCACCTATCCATTACTCCAGGAGCTAATCCAGTCAAGCAAAAACTGCGAAAGATTAATCCACATGTGGCACTCATAGTTAAAGCTGAGCTGAAGAAACTATTAGATGTCGGATTCATTCAACCTATCGACTATGCTGAATGGATTTCCAACATTGTACCAGTATCAAAACCAAATGGCAGTATTAGAATATGCACTGATTTTAGAGATGTCAACAAAACATGTCCCAAGGATGACTTTCCTTTACCCAGTATCGACATAATTGTAGACCTCATAGCAGGCCATGCAATGCTATCACTAATGGATGGTTTTTCAGGCTATAATCAAATCAAGATATCCCCAGAGGATCAAGATAGAATGGCATTTATCTATCCCTGGGGAACATACTGTTGGAATGTCATGCCTTTTGGCTTAAAGAATGTAGGAGCAACTTATCAACGAGCAATGACAACAATATTTCATGACATGATGCATACCTTCATGGAAGACTATGTAGATGATTTACTAGCTAAATCATTCACCAGAAAATATCATTTAAGCATCTTAGAAAAGATTTTTGACAGATTGGAGAAATTCCAAGTCATGCTCAACCCTAAGAAGTGTGTCTTTGGGGTTACGTGAGGCAAATTACTAGGCTAGATAGTTTTAGCTAAGGGTATTGAAGTGGATCCAGCAAAGGTACAAGCCATTATGGAGATGCCACCAATAAAGAACATCAGTTAGCTCAGATCTCTACAAGGACGACTCCAATCAATCAGGTAATTCATCGCTCAATTAGCAGATAAAAGTCTCCCGTTCAATCATTTACTACATAAAAATGTACCGTTCAGATGGGAAGCAAAATGTGCAGAATCATTTTATCAAATCAAGCAGTATCTAATGAACCCACTAGTTCTAGTACCGCCAATAGCAGGGAAGCCACTCATTCTCTACATTTCAACAATAGATATATCATTGGGGGAATTGTTAGCACAAGAGGATCAACAAGGCAAGGAATGAGCTATATACTACATCAGTAGGACATTGAACGGATATGAACTCAATTATACATTCATTGAGAAGGCATTTCTAACAATGGTATTTGCCTCTCAAAAGTTTCGGCACTACATGCTAGCTCACACAATTAAGCTGGTCACAAAAATTGATCCTCTCAAATATTTACTCAACAAGGCAGCTCTTATAGGCAGATTGGCTAAATGGGTCATGATTCTCAGTGAATTTGATATCCACTACACAAAGCGATGAGCTATCAAAGGACAAGCAATTGCAGATCAACTGGCTAAAGCACCACTACCTGGAAAACAACCTATGGAGATCGAATTTCCAGACAGAGATGTTTTTGCTATCTCTACAACACAATGGACCCTATACTTTGATGGATCATTTACTCAGCATGGCTCAGGTGCTGGCATTTTGTTCATCACTCCTGAAGGGCACACCATACCAAGATCATATAGGCTTATGTTTCCATGCACAAATAACATTGTTGAATATGAGGCACTGGTTATAGGCATGAAAATGGCTATGGAATGGAGAATCACAAAATTAAAAGTCTACAGAGATTCACAACTAGTCATCAATCAAATCAACAATGACTATCAGACAAAGGATGACAAGATGCTACCATACAAGCGAATGGTGGATGGTTTTAAACAATATTGTGTACACATCACCTTCGAGCAAATACCAAGGTTATATAATAGAGCAGCTGATACAATGACTACTATCGCTTCACTACTGCAAATTCCAGAGCAACATAATCATTACGAGTTTCTGGTAGAGCAATTGTTCTCCCCAGCCTATGACCATTCTGATTCCCATGTTATCTATGTCTTGACCGGTTCAGACTCTCCATTATATGGACCGATATACAACTATCTTAAGAGCAATATCCTACCCATTGACCTATCCCGAAACCAAAAATGCAACTTTATCTAGCAAGCTGCTTGTTATACTCTTATTGCTGATACTTTGTACCATCGAGGTCTAGATGGTACTCTTCTCCATTGCCTTGATCATAATGAATCTGACTCTGCTTTACAAGAGCTTCACGAAGGTATCTATGGCACATATTCAAGTGGTCCTACTCTTTCTAAAAAGATTCTAAGAATGGGATATTACTGGCCGACAATGGAAAAATACTTATCACTTTGCAAAGAAGTGTCCTAAATGCCAAATCCATGGCAATCTTATACATGCACCAACACAGGAACTGCAACCATTCACAACATCCTGGCCCTTTTGCCAGTGGGGACTGGACTTGGTCGGCAAAATTCATCCTTCATCTTCAAATGGACACAAGTTCATTATAACTGCAACATAATACTTTACCAAGTGGATTGAAGCAGTCCCCATGACCATAGTAACCGGGAAACAAATAGCCTCTTTCATCCTTAATTATCTGATCTGTAGATATGGCATTCCAAGCTCCATCATCACAGATAATGGAAAAACTTTCAAGAACCAAGACGTACGAGAACTATGTGAAAAATTCAAAATCCAACATCGTTTTTCTACACCTTACTACCCACAGGGGAATAGTCAAGCAAAAGCATCCAACAAGACAATATTGAAAATCCTAAAGAAAACAGTGAATGATGAAGGCAAAGATTGGCATGTACAACTCAATCCAACACTTTGGGCATACAGAACTAGCATCTGCACACCAACATGAGCTACACCATATTCATTGGTATATGGATCAGAAGCAATTTTACCCCTAGAGGTAGAAATTCCATCTCTCAAAGTCTCTTTGAAAGGCCTAATTCCAGATGAAGAGTATCGAGTTAACCGACTGCAAGAGCTCGAACTGCTAGATGAAAGATGTCAATGTGCCTACACTCATCTCAAAGCATATCAACAACGCATGTGCAGGAGCTACAACCACAAGGTCATTCCCATAATTTTTAAAATTGGTGATCTAGTACTCAAAAAAAATCCTAGAAATCAGCAAGATCGGGAAAAGAAAGAGAAATTTGAACCTAACTGGTTAGGTCCCTATGTCATTATATCAGCCTATGGATCAGGCACCTATCAGCTAACAACTTCAGAAGGAGATGTGCTCGATGAACCAACTAACAACATCCATCTGAAGAAATACTACACTTGAGTAGTCTAATGCACGGAAAAGTCAAAAAATAAAAAAATATCAAAAAATCAAGAATAAGCAAATAAAAAGGAACAATAAAAGCAACTGGTGAAAACCTGGCAAACAGGCACTCTTGTGAGAGGACGGTTCCTCTATCTATATCCATACCATTATATACACAGTAAAGCACTATCGGCCATCGCTCGACATTTTTATCACAATATCCATCCAGGACATACTTAGCGTAGTCACTATCCTGGTTTATCATCGTATCCTTTCGCTGCATCTCACCATGGCTTGGTAATCATTGTACATATCCACAATAAGAGGAACACTCGGCTAGGGGCAGTATCAATCAGAACTTGCAGCACGTTCAAGACGTCAAAAACTTGTCGCAAACTCAGAACATCATATCCAACAAACAAAACTCAACAATCACAAAAACCACACATTGATCACTTAACGGGATTCACAAAATATGATGGATGATTTTCTGAAGTATCAAATGTTGCATCTTGCATAAAGTTTTGACTATTTTTGCACTTGAACTTTTTGAATTATTAGATCCTCTACATGTTCTCAACAAAAGCTTCACGCTAGAGAAAGTCATGGGGACTCCAATATTTTTTAGTTTTCTGTCAGTGAGGTGATCATTTGTACTATGTAGATACTTGTCTCAAGACATGATTCACAACATATCACTGAAGACATGATTCCAATTTACGCATACAAATGGTTTAATCTTTTGTGTTTATACGCAATCCGCACTCAGGTAGTCCTGGTTCAATTATACCTTGACGCTTGTGCTATCTTGCAAAATCAAAAAATCATGTAAATTTTTCTCAGGTCATTATGGTTCAATTATACCATTATGTTTGTATAAATTTTCAACATATCCCAAAACAAATCAATGCTCAATGATGATACCTACAAAGAAAGCAAACAACATGTGGCTATACAGGGATGACGAATGCAGAATGAGGATGCTCAAATCAATTAGTTGCATATCATTTTACAATTAGTTTCATATCATTTTAAATCTTGCATTAACAACATATCATATCATACATCTCATTTTCAAGATACATCTCACAACATATCATTATCATACATCTCATTTTCAAGATACATCTCACAACATCATGCATTATCACATCATATTCATCACATATCACATCACATACATCTATCTAAGCATTGCATCATCATAGAATAATCAAAAGCATATAGAAAGCATAATCCATAACACATCACATGAGGATCAAAGAAAATGTGTCATATATATATCTCAAAAAATGATCAATGTACAAAATATGTCATGTCTGTGCCAATACAATAAAATGATCAAAATACAATAGAAACAACGTCTCTCAGGTATGACTATCTCTTGAAGGAGACGGTCTCGCTGCAGATGTCCCAACACCTGGATCTACAGGTGGATCATGTCTAGGAGGCCCTGTCACACCTCTGCTCTCTGTCCCGACCCAGTCTCTCGAGATCGACTAGATCTCGACACTGTGAAACTCTGCACTCGACGCTCCCTAGGCACCACATCCTCGTAATGTCATTGGTAGTACTCCACCTCCTTGGCTCTCAAAGCCAACTCTCTCAAGGTGTCTCTCATCGAGCCACCTGCTGTCGCTCTCTGCAAACTCGTTGCGAGCTCCTTTGCTCGACCCCGACACTCTATCTCAGTATCACACTATGTGGTCTGTTGAATAATCTGACGTCGATGCGCCAACAACTGTGTCTGCAATTGCTGCACTGACAAATGCAGAGATCTAATCTGCGCATCCTCTAGATGCATTGGAATTTGAATCTACAGGGGTACCTATGAAGGGGTACCCCCTGTCCCAATGCCTGCCCTCGGTGCTAGTGGAGGTAAAACATCTGACCTCCTCCTCTAGGCCGGTCATCTGAAATCATCATACCCTCCCACTATTGCTATCACCTCTCCAACCCTCTCCTTACCCCCAGCTCTGATAGCCAAACCTCCTCTCCCTCTATCCATCGCAGCCCGCCGCACTGCTCTCTCCACCCATATACCTCTATCACCACCATCTCCACCCCTATCTCCTCTCCTCCCCCGATCCAATTTCCCCCTATCCCCTCGTCGACCTCAGCCACCTCCACCATCTCCGCCATCGTCTCCTCCTCCATCACCCCCTCCCTCATCCACCTCCTCACCAGCCTCTCCCCGTCTCCCTAACCTCTCAGGTTGATCATCCTCCTCATCATCAAAAGTGGATCCGATATCCTAGCCACTGCATGCGCTGCAAAGAGTGCTGCAAACTCATCAGTCATCCCTGCATCCACTATCTCAGGGGCATAATCCTAGATATGGCCGGCTTAATGAAAGAACTCCTCCGCGGTCACCGCGCTATCAATCGTAGGTCCCCAATCCGAAATATCCTGTCTCCGTTGAGCATATAGGCATGCTCCTTGTGGAATCCCCTGTTGTCAACCATACTGTTGCAGCACCCGGCTATGCAAAAACCTCTCAATAACAAAGGGTGTTTGCCCTATCAAATACCTGGACATATATACATAGTGCATCTCCATCCTGTCCTCTACCCATGCCTTGCAACCTATATATGGTCGCCAGATGACCATATCAATATCATCCAAAACTCTCCTCTAGTGCTCTAGCTTGCCCAGCTTACGCTGGACAACTATCCCTCGATATTCGTATGCGTACACACACCCAATAGGCCTATCTTTGTCTGCCAGTGGCCTAGCTGCGGGAATATGCTCCCATGCCCATACCTGTAGCAATGTGACTCCAGCGGATAGACTGCCATATCCCAAATATACTACCTGATGCAAATCCCTGTATAAGTGGGCCAGCATAGCCGACCACCATGCAAACCGGTGACACTGCGTCACCATGTCCTCTAGAACCAATCCCACTGCCAATCCCTTCGACCTACAATCGGGACATAAGAAACCACCTATAAAACCCGCCAACACTGATGGTAGGGGAGCGTAATTGAAATCTAAGAACTCCTGCCAGGAGATCTCATATCCGCAAACTATGTCATCCTACAAAATCTAGTGAAGTGCCTCTGTACCACCCTCCTCAGTCTGCTCATAGGGTAATAACGCCCCTACCACAGGAATCTGTAGAATCTGGTAGCAATCCTCAGGCGTGACTGTGATCTCGCTTGTTGCCAAATGAAAGGTGTTCATATCACTCTGCCACCTCTCAGCTAATGTTGTCAATAAACCCCGGTTAACAATAAACCGAGGCATCTCTAACAACGAGGACAAGCTACACCTCTCAATAATATCTCTATCAGCCTGTGTCAATCATGGTATCAATGACCACGGTCTCAGAAATCACTCTCACGACTGAACCACTCCAATGCACTCCTATCACACAACAAAACAAGTCTAATATCAATTTCCTCATCAAAATAATTCATATCCAAATAAATTCATATCAACTTGAAACTTTGAAAATCTAATCAAGTTCCACATCATATCAATCCATTTTCATATCAAATCATATCAGCTTGTAACACAACTCAAGTTTCACAATCATATTAGCTTGTAACACAACTCAAGTTTCACAATCATATCAACTTGTAACACAACTCAAGTTTCACATCCATATCAGCTTGTAAAACAACTCAAGTTCCACAATCATTGCAGCTTGTAAAACAACTCAAGTTCAACATATATATCAACTTGAAACAATTCATATCAAATCAAGTTCATATCCACCATCCCTATCAAAAACCACATCATATCAAATCAGCATCAAATCAATATCAACTTGAAACATTGCAAATCAAATCAAGTTATATCAGAACTCCTATTGGACAACTTATCAAAACAATGACAGCAAGCACGCAGATTGACAATTGCCACCTATCTCGGCAAAATTGGCATCAACCTACCAATTTTCTTCATCCAAAAATCACACTTTACCAAAATGTTTCCCCTATGCGCTAAACAATTTTGTCTACACGCTAAACTGCTTACTATGCGCTACCCTATCCTTGCAAAGCGCTACCCAATCCACCCTATGCGCTAGCCAGCATCTACGCGCTACCCTATCCTATTTCTGCGCCACCTAACCTACCCCAAGCGCTAAACTACACTATGCGCTATCCTACTTGGCTCCTGCGCTATAACCATTCCCCATTGCGCTAGGGTATACCTACGCGCTACCTAGGCCTACCCATGCGACCCCCTAGAAACCCTATGTGCTAGGTATCTCCTCTGTGCTACCCATTTTTCCCTCTGCGCTACCCTGTGATCCCGGTGCGCTAACCTAATCCTGAGCGCTACCTTAATTTATTGCTGCACTAC
Source organism: Cryptomeria japonica (assembly GCF_030272615.1). Lineage (NCBI taxonomy): Eukaryota > Viridiplantae > Streptophyta > Pinopsida > Cupressales > Cupressaceae > Cryptomeria > Cryptomeria japonica. The sequence continues at coordinate 87,349,893 of NC_081412.1, forward strand.
CCTAAACTTTTCGGACGCTACCCTATTTTATTAAAACCTACGCGCTACGAAACCTATCGTATGCTCTACGCTTTGACCTTGACGCGCTAAACCGACAAATCTGCGTGACAAAATTGAAAACATGATAAAAAATGACAAAATAAAAAATCTAAAAGGGGTCAAAAAGGTTGACTTGCCAGTGGTCCATACGCGATGGGCCTCTGATACCTCCGCACACGCTCGAATCGATGAGAAGCATAAGGAACCGACATGTTGACTTCTCTCCAAATATCACTTTCTCCAAGGTCAACAAGCACAAATGAGACAAAAAAAGATCACTTTTTCCCTTTTATAGGGTAAATCAAAATTAGGGTTACATGGAGGGATGCGTAAATTGCTCGAGGTGTCTCATACAACCCTACCAAATATCAATATCAAGAGATGAATCAAATTACCGCATTCAACATAGCCAAAAATTTTACAATGCAATGAAATTTATCAAATTTATTGAAATCAAATCAAATTTTCAAAATTTTTGATTCATCTCCCGAGGGGGCATTATCAACATCATTTATTAAATCTGGGGCATCGGTTATCAAATCTAGGGCAAGACATGAAAACCTCAAAACAACATAAAAATTGATCATAACTAAAACATGACGACACATCATTTTCTTTGAATCAACATGTGCACACACGTCACTTCAAAGAGGGGCAAAATGTAGACGTATAAAAATGACCATATTCCTAAATGAATATTTAATGTTCATTTTATTCCCATTCCTCTATTTAGTTAAATTTAATTTAACTAAATCACCCACATTCTTCTATTTAATTAAATAAATTATTTAATTTATTTAGTTAAATTCACAAGAGCCCTTTGCATCATTTAAATTAAATAAATCATTTTATTATAATCTCTTCTTCTTACTTTTAATTAAATTTACATTTAATTAATAGTTTATCCCAAATTGAATAAATCTAATTTATTCAATTTCCCAAATTGCAACCAAATTGAAATAAAGCAATTTATTTTAGTTAATTCTATTTTCCCTCACCCACTTGCATTTTCCTACATCTCCCACTTGCATCCTAAACCCTATTCCTAATTTCTTCTAGAATCCATCTAATCCTAATCAATTAACCCAAATCCATTCATTATCCTCTTTCCCTAAATTTGAGGAGGTCACTTCTCAAATTTGGAGTAAAGTCTTCTAAAAGCATTAAAGCCTTTATCCATTCAACAAGCTAACTTGTTGAAAACCCCCAAATTTGGAAGGACTCTTACAAATTTATCCCCAAAGTCTTCAAACCATTAATGGTTAACTAACCCTTAGTGGCATGGTTAGAGACTTTTTGACTAACTCAACCCTCTTCTAACCTAGGGGTCTCACCAAGCATTCATTGCTTTGACCATGGTTATCCCTTTAACCTTTATACAAAAGTTTACCCCTTGGATAAAAGCTTTATCCATTGGATAACCCTAACCTAACCTTAACCCTTACCTCTTAAGGTAACCATAAGGTCTTCTCGAGCATTTAATGCTTCTTCCATCTCCTCTCAACCAGTCTTATGTTGACAATTGTCACCATTTCATTGGTGAAAATTGTAAAGATGGATTGATAACTTCCTGACCCTTGATTAACTCCTTCAATCTTGACCATCCATTGCCCTATTTTCACTATAAATAGAGCTCCCATTCCTCCATTTTAAGGATCTGTGCAAGCTTTTAGTATCTCATTTATGCTCAAATTTATCAATACATCTAGCTTCTCTTTGTACTAGGAATTAATCTAATAAGCATTTTAGATTATTTCCTTTATTATTAGCTTAAATCATAAACTAGTATATCATGTTAGGATAGTATTGCTACTAATCTTGTTATCTTATAATCTAGTTTATTGCATATGTAGTGTAGCTAGGAAATCGGAAATCATCACAAGCAATTCAATATACTAGTCATAGCTCAATCACAAAAACTAAAATGCAATGATCTATCCTAAACACACTCAATAAAGACATGAAAATGAAACATTCAAAACTAAAGACTATGCAAACCAAATGTAGATCTAAATGCTTCCTTCATGCGGCTCCATTGTCCTTCTTTCTTCTCCAAATAGCCTTTGTTTGTGGATCTCACCTTCAAGTGCATAAACCTAATGTGAAAGCAAGATTGACATTGGCACAAGAGTACTCAAAGTGTGATTGATTCGACAAAGTGATTATTATTCTCCTTAGCCAAGATTGAAGAAATTCATCCAATTTATAGACAAATTGGAGAGATGATCAAATTAGCATGATTCAATTCAAATGGAAATTGCAAATCAAAAATGTCAATTATGACAAATTATGACAAATTATGCACTTTCTATGCAAAATTGATTGATTGATAATTTATGACAAATTATGACAAACTTCTATGTCAAAAATTGATTGATTGTCAATTATGACAAATTATGACAAATTGAAATGTCATTCCCATGAAATTAGGAGAAAAATAGGAGAGAATGGAATTAGAAATTAGAAAAATTAGAAAATTAGAAATGAAGAAATTAAGAATTTAGTGAATTAATTAATAATTTCTCATTTATTAATTAATTCACAAAGAGGGAATTTAGAAATTAATGAAAAATTAGGAAATTAGGTAAATCAACTAATAATTTGTCATTTATTAATTAATTTACAAAAAGAGGAATAATTAGTTAGCCAATTAAATTAAACATTTAATTGTGACACGAAGACCTAGGATAAATAAATAAATTATTTAACCTAGAGGGAGAAAATGACAAACAGGGTTAAATGAATAAAATCATGAAACCCTAAAAGATAAATTAGCAATGCAAGGATGACAATTAGGTCTTGATGAAAGATAATTGACTCGATCATGATTCTGATTAACAAAGGACCAATGTGATAAAATGATTTGATTGATAAGTGCGTCAATTGACAAAATTGACATAATTGAGACAGACAATGATTGATGGCAAATTGATCGCAAGATGACAAAATTGACAAGAGGACAAGGATCGATGACAAAATAGATTGCAAGATGACAAGATTGAAAATGACCACGATCAATGACAAATCGATCGCAAAATGACAAGATCGAACATGACAACGATCGATGACAAATCGATCGCAAAACGACAAGATTGAAAATGATAAGGATTGATTACAAATCGATCGCCAGATGATAAGATTGATAAGAGGAGAAAACCCTAATTAGGATTGACGATGTCCAAAATGATGACAAATGAGCACACACATTGATGCGACAGGATAAAATCGATCAAAATCATGACTGGAGAGTGTTGTCGACAAGACCAAATTTGAGAGCGAGACGAATGAAGAATGTAGAAGAACAACTTGATGCTCGCAAATGATAAAAATCGAGTGCAAATCATAGGAGAAATGTTAATGCGACGCAAAAACCCTAAAATAAGGCAATGCGCAAATGTTAAAGTATGATTCCGCAAGCGTTGACCATTTTTAGGTGTCTACATTTTGCCCCTCTTTGAGACAATGCGATTTTAAGCGTTGTTTCAAAGAACAATAATGAAAATGCCCCAGACAATAATAATGACATATGCATGCCCCCTCGAAAAAAGAGGCCAATTGATCGATAAAAATGATAGGATCGAACGGACTGACAATCGGAGATCGGATGCATGAAGGACAAGCAATCAAAGATGCAAAAGACCGCGACCAACATAAGATGGAGAGGGTGCACGTCCATCTATGCACTGGCAAAGATCTATAAATGAGGCAAAGAGAATGAAATTTGCTCATTTGCACTAGCCCAAGAAGAGGATTTGTTGCTCTGGACAAGGACACTTGCAGAGAGATTACGAACATTCCAAGGGCAGATCACCTTGGAGAACGTGTACACACATTCAGACGACCGGACGACGTGGGAGTAGCAGTATGTATCTCAAAAACCCATGTTTTCAATTTGATGAATTTGACTTGCTTGCGGGACATTACGGGGCCCACAGGGGATGCAGAAAGGGACTTCTGCGCTTGTGTAGGGCAAATCCTGCGCTTATGTAGGGTCTTCTGCGCTTGTGTAGGGAGACACAGGCGCAGGACATGTGACATAGGCGTAGGACTCATCACACAGGCGCAATTGTGCAATGGGAACCCTAATTTTGGTCAAAACAACATGCAAATAAGCCGGAAAGGGGGGATAAGGGTAGGATAGGTCAGATTAGATGAAAAACACCCTGATTGGACATGAAAATGAGGAAATGCAACCCGTAGGAGCAAACCCTAAAACTGACAAAATGTGCCCCAATTGTGATGCAGAGTCGACAGTATCCATTGATCACGCGGGAGAATCGACCAGATTGCTTCATGCTACGACATAGACTCAGGAGCACAGACAGAGATACATTAGCAGGACTTGGGATATATTATGTCACATTCATGCCTGAGATTAGGGAAAACACAGGACTGCTTACCGCATTGGCAGAGCGATGGCATTCAGAGACTTCCTCCTTTCATCTGGCGACTGGAGAGGCGACGGTGACACTAGAGGATGTATGGCGTATCCTCCGCATTCCGATTCATGGAGAGATGGTAGAGTATGACCCAGTGATAGGGAGAGATGTGTTGTGCAGATTATTTGAGTGCGATGCAGATGATCTAGATATCGTAGAGAGGGAGATTGGCTGGGAGACCATGGCATCAGAGTATGATCGATGATATGTGGTAATAGCCATGGTGATAGCATGCTTACTAGCAGGAGACAGATGAGGACATGGCTTCCCTATTGGATGGAGAAGAGTGCTAGAGCGGATGGCGACAGAGGGTGCGGTGTATGCATGGGGACCATGTGTACTTGCTATGCTATATTTTCAGCTGCATCAGATAGCATATCAGGGAGTTCAGACTTTGAGCTGTGGAGTCACACTATTACAGGTATGGGCATTTGAGCACATAGCCATATGTCGACCAATTACAGAGAGACAGGTAGTACCACATCGACCATATGTGTACTGCTATGGGGGAGCACTGAGACAGGGTCCTTTTGGATACATATTATATTGGCGACACGAGCTAGACAGACTGAGAGAGTACACATGGAGGCCATATCGTGATTGTCCGGGATGGTCAGATGACAGTGAGGAGCTACCGTATTGCAGACAGGAGAGGTACATGATTGGGCGACCAGTGAATCGCCAGAGAGTGATTGATATGTACCTGCCAGAGAGAGTCAGACGACAGTTTGGAGAGAGGCAAGATGTACCTAGGAGGACTGCACACTTTGCCCGATCTCATAGAGAGACGAGTCAGTGGGGGAGTATGATTCAGCCACACATAGCATATGCTAACTTCTCACAGCTACAGTAGAGACAGTGAGATTGGAGATCAAATGTGGTGGACGCTGGGATGATAGAGGAGTATGAGAGATGGTTTGCACGACGACGGCCAGTGCCATTGACAGATCCTGACATTCCAGTACCTAGGCGACAGGAGGACTTCCCACTCGCTGGAGAGGAGGAGGGAGAGGATGAGGACGAGGAGGATAAGGGTGGTGATGAGGATGAGGGGGATGATGAGGACAGAGATGAGGAGGGGGATGACGAGGACAGAGATGAGGATGGGGATGACGAGCAGGAGGCATTGCAGGATATACCCATAGAGCAGGAAACAACTAGGACATAGGAGATGGAGATGTGCAGGGCTACCATAGCGAGTCAGCAGGATCACATTGTGACTTTAGAGAGAGAGCATGAGCAGTTCAGAGTGGAGATAGCCAGACTCACAAAGGCTCGAGACACAGCAATAGCTCAGGCACAACGAGAAGAACAGAGAGTCACTGAGTACATTGGGTCGATTTGGGATGCCAGTGCACGAGAGATGACACAGATGCTGGTAGAGACCGGAGAGGAGATACGCCATTGGAGGACACTATATGAGAGTGCAGTTCCACCAGAGCAGAGAGCAGCATCATATCGGGCACGATCAAGGACAGAGAGCAGGGCACGCTCTCGGAGGTCATTGAGCAGCATGGGGCTGAGTGGACCTATGAGACCACCACAGCCAGGACCAAGAGGGACATCATTCGCGAGACATGGTAGGGATGAGGAGGACAGAGGGAGCACCCAGTGACAGAGGCACGTGCTCCTTATGACGAACAGTGGACATTATGTAGTTTGACATTTTTGTAGTCAGCCTGCGGGGGCCGTACTTAGGACAAACAGTCCAATTTTGTACTCTGATATTATGATGATATATGATATGCATCGATATGATGGGATGCAATGTGTTATGACTGATGTTATTTTCCATGCATGGATGACTTATGCACTGTTTATGTACCATTGTGGAACATGTATGGATGTATTTTTTATGTGTTTTTGATGCATTTATAATATGAAATGGATAAAATGCTTGATGTGATGCTTTATGTAATGCAAATATACTAACCAATGAATGCAGGATGCAGCATATGTTTTTGGAGAAAATCGGAGCACTAGACCGAACTGACGGAAGAAATGTTAGTAAGAAGAAAATGAGACGGAGGACAGTTAGAGACGAAGAAAAACTTGCTTTCAGTAATGCACTTTGTAGGTGAGAACCTTTATTTTAATATAGCAAAATGGATGCATAGCATCATGGCATTGAAGGCCAGAGCTGAAATGCAACCCTTTTTGCAAAAGACAGACACATCACAGACAGACAACAATCACAACAAAAAAGAAAGGGACCATGAACCATCCCGGTCACTCTAAATCACTCAGTGACATCATCGAGCAACATAGGAACATGATCGAAGCCAAAAGATAAATCAGTAAAAAGATCAGATGCACAAACTCCAACAAATCAAACAAACACCTTGATCTTCATTGTCAAAAGTTGAAAGTGCTGATAGGATGATCATGCTGTCTGGTTTCAGGACATGCGGTACCCCGTCTAAGACAGGACACAGCCTGGTTTCGAGTATACCACACCCTGTATAAGACCCATGATAGTAGAGACAAGGACAAATGATTTTGAGGTTGATTGATATGACAATTTTGATCAGTTTGAATGTCTGGGTTGATTGAAAAGTTCATCTGTTTATGCGTGATTTCATTAAAGCACAGTGTATGATTGATTGCATGTCGTTGGATGTATACTTGGTGATCTGTCTTATGCTCCAAGAGGATATTTATTGCAAAATGCGTGATGCCAAAGAAAAAAAAAAATTGTTCATTTTTTCAGGACTTTGTTTGACTTTTTAGGGATTATCTCAGGACATTATTTGATTTTTTAAGATATTTTTCAGGACATTTTTCAATTTTTAAGATTTTTTCAGGACATTTTTCAATTTTTTTTTTGAGATTTTTTCAGGACATTTTTCAATTTTTATGAGATTTTATCAGGACATTTTTCAATTTTTATGAGATTTTATTTCAGGACATTTTTCAATTTTTAAGATTTTTTCAGGACATTTTTCAAATTTTTTTGAGATTTTTTAAGGACATTTTTCAATTTTTATGAGATTTTATCAGGACATTTTTCAATTTCTATGAGATTTTATGATTTTGCCCCCAGTGTCTAGCAAGGCAAGGAATATGACAAGTGAATAAATAGGCTTGCTTAAATGTTGGTGGATACAGGGAAGACAAAGGCCTTTTATTATGGAGACAATATGGATGCAATTTTCAAGGGCTATTGTGTGATGGGACAAGAGACTGGATATGACAATGTAAAGCAGTGAAATGGCATGAGGGACATGTCAAGAGGTTTTTGAAACCATGTTTAAATTTTGCGTCCTTATGTCAGATCAAGATCAAGGAATGAAAAAGAGTGTATGGATAGTGATAAGATATGGTTAGGATAAGCAAGACCAAGAATGGATAAGGGACATGGACTGAAGGTCGGGGTAGGCTAAGGGATAGTGGCAGAAAGTTGCAATAAGACAGGGAATATGGATGAAAGGTTATAATAAGCAAATGGATAAATGACCAAAAGCTATGATAGATAGAAAGCTACAAACAAGATGCATGATGCTTATGATGATCTTCAGCCTTGTCAAGATCAAAGGTGGAAAGAGGAAATGGACCTAAGGGACAATAGGATATGAAGGGTAATGACATGGTATGATAGGATAATGAAGGGCAACAGGATATGAAGGAGGAAACCTGCCCCCAAGTGTGGTGTGCAAGAAGTTCATGGATTACACATGACGCCTGTTTGCCAGGTTTTCATCACGGTACTTGCCCAAGGCGCCTGTTTGCCAGGTTTTCACCAGTGGACGAATTATTTTTGCTTTACTTTTTTTCTTTTTCTTTCTTTTTTTTTTTTTTTGTATTTTGACTTTTTCAATAGAAGATGGACACATGATAGGGGATGGAAGATGGACTCAAGCGTCTTTTTGTTTGGATAGTAGCCTTGAAAAAAAAATGGACCATGACTGTTAAAAGTATGCTCAAAGACGTTGGTAGGATAAGGACATGGAAAATGAGATGGAACTAAGGAAAGGATTTATGCAAAGGATTGGATCAAAGGGATTGAAGGATGGAAAATATGCATTGGATAATGGATAGGGTATTGGAAGAATTGCGCTTCAGTGGATGGAAATGAAGGCAAGATCAACATTGGCACACACCTTGACGGGTGGTGGATTGATGGAGGAAAAATGGATCTCAGATTGTGAGATTTGGATGGAGGAAAGGCTATGGATTTTGGGACATAAGGGCCCAAAACAGATGAAGAAGGTGATGGAGGAACAAATTTGAGAGGGTTGGATGGAGGAATAACAATTTTGGATGCCAATTTTGATGTTTCTTTAGGCTTTTGTGCTTCAAGGAGCCGCTTAGGGATCCACATGGTTTTCAATTTTTCATGCTTTTGTGGTTCCTTGAAGTGCATTGCTTGCACAAGGGATTTAGGAACCCATACATATTTTGACTTTGCTTGATTTTGCTCAGTGGGCCTCTGTGGCCTTTTGGATATTTCTTTTTCTTTATAGATCATATTGTTCTTTGTTTTGACATGTCGATTATATTGGACATGTTGATCCTTGAATACATGTGGATTTCTAGACTTATGACATTTATACTTGGCATCCAAATTGCTTGGAGGGAGAAAGGAGTGCATGGATGTATATGAATGAAATGGACTTATTTTGGATTGATGAAATTTACTCAAGGATGTGTGCCTTTGCTGACCTTGTATAGAGGACGAAGGGATATAAGGACCTAAGATGGATGGAAAGTATGATGGGGAAGGGATATGTTTGGATTTTGAAGGGACGTTGGATTTAGCAGGGGTACCCACGTCTTGAGGAATTTCACTGAGGCCATGACCCTTAATATTTTCTTTAACATGAAGGGATTCTTGCTTATGAAGATCTACTCCTTTGCCTTTATGAATATCTTGACTTGTAGGATACTCTTTTCTTTGAGAAGAAGATGCGAGTCCATTATGAGGTGGATATGATAGGAGAGAAATAATGAGATCTTGAAGTGGATCGGATTGCACCAAAGTGGAAGAACCCATTATGCATGTCAAGGATTCATGAACATCTTGCACTGACACGTTAGAATCATGAGTGGGATTAGGATCGTGAGGGGGACTAGGATCATATTGTGGACATGGGTCAATGACAGGCTCTTCAAGAGATGGAATGGGAGAAATAATGGGATCATCAAAAGGAATGAGATATTGGAGTGTATATAGAGCATTAAGACAAGGAGATGGAGGGACAAGTGGATCTTGTGGAGGATCTGAAGGAATGATAGGGTTTTGTGTTGGAAATGAATTTGGAAGGATACTTTGATCTTGACAAGGAGGAAGATCATTGGATTCCTCTTTAAAGTTGCTTTGCTCTGGACTTTTAATGGGATCATTGGAAAGGATGGAAGGGATATCTTGATCTTTCTTAAGAAGTGGAATGTCAATGGGATTTGAGAGGACATTTTGTTCATGAAATGGAAGGGGATCGTTTGGGATTGGATGGACTAGGATATCTTGATCTTGCTCAGGGAATGGAGTGTCAATAGGACTTTGGATAGGATGGACAAGAATAGGGGAATCATCGTGAGTGTTTGGGAACATGGGGTCCTGGTCAACAATTGGATGGGATGATAAGGTTTCAAGATCTTGATCTTGATCTATTTCAAGACATGTTCCTGCATGCTCTAAATTATCCTCTTGACATGAGGTTGGACTTTGGATATGCATGGAGGATTCTGACAATGAATCAATGTTTTGGCATGAAGGAAATGCACTTTGAACATTTGTGATGGATTTTGGCTAGGAATCAATGCTTGAACATGAGGAAGAGGGACTTCGAATGGGGTCCTCTAAAACAGGTAATGGCAATAAAGTGCATGGTGGCATTGGGTCTTGTATTTCTGAAACATGACAAGGATGTGCATCATGAATTGGATTATTTTGGCAATCAATTATGGATAGCTCTTGGATAATTGCATCCTTGGGTGTATTGTTTGATGAGGACAATATGGAAGGTTCTTGTGAAACTTCTAGAGGTGTAGGGATAGATGCCACTGGAGAGTCAATTTGTTTGTGGGGGGATGAGGCATTGCTAGACATAAGTGTATTATTTTGATCTTCCTCAAAGAACTCACTTGGTAATTTCCTTAAGAGCATTTCAATAAAGCCACCTTTCTTTCGAGGTTTTGACATGGTTGTATCTGGAATTTGAACTTGTTTGGCAAGGAGTTGGTTCTGATCCAATGTCATGTTTTGATATTGGACTTGGTTCAATTGTTCTGACATGTTTGAAACTTGGCTTGGTGTGGGCTGCAACCTTTGTTTTTGAATGTTTGGTTGTGGTTGTTGACATTGATATTCCACCATTGGTTGAACCATTTGTGGACATTGTATAGTTGGCTGGACATATTGTTGAAATTGGACCATTGGTTGTATTGGTTGTATATGTTGAACAATTGGTTGTATTGGTTGAAAATCTGATTGATAGTAAACACTTTCTTGTTCTTGTTGTGGAGGCACATAATGTTGAAATTGATGTTGTCTCTTTTCTTGAAATTGTTTCATCATCTCTATTTGGGAGAGGAGAGCTGGTATGTCTGATTGTTCAAGAAGAGATCTTACATCAATTGGCTCAATATTTGGATTTCGACCTAGAAATTTTTGAAACATTTTGGACATTTGTGATCTATTCTTCTCAATGTTTTTCATTTTTTGTTCCAAAATCTCCTTTTCTTGAGCTAGTTTCTCCTCTAGTTTTTGTATTTGGAGACTTGTTTCATCATAAAAAGTTTGATCAATATTGCCTTGTTGTTGGGTTGGATAGAATTGTGATTGCATTGTCGGTTGATATGTCAAACTTTGTTGCATCATTGGTGCTTGGAACCTTGTTTCAATAGACATGTCACTTATGCAAATACAATATTTTTGGAATTTTTCAAGGATAATATATGATATGCAACTAAATGCAACCTAAATAGATGAAAATGCAATCTATGGCAAGAATGCAACTTATGTTTTTGTTGTTTTTGAAGATTTTGGACAAACTTTTGGAATGCAAATCTAAGAAAGAGACCCTTAGGAAATTGAAATGACGTCTAGACCTCAAAGGACAAAAGGACCAAGTGACAAAAGGACAAAATGACAATGTCTCCCCTATTATGCTTGGATACTAAGCTAGGTTTGACCAAATGACAATAATGACAAAGGAGAAACGGTTTGATAAGGTCTAGACTTCCTAACAATGACTTAGGGTTTTATTAAAGATTTGGAATACTCAAGTATGACAAAACCTAGTTTTGACACTATATGCAAAGGGACAATTACCATGCAAATGACTCTAATATGATATGATAATGACCTAAGCTTAATGAAGAGACCTAGGGTATGCAAATATGAATGAATGACAATGGTATTACTCTAATGCAAGAGGACATATGCAAATGGATGACTCTTATTGATATGCAAAGGAGTATGACTTAGGTGAAACCTAACCTTGGTACTTGACAATGAACTTTGCAAAATGCAACCTAGGATGAACCTAAATCTAAGTGACATGAATGTTGAGACAAGATTTTGAACAATGTTTGACAACCATGTTTGAAGGTGTTTTGAACTTTGTTGAATACAATACTCTTGGGTTTAACCTTGTTTTGAATCAATTTGTCTTGTTCTTGAAATGAGATGCAATTCAACTTTTGACAAGCAAAGAAGACAAGATATTTCAACTTAGACTCAATACAATCATGCTCATTCACACATTTCTTATGGTAGGCAAGGACATTAGGTACTTGAGAGGTAGACTCATTATGGGATTCAAGGAGAATACATAGATGCTTGACCCCACAGGCTCCCCTCCACAACACTCACTTCTCAGGGCAGCCAAGCATCAGTCCCCATGGAAATCTCCCCATGGCGAAGTTAGTATCTCTTCCAAGTATCCGAACTTGTCCTTCTCAAGCAACTAGAAGGGTTTTTGGCCTCTAAAAACAAGGTGTTTAGTAAGGATTTCTGTTAAGCGTTACTCCTTGATGTCACGCAAGCGTGATTGAGACATTAAGCCCATCAAGATACCAAACAAATGTAGTCGCGCAAGCACGATTTAGACCGCGAGGTCCTACTTAGATATTGATATGAGAAAGAGTTCAAGGGTCATCACTTCCCAAGTAACTACAATTCCCACGTAACCCTTCCTTCAAGGCTTTCGCCCATCAGGTATTTGTTTATAGTGAGTTAGAATGCCAAGGTATTCTAGCCATACTCACTTTGGGTCGTTCCCTTCTCACGATTATCACTTGCTTGCAAAAGCAAATGGTCAGGAAGGCAGGCCCTCTAAAGGTGACACACAATCAAAAACATGAGCATGGTATTGAAGATCTGGATTTCTGATCACCCTAAAAAGGATGAGAGCATACTCTCCTACTCCAATGTCAAACTCAACAATCAAGGCAAACATACATTCATTCCATCCTATTTAGAAATCACTAGGTGCCTAAACATTAATTTCAAACACAAAGTTTAGTTGTAATTCAAGGCAACCTGCAAAACCCAAGTCAGAAGTTTGATATGTTTAGTCTTTGACTATCAAACCTGCACAAAACGTGTTAGTAGTTTCATTCGTTGCCTTTGTCATGTGTATGCCAAGGTTTTGCACAGAGAATCAGTACCAAAAAAACCCAAAAAAGTAGAAACAAAATGCAAAACAAAACAATTTTCAAGTAAAAACACTGTCTTTTACCTCTGTTTCTGAACTTTACACAGGCGCAGAATGCATGACACAGGTGCAGAATGTCTGACACAGGCACAGAATGTCCTTGACACAGGCGCAGAATGTCTGACACAGGCGCATAATGCTTGACACAGGCGCAGAAGTTCCAAGAAAACATTGCACTACCCTGTTTCTTGGGTTTTTGACCTGCAAATCAACTCAAAAGCACTCAAAAGCATGATTAGGGGGTTAGTTCACATCGGGTTCACCAATTAATGTATCTAGGAAATCGGAAATCATCACAAGCAATTCAATATACTAGTCATAGCTCAATCACAAAAACTAAAATGCAATGATCTATCCTAAACACACTCAATAAAGACATGAAAATGAAACATTCAAAACTAAAGACTATGCAAACCAAATGTAGATCTAAATGCTTCCTTCATGCGGCTCCATTGTCCTTCTTTCTTCTCCAAATAACCTTTGTTTGTGGATCTCACCTTCAAGTGCATAAACCTAATGTAAAAGCAAGATTGACATTGGCACAAGAGTACTCAAAGCGTGATTGATTCGACAAAGTGATTATTATTCTCATTAGCCAAGATTGAAGAAATTCATCCAATTTATAGACAAATTGGAGAGATGATCAAATTAGCATGATTCAATTCAAATGGAAATTGCAAATAAAAAATGTCAATTATGACAAATTATGCACTTTCTATGCAAAATTGATTGATTGATAATTTATGACAAATTATGACAAACTTCTATGTCAAAAATTGATTGATTGTCAATTATGACAAATTATGACAAATTTAAATGTCATTCCCATGAAATTAGGAGAAAAATAGGAGAGAATGGAATTAGAAATTAGAAAAATTAGAAAATTAGAAATGAAGAAATTAAGAATTTAGTGAATTAATTAATAATTTCTCATTTATTAATTAATTCACAAAGAGGGAATTTAGAAATTAATGAAAAATTAGGAAATTAGGTAAATCAATTAATAATTTGTCATTTATTAATTAATTTACAAAAAGAGGAATAATTAGTTAGCCAATTAAATTAAACATTTAATTGTGACACGAAGACCTAGGATAAATAAATAAATAATTTAACCTAGAGGGAGAAAATGACAAACAGGGTTAAATGAATAAAATCATGAAACCCTAAAAGATAAATTAGCAATGCAAGGATGACAATTAGGTCTTGATGAAAGATAATTGACTCGATCATGATTCTGTTTAACAAAGGACCAATGTGATAAAATGATTTGATTGATAAATGCGCCAATTGACAAAATTGACATAATTGAGACAGACAATGATTGATGGCAAATTGATTGCAAGATGACAAAATTGACAAGAGGACAAGGATCGATGACAAAATAGATTGCAAGACGACAAGATTGAAAATGACCACGATCGATGACAAATCGATTGCAAAATGACAAGATCGAACATGACAACGATCGATGACAAATCGATCGCAAAACGACATGATTGAAAATGATAAGGATTGATGACAAATCGATCACCAGATGATAAGATTGATAAGAGGACAAAACCCTAATTAGGATTGACGATGTCCAAAATGATGACAAATGAGCACGCACATTGATGCGACAGGATAAAATCGATCAAAATCATGACTGGAGAGTGTTGTCGACAAGACCAAATTTGAGAGCGAGACGAATGAAGAATGTAGAAGAATGACTCGATGCTTGCAAATGATAAAAACCAAGTGCGAATCATAGGAGAAATGTTAATGCGATGCAAAAACCCTAAAATAAGGCAATGCACAAATGTTAAAGTATGATTCCGCAAGCGTTGACCATTTTTAGGTGTCTACATGTAGAATCATGCATAGATAGGATGCATTTCATAATTAAATCAATCATAAGCATCCCTCGTTCTTGCATTCGTCATCCCTAAGCCACTTTGCTCAATGATCTGAGAGCAAAGGCATTGGCTTGAGGGACATTGTGAGATAGAGAACCATGGAACCAACCTTGGGAAGTTGAGTCATTCTTCATGACTCCATAACTTGCACCAAGAAGTCATGTGGGTGTGTGAACAAGCCTCTTTGAGACCGCATTTTCACTTTTTAAGTTTCATTGGCCCACTTTTCCCGTACATAACCACTTGAAGCAGTCACAGGTGAGGAGGGACCTCAAAGAGATCAATTCGGATCGGTCAGCAAGAATAAACACAACATAAACACAAAGATATGATGGAGGAAATGCAAAATAGATTGTTTTATTTCATGAAAATTGATTACAACCAATCGGTAATGACCAGAGTACAACATATTGGCTCACAGGCCTTGTAGAACATACATAATAGGTCACAACTGGGACCTTGAATCTTAAGATCTATCTTCTACGCATAGTCTAGCTACTTGATTCTCTGATTAATTACATTCTGATGCACAATTACAATTATATATATTGATCCAAAGGATCCAGTCGGACCAAAAGGGATCAAAACCCGAATACCAAGACCTAACGCACAAAATAAACAAGGTCAGACTCTACCAAGAGATTCCTCCAAACAATCCAAAGGATGAAACGCAGATCGCAGGAAAAGGTCGGTCACACGCCAAGGAATATCGGAGTCAACGCCCAAGGCTCCGCAAGCTTCAGAAGGGGTTCCAATAGATAACCAAAATAGGTCCAGGCAACCAGTAATAGGAAAATATCAAGGAAAATGATAGCGATATCTTGCCGGAAAATGATCCAAATGCGATGCGAACTGGAAACAAGAAATATGATCAAGTCTTTAAGTAGAATCCAACTCCATAGGATCCGGTGAGCCAAAACTAAGACACAAAGAAAGGAAAACTGAAACTGCAAACAGAAAGCAAAACAAAAAGAAAAAGTTTTTTGGTTGATGCAAGATTGCTATGTATCGGGGATGCTCCTGCATCAGATCTTTTTCTTCTTCATTCCAATACCTTTATCATTCAGTTGCAAGTTATTCAATAAATGTAAATGTTATATGTTATGTATCATTGAGAAGCATTGTAACTATATTGTTATTGATTCTTGAACAGTTCATAAGGAGGTTGATGTAATTTAGATTGGTTTAATTAATATTCATGTAATGGTAGAATAGTTTTTAGGTATATCAGTGTTGGTACTGACTGCTCATATGTAATTGTATGATCTATCTTATTTCATGGTGAAAGGTTATCATAGGAAAATTTGGTTTGGTTCTTAAATTGAACTTAATTGTAGAAGTAGATGTTATTATGTTATGTAATGTTTTAGTTATTTCATTAATGATTTATGTATTGTAGATCTTGTTTAGTTGCATTGCATAGTAGCGACGTTAGGGAACTTATAGAGGACATTGTTTAGAGAAGTATGCTTATCTCCCACTTGTGCATTGTACAATGATCATATTCATGATGTGTATCATGTTGTGTTAACATTAAAATGTATTATGTTTTTAAAAAAGGTTATTGCTCTGTTAATTTATTTTGTTAGTTATTAGTTCCCTTGGGGTTTCTTAGTGGGGTGTTATAGGAGACATCTAGCCTATAACTACAACTATGTCCCTATTCATCCAAAGTTGTTGATTTTTGGTCAATTCATTTCAACCACTGATATTTACAAAATTGTAACATACAACATGAAAATAAAAGGTAAAACACATTCACACAATAATCAAACACACACAAATTTAATGGCTAAGTTCTTAATAAAATATGTTCAAATTGCTAAAATATTGCTATCAACCCATTTCTACTATGGGTATTGTCATTTCTTAAAATATGAAATGTTAATTAAAAGCCTATAAATGGTGATATACAAAGAAATATGATTAGTTTTATATGAAATTGAATCATTTGAATATAAGTAATAGTGCAACAATAAATGCTCGTTAATGGGCTTGGTAGGGTAAATCCTACAATTGATTTGAAGCAAGAGATAGTGTGGAGTAAACCAGAGACATGTTGGATAAAGATTAACTTTGATGGGGTGTTGAGAAGGATTCTCGAGATTTCAAGAGAAAGGTGTATTGCAAGGAATGAGGAAGGTAGGGTCTTGGCTAGAGGCATGTGATGACTTCTAGACGGTACAAACAATGAGGTAGAGGCAAGAGTGGCGTTATTGGCTATCTCATAGGCATAAAATCTTTCGGTGACAAGATTACACTTGGAAGGAAATTAATTTTTTTTCACTGATGCCATTGTGAAAGGGGCCTCACAATGTTGGAGAATTAACAAAATAATTCACATTATTGGGGAAAAATTAAAAAATTCAAGACTTTAAAGTATCACATGTACATAGAGAGGGAAACTCAGAGGCTGATGCGTTGTCCAACGTGATATGTGAGTTGGATTTCCAAGCAGTGAAGTGGTGGAAGTGAGGTGGTGTACATGTGGATAGTATTGTTTGAAGTCGAAGATTGTTTTCATTTATTGGCACGTGTGATGACATGTATTTTGCTTTATCTTGGGATGATGCTAAGCTAGCTTCCTACACGTGTTTAAAGCGTGAGGCTTTGGTACACCACCAAATTTTGCCTCTTTCATCGACGTGGTGCATGGATATGGGACGAGTGGAAGGTGACACAAGAATCGTATTCATGGTTTTGCAAGGGATGAATGAAGTTGTCCTTGAAATGAGGACACATTGATAGAAACCCTTGATGAGACCGTAAGATGTGGCTTTTTAAATCAAGGAGCATGGTGGGTTGATATTGACTCATAAAATTTGGAGAGGAACAATCTAGAGAGTGACAAAAGGTAGGAGTTTTAATTATAGGTGACACTCATGGAAGCTAAATTTTCACTTCACTCAATAAAATAGCAGTTGACATTTTTTGGGAAGGTCTCTAAGAAGAGACTTGGAGGAATTATTAAGTTTGACAATAATTTATTTTTGTAGATTATTGAAACCCTATTGGGAGAAGAATATTTTCTCTCTGAATTTTGGTATCGCATCAATGTTGACATCATCTCAATGATGGTGACGTGGGGTTTGATGTTTGGGACGAAGGAGGAGGTCTTATGGGTTGCCAAGGCATGTGTACTAGACCATTATTTGTTCGGTTTGACTTCTTTGATGACAAGAACTATGGTGGGTTGTGGCTTATGACACCCTTTTGGAGAAGGGATAATGCCAAATGGAAATGATGTGGAGTTCAAGCTATTTGTGTTGTGTCAGGATGAAGTGGACAGAGAGGCAAGGACTGAGGAAGCTTGTTTGGGTTAGGAGAACTTAAAAGACTACCTCAGGGAGAAAGAGATGGAGTTTCGGGAAGCTAGGGAATCCAAGTAGAAGGATGCAACCAAGATGACAACATTTACCCCTGAGGACTATTGGATCAACGATCCGGGCACGGAAAAAATGAAACCTTGAAAGTTAAAATGTTTTTCTATTTTTTTTGTAAACGTTTAATAATAAATGTTCATATTTAGTCTTAGTGGTGGATGGTTACATGTCATAATTTTGGGGATGGAATAGTAGTTTTACAGGATGGGTAGTAGTGGTATAGCAAATAGGTTGATAGTTTCAAATTTCATGAACAATATTTGGGATTAAATCCCAATTTTGGTATTTGAAGTATGTACTTTTTTATTAATATTAATATAAATATACAACTTTATAGATTAAAAAAAATAAAAATAAAATAATGTAGCCAAAAATGGCAATTTTCTTCTTACAAAATTATTAGTCAAATAGATTATATTGGTACATAAATCAAATCTATTTGACATTACGAAGTTCACATTGATTAAAAAAACAATTCTCGCCTCTTGAAAACTTAGTATCAAAAATTTAGTGTGCTTGCAAATAAGGATTTATACTTGTAGACACTAAAAATTACTCAACAATTACAATGACATTTTTACTAATCTTCTTCTAAACTTATTAAATATTTTTTACTATTCAATTATCCTAATCTTTCTTCTAAGTCTTTAATTAAATAAGTATATTATTTAATTAAATGTCCCTTTTCTTATTTCCTCCTTAGTCAAATAATTTTAACTGATTAATCATCTCATCTAACCTTTCTTCTATGATTAAATAATTATTTTTAAATCAAGTTTAATCCCTCTTTAATTAAACAATCTTCATTGTTTAATTATCCTAACCAGGAATTTGATGACCACCCCTACCTGTCATATGGATATTCCATGACGGTTCAGTCATTTCAATGCCTTTCATTAAAAATATTAACTGTAAAAAAAATATAAATACACCAGATTGAAATACAAATTCTTAAAAAAAATTGAAAATCATTGTCCTCTCTTTATTCATTTCACATATGGATATGTGATATATATATAAAAAAAGAATATAAACAATTTAAAAACAATGATAAATTAGTAATATATGCAAAAATCTTAAATTTATTAAGTTTCTAAATTTATGAAGATAAAAATTATATTCTATTTTAAAAATTATATTCTATTATTTCAACTATAATAGGTTTCTAAGTTCATTTGAAAAAATAGAAATATCCTAAAAAACTATATTAAAATATTATAAAATTAGAAGCAACTATATCTTTCCATTTCAAAATATTCTAAATAAATTTATATTTTTATAATAAACATTTTAAACTAATTTATATGAATATTGTAAATTATAATATCATAATGTTATATATTACTTACTATAATTTTTTATGGTTTATTAAAAATTTAAAGTGTCATATATATGGTTTAAAAAAAAAAAACATGTAAATGCATACGGTCCTATAAATTTTTAAGGTGTCAAATATGATTCAAAAGTGGAAAAACGGTCATTTAGCCTGTCAAATTCCAGGTCTGATCCCAACTAATTGTTCCTCTATGATTAAATAATTCCCTAAATCTAAATTCCTCATAATTAAGTAAATTCTAAATTCATTTAATATTATTTATTTATTTCTCACTCTAAACTTACCCATTTCCTCACTCAAGTTGCTAATTTCTTCTTCCACTTAACTCTTCCACCTTTCCACTCATGACTCATACTTGCCAATTTCATGCTCCACTTTTGAAATGGTAGCTTTTGTTGAAAATAAATACTTGCTTTATTTATTTTCACTTAACTTATTCTTCACTCCTTTCATCCACTTCCAAACGACAACTTTGAATGTCATTCGATCATATCCATTGATCTCTTCAAATCTAAATCAATCTTAGCCATTGATCAAAATCCAAATCTTCTATATAAATTGATCTTTCATTTCATTTCAATCCAACCGCAATCTTCAAAACTTTTGTGAAATCAGTCTTTTGAGCTTTTATACAATCTTTTGCACATGCAAATATGAGAGCAACAATCATTCAACTCACAAAGTGGAGAAGAACAATGGAGATAATTTGACATGAATGATTGAAGGTATAATTTCATTAATTATTGCATTCAATTTCACTCTTCATTGAGTAAGATCTTTTAACATAAATATGAGGTTTTGTGGTTGTCTATGAGAGTTTATGCACTCTTTTTTAATATCTAAACTTATAATACCTAATCGAAATGAATTAACCTTTTGGGTTGATAATCAATTATGAAAGTTTTGTACATGTTTTTTTATTACTACGTAACTTTATTAGTTGATGGCTACACAAATCATAATATACCATTATGCAAATACATATTACAATAAAATAAATAGAATTATTACAATGCTACAAAGGGAGGTACTATGCACTAGATAACACTTCTTCTATTCTTCAATTTTACTCTCCAAT
Source organism: Cryptomeria japonica (assembly GCF_030272615.1). Lineage (NCBI taxonomy): Eukaryota > Viridiplantae > Streptophyta > Pinopsida > Cupressales > Cupressaceae > Cryptomeria > Cryptomeria japonica. The sequence goes on from NC_081412.1 coordinate 87,370,726, forward strand.
ATATTATTTAATATGTAATTTACTATCATTTTAACTAGTATAACACCACCTTAGAATTAAAAGCATGAAATTTTCACAGTCTATGTTAAATTGTCTTGCTATGCATGATCAATTATCTAATTAATTAGTATTTGTATTCTAAGAAGGTTGCATTGGTGGCTTCTCGATTTGACTACTCATCAATTTTTTTATCAATGTTTTCGATCACACTCCATGATCCATCATCACGATGAGAGAATGAAGCATGATCCCAAATATCCGTAATAAAACTGATCATACAATCAAATCCAAAAATCAACAAGACAACCTTTTTAAAATACAAATACTAATTAATTAAATAGTTTCAAATATTTCCCTATTTATAAAACCTTAACTAAAATCATCCACCCAACTTGCTTATAATTATGTACGTACCCACTTAAATTTCAAATTACTGATTTGATATCTCACCGATAGATCTTATCTAGCATAAAATTCTCTTGCAATAAATGTCATCACTCCCAACGAAACCAAAGTAAGAGCAAATTCTATGAAACGTACACAGCATTCAATTCCACACAAGCTCACAATCTCTTCAAAAGATATTGGCAGCCGATGAAAATTCCTTGTACGTATGGTCTAAATCTCACACAAACAATGCTTTAAATTAGGGTTTTGTAATCATATTCTACACCAGTGCATTCACAACTCTTGAGAAGTTACGGGTGTGAACTGCAGTTGTTTATACAAGAATAAAAGTTACCATGGCTCCAAAGGGTCCTAAGGCCTCCACGACTGGGAAAGCAGATGGTGTGAAAGGAGAGAATGGAGGAAGTGGTGAAGTGAAGGCTTTTCCAAAGCAGAAAAAAGCAAAGACTGTGATGTTCAAGCCCACCAAGGAAACAGTAGTTAAAGCCATTAAATCTGAGAAGAAGAAGAAGAAGAAGAGAGGTGTAGAGAGTTACAAGAGGTTTATATACAAGGTGTTGAAGCAGGTGCATCCCTCCAAGGGTATATCCAGTGCTGCCATGGATATCATGGAAAGCTTCATGATTGACATCTTTGAGAAGATAACTTGTGAGGCTGCTTCTCTGCTGAAATATAACAAGATTATGACACTCTTCTCCAGAGAAGTTGAGTCTGCTGTCAAGTTTGTTCTGCCTGGAGAGCTGGCTAAGCATGCTGTTTCAGAAGGAAGTAAGGCTGTTACCAAGTTTTCTACTCATCTGGTTTAGAGGTTTCGTTGCATGTTTTGAAATCTTTTTGTACGTGGCTATATATGGCAGGCTTGTTTAGTTTTTAGGATTGTTTTGGTTTTTATGTTAGACTGTGTTTATTTGGAAGTTTTAAAGTAGCTGGTACTGTTAGTGATATATGTGCCTGTATGTGTGGAAGTTGATGCTGAACTGGGATCTTGGTAAATGTAAAGAATATATATACATATTATATATAGCTAAGTTTATGGTTGGTATCCTTCATTATGTTACGTATATTGTGATTTTTTTAAAAAAAAAAAAAAATTATAACAAGGATCTGGTTATTGGCAAGAATCTCTTATTTTGTATCTTGAAATTAAATAATTCCAATTTTGAGGAAAGATTGTGTTTCACATTTGAATGTGGGATTTAAGTATGTTTTTAATTGTTTATTGACTAAATAATAGATTGTATTTGAAGTCAATTGTATAGGTTTTATATTGATATTTTGGATTAGGTTCAAAGATTTATTATAAAAAATAGAAAGTGTATTAACTATTCACTTCTAATTTATCTTCTAATTAATTTTTTTATTGAGAAGTTGGATGAATATGTAGAATTGAATCCAATTATTATTTGTGTAGTTGTATCATCTCATTGCTAGTATAATAGTTTGAAAAATGCTTTTGTAATTTTACATAAATTTGTTTCTAGTTTGAAATAGCCACAGCACTATTAAAAAACGTTGCTTTATAATTGTAGGGTAAGGATAGCATTTTTATATTGTTTGTGGGATATGAGTCAATATCAAGGTATATGTATGCTTTTAGCCTGCATCATTTGAAGTTCAAGATTTCTTAAGATTTCTAATAGTACATTGGTGCATCTTTGATACATCAGTCATGTTTTGAATTGCTTTCATCCATTTAGTATTATTATTGTCCTTCTCATTACACATTTATTACTATTATTTTATTTTATACATGATAAAAAAAATGCATTTTATATATTTGCTGCTACATGTTTATGCTATCGGCTTACTATAAGTATGTTTCTGTTAGTTTACTGTTAGAGTGTTGTTCCCATTAATATGGTGTTACTATTAATGTTGTTGTGGGGTGTAAAGGGCCGGCACTCTTGTTTTTGTTGATGTCTAATATAAAAAACAATCAAACATACATAAATTCAATGGGCAAGTCCTTAATTAGATATGTTCATATTGCTATCAACCCGTTTCAACTATGAAGATTGTCATTTCTCAAAACATGAAATGTTAATTAAATAAAAAACCTTTAAATGGTGATATACAAAGAAATATGATTAGTTTTATATGAAATTGATTCATTTGAATAGAAGTTACAATACTTTCTAATTTATGCAATCTTTTCTAATTTATGATTGAGCAATACTTAATCCCAATGAATTAACATATTAAGAGTTGATAACCAATCATGAAAGTTTTTTACATTTTTTTATTACCATGTAACTTTATTAGTTTATGGCTACATAGATCACTATTCCATTACGCAAAAACACTACTATATTATAGTATATATAAATAGAAACAACCCCTAAGATTACAATTTATTGATTAATAATAATAATATATAATTCACCGAACTTGCTCATAATTATACGTACCCACTTCAAGTTTCAAATTACTGATAAAATTTCTGGCATAAAATTCTCTTGCAATAAATGTCATCTCTCCCAACGAAACTAAATAAGAACAAAATCTATGAAGGTACACAACATTCAATTCCACACAAGCCCACAATCTCTTCAAAAGATATTTGCAGCCTGTGAAAAATCCATACCTGTGCATTGAGAATTCTAAGAATTTTATGCTGTAAATTCCAGTTGTGGATAAAGGTTATGGCTCCAAAGGGTTCTAAGGCTTCCAACACTGTGAGAGCAGATGGTGTGAAAGGAGAGAATGAAGGAAGTGGTGAAGTGAAGGCTTTTCCAAAGCAGAAAAAAGCAAAGAATGTAATGTTCAAGCCCACCAAGGAAACAGTAGCTAAAGCCATTAAATCTGAGAAGAAGAAGAAGAAGAAGAGAGCTGTAGAGAGTTGCAAGAGGTTTATATTCAAGGTGTTGAAGCAGGTGCATCCCTCCAAGGGAATATCCAGTGCTGCCATGGATATTATGGAAAGCTGCATGATTGATATCTTTGAGAAGATAACTTGTGAGGCTGCTTCACTTCTGAAATATAACAAGATTATGACACTTTCCTCCAGACAAGTTGAGACTGCTGTCAAGTTTGTTCTGCCTGGAGAGTTGGCTAAGCATGCTGTTTTAGAAGGAAGTAAGGCTGTTACCAAGTTTTCTACTTATCTGGATTAGGTTTTATTGCATGTTTTGAGACTTTTTGTACGTGGGTATATATGGCAGGCTTGTTTAGATTTTAGGTTAGGTTTGGTTTGGTTTGGTTTTAGACTCTGTTAATTTGCATGTTTTGAAGTAGCTGGTACTGGTGGTGATATGTGTGTTCCGAATGTGTGGAAGTTAATGCTGAACTGGGAGCTTGGTAAATGTAAAGAATACACATATTATATATAGCTAAGTTCATGTTTACTATCCTAGATTATGCTACGTATACTGTAAAGAATCTTTTTGTTATAAGATTTATATTATATAGATCTGGTTATTGTCAAGAATCTCTTATTTTGTATCTTTGACTTTTAATGAATCTGATTAATGAGGGAAGATTGTGTTTGATGTGAAAGATAGTGATTGATCATGTTCAATGTGGATTTTAATTGGGTATTTGATTAAATAAAATATTGTGTTTGAAATTAATCATCTATATTTTATATTCATGTTTTGAATCACATTCAATGATTTATTATCAGAAAATAGAAGTGTTGATTTTTAGTTTGTTTGGATGTATATGTAAAACTCAATTACATTATTTGAAACATAAAATATCAATTTCTGTGTATTTATATATTAATAGCTACAATACATTGTACCAATAGTTGTGACTTTAAAGTTGTTATTGCTATTAAATATACTATTCGATGTAAAAAGCAACCCATTGTGTATAGGGGCCTCTTTAGCATGACTATTGGTCTCACTTTTTTTTGGACTGTTTTGGACACCTCGGCAAAAAGCATGCTGATGTGAAACTATAGTTGATGATGTGGCCCTGAAACCTTCGTTATAAGCAAGGGACTTGCCAAGTAAGTCACTGTAAAAAAAATAGGAATGATTTGAAATTTTCACATAGGATTTTGAGAAGCGCGGTCCTCTCACCTATATCCACGACGCTATAAAAAAAGTTGCTTTTATGTTTAATGCATAGATTAAGGGGAAGGTTGGCATTCCTATTTTGTTTGTGGGATACGAGTCATTATCAAGGAGTATGTAAACTTTGTGTAAACTTTGAGCCTGTGGGCACTTGAAGATTAAGATTTCTTAAGATTACAATTAGTCATGTTTAGGAGTAAGTAGGTACATTGCATTGTTTTTCTTGCATCAATCATTGATCATTACCATTGCCCTTCTCATAATATGTTTCTTACTATTATTTATTTCATATATAATAGAAATATTTGAAAATTTCTTTTCTATGATGATGGATTGTTCAGTGTGATTTGATTTGTCAATTAAAAATTACATACATTTCAGAAATAGATGCATTGATGGAATTTAGAAGTCCACTTCATAACTTCATATTCACATTTGAATTAATAAGACCTGGTACTCTACTTCATATTCGCATTTGAATTAATGCGACTTGAAAATTCTTCAAATTGTATTTGATGTGCTCCATTGATTGCTTGACATTTTACTAGTTTGACTTTAATGAAATTTGTTAAACAAATTAAATTTAATATATTATATTTTAGTGATATCATTGTCCCTCACATTATATGCTTTTTACTATTATTCATTTCATATATAATAGAAACATTCATTTTTTATTTTTTTCTGATTATAATTATGGATTGTTTAGTGTGATTTGAATTGTCAATTCAAAATTATATATAATTAATTCTACAAATAATTGATTCAATTTAGAACTACACTTCATGTTCACATTTGAATTAATGAGACTTGCAAATTCTTCAAAATTGTATTTGATACACTTCATTGATTGTTTGACATTTTACTAATCAGTAGATTCATATTAAATTTGTTAATGTTAAACAAATTAAATTTAAGGTAATAAAAATAGTATATGCATGGGGAAAACTAAAAAGTCCACATTCTAATAGTACAACCCAAATTGTATTATCAGTAAACAATTAAAGTTATAATATAGTAATTGGGCTAGTTTTAACTACAATAGGATTGTTGGAGTAACTATAGTAACTCATATACTCTTAATGCAAAAAAATAAAAAATAAAATAAAATAAATAACTCCATTAATAAAGATGGACGCTTCAGATTTCCACATGGTAGAAATCCAATTCTTGCATGCTTGTCTCGAGTCTTCTTAAAATGCACAACAATTGCATGCATACACCAGACTTGAATGAAGTGCAAAATCATAAGTAGGATCCAACTAGTTGACATCTTCCATTTCTAATACCTATCTCCTTTTGCATAGGGCCCTTTACACATGTAATGGATCTGCATGCATGCAAACACCTTGCATGCATAGGAATCACCATTGCATGGGGCTTGCCTATCTGTAGTTAACTCATAATCTATCATCGACTCTTTCATCTATTTTAAGTTAGTCATAAATTAGTTTGGAAACAAATCTATCTTAAGAATCTTATATGACATGAAATATGTCACTAAATTAGCTACATGATAGGGTCCACCAAGTGGGATGCCTACTTCTATGATTTGTGCTTTTGTATCATACAATCATCTCCATGTTGGATGTCACCTCAACTGTTAGGTCCCATAATATGACTTGACATTAGTAAGAAATAAACTTAGGATAAAATAGTTAATTTAACGCATAATTAAATGTCAGGACTTGCAAAGGTTGAGACACCTTAATCCTAACATTTATAAATTAATCATCATCCTCAGGGAAAGGGAGAGGGAGATAATTTACAAGTACATGCTTTTAAAATGCCAAAGGATCTTGTATAACACACACACAACCAAATCCTTAAGAGAATAAGGTATAATGCTCCATTTTATTGAGCATTTAGTGCATTTGATTCCTTATATATGCTTTATGTGAGGTATTTTTAGTTTTGGAGGAGGATTTCTCCAACTTGTTTGTGTTTCCCTCTTGTAAAATCTTCGAAACCAGGGTACACATTCTAGAATTCTTAGTAGGACATTGTCCCTATCTATCTTTTGCTTTTGCATTGTCATTGTCAAGGCTCTTTTGCAAGTTTTCTTGCATTCATGGCCTTTTTTTTTTTTTCTAGAATGACATCTTTATCTTGCAATGTGGTGTCTTTGTTTTATACTTTCATTATTTTCACTCCATTTTTTGACATTTCTTCTTTTAGTGCTTTAGTTTTTGTATATTTTTTTCTTGATCATCAACATTTCATCCTTCTCTAGTGGCATTTCTGTCCTAGTTTTGATGTTCACTTAAAAAAATTATTTCTTTTACAAGTTGCCCCAATTTGTCCTAACCACCAACATATGTATCCATATTTGAAAACACTTTTGATAATATTTTGGCATCTTTATTTTGTAAAATTTTTTAGTTTAGTATTTTCACCTTGTTCATTAGTATTTTTATATACCTAGGGTTTGTTGTTTTTGCCAAAACCTCAACATTTTGCTATATTGTGATTTTTTTTCTAACTCCCATGGCATTTTTTCTTCTAGAGTGATGCTTCTACTTTGATCAATGTTATCCTACTATGTATTGTAAAAACTTTAACATTTTGCTAATTCTAAGGCCTATACTTCATACTGTGAAATTTTGTTAACTTGTATGACATTTTTGCTTCTAGAGTGATGCTTCTTTTTTTATCAATATTGTTCTACTATGTTTTGATATTTTTTAAAAAACTAGAACAACTTTGATGAACACAACAATGATAAATGTAGTTACGCCATCCATTGGATACAATGAGCTAATTAATTGTGTGTAATAAAATGTGAAATGTAACATACAAAAATGCTTGAAAAGGAAAGGATCATCCTTATAATTTCATTAAAAATTACCCTAAGGATTGTAAAAACAATCTTTAACAATTACTGAGAATGGGTAACCCAAATAGATGGCTACTTATAATCATGCTAGACTAAACATCCACAAACCAAAAATTATCTCCAGCTAGAGAGCTAATGTATATTGCCAACTTGTTCTATCAAGTCTTGTTGTTCTTAATTACATCACAAAACATGCAATGAAATATTAGCATAATTATAAGACATACCATGATATGCCATGTCGCATATCAAAAGCACTGAACTTGAAAAGCTAACTCCATATGTATTTTAAAAGTTCCTTGTTGAGGGTATTGTTAATTATGATATCAATTACCAATATTGAGTCTTGCCACTTACTACTAGAAGTGCCCATTATAATATGTAGTTGTAGTATCGTAAATTGTTATTGAGCCAATTTACACCTTATGTTTGTGCCTCTACTTTAGCATGTCCTATCCTCGTCACTTTTCTAGGTATGTTTGTGCCTATTCTCCATCTTTGAGGCCATGAATAGCCTTTTTTGGGTTATGCAGTGGTACACCCACCCTATTTTACTATTGTATGGGCCCTAATTGGAGAGGGACCAAGGCGTGGATTTGGCCCCAATTTAAAATGAGGTAGGTGTCATATCTCCTCGGTAAGATTTGATCCTCAAGGCTCCACATGACTGTTGAAGGTTGCCCTAATCAGTAATTTACCTAGATACCCCTATATAAGGACATTTTATCAACCTAATTTTATCTATCATATCTAATCTAAGCAATCAATTCCTAGCACTCTTGCATCCGTGAAAAATTCATAATCAAGCATTTTTAGAGATCAAGGCTGCATATTCATCATTTAACCATTGTAAAGAAAAACCTCATCATTCATATGCAAGCATGTGTGTGTGATTAGGGTTTTTTCATGTTCATGCCATTTCATACAACATATGTGATTACTGTTGACTATGTTGAAAGGATTGGAATACTGAGAGGGGTGGGGGGGTGAATCAGTATTTCCACAGATAAATAAAAAGAAAATTTTAGTAATACTTTAATCTTCCTCAGAAATATAAAACTTCATCTATCATACTTAATGAACATAAAATTGCAAAAGTAGAATAATCACGATGAACACAACAACAAGAGAAACAATGGATTTATACATGGAAAACCCAAATGGGAAAAATCACGAGTGTTAACTCTCAGGAAAATATAACTAGTTATATGGTGTTTACAAAGAGGTGGCTCACTGCCAAATTACAAAAACGACTTACTGCCGAACTACTCACTACAAAGATACAAAGTAATAGCTCACTACCATAATGCTCACTACAACAGAAAAAGGTGAACTGAAAAGGATTGCATCTCCAAATGCATGAGATCAATTCTAAGATTAAGCTCAGATCACAATTCACAAACTCTACAGTAGATCCGATTAAAGATCTTTGTACAGCTATCCTACAACAAGTCCGGTGAAGAACTATTGCACCACTACAACACAATTTGTCTTCGTTGTCAGCAACTACACAGAATGCTTCTCTACTATCTTCTGCATACAATTATATATATTCTCTCTCTCTCTCTCTCTCTCTCTCTCTCTCTCTCTCTCTCTCTCTCACTCACTCTCTCTCTCTCTCTCACACACACACACACACACACACACACACACACACACACACACAACCTATATCTCTTCACTACCACACACACACTACTATATATATACAGGAGGATACAAACACGAAATAGTGTGTCGTCCAAGCCCAACACAATATCCAACATAAATAAGAAACTCACGTCAGCCTCCACAAGATCTCTAAACGCTTCCTTTTTCATACTTCATTTGCCAATGCATATACCACTATTATCGAAATGGGGCAGGGTCATCCGAACCCAAAGATATTGACCCATTATCACAAAAGCATAATGTCTCCAATCTTCCAAAGATATAGACTCCACACATACCAAGAATACCACAACAAAAAATTCGAAGAGATACTACCACCATGACCAAAACAACTAATATTAGAACTAAAAACCGATATTTGGACTAATGAGAACTCAAACTTCTGGAATGAAGATCTTCTAGAGATAACCTCATCATATCATCTCCATCTAACTACATCATAGCATCTGTCCATAACAAAGAACTACACATATTGATTGCACAAAGTATCTAGACCAATTTAGATAACACAAAAATGCACATACTGTCCGGTCCAAACGAAATAGCTAGTTTGACATCAATGACAAATATATTCACACAAGTCTAACAATTATATTCAAAGAACAAAGCATCATCATCAACATTGCAGATTTGAGGTATATCTTTCTAGTATTTATTTTAGTATTTGCATTATTTCATTCAAGGTTAATTCCTAAATTGGGGTTTGCCTAAGTCAAACCCTCTTCCAAACAATTTCCCCCTTCTTTCTTTGTATAGGAAATATGTATAAAGCTACTTTGGGAGGATTGACAGGATCTACAAAGACAAACAAATTCACCTTTTAATGACGAGAAACTTGGAGGACTAGGGCGACCAGTAGCACGATCCTAAAAAATTAGGCCAAATTTCTTGGAACAGGTTTGAATTACCTTCTTCAGTTATGATCTAGGTTGGTGTCTTTGTATGATGACTGTAGCTCATTGTTTATGCTTGATCTCTTCAATATTCACCCATTTACCTTAATTTCAGTATTTTCACAAATCATCTTAGAAAGAAGGAATAAAAACTCTAACCTAGGTGGAACCTAATCAACATTTCAAAGCAAAGAAGGAATAAAAACTCTAACCTAGGTGGAACCTAATCAATATTTCAAATATTTTTTCTTAGAGGGATTAAGCCTAGATCTATTAGGTCCATCCCCTTTTCAATGTAATGGCTATATAAGAAAAACGAGTGGTTTTATTACCTTAATTAGTAAAATCCTTATTTTCACCATTATAGTAGTAAATAATTTGTTTCTCTTAATGTGAATAAGAAAAACTTGCAATGTATCACCATATCTTTAATGATGAAATGCTCCAAAATTAAGCTTTATTGATGCATACATGGGGTAATATTTAGAGTTTTAAATAATTCCACTTATTGACGCAACATAAAATTGGACATTTGTAGCATCTTACAAAGACAAAAGGACAAATATATAAAATTGGCTAATATTTAAGTATCAATAGATATTACATTGTAATTCATACCAAAGTGGCTGATTCTTTTGAGTCCTTTTGCTAGAGTGAGTTACTCTCATATCAACATTTTTGCAATGTTATCACTAATATTAGATCATCAAAGCAAGATATTGTAGACCATTGGGAGAGAAGAGATAACAATTGTCATCCCTGACATGTAGACTATACACTCTAGATTCATAGATACTAATAGTAATGATGAGATTCCTTGTGATAAAGAAGATGTGATGCATCGAGATAATCCCAAAGAAATGCCAAGTCTTATAAGGACTATACCTAGGTGCATTTTGTTCAATGAATGAACTTGATATATTTGGTTGACACAAATTTGACTATAACCATAATTAGGATGTCCTTATAATAGCTCATTCTTGCAAGCATCATCAATTGATTGTATACCTTCTAGTCGTTGAACTCCAACTCCCTCATGTTGAAACAACTCCATGCCTTGCACCAAACAATTTATCAAGAGATTTTTTTTAAGCTTTTAATATAATTGTATCAGACTCTACTACTGTGGGATTGCAACCACCACTTAAAATAGTTGTACAAGGAACTACACGTACTATAAATCACAATTGATTAACAATGATAGGTTTACCCTTTCTGGAAAGTACCACATGATAGATCACAAATGTTGTTGCTCACACCAATTGGCATAACGACTTTCAACACAATGAATCCACCACATATTCAATCTTTCACATCCTAATAGAGAGAGGAATCCACACATTAGTAACATTTCAAGTATGTCCTAATTGATGAAATGAGATTCATTAGGAAAAGGTTACTAGAATAAATTGATAATAGGTTGCATGAAGTGTTTCCTAGTCACAATCAAATTCTATTTGGTGCTTGCTCCATCATCCTCTTTGGTAATTTGGGTCAATTGTCACTAGTGAATGATATTCCAATATATGCTAGGACATCATATGAGATAATATTTTGGCAAAAATTTCATATAGTAGCTACATCAAATAGAATCTCTAGTGGCATGGAGAAGAATTAACACAACTTGTTTTTCATAAACCAATTTTCAATATAAGAAACATAGAGCCAATAGATTAGGAATGAGAGCTTCTAATGTCACATTATAATTCTTCTCTTAGCTTTGATGATAAAGAACCTTTTTGCTCCTCAATTTGTTTGTAACAAATGAATTGATTTTGTTGCATAATAAACATACATGCTAAATCATAAGGACCATTTGTTGCAAGATGCAATGTAAAGCAACTAAGGGGAGCATCATGCTTGAATTTATAGGATAAACAACTTGATGCAAATGTTCTCTTATGATTGAGAAACAAGTTTTTCTATATTTAAATTTGTTGGTAGAAGCAAGTCTTGTTAACATAGTGCACTAGGACAAGTCCAAGCAATTGTATTCATGACTAGGAACAATCCGCCAAATATCTCTTTATTTGTTGTAAAATTTAAACATGAAATCAGACCACCTGGGGACCTTGCCAAACCAAAACATGTGCATATCATCGTGATAAGTTGAGGTGGGTGACACCAACCCCCTTGAAATGACATGTTCTTTAACAATCCATAAATTATAAGGACAAACAATTGAAAGAGCAATAATAATTTAAATTAACAACATTGATCATTGAGGACTCGCATTTATAGCTATATCAAGGATACATTACCTTATAGGTTTCATATATCCCCCACCTTCACATACCAAATATATACATACATGAAATATAGTACATATGTTGCATTATGAAGGAAAAAAGAGATCTACTTACAATCATTATCAAATAGAAATAATTGAACAATCCAATTATACTATCAATGAAATTATACACCTTTTCATTTAAAAAAGTGTATTTATGTTGTATTGAATGTAAATGTTACTACAAAGTGTAGCCATACTTTTGAGTCAATGATCTATAACCAAATCCAAAATTGTTTTTTATTCTAGTGCAAGTGGGTTTATTACTATTTACTACATTTTAGACGAGTTGGTTAGTGTTTAAATAGATGCAAAATCCTAAAGTTGAGAGTTGAATCCAAAAAATTCCATTTACAATCTCTACTAAAAGCATGGTACTCAATTTATACTATATCTTTATTTTATGTATATGAGGTGACTATGCAATTCATACAAACTCATCTCTAGAGATGCAGATATTGATAATTTTATGCAAGGAATGTGCAAAATTAGCTCTAGAGAGACACAATATCAAAATTGTCGATGCATTCTAGTAAATATAGACAATTAGCTACAGTCAATTTTTATTAACTAAATATTGATAATTCTATGCAAGGAATGTGCAAAATTAGTTTTAAAAATGCACAATATCAAAGTTGTAACTGATGCATTCTTACAATACCACCCAAAAAACAATTACCTGCCAATACACTACATGATCCAACTAATTAAAATAACTGTTAGCATACCTCTGCACTTTATTATGTGATCGCTAGTATAATGTGTATTTGTGGATGGTTCAAGACACAAACACATGTTCATGAATATTTCTTTTCTTTCTAGTTCAAAAAAACAATTTATTTCTTCTCACATATCATTCTAATTAAATAATTTTAATTATATCTACAAGATTAAATGGTCTATAGAAATGTTGATTGAATCAATTTATTTTAAGCATTCAAAAATTCATATGATAGGGGCATCTTATAGAAGGGTACACATTCTCTTGTTGATTCCACTTAGCAACACTTGTAAGCTTTTTAATTTGTTTTATTCCAATAGTTCTATCATGAAATGGACACTTAGTATTTACTTATTTTAGTTCAAATATCTACATACTTTTGAATATTGAAAGATTGAAGTTATTCGGTAAATACAAGATCTCTCTAATCACTCTTCTTTAAATATCATCCATCACCCAAACCTATTAAAACTAATCTTTAATTGAATAGTCAAAATATCTCTCCTCTATATATTTAACTTCAATCTTATATAAAATTCTAAATTTTTTGACAATCAGATGAAAACTACAATTATTCTCCACAAAAAACAGCAATCCCTACAGTTTCTAAAATCCGCAAAATGCAATAGATTTTCACAAAATTTTCAGTCACCCAATCCTTATAATCCGCCTCCCCATTGCTGTTAAACCACACAAAAATCAACTAAAAAAACATTGTGTTATGCAAATTTCAATTTTTCAATCCGATACCATTTTGTATGGAGAATAACAACAAATAAATAATATTAATGTTGAAATTCTCAAAATATAGATTCAATCAATCTAGAAAACTTAGAGGTGCATTCCATGGAACTCACTTTCTCTTACACTATTGTAGTTGCATGCTCTACCAAACATTTCATATCCAGTCTGTCCTGTCAAACGACCAGACAAAAATCTGTGGTCTTCTGCAATTAAAGTATGATCATTTTGAAGACCTCCAAAATCTGTGTCTACATGCACTTGAACCTCTCTGGATTGGATCTGCATCTTTCATGTTGGAAATTTCAGTAAATGCCTTCTAGGGCAGGTACATATGATGTCTATTCTGCAATTCAATTCAATTCAATAATATATCGCCATTAGTGTGATTGTGAAGGACCACTAAATCTGCTTGTCAAATCACCGTCACTTTTGAAGGATATCTGGAAATCTATAATGGAGTGATCTGTCCTCTCTAGTACTTGTTGATCACCACAAATAATATAACATTTGTCTTACCTTTAATACCTGAGTAAACTGATACTGATGTTTCGTGCTCTTTGGATTATGTTGTCTCTTAACACTTTTTTTTGGATTTTTTTAATGTTGGAATATTAAGGTTTATATAGTGTAATAAAGTTGTTTTAGTATGTGGTTTATTATTATTAAAATAATTAAGTTGCATTTGAAGGAAGTTAAATTGGAAAGGTTTTATAAAAGTAATAAAAATTGTTTTGTTGATATGATTATAATTTGTAATTTTATTGTACAAATATAGATGTTTTTCAATTTTTTCAATAGTGGTCATATCTTTGTATTGATGTGGAGTTGCAGGATCTACTCACTTATGTGCTTAATTTTTTATCCATTTTTATTAATGTTTGAGAATGATGATTGTGGATTTACTCTAATATTTATTTATGTTGAAAAGTATGAAGTATTTATTCTATTTATGTTGACCAAAATTTTCTTTTAATGTTTGATCATAATACATTTTCACAATGTTGTAGGAGATTTCTACAAGTCCTCTCCTTAATCACTCAACTAATTTTTCTTGATAGGTAGGGTCTACTAACAAATTCAAACATTCGTACCGTGCTTCAAATTTTTTGTGTGCTTTTGAAGAGATTTGAACCAAAGATCTCAATTTACCTCATGAAGATTTGAACTTGACACCTTTGGAAACCTAACGCTAACATCTTGCCATTGCACAACATGTCTGTGTGATGTTATTCTTAATTATTACCATTAATAATCATGCACCTAATGATTATATGTATATTTATTATACTCTTATGTATTATCCCTTTTTGTGAGACTCCTTCTTGGAAGTTGGTGTGAGATGAGGAGTTGTCCTTAGTGGATGGTATTATTTGTAGCCTAAGGCTAGAGGAGGATGCTCTTTGTCGAGTCAAATTGGCCATTTGTTGAAAAGTAGGAAGTGTTTATTCTATTTACGTTGACCGAAATTTTCTTTTAGTGTTCGATCCATTTACCTCATGAAGATTTGAAAACACCTTTGGAGACCTAACACTAGCATCTTGCCATTGCACAACATGTCTATGTGTGATGCTATTCTTAATTATTACCACTAATAATCATGCACCTAATGATTATATGTATATTTATTATAATCATATGTATTAGGATTTTTTGTGAGACTCCTTGTTGGAAGTTGGTGTGAGATGAGGAGTTGTCCTTAGTGGATGGTGTTGTTTGTAGCCTAAGGTTGGAGGAGGGTGCTCTTTGTTGAGTGGAATTGGCCATCCTGATGATGGTTGTGGTTGTGAGTGCAGGGCGGTGGCTCATGTGAAGGATAAATTGTCACCTTGTTGAGTGTGAAATCATGATCAAGATGGGTTGAGTAAACCCTGATGCAACTATATATGAACAATTGACAACAAGGAAATCTTGTTTACACTTATACACGACATTTTATCGCGATCATGTGGCCCTTCTTGTGGAGTTTTGGGGGTTGTTGAATATTCATCGTGTGGGTGCTCCTGGTAGTGAGAGGTGATTTACTAGCGTTCATGCCTCCGAGTACCCTTGTGTTGAAGCTTTTCAGTCTCATGGGACAATCTTCTTCCCTTATTCTTGGGTGGCAGCCCTAAAAGTTTTGTACCTTCGCCTAAGGAGAGATTGTGAAAAGGCTTTGTTTTGTGCTGGTTGCCTCATGATGGGGTAAATTTGCATGGGGTTGGGTTGTTTCTATTAGAGTTGGTGGCTAGACGAAGTTCCTAGCACTGTGTTATGGCTTGTTGTGGATTTCCGTGAGTGTTGATGCTCTTTGGACCGTGCAATAGATCGAGTTCTATGTGGTTGTATGATTGGTAAGAGAGGGTTTTGTGTTGTGACCTAGACTTGTGGGTGAGTCAAATGGTTGTTTTTGTATGCTTGATGTGTTTGTTGGATTGCGCACTAACGATGCTTGTTCTTTGCTTATAGGCTTTCAGGAGTAAGCCTAGTCTTATGGGGGAGGATGTAATGCTCCTGTTGTCTGATTTCCTACATTGCACACTTCTTTTTGTGGACTTGGCTTTATGCTCGTGGATTATATCTTTTGTAGTTTGGATGTGGATCATTTTGTGGTGTTTGATCTTTCTCTAGACTCTTCATGATTGTAGTGTATGTGATTTTGAGTGCTTATCTTATGCTCAATTTTGATATATGTTCATGATCATTCTAGACCAATGATGTGTCTGAACCATCACATGATTGATTTGGGGTACTTGACTTATTGGGTTGTTGCTATGGCTTAATCTTGACCTATGGTTCTTGATGATTGAGATAGACCAATTTAGTGATTTGGAACTACCATTGAGAGATGTTGACATAAATATATTGATTTGAGTGACTAGAATGAGATAAGTAATGTTAAATAGATTAGCTGATTAAAAGTAATGAATCATAATTTATGTTATTTTGATTTGATGAGATATCATGTTACTAATGATGTTGTGAAGTTGACCCCCATTTGGGGAATATTTATATGCTCATTGATGTAGAGAAATAATATTCATGATGTTTTTTAACATAGTTAATTAGATGGAAATATTATAAGGTTTAATTGATAATCATATGTGAAAGGGATGATATTGTATCACTCGAGTGCATGAGAATACAGGTACAAGGCATCGACTCCACCTGGCTCTGTAGGTCTTAGTGTGCCCATATGCCCAATGATGGTTAATAGGAGATAGCACACTGGCCAAATACCCTAAGACAAAACCCATGCCCCTTGATTAGAGAAATTCCCTCGATTTACCATTTTAATTATTTTATTATTTTGAGCCCTAACTACTGCAATTGGTAGCTTTTAGAAAACTCGGTCGTCATGTTGAGTCGGTCCGTAATGATTGTTTGTGTATAGTCAGTCAACTGAGATATGTCATCATTTATCACATGCTTCAATGATAAAATTGACATGGTTGAAGTAGTTTAATATTAAATGTAAAATATGCCTATTTGTGTTTGATTTATTGAGTATTGAGTGATTTATCATTAGGGTCTTTTAGGAGGTTAATTGGCTTTATGATTTTAATTTGCGTTTTATTATTATTATTGTCGTGCCTGTGAAGTGTGATACCTACAACTACAACACAAACACTCAATAGATCATTACAAGCATGGTTATAAAATTAAAAGCAAATGGAAGATGAACCATGACAAAGCGACCTATCGCCTCCTAAGAGATGTGAATATGGATTTGCTCTCAGATTTGGATAAACAATCCCAGTGACTTGACTACACCTAGATGAAGGATTTGAAATGATAATGATATGCAAGCTAGATGAGATTGATTATGCTAGATTGATCCAAGAGACTAATTAAGCTAATGATATGCATGATTAAGCTATGATGATGATGCAGTTAAGCTAGAAAAGAGATTGATTAAGCTACATGATTTAACAATTATTCTAGAAAATGATCAAATTAAGCTAGATCTAAGATGCAATTGCCTATAATAACAATTCTCAAATGATATGTCTATAGTAACAATGCCTAAATTGATATGAGATGGGATCCTTTATGCTCCAAAATGGGGGATATTTATAGGATTTCCAAAGCTAGGGGTGAGGTGGCAGGAATCAACGGTCAAGATTGAGTCTGAAGATATCAAGGGTGAAATTGGAGGAGGTTGGAGAAGAGGTTGGAGGAAGGGACACTTGTCATCTTTGTGGTGACAAGTGTCAAGGAGCCTTTCTCAGAAGAGGGCAAGTGTCCAAGAGAGGAGACATGTGGACAAAGTGCCATGTGTCTCAAGGGGAGAATATCCACACCATAGGAGGTTAGGATGTGCAAGATAGGATAGGGTTAGTTAAACCCAAGGTTAGGTGGAATGGGTTAGGTTAGAGGGATGGTTAGGTTAGGTGGTTAGAAGTTAGGAGGCATGTGGGTAATTTGAATTTAAAAATTCAAATAATAGGAAAAGACTAGTTAATTTTCAACAATTCATAAATTGATTTGTTTTAATTAATTAGGGGATTAGAAGAATTAATTAAAATGGGGGGAGGATTAATTAATTTGAATTAATTAATCAAAGGGGACTATTGAAATGAACCTATTAAATAAATCCTTAGATTTATTAATAAGTAGATGAAAGGGAGAATTTAATCAAATTGCCTAATGAATTCAATTAAATTAGGAAGGGGGATTAATTAAATAATTGCTTATTCAATTAATTATCTTCAGACCATTTTTAAGTGTATACAATTATATTCTCACCCCTAAAAGTGAGTTTATATTTTGTAATTGAGCTCATTTGCTCAACACTTAGTTTTATTTTCATGTTTTTTTCTCTCAAAGCCTCTTGGTAGCCAAAGGAAATTTTGAGCTTGAGAGATCTTGGGGGTGTAATTTTGTGGGTATGGTGTTAATAGATTTGAATTAAGGATGTCTTGTTGTTATTTGAATCAGGAGGCCATTGGTGGAGAGTGCAAAATGTAGCTTGTGAATGAAGTTTCTCTCTAAGTTGAGGTACGAGACTTCGACTTCTTCTTATCTTTTAATTTGATCTCCTTGAATTCTTGCAATGTGTTTTAATGTGGATTTGGAACCTTGTTGA
The DNA here is from genome assembly GCF_030272615.1 of Cryptomeria japonica. Taxonomy (NCBI): domain Eukaryota; kingdom Viridiplantae; phylum Streptophyta; class Pinopsida; order Cupressales; family Cupressaceae; genus Cryptomeria; species Cryptomeria japonica. The sequence continues at coordinate 87,389,373 of NC_081412.1, forward strand.
GAATTGAAATCCAATATTTTATGTGCTTGATGGATTGTTTGGCTGTTTTGATTCTAGGTTTGGGGAATGATGTGAAAATGGGGTTTCCAAGGGATTATGTTGCCCAATTATTATTAGATATTTGTATGGGTTTTGTAATTGTCTTTTTGGTAAGTCATGAGGTAGTTCTAAAATGGGTTGGTCCCCAATTTCACCTTCCTATCTTCTTTTTGTCAAACTTGATGCCCTAGTTGTCTTCCGAGAGTAGAATTGTACATCTGCTTCCAGATTCACATAGTTGAAAGTTAAATTAGACAATTGCTAAAATAATCACACAATTTATAAAATAATTATGCAATTTCTCTTAGATTCATGCAATTTCTTATTAGTGAATTGATTTTGGGTTTTAGCATTCTTCACTGCCCTAATTGAGTTGTTTTTCTAATTTGCCTTGATTCTTGGGTCTAAATATCCTTAAGTGAGATGGTGTGTGATGTATAGGTATGCTTATTTGAGATTCCATAGAGTATTGCATTTGTACTTGTGAATTGGGATCAATGCAAGATCCAATTCATGATTTGGAGACCTTTAGGTTGCTCCTTGAGTAATGCCATTGTTATGGATTGTGTATATGATCTCTTGAGATGTATTATAATGATTAGTATATGTATATATCTATTGTTTTTATTCATGTGTAAGCCTCAGGTGCGGGCATTATAGTATGTTTGATTTACATTGAATTTGGCATTGATACTTGATTCGTGCCTTCCCAAGTGTAATGAATGGATAGCTCTTGGTATGAGAAAGTATTTTGAATTCTTTTAGAGTACTTATGGAAATATTTAATAGATGCATTGGATCATCTTATGTGATTGCATTTCATTGTGAGATCAAATGCATCCATTCTCTTGGTAGCATGTCCAATTGAGTATGCCATGTGTATGGTTGAAATGACATTGTGTAAAAGAGATATTTGATGCTATTGGGCATATGAAAAATGAATCATCGCATTGTGTTTTATTTTGATTCCTCATTCAATTAAATGGGGTGAGATTATGTCTAGGTACTAAAAAGGGTTTAGGGAGTGGATCCCAACGTGTCCTTGGCCCAAAGTGGCTTGCTAGCAATCACAAAGTGGGGAGTTAATCAAGTAAAAACTTTAATGTGGCTTGAACATGCCTTGAGTGCTACTATGAGGCCAAGGATGTATCGGGAAGGCATGCCCACACATGAAGGCACTGGATCTTAACGAGAGTGGTATGCATGTACATGTGGCGTCAAATCTTACATGATTGTCATTCTCGTCTACATGACACAACCATGTTTTGGAGGGCCCTCAAAGAGAAGAATCTGGATCATGCAGCAAGAGTAACACAATTGAACCAACAACAACACATCGAGAAAATGCAATCAGAGACATCCACAACATCATATATTTTCATCATAAATCAATCAACAATATCTAGAAATCAAAAGATTTTTGCAGGACCAGTTACATCATATATTCCAGATTACAATCATCTGGATCTCCAAATGAGTTCTAATTACAAATCTCGAATCTAATAAATCATCTATCTTCACTTGTACACCAAAGGATTGAATACAACAACATATATAGCATCCAGAACACATCCAAGTTGGCCACAAAAGATTACATTCCCCAATGACAGGAAAATGAAATGTGTAAAATAGATCGGACCCAAAATGAGAAGATATCCTTCGCCAAGAATGCAAATGAAGTGTGGACCACCAAGGAAGGTCTTCCAAGGGCCAAGGAACATCGAACATGGTACCAAATAGATCCGCATGAGAAGAAATCTCCAACTAGCCGTTAAGCTCAAAAACTGCTCTGGGAATCAAGAAACAAACAATCTGGAAGCAATAACTTGCTGGAAAAGAATCCAATTGAACTAAAAATCTGGAATAAGGAACAAGAACTAGCCTGGAAGACAAAAATCCAATCCGCAATGAAAAAGGAACACCTACCAGAAAATTTTGGAAGAAACACAAAAACTGCAACACATAATAGGAACAAAACTGAAAGCAAATAAATTTTTGGTTCATGCAAGTTTTCTCTTTGATTGGGGATGCTCCTACATCAAACACCCCAGGTAGAAAAAGATGTTCCATGAGAGGCAACTCATGAAAATCGAAAAGGATTTGGGATATAGACCCCATGCTCACTTTTGATCCAAATGTCTTCTTTGTCTGCAAACTTCTTCCCTCCTGCCATTTCTGGAACTTCAATAAGATCTTCCAATCTCTTATCCTCTTCTCCCCTCTTTTCTTGTTTCATACTTACACTCTGCCTCTTGCCACTATTCCCTTTCTTCAACAAATCAAATTTTTTCTTTTCACCGGAATCTATCTTACCTGCCACCATAATTCTAACCTTGTTGTCATCTGGTACCACCTTGTTATCAGCTATATCTTTCTTCAAATCCATGCCAACATCCGGTATAACCTTTGCAACCTACTTCTCAGCACTACAATTCTTCACAAAACTTGAGTTCTTTACCTCTTTCTCTTTCAAAGATGCCAAAGTGAACTTCTGTCCATCCTTCTCAATTGTGATCAGGTTCTTCCTACAATCATAGATAGCTCTTCTATCAAACTGCCAAAGTCTACCCAACAAAACATGACAAGCACTCATAGGCAAGATATCACACAAGACTTCATCTCTAAAAGGACCAATACTAAAGTTCACCCAACATTGCTCTTTCATCTCGACCACATGATCATCTTTCAACCATCCCACCTTGTAAGGACAAGTCCATGCTTAAGCCTCTTCAAACCAAGTTTCTTCACCATCTCTTCTAATACTAGATTATTAGTACTTCTACTATCCACAATAACCTTACAACACTTACCACCTGATTTGCAAATAGTTCAAAAAATAATCTTTCTCTGAGTAGGTTTGGTATCCTCATTGCTCTGCTCCGTCAAGACTCTTCTAAACTTAAGGGATTCTCCTTGCTTCGGTTCTATCAATTTCTCACCTGCAACTCCATTTTTTGGATCTTCACATGCTAAGAATTTACTTGCCTTCCCCTTGTTACCCTGAGGACATTCATAATCTCTATGTCCGGTTTCCCCACACTTGAAACTGTTGGCATATGCACACTCCAATGAGACATTGTATGTGATTGAAGGTTTTTTCATTGATGGCAACCTTGCAATCCTATGGCACCGGCAAAGACATTATATCGGCATCAGCAGATCACACTCTACACCGACACTCAGGACACCGGCACCGGCAGAGAAGAAAAGAAGTATACCGGCATAGAGGCCGACAAGATTTTTGTTATACAATATTTTATTTATTATTGTAAGCCGACTTGGCAAATTGTAAAATGACTCTTATATATAAAGGAGATCATTGTAGACATTTTAAATGAAAGGATATAGTGATGTAGGAGCATAAAAGAAAATATTAGGCAGACCTAATGTGCGAAATATAGGTCAAGGGGTATATGTAAAGAACAGAGCAGGAACCGGTACTGAATCTAGCATTGAAGATGCTATTGTAAAGCAGTACAAGTTATTGGATTTGTATAATCCTTATTGTAAGTCAGTGTGACTTCCCATTGAGCAGTGAGCTCTAGGCAGTTGGCCTTCTTGCATGTGCAGGTCCCTATTGCAAGTAATATTCTCTTATTGGCCAGTGAGTGAATATTGTGGGTCACAAATCCCATCGAGGTTTCTCCCACACTGGGTTTCCTCGTTAAAATCTTGTGTTATGGTGTGCTTTTCATGTGGATGTTCTTGATTCTGTTTATTGCATTATTTCTTGCATACCAATACACAATTATATTATGTTCTGCTTGTTTTAAGTTAAGAAATTCTAATCACCGGTCAGATACTGATTCACCCCCCCCTCTCAGTATCTGTGGGACCCCTAATAGAAACATGTACCCAAGAACTCCTTACTACTACCTCCTTTCATTTGTGTCTTCTACTCTGGCTCTTTACTCCATTTAGGTTTTGGTTCCTCAACAGTCTTCTTCTCCATGTTGACACTCATCTTCCCTTTATCACATGTCTCTCTTCCCTTAGGGTTATTCTGTTGTCTCCTCTTCATTTTATCTTCTTCCTTCAATGCATATTGATAAACCTCCTTAACTATAGAAATCCTCAACATACTCATCTCATCCTAAATGTTAAATTGAAGTCCATTTATGTATCTAGCCACCTTTTCCCTATCCATATCTCGATGTCTGGATCTGATCATCACCTTCTAGAATGCTCCAATATACTCCTTCACACTCATCTCCTTCTACTTCAATTTCTACAACCTTTTGAACAACTCCAACTCGTAGTCTCCGAGAATGAATTTAGCTTTCAATCTCATGACCATTTGCCTCCACCAGGTGATTTTTATCTCACCGTTCTCCACTCTATCTCTCTACAACTCTTTCCATCATAAAGAAACGTGCCCTTTAAACTTAGTTTGTGCAAACTAGACTCTTTGCGGGTCCTTAACATCTTCAAACTCATTTAGTAGTCCTCCAACTCTATGATCTAGTCTATCAGATCTTCTGGATTTAACGAACCTAAAAAGTTAGAAACCTCCACTTTATGAACTCTAATTACTTGTGCCACCGCTCTTTGAAATCTTTCTTCTCCCTCACCTGTCAGTCCTTTAGTTTCTTTGACCTCAAGCTCTTCTCTTGCCTCTTCATATTCATCCTCTGATTTTGGATTCCTCTGCAAACTGGCCAACGCGTTTCAGATCTCATTCCTCATCTCATTCTTGAAATCCTCCATCATCTTCTCTACCCTCCTAGGGTTCATCCTCCTCGGTGGAATCTCCTCTCTTTTATCTGGTGCAACTACCTCAACTTGGAAATCTAACTACAAGATTTCAATTGCCTCTCCATCAGTGATCTATTCAACACACTTGCAACCTGCCTCAATTCGGGGATCTGTTCACCCAAAGGAATGCCTCAAGATTCACAACCAACTTTGATACCATCTGACGCAACCATGTTCCAGAGGGCCTTCAAAGATAACAATATGGATCATTCAACAAGAGTAACACAATGGAAGCAACAACAAAATTTCAATAAAATGCAATCAGAGACATCCACAACATCATATATTCATCATAAATCAATCAGCAACATCCAAAAATCAAAACATTCTTGCAAGACCAGTTACATCATATATTCCATATTACAATCATCCAGATCTTCAAATGAGTTCCAATTATAAATATTAAATCTAATACATCATCTATATTCATTTGTGCACCAAAGGATTGAATACAACAACAGATATATCATCCAAAACACATTCAAGTTGGCCACAAAATATTACATTCCCCAATGACAAGAAAATGAAACATGTAAAATAGGTTAGACCCAAAATGAGAAGATCTCCTCTGCCAAGAATGCAAATGAAGTGTGGACCACCAAAGAAGGCTAGACAAGAGCCAAGGAACATCAAACATGGTATCAAATAGATCCACAAGCCAAGAAATCGCTCCGCACGAGAAAAAATCTCCAACTAGCCGTTAAGCTCAAAAATTGCTCTGGGAATCAAGAAACAAACAATCTGAAAGCGATAACTTGCCAGAAAAGAATCCAAATGAACTGAAAATAAGGAATAAGGAATAAGAACCAATCTGGAAGCCAAAAATCAAATCTGCAATGAAAAAGGAACAAGTACCAAAAAATTCTGGAAGAAACACAAAAACTGCAACACAGTTAAAGAACAAAACTGAAAGAAAATATATTTTTGGTTGATTGCAGAAGATTGCTCATTGACGGGGGATATCCCTACATCATTACATGAGAGAATACACTATTTTGTGTGGTACATCCTCACAAGAACACATGATGAAACTCACTACACTTGCACTCTAATATCTAGAACCTGTTAGTTGTGTAGCCCTATGGATTTATTATTGCTTGATCTTTTGGTTATCTCATTGTAATATAGGTTGTATGGAAAATTTGGTGTTTCTCTTATGGGTGCCTCCTTTCACTTATTGTTTTCGATTGAGGATGCTTCCTCACCCTTTTAGTGTTTTAATAATTGATTCTCGAGCACCCTCTCTCTTACTTGATTTTTCTCATTTATGTGAGTGATGCATTATTGCCATTTCCATCATCTTGTGGCTTTATGACTCTTGTTGGGTTGATATGTTTACATTAAGCATTTTCTCCATGTTTGACTCTTGTATAAGCTCATCTCTTCCCTTGTTTACTTGTATGACTGTTGGTTTGTGTGACTATCTCCATGAGCATGGTGGGGTGGAACTGAGGGTACCACATAGTCGGGTGGCATTGCCAACCACTGTTGGGGATCAAAGGACTTGGTTCATGACTAGCTCAATCAATTTTACCTCCTTCCTCAACACCAGGTTCTTCTCATTCTCTTCTCTTTCTTGCATGATCTAATCATTTGTATATGGAGACATGCATCATATCATTGATCATGTTTGTATTGACATAGTCCAATTGGAGATGGATGTAATAATTATTATTGGATATGTATTGGTATTGATTTACGTGCACCGATGTTGGAATCAGGCATAAAGTATGATCCCTTATGCTTCTCTATTCTTGATGTATCGTGATGTTATGATAGGAACGTTTCAATTGTTGTTTTAAAATGTATATAGATATGCTTGGTTGAGTGTTGTAGGTTGATTTAGTCATCTCCTAGTGTTATGAGATATTGATCTTGTCTTGAATGCGTTTCTTAGGTAGTGACATCAAGGAACCCTTAGAGGTGACTTGAGTTATCTCAATTGGAGTTTCAAGTGTTTAGTCTTTTGCATGTGCATAGTTGATTAACACATAGTTGACCTTATCTTGAGGTTGAGTGTTATACTTGTATATGTAATGCATGATGACACTTAATTACTTTAAAAAAAACATTTCCATGCATTTCTTGTATATTTTGTACTTATCCTCCAAGGTTCCTTGGCAGGTAGTTACATAGAGCCCACATTAGAAACAATCAACCCTCAAACAAATAGATTAAACCATTTCAAAGCTTTCCTAGCTAAACAAATATCGATCCAATAATATCTTAGTCTTGTTAGAAAATTTATAGCTTTGGTACCATATAAAATAGATGCAAAATGTAACTATAAAACAAAATAATAACAAAAAAGGGGAAAATAGAGCATAAAATAGCCAAAAGAAAATTATATTGATCTAACTTTTATTATAAGAAATCCAACAAAAGACAAAGTATTAGTAGTGTTGTTTGCACTAAACAACATCATATTTAAACTTGAGGGTTTCTAAAATCTATAAACTTCTATCTTTGAAAGATTCTATATTCTTAATTCTTGAATTTTCCAATTTTATGGAGGACTTTAGGTTTTATAGAAGACTCTAGAAAAAACTTTTTTTCTTTCCTAGGAAATCTTACTTTTCCGTAACATTGTTATGGAGGTGTATATGGTCTTATAAGGTATTAATTTGGATTTGGTGACAAGGCCCATGTTACCAATGGATGAAATTTGTAAAATATTAAATAGAAATTTATAATATATAATCATATGCCACATGATATCATTGAACTTTGTTTTTAGATCCATAGTGGAAGGAGAAACTACACCCGACTTTAGGAAATTCAATTTTATGCATGTTTCTAAAGATTATTTTACAAATTCGTGTTTTTTATGTTCAATTTTTTTTTCAAGTTTTTAATAAGTTCTAATTTTGAGTCTCAGAAAGATTTTAAACATGTCTGCCAAATTTTTTTAACTTTTTTTTATTGCATAAACAAAGGAAAACCACATTTGAGTCTATAAATTGCATTTTTTTGAAATTATTTATAAATTTGCATTTTTTTGTTTTGGTAAGTAAATAGCTGGTAAGGGCCAACACCCATTATATTCATATCAAAGGCTTTCATTACATTCTTCTTCTTTAGTCAATTTGTCTACCTACTAGGGACCCCTCTAGCTATGGAAGAAGCCTTGCATTCTACCCACAGGATTCAAAATGGCTCACCAACCCCCTAAATGGTGAGGCCAGATAGGCTAGCTAACACTATTCATTTTGTTTACACATTCTAAATACATGAGATCCATATCCAAAATGATGCCCTCACTGACCTAGATAACATATACTAGAGAAGTACTTTAAAAAAAAAAAAAAATTCTAGACAAAAAGATTATTTGTTCCCGATCACAACACTTATAATTTCCTTGGCCCTTATGCTTGGGCCCTCCTCGACACTCAACCTTGGTTGCACTTCTTTGATTGTCAGATTGAATTCATCCCCATCCCCATCACTCTCTAGCCCTTCTACCTTCATATAAGCTTTAAGCCATTCACTGCCCTCATTAATCATAATTCCCATCAATTTTTTCAGAAAGGTGATACTTTTGATGATGGCAACCTTCCTTTCTTCAAAGGCCTTTGGGTAAAAAGTGGCGATGATAGGCAATCTGGGCACATCCTTGTTAATTTCTTATAACCCAACTACAGATTAATTGCATAATAATTTCACATAATAGAAACTCTATTTGATTTATAACAATCAACACTCCCTCTTAGCGAGGAAGGTGTTCTGCACAACACCCAGCTTATCCCTGAAAAATACAAACTTATTGGTGCAGGGCACCTAACACTCCAAGCATGAAATTTTGTTTTCTTCTAATTTTTGTGCATTGTCTTCTATGATGTAATAAGGGACCAGCCATTTGGGACTCAGTAGAGCCATGGTTGAGTTGTCCAAGTTTTGATTGTGTCATTTGTGTTTAGGATGCTATCAGCCTAAGAAGTTGAAATGCTAATGTAGATCACAGGAGTAGTACTCTAGATTATTGTTATCATGTAATAGGGGTCTATTGCATTGTGTTTAGGTCTTCTAGGATGCTTGAGGGCCTTCAGGAGTCTTGGAATGCACTAGAATGAAAAGTTGCATCTCAGGTGTCAAAAAGATGTAAAAGTTGTTGAGCAATATTTTGCAAAAGTTGCATTTTTGATGATTGGCATTGAAAAGTTGGTTGAACCAACTAAACCATGAGAATATAAGCCACATACTACTTCATTGTATGGGTTGGAGAATCTGGAATGCAAGAACAAGTTTTGTGTTTTCAAGAAATCTTGTTTTGTTCACCGTTTTGACAGTTTTCTTCATTTTTGTTGCTTTGGTACGGTCCAGTATCAACTTGACAGAAGGATATCATTGTAGGGCATAAGATTTTATTGAATTTTATTTCCAATAAGTTTTATTAGCATGACTGATTTTCTTTAGTTGCAGAGATATCATCCATTCTTTGTAACTAAGTGTAAAACCCTTGCAAAGTAGGGTTTAAGAGTAAAATGGCTCTAACCTGCTCATCCATTGATGACACCTATTGAAATCAAGTGGAATGATAGGTTAGGGTTTGTACATAAGTTTAGAGTAGGTTTTTTTTTTTTTCCAGGCCTTTGGTGGAGGAGCTACAATGAAACCCTAGGCTCATTGCTAGGAGTTAGTGAGTTGGGACAACAGAAGATGTGCCCATTCTAAGCATGTGTGGATTGGTTGCAGGGAAATGAACCCATGGTTTGAAATCCCTATGAACACCCTTCAAGAATCCTCAATTTATTTGAGTAGGTTATTTGACTGGTGAAGCTTTCCTAAGACATCTTTCCCAGTCACCCGGGTAGGCCTAAACCCTTGAAAATAGGGTAGTTTTGGTTCCCATAGTTGTACGAAAAACCTAGATGCAATTCTTTAGTATTCTATGCAACTCTGAAAAGGGTACTCAAATATTCAATTTTTTTGTGGCCTTGTGTGGGAAGTTTTTAAACTAACCCCTGAAAACCGATATAGGAGGGCTAATTGAATTAAGCCTATTTGTAACCAGTAGAGTCAAAGTGAGGTTGGAAAAGCTTGGCGATGGGACCAAAGGTACTAAAACACCTAAAATACTTCAAAGACACTATCTAAATGCATATTAAACCCATTGTAGGAGTTGTTGGAGCCCTCGGCGTGGTGTGTAGAGATTGAGGTGGCAACCTCAATAGGAGGAGTTAATTGTCTAAGATCAATGGCTATACCTTGGAGGCAAGCCAAAATGGATCATACCTTGGAGGTCTAGATAGAAAAACCCCAATCAAGTGCCATTGGATGGGCTTGAGGAGTTAGAGGGTTGAGTAATCCAAGAAACCAAGAAGGTGAATAGAAAAAGCTCCAAGACTCTTTGCATCAGAGTGGTATTAGAGCCACCCTTTGAAAGATTTGGTGTATGTCAGACTATGAAGAATCAGAAGCAAGTTCAATGCCTCCAAAGGCTATGACTCAAGAAGCCATCCGACAGATGGTGGCAGAGATGATAGAAGGATTGAAGGATGTAGAAGGAAGTAAAGGAACCAGAGATGTTAAGAAGGAGAAGGGGAAGGTTAAGACAGAATGGGGAGATGAGACAGATGAAGAAGTCGATGATGGAGAGGAACAAGCAGCAGTAGCAATGCCTCAAGACCAAAATCTATTCTTGGATGCAGTCAAATCCATCTCCAAAGATAACTTGGATGGATTACCCACCTATGGAGGAAATATTAATGGAGAAGAGTTGCTAGATTTGATAGAGGCTCTAAATAATCACTTTGATTATAAGGAGGTATTAGAGGAGAAAAGAGTCAATGTGGCCAAGTCAAGATTGAGAGGGTCAACATTGGTTTGGTGGAACATGATGCAAGAAGAAAGGGTACAAGAAGGTAAGAAGAAGATAACTTCATGGGAGCGTATGAAGATAATGCTTAAGGCTCAATTCCTACTAGGGGATTATGAAGTTCAAATCCACAAGACCCTGCAAAATCTGAAACAAAGGGAGCTAGATGTCAATGCATACACTGAGAAATTCCACAAACTCAGTTTGAGGGCTAGGAAGCATGAGAATGAAGTGGAGAAATTGGCCAAGTACATGAATGGCCTTAGACAAAACATACAAGATGAGATAAGTATCCTCACACTAGACACTGTTCATAAGTGTTTTCAGTTGGCATTAAGGGCAGAGGAGAAGATCAAGAGGAGAAGTGAGCAAAATCAGAAACATAGAGGTGGTAAAAATTTCAGAGGTAGAGGAACCTTTGGTAGAGGGCAGAATACATCAAGAAATGAAGAGCAACAAAGCCAAGAAGGTAGTGGGGATTCACAAAGAGGAACATTTAGAGGATCCTTTAGAGTAAGAAGCAATTTTAGGGGCTGGTTTGGAAGCTCAGGAAGAGGAAATACAATCTTCACCGATAGGTTCTATCACTGCAATCAAGTTGGACATACCATGAGTAGGTGCCCAGGAAAAGCCTCAAGTTCAACAAGATCATACATGGGTGAAAGAAGGACTCAATTGGTGCAAGAGGAGGACACTCAAAGTGAGACCTCTCCAATTAGAAAGGTAGGACCAGTGACAGATGGAGAAAAATTAATGATGAGAAGAACAATGCTCAAGATACCCCAAGCTCAAGAGCCACCACATAGGAAAAGTTTGTAAGGTGATTGTGGATTCAAGTTCCATTGAGAACATTGTCTCAGTTGAAATGGTGGATACACTCAAACTGAAAAGATTGCCTCACCTCACTCCTTACAAGGTATCATGGCTCAACCGGGGTCAACATGTCTTAGTTGATGAACAAGCACGGGTGGACTTTGAAATTGGCGAGTATAAAGACAAACTACTATGTGACATATTGCCTATTGATGCTCGTCATTTGCTATTGGGCCATCCATGGCAATATGATGTGAGAGTCAGTCATGATGGAGAAAAGAATAGCTATCTCATCACCAAGAATGGAAAGAAATATCAGATGGAACCATTACCTGATCCAAAAGAGGAAAAGAAAATAGGATCAAGTGTGATGCTGATGAGAGGTAAAGAGTTTCTCACAATATTAAAGAAAGAAGGTCATTAGGGCCATGGTATAGTATTGAAGCCTAAAGATGAAGCTAAGACGGATCCATTGAGTGAAGTGCCTCAAGAAGTGCAAGGTTTACTAAAATAATATGCAAAAGTTGTAGGAGATGATATGCCTGATTCTTTGCCTCCAATGAGAGATGTGAATCATCAAATAGACTTGATACCAGGGGCAAATTTGCCTAACAAAACTGCTTATAAAATGACACCTAGTCAAAATGAAGAGATCGCCAAACAAGTGCAAGAACTCTTGGACAAGGGGTTTATTAAAAAGAGTTTGACTCCATGTGTTGTTCCTACTGTGTTAGTGCCTAAAAAAGGAGGAAAATGGAGAATGTGCAATGACTCAAGAGCAATCAATAAGATCACTATAAGGCACCGGTTTCCCATGCCAAGGATTGAGGACCTATTGGACAATCTAGGTGGAGCAAGCTACTTCACAAAGGTGGACTTGAAGTCTAGTTATCATCAGATAAGAATCAGAATTGGTGATGAATGGAAGATAACCTTTAGAACCAATGCAGGCCTATATGAGTGGTTGGTGATGCCATTTGGTCTCACCAATGCACCTAGTACCTTCCAAAGGCTCATGAATGAAGTCTTAGTTGAGTTTATTGGTAGATTTGTTATTGTGTATCTTGATGGCATTTTGATCTTCAGCAGGTCCAAGGAGGAACACCTTAAGCATGTGGAGATGGTCTTGAAGAAGTTGAAGGAGGCTCAACTCAAGATCAACCTAGAAAAATGTGATTTTTTGAAAACAGAGCTAGTTTACCTTGGTTTTGTTATTTCTCAAGGATGTTTAAAGATGGATCCAAGTAAGGTAGAAGCAATACTTAATTGGCCTACACCTAGGGGCATAAATGATGTTAGAAGTTTTCATGGAATGGCATCTTTTTATAGGAAGTTTGTGAGAAACTTTAGCCATGTTTGTGCTCCTATACTCAACACTATTAAAGGAGGTAAGTGTCACTTTAAGTGGACAAAGGAAGCCAATAAGGGGTTTGAAATGTTGAAAGCTAAGATAGCAGAGCTTCCAACCCTTAGATTGCCCGATTTCAATCAGTTGTTTACAATAGAATGTGATGCTAGCCAAAGGACAATAGGGGTAGTTTTAAGCCAAGTGGGTCATCCTATAGCCTTCTTCTCAGAGAAGTTAAATGAGGCTAAGCAAAGGTACTCCACATATGACTTGGAGTTGTATGCCATGGTGCAAGCATTGAAGAAGTGGCCTCATTAATTGCTGCCCAAAGAGTTTGTAGTTTTCACTGACAACCGTGCCCCTAGTTTCCTCAATGGGCAAGAGAAGTTGAACCAGAGACACCTAAAGTGGGTTGAATACTTACAATCCTACACCTTCACTATTAAGCACAAAAAAGGCACAACAAACAAGGTAGTTGATGCATTAAGTAAGAGAGTCATGACTATGCAGGAGATACAATTGCAAAGTGTGGATTTGAGTGAATTAAAAGACCTCTACAAGGGTGATAAGGATTTTGTAGAGATATATAGTGTTTGTTCTGATTTCTCTAACACCTCTCATGTCTCTTATTCAGAATATATGATACAAGAGGGTTTGATGTTCAAAGGACATCTTATTTGCATACCCCAATGTTCTATGAGACAAAACATTATTCAAGAAAAGCATCAAGGAGGTATTGGAGGTCATTTTGGCATAGATAAGACTTTGGAGTAGGTTGGTAGGTTTTACTATTGGCCCAAGTTGCAATCAGAAGTGAGAAGGTTTGTAGAGCAATGGACAATCTGCCAAAGAGAAAAAGGATCATCAAGTAATGCAGGTCTATATCAACCCTTGGTCATACCTCAAAGGCCTTAGGAATGTGTGAGCATGGATTTTGTGTTAGGCTTGCCAAGAACTCCAAGGGGATTTGATAGTGTGTATGTGGTGGTAGATAGGTTCAGCAAAATGGCACATTTCATACCTTGCAAGAGCACCAATGATGCCACCTAAATTGCAGGCCTCTTCTTCAAAGAGATAGTAAGAATTCATGGTCTTGCAATCAACATTGTTAGTGACAGAGATGTGAAGTTCCTAAGCCACTTTTGGAGGACACTTTGGAGAAAGTTGGGCATCAAGTTATTCTTTTCATCTGCCTATCATCCTCAATCAGATGGTCAGATGGAAGTTGTCAACATATCACTGGGTAACTTGCTAAGATGTCTTACAAAACAACATGGGCAGACTTGGGATTTAGTACTCAGTCAGGCAGAATATGCATACAATGACTCAGTGAACCGAAGCATAGGTAAAAGTCCCTTTGTTATAGTGTATGTATTTCATCCTAGGGGAAAATTAGAGCTCAGAGATCTTAGTTCTATGGCACCTATGAGTGCGCAAGGTGAGAACTTTGCAGAAGGTATTAAAGAAGTGCATGATAAGGTAAGGCAATCCTTACAACAAATATCCGAGCAGTATAAGGTGCATGCTGATAAAACAAGAAGGAATGTGCAATTTAAAGTTGGAGACTTAGTGTTAGCATACCTAAGGAAGGAGAGTCTTCCAAAAGGGCAGCCTATCAAGCTATTGATGAAGAAGATTGGACCTCTCAAGGTGGTGCTTAAATATGGACAAAATGCATATGAAGTTGAACTTCCTCCCACCTTGGGTATTTCTCCTATCTTTAATGTATGTGATCTCTATCCATACAAGAGAGAGTCACAAACAAATTAGTTGGACATATCATCACAGGTTAATGAAGATTGGGCGAAGGATTTGACACCAAGCCAACTGATCAAGTTGGAGAGTATCTTGGACACCAAGGTAGTAAAGAAGACAAGGAAATGAGTCTACAAGAATTATCTTGTCAAGTGGGAAGGGTTACCCGATTCAAATGCTATGTGGATGTCAGAACCATATATACTTTAACATGGAGTGGAGATTGCAGACCTCTTAACTCAAGGGACTTGAGTTCTTTGTCCCAGGGGAGTATGGTGCAGGGCACCTAACACTCCAAGCATGAAATTTTGTTTTCTTCTAAGTTTTGTGTGTTGTATTCTATAATGTAATAAGGGACCAACCATTTGGGACTCAGTAGAGCCATGGTTGAGTTGTCCAAGTTTTGATTGTGTCATTTGTGTTCAGGATGCTATCAACCTGAGAAGTTGAAATGCTAATGTAGATCATAAGAGTAGTACTCTAGATCATTGTTATCATGTAATAGGGGTCTATTGCATTGTGTTTAGGTCTTCGAGGATGCTTGAGGGCCTTCAAGAGCCTTGGAATGCACTAGAATGAAAAGTTGCATCTCATATGTCAAAAAAATGTAGACGTTGCTGAGCAACATTTGTAACTTTTTGCAAAATTTGCATTTTTGATGATTGGCGTTGCAAAGTTGGTTGAAACAACTAAACCATGCGAATATAAGCCAAAATATACTTCATTGTACAGGTTGGAGGATCTAGAATGCAAGAACAAGTTTTGTGTTTTCAAGAAATCTTGTTTTGTTCACCGTTTTGACAGTTTTCTTCATTTTTGTTGCTTTGGTATGGTCTAGTACGGACTTGACAGAAGGATCTCATTGCAGGGCATGAGAGTTTATTGAATTTAATTTCCAATAAGTTTGATTAGAAGGACTGATTGTCTTTATTTGTAGAGATATCATCCATTCTTTGTAACTAGGTGTAATACCCTTGCAAAGTAGGGTTTAAGAGTAAAATGGCTCTAACCTGAGCATCCATTGATGACACCTGTTGAAATCAAGTGGAATTATAGGTTAGGGTCTATAAATAATTTTAGAGTAGGTTTTTTGTTTTTGCAGGCCTTGGTGGAGGAGCTACAATGAAACCCTAGGTTCACTGCTGGGAGTTAATGAATTAGGACAACAAAAGATGTGCCCATTTTGAGCACGTGTGGATTGGTTGCAGGGAAATGAACCCATGGTTTGAAATCCCTATGAACACCCTTCAAGAATTCTCAATTTATTTGAGTAGGTGATTTGACTGGTGAATCTTTCCAAAGACATCTTTCCCAGTCACCCGGGTAGGCCTAAACCCTTGAAAATAGGGTAGTTTTGGTTCCCATAGTTGTACAAAAAAATCCAGATGCAATTCTTCGGTATTGTAAGAAACTCTGAAAAGGGTACTCAAATCTGCAATTTTTTTGTGGCCTTGTGTGGGAATTTTGTAAACTAATCCCTGCAAACAGGTATAGGAGGGCTAATTGAATTAGGCCTATTTGTAACCGGTAGAGTCAAACTGAGGTTGGAAAAGCTTGGCGATGGGACCAAAGGTGCTAAAACCCCTAAAATACTTCAAAGGAACTATCTAAATTCACATTGAACCCATTGTAGGAGTTGGTGTGTTGTGATCCTTGCAGGATTTGTTGGAGCCCTCAGAGTGGTGTGTAGAGATTGAGGTGGCAACCTCAATAGGAGGAGTTGATTGTCTAAGATTAGTGGCTATACCTTAGAGGAAAGCCAAAATGGATTAGACCTTGGTGGTTTAGACAAAAAAACCCCAATCAAGTGCCATTGGAAGGGCTTGAGGAGTTAGAGGGTTGAGTAATCCAAGAAACCAAGAAGGTGAATAGGAAAATCTCCCAGACTCTTTGCATCACTTATTCTTTATCAAAGCCTTCGTAAGGATGTCTGCTATTTGTTTGTCTGTAGGAATGTACTGGAGTTTCACTATCCCCTTCTCCACACAATCTCTGATGAAGTGGTACTTGATCTCAATGTGCTTTGACTTGTCATGAAACAATGGATTCTCAGAGAGTTTAATACAACTCTGATTATCATAATAAATGATGGCAGGATCTAGTTCCTGATCAAAGAGCCAAGCTAGAAGTTTCTGAAGCCAAAT
Source organism: Cryptomeria japonica (assembly GCF_030272615.1). Lineage (NCBI taxonomy): Eukaryota > Viridiplantae > Streptophyta > Pinopsida > Cupressales > Cupressaceae > Cryptomeria > Cryptomeria japonica. The sequence continues at coordinate 87,406,042 of NC_081412.1, forward strand.
AGCCTCACATGTATCCATACTAGCTGCCATATACTCGGCCTCTGCAGAATTCAGTGCAACTAACTTCTGTTTCCTTCTGTACCAAGAGACTGCTCCTGATCCCAAATTGAAATTGTACCCTGAAGTGCTCTTCCTGTCAGCTATATTGCCTGCCCAATTTGCATGAATAAACCCCTTGATCTTCACTTCATCTTGCTGAACATACTTTAGCCCATAATTAATTGTGCCTTGGAGATACCTCAAAACAAGCTTTACAACTATCCAGTGCACACATTTAGGTTCCACCATAAACTGACTAAGTGAGTTCATTGAAAAACAAATGTCTGGCATAGTGTTGACCAGATACATGAGAGAGCCTATCAACTATCTGTATAAAGTTGGGTCCATTGCCTTTGATTTAGAAGCATCAATATTCTTCGAATTGGTCACAAGTGGTGTGGATATTGGCTTATAGTCCTCCATCCAGAATCACTTCAGGATATCAATTTTATACTTCCCCTGTCCAAGGAAGATCTCTCCCTCTTTTTTCCACAACTCCAATCCCAGAAAGTAGTGCATCAAAACCAAGTATTTCATCTCAAACTCTCTTGCAAGATCCCTCTTGCAATGTGTTATGAGCTCTTCTGACCCTATAAGAAACAAGTCATCAACATATAATACCAATATGAGAAGCTCTCCCTTCACTTGAACATAGTATAGGTTTGAATTAGCCTCACTCTTGGTGAAGCCCACACTCTGTAAGTAACCATCAATATGAGCATACCATGCTTTGGGAGCCTTCTTGACCCCATGCAGTGGTCTCTTCAACCTGCACACATGAGAATCCTTTCCATGCACTTCAAAACCCTTTGGTTGTTCTATGTAAATCTCTTCCTCAATCAGTCCATTAAGGAAAGTCATCTTCATATCCATTTGGTGAATCCTCCAACCCATCTGCGCTGCTACAGAAATGATAGCCCTTATGGATGAGTACCTATCTATTGGAGCAAAGGTCTCATCGTAGTCGATCCCCTCCTTCTGAGAAAACCCCTTAACCACAAATCAGGCTTTGAACTTTTCCACACTACCATCTGCAACATGCTTAATCTTGTACAACCATCTCGACCCTACCACTGACTTGTTCTCAGGTCATGGCACTACCTCCCACATGCTATTCTTAATGATAGAAGAATACTCTTCCACCATGGCATCCCTCCAAACCTGATGCTTGGATGCCTCCTGAAAGCTGGAAGGCTCCACCTCAATCAGTTCACTCATAAGTGCCATATAATCAGAAAAATGTTTGGGAGTCTTTCTCTATCCGCCTAGATCTTTAGGATCACCAACATACTCCTGAGCCTCTCTTAGTGTATTCTCGGCCGTCTTATTTCTCCTCCTCCCTGTGATAGGAGTCTGAGGCTGAGGAATCATCTGTTCCTCCCCTTGATTAACTTGCTTGACCTGTATGCTCTGCTCTCCATCTTGCGTTATTGAAGTCTAAGGAATATGTGTAGCATCAACCTTAGGTGCTTTCTCTTCCTCTTGAACCTCTACCAAACTACTAGACTTCTGAAGAGCCCTTCCCTCCTAAACTTCACATCTTTGCGAACAATTGTTTTCCTGAGGGCAAGAATGTCAATCTGATAGGCCTTAGAAGTTTCACTGTATCCCACAAGGATACCCTTCTCTACAGTTGGTTCCAACTTGGTTCTCTTCTCCACGGGAATATGAGAGTACAAAAAGCATCCAAAGATGCAAATGTGCCCTAAATCTGGTTTCTTCCCTGTGAACACCTCTTTTGGAGTTAATTTGCCCAACACTTTGTGTGGACTCCTATTCTGCAAATACATAGTTATATTGCAAGCTTCTACCCATAAAAACTAAGGCAGATCCTGATCATGAAGCATGGCCTTCGTTGCTCCAATTATAGGCCTATTTTCCCATTCATCAACCTCATTGTGCTGAGGGTTGTACAAAACTGTCAACTCTTTCTTTATACCTTCCTGAGCACAAAATATTTGAAGGCATTCGAGGTATACTTGCCTCCATTATCAGACCTCAGTATCTTGATCTTCACCCCTATTTGGTTCTCCACGAGAGCCTTAAAATCTTTGAATCTATTGAAGATTTCATCTTTATTCTTCATGAAATATATCCACTTCTTCCTAGAGAAATCATCAATGAAGGTAACATAATACTCATACCCACTCAAGGATCCTGTTGACATGGGGCCACATACCTCTGAGGGTATGAGATCCAAAATCCCTTTACATCTAGTATCACTTCTTTGAAAATTGGTCTTGGCATATTTCCCAAGATCACAACCCTTGCACACCTCATGCTTTTTGACCTTCATCTTAGATAGCACCGTCACTATTTCCTTGATCACAATAAGTGCTCCATGGTGAAGATGCATCCTCCTCCTATGCCACAACTCTCCAAGCCCTCTGTTGTTACTCACCAACGCATGTGCTGGCTCAAAGTGTAACCGAAACAAGCTACCATGCTTGACTCCAATCAATTTTGCTACCTTGGAATTCTTAAGACAAATATAAACTTTTCCCTCTTCAAAGATCACGATGTAACCCTTGTCATCCAAAGTAGAAACAAAGATTAAATTCTTTGTCATGCCAGGAACATACAACACATCCTCAACAAATTAAAAGGGTTTTTCAGACTCCCTCTGAAACTTGATTGTGCCAACACCAGTTGCATGGTACTTGGCATTGTCTCCAAGCTCAATACAGAAATCCAACTTCTTCTCCTCCAACTTGGTGAAATATTCTTTGGCTCCCATCATGTGGCAGGAAGCCCCGCTATCAATATACCAAACATTGTTGGCAATTGAACTTGAGAGATAGGCAATGAGTGAAAACTCATTATCATACCGTGTTGTGAACTCTTCCACCTCTGCAGTAAGATGCAACTTGCTTCTTTTGCTTTCCCTTGTTTTTCTTATTTGGGAATTGACTAGCATAGTGACCCATCTGATGGCAACAAAAACACTTTATCTTGCTCAGATATTTCTTCTTCCCATCCTTGAAAGAAGATCCTTAGTTCGCCCTTTACTAAATTTTTGTTTACCCTTGCTTGCAAGAGCAAGATTTTCTTCATCCTCAATCTTCTTCATTTCACCTCCTCGATGACCACTTTCACTGATCTCCTCCTGGATGAAATCATTCCAAAGTCTTGCTCAGTCGGGCAGGCGATCTCAACCGACAACGCATTTGAGAAACACTTCCCAGTGCTTTGAAAATATATTCTGGGCTATCCACATGAGCTCATCTTCAACAATGGTTTCTCCAACAGCAGCCAACTCATCCATAACCTATGTCAATCTAGACAAGTAAGTGAAGAGGGGAAAACAGATTTGAAAGGTAAACTGATCAAAACATAACAAAATAAACATGCAGAATGCTAAAATATCATTAAAAGACCATTTCACCTTGCTATTTTACCTTCTCCTTCGGATTGAGCTTGATGAAGTGAAGGTGCCCCTTGATAATGCTCCACTTGATGTGCTCCTTTGATTGCTGGATGTGGATGGCTATCCAATATTGTGCACAAATGATTATGATGAATGATAAGGATGAGATGATCAAGTTGCCAAGATGATTTCCTGGGTTCAAAAGGGCAGCATAAGCTTATTGGATTTCAAGATGTTTTTGAATGAAGGGATGGAACCCTATTTTATAGGAAGAGGAGAGGAAAATGGATGGCTAGGATGAATTTGAGATGGAGGGCTAAGATTTACTTGTGACGTCACACAAGGTCCAAGAGAGGGTGTGGAGACCAAGAAATATGCCTTAAAGGCATTTCGTATCTCCACACTCTACAAGATGCATTGGAGGAATTAAAAATTCTCCAAAAACGGATATTATGGGGATTAGAAGAATAAAAAGGAATTAAAAATTCCTTGGGAGAGGGAAATGCCTAGAGGAATGTGAGATTTTGAAAATCTTACATTCATCTAGAAAAAAGAGCATTTAAAGCTAGTGGCTGGATGAAAGGACAAAGAGTTGAGTTTGTGGCTAATCATGATGATTAGCCATTAACGACTCATTAGGAGGGGAATTAGAGGAAATGTTAGGTGGGATTTATATTTGTAGGAGAATTTGACTAGGAGAGAGAATGAGTGGAGGGAATAAAAAATTAGAAGAATAATGTTAAGTGAGTTTAGGGAGTTTCTAGAAGAATTTATTAGGTTAATGATGAATTAAGAAGATGATTTGTAGGAATCATGTAGGTTAACTAATTAATTAAAATTAATTAGCTAAGAGGAAGATTTGTGAGGATTTGATTTTTTAGAAGAATAAAGAAAGGGATTGATTTATTAAATAAATCAATCATATGCTATAGTGACAATATTAATTATATTTAATTAATATTGAGAAGAATTTTAATTACCATAATTAATTAATTAATTATGTGAGGAATTAAAAATAATTAAAATAATTATTTTTAAGTGTCTACATTTTGCCCCTCTTTGAAGTGAGGTGTGATGACGCATTGATTCAAAGAATAATCTTGTTTTGATGTTGATATTGGTTTGATAAGATGCCCTGGCTCTTGATTTATAGATTACGGTATGATGATGCCCCCTCGGGAGATCAATTGAGGTATTTGATCTTTGGAGTTTTGCGAAATTGATATCCTGATAGATTTGATTTGATTCGATTGATAAGATCTAGATTCAGTCTGGTTTCAAGAAGAATTCATCCTGTATAAGACAAAGATGATCAAAGTATTTGGTTTCAGGAAGGATTCATCCTGTATAAGACATGATTGATCACAACGTCTGGTTTCAGAAAGGATTCATCTTGTATAAGACATGATAAGAGCATCTAGTTTCAGGAAGGATTCATCCTGTATAAGACATGATTGATCACAACGTCTGGTTTCAGGAAGGATTCATCCTGTATAAGACATGATCAATCACAACGAACGTCTGGTTTCAGGAAGGATTCATCCTGTATAAGACATGATCAGAGCGTCTGGTTTCAGGAAGGATTCATCCTGTATAAGACATGATCAGCTCGTCTAGTTTCAGGAAGGATTCATCCTGTATAAGACATGATCAGATCACAACATCTGGTTTTAGGAAGGATTCATCCTGTATAAGACATGATCGGATCACAACGTCTAGTTTCAAGAAGGATACATCCTGTATAAGACATGATCGATCACAACGTCTGGTTTCAGGAAGGATTCATCATGTATAAGACATGATAAGAGCGTCTAGTTTCAGGAAGGATTCATCCTGTATAAGACATGATAAGAGCGTCTAGTTTCAGGAAGGATTCATCCTGTATAAGACATGATCAGATCACAACGTCTGGTTTCAGGAAGGATTCATCCTGTATAAGACATGATCAGATCACAATGTCTGGTTTCAGGAAGGATTCATCCTATTTAAGACATGATCACAATCAGAATTGATTATGTGAGGAAAAAAAAAGAAAAATAGAGGAAGAAAAATTAGGGTGGAAGGGATAAATGAGGAAGATATATGAAGTAGTCGTGAGGTATTTGGAAAGAAGAATAAGAGATGCGAGACCGCGGAGGAAAATGGGGGCAATTGAGAACTCCATGGGATTATTGAGTTTAGGATTTGATGGAATGATGGTGAGATTTTGTACACAACAAATGTGGAGAGCCAACCTAGTTTGATGTTGCCCTAAGTGACTTGCACCACTGCTTATAGAAATTAGGATGCCATGAGAAACCCAGGGCGTGGACTGACTCTGCAGACAAACGGGAATTTCTTGCACACAACAATGCAAGTGTTAAGAAACAACACTAATACAAAGTTGTGGGTTCATGCAAGGAAACCCTCAAACACACCAATACCTCTTGTACATGAGAAGGTAAGTGTTGATAAACACTAGTACCAGGTCACCGGTTTATACAAGAAGGATCCAAAACATGCCATACTATGAAATATGCCCCAGTATGCACCTATCATAACATACTTGGATATGGAAGAACCTAGGCAGTCGTAAATAGTGGCAGTTGTAGGGCAAAAGATGCAAGCCTATATGAAAATATCTAACAAAATCTAACAAGTCTCTTCCTTGCGACCAAATGATACCTCTTGCCAAGAGTAGAACTAGGATGGACTTGGGATTGTTTCTCAAGACTTCTTGAAGCTTATACAGAGGCATCAAAGCTCAGTTTCACTGGGACATTTCTTGTTCATGACTTAGGTGAAGACTCATCATCATACGCATGTTTTATTGGGAGGTAGAAAAGAAGGAATGTTGTGCATGGGTGGGCTGGATGGCAGATGATTTGTAGTATTGACATGATAGACAGTGGATCTAGTTATTTACCTTGGCACCTGCACAGAGGTTTTCACCAAGATACTTGCCCATAGCGCCATAAATTATTTTTCTTTCTTTTTCTGATTTTTTTTTTTTTTAATTTTTTTGTATCATAAGGTGCCTGTTTGCCAGGTTTGCACCAAAGTGACAATTTTTTTAGGATCTTTTTTTTTTAATTTTTTAATTTTTTTGACAATTTAAGACTTTCTGAGGACTAAGCATAAAACCTTTTGAGGTGCATGATATTCATCGGATCATCCAAAGGATCGCCTTCAGAAGTAGCCAACTGATAAGCTCCTGATCCATATTTCGTTGTGATTACATATGGTCCAAGCCAATTAGGCTCGAACTTGCCTTTCTTTTCTCTTTCTTGTAGATTTTTCTGATTCTCCATGAGGACAAGATCACCAACTTGGAATTCTCGAGTTCTGACTTTTTTATGATAACTCATGCATAGATGGTTTTGATATACTTGGAGATGATTCAAGGCCTTGAGGCGCCTTTCATCTAACAATTCTAGCTCCTATAAGCGGGAAATTCTGTATTCTTCCTCTAGTAGGATGTTTTGCAGCGATACCCTTAGAGAGGGGATCTCGATCTCAAGGGGAAGGATAGTTTCGGAACCAAATACTAGGGAATAAGGAGTGACACCTGTGGGGGTGCGGATGGAGGTGCGGTAGGCCCACAATGTAGGATGGATTTGGAGGTGCCAATCACGACCCGCTTCATTGACTGTCTTTTTGAGGATTTTTATTAGGGTTTTATTAGAAGCCTCAGCTTGGCCATTGCCTTGGGGATAATATGGAGTGGAGAAGCGGTGTTGGATGTTGAATTTTTGGCAGAGTTCTTTGACATCCTGGTTTTTAAATTGTTTACCATTATTTGTGATGATAACTTTTGGGATGCCATATCGACAGATTAGGTAGTTCAGGATGAATTTGGATATTTGCTTGCCAGTGGTGAAAGTAAGAGGGATAGCCTCTACCCACTTGGTGAAGTATTTAGTGGTGGTGATAATGAATTTATGTCCGTTGGAAGATGAAGGGTGGATTTTTCCAATGAGATCGAGCCCCCACTGTGAGAAGGGCCATGGTGTAATGAATGGCTGAAATTCTTGTGACGGTGCATGAATCTTGTCGCCATGCTGCTGGCAAGGGATGCATTTCTTCACATAGTTGTATGCATCTTCTTCCATTTTAGGCCAATAGTATCCTGTTCTCAAAAGTTTTTTAGCCAATGTGAGTTCACTTGAGTGTGCCCCACAGATGCCCTCATGTACTTCGCGTAATGCCCATTCGGCTTCTTGTTTATCTAAACACCTTAGGAGGGAACCATCAAAATGCCTTCTGAACAAGGTGTCTGCAAGAATGGTGTAACGGGCACATCGGCGGATGAAAGTTTGTTGTTGGGTTTTGGTGAGACGTGGGGGAATGGTGTTGTCTTTGAGGAAAGCGAAGGTTTCTTGGTACCAAGGGGACTCTGGACCAACGAGAACACACACCATTTCAGATTTTGGTAGGTCATATGCCGGTATAAACAATTGCTCGACCAAGAACTCACACTTCTGACAGTGTGCTGGCATTTGAAGGAGGGAGCCAATGGTGGCCATTGCATTTGCAGCCCTGTTGTTTGTTCGTGGGATTTGATCAAACTTGATTGTCGTGAAATGTTGCTTAAGATCTTCAACCATGGTATGGTAGGGAAGGAGTTTATCATCTTTTGTTTGGTATTCATCATTGACTTGTTTTATGACGAGCTAGTAATTGCCATAGACTTGTAATTCCTTTATTTTCTAGTGGATAGCCAAGCGTAAACCTATGATGATGGCCTCGTATTCTGCTATGTTATTAGTACATGCAAAGGCTATCTTGTATGATTTGGGGATGCCATCTCCTTGAGGTGTGACCAATAATATTCCTGCCCTCGATCCATTTTGAGTGTAGGAGCCATCAAAATACAATTTCCATGTGGAAGATGTGGCAACAGTCATAATGAACTCATCTGGTAATTTTGTGAGAAGAGGATAGTCGCTTGGAAGTGGAGCTTCAGCCAACTGATCTGCAATAACTTGTCCCTTGATTGCCTTTCTGTCCACATATTTGATGTCAAACTCACTTAGAAGCATGACCCATTTAGCTATTCTGCCAGTGAGAGCAGCTTTTGACAGGAGATATTTAAGTGGATCAATTTTAGCAATTAATTTTGTCTTGTTGTTTAGCATATAGTGTCGTAGTTTCTGTGTGTTGAATACTAATGCCAAACATGCTCTTTCAATGGGGGTGTAGTTGAGTTCATATCCTACCAATGTTCGACTGATGTAGTGAATGGCATGTTCCTTCCCTTGATCATCTGTTTGCGCCAGTAATGCCCCCAATGCCACTGTAGTAGCACATATGTACAAAATGAGGGGTTTTCCAGGGGTAGGTGGCATCAAAACTGGAGGTGATGCTAGATATTCTTTTAATTTTTCAAAGGCCTTTTGATAGAGGCAATCCCATTTGAATTTTGTGTCTTTACGTAACAAATGTGCAAATGGATGGCACTTGTCGGCTAGCTATGAAATGAAACACCTGACAGATTGGAGTTTTCCCTGGAGACTGCGTAGTTGTCTAAGAGTTTTTGGCGGAGGCATTTCCATAATAGCTTTTACTTTTGCGGGATCAACCTTGATGCCTCTGCGGGAAACAATGAATCCTAGTAGTTTTCCCGATGTGACGCCAAACACACACTTTTTGGGATTTAGGCGCAGCTTGTATTTTTCCAATCTTTTGAAGATTTGTTTTAGAATAGGGATGTGCTCTTATCTTATCTTGGATTTGCCTAGCAGACCATCCACATAGTCCTCCATAATTTTGTGCAAGAGGTCATGAAAAGTAGTTGTCATTGCTCGTTGATATGTAGCTCCAGCATTTTTAAGGCCAAAAGGCATGACCCGGTAACAGAAAGTACCCCATGGTGTTGTGAATGTGGTTTTATGCTGATCCTCATCTGCTATGCTGATTTGGTTGTATCCAGAAAACCCATCCATTAGCGATAGCATTTCATGTCTTGTTGTAAGATTCGCAATCATATCTATGTTTGGGAGCGGGAAATCGTCTTTTGGACAAGCTATATTTAGATCTCAAAAATCTGTGCAAATGTGGATGCCCCCAGTAGGTTTGCTGACAGGTACAATGTTGGAGACCCATTCAACGTAGTCTATGGGTTTGATAAATTCAGCGTCTAACAACTTTTGAAGTTCTGCCTTGACCAAGATGGCAATATGTGGGTGCATTTTACGGAGTTTTTGTTTTACAGGTTTTGCATCTGGGCGGACAACGAGATTGTGAACCACCAAGGCAGGATCCAACCCTGGCATATCAAAATAGGACTATGCAAAATTGATTTTAACCTCTATAAGGAAGTTGATAAAGTCTTGTTTCTCGATTTCGGTGAGGGATTTGGCAATGAGCACATTTTTCGGAATGACTTTGGTGCCCATGTTGATGCTGTCTGTTTCTTCTATCAACAAATTTGATTTGTCCTATGGAAGGTAACCAATGGTAGGGAGGTCAAATCCCTCATCCTCAAGTGCCTTTTCCAGGTTTTCACTTTCAAATACGCCCTTTGTTTTTATTTCTTATTCATCCAAAGGCACCTTAGGGAGGTTTTCACCTAGGAAATCATATCTTTTTCTTTTATTATCTTTTTTGTGGATAAGGGCATTGACTTGACTACCAAAGTATCCCTTTTCGTGTAGTTGAATACCCTCAATTCTATTGCAATCTTCCATATTTTGCGTTGTCAGGAGAGCAATGAGAGCATTGTCATCGACGTAGATATCTAAAGTGGGTTTCTCTCGTTGGCCCCAGTCAATGAGTTCACGATGGACAAGATGTAGCTCATGTGAAGTGGGAGGGGTTACAGGGGTGATGGTATTGATGTAAGCATCGAAGAAGGTATCTTTCTCATATTCATAAGGCATTTCGTGGAATTCCTCTTCGTCAGCGCTTTTGATATCCGAAGGACCAGAAGGGGGACCGACGATAGTAATCTTAGGCACCGAGGTGTACCCCAAGCCTCTGTTGTATCTGTAGGAGATAGGATTTATGGGTGCTTTTCTTCCTTTCTCCTCTGGTCCCAGACCGTGTCCTTTGTAACCCATTTTTTCAACTATGGCAAATGCTTTTGGGTACATTTCTTTGGATATTCTTGTTGGATCATCGTCCTCTTCCCGGTACAGCCATGAAGAGATATCTGCTTCAAGGTTCTCGTTATCAAGTGGGCCCCACTACTGGAAGGTGGTGTTTTGGCATTGCATGATTGGTTTCGGGTCCTTTTTTAGCTCTTTTGGTTTACCAAATGACTTAGGAGAGAGAGGGAGATTGCCTATTAATAAGACGTCCTCCAATTTGTATTCTCCATAGCCATTGTCCAAGATCTTGATTTGATTATTTGGTTGGGATGATGTGGAGGCAACATTTGATGTGTCAGATGGAGGCATTGGCGAAGGTCTATTTAGTGGGTAATGATACAGATGCTTCCCCTCTAATAGTTTGCAATATTGAAAAGGTTGGGGATCACCTTTGACAATGATCACTTTTCCATTATAGGGGAATTTGATGCATTGGTGATAGGTGGAGGGTACGACCTACAAGGAATGAATCCATGGCCTCCCGAGGAAAATGTTGTAGGGGAGATCAAGATCGAGTATTTGGCAAGGGGTTTCAATTGTAATGGGGCCCACTTGAAGAGGTAAGGTGATCACGCCCTTTGAAATTCTTTCCGCATCATCATATGCCTTTATTGTGATCCTCCCTAATGTGTCTATCAGATCCTTAGAAAGTCCCAATTGTTTTATTAATTTGTATGTACACAGATTAAGCCCGGATCCACCATCTATCAGGATACATTTGACCTTATGCTTGTGGATGACAGCTTCAATGTGCAAAGGTTTGTTATGGTCCTCATATGCGGGAGCATCTTGGGAGTTAAATACAATGTGTTGCTGGGCAGAAAGGTTTCCAATGAGGGTTTGAAATTGGGTGGTGTTGATGTTATCAGGAATGCGTGATTGGAGAAGGGCTTGTTCCAAAATTTCTTTATGGACTGGAGAAGTCTTGAGAAGTTCCAAAATGGAGATCTGCGCGAGTGTCTTCCCAAGTTGATCAAGGAGGTCATATCGGCGGGTGGAAGACATGGGTGGGGGGTTTGGTGGTAGAGGAACTCCTTGGATGGTGACTCTTCCTCGACGTGTAGTTGCATTACAGTCATTTTGGAAATGGGAGGTGGCAGGCGTGGCACCTTGAATGACTATTCTAGCCGGATTTGGTCTACTTTGGGAAGAATGAGGATTAACTCCTTAGATGGTTATGACATTGACATGATTGTCTGCAGGTTCAATGCGACTTACTAAAAAATCAAAACTGGTTACATGATTAGCTCAGTCATAATCCATTGCATTAGATGATGAGCCTTTTCCTTTATCATGCTTTGGGAAGGGTTCTTGGTACATTTTGAGCTTGTCATTGTTATTACCAGGTTTTGCATTTGCTACCTCAATCTCACCTCTATCAATGAGATCTTGTATGTAGATCTCCAGTTTCATAAACTTTCGTGTATCATGTCCCTTGATATGATGGTATTCACAATACTCATTTTCATTATACCATCTGTGTAGGGGAAAAAGCGAGACTAGGTTAACATGCCCTAATCCTACCTTTTGACACACATTACGGAATACGAAAGAGCCTAGAGATATCGCACAATTGGCTACTTCTTTTGGTGAAAGAGAGAGCCACGGGATATCTATTAGGATTTCAATTCCCTTGTTGAAATTGTAAGATCAAGTAATGTAAGTTCAAACCCTAATCCCAAATGCAAGTATGAACTAATAACAAGATTGCAGAATTGAGATTAAACAATGAACAGCTATAAATACAAGGATAAAATAAGAATGCAGATGTGTACCCGAAGTCAAAATCGGACGGAAAATGTTCGGGACGGGAGCGCGGGCGCCACTGTCCTGAAAACTGCACCGGAAACTGTCGTTCCGCACTCTGAAACACTGTCGGAAAGCTGTCTATCCAAAGGACCAGGGAGCCCAGCGCCTCTGTCCTAGGGACCAGGGCGCCCAGCGCCCCTGTCCTGGCAGGACCAAGGCGCCTAGCGCCCCTGTCCCAGTCTTCTGCTCTGCAATTTGATACAGAGTGCTGTCTCGACCTTCTCTCTCCGGATCTGTATCCCGCAGCGTCGTCCGAATCCCGAAACCTGCAATGATATCTGAAAAAGGGTGTATGGGCGGCTATATAGGGTTTTGCCTTAGTCAAACCCCCGCTTCGGTGATTTCCACCTCCACGAATAGCCAAGTTGTTTTGTAAAATGTATTGTGTGTGCAGACCTAGTGTGTATGCAAGGTCCTAAAATGCAAGAAAGCAAACTAAAGCAACCTAGAAAGTAAACCCTAATTGCTTGCAAATGACAATGTAAATGCTCTAAATCAAGATGCAAAGTGATCTAAAGCATGAATAAATGATATATTGAAGCTTATGCAAAGATATGAAAACAACATGAAATCATACCCAACCCTCAAGGGAGGAGTACAAGCCAATCTTCAGTCGGTAATCTCCTATTGTTCTTCAATGTCTTCCAAGCCCTAAGTGAAGGAATGAAATTGATAAGTGCTTGATAGAGGAATGTTAAATGTTGTTGAAGTCTTCAAAGATCTGCTCTTTCGCTGCATATGAGGTTCCTGAAAACAAAAATCCCATCCCTTCAAATGAAGAAAGAGAGCTCTTATGTAGGAAACCCTAGATCGTAATTTCGTCTTTTGGACGACCTAGAGATTGAATATCCAGCCAATTTCTTGGGGTTAAACTTTATTTTATGATTGGATCGTGCTCCCAAAATTTCGGGAAAAATGTCCAGGACCATGTGCACTCCGGGCGCCACGGTCCCGACAACTTTTCACCAAATTTTCAGGGCCGTCGGATATGATGATTTTAGAGAGAATCCCGAAATTACAGGTGATTTCGAGATGTTTTGACCCCGAAACCAAGCCCCCAAGTTTGAAATAGGACTTAATTAGGGTTTTTGTTTGAGTGATGTATTGGAGGAATAAAATGCAAAGGGCACGCTTTAGCGAAAGGGCCCAACTTTATGATGTAAAGGACGACGAAATAGGACCTTAGACCTAATTAATTTGATTAATTAAGTCCTTAAGGAGGAATGCAATGCAAAATGTAAAATGCACTAAGGCGGGTGCTAAACTAGGTGTGAAATTGTACCACCCTAGCGAGTGCGTACAATTTACGACGCTACACCATCTTGGTTTAGGTTGATTGGGATCAAACGGGCGAGTGATTGGGAAAACCACTATACCTGCTTGGACAACTTTTTGAAACACCACTTCAATAGGCTCAGCAAGAGGAGTGAAATCTCTTGGATGCAGGTGATGATGCGGATGAGGACGAGGATGAGGATGACGAGGAGGACGACGAGGAGGAGGATAGAGATGATGAGGAGGAGTCGGATGCAGCTCCCCACCATTCAGGAGATGATACCATAGCTCTGGATCCACCTCTTATTCCCCAACAGGGGGAACATGAGGCGATACGGAGACCTGTTCCTAGTACCGTCCAGCCTACACCCATCGTGCACAGATTATTTGAGCGAGGGGAGCCTAGCGGTTCCTAGACACAGATGCTACCATATCATGATCCCTACTGGCGCGAGGGAGATCCAGGTATAGTAGGTTTATATTGATTGATTAATGTTTTGATGATATAGAATGGTACTAACAAAAATCTGTTCTACTACCACAGCTAATGTGCAGGAGTGGCGTTCCCTGATTCAGCAGGCAATGACAGACATTTCCATGATAGCACAGATCCCCAGTTCCTCACAGATTGCCTATAGGCCTCAGGGGAACACGAGTCGGCATGAGGATTTGTTTTCCCCATTCCGAGTACAGGTAGATATATGGAGGGAGAGAGAGAGTCCTATCAGAGGACCTCCAGCAGGCGCGACAGAGAGAGAGAGTCCTATCAGAGGACCTCCAGCAGGCGCGGCGAGATCTAGCAGCGGCTCACGCCGAGGCTACCACCTATCGCGCGATCCTTATGGATAGGGATCGTAGGAGTTCCTCTCGGAGTCACTCATGGTTTGTATCGCGCTACACACCCATGGGTCCACCTTCACGGCTAGATCAGGAGGGAGCGTCCACTCGACACTCTCCAGCCACTAGCCCTAGGGATAGGAGATGATTTTATGATGTAAAAGAGAGGTCACATTTTGGATATATAGTGACCTATATTTGTATATGATCCACACATATATATGTATATATACATGCTTCTCTTTTGTCTCAAATGTGTTATCTTTAATGCTTAAAACAATGTATATTTTTTTTTGATTAAATCTAATACATTTGGTAAATGTACATGTATGTTCAGAATTTAATTTCCATGTGATTGATTTCTCAATGCCCCATGATTAAATTGATACATGTGTGACTTAATTAAAATATTTAATCAAGTACTACATTGATGATAAGGAAGAAATATGTATTAAGTCTAAGAATCATATAACTAATGTGATTTAATTTTGAACTTAAACACAACATGATACGATTCTACTTAACACATAACGACACTGTATAATATGCTAGCATAACGGAAATGTAAATCTTTTACAATTTACATAAATGAATTCAAGACAAACTATAAAGTAAGAAGGCACGCTTGTCAGGAAAGAAGCAATATAGATTAAACATCATAACATTTAATTCTATTTTGCTTTAATTAAGAGATACCAACATATTATCCAATGTTGAAGAACTGAAAAGAAGATAGATGAGGAATGAAGAATTAAGCATAATATCTACGCAAGTGCATAGCATTGATAGGTTCTTTAAGAGGCGTACCATCTAAATCCGCTATTTTGTAAGCACCTGATCCATAATCCTCAATAACGATATATGGTCCAAGCCAATTAGGACTAAATTTTCCCTTTTCTGCAGGTAAGGCATTCACATTGCGCTGATTCTCATAAAGGACTAAGTCACCTACTGAGAAGGAACGTTGAATGACCTTATCATTATAGCTTCGTTGTAGAGTTTTGTGATATGCTTGAATATGCTCAAGAGCGTTTATACGCTGTTCATCAAGCATCTCAAGCTGTTGAAGTCGTTGTTCTCTATAAGAGTCATCATCTACTATACCTTTGACAGAAACCCTAAGTGATGGAATTGTAAGGAAGTTAAGTAGCGGAAACAACTTCCTACACTAACCTTGAGAGGAGGGTAATGCAAAAAATTTTCAGATCATTACAACAGTTACAGAAAACAGAAATAGATATAATAGCATTCATACCACAACACAATGATTTACGTAGGGAAAACCCTTTCGGGAGAAAAACCCCACCCTCCAAAAGCAGCTCAATATTTTATTCAGCAATCAAAAACAGATTACAACATACTTGCAGAGCAAGCTCTTCGCAGGAGTACCATTAATCAGAGATTCAGAGGCAACTCAATAGCCATAGGACTCTTACACACAACCTCTATCTCACACACCTCATAAATAGGAGATACAATACAAGAAACCATCAAACGGTATTACAAAACCATGGGCTAAAACCACCCAATAAGGTGTAGCCGACCTTATCTCCCTTCTAGACGCCCTATGACATGTTAAAGCACACATCAACACGTGTCGCTCCCTTTTACAGCTCATTTATGTATCCGATACAAATTGTTTTTCCTATTTCAGGAGTACAAACTTCCGGAGGCCATAACTTGAGAACCGGGTGTCCGATTGACGAACCGTTTGAAGCGCCGAAAAGCTCGCAAAGTGCTCTATCACCTCGTAACCTGCTTCACTGGTTACGACCACTTTTCAGGGCGTTTTGGAGCCTCTAAAGTCCCCAAAATTAAGTTTAAATATTTTATTGCACCCCTCCAAGACGAAAACTTTAATATCTTCAAAACTAGCTGTGACCTTGCGACGAAACTTTACCAGAATGCTTATCTAGCCAACCAGAAGCTTCAGGGAGAGTTTCGCACCATTTCGTGCTCAAATGAAAAACTTACTATAAATAGTAACCTCACATAAATGTAAGGTTGAGACACCATTTTTTCCAACAAATCTCCCACTTGTCGAACACCTTGCAAGAGTGGAAGGGAATCTCAACACAATGAATCAATTGCTAGGGGCCATAAGGCCCATAGACTCTGAACACCATCTGAACTTCTCTGTGCTCACAGCCTTAGTTAAAGCATCTGCAACATTCATCAAAGTTTCCACCTTAACCAGCTTCACCCTACCATCTTCGACCATATCTCTAACAAAATGATACTGAACATCAATATGTTTGGTCCGGGCATGAAATGTCGGGTTCTTAGCTAGGCTAATTGCACTCTGACTGTCACAGTAAACTGTCACTGTACCTTGTTTTATTCCAATATCCGAACACAGTTTCTTAAGTCAAATGGCCTCTTTACAAGCATGAGTGGCTGCCATATACTCTGCTTCAGTAGTGGATAAAGCAACCACAGCCTATCGCTTACTCATCCAACTAATTGCACCACCAAACAAAGTAAACACATAAGCACTGGTGGATCTTCTGCTATCAATATCACTTGCCCAATCTAAATCCACATAACCATGGATATCAAGGGAAGTCATGTCTCCAACTGAATTACCATGATAACACAAAGAATACTCTGAAGTACCCTTCAAATATCTAAAGACTCTTTTGACTGCATCCCAATGAACTCTACCAGGATTAGACATATATCTAGAAAGTACTCCCACTGCTTGGGCAATGTCTGGTCTAATACAGACCATAGCATACATCAAGCTTCCAACCGCACTCTAGTAAGGCACTCTGCTCATGTCTTCCATCTCCAATGGGGATGTAGGACAATCTGAAACAGATAGTTTCATTCCAACTGTAAAAGGAACACTCAATGGTCTACAATTCTGCATGTTGAACCTCTGTAACACTGAATTCACATACTTACTCTGGCCTAGCCATAGCTTTCTGTTCACCCTATCTCTTCTAATTTCCATCCCAAGAATGTGCTTTGCTGCACCAAGATCTTTCATTTCAAATTTAGCAGCAAGCTGAGACTTCAGTTCTGAAATCATACCTTTCCCTTTACCAATGAATAACATATCATCAACATACAATGCAATGAATAAGAAATGATCACCATAAGATTTATAATAAACACAGTGATCTGATTTAGAACGTTCAAATCCCAAACTCAACACATATGTATCAAATTTATGGTACCACATCCTAGGACTTTGTTTGAGGCCATACAAAGATTTCTTCAATTTACAGACCAAATTACTTTTGCCTTTCACCACATAGTGCTCTGGCTGTGTCATATAAATATCTTCCTCTAAATCACCATGAAGGAAAGCAGTTTTCACATCCATTTGCTCAACCTCTAAATCATAAGCAGTAGCAATAGAAAGCAAAAATCTAATGGACGTCATTTTTGCAACAGGAGAAAATATCTCACCGTAATCAACACCCTCAACCTGAGAGTAGCCTTTTGCAACCAACCTTGCTTTATACTTCTCAATGCTTCCATCTGAACCAATCTTTTTCTTGAACACCCATTTACAACCAATAGGTTTTCGTCCTTTAGGCAATGGTACAAGATCCCATGTATCATTCTTTTTCAAAGCTGCCATTTCTTCCTCCATAGCAATCTTCCAGGATTCTGCATCATTCATACCTAATGCCTCTTCTACAGATTTCGGTTCATCCACACTAGTATTCAGAGCAAAAATACATCTCCAATCATTAGGTGAATACCTTTCAGGTGGTTGTCTATGTCTTGTAGACCTTCGAACAAGCTGAGTTGGAGGTTCTTCCTCCTCTTCTGAAGATTCAGAGCTAGACGAGCTCTCCTCAAATTCTTGTCTATCTAGGGGTCTCGATTCAACTCTTTCAGGTGTAGAAGGAAGTTGAATCACATCTTCTTTTTTAGTCTGTTCTGGCTGGAATGTAACAGAAGGAGACTTAATTTCTCTAAACATAACACTTCTACTGTGAATTACCTTTTGTGCAACAGGGTCCCAAAGCTTGTATCCTTTCACACCATAACTGTACCTGATGAAGATACATTTCATAGCCTTATTCTCCAACTTTGTTCGCTTCTCCTTTGGCACATGTGCATATGCCTTGCAACCAAAAACTCTAAGATGTCTTAATGAAGGCTTGTGACCTGACCATGCTTCCATAGGCATTTTATCAACAAGAGCTAATGTAGGAGACCTGTTAATCAGGTAGCAAGCAATGGCAACAGCTTCAGCCCAAAACTTTTGTTCGAGACTAGCACCACTCAACATACTCCTAGCCTTCTCCATCAGTGTCCTGTTCATTCTTTCTGCAACTCCATTCTGCTGTGGAGAATACGGAGTTGTCTTCTGCCTGTTAATTCCACAGTTTTTACAGAATCTATCAAAATCATTAGAGCAAAACTCACCGCCATTATCAGTTCTCAAACATTTTATTTTCTTTCCAGTCTGCAACTCAACCATTGCTTTAAATTCTTTAAAACGACTAAAAACTTCAGATTTACTCTTTAGAAAATATACCCATGTCCTTCTACTAAAATCATCAATAAATGAAACATAATATGTGGATTTTCCAATCGAAGAGACATCTACTGGACCAAACACATCGGAATGGATAAGATCCAAAACACCACAAGTTTTATGAGAACTCGAGTAAAACTGAACGCGGTTTTGTTTTCCATAAATGCAATGCTCACAGAAATCAAAGTCAAGATTACAATCATTCAAACCTTCAACAAGGTTTTTATTTTTCAAGGTCCTAAGACCCTTTTCTCCAATGTGGCCAAGTCTCTGGTGCCATAACATAGTCTTCTCTGCAGGTAACTTTGCTTCAGACGAAAGAGCACCCTTAGGTACCCAAAAACCATTTCCATCTGCTGAAGGTGAAACCTTCAAATCTTCTAGTGAAGTATCCACAGATTTACTTTTTACAGAAGTGCTATTACACTCAACAGTGTATGCTTCAAGCTTATACAAAGTGCCAAACCTGACACCTCTAGCAACTACCATAGCACCCTTAATCATCTTACATCCTGTTTCAGAAAAGACTACCTGCACACCTGCATCTATTAGTTTTCTCACAGATAACAGGTTTCGTTTTAATCCAGGGATATGCAGCACACCATTAATTCTTTTCATTCTACCATCAGAAAACCTGATTCTAACTTTACCTCGACCAACAATGTCTAGAGGTGAATCATCACCCAAGTACACCTTACCTCCATTAAATCCTTCATATTCAGAAAACCAATCTCTATTGGAAGTCATATGAAAAGATGCACTTGAGTCAATTAGCCAGGCATCATTACCTGTATGAGTCGCCAAAGCCACAATAAATACATCGCCATCTTCCTTGTCGGACTCAGAATCAGAATCGAACTTTTTCTTTTTCTTTTTCTTCTTTTCTTCTTTGCAGTCCTTACGGATGTGACCTGGTTTACCACAATTCCAGCAAATGACTTTGGACTTTCCAGGAGATTTCGATCTCCCTTTGGATTTGGATTTGGACTTGTCACGCTTCTCATTCTTCTTGCCTTTCTCCTTAGGTCTTCCACGAACGGTTAGGGCTTCCTTTGAACTGATGGATACCTTCCTTCGCATCTCTTCACTGAGTAGGGCACCCACCACGTCTTCAGATTTCAAAACAACAGAAGTACTACCGATAGCCATAACAAGAGAATCCCACGAATCAAGTAAAGAGCAAAGCAAGATCTGACATTTCTCCTCCTCATCCATCTTAACACCGACGGATACTAATTGAGCCACAATCATATTGAATGCTTCTAGGTGGTCTGCAATTTGTCCACCCTCTTCCATCTTCAAGGAATACAATTTCTTTCTTAAGAAAATTTGATTTAATAAAGATTTCACTTGATACATCTCACCAAGCTTAGTCCATAGCTTCTTTGCTGAGTTTTCTTCATGGACATTGATTAGAACAGAGTCTGCCAGGCACAGTCTGATTAGACCCTTGGCTTTTCGGTCCATAATATCATACTGAGCTGCCGCAGTAGGATCTAAGGGCCTTTGGACATTCGCATCAACAGCATCCCAAAGATCTCGATCTATTAGCAAATCTTCCATCTTCAGCTTCCACATCTCGAAATTACTTCCATTAAATTTCTCCACCTCTATTCTCCCTGACGAACTCGCCATCTGAATATTCCTGCAACAAGATCAAAAAGTGTCTTCTGCACAAGCTCCCACTCAAATCTGGATTAGTTCAAAAAACCCAACTGCCCACAATTGAAACCAAAGGTGATCAGGCTCTGATACCACTTGTAAGGAAGTTAAGTAGCGGAAACAACTTCCTACACTAACCTTGAGAGGAGGGTAATGCAAAACTTTTTCAAATCATTACAACAGTTACAGAAAATAGAAATAGATATAATAGCATTCATACCACAACACAATGATTTACGTGGGGAAAACCCTTTCGGGAGAAAAACCCCACCCTCCAAAAGCAGCTCAATATTTTATTCAGCAATCAAAAACAGATTACAACATACTTGCAGAGCAAGCTCTTCGCAGGAGTACCATTAATCAGAGATTCAGAGGCAACTCAATAGCCATAGGACTCTTACACGCAACCTCTATCTCACACACCTCATAAATAGGAGATACAATACAAGAAACCATCAAACGGTATTACAAAACCATGGGCTAAAACCACCCAATAAGGTGTAGCCGACCTTATCTCCCTTCTAGACGCCCTATATGTTAAAGCACACATCAACACGTGTCGCTCCCTTTTACAGCTCATTTATGTATCCGATACAAATTATTTTTCCTATTTCAGGAGTACAAACTTCCGGAGGCCATAACTTGAGAACCGGGTGTCCGATTGACGAACCGTTTGAAGCGTCGGAAAGCTCGCGAAGTGCTCTATCACCTCGTAACCCGCTTCGCCGGTTACGACCACTTTTCAGGGCGTTTCGGAGCCTCTAAAGTCCCCAAAATTAAGTTTAAATATTTTATTGCACCCCTCCAAGACGAAAACTTTAATATCTTCAAAACTAGCTGTGACCTTGCGACGAAACTTTACCGGAATGCTTATCTAGCCAACCAGAAGCTTCAGGGAGAGTTTCGCACCATTTCGTGCTCAAATGAAAAACTTACTATAAATAGTAACCTCACATAAATGCAAGGTTGAGACACCATTTTTCCCAACAGGAATCTCTAACTCTAAGGGCATAATAGCGTCAGCACCATAAACAAGATTATAAGGAGTAGTTCCCGTAGCAATTCGTACACTTGTTCAGTAGGCCCAAAGAGCATAGATTAGCTGGTTACTCCAATCCTTACCATGCTTATTCACGGTTTTGCGAAGGATTTGTTCAATTATCTTATTGGATGATTCGGCTTGACCATTTGACTGAGGATAGTATGGTGTAGAAAATCGATGTTTGATATGATACTTCTCAAAGAATTTCTTCACGTCCTTGTTCTTAAATGATGTCCCATTATCTGAGATTATAGTGGAAGGTATCCCAAATCGAGAAATAATGTTTTCTAGAAGAAATTGACAAATCACTTGAGCAGTAGTAGAGCGAAGGGGAATAGCTTCTACCCGCTTTGTAAAGTAATCTGTTGCAGTTATAATGAAGGTGTGTCCTTGAGATGAAGGAGGAGAGATTTTTCCAATAAGATCCAAACCCCATGCGGAGAAAGGCCAAGAAGCTACTTGAGAACGAAGTTCTTGAGCAGGAGTATGAATCAGATTATTGTGTTGTTGACATTGATGACATTTTTTAACAAATGAAAAGGAATCCTTCTGCATATTTTGCCAATAGTATCCCATACGAAGCAATCTATGAACCAAGGATTTGCCTCCAAAATGCCCCCCACAGGCACCTGAAGGTGCCTCTTCAAGAGCAACGGGGATTTCCGATTTGTTAAGACAACGAAGGAGAAGACCATCATAACCCCTTCGGTAAAGGACATTAGAAAGGATGATATACCTAGCAGACAGCTTGCGGATTCTAGCCCTAGTGTTCCTATTAGCGGAATCAGGAAAGGTACCATCGGTCAAATATCTTACGATATGCGAGTACCATTCATCTGAGTCTATAAGATCACAACATGTTACCAAGCTAGAATCGTCTACAATAGCTGGAGAAATAAGGTTGTGAATAACGAATTTAAGATCAACCACAGGGTCCTCTAAAGATACAAGAGAAGCCACACATGCCATTGCGTCCGCATGTCGATTATCTTTTCGAGGAACCGGTTCCATAGTATAAGAATTGAAATTTTGTAATAAAGAGATAGAAAGGTCTTTATATTGTGATAATTTGTCTTGTTTTTCTTGATATATTCCTGTTACTTGTCTTATAATCAATTGCGAATCTCCATAGATATGTATGTGTTTTATATTTAGAGCTAAGGCTGCTTTTATTCCCGCTATAAGATCCTCATACTCAGCAATGTTATTGGTACACAGGAAATTTAGACGATATGATAAGGGAATAGGTTTCTTTGTAGGAGAAATCAGAACAACACCTGCCCCCGATCCCGTATGACACTTAGAGCCATCAAAGTATAACTCCCAAGTTTCATCTTTCTCTATAGAAAGAATGAAGTCATCAGGATAAGACTCAGGGTTAGGGAAGGAGAAAGGTGAAGGGGCCTCAACTAAGTGATCAGTCAACGCTTGTCCTTTAATTGCTCTTTGTGAAACAAATTTAAGGTCAAATTCAGTTAACATCATAACCCACTTAGCTAGACGTCCTAATAAATCAGTTTTAGAGAAAAGATGCTTCAAAGGATCAAACTTAACCATGACATGGACATCTGAATTTAAAAGATAATGTCTCAATTTCTGAGTCACAAACACCAAGGCCAAGCATTGTCTTTCTATCGCAGAATATCGGGTCTCATAATCGAGTAAGGTATGACTTATGTAATAAACCGGACATTCCTTACCATCTTTATCGTGTTGTGCTAACAATGCTGCGAGAGCATGAGAGGAAGCAGCTGTATACAGAAGGAAGGGTTTAGAAGGTTCGGCAGGTTGAAGAATAGGAGGACTAGCCAAATACACTTTTAAATCTTCAAATGCTTGCTGACAATCCTCATTCCATTGAAAAGTGATATCCTTTTTAAGAAGTTGAGTAAAAGGAAAGGTACGATCCGCAAGCTGAGACACGAACCTACGAATAGCTTGAATCTTTCCTTGTAAGCTTTTAAGTTGAGACACATTTCTAGGAGGTGGCATGTTGACAATAGCATCTATTTTCTTAGCATCCACCTCAATCCCACGATGCGAAACTATGAACCCTAATAGTTTTCCACTATCCACACCAAAAACACATTTTCGGGGATTCAAGCACATGTGATATTTATGAATTCTTTCAAAGATTTGACGAAGGATTTTAACATGATCCATGCGAAGAAAGGATTTGGCCAAAATATCATCAACATAATCCTCTAAAATCTTATGCATATAATCATGAAAGATAAGGGTCATCGCTCATTGATAAGTTGCACCGGCATTTTTAAGTCCAAAAGGCATCATTATCCAACAAAATGTACCCCAAGGAGTGGTGAAAGCGGTTTTGAATTGATCTTGAGGGTTTATGAAAATTTGATTGTAGCCTGAAAAACCATCCATGAAGGATAACAAGGCATGTCCTGCCGTAGAATCAACTATCATGTCAATGTTTGGAAGAGGGAAATCATCTTTTAAAGAAGCCTTATTTAAATCCTGAAAGTCAGTACACATTCTTATTTTGTTGTCTGGTTTAGCCACAACGACAATATTTGAAATCCATGGGGAATAGTCAATAGGGCGGATAAATCCAGCCTCCAATAATTTTTCAATCTCAGCCTTAACAAGCAGAGCCACCTTAGGATTCATTTTTTGAATCTTTTGCTTCACGGGCTTAGCATCGGGAACTAAGACAATATTATGAGTAACAATCTTAGGATCTATACCAGGCATGTCAGAATATGTCCAAGCAAAGATCTCAGGGAATTCATGTAATAGTTCTTCATATTGTTTTTGTTCCTCTTCATCCAAACATTTCCCAATTTTAATAACTTTCTCTTTATTGCAAGGATCCATCTTAACATCAGTGGTGTCACTTATGAGAAGATTACTTTGTTGAGGAGTATCCTTTAACTGAGGGAATTCTTTCACAATCTCATCATTATCAATCACTTTTCCAAAATAGGCTTCAGTGTTCAAACAATAAGGGAGTCCCCTATTGTGATGATAACGAGGAAGAGTGTCATAGGCTCCCAAGAACTCAGCTAAAGCATCGTCAATAGGGAAGATATCCAAAGCACAGTCACCCGAAGGATCCTCATCAATATACTCAGGGTGTTGTATTGATAAAGATGTAGAGATAGCATTAACACTAATACATGGTCTTTTAGAAGCCTTAGTACGTCTGCAGGGATTATAGCCAAGTCCAAAGGCATAATTGTGAAAATTAGTCTCTAGAGGAACTCTTATCCCTTGTTCATGAGCACCACAACCTTTTCCATGATACCCATGCTTAGTAAAAATGCGAAAACCACGACCATAACGATCAGCCATTTCAGGAAGAGAAGGTGGTTTTTCATAAGACAAAGAATCAAACTCTTCATAATTAGAGGTGTGAGGAGAAGAAGTTTGAGAAGCGGCCACAAAATTATTACTCATAGATTCAGGTAAGGTTGATTGATTTTTAGCTTCTTCTTTCTTTTCAACTTTATGATTTTCAGCTTCTTCTTTCTTTTCAACTTTAAGTTCTCTAGAAGGAACCTTATATTCACCTACAAAGGTAGGGTTAAAATCAAGAGATCCCCAATCATCTTCTGTGAGAACCTTCTCAGGATCAAAATCCTTCTTATGTGTAGTTTCAAGTCGAGAAGGATCTTCTTCAGGAGTTCCAGACTCATCCAAAGAATTTTGATCATTGGAGAGCGAGGATTCATCGATAGGTTTCTTGTTTAAAGAGTCATCACAAGACGAGGATGGCTTAGAAGAATCTCCTTTGGAATTAGATGTTTGTAGACAAGCTTGAAAATTAGTATCACCTATCAAAGTATATGTCTTATTGTTATAAATGAATTTAACTTGTCTATGCAATGTAGAGGGGACAACTTGCATGCTGTGAATCCAAGGCCTCCCTAATAATAAGTTATATGTTAAATTTCCTGGCATAACATGGATAGGAGTAGGCAAAGTAACAGGTCCCACTGTGAGAGGTAAGGTGATGATACCTAATGAAGTCTTAGCCACATTGTGAAAGACACGAATGGGACGAGAGTCAGGCTCAATAAGAGACGTATCCACATTCATCTTATGCAATAGATTAATGCTACACACATTAAGGCCAGAGCCATTATCTACTAGTGTTCGTCTTATAGCAGTGTCTTTCATGATAACCACAATCATCAAGGGATCATATTGTTGTTGAATTTCACTTGTAGGCAACTCATCTTGGGTAAACACAATTTGAGCTTTAGGATTCATCACAGAGTTAACCAAAGATGCTATATTACTAGATGTATTCGGTAGAGGAATATTCAAATCTTTCAAGGCATCTTGTAACATTCCATGATGAGCGGAAGAAGTTTGAATCAAATCCCAAAGGGATATCTTAGCAGGGGTAGCTTTAAGTTGTTCTATGAGATCATATTCCTTACCCATAACTTGCGAAATACGGGGAGCTTGTGGAAGAATTGGTTGAGGATTAGGAAGAGAAACTGGAATAACAGGAGGAGGATTAGGTTGCCTATTATTTCTGGTATGATAAGTATGGGCAACCGCATGATAACTCTCTCTAGTTATTTGCTTAGCATAACTGTAAGGACTTATAGGTTTTCTTCCTTGCACAGTGATGATTGGTTTATTCGGGGTATGAAAGGAATCATGATCATACCTTCCTTGGACAGTAAGGAGAGGTGATTTAGGAATTTGAAAGGTGGGAGAAGGATAAGCACCTTGGACTTCAAAGAGAGGCTTATTATGTTCATTCAAGTTTATCATGTTAACCAATTTAGAGGTCTTGTTCTTGTTTAAAGATTTCGATAAAGCCACAAAGTCATCAAGAGCATCATCCAACAAAGCATGATCATATCGGTTAAAAGGTTTATCTTTTGATTCAAAAGGAGACATCTCCTCATAGAGGGGATTATTGAAAACAACCATGTTACTAGTTTCAGGGGAAGAGTGATTAGGAATGTATCCTTGAGAGGAATCATTCGACTTATCTTTCTCATCACACCTAAATGGCATAGTAACAAGGTTTATGAGTTTTTGGTAAAATGAAGGTTTGGCATCCTTAGGGTTTAAAAACTCATCTAAAGCTTCATCTAATTCATCTTGGCTATACTCATAATAATCATCGAAAGCATGAACATTTTGCAAATAAAAATCTGACATTTTGAAAAGATTGCATAAAATTTAAACACACAATGCAAAGAAACACACTTTTTCTTTTTTCTTTTTAATGAAAATGAAATGAAAACACACTAAATCTAGATCTAGATCTAACAAATGCAATGCAAGAGGAAGCAATGATAGATTTCATGTCGGGTTCACCAAAATGTGTAGGGGAAAAAGCGAGACTAGGTTAACATGCCCTAATCCTACCTTTTGACACACATTACGGAATACGAAAGAGCCTAGAGATATCGCACAATTGGCTACTTCTTTTGGTGAAAGAGAGAGCCACGGGATATCTATTAGGATTTCTATTCCCTTGTTGAAATTGTAAGATCAAGTAATGCAAGTTCAAACCCTAATCCCAAATGCAAGTATGAACTAATAACAAGATTGCAAAATTGAGATTAAAGAATGAACAGCTATAAATACAAGGATGAAATAAGAATGCAGATGTGTACCCGGAGTCAAAATCAGACGGAAAATGTTCGGGACGGGAGCGCGGGCGCCACTGTCCTGAAAACTGCACCGGAAACTGTCCTTCCGCACTCTGAAACACTGTTGGAAAGCTGTCTGAAAGCTGTCTGTCCGGAGGACCAGGGAGCCCAGCGCCTCTATCCCAGGGACCAGGGCGCCCAGCGCCCCTGTCCCAGTCTTCTGCTCTGTAATTTGATACAGAGTGTTGTCTTGACCTTCTCTCTCCGGATCTGTATCCCGCAGCGTCGTCCGAATCCTGAAACCTGCAATGATATCTGAAAAAGGGTGTATGGGCGGCTATATAGGGTTTTGCCTTAGTCAAACCCCTGCTTCGGTGATTTCCACCTCCACGAATAGCCAAGTTGTTTTGTAAAATGTATTGTGTGTGTAGA
This sequence comes from Cryptomeria japonica, assembly GCF_030272615.1. Lineage (NCBI taxonomy): Eukaryota > Viridiplantae > Streptophyta > Pinopsida > Cupressales > Cupressaceae > Cryptomeria > Cryptomeria japonica. The sequence continues at coordinate 87,433,664 of NC_081412.1, forward strand.
CCTAGTGTGTATGCAAGGTCCTAAAATGCAAGAAAGCAAACTAGAGCAACCTAGAAAGTAAACCCTAATTGCTTGCAAATGACAATGTAAATGCTCTAAATCAAGATGCAAAGTGATCTAAAGCATGAATAAATGATATATTGAAGCTTATGCAAAGACATGAAAACAACATGAAATCATACCCAACCCTCAAGGGAGGAGTACAAGCCAATCTTCAATCGGTAATCTCCTATTGTTCTTCAATATCTTCCAAGCCCTAAGTGAAGGAATGAAATTGATAAGTGCTTGATAAAGGAATGTTAAATGTTGTTGAAGTCTTCAAAGATCTGCTCTTTCGCTGCATATGAGGTTCCTGAAAACAAAAATCCCATCCCTTCAAATGAAGAAAGAGAGCTCTTATGTAGGAAACCCTAGATCGTAATTTCGTTTTTTGGCCGACCTAGAGATTGAATATCCCGCCAATTTCTTGGGGTTAAGCTTTATTTTATGATTGGATCGTGCTCCCAAAATTTCGGGAAAAATGTCCGAGACCATGTGCACTCCGGGCGCCACGGTCCTGACAACTTTTCACCAAATTTTCAGGGCCGTCAGATATGATGATTTTAGAGAGAATCCCGAAATTACAGGTGATTTCGAGATGTTTTGACCCCGAAACCAAGCCCCCAAGTTCGAAATAGGACTTAATTAGGGTTTTTGTTTGAGTGATGTATTGGAGGAATAAAATGCAAAGGGCACACTTTAGCGAAAGGGCCCAACTTTATGATGCAAAGGACGACGAAATAGGACCTTAGAGATAATTAATTTGATTAATTAAGTGCTTAAGGAGGAATGCAATGCAGAATGTAAAATGCACTAAGGCGGGTGCTAAACTAGGTGTGAAATTGTACCACCCTAGCGAGTGCGTACAATTTACGACGCTACACCATCTTGGTTTAGGTTGATTGGGATCAAACGGGCGAGTGATTGGGAAAACCACTATACCTGCTTGGACAAGTTTTTGAAACACCACTTCAATAGGCTCAGCAAGAGGAGTGAAATCTCTTGGAGTCCTATTATTCGATCGGGGTGGTCGTCCTTGGATTGAGACATTGTTGTGAGGTTTTTGAGATTGATTTGAATTGTTTTGATTGTTGAATTGATGAATATTGGTGGTGGATTTTAGGGGAGCGGCCACGGTTTGGACCCGCTTTGCATCAGTTACACCATCATTGACCACGTTTTTATTTTTAGCCCAGAATTTTGGCTTGTCGTTATGATAAGAGGAAGAACTTTGTGATGAATTCTGGTAATGTTTCAAGGTTCCTTCCTCCAAAAAGACACGTTCGAGGGTGAGGCCCTTATCGGTCAATTTTTGGAAGGATTTGATACATTGAGATATTAAAGGTCTTGAAAGTTCAGGCACCAAGTTCTTTTGAAATAGTTCAATTTGATGTTGTTCTGACATGTCCCACTAGAATTTTTTGATCAGATGTCGACATCTTTGTAGGAAATTGGTGAAGGTTTCTCCAGGCCTTTGTTTTGTATTACATAGGTCCATCATAGAAACATCATTACCCATGTTGTATGCATAGTGGGCCACAAATTTTTCTGCCAAGTCTGGAAAAGAGACAATGGAACCTCGTGGTAAAGATGAGAACCATGTCAGGGTGTCTCCCGTGAGACTCTTGGGAAAGAGTCTGTGAAGATAAAGGTCACTATAGGAGACTTCTTGGCATAAGATGTGGAATTCTCAGACATGGTCGCGGGGGTCTCCTTTGCCTTCATACTTGGTGAATTTAGGGATCTCAAATCCCGAGGGATATGGTGCAACTAATATAGATGGGTCGTAAGGACAAGGGAAAAACTTTTCGAATGAGTAAGCTTTCCTTTTATTAGTCTTTTCTTTCATGTTTTTGATGATATTCTTCATGTCTTGAATTTCCTTGATGAGGTCTTGTTGTGGACTTTGATATTGATGAATTGTATCTGCCCCAAGAATTGGATGAACTAAAGAAGGTGCACCACCACCAATATATTGATATGATGAGGAGGTGGGAACGTGGGATGTGATGATCGATGTCGTTGGAGTTCGTGTGATAGTTGGTTGCGGTCCGCCAACTGTTGTGACGGGGTTGAATGCGGTCTGGATAAAATTTGCGACATTGTTGGGAGAAATGGAAGTTTGTGGAATAGAAATATGTGGTTGAATAGAAGGAGGTGGTATAGAAGTTTGTTGGAGAATGGATGAGATTGGATTTGATAGTGGTATGGATGGTAAGGAGGAAGAAGGTGGGATGGAGACCGTGGTGGGAGGTGTCGCGGGTGGCATTGATTGAGCTTGGATGATTGATGGGGCTGCAATTGATTGAGTTGAATAGTAGGTGCAACATTTTGTGTGGGAGCGAGGTCTCCTTGTGGTTGTTGGATGAGAGTGGATCTATTAAATTCAGGTGGAAGTTGAGCTCTATGTTCAAGAAGAGTTTTCAGAAGTGCAGTAGGATTGTGTTTAATAAACTTTTCCATCATCTCTTGGTTATAAGAATCTGCTAGGAAAGTTTGCACTTCCGGACAAAGTTCATCTTGGTTAACCATGTCAAGATTTTGGCTTTGATCTTGATCGCTTGGTTGCCCACTTTGTGTATGATCTTGTGTGGGATCTTCATATAGGACACCAATGTCCGGCATGCCATATTGTTGATCAACCATCTTTTTCTTTTGGGATCGAGTTGCGACCATACATGATATTTGTGATGAAAAGACTTAGAAAAATTGTGATGAAATGACTTAGAAAATTTGTGATGGAAGGATTTTAGAAACTTGTGATGAAAGGACTTAAGAAATTTGAGGATGAAAGGATTTAAGAAATTTGTGATGAAAGAAAGGATTTAAGAAATTTGTGATGAAAGGACTTAAGAAATTTGAGGATGAAAGGACTTAAGAAATTTGAAGATGAAAGGATTTGAGAAATTTGTGTGATGAAAGGATTTAAGAAATTTGAAGATGAAAGGACTTGAGAAATTTGTGATGAAAGGATTTAAGAAATTTGTGATGAAAGGATTTGAGAAATTTGTGTGATGAAATGACTTAAAAAATTTGAGGATGAAAGGACTTAAGAAATTTGTGATGAAAGGATTTAAGAAATTTGAGGATGAAAGGACTTAAGAAATTTGTGATGAAAGGACTTAGAAATTTGAGGATGATTGATAAAGAAGGTATGGTAGTGATGGTTTAGAAGAAAACTTGATGACTAGGTTGTCTTTGGCATGAACATGAAGGATCTATTTAAATGGCAAGTTGTATGAAGGGATATGACCACCCTAATTTGGATGATAGTAGGTGTTTCAAAGGACAAACTTGAATATTGACGTAGAATATAAACTCTTAGCTTCTCTCTTAGGCTTATGAAAAATGGGACGAATGGAGTTTTGACGCAATTTTGGACTTGGTGTGGTAATGACTTGGACAATTTGTTTGTGTCTTGACAAATATTTTTGCAAAGTGTTTGGGGATAGTGATGTGTTTTTAGTCTACTCTTGGCAAGAATGTATCAAACAAAGCAAACACAATGATTAAATGCATATTATCTCAAAGACACTCATGCTTATATACAACATTCTTAAGGCTGGCAAGGACAATAGTCATTGAATTCCAATTGGTTTCCCATCTACGCTTACCCAGAGCAGACACTTAGATGCTTGACTCTACTGACTCCCCTCCACGTCACTCACTTCTCGAGGTAGCCAAGCATCAATTCCCATGAAAACTTCTCATGGTGAACTTTGTGTCTCTACTAAGGGCCGTAAGATTATGGGCCGCTTCAGAGGTCCGACCTCCTGCACCAATGACTAGAGGGTTTTTGGCCACTATGAACAAGGTGTTTAGTAAGTCTTCCCATTAGGAACTACCCTTCAAAGTTGCACAAGCGCAATTGAGGCCTATAGCCCAACGAAGCACTAAGAACTTAGTAGTCACGCAAGCATGATTGAGATCTCTAAGATCCTACTGAGCACCTAATGTGAGAGTAAACTCTCATATAGCCCCAACCATTAACCCTTTCGTAGTCAATGGCCTATTTATTATAGTGAGTTGGGAACCTCAGGTCTGGGTGTACTCACTTGGGTCGTTCCCCTCTTACCTTTTCAAAGAGCAAGTTGGGAGGGCAGGCCCGCTAGAGGTAAACACACAATCAAACAAGAAAAGGTTGGAGGGTCTGGATTTCTGATCGTCTAGTAAAACGAGAGCATACTTTCCTACCTTTATGCTTTTCTTAAAGACACATAAGACAATGGTTCATTCCATTTTAATTAATATCTAGGTGCCTAATTTAAATAAATGCACAATATTTGGTTGAATCAGCTAGGCAACCTACAAAACCACTTGATTAGTAGTTTGAAAAATGAAGTCTTCAAAAAGTGTCCTGCAAAACAACTTGATTAGTAGTTTGGAAAAATAATCTTCAACAAGTGTCCTGCAAAAATCAACAAAATGACAAAAATATTATTTTATTTTTATTTTTTGGGAATGAATAGAAAAACATGAATGAAAACTTTTTTACTAATGACAAATGTGGATTTGAAGAAAGCTTTGATGGGTAAATGGGGTTTGACTAAGTTTTTACCACTTTCTAAGGGACAGGCAAGCGAAAAATGGGGATTTTGGAGGAGAGATGAAGGAATGGGAAAATTTGTCCAAGAGGGACAAAGAAGCAAATGTTGAAGATGGATAATATGGGAAAAATTTAGAGGTGATTGGATGAAAAGGGAAGAAGTTATGGCAAACCCTAAAAATAGAGAAATATGGGATTTTGGGCTTCAAAAAGTAGATTTTTGAGATAAGGCCTCCAAGGAAGAAAATGTGGAAAATGGCAATGTGGAGAATCTAGTGAAGTTTGAAGGGAAATGGAGTCAAGATAAAGAAGATATGGCAAAAAAACAGAAATTTTTTTAACGGAACAGAAACCCTAAATTTAACAAAATAGAAACCCTAGATTTAAAAGAGCAAACAAAAACCCTAGATTTAACAAAGCAAATTGTCGCACTAAACAGAATAAAATAAAAATGTCAAAGGTCCATATTTTTGATTGTCTAGATAGACGAGCATATTCTCCTACTTTCACACTTTTTTGTGGATGGACAGATTATATTTAAATAGAGCAAATAACAGGAAATAAATAAATTAAATGCAGACTACAGTTAGCGCCTAAAATTTTCAGATGGATTAACAGAGCAGACAATAGCACTACACAGATAGAAAAGTGTCAAAGGTCCGGATTTTTAATTGTCTAGATAGACAAGAGCATACTCTCCTATTTTCACACTTTCCTATGGTCAGAGCATACAGTTGTGCTAAACAGAATAGAAAAGTGAAAGGTCTGGATTTCTGATTGTTTATATAGACAAGAGCATACTCTCCTACTTTCACACAGATTATACTAAAACAGAGTAGATAACAAATTAAATAACATATATATTTCTGCAATCACGCTATTCTGGAACTTGCGTCTCACAACTCACAAAAACCTAAAAAAAAACAACAACATTAGTTCTCAGGGACGTGAGTCCCACCGAGCATGCCAAAATGAAGAGGGGAAAATATATTTGAAAGGTAAACTGATCAAAACATAACGAAATAAACATGCAGAATGCTAAACTATCATTAAAAGACCATTTCACCTTGCTATTTTACCTTCTCCTTCGGATTGAGCTTGATGAAGTGAAGGTGCCCCTTGATAATGCTCCACTTGATGTGTTCCTTTGATTGCTGGATGTGGATGGCTATCCAATATTGTGCACAAATGATTATGATGAATGATAAGGATGAGATGATCAAGTTGCCAAGATGATTTCCTGGGCTCAAAAGGGCAGCATAAGCTTACTGGATTTCAAGATGTTTTTGAATGAAGGGATGGAACCCTATTTTATAGGAAGAGGAGAGGAAAATGGATGGATAGGATGAATTCAAGATGAAGGGCTAAGATTTACTTGTGAGGTCACACAAGGTCTAAGAGAGGGTGTGGAGACCAAAAAATATGCCTTAAAGGCATTTCATATCTCCACACTCTACAAGATGCATTGGAGGAATTAAAAATTCTCCAAAAACAGATATTATGGGGATTAGAAGAATAAAAAGGAATTAAAAATTCCTTGGGAGAGGGAAATGTCTAGAGGAATGTGAAATTTCGAAAATCTTACATTCATCTAGAAAAAGAACATTTAAAGCTAGTGGTTGGATGAAAGGACAAAGAGTTGACTTAGTGGCTAATCATGATGATTAGCCATTAACGACTCATTAGGAGGGGAATTAGAAGAAATGTTAGGTGGGATTTATATTTATAGGAAAATTTGACTAGGAGAGAGAATGAGTGGAGGGAATAAAAAATTAGAAGAATAATGTTAAGTGAGTTTAGGGAGTTTCTAGAAGAATTTATTAGGTTAATGATGAATTAAAAAGATGATTTGTAGGAATCATGTAGGTTAACTAATTAATTGAAATTAATTAGTTAAGAGGAAGATTTGTGAGGATTTGATTTTTTAGAAGAATAAAGAAAGGGATTGATTTATTAAATAAATCAATCATATGCTTGTAGCGTCGTAAATTGTACGCACTTGCTAAGGTGGTACAATTTCACATCTAGTTTAGCACCCGCCTTGGCGCATTTTACATTTTGCATTGCATTTCTCCTTTAGCACTTAATTAATCAAATTAATTAGGTCTAAGGTCCTATTTCATCGTCCTCTGCATCATAAAGTTGGGCCCTTTCATTAAAGCATGCCCTTTTCATTTTATTCCTCCAATACATCACTCAATCAAAAACCCTAATTAAGTCCTATTTTGAACTTGGGGGCTTGGTTTCGGGGGTCAAAACATCTCAAAATCACCTGTAACTTTGGGATTCTCTCTAAAATCATCATATCCATTGGCCCTAAAAATTTGGTGAAAAGTTGTCGAGACTGTGGTGCCCGGAGTGCACATGGTCCCGGACATTTTTCCCGAAATTTTAGGAGCACAATCCAATCACAAAATAAAGCTTAACCCCAAGAAATTGGCGGGAAATTCAATCTCTAGGTCGGCCAAAAGACGAAATTACGATCTAGGGTTTCCTCCATAGGAGCTCTCTTTCTTCATTTGAAAGGATCCGATTTTTGTTTTCAGGAACCTCATATGCAGCGAAAGAGCAAATCTTTAAAGACTTCAACAACATTCAACATCCCTCTATCAAGCATTTATCAATTTCATTCATCCATTTAGGGCTTGGAAGACATTGAAGAACAATAGGAGATTACCGACTGAAGATTGGCTTGTACTCCTCCCTTGAGGGTTGGGTATGATTTCATGTTGTTTTCATGTCTTCGCATAAGCTTCAATATATCCTTTATTCATGCTTTAGATCACTTTGCATCTTGATTTAGAGCATTTATATCATCATTTACAAGCAATTAGGGTTTACTTTCTAGGTTGCTCTAGTTTGCTTTCTTGCATTTTAGGACCTTGCACACACACTAGGTCTGCACACACAATACATTTTACAATACAACTTGGCTATTCGTGGAGGTGGAAATCACCGAAGCGGGGGTTTGACTAAGGCAAAACCCTATATAGCCGCCCATACCCTTTTCAGATATAAGTGCAGGTTTCGGGACTCGGACAACGCCGTAGGTGACAGATCCGGGAAGAGCAGGTCGAGACAACACTCCACATCAAATTGCAGAGCAAAAGACCTGGATAGGGGCACTGGGCGCCCTGGTCCCTGGGACAGAGGCGCTGGGCGCCCTGGTCCTCCGGACAGACAGCATTTTTCGACATTTCCGACAGTTTTCCAGAGTGCAAAACAACAGTTTCAGGTGCAGTTTTCAGGACAGAATCAGGACTGTGGCGCCCGCGCCCCCATCCCGAACATTTTTAATCAGATTTTGACTCCGAGTACACATCTACATTCTTATTTCATTCTTGTATTTACAACTGTTCATTGTTTAATCTCAGTTCTGCAATCTTGTTAATAGTTCATACTTGCATTTTGGGATTAAGGCTTGAACTTGCATCATTTGATCTTCCAATTTCAGTGAAGGAATAGAAATCCTAATAGGTAGCCCATGGCTCTCTCTTTCACAAGAAGAAGTAGCCAATTGTGTGATACCTCTAGGCTCTTTCGTATTCCGTAATGTGTGTCAAAAGGTAGGATTAGGGCATGTTAACCTAGTCTCGCTTTTTCCCCTACACAATGCTATAGTGACAATATTAATTATATTTAATTAATATTGAGAAGAATTTTAATTAACATAATTAATTAATTAATTATGTGAGGAATTAAAAATAATTATTTTTAAGTGTCTACAGTAAGAGGTCGCACTCTCACCCTTGGACATCTTAGAGTTATGCAATTTGTCTTTGAGCATCATCTTATGACTTTGATAGTTGCTCTGATAGAGTTTTGTGAGTATATCCCATATTTCCTTGGCAGTGTCTTTCCCAGATAGATGAGGAATCAAATGATCTTTCACCCCATCAAGTATAATCCTCCGAGCTTTGGCCTTCTTGATTTCATGTGAATCTAGGGCAATAGGATCATTTGCTGGTGGAGTCACTTTTGTACTAGCATAGATCCATAATATGTTCTCCTTGAGAATGGATGTAACTTGAACCTTCCACTGTAAGAAGTTAGAACCACCCTCAAACATTGACGACCAAGACTGTTATCTTGATCTTCTTGTCTGGAAAAGATGCAAATGTAACATGTGCATCCGTAATTTGCCCCACAAGAGGCACTTGTTTTTTTTGCACAGAATAACAATTACCAAAGGTTTTGGTCAAAGTTAATCCTAAGGCATTAGCCACCTTAGATGTCATAACATTATCTGAGGCACCAAAATCTATAACACAATTACTTAATTTAAAGTCATTTATCAACAAAGAAATATAGAAAGGTTCTATCCTTCCTGGGACAAATGAAGGAATGGTGGCAAGGTTGTTAGGTAGAGTCTTGGGCTCGAAGTTGACAGGAATACTCTGGGAAGAACTAGAAACATGACGAGTATCCTTATCTTTAACAAATTTAACCGAATTGTCATATTGATCTATGTTTGCTTGCAAATATTCTACCTTAGACATCTGAATTTTGGCCTTCTTAGCATGATCAATTATATCAATAGCTTGATAGGAACTAGATGAAGAGGGTACTAAAACATCAATCTGAGGTTTGGGATTTGGAGCACTTGGTCTAGGTAAATTAGAAGGAACCATATGAGGATAAGGAGTACTTACTTGTTTACTTGTTGTAGTGACCTTTGGAAGAACTGGCAATGGCATCCCTTTATTGCAATGGAAATAGGGGGTTGAACACCATCCTTTTCTTTCAGTGCATCAACTTTAGAATGATCCAACTGACTTTGAGAATGAGTAAGCACTAGAAAGGCTTTTCCGTGAACTTTCTCAAATTCTGCATGGTCCTCATAATGCATGTATCAGGTGGTAGACTCACCAACTACATCTTCTTCTTCTTGATAAAGTGAAACAATATCTTCAGTATGAAACTTAGAAGGAGTTTCACTTTGCTCGATTTCAAAATATTCCATCGTTGAATTTTGTGGAGGAGCCTCAAGAGAAAGTCTCTCTAGTGGAGGAGGTAACTTGGCTTGATTCTTTGTAGCATAGTTGGCAGCAAGATTTGGATATGTCCTCCTTGGAATATCCTTCTATGGTGCAGAGAACGTACCTTGAGAAATTTTCTTTTTCAAAGAAAGTAACTCATTAGCCAACTTTTTTACCATTGGATTTGTGGTACATGATGAAAATGGTTCTAAAAGTGAATTTGAACCTTTAGACTTGTTGGGATCCTTCTTGATTTTTCCAGCAAGAATCTAGTCATCTTCCACTTCAACTGCCAGAGTCTATGCATGTGCCAAGTCTCTTGCAGGTGCTCTTCTTAACAAGAAACTCACCTCCAACAACTAAGTGTTGACAAAGAAACACTTGAGATTTTTTGGAGTTGGCTGAGCAGTAGTCTGGATACAGTTTTTCAACTTCTTGTACTTGGTAATAAAATATCGCATGGGTTCATGTGGTTCTTTTCTCATCTAAGTGATTTGAGCCAAAAGAGAATGTGCATCCTCTATTTTCTTAAGTCTTGCTTGAAATTGAGTCTTCAAGGTATCCCAACTACAAATAGTTTGTGGTGTCAAATGGTAGAATCAGTCTACTATAGCACCTAGTAATGTTTCAACACAGAGACTCATTGAAACATCTTCATGTTTCACACTGGAAATACCGTATGCAATGTAAAATGCAGTGGTATGCTCATCTGGATGTTTCTTTACATCACTATAAAACTTCAGAATATTCTTCTGTGAACCTTGTGGAAGTGGATGTAGGGGTGGAGTTAAGTTGACAAGGCCAAAGCTTTTCTCCCAAGGACCTTGGGCACCTTGACCACCTAGAGCAGCCATGATTACTAGTTGGAAGGGTGAAATGATAGATCTTTGAACTTGAGGTGAGACCAAAGGCCTGATAATATTAGAGATTTCACTGGGTATAGGAGACCACAATGTAATAGGTGGAAAATCTCTAGTGCGCTAGAGAGGAGATTCAGACCTAGCAAAATTTCAAATGTAGGATCAATAATACTTTGATTTCTCCTTTCACATGTGTAGCTCCTTTCTGCTAGAGTAAAATATATCAACAATAAAAGAGACCAATGATAAAGAGAAGATATACTTCAACCAAAGCGTTAAACACTTGGTTGTGTGCTTGTATCTCTAGCAGAGTCATGAAAAAATATTGGTTCAAAATTTTGTAAACTAGAAAGGTTTACAAAATGGGAGTTTCGACCACAATGTGTAAGATTAAAGCTCTCCCCACAAAGGGGAGGTTTCCTTCTTATTGCCTTTCCACTTAGGGAAGTAGTATCTACTCTAAAATCAACAATCTATTCTATCCAAGGGCATTACAATCATTCAATTCTCTTTTTTTAGAATGAATGTTTCCTTACTCTCATTCTTCAAGAATAAAGGTTTTTACTTCTCTAAATACTTGGAACTTTCAAGACACTAGCATGAGAAATAATAACTGATAAAGAGTTAAGCTAAGCTAAAGAACAACCTAACAATGTACCAGTGCAATTTATACAATTTAAGAGCTTGTGTGGCACAAATACTTTCACAATTTTTTTATCTAATTCTAGATAACAAAGACAATACTATATTGAAGTTCAAACACATTCAGATATAATACCACCTAAAACAGACAAGAGAGAAAACTTGTACCTCAAAGACTTATCAAAATTTCCTATCCCTTTACTCTAACTCTTAATTACCAAACTTAATATTGTAGCTCAAAAAATTGCAGACATCAAATTCAAAATTTATTTTAAAAATCGCAACAATAACTATTAACTTCAAATAAATTCAAGGTCATATAATTGCATTGAAATAAGAACACTACATTCATATGATATAATGCTTCAATACAAAGATTGAAGGCAAAACTTGATAACTCAATGAAAAACGGATAGTACTAACCTGGTACTAAGAGGGGGGGGCTGAATTAGTGCAGGCAAAAATATAGTCCTAAACCGGTTTGATAGCAGACACTTCAAATGACTGGCAAACAGTGACACCAGTTTGAAACAGAGTGCAACTAGTAAAGATAAGAATGACTGAGACAAGCATTAACTGGTTACTCACTTAGCTTTTCACTCAACTCAAGACTACACTACCATTTCACCCTTATGCATAAATAGGTAATCTATCATCAGATCATAATAACAGCTAGTTCAACATGTTTTATTGACATGCATAAAACATAGAACCATCATATGCTTGACAAACAATAAGAAAGAATCACAAGATAAAAGCATCACACATGACACATATTTTTCATGTGAAAATCCAACTGGGAAAAACCACGGTGGGGATGAATACCCACAAGCTATTTTTGAACTCTTTAGAAGTCCGCTCTGTTAGGAGCCTTGTCCGGTTTGAGACATTACAATAGGTTCTGCTAGGAACCGATCTTGTTAGGGATCACCCAGTTAAGGGATGGCTAGAATACCCGGTTAAGGGTTAAACCCTGTTAAAGGTTACCTTGTTAGAGGATTTCAAGAACTCAATAGCTAAAGGATTTTGAACTCAATAGCTAAAGGATTTTGAACTCAATAGCTTTGAATTACCCTGTTAAAGGATTTACAGCAAGCCGGTTAAGGCTACCCTGTTAAGGGATTTTCCAACTATTGAGGTGGTTAGAGATCAATAGGTATTACAATTATATGGTAACAACACTCAATGCCAGTGCAGATCCGCTCGAGCTCCTCTTCACCTTCTGCACTTACACTCTGTAGGTATCACTTCTCTCCTTTGGGTCTGGCAAGAATCACGTATCCCTTCTCTTGGATACACACACATGACTTTTGTCAACAACCTCAAAAAGAGACACAACATCGACCTTATAGGAAAATAGATAGGTTGGTAGCATAAACCCTAAACCCTAAACCTGTTAGGTTAAGGAATTCAAACGGTTCAATCTTGACCGTTGAGCACAATGCATTAAATGCAACAGTTTTTGATCTAATCTCAAGACATTCTCCATCGTCCATTTCCACTGATTTTACGGCGGCTGATAACCCATCACACGTTATCACCGTTTTACAAAATTTTCACATTCCCGAGGTAGATAGGAACAATCTCCTTCATGCAAGATTCTTCACGCGCACAAGGCTTACGTGGCAACACTATCTATTCTTTGTTACCATGCTAACTCATCACACAAAGTCACCGGTTGAGCCACATAGGCTTGAAGTACTTAAACCGGAAACCCTGAAGTTGAGACTACCAACCGGTAGTCATACAATACTTCCATGAGCTGGTTCACATAACTATATGCCATTTCATCATGAACAAAAACATCGCTTCACTTTGGCACAAATGTCGGTTCACGGTGTTCTACCGGTTCTCTCATATGCTGGTTCTCACTTCTTCAGCATATTGACATCAATGACAACATACAATGTCATTATGTCCTCATACCTGTTCACATAATGCCAACAATCTCCCCCTTTGGCATTGATGGCAATAAAGAAAGATATCTTCTCCGCTTCACATCTTCTCCCCCTTTGACAACAATGCCAAAGTGGAGGCACAAGCTTCTCTGTTCCATTATGCTGCTCCCCCTGAGGAGTAGCATCCTTCAACACATCAATCCTGAAGAAAAATTTGACTATGCAATACCTGACTGATGTGGAGCATATACCTTTAGTTTACCTCCTGAAGGGGCAACACCCCTAATTCACCTCTTAAGTACATAAATGTAGCCTTTGGGAGAGGCTTGGTGAATATGTTTGCTAACTTCTCCTGACTGGAAACATGTTCCAGTGCAATCTCTTTGTTTTGAACCTTTTCTCTCAAGAAATGACACTTAAGCTCAAAGAGCTTGGTTCTAGAATGTAAAACCGGATTCTTGGAGATATTAATTACACTAGTATTGTCACAAAATATACTTACTAGTTTAGATACAGGAACTTCGAAGCCATTTAATACATGCTTCATCCAAATTGTCTAAGTGCAGTTCATGAAAGCTGCAACATACTCTACTTTTGCTGTAGACTGAGAGATACAATTCTGCTTCTTATTCATCCATGATACCAGTCTACCACCGAGAAAGAATGCACCACCTATTGTGCTTTTCTTGTCATCTATATTGCCTACCCAATCAACATCTGTGTATACTTTCAAGTTGAAATCCTTGCTATAAGGATACCATAATCCATAGTCAATAGTTCCCTTCAGATACCTAAGAATCCGCTTGACTGCAACCAAGTGAGATTCTCTTGGGCTTTTCTGGAATCTTGCAGTAATGCCAACTACATGTGCAATATCTGGTCTGTTGTGCACTACATAATGCAACTTACCAATCATTGATCGGTATTCCTTCTCATCAACCAATTCTGAGTCATCTTCTTTAGATAGTTTACAATCGGTCACCATCGGAGTACCAACCGATTTGCTATCTTCCATGCCAAAGGTCTTCAACACCTCTTTGACATACTTGGACTGAGTGATAAAGATTCCATCCTTCATCTATTGGATCTGCAGTCCAATGAAGAATTTAATCTCCCCTATGAGTGACATTTCAAATTCTTTCTTCATCTCATCTGCAAATTCGTGACTCATCTTGTAATCTCCACCAAAGATAATGTCATCAACAAATACCTCACAGATCAGGATTTGATCTCCTTCAGACTTCAAGTAGATATTACTATCTTCACTTGTTCTCTCAAATCCAATCTTCACAAGATGGGAATGCAGACGTTCATACCATGCTCTAGGTGCCTGCTTTAGTCCATATAAGGCTTTATGTAGCCTACATACCATGTTACTGTCTTCAGATAGGGCAAACCCATCTGGTTGCTCAATATACACCTCCTCTTCAAGTACACCATTTAGGAATGTAGAATTTACATCCATTTGATATACTTTGAAACCTTTAAAAGCTGCATACGCAAGAAGCATATAGACTCCTTCCAATCTTGCTACGAGAGCAAAGGTTTCTCCATAGTCTTCTCCTTCTTCTTGAGCATATCCTTTGCACACTAATCTGCCTTTGTTCCTAATCACTATGCCATCTTCATTCAACTTATTTCTAAAAATCCATTTAGTACCAATGACATTTTTGTGCTCTGGTCTGGGTACCAAAGACCATGTACCATTTTTCTCTATCTGGTCAAGTTCCTCTTCCATTGCCTTGATCCAATTTTCATCCTTATGTGCATCTTTGAATGATTTAGGCTCAAATTCAGAGATCTGCTTAGGATCATGATTCAGCTTGACATACCGAGGAATGGTCTTGATAGATTCCTCTTGTTTTTCTTCTTCATCCTCATCTCCATCAGTATCAGCATCTACATTTGTCAGTGTAGGAATATTGTTACTGGTACTCGGTTGGCTGTCAACCGATTCCCAGAAGGTTGCAACCGGTTCGTTTACCGCTTGCTCACTATCGGTTTCCTCAGTTTTCTTAGAGGTTTCATCAACTTTTACATTGATGCTTTCCATAATTCTATGAGTCCTATTGTCGAAATACTTGAGAGCTTTGCTCTTGGTGGAATATCCTAGGAATATTTCATCATCACATTTCACATAAAATTTGCTCTGGTGTTCACTCCTCTTGATGTAACATTTGCTACCAAACACTCTAAAATAGCTAACCACAGGTGTCTTACTGGTCCAATACTCATAAGGAGTTTTATCCTTACCTTTCTTGATGAGTACCCGGTTCATTGTGTAGACTGCAGTGCTCACCGCTTCTCTCCAAAAGGTGTGAGCTACCTTTCCTTGAATCAACATGGTTCTAGCTACTTCAACCACAATCCGGTTATTTCTCTTTGCTAGGCCATTCTGTTGTGGAGTCCGGGGGCAGACAATTGCCTCTTGATGCCATGTTCTTCACAGTACTTGTTGAATTCACCGGATGTGAATTCCCCTCCTTGATTAGTTCTCAGGCACTTGATCCTTTTACCGCTTTCCTTCTCCACTAATGCTTTGAAAGCTTTGAACTTTACAAAGGCTTCAGACTTGTCTTTCAAGAATGTGACCCACATCATTCTTGAGTAGTCATCAGTGAGAATCATGAAGTACCTATAAACCCTGCACACTTCTAGTTTTCATAGGACCACACAAATTAGTATGCACAAGGTCAAGCAAGTTGTCAGCAGTGAAAGATTTACATTTAAAGGTTGAGGAAGACATTTTCCCCAATTGACACTCTCTACACAAGGTATTATCCGGTTTGCTTAGCACCGACAACCCTCTAACTACTTTGATCTTACTAGCCTTCACAATGTTATCAAAGTTTACATGGCAGAGTCTCCTATGCCATATCCAGCTATCATCAAATTTAGCCATAAGACATGTACTTATATTTGCATTCAACTAAAATAGGTTACCTTTGGTCTGCATGCCAGTGGCCACCAATTCACCATTCTTTCCTTTGATTCTGCAAACTCCATTCTTGAATTCCAGAGTGAGGCCACTATCATTCAGCTGGGAAACACTCAAAAGGTTGTGTCTAAGACCATCAACCCAATACACGTCAGCACTACTCTTTCCATTCAGAGAGATGGACCCTCTGCCTTTGACCATGCATGGTGCATCATTGCCAAAGCGAACCACACCACCATCATACTCCTCCAAGGATAGAAACTTGCTCTGGTCACCAGTCATATGGTAAGAACAACCACTGTCAATGATCCACTCATTGGAATTATCAAACTGGGAGACAAGAGCCTTCTTGTCTGATACATCTTCCTTGACAACAACAAACACAATATCTTCATTTTCTTCATCCTCTGATTCTTCATTTGTGACACCTTCATCAACTGCCACAAAACAGTTTCTCTAGTTTCCTCCTTTGAATTTCTTGAACCTTTTTGGTTTGTCCTTTTTGTCGCCATCAGGAAAGTTTATAGCAATATGTCCTATCCGACTACAAGAAAATCATTTCAAAGGTAGCTTACCTTTGTATTTGTCGGTTCCTTTAGGAAGTTTCTTGGAAAGGAGAGCTTCAAATGCCATCAGAATCTCCTCATCATCCATTTCTTTGCCCTGTCTTGGTTCACCACTAGTGCTAGCTTCTTTTCATTTTCTGGATGGTATTGCAGAAGCTTTAAAAGTTGATTCAGTCTTTTGAACACTGCCATCAAAACTATTTAGCTCATAGGCTATCAACTTTGCAATGATGGAGTCTAGAGATACCTTAGTCTTGTCTATTGATCTTAGCTCCTGAATAGCAACAACCCTTATTGCATAGACCGGTAATAGGGATCTCAGGACTTTTCTTACCACAGTGGAATCTTCTATTTTACCACCTGCACTCTTGATATCTCCAACAACTATTTTGATTCTTATTCCATATTGTTGAATGGTCTCACCTTCAACCATCTGCATATCTTCAAACTTCCCTCTAAGGCTTTCTTCCCTAGCCTGTTTTACATGCTCAGTCGCCACATTTCAACAATCTCCCACTTGGAGACTGATCAAGCTCCACACCAAACAATCTCCCACTTGGAGACTGATACTACACAAAACCACTGTACATGCAACATCCGCTGTATAAAACACTAGGACTCGACTGGTATAAATTCCACAATTATCAATCAAGAAGACCAACAGAAACTGATGAAGAAATCAGCTTCTCTTGTGGAACTGCCTTCATGAACATATCAATAGAATTCTCACTTGTGTGAATCTTCTCAAGTTGTAACTGACCCTCCTCCAAAACAGTCTGGATGAAGTGGTACCTGAGCTGAATGTGCTTTGTCCTTGAAAGAAAAGTAGAGTTCTTCACAAGATGAATGACACTCTAGCTATCAGTATACAATGGACGATCCTCCTGTGTCTGACCCAATTCCTCCAAAAAACATTGTAACCAAATAATCTCCTTGCTGGCTTCTGTAGCAGCAACATACTCAACTTCAGTGGTTGAAAGTGCAACAACCTTTTGCAGCCTAGAAATCCAACTGACTACAGTTCCCCCTATAGTAAAAACATACCTTGTAGTACTCCTCCGTGAATCAATATCACCTACCAGATCAGAGTCAACAAATCCACTTAGAGCAGCATTAGATCCTTTGAAACATAATGCCTTCATAGTGGTTCCTTTCAAATACCGAAGGATCCATTTCATAGCATTCCAATGTTCCATACCTGGATTACTCATAAACCTGCTCACAACTCCCACTGGATGTGCAATATCTAGTCTTGTGCATACCATTGCATACATCAGACTGCCAACAGCTGATGAATATGGGATGTTAAACATTTTATTAACCTCTTCCTGTGCCTTTGGGCACATCTCCTTAGTCAATTTGAAATGACTACCCAAAGGTGTACTAACTGCTTTTGCATCCTGCATGTTAAATCTTTTCAACACCTTCTTTATATACTCACTTTGGGATAAATTCAATGTTCTATTTTTCCTGTTTTGTGTAATCCTTATACCGAGAATTTGCTTAGATGCACCCAAATCCTTCATAGCAAATGACCTGGCTAATTTCTGTTTAAGATAATTTATATGTTGCATGTTAGACCCAACAACAAGCATGTCATCAACATAAAGCAACAGGATAATATAACTGCCATTATCCAATCTCTTAAAATATACACAATGATCAGAATGACATCTATGATAACTGTGTTCAACCATGAAACTATCAAATTTTAAATACCATTGTCGGGGTGCTTGCTTTAGGCCATACAAACTTTTCTTCAACCTGCACACCAATTTCTCCTTACCTTTGACCTCATATCCCTGTGGTTGCAACATGTAAATTTACTCCTCCAAATCTTCATGGAGAAAAGTTGTTTTGACATATAATTATTCAAGATGTAAATCATCTACAGTCACAAGACTAAGTACAGTTCTAATTGAAGTCATTTTTACAACTGGAAAAAATATTTCATCATAATCTATACCCTTTTTCTATGCTTTTACCACAAGTCTGGCCTTATATCTTTTCTGACCTCCTTCCTCCTCCTTCAGCCTATAAACCCATTTGTTAGGTAAAACTCTTTTTTTTGCAGGTAAAGGGACTAAGTCCCAAGTCTTATTTTTCATCAAGGAGTCCATCTTCTCTTTCATGCCTAGCTCCCACTGTTGTTTGACATCCACCTGCATTGCTTCTTCATATTCTTCGAGCTCACCAGAATCAGTTAATAAAATAGAATGCAAAGAAGGAGAAAATCTTTCAGGGGGTCTACTTGACCTCGTAGATCGTCTAACACTTGCAGGATTTTGTGGGACAATCTGTTGTTGCTGAGCATTAGGTACCTGTGGCATTTCATTTTCAGGAATCTCATCCAACACCTCATATTCTTGTTTGTCCTGTTCATGCTTCTTTTCCTGCATTTGTTCTTTATACATAACCTTCTCATTGAATATAACATCTCTACTTCTAATTATTTTCTTATTTTCAAAATTCCATAACCGATAGCCATATTCATCTATCCCATATCCAATGAAGGTACATTTCTGAGATTTAGCATCAAGCTTGGTTCTGTTTTCTTTATCAATATGGACAAAAGCTTCACAACCAAAGGTTTTCAGAAAAGAATAATTTACCTTTTTACCAGTCCATGCCTCCTCTGGAATACCAACATCCAAAGGGGTTGAAGGTCCTCTATTTATCAAATAGACAATAGTATGTACAACATCTGCCCAAAAATGTAAGGGCAATCCAGCATGCAATCTCATGCTCCTCGCGCGTTCCATGATAGTCCTATTCATTCTCTCTGATACACCATTTTCTTATGGAGTTCTTGGAACTGTCTTATACTTTTGAATCCCATTTAAGGAGCAGTAATCTTCAAATTCTTTGCTGCAATACTCACATCTATTATCCGATCTGAGACACTTCAACTCTTTTCCTGTCTCATTCTCAACCAAAGCTTTCCATTTCTTAAAAGTTTCAAAAATATCTGATTTTTGTTTTAGGAAATATACTCATGTTTTTCTGGTTGAGTCATCAATAAAAATAACATAATAACAAGAGCCACCAAGAGATGATACCTGAGTTGGTCCCCATACATCTGAATGCACAAGCTCCAACTTCTCACTCTTCTTCTATTTCCCAACCTTGAGAAATCTGACTCTTTTCTATTTACTATAAACACAGTTTTCACATAACTCTAAATCAATCTTCTTTAGTCCTAGCAATAGATTTTTGGAGTGAAGGATTTTCATCCCTTTCTCACTCATGTGCCCAAGCCTATGGTGCCACATTATCGAATCTGTTCTTGCAACATCTATTGTTGTTGTCCCTATAGTAACTTTATCTGTAGCAGCTAGGGTAGAGTAAGTGTTACCAGTACACAGATATAATGCGCCTACCTTCGCACCTTTTGCTACTACTAATGATCCTTTAGTGACCTTCCACATACTGTTTGAGAAGGTAACTATGCAACCTTCACTACCTAGTTGCCCTGCAGAAATTAAATTTCTTCTTAAATTAGGAACATGTCTTACCTCTTGCAGAAACCAGTCATTTCCATTATGGAACTTGATCTTTATCTTTCCTTTTCCAACAGTTTGACAGGTCTCATCATCACCCAAATATACCTGTCCAAAATCACGTTGAATATAATCTAGAAAATCTTTTCTATGGGGTGTAGCATGAAATGAAGCCCCAGAATCTATTACCTAGGAATCATTAACATTATCCAAACATAAGATTAAAACATCTTGTAAAGTATTACTTGCAATATTAGCTTCCTTACTGTCATTTTCATTTTTGTCTTCTTCTTTGTTTTTCCGAGACCAACAGTCTTTCTTTAGATGACCAGGCTTTCCGTAGTACCAGCAATCTTTCTTTCCTCTAGATTGAGAGCATCCTTTCTTTGACTTCCCTCGTGACTTCTCATTCACAAGGCCTTTTCCTCTTTCCTTTGATCTTCCTCTGTTCTTCACATTCAAAACACTACCCGATGATGTTGGAGTCTCAATTGTGCTTTTCCTTCGCATTTCCTCACTTAGGATAACACCAACAATATCATCAAATACCAAAGTATTTTTACCAGAGACAGAGTTACTTACAGCCATAACCAAGCTAGTCCAGCTTTCTTGCAAAGAACATAAAATCAAGAGAGCCTTAACCTCTTCTGCAAAGGTAATTTTTACCGAAGACAGTTGACTAATAATTGTATTAAATTCATTTAAGTGCTCTGCTACAGATCCTCCCTCACTCATTTTCAAATTAAACAAACGCTTCATAAGAAATACCTTATTCAAAGCCGAAGGTTTCTCATACAACTTTGCCAATGTCGCCATCAAATCTACAGTCATTTTTGCTTCTGTTATATTGAATGCTACAGACGGTGCAAGGCACAATCGAATGGATCTCAGTGCCTTTCTATCTAAAATGTCCCACTCTTCATCTAACATTGTGGTCTCTTTCTTTGCCTTTCCTTCCAATTGCCGCCACAAATCCTTTTGATACAGGTAATCCTCCATCTGCATTTTCCATAATTGATAGTTCTGGCCGTTAAACTTTTTGACCTTGAATTTGGAATCCTCCATTGCTCCCACTCAAATCTGAGAGTCCTGCCAATTTACAGAAAACCTCGCTCTGATACCAATTGTTAGGGTTTCAAGCAGATCCAAAGCAAATATGAACTAACAATTATATGCAGATTTAAATACAAAAGATAAAGAAATAAAACAGGACACAGATAACACAGAGATTTAACGTGGTTCACCCAGAATGGGTTACGTCCACCATACACAGTCGTCCAATCTTTCTTATTATTCAGCAAAAATAGTACATCAACCTTACAATGCCTTAAGCATCCCAGCCGCTTATAACATGCGCTTTAGGGCAAAAACAAAGTCGGCCTATTTAGGGTTTTATTACAATGTCGGTTTTCATACGTACTGAGTGTACAGTACTTTGTTGATCAGTCACCACATTTCAACACATCTGTGTATACTTTCAAGTTGAAATCCTTGCTATAAGGATACCATAATCCATAGTCAACAGTTCCCTTCAGATACCTAAGAATCCACTTGACTGCATTCAAGTGAGATTATTTTGGGCTTTTCTGGAATCTTGCAGTAATGCCAACTACATGTGCAATATCCGGTCTACTATGCACTACATAATGCAACTTACCAATCATTGATCGGTATTCCTTCTCATCAACTAATTCTAAGTCATTTTCTTTAGATAGTTTACAACTGGTCACCATCGGAGTACCAACCGGTTTGCTATCTTCCATGCCAAAGGTCTTCAACACCTCTTTGACATACTTGGACTGAGTGATAAAGATTCCATCCTTCATCTATTGGATCTGCAGTCTAATGAAGAATTTAATCTCCCATATGAGTGACATTTCAAATTCTTTCTTCATCTCATCTGCAAACTCATGACTCATCTTGTCATCTCCACCAAAGATAATGTCATCAACAAATACCTCATAGATCAGGATCTGATCTCCTTCAGACTTCAAGTAGATATTACTATCTTCACTTGTTCTCTTAAATCCAATCTTCACAAGATGGGAATGCGGACGTTCATACCATGCTCTAGGTGCCTACTTTAGTCCATATAAGGCTTTATGTAGCCTACATACCATGTTACTGTCTTCAGATAGGGCAAACCCATCTGGTTGCTCAATATACACCTCCTCTTCAAGTACACCATTTAGGAATGCAGATTTTACATCCATTTGATATACTTTGAAACCTTTAAAAGCTGCATATGCAAGAAGCATACGAACTTCTTCCAATTAGGCTATGGGAGCAAAGGTTTCTCCATGGTCTTCTCCTTCTTCTTGAGCATATCCTTTGCACACTAATCTGCCTTTGTTCCTAATCACTATGCCATCCTCATTCAGCTTATTTCTGAAAACACATTTAGTACCAATGACATTTTTGTGCTCCAGTCTGGGCACCAAAGACCATGTACCATTTTTCTGTATCTGGTCAAGTTCCTCTTCCATTGCCCTGATCTAGTCTTCATCCGTTTGTGCCTCTTTGAATGATTTAGGCTCAAATTCAGAGATCATACATGAGTTTTCTTTGACCTTTCTTCTTGTAAGGATTCCTGCATCCTTATCTCCTATGATCTGCTTAGGATCATGATTCAACTTGACATACCAAGGAATGGTCTTGATAGATTCCTCTTGCTTTTCTTCTTCATCCTCATCCCCATCAGTATCAACATCTACATTTGCCAGTGTAGGAACATTGTTACTGGTACTCGGTTGGCTGTCAACCGGTTCCCAGAAGGTTGCAACCAGTTCGTTTATCGCTTGCTCACTACCGGTTTCCTCAATTTTCTCAGAGGTTTCATCAACTCTTACATTGATGCTTTCCATAATTCTCTGAGTCCTATTGTTGAAATACTTGAGAGCTTTGCTCTTGGTGGAATATCTTAGGAATATTCCCTCATCACATTTTGCATCAAATTTTCTCTGGTGTTCACTCCTCTTGATGTAACATTTGCTACCAAACACTCTAAAGTAGCTAACCACAGGTGTCTTACTGGTCCAATACTCATAAGGAGTTTTATCCTTACCTTTCTTGATGAGTACCTGGTTCATTGTGTAGACTGCAGTGCTCACCGCTTCTCTCCAAAAGGTGCGAGCTACCTTTCCTTGAATCAACATGGTTCTAGTTGCTTCAACCACAGTCTGGTTATTCCTCTCTGCTAGGCCATTCTGTTGTGGAGTCCGGGGGGCAGACAATTGCCTCTTAATGCCATGTTCTTCACAGTACTTGTTGAATTCACCGGAAGTGAATTCCCCTCCTTGATTAGTTCTCAGGCACTTGATCCTTTTATCGCTTTCTTCTCCACTAATGCTCTGAAAGATTTGAACTTTATAAAGGCTTTAGACTTGTCTTTCAAGAATGTGACCCACATCATTCTTAAGCAGTCATCAGTGAGAATCATGAAGTACCTATCACCCTGCACACTTCTAATTTTCATAGGACCACACAAATCAGTATGCACAAGGTCAAGCAAGTTGTCAGAATCTCCTCATCATCCATTTCTCTGCCCTGTCTTGGTTCACCACTAGTGCTAGCTTCTTTTCCTTTTCTGGATGGTACTGCAGAAGCTTTAAAAGCTAATTCAGTCTTTTGGATACTGCCATCGAAACTATTTAGCTCATAGGCTGTCAACTTTGCAATGATGGAGTCTAGGGATACCTTAGTCTTGTCTATTGATCTTAGCTCTTGAATAGCAGCAACCCTTATTGCATAGATCGACAATAGGGATCTCAGGACTTTGTTTACCACAGTGAAATCTTCTATTTTACCACATGCACTTTTGATATCTCCAACAACTGTTTTGATTCTTATTTCATAATGTTGAATGGTCTCACCTTCAACCATCTGCATATCTTCAAACTTCCCTCTAAGGATTTCTTCCTGAGCCTGTTTTACATGCTCATCACCGCCATAGATATTTTCAAGAGTATCCCATACCTCTTTGGGATTTACCTTATCTTGAACATCAATAAACTCAATGTCATATAAACTACTAATTAGGGCTTCCATGACTTGCCCATTTTCCTGCATCTCTCTCTTTTGGTCATCGGTAAGGGTACTGGTAGGAGCAACATAGGCAGTCTCAACATAGCTCCAGTGTTGAGCACCCATGCTTCTGATGTATATCTTGATTTTGTCTTTTCATATACTGAAATTTTCTCTGTTAAACTTTGGACCTTCCCTCTTCATCATTAGACTGGGATTTTTACCTCAAGCGGTTAAGCTTATAGCACAAAGGACCTGGAGGACACTCTGATACCAATTGATAACTCAATGATGAACGGATAGTACTAACCTAGTATTGAGAGGGGGGGGGTGAATTAGTGCAGACAAAAATACAGTCCTAAACCAGTTTGATAGCAGACACTTCAAATGACTAGCAAATAGTGACACCGATTTGAAACAGAGTGCAACTGGTAAAGCTAAGAATGATTGAGACAAACATTAACCGGTTACTCACTTAGCTTTTCACTCAACTCAAGACTACACTACCATTTCACATTTATGCATAAACAAGTAATCTATCATTAGATCATAATAATAGCTAGTTCAACATGTTTTATTGACAGGCATAAAACACAGAACTATCATATGCTTGACAGATAATAGGAAAGCATCACACATGACACATATTTTTCACGTGGAAACCCAACTAGGAAAAACCACGGTGGGGATGAATACCCACAAGCTAATTTTGAACTCTTTAGAAGTCCGCTCTATTAGGAGCCTTGTCCGGTTAGAGACATTACAATAGGTTCTGCTAGGAACTGATCCTGTTAGGGATCACCCGGTTAAGGGTTAAACCCTGTTAAAGGTTTCCTTGTTAGAGGATTTCAAGAACTCAATAGCTAAAGGATTTCGAACTCAATAGCTTTGAATTACCTTGTTAAAGGATTTACAGAAAGCCAGTTAAGGCTACCCTGTTAAGGGATTTTCCAACTGTTGAAGTGGTTAGAGATCAACAGGTATTACAATGATCTGGTAACAACACTCAATGCCAATGCAGATCCGCTCGAGCTCCTCTTCACCTTCTGCACTTACACTCTGCAGGTATCACTTCTCTCTTTTGGGTCTGGCAAGAATCACGTATCCCTTCTCTTGGATACACACACATGACTTTTGCCAACAACCTCAGAAAGAGACACAACATCAACCTTATAGGAAAACAGATAGGTCGGTAGCATAAACCCTAAACCCTAAACCTGTTAGGTTAAAGAATTCAAATGGTTCAATCTTGACCGTTGAGCACACTACATTAAATGCAACAATTCTTGATCTAATCTCAAGACATTATCCATCGTCCATTTCCACCAATTTTATGGTGGCTGATAACCCATCACACGCTATGACTGTTTTACAGACTTCTCACATTCCTGAGGTAGATAGGAACAATCTCCTTCATGCAAGATCCTTCATGCACACAAGGCTTACATGGCAACACGATCTGTTCTTTGTTACCATGGTAACTCATCACACAAAGTCACCGGTTGAGCCACACAGGCTTGAAGTACTTAAACCGGAAACCTTAAAGTTGAGACTACCAGCCGGTAGTCATACAATACTTCCATGAGTCGGTTAACATAACTATATGCCGGTTCATCATGAACAAACACACCGCTTCACTTTGGCACAAATGTCGGTTCACAGTGTTCTACCGGTTCTCTCATATGTCGGTTCTCACTTCTTCAGCATATTGACATCAATGACAACATACAATGTCATTATGTCCTCATACCGGTTCACATAATGCCAACAAAACTGCTCCTTTATTCAATTAAAAAGATGTTCCACAAAATAAGCACAGTCTCAAAATGCTTTACAATTCGACAAAGTTTTGTTGCAATGGTAAAAGATGATTATTTACAATGAACACCCTCATATATATAGATGAGTAGCTATGTGCAAAAATAGGAAAAGTTCAACTAATTATGATTTTTTCAAAAACAAAGTTCTATTTGACTTAGGACTTGTGTAATCCTACGTGCAAAAAAGTATATACAAAATGACACCTGAAGTGTTGATTGTCAACTATAAAAATGCACTTAAACTAGAAAGAATGAAAGTATAAAAATTCACTAAGTGTCCTATGACACTTCTTGCTCATTTTAATCTTGTTTCAAGGATTCTTCATTTGTAGAGCAATCTTCATCTAGGACTCCTCAAGACCATGGGTATGGCTAGTGATGACTTTACCCCAGGTGATGGAATATCCCAAACCAACCTAGCATTTCTTGTGCTTCTTCAACAGAGATCCTAAGTTATCCAGGATGACTTGTAGATCTACTAGTTTACCAATTGAGGATATGAAAAAGTCCTCCTTATCAACTTCTACACCGACTAGCAAACTGAATTCCTTGATGATTACATCTACATGAAGAATTCCTCGGTTTTCATATAGGAGTGTGCATGGAAACTCTGATGTTTTCCCTACAATTTATTTCTTCTTATCTACACACTCCTTTTGTGTCTTTTGTATATCTTTAATGAGTAGTTCCAGGGTGTTCATCTGATGTTCTAGTGCCTCTCACTGCTAAATGTACATATCATGGGTGGGAATCACTCCATTGTCAACTAGGATTTGTAAATCAAGCTTCTAGCTTTGACCAAGCATCAAAGCTCTTCTCCCATGCTTCAAATTCTTGTGAAAGAAAATCTAGTGTTTTGTCGACTTCAGAATTTACACATTCTATATTATTAATCAATTTGACTACAAAGCTTAGGAGATGTATTCCCTAACTCAACATTCTATCCATCCATTCACCTACTACTTTGCTTCATGAAGTGACCCATTCTGCTTGCTTTATCACTTGTTCATCAACTTATGAGGTAACTAGCTCAATTATTTTTGAAGAGTTTGTTATCTTTGTCACATCATGGTAAGTCGCTCCACTTGTGACTTAAGTTTGTCCTTCTTGATTTTAGATCTTCATTATATCTAGCCACAAGTGTATCAAAAGCTAACTAAGAATCTTCTATAGTACTTTCATGAGTTTGTTTTGCTAGCTCAATCTTGTTAATGATATAATCTATGGGCTGAACTTTATCAATGTTTGTGTCTGGAAGAGGCACAATACTCTTAACATATTTGTTCTTGGACTTGTCCACCTTGACTCGAGATGGAGTTTTAGCCTTCTTCTAGTTTTAGGCTTTATTGGGACCAACCGATTAAAGTCGAAGTTATATGTGGAGATGGCTTATTTCTTCCTCTTTGGAGTGTTTGGAAGCAACCAAGGTGGTAAGGAATAATCATCTTTAGCCCCTACAACCAATGTTTGGGATGGAGTTGCACGTCCTTGTATGTCGATGGTTACAATAGGTGGAGTAGAAGTCACAACAACAAGCGTCATGAAAGCATTTGGGTTATGAGTAGCCTCTGTTATGAATTTGTCAAATTCATCAAGCATGGTAGTAGATACTTCATACAAGTTTGGGAAGAAAGAAAACATATTTTCAATGTCTTGTGGAGTATCTAGGGCCGACTCACTAGTAGTAGAAGATGGAATAGAATGGACAACCACACTAGTTGCTACTGGAGTATACAAAATGGTAGATCTAAAAGGTGCATACTCAAAAGTAGAAACTTGTTGGGGTACAATAGTTAGTTCACAAGATTTGTTACCTAAAAGGTAGATCCTTGTGTATCCTCATGTTGAGGGACTTCAAGAGTTCCTGACAATCTTTCCTCATCATATTCTTCTTCTTGTTCCTCATTTGGTAGTTCTTCCTCAAATTGTTCTTCATCAACAAGTTTATCTTCTAATTCTCCTTCTTCTGAATCTTTTTCTTGTTGAGAAACCTGAGTAGAAGAATCAGCTTGATCTTTGTCTTTGCTTTTTCTCATAGTAAATTTGTATTTTGGAGCCTTTTGCGGAGTTGCGGGATCTTGCATATTCTTAATTCTAAGCTTTGACCTCTTGCCAAGAGGTCTAGTTGTATCATCTTCTAACCCAATATTGAATGGCTTCAATTGAATCCCTTTCTGTGACAACCAAACATTAGTGTTTGCAAGGATGTTCTAGAATCTAGCCCTTTTGAAAGTCACTTCCTTCAAAGACCATTGAATGAGTGGCAATGGTGTCTGCAATCTTTTTATCCACATATGTTGCATCCAAAACGTTTCCATCATCTTTCATTCCTTCAGGGATATCTGCAAGATTAAGATTTTCAATTTGCTCAAGAGTAAGATGACACAAGTCAAGTCTTTTGATATCTTCTTCAATTTTGCAATCTATTTAGATATCATAAATGTGATGCACATGTGTATAACTCTTATTCAACTTATTCTTCATCCCCCTATAATCAAAATCTTTCCTAGCTATGATGAATTTCATTGTGACTCTTCTCATTTCTGCTTCCATTGCCTTGGCTTTGTAGATAGAAGAAATAGAGTACCTTCCAATGCTCAAGGTGAATTTGAAACCAAGCTTGTGAGAAGTTGATTGTCGTTCATGAACTACAACCATTTGTTGAGCTAACTCCATAAGAATGATTTTATTATAAGAATATCTTGGAAGCATGAAGGGTTGATCATCAAAACATCCTACCCTAAGGTAGGTGAAAGTAGCAAACTATAGGAACATACATCCATACCGGTTGACCACATCCTAGGCCTCATTTGATACTCTCTTCTTTTAAAGGTCTTTATCAAGCATACATATGTAATGATAGAAGAAAGCATCATTGACTCTCCTGAAATGATGCAAGTTGTTCTTTAGAACAAGATGAGAGTAGTATTCATGAACTTGAACCTGTCCCCTGTCTCCCTCTATGGACAAACCCAAAAAGTCCTTCATTGAAGCTGCAACATACACCAAGTATGAAGTCATGTAATGTTGATGCAGTCAAGGTAGGGAGATCCAATGAAGGAAGTCCCATCCTTGCAACCTAACACAAACACCATGCAAGATATACTGGTAACACAACACCAGATAAGGCAGAAAGAACGAACGGTGACAACACAAAATACATAACCGATAAACAACATAAACAATTCTTATAATGGTTTGAAGAATTACATAAGCCACACGCTAGACCGCTGCCCAGGATTACAAAACAACTCTTACAACTTAGATCTATGATCCGCAGATCATCTGCTCAACAAATAATCAACCGGTAACAACTTCCACTGTTTTGCACTGATTCAGACCTCAGCTCTATTGGCTTCAGTCCTACCGGACCAGAATCCCGACTGGTGTCTACATCTTCGCTCGATCTCTCACCTCTGTCCTCTATCTTCTGTCTTATGCCCCCTAAAATGATTCACAAAACTTTTCTTTATACTGTCCGCAAATAATAATAACTCGATCAAGTCAGCCTAAGACCAACTGGTTCATAATGAAACGTGTAAACAATAACATGTCGGCTCAAATCACCAAGAACATCATAAAAGCATAAAACATCACGTTGTTCTCTGGGAACATCGGACAAGGCACAAGAAACATAACTCAACGATCCGCAAGTCACAAAAATCAATTGCAACCTGATTCAACTTCGCTCAACACTCTGCAAGACTAACTAGTAAGAACACACCAATACCGAGCCATATATCAGAATCGATATCTCACCAGAATCAAATCCAAATGCCATGAATCTCGAATGTGATAAAGACAAAGACCTCAAGGTGGTAAATCCAAATCCACAACGTTAAATTCTCAAACATGAAGAAATCACACAATCTCCAAGCAATTTCACAGTTAACAACTCTAACCAGTATGAACTACTCTAGTGCTCCTGCATCAAACTCTTGGGGTTAATTAAAAAGTGAGTCCCATCACTTGATCTGGTTCGGCGATCGGTCAATAGGTACTTGCAACTATCTCAGAGATTCGACGATCTGACTACAGCTTCTGGTTGCCTCTCCACGATGATCTACCAGTCCACTCTGCAGCCTACCTCAATCGACAATCTGTTCAAGTCTCCACCCACTAACTGCCTCAAACTCAAGTTCTAGGTTTGGCGGTCTACCTGCAAGCCTTTCTCTACCTCACGTTCGACGATTTGAACAATTCCATAGGTTGCCTCAACTTCCTTACCAACCAACTGATACACAATTAGCACTCTCACCAACAACAGGTTCACAAACCAACTCAGATACCATTTGATGCAGTCAAGGTAGGGAGATCCAATGAAGGATGTCCCATCCTTGTAGCCTAACACAAACACCATGCAAGATATATCGGTAACCGGTAACACAACACCAGATAAGGCAGAAAGAACAACCGGTGACAACACAAAATACATAACCGGTAAACAGTATAAACAATTCTTATAATGGTTTGAATTACATAAGCCACATGCTGGACTGTAGCTAGGATTACAAAACAACTCTTACAACTTAGATCTATGATTCGTAGATCATCCGCTCAACAAATCATCAACCGACAACAACTTCCACTGTTCTGCACTGATCCGGACCTCAGCCCTACCGGCTTAAATCCTACAAGACCAAAATCCCAACTGGTGTCTACATCTTCGCTCGATCTCTCACCTTTGTCCTCTATCTTCTGTCTTCTGTCCCCTAAAATGATTCACAAAACTTCTCTTTATACCGTCCACAAATAATAATAACTCGATCAAGTCGGCCTAAGACCAACCATTTCATAATGAAACGTGTAAACAATAACATGTCGACTCAAATCACCAAGAACATCACAAAAGCATAAAACATCACGCGGTTCTCTGGGAACATCGGACAAGGCACAAAAAAACATAACTCAATGATCTGCAAGTCACAGAAATCAACCGCAACTCGATTCAACTTCGCTCAACACTTTGCAAGACTAACCAAGAACACACCAATACCGGAATCAATATCTCACCGAAATTAAATCCAAATGCCATGAATCTTGAATATGATAAAGACAACGAACTCAAGGTGGTAAATCCAAATCCACAACACTAAATTCTCAAACATGAAGAAATGCCACGATCTCCAACCAATTTCACAGTTAACTGCTCTAACCGGTATGAACTACTCCGATGCTCCTACATCAAATGTTCATCCATTTGGATGGCTTTTTTCATGTCCCTAACCCTATAACATGTATTGTATTATGAGTAGTCGACTTGTGGCTACTTGAAATCTTAAATAAGATATAACTATTATTATAATCATACATAGGTATTTAGGTTGTCCTAGAAGTCATATGTAAGTATTTAGGTTGCCCAAGGTGATATATTAGGCATAAGTATGGTATATATAAGAGGTATAGGCTAGTTATTAGGATCATGTTGGGTATTGAATTCTTATTGAAGATTACTGGAGGTACCCCCCTCGAAGTGGATTAGGAGGTTGCCCCTTCGAATTGGCATATTATTTTCAAGTATTTGTAGTATTTATTCTATTATATTATTATTGTGCAAGTTATTTCATTACAAGTGGTATCAGAGCATGATCTTGGCACTGTGAAGGCAAGGTTTTTTCATTAATATTGGAGGTCATTTTGAAAACACATCTTTCAAATTTGTGCGATTTTTGTATATATTTAATAGATTTTTGAAGAACATATTGAATCACCTTCAGTCCAATTTTTAGACTAATTGAAGTAGATATGACCGAGTTATTGTAGAAATAGGATTTTTGCCCTAAAATTTTTTAAACACTATATTTCCCACATTTGAGCAAATTTCTTCCTAATTTTTAAAGGGTTTCTTTAAATCATATCGAAGCACATTTAGACCAAGTTTTAGAAAAAGTGAAGTAGAATTGAGTGAATTATTTCATAATTTGAGTTTTTGCCCTAATCTTTTATAAGCACCATATCTCACAAATTTGAGCAAATTTATTCCTAATTTTTTAAGGGTTTTTGAAAAGGTCATTGAAGATTATACTATCCAAGTTTCAAAGATATTGGAGCAAAACAACGAATTTATTACAAAACTGGTTTTTCTAATAATTTTACTCTCAAGATTGCAAATCTAGCTATTTTCTGAAAAAATTTCTAGTAGTATAAGAAGAAATATAAGTAAAAGAATAAAGAGCAAGAGTAGGAGAAGCAAGAAAAAGAGAAACCACAAGAGAGAACAAGACAAGAAAAAGAACAAGAAGAAGAAGAAACAAAAAAAACAAAAAAGAACAAGAAGCAAGAAGCAAGAAAAGGAGATGGAGTATTGAGGACAATGCTTTTGTAAAGAGGGGGGCAATGTTATGTTCATAATCATAGAGTGTGTATTGTGTTATGAGTAGTCAGCTCTTGTGACTACCTTAACTCTTAAATAAGTTACATAATCATTATTATAACCATATATACGTATGTAGGTCATCCTAAAAGTCATATAAAAGTATTTAGGTTGGCCAAGGTAGTATATTAGGCATAAGTATGGTATATATAGAAGATATAGGCTAGTTACTAGGATGATGTTGAGTATTGGGTTTTTATTGAAGATTATTGGAGGTATCCCCCTCAAAGTGGATTAAAAGGTTGCCCCCTCGGAGTGGCATATTATTATCAAGTATTTGTAGCATTTCTATTATATTATTCTTGTGCAAGTTATTTCATTATAATTTCATTCTTCAATCTTTATATAAGGAGATGAACCTCTTTATAAATGTATCATATTAATTAAAAGAATATTAAAATATTATGTTTATTAATTTTTGCAATAATAGGATATATTTTAGAGCAAGAATAAGATGATGAATGGGAAGCCCATAAATCAAGTCACCCTTTTATTAAAATAGATCAAAGGGAATGCAACGCCCATCTAATCCCAAAGTTGTGGTAGAAAACCACCCATTTTTTCACTCCTCATCTTCAAACTCAAAGTGAACAACCCACTACAAACAAAAGACCAAAGGGGCTTTTGGAAATTGCATTTCAAAATGAGATTTGAGACATTGTTGACCAACACGTAGCAAGATGTATTTATGCAAATGGGTTGGCTTTTAATGTTATTCACTCACCATTTTGAAAAGAGATGTTGAAAAAAGTTAATGGAGTTCCAAAAGAGTATAAGGGCCAGAGTTATGAGGTGTGTGGCAGCTTATCAAAACAAGAGGTCAAGATGATTACAGATTCATTGAAGCCCATATATAATTCATGGGTTGAAACGGGTGTGTCCATTATTTCAGATGGGTGGAAAGATGCAAAAAATCAGCCCTTTGATCAATGTGATAACAAAGTCCCATAAAGGGGCAATGTTTTTTAGATTCACGGATTGTGAGGGATAGGTGAAAGATGAACAATTTATGGCAAATATAACTAAAACTGAAGGGTACAAGGACAACATTCCATAGACTTCTCTAAAACTGAGTTGTGAGATATGGTCAAGAGTGAGTTCATTGATTTTGTGCACTCAAATGGTCATAGTATTGAGACTCCTTGTGATAGGTTCTTAAAGGATGCTCATAGTTGGTGATACTTAGTCTTTAAAGTTTCATTTATAGTTTTTATTTTATTTTTATAATGTATAACTTTAACTATTTACTTGTATTTATAGGTTGCAAGTTCATCTGCATCTAAGAGGAATTGGAACACATTCTTTCATCCACTCAATAAAATGCAATAAATTGCACTAAAAAAGAGCGAAGAAAACTTAATATATGTGCATTCCAACTTGCATCTTTTTTCACACAAACAACCTAACTACAAAGAAGAGGAGACAAAGTTGTGGGACATAGAGCTAGAGCATACAGACTTGGATGCTTCCACTTTCAACAATTTGCATTTGAGGAGTCCAAAAGCTAACAAACTTTTAGTGCAAGTGGGTCTAACACTGCTTGTGGTTCATTTAATGTTCCTACATCATCTAATGTCAATGGCGATGATGATATTGATGCTTTAGTAAATCTATTTTATGATTAAAAGTTTAAAAGTTAAAACGAATAGTTGAACTTGATATTATTATTTTAATATTGAACTTGAAGTTTGAATGATGAATTGGCATTCAAATTTATGATAGTTTTGTTGTTTATATGATGTTATGTGATAATCTATTCTTAATTTATGCTTCTAGGATGCATGTATATATAATATTATGAATTTTACATTTTTTTTTTTATGGATGAACCCAACCCCCCAAAAAAATTAAGTCAAATCCACAAACCTGTATCAATATCGGTACAAGAACTGGAAACATAGTTGTTTAGAATAATATTTGATGTAATGAGTTTACTCCAAAATAATGAAGAATTTATGTCATTTTGATTATGAAAATGGGTATGTTTTGCTTCCATAGTGTACTCTCATCAGTTGTGTGGTTGATTTCTGTTCATTCAACCCTTGACCACATACATCATGACGGAGATTATGGCCGAGCCCAGTAATATGAATTGCAATAACAAAAACAATAATACTATTGAACGACACTGGGCACCAGGTAAACAAATAGGTGCTTCTCCAACCTATGTCCTTATCCCTTGCATTTGAAAGGAGTCTGTACGTACAAAGTCTAATGACTATCCTTTTCAGGGGATTAATTAAAGCAAAATTTAACACTTGTGCAAGGCATGCTTGTTTTTGAACAAAATAATAAACGTTTTTTCTCAAAACAAATCGTCTGATCTTTTTCTCATTCTCATTTCGCTCACCAAGTGGGAAACCATTAATACATTAAAAAGGTTATAAAGTGTAACAATCTAATCACAAAACGGTTACAAGGTAATATAATCACATGCTCAGATCAAATTATGATAGCTGTCTAGCTTTTTAGAAAAAAAAAATTGGCAAATAGCAAAATATTCTACTGTTTTATTATTGATTGTTCCACATTCTCACATCTTAACAAAATTTACGATGATTTCTTGGTCTGTTCTTGTTTGAAAAATCACATCTTCTGTCATTTCTTATTTTGGGTGCACTATTATATATTCCACATTTTTATCATTTGAAACTAAATCAAACAACCATGAAATTCACAAACCTCACATTCACATCCATATCTCTTTCTCTGTTGTCGCAACAAGCAACAAAACTTCAAATAGGCCAAACTTTTTTCTGAGGTAAATGTCGAGGCCATTCTAAGAAATGGACAAAACAACAGTAAAAGATTTAGTCATTTGGAAACTAAAGCAAACAACAATTAAACCCACATGCCCCACATTTAGATCCATCTCTTTCTTTTTGTTGCAGCAATCAACAAAACTTCAAATATACTCTGGATAATACTCACCTAAATCATAACTTTGACATTGCAGCAAGATTCATGATTTCTGAATCATAACTTTGACATGGGTGGCATTTCCCTTAGTTATCAAAGGCAAAAACGTTACTAGTAGTTTCACCTAAATGTGAAATAGTTACCCGAAATATCCATCTAGAGATTGAAATTAATCAGATCTAGAAGGTATAATATTATCTCTAAACCCACTGTATTTAGTTCCAGTACTTCTAGCCAATAAATGCATTAAATTTCTTTTATGAATATTCAAAATATAATAAGGAAAATAGGGTTTCTACGCCCCAACAAATGATCCCATTAACGTTATATAGAAAATTTAAAGTGATATTATCTGCCCTGAGTTGGAATCAAGGTTCATCTTTATGACTCAGAAATCTAATCTAACATAGAATCCAAAACATCTTGTTTACCCTATCTCCAACACTCAGTAACTAGATTCAATTATTATCCAAATCATATTAGCATCTCACTTACATGGTGTGGCAAAAGTTTAAGTGAGATTCAATTTCCCTGGTTCATACAGGAAAAGCTGGGCAAAAAATCTGGTACTAAATAATAATGTAGTAATTATAAAAATAGAAAAAACTAATTTTGTTATTTCATCAATGCTAGTAGATTTCCACAATCCATGAGATTATGTATGTTGCTTCTGGATTTAATTGCATAAGTGTTCTTTTGCAAACATTTCAGATCACACTACGTGATCCAATTTAATCTCCTACTCTCTATCATCCTGATGATGGATCACGGAGTGTGAGTGAAATGTTTGTCAAAAACATTCACACAATCAAATCCAGAAGCACCATACATATTGTTATTTCATGTCAAATTTAGTTTGTGCATGTGTACAGATAAAAAACATACATTACGCATCGTAAAAATTACTGATTATAAAAAAACTGTATGGGACTTATAAAAAATATATTTTACTCACACGTAAGGGGGTTTATATAAAAAGCATAGAGCTGGCCCTAAAGCGGTAGGACATCTGATATGAAACATGACCTATTTTAGGGCACCTGAATCCTCATTTGGGTATAAATTAAACAAAAAAACCATCATCGTGGTTTAAAATTTAACTTTCAAACGAGATCTACTCAAAGTACAGCTTAAAGAAAATTTAAAATACCTTAACCTTATACAAAAATATTAAGTTTGCCTTCACTTCGTATTTTTGTCTCTAAATATAAACCACTTTCTAAAACCTTGGGAAAAACCCAGGAGGCCTTACAGCAAATTTGGTGGTCACAATTACTCATAGTTAATCGTGGGTTTTTCAAGTGTAGTGTCAATACGATCCAAATAATACAATATGAGATACTACTTTGCCTCAGAGAAATGCCTGTAATGAAAAATTCATATCATAAAAACACATCAAAACAAATTGTGTTATGTTTTTTCAAAGCGCAACCGGTTAACTGCACTCCATTTTTTGGAGCAAAACAAGCAATGTTGCAGAACAACTAGTGATAAAAAATAGCTCACGATTACTGGTCAATACCTCATTAGTTGACTAGCAAAATATAAAGTCTCAGTTTCTTTTGTAGAACAATTTTCAATAAGTCAAGTTGGCACCTTTACAAAGTCTGTGAATCTTATGTTTCAACAAATTAGGAAACCACCATCCTCACAGCCGATAAGATGGATACTAAACTCATTTTATGATTTTTTTGCACAAACTAGACAGAGCAATGCCAGTAACACTAACTACAAATGTATTAGATATCTTCTTCGGTTACTGAGAAGAAACCAATGCAATTAATTACAAACATAATGTGTAAAAATTTCTTGCAGTGATTTATCACAATCATTTGAACAACTTGATCCACCCAATCCATAACATTGTTGCTTTATTCATCCAAGAATGTGGGATTTTTTTGTCAGGTTTCAGAAAATTAGGGCAGGTCCCCATACGCCTGCTTAGCTTATTTTGGCTAGCAGCAAACTGCTCAATATTTTAAGGAGCAATTTGTGAAGCTGGTGACCTAATGAATATTATTTTTTCTGCTTATTTTTAAGCAATCAACTTAAGTTTTTCTGCCCCTTGAATAATAAATTATTTGAATAATGTTAACAATAATTTGTGGTGATAAATCTTAGAGGGATAAATTGGAGTCGAATGTGCAAAAGGAGACAAAAAAATTTGTGGAGGTATGTTGAGTTTTTAAATATGCAGTTGCTGCTTATTTCCAGCCCCTCCTTTTATCCACAACCTATTTTCAATTTTTAAGCAGTGGCTGCTCCACAAAAGTAGGAAAAGGTTCCAAATTATCCTTTTCCTATAATTAAAAATTTGCATGAGGACATTCTAGCTGCTTATTTTTAAGCAGAAAATGGACTTAAGCAGTTGCATGGAGACATGGGGTTCGTCTGCTGTCATTTGCCTTTTTTCTGTTTACAATCAGAATGGTTTATGTTTCCCCTTGCTGCTTGAGCTACAAAATTTATTACTGCATTTAACTACTGAAGGGGCAAAAAAAATTCTCAGATTCTCATTCTTTGAATGATTTACATAAAAAGAAAAAAATGTTCCACCAATTTTCCTCTTAGGGGTATGGGCAAAGGCTGAAAGGGACTCCTCGAAGTAACTGCAAAATACCAGAGATGACAATTGAATAAGAAATTAGTACAGTGATAGGGACAGGAACCGAAAGGTAGGGCCAGAGATGGTAACAGGGACAGGGATGTGTCCCTATTGAATATATAATACCACCCATGTTTGTTTGCACCATAATGCTATCTTTAAGAACTACAGTTAATAGCTAGTTGGCAGCAAGAAATGTAAAAGTGCATTTAAAAACTGAAACCTGCTGACCTATGATTTATATGCTGATAATTGGCCTCAGTTACACTGCCCATTCTCATCAGCGAAGATTTAAATTTTGCCAAAGGATTTCATTAACTAGCAACTCAAGACTTCAATTAGCAGCTTATCATCATGTTCTTTTCAATGCTCATTATCTTCAATGCATTGATAGTTCTAACTCCAGAAGGAAGATATATGGCACAAATCACAGAATTATAAAGCATGAGGATGGGAAAAGGTTAAGTGAAAGTCAGGCACATTACACAGAATCCAATCAATATATTGTGTACTTAAACAACAAAATCAATAAATTTCATTATTCTTTGAATTGAGTCTCATTTCACAAAATAGAACAGCTCAAAAAATTGAACACCAGTTACATGATGATATATTGAATGAAGAATTGTAAAGCATAATCCAAAATCCTCATTTCAAGAATTGTAAAGAATCAGTTATCTCTAGGAAAAATGAATAATCAAGGTCGAATCTGAAGATCGCCAGTGAGTTTGGTGAAGTTTCATACTGACCACTATGGTTTTCTTCTAGTTGAGGCATGCCCACCTGAATGATGTGAAAAACAGAGACGAGGTTGGGTTCAAACCCCCACCAATTTTGATATTATGGAAGCCTCCTCAGCCCTTGCATATAAGCAGAAAGGAAGTATACCATTGCGTCGAAGTGTTCCAATTGAAAGAAAATTATAAGGCAGAGAGACATTTAACTCAACTATCCAACCTGGTTAAATCTACGGAAAGTTAAACTTCTCAAGCCTTCTCATTTCAAAAGCATGCATCCAATACAAGCTAAGTCACTCTTAACCTGCAGGTTGTTGTCGTGACTCAATGAGAAGAGCATTCAACATTATCTGCACAGCAGCTTCATAAACAATTCCCCTGTAATGCATCCCATCATCAGTACAACTGGGCCCACAACCCTCACTCAAGGCGCCCATATCAAGCAATACAAAAGGCCCCCCTGCAGGTTGCAATAGATTGCTTCTTTCAAGCTCTTCTGAATAAGAAGCACACATTTCCCTGGTCATTCTCAGCCTTTTGGCCTCTGTATTCAACATTGAATTAACAAGAGTTGGAAGACCCATCCAAAACATGTATGGTGCATGGCCAGTAGAACCGGCATCTATGCCAAATTCATCTGTCAAAGACAGAGGCAAAAGAGACATCACTGAATTCTTCACCCTCCCAAGCCCTTCACCATAATGACTGGCATTGGTTACATAAAGCATGTGCCACAATCCTGTCCCCATCACAAGAACATCGGGATTAATTCCACCTCTTTTAAGGTCACCCAAAACTCTGGTTAAATTCACTGCAAAAGGTGCCCATCTAAAATCCACTTTCAACCCCCTTTCCTGCAAAACAAATTCATAATCACTATGTAGTTTGAAAAGTTTTTCTCTAACGGGTTCCGCAGATCCCAACACTAATTCCAGCAGCGACAGAACCACAAACCGAGCTTCCGAATCTCCAGCCACAACAATCCACGAGCCATTAAGGAGATCCAGGGCATCAGCTCTGATCAATTTTTGAAATCGACATCCAGATGAAACAGCCTGGTAATTCCAGTGCCATGTTCGCCCATAAGTAGCCCCAATTGGCCCTATTTTTGCTGCAGAATTAACAGTCGACCCCACATGTGTCAAAGAATTAGCCCCAGCTGCCCCTATTGCCCCCAAAGAGCCATCCCTAGGTGGCCCAATTTGCGGGGAAGAATTATCCACAATTGCCCCAATTTCCTCTGAAGAATTCGACAAAATTGTCCGCTTTTGTGGGGAAGATTTATCCCCTACTTCCCTTAATTTCCCTGGCAATACATCCCCAATCGCCCCAATTTGTGGAAAAGAATTAACCTCGGTTGGTCCTATTTTGCCCGAGTAGCTAATATTCCTATCTGCTGTATCTTCTTCTTCCCAGTCTATCTCATTAACTACTGAGAGACAGGGGAATGGGAGTTTTGTAGGAGAATTTAATGTAAATGAAGAAACAATGTCCTCTAAACTGGGAAAATAGGGCATAAGATGTACACCTACCGCAAGAGTTATGAAGAGGGTGGCGCTGAAGAAGAGCATTCTGTTGCGGCTGAGATGCCATCCGGCCATGCCCATCGGAACAAACAACACAATGCACGCCGCCAATACGCCAGCATGGACTGCACCCAAAACCATTCCTCTTTCACAATCTGAATATCATCTTTGCAGGATTGGAAACACGGACTTCCCTTTAATCACAAACTAGATTTCCCAGAGAATAATAAAAGGCTTATAGTAGATTTGCATTTTTGAGGTGATGATTACAAAGCATAGTGTTGGACTTTTAATATTACGAGGTTACGGTTGGTATGTGACCATAGATCCAGATGTGATCGGAAACAAATCTGAAGCAGATGTGTTGGCTTGCGGTTAGATTGTCCATTTCAGAACACTGTGAGTTTATTTTTAAGTCCAAAAATGTTGGAGGTTGTATACCCATCAAGGAAGGTTCTGTACCAGGAAGATGGTGAGGTTGTAGAATAAGGGAGTCGGTATGAAGGTATCTGAAACTTTATCTCAAATTATATATGGCGAGGTTTTAAATGTGTAGGTATGAAGGTATGTTTATTACACAATAGAGATTATATATAGTTATAAAATGTTGTATATAATATATATTTTTTTAGAGGATATTTTATTCACAAAGTCATTTCATTCTCTCAAATTCGTCCAAGGCATACTCTTGGCCTCATCTTTTATGATGTTGGAGCATTGCATACAACAAGGCTTGATCTTTGGTGGGCTCCTTAAGAACCATTCAATTTCACTAGAAGACATTGGAGCATTGCTCACAACAAGGCTTGATCTTTGGTGGGCTCCTTAAGAACCATTCAATTTCACTAGAAGACAAGGGCTCATTGATCTTAAGTATAAGTTTGGAGATATTAGTATTGAAAAAATTTAAAAATTTGATTCCATCGTTATAATTTATAGAGAATGTTTTAAAAATTTGATAGGAGGTTTATATTTGAAATTATAAGTACTTTATTGAGAATTTGATACAACATAAAAAAATGTGTATTAATAATTATTAATCATTTACAAGTCTTGATACGAGATTAGGTGATGAGCTTTGACATGAGTCATTGTAGCAATCTGAGATGTTATGTCCATGGACATGTTGAACATTGATTTCTATCAAGTATAGAATTGGGGACATTGAACATTGATCCTGACTTTTGCAAGAGGTAGATGGTGTCAAGTATTTTGGGAATGAAAGGATGAAACTTGAAAATGAACAATAACATTGCAATTGGAGAAGGAATTAGACTTAGATTCAATAGAATTGAAGCATTTATGATATTTGTTTCCCTTAAATAAGTTTTGTGGAATGGAGCAACATGATATGGGTGGAGGAGAGTCGATGCAATGAATCATAAGTGGAAGATTACAAAATACCCATTTTTATGAAATGATAAATCTTTAGTTATAGCAAAGCTTTGTCACATGTTGTCAATACCTCTTTATTGTTGAGTACTTGTAGGCATACCTAAATGATTCAAGCACTTATTTTGTATAGGTTTTTTTTTATGAAATTGTTAATAAAACTATTATAGATGAGACTATTTTGCACACATAAATGGTTAAGATAAAAGAAAGCAATCACATAAAAAACACAATTCTCCTCATAACCCAATGAATTTATAATTTTAACTATATCATGAAAAAACTCACGATTTGAATATGATATATCTTTCTAAGTGAATAAATATGTATGGATTGCACTTGTTTTCTGTATGTTGATGATTGAATTTTAACAATTATTGTTTACATATAAAGAAAATCCTACAACATTTCTTGCTCCCAAAAGCTGAAATCCCTAATCATCTAACGTCAAAATTTTAAAAGAAGTTTGCATCCTATTCCTATTTTGATTACACAATCTTGCCTTTTACTAACTTTTTGTTGTGCAATGATCTCTTCTGGCTAGTTCACTTGATAAATTTCCATTACTAGTGGCATGGAGAGGATAGCTTTTGACGTAATTTTCTTTGATTATTTTTTTATGAGTAGCCTTAAAATTGTCCAATGAAAATTTCTTATCAAGAAGTGAATCTTGTTGGGAAACAAGGTGTTGTACACCTTGCATAATAATGTTATAATTGTAATATTTATTTATTATGTGAGTTGCACATGGATGTGTAACATGTAAAGATTCCATTAAAATATTCTTGGGGCCACTTGATGAGTTGTATTGTAACATTGTAATATTATATTGTGATTATTTAATATTGAGGGAAGATATTTAAAAAGTGTAAACTTGGTACCCAATATTAAATGTGGGGTCAATGGTTAGGCAGCACATGATTTTAGTTTACCACTAGTTGTATTTGTGTGAGGTTGTGTCTATAAAAGAAAGGATTGCCCCCAAAACCATTCCTCCTTCACAATCTGAATATCATCTTTA
This sequence comes from Cryptomeria japonica, assembly GCF_030272615.1. Classification (NCBI taxonomy): domain Eukaryota; kingdom Viridiplantae; phylum Streptophyta; class Pinopsida; order Cupressales; family Cupressaceae; genus Cryptomeria; species Cryptomeria japonica. Next base: position 87,476,048 of record NC_081412.1, read on the forward strand.
CAGGATTCAAAACACGGACTTCCCTTTGATTACAAACTAGATTTCCCAGAGAATAATAAAAGGCTTATAGTAGATTTGCATTTTTGAAGTGATGATTGCAAAGCATAGTGTTGGATTTTTAATATTACGAGGTTACGGTTGGTATGTGACCATAGATCCAGATGTGATCGGAAACAAATCCAAAGCAGATAGGTTGGCTTGCGGTTAGATTGTCCATTTCAGTACACTGTGAGTTTATTTTGAAGTGCAAAAACGTTGGGGGTTGTAATACCCATTAAGGAAGGCTCTGTACCAAGAAGATGGTGAGGTTGTATAATAAAGGAGACAGTATGAAGGTATATGAAACTTTATCTCAAAATATATATAGATTTAGTATGAAGGTATGTGGATTTTTAATCTCAAACTAAATAAGGTAATAGGGAATTTATATCTCAAATTATATATGGTGAGGTTTTAAATATGTAGGTATGGAGTTAATATGAAGGTATTTCCATTATATAATAGAGATATATATAGTTAGAAAATGTTAAATATAAGATATTTTTGTGGAGGAATTTTTGTCTACAAAGTCATTACCTATTTAATACGGAAGGACGAGCCTTAGGTTGTGTAAAGTGGAAAATTGGGAACCTTAGCCAAATTCACCACTTGAAAGAAGAGGTGGGAACTTTACTAAGGTTCAATTTTCACTTGGGGAGACTTTACATTCAAAAGAGGGGGATAAATCTATTAGATCCAATCCCAAAGGATGCAAGGATTGAATACTAAGTAGATTGGTTGTGATTGGAATGTAATTAACCCTCTTTTGTAAGTTGTCAAGTTGAATTAAGAATAAATGTTGGAAATGAAGACAAAGTACGAGAAAACATCGAGGTACAGATTCAAGATTCAGTCGTGCACCTGAATCGAAGAAATTTAAGATGAATCGGAGTTGCTCTATGAAATCTGGCAAAAGTTGCAGGGACCATGTGTCCAGACAGGGGCACCCTCCTATTGGTCATGCGAACTTTTCACGCATCAAAAAGGGTTTTTTCATCTCTATGAATAAAGCTTAATTCTAGAAGTACAACTGTGTATCTATTTCATGCACACAGAAAGAAAGGGAAATGTGTTGGGAATAGGGGTTTGTCTTCAGATCAAACCTCGATTTTGGAATTAACCAAGAGGTTGAAGTAATGTAAATGAAATGATTGAAAGTAGAAATCCTCCTCTTTGAGGGGATGTTGAATTGAATGAAATGCTTATACCTCCTTGTGAAGTTTTTCTTGCCTCCACATGGAATTATGGTTTCATGAAGTAGAATGTTGATCTCCTCTTTAATGCTTGAAATCTTGTCTCTATTGCTACTCCAAAGCTTTAAGGAAGATTGAAAATGCTCAATTTCTCTTGAATGCCCAGATGCTTGATTGAATTTTATTAATCTTGTGTGTTATGTCAAATGAGAGGGGAAAACCCTCTTATATACTTGCCAGTCGGATTTAATTGACTAATTTCCATGCTTCAATTTGAGATGATCCAAAGGGTGGGACCCCAAGGTAGGTCCCAAATAAGGGTTCCTAGGGCACCACTCCCTAGTCTTGCCCTATTTTGGGGCAGGATCAAGGTGCAGGTAGAGTGCTATGTTGAATTGCAATGTATTTTTGGTGTGCATGAGCATATTCAGGTCTCCGATTAGGCCGAGGGGCGCAAACACTTTAGGTGAAGACCCAAATGCAGTTGAAAATTGCAATGGGTGAAATTTTAGGACATTACATTTAGCCCCCACTTTAGCGGGAGTATGAGCTTACACAAATACTATCGGTAAAGTACAAGGAATTCAAATTGAAAGAATGTCACCACATCAAGGAGGTAAGATTCACCAATCCCCTAGTGGACTTTAGGATCTTATGACTTCAATGATAAGGTAAAAGGGAAGATCACGAGAGAAAGAGAGAACTGTGACTACAACTAGTAAGGTTCTCTTACTATGAGTCATGAAAAGAAGCACCAAAAATTACAAAGCAAAGACAAAGTTCACTAAGTAACTTTAAGTATCAAAAGAGAGAATCATGAGCAGAGTGTATGCCCCCACGTTAAAGTGATTGTGTATGCCTTATCAGGAGCAACTGCTTTAAGGTAGGATACACCCAAAGAAGACAAGCATGTTATCACAATAATTTAGCCCCCAAGAGAGGACAAATCAAAGGATAATGAACACAAAGCACAAAACACAATGTGGTTTCACCTAACTTTGGAGTTAGTATGCTTTTTATGATAACTCTTGTATATCATGTGTGTGTGTGTGTGTATATATATATATATATCTTCCTCATCCCCCAAAGAGAGGAAACCACCATGGAAGAATGGAACGCATGTCTTTTGAGTCAATATGGGAGAGACCAAAAGAGATCTCAACACTTTGCATCGTCCTCAAGTAGACAACGTGCTAGGGACAACAAATAGAAGAATGTCACAAACAAGCAAGAGAGGAGAGAGAGAGAGTCTATAGTGCTAATGAAGCTAATCAAGCATGTTGTCCTCCCCTCGATCTTGTTGATCATTATTTCGGGAAGGTGGACAACACACAAGAGCAGCCACATCGAGCACAGTAGATGGAGCTATCACAAGTTCCAAACAAGGACAATGCTCTAATGATAAGTCACTTTGTTCATTACTAGGAGCTAGGATTAATGTTTTTGAAAAAAATTTAGATAAGTCATTGTCAGCGTCATATTCATATTCATCATAAGAAATATTAGGATCAACATTTTCATCATTAAGAACATTTTCACCTATTTCTTCATCAATAATAATAAGAATAGGATCTCTAATAGGAATAGAACTTGAACCATCATTTGTCTTAAGCATTTTGTGTCTTGGAGAATTAGGTGGAACATCATGTTTAGGATAAAATGGAATCATGTCAACAGTTGGTGTTTTGGGAGAAGAAATGGTTTGGGAAGCAACCTCATGAGCTCTAGCACGACGTATTTGTCGGCATTCTCTCACACAATATTTTTGTCTACTCTTGGCTAAAGGTTGAGAAGTTTTAGGTTCATCAGACATAAGCTATGTCTCTTCTTTTAAGGAAGGATGGATACTTTGAGGTCTTTTAGGTTGGACAATAGGAGAGGCCGATCACTTCTCTTTATAAGACGAAGGAGGAGGAACCACACCATATAAAGGAGGGATATGAGGTGTAGGAAGGATACCAGGTTCATCATGAGGAGGAGGGATAGGTCTAGCACTAGTACATTTGGGTCAAGATTTCGATGGCCAATTGTTAGATTTTCGACCACATTTCATCGCACTACCGACAAAAACGGTCGTCGAAAACTTTGTGTCAGAAGTTCCGACTATCCTCGTGGTCGTCGCAATTTTGACATTACCACAACCTTTCTAACGGCCACCATGCATGCTCATTCTACGAACGAATACCATCGCCATCTCGGGCTGTCGTCGGAATTCCGACACCAAAGCATCAAATTCTGACAGAGGAGTGTCGTCAGATGCACAACATCCTTGTCGGGTGTTTCATTAGTGGTCGTCGGAATTTCGACGACGAGAGATGATATGGGTCGAACGGCTTTGTCGTCGGTGCATGAAAGCATTGAACGAGTTCTACTTTTAAAAATTACATGAAACATTTTTAATTTATTTGATTCAGTGTTATTTGCAAAAAATGATTATTAATGATGTTTCCTTTCTCCAAGAATTGTCTAGGACCTTTCCGTCGGAAAATATGTAACATCGAATGACTAAATTTTTTCTTTACAATTGCTTATTTAATTTAAGTATTATCTCAGCATGAATTAAAATTTATATCTATACGGAAGTAGAACATACAAGTTGAAGAGTCGCTTGTATGCAAATTTCCTAAAAGAAAGCAAGCAGACATTATCTTGAATGACATGGAAACAAGCTCATTTGCTGCCTAGAAGAGAGCAATTGGAGAATGGAAAAGGAAAGTGTTTAAGGGTGATAAATAGATAGATAGTATGCAATACAAACAAACAATGTCTGGAGTGTCTGATGTGATGTCTCTAATTTATGTCCGGAGGGTCTAACTGGTTTTGGAGTTCCCGTGAAACCTATTGGGCCACGCTTGGAGGAAATCAATGTGTTCGTGCAAGGAGCACCTTTTTTCTATTATGAGAATGATACTTTTGCACCTAGGGATATTTGGAAGTCAATATCCAAAAATTTCTATAGTGTGGAACAAGAGTTGGTGGACTCGAAGTATAATTGTCAGCTTTCAAAAGACCAAGAGGTTATGTACACAATCTCCCAATAGAAGAGCGACCACAAGAATTACCTCTCCCCCCAATGACTATTCAGGAAGCACTTCCTCAAACAAAGGACTATTGGCCTCCATGGGATCAAAGAAAAAAATTAAAGCATAGACTCTAGACGATGTGGTGGTGTCCTCCGTGAAGAACTCTACACTATAATTGAAAATTCACAAGGGAAATTGCAAGATAGTGAAGAGAAATACAATCTTGAAAAGTGGGAAGAATGGATCTTCGTTTGGGTGGGGCCAACTCAGGTGGCTCCTCTAGAGGTTGACGAGATAGAAATCATATTAGGATTTGAAAAAGATCACACTCGTGGAACTTCGTGTGCGAGTGATCGATTGCGGTGTTTGGGTAATGCATTCCAAATAGATACAGTTGCATTCCAAATAGATACAGTCTTGATGGCATGCAACTGTATCTATTTGGAATGCAACTGTATCTATTTGGAATGCATTACCCAAACATCACAATCGATCACTCGCACACGAAGTTCCACGAGTGTGATCTTTTTCAAATCCTAATATGATTTCTATCTCGTCAACCTCTAGAGGAGCCACCTGAGTTGGCCCCACCCAAACCAAGATCCATTCTTTCCACTTTTCAAGATTGTATTTCTCTTCACTATCTTGCAGTTTCCCTTGTGAATTTTCAATTATAGTGTAGAGTTCTTCACGGAGGACACCACCACATCGTCTAGAGTCTATGCTTTAATTTTTTTCTTTGATCCCATGGAGGCCAATAGTCCTCTGTTTGAGGAAGTGCTTCCTAAATAGTCATGGGGGGGAGAGGTAATTCTTGAAATCGCTCTTCTATTGGGAGATTGTGTACATAACCTCTTGGTCTTCTGAAAGCTGACAATTATACTTCAAGTCCGCCAACTCTTGTTCCACACTATAGAAATTTTTGGATATTGACTTCCAAATATCCCTAGGTGCAAAAGTATCATTCTCATAATAGAAAAAAGGTGCTCCTTGCATGAACACATTGATTTCCTCCAAGCGTGGCCCAATAGGTATCGCAGGAACTCCAAAACCAGTTAGACCCTCCGGACATAAATTAGAGACGTCACATCAGACACTCCAGACATTGTTTGTTTGTATTGCATACTATCTATCTATTTATCACCCTTAAACACTTTCCTTTGCCATTCTCCAATTGCTCTCTTCTAGGCAGCTGATGAGCTTGTTTCCATGTCATTCAAGATAATGCCTGCTTGCTTTCTTTTAGGAAATTTGCTTGCACATGACTCTTGAACTTGTATGTTCTGCTTCCATACAGATATAAATTTTAATTGACGTTGAGATAATAATTAAATAAAATAAGCATTTGTAATGAAAAGATTTAGTCATTTGATGCTACATATTATCTGACAGAAAGGTGCTAGACAATTCTTGGAGAAAGGAAACATCATTGATAATCATTTTTTGCAAATAACACTAAATCAAATAAATTAAAAATGTTTCATGTAATTTTTAAAAGTAGAACTTTTTCAATGCTTTCATGCACCAACGGCAAAGCCGTCTGACCCACACTATTATGCATAATAGAACAAATCAATATAATAGGCTATTATAAAGAATATATACAAAAATATGAAAGAACATTAAATTACCATTACAAACCCATAAACCATTAAATAGTGAAAATAGATATAAATTTGTAAATGTCTCCCTATAAACACCACAACCATAACCAAAACAAAAAAAATTCTTACCCACAAAAACTTAGCTGGTGAGTTGCCAGTCTACAACATCTCTTAGATGATCAAACCGTTTCTTAATTTTGTTCTTCTAGTTAGTCAATGGATTTAGTTGCATGTTCAAGTTTATTATTTGAAGCCTTTTGTTTCCCTATATTTGAGACATGATAAAATTCTTGTGAGTAGGAAATTGATTTAGGAGTTACGTGAGAAGAATTTGGCAAAGTAAATGATGACACTCAAACTCAAATTTTATCTGTCTTGATTAAAGACTTTTATAATGATGGCATTAAATTAAAGTTCTTTCTCTATTTTTTGGTGATCTCTAGAGCAGAGGTTGCTTTGCATCGACCTAGGATACATTTAACTTGTGTTGTATCTGCAGAAATATGTATCCTAGGACGATGCAATGCAACCTCTGCTCCACCAATACCAGATGGAAGAGAAAGTACTTTAATTTAAAGCCATCACAATAAAATGCTTTCAAGACATATATTAGGTATAAAAGGAAGCCTACCCTATCATTTGAAGGGGTTTACCTACAATTCAAGTGATCTCTTAATTATAAAATCAATTCAATTCCAAGTGAACGTGCAATCAAGCATTCATCAAGAATTGAAGGAGAAATCAAGTTAATAAAGATATTTAATAAAGATATCGTCTTTTAAATTAAGAAATGGGCAGGAGATTAAGAATACAAACCTTCCATATTGCACACTTCAAGGTATATTAAAATCAGTTTAAAGTGTATTCATTTAGGGACCTTTCATAAAATATTCTCAACTTACATATCATAAAAGGATCTACTCTACCAATACCAGATAGAAGAGAAAGTACTTTAATTTAAAGCCGTCGGGATAAAATGCTTTCAAGACATATAAAATCAAGTGATCTATTAGTTATACAATCAATTCAATTCCAAGTGAACAGGCAATCAAGCATTGAAGGAGAATTCAAGTTGGTGCAGGTGAATTTGGAAGACAAAAGGACTCAATGAAGCCATTAAAGACTTTTGAAGGTCTTAGGAGTGAAGAGCCAATCAATTATGCACACAATGAAGCCATTAAAGACAATCACCGTTAGCATAGATTGCAGGATATGCACAAGATGTGTTTGAAATGGATTTAGAAACTTCCAACCAAATGTGATTAGTGAGTATAGATGTTGTAGTGCAACTGCCTAGGTACACATGCATGCAAAATATGTAAGCTTAGATAAGGCACATGAACTATTTGACATAATGCCTCAAAGATCACCCAATATCCAATGACGGTTGGGAGAAAGAAAACATCAATTTTTTCATAATCTTAAATATTTCTTTATTCATCACTATAAATCTATTATGAATATAGTCTCAATATTGCAGAAATTTATTCTATTATGAATGCAATATTTAGGGATGTAATCTTTATATATTTTTTTTAAATTAGGAAAAGGTCCTAATACAATCCCCAACTAATTAATCTACAGAAAGATACCACTAAAGAAAGAAATTCAATCCTCACCACTATGGTCTTGAAGGCTTTTAAGACACTTGGATTCCTATTTTGGCCCACTTTTCCTTGACCCTATGTTAAGATAGTAAACTAGTTTGAGAGAATCCATTGGGTGGGAAATTGTGTATGGTTGCAATTATTTTCATGCATGGAAAGTGATTTAAAGGTTGGACCAATAGAGGATAAGTATTTCTTGAACCTTCAAGGACATGTGTAGAGCACCGCATGGATGTTTCTCCATTATTGAACTATTTGAATATGTAAGTAAATTATTTTTGGTTGATGACACAGTAAGTGTGGTATTTGTCTTTTCGATATGTTGTAGATAATATTAATCAAATATGGAATTTTTTTGATGCTATATACACTATGTTTTGGATTGAATTTAGGTAAGTGAAGAGGTAATGGAAGAGTAAAAGAGGTATAGAAAGGAAGAAGAGTGAAATAGGTGGTTTGGGATGGAGGTTACAAGTATATATGATAATTTGTATGGATAATTTGTTGTCTATAAAGAGGCAAATAAGCTATCACAGCTTCAACATCAATGAATGCCTCATCTACAGAAGTAAAAGGTACCTCTAATGGTTTCAAAATTTGTCAAAATAGTTATGATATACCAAATAATCAAGTGGAATATCCTTTAGGTAACTAATATTATCTTCAAACTATTTATTTTGATTTTCATCATATCCTTTCCATGTGAATTTCCCTTGGTTTTAGTCCCATTTTTTCTTTATTTTATATATATTCAAAACAAAATTTATAGATGCCTCTACTTGTCTCACCACTCATTAATTGTTTGGGATTTTCATTCCATTCACCAAGGTTGGCATCTATTCTAAGACTTTGTGTCATGCCCAAGCTAAATTATTTGCCTCTAGTTTCTCTCCAATCTAGTCACCTAGTAGCATGTGAAATCTATCTCTTCCTAATTATTATTCTCTCCATCTTGTTAATGACCATTTCATTAATGAATCCTTCCTCATAATTTTGGATAAGTGAGACAATGTTAGCTCAAGGAATCTTTTCAATCCTCTTTCAAGATTCTTTCCCAAGTAATAATCTTGCATATTGGAAAATAAATTACGCTTCTATTTTTCCAAGCTACTCTTCCTTATAATGTTTAGATTTATTCTAAAGTGCTCATTGTGACTCATGTTTACTACTCTTCCTATTAGTCTCATTCCAATATCTCCTACAAAAATATGGAATGATTACATTTATATTTTATTTGTGTCTCCTAAATATCCACAAAATTTGGAACAATAATACAATTTTTCAATAATACTATGAGCATCACTTTGATGAAATGAGTACTAAGTGATCCATTCTTATGAGGGTTTCATGTAAACTACTCATGAGAATGGGTCAACTTGACTCTAAAACTATGCAAGTGAATCTTGATATAAATATCTTAGTATGAAAGTCTTGTGAAAACACTCATTCTTCTAGCATTGAAAGTTGTGAGAGAGTTATTAAGGGGATTCTCGTGTGTATAGATTCAATGTATAAGTTCAAGACAGATTTTGAGGTGATATTTCTTTCCTTTTGGTACATCTATCTTTAAATTGGATGCTCTTTTGCCTTCATGGTAGGGAGTAAGCAATTTTTATGTGGGTTCCTTTTTTCATTTTTGGATTATTAAGGAAAACATAGTTTGTGAAGAGGAGGTTTTGCTTGTTATCTTATAAAAAAATTGGGTATTAGCTATTATAATAAATGATAGACAAAACAATGTCCTCTAAGGCTGTTGAAAAGAAATATCTATATGATGGATTCTCTTCCCAATTTATCTTCAAAGTTATTTAGTAAATATTTGGGAAACCAAAATAGGGTATGTTGATTTGCAAAGGAAGAACTAAATCTCCCAAGCTTCTTCCAACAACCATAAAATTTTATGATTGGGATGCAAGGGAGATTAGTGGATTTGATGGGTTGGCTTTGGCTAGATTCACCTAAGACAATTGATGATTTATTAGGCATTGTTGCGTCGATGCATTGTTAAGGTTATTATGGTTGATTATCAAAGCTAGTGGGATTCAAATATAGAGGCATGTTTAAGATAATTCTTATCATTGGTTGGTTAATAAAAATATGGTTTCAAGATTGATGCACAAACATATTAGAAGGGCACTTTTATGATGTATGTGAAATAATCACATTATTAAGCAAAATAATAGGTAATCTATAGGCAAGAATACTCCATATATAGATATTCTATATGAGGGACATGACTAATTCCACAAACTATAAGATTGACTAGGCTTTTCTCATTAGTGGAATCATATAATAGCTAGTGTGTATTGTTGGCTAGATGCATGAATTTGTAGTTTCCATACAACTAAGAAATGATAATGTTTCTAAGTACAAACCAAGTGGGAACTATGGACCCACTAATCTTATTTGTAACCACTCACCACGACTATATTGTGATAACTCTCTTATTGATAATAGAGAGTATCTAATACATTTATTAAGACCCTAATTATGGTCATGGTAGACCACACAAAGAATGACTTCCATAGGAGGCTAAGAAGGTGATCCATGAACAAGAGTTTTTTTCATTCAATCCTTAACAAGCATGACAAATAACCAAAGAGTACTCATACTCAAACTTCTGCACCCATTTTCCAAATTTAGAGATAGGTTAATCTGGGTAGGGAGAGCTTGATCGCCATTGAGTGAGGATGCCAAGAATATATTTGATATAGATAAAAAAAATGGGATTAAACCAGGGCTCAAGGACCCATCTACACAATAGTAATCATATGACAAGAGTAACCACTGCCATGAGATATGAAACTTAAAACAATGTGACAAAGATATTACTATGTATAACTTGAGAGCATTCAGAATTATACCCTTATTTGATACAAGGGGTTATATGGAGGGGAAGATAGTGAGAAAGTATGTTTATGTGACTAATTTAGAGATTTTTTTGGAGATTTTTGTACTACCTTACTTTGTTTTGTCTTAGCTTGAAAAAAAAAGTCTAGTTTAGATTATTTTCCTATAAAGCAAAATGCTCTAACAATATTGTTATTAAATGCAAATATTTAGAAGCTATTCCATATGATATTCTTGATAAAACCATTTCTTTTATAGAATCTAGAAAGGTAAATATTTTAAGATTTGACTATGGAGATAGCCACCCAAGATCTAGAGGTCTAATGGAAAGCACAACAAAATGAGAAGATCAATATGACACAAATAAACTATATTTCTATCAATGAATGCAAGTTTACAATATGAATGAATGAGATTATAAATAGAACCCCTTGATTATATAGGTCAAGATGAGACATGTAGGATATCATAAGATTATGAAAGTATCTTAATCTTATGATATGAGACATAAAGTGATAAGTATCCTATGTATACCTTAAGTAAACTTAAATGATAAGGCATAAAATGACCTAATAGTGGAAGTAGCTAGGTAATATCCCTATTACACCAACAATTATTGCTACTTGTTCTTTGATTCATCTCATTGATATGGCTCAAATTGAAATAATTCATTTCATCAATCAGAACAAATATATTCAAAATTTTACTAAGCAATAAAACAAGTCTCGTGATCCTTACTTTCCTTAAACTGGCCCCTTTGGTTGCTAGCCCTTTACTCACAAGCATTACTCTCACAAAAAATACAAACTCATTTTTTTGTAAGTGATCCTTTAATCATCATCATTTTCATGCTCCGAACACACTTACCTTTGCAAGTGCAAGTATCCCAAGCCTCGATCCAAAACTATAATCTACTATATTTGCAACAAGCTTTGCCACATCACTTCAAATTGCTCTTGGAAGAACACAATTGTTAAATTAGTCTACATGACTAATGCAATATCATGGAGGGGTGTAGTAGAAGAAGACATATATCTCTATAAACAATATGACTTTTTTGAATCTGTTCTCAAAGATCAATGATGAAAATAATGAAGATGAGGTTTTTAGTATGATATATGAATTAACTGAACTAGATACTATAAGAATGAATAGGTCTCAAGAAGATCAAGGAAGTAGAGGACAGAGGATCTCCCTATACTAGTAACACATTTAGAGGAAGGTAAATCACAATCTTCTTTTAAAACTTTTATAGTGACTCTACAAGCTAGTACTAGACCTTTCCTAATTTCTTTCAAATTAGTAAACTAATGAAGATATGACTGTTCTTTAGGGAACATCTAAGAACCAGTAGGAAACACCAACACATATATATCCATATAAATTGAGAAACAACAGCTCATCTAGGCTTTCATAGTTATTTCTCAGTTATGGACAACAATAGTATATGTACAGGTTTAAAGTTTAAACCCTTGGCCGTGGAAGTATTTTGATTTAACGTTTAAGCAATAGTATATGTACAGGTTTAAAGCTCGGTCAACTTCAGTTGCTGGTGTCATCTCACTCTAGCCGGAGGAGGGAGCTATAGGGCTACAGATAGCATTATAGACCATAAACTCCAAACACCATATGAAAAAACCAACCAAATAGCCGGGGACTTACTAGACGCAGAGCGGACGGACTAGAGCTTAGATACAGGCATGAGACTAAGGCACTTCCCCTCCACACCGACCACCAACCCTAGACTCCGCCTTTGCCTTTGCTGGCTCAGATGCTTCTTCCTTCGCGGAAAGGCACTGATCAATGATATTGGGACGAATGAGAGGCGGGATTTTGTAAAGAGGCGGGATTTATGAAACGACTTGGTATTTTCTTTTTTTTTTAAGTAATGCACGCGGTCGTCGGAATTTTGACGAACACGGGCACTTTTTCTAAAAAAACCCTAATGTCATTGCCAATTTCTTCTACGTCAAAACCAAATGTTGAATTATCGTCAGAATTCTGACGAAATTGGGCATTTTTTCAAAACAAAATCAAGTTTGATCACAATATACCTTCTCCGTCGGAAACCTCTATCGGAATTTTAAGCTAAATGTATTAGTGTAGCCTTAGGAGGGATAGTTTGTTTTTTAGGAGGAAGAGTTTTTCTACCTTTTGGAGGAAGAGGAGACTCATCCATAGGAGAAGGAATATATTCTTCTTTAGGAAGAGGAATAACTCGTTTCTTGGGTGAAAGGATACTCTTCTCTTTAGCAGAAGGAATAGATGCCTCCTTGGGAAGAAGATTATTTCTTTCCTTAGGAGGAAGAACAATCTTATCATCAAGGGGTATATGATCCTCAAGAGAAATGCTAAGTGTTGGATTTCTAGGTTTACTCAAGGATAAAATCATTTCAATTTTCCAGTTTTGATATGATCTAAAGAGAGCATCACTTCTAAGTTGAAGAGGCTTGAATTGTTTGGACCAAAAATAATCGAGACAAACATCTCCACGCCTCATTGTAGGTTGAAATATGCTATGATTAACAGTTATGATTTTATCATTATGAGAAAATTGCAAACACTTGTGAATAGTAGAAGTGATTGCTTTCATGGAAGAGAGCCAAGGATGTCCCAAGTTCACACGAAATTGATCAGATGTAGGAATGATAGCAAATTGAACATCTAAGTTTAGTGCCAACATCAATAGGAAGTGTTATAGAACCAATAGCAAGACAAGAGAAGCCATAAAAAACTTTAACTATCACATTAGTATCATCATATATCACTTGATACAATTACAAAGTATAAATAAGTTCTCCAGTTATCACATTAACCATGCAAGCAGGATCAATAAGAACTCCTCTAGTAGGTATACCTTTGATTTTGCACTTATGTATAATGGGTCATTGGGTGCTTTAATGGTCTGAGTAGGATCAAATATCATGCACAAATCTTTAGGAGGTTCTTGTTGATCTACAAGGTTCACCACGTTATGGTCACTTTATTGGGAGAGAAAGCAAGATGATCAGTTTCAATCACATTAGTGGAATGGGATGGTAAAGGATCAGTGAAAATTTGAAGGTTTTTATTAGGAGGAGCTATGGATTTGTTTCCTTTATCATTCACACCCGCCATAGATATAGTATTGTTATCAATCAATTCTTGAATCTTACTTCTCAATAAAAAATATTTTTTAGTATCATGACCAGTCTGACAATGATATTGACAAAAATATTTAGCATCAAAATAAGGGGAAGTTGTTTTAGATGGATCAATTGGTTTTATTTTGGGAAGTTTTAACACATTATTTTGTATTAACTAAGACATAATGCTATGCAATGATTCATTCAAAGGAGTAAACTCTTTTTCTCTTTTAAAGAATTTAGACAAAGGAGGCACACCCATAGCACCTATGATTTGATTTTTGTTGATCTTGTCATTGAATTTGATGAATCATTTGTTTGGTTTGAACTTTGCAAACATGTGTGGAGCACTATCACCCTTACCACTCAAAGCCATGGAAGGACATGATTGTTCCAATTGACTCATAGTCAGTTGATAATTGTGAAGTACTGCATACAACTACGAAAAGGAAGTAAAATCAGTTAAAATAAGTTTATCCCTAATGCCTTTTTGTAAATTAGCAATAAAAATATTTTGAATGTCTTGATCAGGCATAGGAAAAGAAATCTGAGAATACAAATTCTTATATCTACCAATAAAATCGGTCACTTTTTCTTTAACACCTTGTTTACAATCCATTAAATCAGTCAAAGTAACTTTAGGACTAATGTTATTGTGAAATTGTTGAATAAAATCATTAGCCAGTTGTTGAAAAGAAGTAATAGAATAGGGAGGCAAAGAACAATACCATGGAAAAGCTCTATCCCTTAATGTTCTAGTAAACAATTTTGCTAACAACCTTTGATAATGAGCAAAGTCACTACCCAAAGTTTGGAATGTTTTAGCATGAGTTAAGGGATCACATTTTCCATTATAAAGTTCCAATTGAGAGACTTGTACATGTTTAGGTGGGATGGCTCTAACAATGTCATGGGATTATGGGCTCGCTACATCAAATGTGGGCACATTATACTTGGATTGATTCATAGAAGCTATTTGTTGTTGTAAGGAAGATATTGTTTGGGCAAGATTATTGATTGTAGCTTCGGTAGAAGGATTGAAATTAGACATGTTGGAGTGAGAGGGTGGAGTAATATTGTTGAATGAAGGAAGAGATTGAGAATAATGAGGTAGAACACTATGATAATTGGGTAATGGAGAAGATTGGGTAGCACATGGAAGACTCATGGGAGGAATGAAGGAATTGTGATTGAAGGAGTTGCTCCCTTGACTAATATTTATAAGTGGTGAATGTGATTGAGTAACAAGAGGAATACCCATGGTAAGAGGAATGAAAGAAGAGGTATTGCATCCATGACTAACATTTGTAGGAATGACATTTTATGGAGAAGTAGCCACGATGTTTGATGTGAAGGTAGGAACACTAGTCATGGAAGTTGTCAAAGGAATACAATGATTAACTTGACTAGGAAGTTGTGTATAACCTAGGTTTTCTGTTGGCAATATTGCATTATAACAGACAATGAAAGATTGTTGGCATTTCATAAGGATATTGAGAAGGTTGTTGATGATTATGGGTATAATTGATTAAAGATGTTTTACTATCTGGATATTATTATTTTGTCATTGATGTCAAGAAATTGATTTTCTAATTCAGTATGATGTTGCCATATCTTGAGAAGTATGATATGAAGATTATAAAGATGTCGGTAAAAGACACGGGAAAGAATATGATGAATAAGGGGATGAATAAGGTATTCAATGGGCAACTACTACCGAGTCAGACAATGATGAGATCATGATGTTTTAGATTGTGTTAACATCATACATATGTTGTAAATTGTAAACGTTAATACTATACTATGTTATCAAACAAAGAACCTAGTCGGTAAACCCTAAGGAACCTAGTCGGTAAACCCTAAGGTTATCGCTATCGGTTAATAAAGGTAGAATGTCTACCGAGTGACGTTTAGTATTCACTGAGTTGTTACCGAGTTGTAACTGAGCTATAACAGAATGCATTAAATGTTTACATGTGGTATTTAATGAAGGAAGCTAATGAGCTGGAGTGGATTAAATGATTGGTAAGCCATGGAAGAAGTTTGTTAACAAATCTAAGGCGATGAAAAGTTGGCATGAAGATCTATAGCTTAGATTGAACCACAATACCCTGGCACAAGTTCCAAGACTACTATGCAAGTTCCAAGGCAGGGTAAAACATTTTTAGATCGAAAGATGCATTGAACCTGGACAAGATTGAAGATTTGATGGCTATGATTGATCATGGGAAATGTGATCAAGGAGATTAAGCGGTTACATAATTGTTTATAAATAGGAAACTGTTGATAAACAATGTATGCGGGCAAGTGTATGCACAGGGATGCTACATAGTGATTACCGAGCATAGAAGCTTGAAGACTTGTTTGAATAACAGAGTATAGAAGCCCAACAGATAGACAAGATTAGTTCTATGTCTAGATTGCATTGAACAAATAAGAATCTGCTTTAGCATTTTAGATGTGAAGTTGCAGATAGATTTTATTACAGTTATTTTGTGAAAGTGACAGAAAATATCTTAACCAAGTGGACTTAACAGTCTTATATGTAAACCCTCTAGCAAGGTGACATTCTGCTTGAGTGTTTGAAATCCTTTAACAAGGTCACTTCTAACAAAGTGAAGATCCTAACAGATTTGAGGGAAACCCCTTAACCGGGTCACATCTAGAAATGTGTTTGTAATCTTTAACAAGATTTGCTTTTAACCGAGCATACTCTAGAAGAGTATATTTCTTAGTGGGTCCGAAATCCCACGTGGTTTTTCCCTATTTGGGTTTCCACGTTAAATCTGGTGTTATGAGGTTTATATTGTTCATATGCTTTTGAGTTTGCATGTTTAACAGTTTTGGTTATATTACTGATATATATGTTACCAAGGTTGAATCTGATGTTTTTATGGATGATTAAGTTTGTATGATTCACCCCCCCTCTCATCTTGTTGGCTATTGGATCTATACTTATATTAAGTATCAGAACTATCAATTGGTATCATATCTTTGGACTTCGGAAGGAAAGTTTAAAGGCACTTAAGTTAAAGATCCAAAGATGTATAAGAGGGATGCACCGAAGCTGAATAAGTCAAGTTTCTCTACATGGCAGAAAAGGATGAAGCTACATCTATCAGGAGTTGGAGAATATGTTGTATACTATTTGGAGAATGATTTTGTTGCACCGAGCACCTATTCATTGACTATGGAAGAGATAAGGGCAAAGCAAGAACATATTCAAGCAATGATTGAAATAACATCTGCATTAACTGATTCAGCGTTTAATGATCTAGAAGGCTGCAATGATGCAAAGACAATGTGAGATAAACTCATATCAATATATGGAGGAGATGAACATCTTCAAAGAGCAAAAGTAGACAGTATGAGAGGACAACTTGAATCTATGAAGATGAATGAAGGTGAGAACATAACTCAATACGGTACAAGACTAAAGGAGATTGTCAATCAAATCAAAGGAGCAAGTGGAACTATTGAAGAAAAGGATATAACAAGTAGGTTGTTGAGAACCCTTCTACCAGCTTATGCAATCCGAGTCTCTGCAATCAATGAATTGAGGTCTGTACCTAATATGCCAGTTTCTTTAGATGCTACTATTGGTAAACTACATGCATTTGAGTTAAGTAATTTTGATAACAGTGAATCTTCGGTAAATAAGGTTGAATCTACATTTAGTTCTTTTCATCTTGATGAATCTAATGATTACAATGAAAGAAAATATAAGTACTCTGAAGGAGATCACAGTGGAGCAAGTAAAAGATTTCGGAAGAACATGGAAGAAGTACACAAACTGTATGAAGAAATCAGAAAGCAAGAAGAGTTTGATGCACTATTAGCCAAAAGGTTACCGAGAGGCAAAGGTAAGTATAAAGGAAAACTACCTTTGAAATGTTTCAATTGTGATAAGATAGGACATATGGCTTCTAACTGTCCTGACAAAGATTTTACTAAAAAAAGAGATTACCGAGATAACAGACATAAAGATAATCGTTACAGAAGACTCCGAGACTTCAGAAGAAGAGATAGAAAGACATGCTTAATAGCTGATGAGGAATCTAACGATGATAAATCAGATGAGACTGATACAGAGGTAGCAATTTATGTGGCTATCAAGGATGGCTCAGATGAAGAAAGGTATGAAGAAAAGGCCCTAATATCTCACATAAACACTAATGATTCTTGGATTATAGATAGTGGATGCTCACATCATATGACAGGAAATAAACACAAGTTTGTTATTGTAGTCACACAAATCTGTCCATTTTAATTAAATGAATATTTTGTATTTATTTGATTAAAAATCCACTAGCCATCGGTTAATTAAATTAATATTTAATTAATTCATCTTCAAACATTCTCCTATTAATTAAATAAACTATTCAATTTATTTTAATTCATTCATTAAACCAAATTCACAATCAATAAAATGAATAAAATCTATTTATTTAATTAAATCCCCCTTTTTCCTCTTTAAAATAAATTAAATAAAACATTTATTTAAATCATTTATCCCCCCCACTTGCGTTTTCCTACAAATGCAACTTGCACACATTTATTGAAATAAACTAATTTATTTTAAATAAAAATCCTATTTTCCCTCACCCACCAAATCCAATTGTATTCCTAAACCCCCTTCTAGATTCTTCTAACCCCTTCCTAATTAGCCTAATCCATTCCTTAATTATTGTCACATTCCTAAGCAACTTTAAGTCACTTCTCAAAGACTTCAAAGTCTTTGAAAATCATTTAATGCTTTGTGTGTTCAACAATTTAACCTCCAAAGTCTTCCAAAACCACTAATGGCTCTTACATGACCATTAATGGCTCTTACATAACCATTTATGGTTATTTCAACTTGCACTCATGTGTCTCCTCAAACATTTATTACTTTGACCATGTTTATCCCTTTTGCCTTTGCACAAAAGTTTATCCATTGGATAAAAGCTTTATTCTTTGAATAAAGAGTTTATTCATTCAACTAACCTTGACCTTAACTCTCAAGGTCATGTCAAGCATTTAATGCTTATTCCCTCTCCTCTCAACCTATCTCACATTGACACTTGTCATCCTGGGATTGGGTTGAAAGCCCTCACATGGATTTGAAACCATTCAATCTTGACCCTTGTTGAGATTACTCAATCTCAACCATCCATTGCTCCATTTTTCCTATAAATAGAGCTCATTTCTTCATAATTCAGATCCTAAAAACTTGTATGCATTTAAGCTATAGGCATTTTGAGAGAACATTTTAGTGTAATCAACTAATATCTTGTCATTTTGGATAAAATAAATCATTTTAGTATCAATAGCTTAGTATTAGCCTCTTTATTTACATTTAGAGCAAATACTTCAATCTCAAACCTCCATAAGCATCCATAGTGCAAAAATCTGTTGAAAGCTACACTATTTTGAAACTTGGAGAGGAGAGGAACAAGGGAGAAGAAACCAAGAGCATATTAGAAGGCATTTGGAGATGTCTCATCATATTTACCTTCTTAGTTAGATATTTTATCATGCTTTTGATATCTCTTTTGATATGCTTGTGTAGGAAAGTATTTTGTTTGTGATTTCTGACACTAATGGTTTGCCTTTTCTTCTTGTTTGTGTCTTGATATCATTGACTAACCTTCCCTTTTTGTAGAGCATCATTTGGTGAACCTAACGTGAATCTAAACACCTAAAAAAACAATTTTTTTTTACAACTAGCATGTTTGATTGTTGAACTTGACACACAGGTTGCGCTTTAGCGCTATTGATCACGGTGTAGTGCTATTGTTCTTACAATAGCGCTATTGTACCAAGTTTAGCACTATTGACATTGTTTGAGTGCTTTTGACTCTGTTTTGGCACTATTGAACATGTTTGAGCGCTTTTGACTTCTATGTCATTTTCTTCTTTTAGCGCGTTTGTGTTAAATAGCACTTCTGTTTAAACACAGAGTAGCACTATTGTAACAAAACGTTGTAAAAAGGTCCCTGTAATCGAAAAAAGAAAAATTCTTAGGCTTGTGGAAGCCCACCATAGGTTCGATTTTTACTAACTATTTGTCTCTTGTGCAAGTCTACAAACCAACCTCTTTAAAATCAAAAACTTCCTTTTGGTGTTTTAAAATTGAACAACACAAAATTTGCTTTCTTGTAAGCTTAGGATCAAAATTTGTGTTTGATGCTATAAAATTGAACAAAAAAAACTTTGTTTATCGCAAGTTTAGGCTTAACTTCTTATTTGGTGCTTAAAATCAACAAAGACAAATCCATTTCTAGCATCAAACTTAAGCAAAAATTTACAAGCCACACTTCAAATTTTGGTACAATTAAAACTTACAATCCACTTGTTTCAATTTTTGCAAGCGATTTACTTCAAGCAAACGTGTTTTTTATTAAGTTGACCAGGATTTCATTTTCCTAGTTACTTAAACATATTGCCTTTGAAGTTAAAAAGAACATCATGATTGTTGGAGCAACATCTTCAAATAGTTAAAACACATTGCGATGATGGGTTAAAAAGAATAAGTGTTTTTTGTGCTTGGCACACTTGTGCAAAAAGTTGGTCGAGTGGTCCTACTTCTAACACACACTATCCTCTCCCTTGGCTTTTGTGGTCCTAGGTGCAAGAGAAAAGTGTTAGTAACACTCAAAATTTTATCTTTTTAAGAGAGGTCTGCCAAGAGACACATCACTCTTGGGAACGACCTCGTGCGGTAAATCCTTCGAGCCGCTATAGAAATCAGGTGAGAGCAAAAGTTGTAGCCTTGGGTATAGCTGTTCCTACAGTGTAACTTGCCGAAAGGACAAATGGGCCCCACCACAAGTTACAAGGCTCTTAAGTGAGTCACTGCAGAATGAACTTATGTCCAAAGACATCGAAAATGACTAAACACCTTTAAGTAGTAGCCCACCCATTCTATTGATTGAGAATATTTAAGATATAATTTAGTGCAAGAGCATAGCTGGTTTTGCTCCCAAGATACTTACCATACATAGTTCCTTGAGTAGAAACATAGCTTTTTGAAAAGTCACTTGTGGCTTGATAAAAGTGGTGTCTCCCCCATCATAGGGATCATCTATTTGTTATACTCATGCAAGACTTAGTATATCACATCCTTACCTACCACAGCGGAATTCATAAGGTATGTAGTACCAAAGTCGAAGAAATATCAAGATGTGGGCTAAATTTATCACAACTGGCCATTTGACCTTAGGGATACAAAGTGTTTGAAGTCTCTTCATGTTGATCAAGACCAAGTACAAATTGAGCCGACTTCAGGCTTTGGAAAGAAAACACCTAAAATACACTTAAAGGAAAGAGTCATAAAAAGTCCAAAGATTGGGTTGATCTACACCCATACTCATTTGTGCCTTTTAAGGCAACATTATTGTGTTTGTGTGCTTGCTTTGTTTTCTTTTCAAAGAAGAATCAAAAAACAATTCCAAAACAAGTATTCATCCAACCAAACATCTTTCAAAAACAACTAAAAATACTAAAAAAACAAAGAAAAGTATCAAACTTTATGACCATTCTTCACATCTTGCGAAAGAAGAATTGTCATCAGAACATCAACTTGAAAAGAAGACCATTGAGCTCAAAGGCTTTGATCAAAAGAGGAAATTCTTCTATCTCAATAAACAAATCTTTGTCTCTCATAGAGTTTTTCTACATCACATGCGTCTCTACCTTCAAGGCAAAACAAACGAATTTGATTCAGAATCATTAAACTGTAGAGCTTTTATGCAATATAGAGCTTTGAGTTATCACAAAAACCAAGGAGGCAAGATTAATCCCAACTTCTTCCCAAATGTTTGTATCACATACAACATAACTCGAGAAATGCCACCAACGCCCGAAAGGGAAGAGGTAGAATTTGTTCCATTTGTGACACAAAGCTTTTATTGAAGTTAAAACATTTCATCCATCATCTCACTCATACATCATCACTTCATCATCCATCTGTTCCAACTCTCAAAACATTAAGAGGTTCTTGTCCTAAGTTCTCTTTTAGATATTGCTTGAATCAAACTCATCCCATCACATTTTAGATTGTTTCTACATCTAGGATAAGCTCATCCTAAGAGACACATCTACGCAAGTTATAACTAGTTCATGAGTGAATCCTCTCATTACTAGGTAGTTAGATTAGTAACACATCTCAGATTTCTCTATACCTTATCACATCAAACCTTATCAAACAAACAAGCAATTCAAAGAAGGAATTTCGGTTACATCTACCTTTAAAGTGCTAGAGATCTACATGCAACACAATTCACCCAACATCAATTTTTCATTTCATCAACAACTCATCATCATTTTCACTCAACTTCAACAAAAACTTGTAAACAAAATGGCTCACACCCGATCACACTCAAGGCAACGAGAAACAGAAATTGAAGAAGAAGAGGAGGAAAATATCAATGAATTTCAAGAAGCACTTGGAGGAAATGCGAATGACGACAACCCAAGTACTCCTACTCCGGCAACAATAGAAAGGGCCCAGCATAACCCTCTCTTTAACAAAATTTTTGATGAAATACTCAAGAGCAATGCAAATGCTCACTTTTTAAAGCTCGCTCAAGAAGGAGCCAAACTCCCCTCTAACTTTGATCTTGCCCAATTAAGACAAGCATCAGAATGACAAAGTCACCATGAAGAAGAAAGAGGTAGAGATCCCATCAGATATAACATTGCTTGAGGTAACCCACCACCTCCTCCTCCAAATGAAATGGAGATGTTGCGGCAACAAGTTGAAAATCTCGCCCAACAACTTCATAGTGGTGTAAAGACTAACCAATTCTCACTCAATGACATCTGTCCTTATCCCTTTGATAGGAATCGTTATATGCCACCCTTTCCATGGGGATTCGAAACACCCAAATTCAAAAAATATAGAGGAAAGGGGGATCCTCGCGATCATGTCAAATAATTTCATTCAACTTGCCTCGAAGTGGCATATGAGGACACATACCTAATGTGACTTTTTCCCCAAAGCTTGGGAGGAACAACCACATCATGGTTTTCCCGGCTACCAGGTGGCATTAGGACCTTCGAAGAACTAATTCAAAAGTTCTTGGCACATTACTCTCATAACATTGAACGCGACATCACCATGGTTGATCTATGCAACACTAAACAAAAACTAGGTGAACTTTTCTCAGTACTCTTGCAATGATGGCATCAAATGTCTAGCAGACGTTCTCTTCAGTTGCCTGAATGAGAACTAGTGGAAATATTCATTTCCAACTTAAATGAAGAAATGGAGTTCCACCTGGATGTCAAAGACACAGACTCCTTTAATGACATGATCACCAAGGGCTTGAAATGTGAGCGGGCCCTCATCAAGA
Organism: Cryptomeria japonica; assembly: GCF_030272615.1. Classification (NCBI taxonomy): domain Eukaryota; kingdom Viridiplantae; phylum Streptophyta; class Pinopsida; order Cupressales; family Cupressaceae; genus Cryptomeria; species Cryptomeria japonica. Next base: position 87,498,827 of record NC_081412.1, read on the forward strand.
AAGGACTTATCAAAATCTATAATGAACCAAAGGATGGTCCTTGCCCACGCTTCAATAGTGACAAACCAAGATTTTGGAACAAAAACAAGAATATCATCAACGATGGGGTTGTGGATGCCAGAACTATCAAAAGTGCACAACCTGTGGTTGGATTTGCAGGACAAAATCCTCCAAATCAAACTAACACAAATGTTCCTTCAAATCAAGGTCGCATCACATCTCATGATGAACCTAGACCTCGTCAGCAAAAACAAAAACGAACATACACTCCCTTAGGGGAACCCATCGAAACAATATTGCGACAACTAATTTCTCAAAATTTGGTCACTCTACCTAAAACATCAAACTATGAGCCTCAGGTAAAACCTGCATGGTGGAGAGATACTGAACATTGTGATTTCCACCAAGGGAGAGAACACAAGACAAGTAATTGTCACAGATTAAAGGATCTTATTCAGGATCTTATTGACCAAGGTGAAATTGAAATCGAAGGACATGACCCAAAAACAACAAACAATGATCATCTAATGTTCAAAAATCCACTTCCATCACAAGATCAAATGGGTCCTTCCACTTCTAGGAGAGGCACTGATACCACTGATTATACGTAGGCTGCGTATAATTATACTGTAAATCACCTATATGATGCCAGTGAAAAAATTGCAACTATAACCATCAAGAATCCCAACTCCAATTGCAATGTTGTTACACGTCGCGACAAGGTTACCATAAAGGCAGCTCCACAAGGCACCACCTCCATACCAAAGCAATAAAATCTTGTGGAACAATTAGACAAAATGCCTATGCTTATATCCATTTTAGAGCTATTACACCTATCTCCATCTCATAAAACAATCTTGGATCAAGCTCTCCAAGAGGCGTCAGTCCCTACAAACCTAAATACGGACCAATTTCAAGCCATGGTTGGAAGTCTAAAGTCATCCCCTTGTCTCACTTTTTCCAAAAGTAACAACTCTTCTTTCCAGCAACCTCATTATGCTTCGCTACACATTGAAGGCTTTATCAACCAACATGGGATCAAGGGAGTCTTGATCAATAATGGAGCAGGCCTGAATATTTGTACACTGCAGTTGGTCATAGCATTGGGATATGCCATTGAATCCATGGATCCCTGCAAGAAGATCACAATTAAGGCCTATGATGATGCAAAGCGTTCCTCCAAAGGAGCAGTGGTACTACCAATCCGAGTAGGCCCTATGGTGAAACACATCATCTGTCAGGTTCTGGACCTTCCTCTGCCATACAATCTATTGTTAGGAAGACCTTGGATACATGCCATGCAAATCATTCCATCTACCTACCATCAATGTATCAAGTTCCTACATAATGGTGTAGAGATCACAATCCTGGGCGATGCAAATCCCTTTGCATATTGTCATAATATCAGTCATCAACCAGAGATTACCATTCCTAACAATAGAGAAGCCATCTCCTCCACATCATATATAAGTCCAGCCTCTCTTGCCAGTTCAAACACCACTATACCCAAGCAAGAAAAGCTTAAGATGAAAATAGCAGAGGAAGGTCCTGGGGAATACAATTTGAGTCAACTCTTTTGTGTGGGACAAATGCCCACTTCTCCTAGAACATATGGCAAACTGCAGTAGTTACTCCAGCAACCAATGATCATGCCCGCATGTGCTTTAATGCCTTTCATCCTGGGAAAGAGTCAAGAAGAAGAAACCCAAGATGAGGACTTAACGGAATGGATCTATAAAGATCCCATCACCACTGATATACCGCAAGCTACGCTTCCCATGGATCAATATGGCAAAGGCCTCCTCATTATGCAAAGGATGGGTTATGATGGTCAGAGTGCTTTGGGATCTTGCAAACAAGGAAGACATGAGCCATTGTTGCTAGAATTAAAGCCCAAAGATAATACAGGCCTAGGCTTCGAAAAGGCAATCTTTCCTAAGCTCAGATTCAAAGGAAAACCCAGCAAACCGTTATATCAGCCTATTGCAAAAAGGACACCTTTCATTATCAAAGCAGCATCAAACACCATCGCAACTGCCCCATCGAGGCTCAAAATCCCAACACAACCATCTACAATGCCAAACATCCCACCAAACAAACCAGTAATCCCATCAGCAACAACAATAACATCAAAAGCACCATTAGCAGCAGCAACTGTATCAGAACCTGCAACAACATCCACAACACTAGCAGTTCCAATAGAAGCAACTAAGTCAACACTAACGATACTACCCGTATCAGATTCTTTGATCCCCATCATCCTTCCTACAGCACTGATCACACTTGCAGTATTTAACACAAAGGACATCCCAGTATGGTATAGTAATCGGATGCTGGAAAGTGATTCAGAGACCATCTCACATGAATGGGAATTTTATTCCATATAGCTTAACACTTCAGATGAGGAAGACACATCAATACCTCCACCCCGCAAAGACATCCCTATTTACAGAGAAGCACAGATAAAGACTTCTTGGGTTCCTGAGCTGGAAATTTCTTCCATAGACCCTATGTCACATCCTACGCCTGATTCTGACAAGGAGAGTACCATCAATGACCTTCACCATAATGTCTTAACCCTCACTGATACATCTAATGAACGTAACATAATCAATGAAATAATGCCCATTATCCATCCTAAACTCATCAAATGGAACCAACCAAATCTCCCATGTCTTGATCTCTTCCAAAACAATGAGGCCATCATTGACTTTTTGGAATTAAGGGATAACCTGCCAAGCGGGGATCACAAAGCTAGATTCGCCATAGAACTTAATAGTGCAGCATACTTTGGGGCGGATGCCAAACCTTTCGACTGCAAAAATATAACAATAAAACATGGATCTTCCAGTGAAAACCACACCATGGCACTGTTTGATTCAACAAAAGTAAAAAGAAAGAGCATATCCAACGGTGAAAACCTCTCTGAGGTGCTTGAGGATGAAGGGTTTGACATTCTCCTTGCTAGTACACAACAAGAATGATCAACAATTCTCATTGAAGAAACCAAAGAATACAATGTGGGGACTCCTGAAACTCCTTACCTCATACATCTGGCATCTCTTCTAACTCCAGAGGAACAGCCTAAGTTTGTCAAATTCTTCTAGAAGCACCAGATTAACTTCGCATGGTCATATGCAGACATGCCTAGTCTTGATCCTAATTTAGTCATGCATCACCTCACCATAGCAGAAGGAGCCAAACCTGTCAAGCAGAAGCTTCGCAAGATGCATCCTTAGATTGCAGTACTAGTCAAAACATAACTCAAGAAACTCCTAGATGTTGGTTTCATTAGACCAATTGATTATGCAAATTGGATCTCCAATATTGTTCCTGTCGGCAAACCAAAAGGGGGCATCCGCATTTGTACTGACTTCAGAGATCTAAATAAGGCATGTCCTAAGGATGACTTTCCCCTACCAAACATTGACATCATAGTGGACCTAACAACAGGACATGCCATGCTTTCACTCATGGATGGCTTTTCAGGGTATAATCAAATAAAGATCGCACCAGAGGATGAACATAAGACAACCTTCACATGTCCATGGGGCACATATTGCTGGAATGTAATGCCTTTCGGTCTCAAGAATGCAGGAGCAACCTATCAATGAGCAATGATCACCATCTTCCATGACATGATGCATACTATGATGGAAGATTATGTTGATGACTTACTAGCAAAATCACTCACCAGAGAAGGTCATCTCGACATACTAGATAAAATCTTTGATAGACTGGAACAATATCATGTTCGACTCAACCCAAAGAAATGTGTCTTTAGAATAACCTCCGGGAAGCTTCTAGGATACATTGTCTCAAGCAAAGGTATTGAGGTCGACCCAACAAAGGTAAAAGCAATCATGGACATGCCACCACCAAAGAACATCAGTCAACTAAGGACATTGCAAGGATGACTACAATCCATCCGAAGATTCATTGCACAACTAGCAGATAAATGTCACCCCTTTACACATCTACTACACAAAAACATCCACTTTCAATGGGACGCAAGATGCCAGCAAGCATTCCAGATGCTCAAAGACTATTTCATGAATACACCATTGCTGATCCCACTAGATCCAAGTCGACCTCTACTACTCTATATATCAACAAGAAGTACAGCATTGGGTGTACTATTGGCACAACATAATGCAGAAGGGAAAGAATGTGTTGTTTACTACATCTCTCGTACACTAGTGTGCTATGAACTCAATTACACACCCATTGAGCGAGCTTGCCTAGCAGTAATCTTGGCAGCCACTAAACCAAGGCACTATCTATTAACCCATAAAGTATAGCTCATTGCAAAGATTGATCCACTCAAATACTTACTCAGTAAAGCAGCATTGATAGGCCGCTTGGCCAAATGGGTGATGATTCTCAGTGAATTTGACATCGAGTATGTAGACCGTAAAGCTATCAAAGGACAAGTCATTGCAGATCAGTTGGTCAAAACACCACTCATAGGCAATCATCCTCTCATTTCCAATTTTCCAAATGAAGAGATATTCATGATCACAACAGCACAACCATGGAAACTATACTTTGATGGTTTGTACACTAGGCATGGCTCGAGGGCAAGCATTCTGTTTATCACACCTCAAGGTGACAACATCCTGAAGTCTTACAGGCTCACATTTCCATGCACAAACAACATAGCAAAATATGAGGCCTTGATCACAGGACTCAGGCTAGCCGTACAATGGAAATTACAAGAACTACAAGTATATGGCGACTCCCAACTGGTCATTCGACAAGCAACAAATGAATACCAGACCAAGGATGATAAACTCATGCCATACAAGCAAATGGTGGATAGTCTAAAGGCATCATTTACTACAATTACCTTTGAGAAGATACCAAGAGATCAGAATCGAGCTGTTGACGCTATGGCTACCATCGCATCTCTCCTAGATCTTCCGCAGAATTCAACACACTATGAGTTCTTGGTAGAAAAACTTTGGATCCTTGCTTATGATATCCTCGAATCTGAGATGATATGTCACCTTGTCAATTCTGAATCCCCATGGTATGGTGAGTTCTACACCTATCTCCGCGATCACGCCCTTCCTCCCAACCAACGTAAAACCTTCATTCGCCAAACTGCTCGATATACCATTATTGTCGAAACCCTATACCAACACAGTCTTGATAGTACTCTCCTCCGATGTCTGGAAAAAGATTAGATAGCAAAGGCCTTGGGAGAGGTACATGAAGGAATTTGTTGAACTCATGCAAGCGGTCCGTCACTAGCCAAGAAACTCCTGCGCAATGGATACTAGCGGCTATCTATGGAAAAAGACTCCTACTACTTTGTCAGGAAGTGCAAGAAATGCCAAGTTCATGGAGACCTAATACATGCACTGGCACAAGAATTACAACCCATCACAACACCATGGCCTTTTTGTCAATGGGGCCTTGACCTTGTGGGTAAAATCCATCCATCTTCATCCAATGGCCATAAATTCATTATTACTGCCACCAAATACTTCACAAAGTGGATCGAAGTTGTTCCACTTACCCAAGTTACTGGCAAGAAGATCACCTCGTTCATCCTCAGTTACATCATCTGTCGGTATGGTGTACCCATGTCCATCATCACAGATAACGGTCTTCCTTTCAAAAATTAGGATGTCCGTGAACTCTGTGAGAAATTTCACATCCAACACCGCTTTTCCACTCCCTATTACCCACAAGGCAATGGCCAGGCCGAAGAATCAAACAAGAACATATTAAGGATCCTAAAGAAGACAGTCAATGATGTCGGTCATGATTGGCATGTTCAATTGAATCCAGCACTATGGGCATATCGAACTAGCATTCGAACCCCTACAAGCGCAACTCCATACTCATTGGTCTATGGTGCAGAAGCTATTTTACCTATTGAGGTCAAGATCCCATCACTACGGGTTTCCTTGCACAATCTCATCGATGATGAAGCATACAGAGTCTCCCGTCTTCAGGACTTAGAGTTACTTGATGAAAGTGACAAGCTACATACAACCACCTCAAAGCCTATCAGCAGCGCATGAGCAGAAGTTATAATCATCAAGTTAGACCTCATACATTCGAGGTAGGTGATCTTGTTCTTCAAGAAACTCCTCGTAACCAACCCAACCGAGATCATCAAGGAAAGTTTGAATCAAATTGGCAGGGTCCATATGTTGTCACTATTGTATTTGGGTCTAGGGCATATCAGTTGGCTATGTCAGAAGGAGAACCGCTAGTATATCCGATCAATAGCATGCACCTCAAATAGTTTTATACCTAAAAAGATGCACAGAGCATCAGGCTCCCATGTATACTGGCAAAAATGTCAAAAACATTCAGAAAAATGTCCTGAAGAAAATACAAAAAAAAAAACATCAAAAAGAGTAAGAGAAAAATCATGCATCCAAATGGTGAACAACCACTCCGATGGCACCTTGGGTAAGTACGATGGTGAAAACCTGGCAAATAGGCACCACTCGTAAAAATGCTATGGCTCCATTGTCTTTTAGGCTTGTTGCGATCACATTCCTTTCATACATACATCCATCCATCTACCACCATGGCTTGTTATAAATCTGCAATTAAGAAAATATTGCATACATCTTGCATCCCGCTTTTTCATAGTCATGTCTAACTAGGGGCAATGCCCTTAACCTATTGATGGAAGTGGATTGTACATTATCTTGTGATTCGTTAAAGTTCTTCATTCAAAACTATCTCACAAAATCCAAAAACATTCAAAACAATCATCGAAAATATCAAAAACATTGGAAAACTATCTCACAAAATCCAAAACATTAGAAAACATTTAAAATCACACAAAAACATGGCAACACCTTGTACATACTCATCCACACAGATACCAACAAACATTGAAAAATACTCACATGATGATCACTTCTCAAATTGACCACACACTCAACATCAACAATCAAACTGTCTTCAACAAGGATGCATCCTTCCTTACCAAAACAAAGACAAAATGACATTTTCTTTGACAAGAAAATTGTGTTAAGCTATCAAATACTTGGTTGATTTGTGAGTAATTCATTCGTTTATCTGTATCAGGTTCTTACAGCATTATTTGTGTATCTTTTGCGAATTATTCCGATGAAGTTCTGGGGCATGTACTAATGGTGTCTATGTGGGAAGTTCACTAAGCTACATGATCTTATGCAAAATGCAGTCATAGATCATTACGGCTTGCTGACTACAGCGTATACCTCGACCATATGAGCATGAACCATTACCAAGGATCCATATTCTTTAATCTTTATGTACATACTATTTGCTTATAGGTGCAAATGCTCTTTCTTTTGTTCCTCCTACCTCATCCAAATTGGATAAAGGTTTTGTTTCTTATTAAGGTATGAACTTGTCTCAATATATGATCAATTCAAGATCAAGGAGGACGATCCAAGTCATACATGAACAAAGATGATCCTTGTCTGTTCCGCAAGCAATACTCTGGTCAACTTGACCCTTATATCAAGTCATTTGTATTAACTTGCTATATCAAAATCCATGTAAGAAATACTCAGGTCATCTTGAAACATTATGTCAAGATGCTTGTATTCTCTTCCAAAAATTTTAAGCTCAATGATGAAAATAGAGCACTATGGATCGTCATTTCATCTCATCTATTTATATGTTGCATTTTGTTGCATATCACCCATCCATTCACTTATTCATATGTATGATTTGTATGCAAATATGAGCAAGGTTAATATGAACAGTTATGTAAGAATTGAGCTGGTTTTGGATACAATCGGGACCGAGTACTCTGATACATCATCAATGCATTATGCAAAGTCTAAAAAACCTTGCATTCATCATGATCATATCATCATTACATTTAGTTGCATTTTTCATTAAGTACATTCATGTCATTTTAATTACATTGCATATAGTTCATTTAGTTTATTGACATTAGTCTTCATTAATCATTGGCATCATTGCATAATCATGATGATTAGATTCATTCATATGATCAAATTATCCTTAATTGTATTAACCATTTGCTATGCATTCATCTATTGTCAATTATCACTCATCATTTTATCATCCTTTATCATCCTTTATTATTTATCATTGCATACATTCATTTATCTATTCATTTAGTTGAAAGGTGCATTCATTCATCCATTATTAAGTATCTTATTATGCTCATTTTAGGGTTCATTTGCATTGCATTCATTGTCCTTTTTTAAATTGCATTAAGGTGTAGTTATTAAAGCATAACTTGCATTATCATCACATTTTTACTTAATCATATTTTAAGCATTTAGAATCATAAACCCATCTGTTTCCAAAACATTGGTTCATACCATTTATATATCCATTATACATATGCATTCATTTAGATATCATCATAAAAACATTTGTACTTTACATTTGTTTATCCATATTTCATTCATCTAAAAACATCAAGATGCATATCCATGCATAAACCATTCATTCATTGCATTTATCATTGCATATCATTATTTTATCATTATATCAAAACTAGAAACACCAAAATCCTATCCATAAATCATCATAAGCATACATCATCATCATGGCATTACATACATAAAGCAGTACATCAAATCAAAACATGCACAAATGTATAAACCTACATTCATATGTCATTATCCAACATCATAAATCATCATAAAAACATGCATATAGGAATCATCTCATAAATACATAACATATACACATATCCATCCAAGAATAAAACTCATAAAAACACCATCCTGCATAGCATCCATACATCACAATATGCATATAAATCAAAAAATGGAATCTCCTCATATATATCATCTCATGTATCAAAGTACAATGAAGTCTACAAAATCGACTACCAAGAGCCATCCAAGATACAGTCCAAAAATAAAATACATATAGGCAAAATGCTCTCTTAGATGCCACTCTGACCAGATGTTGTACCACCATCTCCACCTGCTCCCCCACTGGTCCCCACACCATCTGATCTATCTCTTCGTGGAGGCCCCATCAATCCCCCACTAGCTCCTACACCCCCTGACCTGTCTCTCCGTAGAGGACCCATCACACCCTCACTACTCTGCATCCTCTAGGATCGCTCTGATCTGGCCTGTTGCATCTGCAAATAGCTTAGTGCTCGCTGACTGGATGGTACCACCTGCTCATATAGGCCTCGCCAATAAACAACCTCTCCACCTACTCTCCGTACCTCCCTCACCAATGCCTCCACAGATGGCCCATGTCCCTGTACTCCCTCCAAAACCCTCACTCTCTCCTGCAACTGGATCACCCTGTCCATGGCCTGATCTCTCTCTTATAGCACTACTGTCAGCTTCGCCTCTCGTGCAAATAGCTGCACATCTTTAGCTGCCACCTTTGCCTCCAAATCCTCCACCCATGTCTCAGATGCCTCAAGTCGAGACTGCAAATGTACTATCAGTCGCTCCCGCACATCTCCACCTGATCCCTCTCCTATCTCCATGGCTGCCTCACCAGTATATCCCTCTCCAATGGCTCCCTCCCCTCTATCCATCGGTATCTCTCTCTCCATCCCTCTCCCACCCAATCTAACTCCTCCTTGCATCAACGGTCCCTGCAATATCCACAGTGGCAATCCACCTCTCCCTCTCCGCTAGCTCCGACTACCTAACCCAACACCTCCTCCACCACCGCCACCTCCTCCACCACCTCCCCTGATCCCCTAGGCAGTCCCTGCTGCCGTCCAAACTGTCTCAACACTCTACTGGGCACCTGTCTCTCTACATGATACGAGGTCCTCCCAATAAGGAATTGGGTCATAAACACATATGGAAGTGCCTTAGCATCATCATCCCAGGGCTTGCACTCTAGGTAAGGTCTCCATATCACTGCATCGAGATCATCCAATGCCTGCCGCCACCACTCTAACTTCTCCAGGTGGGGCTGACTTATCATACCGCTATACATGAACATATACGGCTAATCCATTGTTCAAAATCTGAGACTCACTGGTTGAGTCACTGGTAGGTGCTCCCACGCCCAAATATGTAGCAGCGTCACTCCCACTGCTAGTGATCCCCTCCCATGCTATACCACCTCATGCAGCTCCTGATAAAGGTGCACTAGCACGCACGGTCCCCAGGCAAATCGGGTCCCTTCTGTAAATCGGGTCCCTTCTGTAATCATCTGCTCTATCACCTGTCTGCATCCAATGGCCAGACCATGAGAGCGCCTATCCGAACACAGTAATCCTCCCACAATGCTGGACAAAACTGCTAATAAAGGCTCGTATAAGGTCGCAATCTCCTCCCAAGCAATGGAGCCATCATCAATGAAAACATCCTCATCGAAGAACCTTTGTATTGCTAGAGTCCCCCAAGATCTGTCATATGTCACCAGCTCCCCCTGAATCGGAATACGCAAGATGCACCACACATCCTTCAGGGTCACTGTCATCTCCCCCTCCACAAGGTGAAAAGTGCACATCTCGCTGTGCCAATGCTCTGCTAACGCGATAATCAATCCGTGATTCATCTGAATCACGAGAATGTGCATCACATCATACAAACTGGTAGCTGCAATGCAATCGATCTCAGCCTTTGTCAGCCAATCGCGCAACCCCTATGTCGCCGGATGTCTCTCACATAACTACAACACACATGGATCCTCCTACACACGGACATCCATCACTCTGAATCAATTGTTTTATTTTCAAACTTTCTTAAAGTTTAAACCTAAGACTATCAACAGATACTTTGATCAAGTATCTTCGGGTCTCAATAGGTAAGCAATCATGGCACACCTAGATTTCAACAGACATTTATCCTAAATGACCTAAGTCTCATTAGGCTACTATGGTTCAAAACAACTCCCACTTCACCTCCCTATCCATCCATCTTTGGCATCGGGAGATTTTCACACAAACTAGGGCATTCCTTATCTTGCAAACAAAAGCGCTACTTTTCTACAATAGCACTAAACCCCTAACAAAAGCGCTTAATCAGCTATCCAAAAGCGCTAAAACTACAAAAGCGCTACAACAACAAGACAATAGCGCTGATTAATGACAAAAGTGCTCAATAGCGCTCATCCATCAAAAGCGCCTAAACTAACCTACAATAGCACTAAAAGTTGCAAAAGTGCTCAAACAACACCTCAATAGCGCCATTGCAGCATAATAGTGCTAGTTAAATTGGACAATAGCACCAAAACGTAGTTTCAGCACTATTGTTCTGACTCAACTTTGACTTAGTAGAAAACATGACAAAAATGCATAAAAATTAAAATTTCAAATTTACGTACTGCTGGTCCGTAGTCGTCTGGCCACTGGAACCGACGGACTCACTCAAATCGGTGCTCTACAACTGGTACTGGCATCCTGATTGTTGTTCACTCCTCTCAAAAGTCAATCTCAGAGCTCTAGTTTCACACTCGTCGCGATAACAAATGATCATGTTTTCACCCCTTTCTCTCCATTTAAACCCTTCACAATTGTATATGGTGAAAATGGATAACAACAATGTTGAAAGACTAAATGAATTCGACCACAAAAACCCTAGCCTAACAACAACAAAGATCCACCATAACATATGAAGATTACCTAAGACAATGCAAATCAAATGAAATCACAAAGATTATACCATTACATGTCCAATAGGGTTTGGATCTCCATTATTCCTATCTCTATTGATCTTGCTTGATATTTTTGCTCTTAGATTTTATGTGTGCACAAGAGCTCAACAAAGAACGGAAATGTGGTTGCAAGTAGGCTTGATTGCATATGCAAGTTCGAAAACGTAGTCGGGGCTGAATGCATAGTGAGTTAGAATGATTGATTAGAATGCATAGATTGATTAGGGTCAATAATGAAGGAAGCATCTCCTTATATAGAAGACAGGGTAGGTAGAGAAAATAATAAAATAATAAGAGGGTAGATAGTGTATGAATTAAGAGATGAATGACATGTGTCATGGGTAGAAAAGGCTAATGAATTAATTAAATAAATAAAGATTTATTTAATTAATAGAAGAAGTGGGATCAATTAAATAAATAAGATATTTATTTAATTTAAGAAAAGGATAATTTAAATAAATAAATTTATTTATTTAAATGAGAAATAAGGCTAGAAGAGGATAAATGAATTAATTAAATAAATAAAGATTTATTTAATTAATAGAAGAATTAGGCTTAAATAATTAAATAAATAAATAAATTTATTTAATTAGACATGACAATTTTAGGTGTCTACATTTTGCCCCTCTTTGAGACAATGTAGCTTGTCGCGTTGTTTCAAAGAAGATAATATGAACTAATACAAACTTGCCCCAAGATGGGAATGATATGCCCCCTTGAGAGATTGGATGAAAATGTCTGGAAAGGTCACAGACAATCTCTCGATAAGAAAAAAAAGCTAGAATGGACTGACTGGGTAAAGTGACAGAGTCACGAGATAACGAAGATTGACATAGGAGACTAGGGCTAGGGAAATCTATAAGATAGACCACGAGGGGAATACATCGTCATTGTCATCCACACATCCAAGAGATCAGAGTGTAGAGAGAGAATAGAGCAGCAACAGTCAGCAGCAATGGCATTGGTGCACAGATTCGATCGTGTTCACCGATTTCAGAGGCCAGTCGACGCAGGAGAGTCGGTAAGTACCATAAAAACTCCTTGTACTGTATTGCAATAAATATTGTCATAAATGCATGCTAGGTAGGGTAATATGTCTTCAAGGCCAAATCAACAGTTCTATGATGAACATACGTTGTCGATTGGATAAGCTACTGAGAGGATACACTCAAGCAGGTCCTCTAGGGAAGACTAAGATAGATCGAGACATTTTATGATGAATAGTGAGTACCAAGACATAGTACTTTGTGATGAACAGGGAGTACTAAAAAAAATAGTAGCACTTTGTGATGAACAAGGAGTGCAAACACGTAGTACTTTGTGATGAACAGGGAGTACCACTAGGATAAATAGCAACACTTTGTGATGAACAGTGAGTGTCACTGGGATAGATAGCAACACTTTGTGATGAACAGTGAGTGTCACTTTGACTAACATAGTTGATTTGCTTAACTGCAGGAGTACCTACCTATGTTGGAGTCACGGGAGAGATTCTCATCGACTCAGAGGTTATGACCAGAGTTGACATTCGAGGACAGGGTTGCCATTGAAGTTATGGGTCTAAGATATATTCTGTATGTACCTAAGTTTCGGGCGAACATGGGTTTGCTAACTGCGTTGGTTGAGAGATGACACTCAGAGATTTGTAGTTTTCATTTGTTGATGGGTGAGATGACAGTCACCTTAGAGGATGTGTATAGGATACTGAGGATATCGATCGATGGGGAGTTGATACCCTACGATCGAGACAGAGTCAGGGATGCACTGAGACGAGAGTTTCAGGATCCAGGACTAGAGATGAGGGCTGGACACATGGCATGGGACACGATGACACAGACAGGATTGGCACTAGCGGCGGTGCTGGTAGGAGTGATCAGTGGGTTCCTTTATATCAGTTTTGTACCATTTTTTATGATGATGTAGACACCTGCGGGTGATTGTAGCCATATGATTTTGACATCATTGTATCATGACACTTATAATTTTAATATATATATGAGATGATTCATCCTTGCGGTAGCTATATGCATGTGTACCTATGTGATGTATGTTTCATGATGTATGTTTCTATGTGATGGTTGTGAAAGGGATGCAAATATGTACATAATGAAATGCAATATTTTTGTTCTTTTATGTTTTTATATGTTATGCCAATGCAAATGTGAATGTATGAAATGCAAATGAATATGATAATGCAAATAATTATTTACATGATGAAAATGTAAATGTGCTAATATGTGTTGTGTGCAGGATGTGATACAATTGTGATATCTATATGTATGTATGAAATGCTAACATGTGATAATGCAGGTGCAACTACATGAAATGTAAGTGTTTTTGGTGTGTCATTATACTCAGTCATGTGATAGTGGGCTACATGGACTCAAGAAGGATGATGGAGGTCAATCAAGAAAGGGGGATGGAAGATAGAAGATATGAAAGTGAAAGAGTTTCTTGTGCGTTATCATCATTGAACTTTATTATGGCAAGTAGGTTATGACAATCAAGGCATATGTTTGACCCAGAAAGTCATTGTACTTGTTTGCATGGAGATAAGACAGTCACAAACAAGGAATGCCCCAGTTCATACTAGACTCTTAGTGTCCGCATATCCTTGGACAAGTCATAGCATTACTAAGAGACAATCCACAGATAGCAAAAGAAAAATAGGTGATGATACCCCATCCTCGCCTTTCTAGTCAAAGACATCCTGGAGATAGAATCTCTAGTTAGAGACATCTTGGAAAAGCTAAAAGACATGTCACCAGAAAGATAAAATCAAAAGAAAACCAAGACTTGACACCAACATCCACTGTAGTCCTCAAGTTTAGTGTCTCTTGTCACTTGTATAAGTCTATTTGATTGTGGTCACAATGTTTAATTTCACAAAAAAGATAGATAGCACTGAACCATAATGTTGTCTGAGTCTGTTGAAAGATTTGATTTGTTGAAGTCCATTGTTGCTGATGTGTCTCCTCTAAAACTCACTGAATCCATGAAACTGATACTTTATTGCGAAGAAGACAAAACTTTATTGCGGATCGGCAATGCAAATGTTTCTTTATTGCAGATTGTGCGCGGATAGACTGAAGAAAACTGAAAGAAACTGTACTCCTCGAAACATGTGATCTTCTTAGTTCCACACCCATTACTAGACGTAGGATTTGTCTTAGCCACATATAGGATCTGATTTATTATGAATGGAAAAGGGGTGAAAAGGGAGGTTTATTATAAATGGTGAACCAATCTTGGGTAGATCAATAACAATCCATGATGGGAATGTGTAAGTTTATTATTAATGAATAGGTTGTGAGTGTGTGCAAAGTGAAGGATGAAATAGAATTCTAAAGGAGGGAGGAGCAATGTCTCTACACATGGCACTGGTGACCCAGTTTTCACCATGGTACTTGCCAAGGGCGCCACCGAAGTGGTTTTCACCGTTGGATGAAATGTTTTTCTATTTTTCAATTTTTTTTATTATTTATTTTTTGTGTCACAAGGCACCTATTTGCCAAGTTTTCACCAAGTAACGATTTTTTATTTTTATGATTTTTTTTGTATTTTGAATTTTTTGATTTTTTTGTATTTTTTAATTAGGATACTCTGAAGAGCTATATGTAAAACCTACGAAGGTGCATGTTGTTGATAAGATCCTCCAAAGGTTCACCCTCTGTGGTTGAGAGTTGATATTCTCTAGATCCATATGTTGTTGTGATGATGTAAGGACCAAGCCAGTTCAGTTTGAACTTGTTCTTCTTCTCTCTGTCTTGCTGATTTTTAGGATTTTCTTTGAGAACTAAGTCCTCAAGTATGTGAGGCTTAACCTTATGATTGTAGCTGCATTGTTCCTTGACTGAATGATGTGTAGCTAGAGTGACTATCTTCCTTGATAAAAGAATTGAGATAGAATTACTAATGTGTGGACTACACAGGCTCACATGCGTGTCACCTGAAGAAGTTTGGGCATCCCTGATAACAATGTCCCTCGAGGAAGCTCCATTAAAGGTCCATGATGTATCACAAGAAGGGAAAGGATGTGCGGAACAAGTAGATGAGTGATGAAGGCCTATGATTGTGAAAAGAAGTGAAAGTAGGATAGCATGATGGAGACTTAGGATCAACAAGTGTGCTTTTTAACTTAAAATTTTAGAACTTTTGCCCCCAGTTATTTTGGTATTAGGGGAGATCAAATCTTTCTCTTTTTTCTTCATACGATTTTTATCCTTGACTTTGATTTTTGTAGAGTCCAATAGCTTTTGATTTTGATTTGGACTGAAGGACTTTTCTTTATTTTTGACTTTTAGATTTTTCTTTTCAAAGCTTGATTTTTGATCCCCAATTAGTAAGGGCTTTTGTGATTCTTGTTGATCCAAGTCTAGGAGCGGAGTGGAAATAGAATGATTGGATGATATGGTAAAGCTATGTGAGTTCTCAAGAGGGTTGGCGATACGCTCAATAGATTCTTCGTTGGAACCACTCTTAGGACTATTGATATCAAGAGATGCTTTCACCACTAGAGGAGATTTGCATTCAGACTCAATAGCCACAACACTAGGTGGTTCCTACCCAATTCCTTGCAAATTGTTTATAGATTGTTCCTGTCGAATGAATGTCTTAGGAGATAATGGGAGTTGATCAACATGAAAGATATACTCATCACATCCCAAGTCTTTAAACTTGAACTTTTCTTTAATCTCTGTTTGTTTTGATGTAGAAGCTTTCAAGGATTCTGGATCCACATATGCTGAAGATGGAATAGCCTCTCGATTGACTGGTATTGTTATTTATGATCTAGGTCGCAGATTGTTGCAATATATGAATGGATTTGGGTCAGCTTTGATAGTCACTTCAACTCCATTGTGTGGAAACTTGATGCATCGATGATATGTTGATGGTACTGCGCTCATTTCATGAATCCATGGGCGTCCCAAGAGTATGTTGTATGTGAGATCAAGGTCAAGGACCTGACAAACAACATCCTTTGTAACTGGCCCAAATCTGATAGGTAAGGTGACTGTGCCCTTGGATGAACGCTCTTCATCATCATATGCCTTGATGGTAATTTTGTTTGTAGAATTCACAGCTTTATCAGAATATCCCAATTGTTTGATAGTGCTCAATGTACAAATGTTTAGACCCACTCCAACATCTATCAGGACTCATTTTATTCAATGTTTGTGTATGAAGGCTTCAATGTGTAAAGGTGCATTATGTGGCTGACTCACGGAGGCGTCATCGGCTTCTGTAAATGTAAGAGAGTGTGTAATAGAAAGGTATCCCACCATGGCTTGAAACTGGTCCACGTTCAGATAAGTAGGAACAGAAGTGTCTCTCAATATTTTGTCAAGAATGGCTTTATGTGCGAGGGATATGCGTAGGAGCTCAAGGATGGAGATGACTGCG
This sequence comes from Cryptomeria japonica, assembly GCF_030272615.1. Classification (NCBI taxonomy): domain Eukaryota; kingdom Viridiplantae; phylum Streptophyta; class Pinopsida; order Cupressales; family Cupressaceae; genus Cryptomeria; species Cryptomeria japonica. The sequence goes on from NC_081412.1 coordinate 87,515,822, forward strand.
GGTGTCTTCCCCAACTGTTCTACAAGGTCATACTCAAGCTTGGTTGATGAGGAAGTGGTGTTTTTGGTTGGAGCACCTTGCAAAGTGAATTTACCTTGACGTGTTGTAACATGACATTTAGAGGTAGGTTCGGAAGAAGATCCAACGCCTTTTAGGACAATCTTGGGTCTCTGGGTAGAATTCTCAGGGGTTTTATCCTTGATGATAATAGTAGAGACATAATTGTCCATCGAAATGTGATTGATAGTTGAATCATAGTTATAAGATGCTCTGGTATAATTGGTTTGGTCATCTATGGCTTTAGCTTTTCCCTTGTCATGCTTTGGGAATGGTTCTGTAAATATCTCATGTTCTTGATTGGAGGAATGTCTTTCAATCTCAATGTCACCTCTATCAATGAGATCTTGTATGATGTTCTTTAGTCAATGACAATTTCCTGTTTTATGACCCTTGCTCTTGTGAAATTTGACTCATCATCATTCCACCAATTTGGTTTGACCTTTGGTTCATATGGAGGAAAATCTGGAACTGTGATTACTTTGTTTGCCACTAGCTTCTTGAAAACTGACTCAAGTGGTTCTCCCAATGGGGTGTACTTCCTTCATGATCTAGAAGTTGTTTGAGTATTCACTTGATTATTTGTAGAGCTTGATCTTGAAAAAATGATTTTGGGTCACACTGTATTGGCATCAACAACACCATCATTGACTGTGTTCTTATTTTTATTCCAAAATCTTGGCTTATCTTTTCCTTTAAAGTCATCTTTGTTTTCCTTGAATATCTTAATGACTCCTTATTCAATTAGGACCTTTTCTGTCGCTAAGCCTTTTTCAATGATGTCCTTGAAGGTGGACAAACAAACTTTCCTTAGATCATAGCCAATGTCTTTGTTAACATTCTGGGTGAACATTTCTACCATTTGTTTTTGTGGAATTTCACAAGAGCATCTGCTGGCTAGATTTCTCCATCTTTGTAAAAATGATGAAAAAGGTTCTCCATCCCTTTGCTTGGTGCTGCACAAAGTAGTGACCGATATGTTTGTCTCTATGTTGTAGGAGAAATGTTGAATAAATGCCTCTGCTAAGTCACCCCATGACTTGATACCAAGTGCAAGTTGGGAGAACCATTCCATAGCTTGATCACCTAAGCTTTGTGGGAATAATCTCATCAAATATGTCTCTTCTGCTGCTACCTCAATGCAAGCTGTGGAAAATTGTCTTATGTGTGCCTTAGGATCTCCTTTGCCTCTATACTTATCAAACTTAGGTGTCACAAAGTGTGTAGGAAATGGAGGCATTGGAATGCTTTTGTCAAATGGATAAGGACATATGTCTCTCATTGTGTAAGTTGGTTTCGGTGTATTTATGTCCTCCATTTTCTTTTGTAAATCTTTGATTTGTTGTTCCAAATTGTTCTTCGGTGGAGACCAACTTCTTGGACCATACCCCATGACTAAACCACCGGCTGGAGGACGAGCATGTTGCATATATGGATGATATTGATCATACACATGTTCATATGGAGGAGGTCTATAATGATGTTGTGTATAAGGACCACTTGGTATAGAGTGATGGTGAAGAATGGAATATCTTCTTTGTCCATGTATACCATACTCTATAGGCATGTCATGAGTTTGTTCTAGTGTGTTGCCCCCAAATTTGACGTGGGGTTTCCTTGTGTCCATATTTTGAGCATGCCTTTGAATATCCAATTGCTTTGGTGGTTGATCCTTAGCATTGGTATGTGATTGAGCATATTTTTCTGCAAAAGACTTCCATAATGGTCTGCAAAGGTGAGTATCATATGCTTGACCATGTGTATGTGGGACCTTTGGTTTTTGAAACAAAGATGATGGTGATTCATGCACCATATGTGATCCTCTATTTCCTCCACTATTAGGCCTCCTTTGATCCATGTTGGAGTGAGTTTGTTGCAAAGGTCAATTTTTCATTATTTGAGACATGTCAAAATCATGAGGTATCTTGGATCCAATTTGTGCCATCATTTGTAAGAAACATTGTCTATCCATCCTCATTATTTCCTCAACCAATCGATTGAAACGGGGATCCATAATGGATTCTTCCACATCTGCTGAATGTATGGAAAAGTTCTCCATATCATCATTGTCTGTATCATTGTTGTTTGTAGTGTCCATGTGCTCAAGATTTGGAATGTTTCTATAGGCATCCATGTCAGGTAATGTAGTATGATCAAAATTGAAAAAAACATCATTGTCATACTCATAGGCACTCATGTTTGTGGACTCTTGAGCCTCTTTAGCTTCTCTCCTAGATTTTTGGGAATGAGTTTCAACCATAAACTAGGTATTGACCAAGATGTGAGAGACTAGATGAAAATAGAAAGAGTATGGAAGACCAAGAGTTGGATGGAATGTAAATGAATCTGAGGTGTACTTGCAATGTCCAAAGTGTAAGACCAAGTATGTATGTAGTAGAGTAGGTGTGGCTTCCAAAGAGATGATAGTTTCTCTTGATGAGGTAAGTTGACCTTGACTCTAAGTAAGACCAAATGAGACCCAAAGGTGATAGACCTTGATGAGAGACCACTTAACAAAATGTTGTTGTATGTAGTGTGTTGACAAAGTATGATGAGGACAAGAAAGTGACCTTTTGACTCAAGTTTAGACAAATGTGAATTTAATGCAAGGTGTAAAGAAATGATGGACTTGGTGAGACTCAAAGACAGGTTGAATGCTAGATGAAAATCTAGAGAAATAACTTAGGAAGCTCAAGAATTATGAAACTGATTGCTCTTGTTTGTTGGACTGTAAATTTTTCCAATTTGTGAAGTTTGTTATGACCAAATCTGAAATTTTTGACTATTTTTCGTGACAAGAGGACACAATGTTGATGAGGACTCAATGTTTGCAAGTGTTGAGACTCAAAATGACTCCAAGAAAAGTGTGTTGTTTGATGTAAGAATGTTTTGCATACACTTGAAGACACAAAAGACACAATGTTTTGTTGTTTGGTCTTGAATGTTTGATTGTTCAAAATAAGACAAGCACAATTCTTATGGTTGACCAGGACAATAGTTGTTGATCCCACATGGAGTTTCCCCCGAGGCTACGCTATTCAGAGTGGATACTTAGATGCTTGACCCCACTGGCTCCACCCTCAGCACTCACTTCATGGGGTAGCCAAGCATCAGTCCCCACGAAAACTCTCCGTGGCAAACTTTGTATCTCTACTAAGAACCGTATGTGTGTGGGCCGCTACCAGAGGTCCGACCTCCTTCCCCAACAACTAGAAGGATTTTGGCTTCTAAAACAAAAAGGTGCTAGTAAGGGCATCTGTTCATGTGGCCATACATGCAGCACTTTCAGATCTATAAATACAGAAGGCTCCCATCCAGTAGGGGTTACGCCCTATAACTGATCAAATAAATTTGATCAAACGGGTTTAAGGAGAGACATAGTGTCGGTATGAACTAATCAGCACACATTATCCATAGTTTTCACCATGAATACAGTTATTTATAGTGGTTTGGAAGAAGATGGCTTTTATTTTGGTACCACTTGGGTCATTCTCTCCTCACTAGTAGTCCTGATGACCACACGGGGAGACAAGCCCTCTAAATATTAAACAAAAAGAGCTTATTGCTCAAGACACAAAAGACAATGGTTCAATTTTAGTGCACCAATTGAAGTGTTTGCTAGTCTATGAGAACAAGGCACACAATGAAGATCAAAAACCCTTGCCAAGGTCCTACACCAAATATTTTTTAGTAGTTTGGATTGTTTCAAATGATCACCCCTTCCTGCTAGCACACAAGTTAGGTAAATTTTAGATCCAAAAGATTTTGTGAAATAGGGGTCTTCAACAATGTATTTTGTTGACCAATTCAAAGATCTGATTCATCATAAAAAAAAAACTACCTATAAAATTTTAAGAGATTTCCAGAAATATAAGAAAATCCAAAAAAATTGCTAATTTGCTCCAAAAATTATTTTTTTATGAAAAATCATAAAAAATTCATATAAAATGAAAAATCAATCCAAAAAATTTGAAATTTTTACTACAAAGTCATGATGGTCTTCCACACCTTCATAAAAAAATTTATGCAACAAATCCAAGCATTTTGTGAGATATGAGTAAAATAATGCAAAACCCTAATTTTCAAAGATCCAATTTTTGAGGAATTATTTTGCATCAAATTTAAAATAAAAAAGAATATATCTTATGTATAATTCTGAGATATTTCTAAAAATGTAAGAAAATCCAAAAAATTCTCTAATTTTCTCTCAAAATTAATTTTTTATGAAAACTCATAAAAAATTCATATAAAATTAAAATTTGATCCAAAAAATCTAAAAATTTTATTGAATCTTTATGATATGTTTTTGAACCTACAAAAAAAAATTTATGCCAAAATTCAAAGTCGTTTGTGAGATATGATCAAAATAAACAAAAACCCTAATTTTTAAAGATCCAATTTTTTTAGAAATATTTTGCATCAAAATTAAAATCACAAAGAACAGATCCTCTGTATAATTATGAGAGATTTCCAAAAATGTAAGAAAATCCAAAAAAATTTCTCATTTTCTCTCAAAATTAATTTTTTATGAAAATTCATAAAAAATTCATAGAAAAATAAAATATCTTCCAATAGATCTTAATTTTGCTTTGAGAGCTCTTAATGTTGTCTTCAACCTGCAAAAAACATTGGTGCAAAATTTCCAAGCCATTTGTGAGATATGATCGAATTTCTCCAAAATCTTGATTTTATGTCCAAAACCCTAGCTACACAAGGTTATTCTCCAAATTGTTTTACAAAACAACAATATAAGGTTAGAAAAATCTGATCTAATAAAAATCCATGTTCCACAGGGTGTGCCAAAATGTTTATGGTGAAAATGGATAACAACAATGTTGAAAGACTAAATGTATTCAACCACAAAAACCCTAGCCTAACAACAACAAAGATCCACCATAACATATGAAGATTACCTAAGACAATGCAAATCAAATGAAATCACAAAGATTATACCATCACATGTCCAATAGGGTTTGGATCTCCATTCTTCCTATCTCTATTGATCTTGCTTGATATATTTGCTCTCAGATTTTATGTGTGCACAAGAGCTCAGCAAAGAACGAAAATGTGGTTGCAAGTAGGCTTGATTGCATATGCAAGTTCGAAAGCGTAGTCGAGGCTGAATGCATAGTGAGTTAGAATGATTGATTAGAATGCATAGATTGATTTGGGTCGATAATGAAGGAAGCATCTCCTTATATAGAAGACAGGGTAATAAAATAATAAGAGGGTAGGTAGTGTATGAATTAAGAGATGAATGACATGTGTCATGGGTAGAAAAGGCTAATAAATTAATTAAATAAATAAAGATTTATCTAATTAATAGAGGAAGTGGGATCAATTAAATAAATAAGATATTTATTTAATTTAAGAAAAGGATAATTTAAATAAATAAATATATTTATTTAAATGAGAAATAAGGATAAAAGAGGATAAATGAATTAATTAAATAAATAAAGATTTATTTAATTAATAGAAGAATTAGGCTTAAATAATTAAATAAATAAAGATATATATTTAATTAGACATGACAATTTTAGGTGTCTACAACAGTCACCGTAACCTTTCCCCCGCTCACCGCCGTGGCCCCCGTGCCCTTTCCGTGCCTCCCATTTCTCCATTTTTCCCCCGATTTATTCTATTTTTCACCAGTATTGCTAACTTCTTCTCTTCTACCACCCTGACAATTTTCATTCTTTTTCAAGAGATCGCCTGATTTTTCAAACTTTTTCGGCTCATCTCTCGAGCGGGCATACCACCCACTAAATTAACATTTATGGGGCATATTTCTTCACACCAGTTTTTCTTTCTTTAAAACGATGCAATAAACCGCACCGTCTCAAAGAGGGGTAAATGTAGTCACACAAATTTGTCCATTTTAATTAAATGAATATTTTGTATTTATTTGATTAAAAATCCATTAGCCATCAGTTAATTAAATTAATATTTAATTAATTCATCTTCAAACATTCTCTTATTAATTAAATAAACTATTCAATTTATTTTAATTAATTCATTAAACCAAATTCACAATCAATTAAATGAATAAAATCTATTTATTTAATTAAATCCCCCTTTTTCCTCTTTTAAATAAATTAAATAAAACATTTATTTAAATCATTTATCCCCCCCACTTGCATTTTCCTACAAATGCAACTTGCACACATTTATTGAAATAAACTAATTTATTTTAAATAAAAATCTTATTTTCCCTCACCCACCAAATCCAATTGCATTCCTAAACCCCCTTCTAGATTCTTCTAACCCCTTCCTAATTAGCCTAATCCATTCCTTAATTATTGTCACATTCCTAGCAACTTTAAGTCACTTTTCAAAGACTCCAAAGTCTTTGAAAAGCATTTAATGCTTTGTGTGTTCAACAATTTAACCTTCAAAGTCTTCCAAAACCACTAATGGCTCTTACATGACCATTAATGGCTCTTACATAACCATTTATGGTTATTTCAACTTGCACTCATGTGTCTCCTCAAGCATTTATTGTTTTGACCATGTTTATCCCTTTTGCCTTTGCACAAAAGTTTATCCATTGGATAAAAGTTTTATTCTTTGAATAAAAAGTTTATTCATTCAACTAACCTTGACCTTAACTCTCAAGGTCATGTCAAGCATTTAATGCTTATTCCCTCTTCTCTCAACCTATCTCACATTGACACTTGTCATCCTGGGATTGGGTTGAAAGCCCTCACATGGATTTGAAATCATTCAATCCTGACACTTGTTGAGATTACTCAATCTCAACCATCAATTGCTCCATTTTTCCTATAAATAGAGCTCATTTCTTCATAATCCAGATCCTGAAAACTTGTATGCATTTAAGCTATAGGCATTTTGAGAGAACATTTTAGTGTAATCAACTAATATCTTGTCATTTTGGATAAAATAAATCATTTTAGTATCAATAACTTAGTATTAGCTTCTTTATTTACATTTAGAGCAAATACTTCAATCTCAAACCTCCATAAACATCCATAGTGCAAAAAGCTGCTGAGAGCTACACTATTTTGGAACTTGGAGAGAAGAGGAACAGGGGAGAAGAAACCAAGAGCATGTTAGGAGGCATTTGGAGATGTCTCATCATATTTACCTTCTTAGTTAGATATTTTATCATGTTTTTGATATCTCTTTTGATATGCTTGTGTAGGAAAATATTTTGTTTATGATTTCTGACACTAACGGTTTCCCTTTTCTTCTTGTTTGTGTCTTGATATCATTGACTAACCTTCCCTTTTTGCAAAGCGTCAGTTATATTAGAAGATTATGATGGAGGCTATGTTAGATTTGGTAATGATGCACCATGTCCGGTAAGAGGTAAAGGATCTATAACACTTCTTGATAATAAAAGATGCAATGATGTTTATTGGGTTGAAGGTTTGAAATATAATTTGTTGAGTGTAGCACAGCTAAACAATATAGGTTAACGAATAGAATTTCAGAAGGGAATTGTCAAAGTTCTTGACAAAAATGGAAAGTTAGCTTCTACCGGGACACAAACAAAAGGTAATACATTTCACCTTGACTCAACTCGGAATAAGTGTTTGCATGCAAAGATTGATGATACCTGGTTATGGCATAAAAGGTTTTGTCATGTCAATTTTGATAATCTGATCAAAATAAGTAAGAAACATAGAGTAAGAGGTCTACCAAGTCTTGAAAAACCTGAGAATACTATGTGTCGAGGATTCCAGATGGGTAAGATGACAAGATCAAGCTTTACAAGTAAGTCCTACACTTCTAAGGGAATTTTAGATCTAGTGCACACTGATCTTTGTGGTCCTATGAATGTTCAAAGTTATTATGGTGATAAATATTTCATATTATTTATGGATGACTATTCAAGGATGATGTCAGTAATGTTTTTAAAAGAAAAATCAGAAGCTTTTCAAATGTTTAAATGGTAAAAGGCAAGAGTTGAAAATGAAATAGGAAGATAATTGAAATGTCTTAGATCAGATAGAGGAGGAGAGTTCACATCTAATGAGTTCAACTTATTTTCCAATGATCATGGTATTAAAAGACAATTCTCTGCATCAAGAACTCCACTACAAAATGGAATAGCTGAAAGAAGAAACAGATCTATTGTGGATTGTGCTAGAACACTAATGATTGAAAAGAAGGTGCCATAAATGTTTTGGAAGGAAGCAATAAGCACAGCTGTTTACACCTTGAACCGAGTTCAATTGAAGAAATGTACTTTGAAGACACCATATGAAATATGGTATGATAAGAAACCTAATGTTAGTTATTTTAAAATCTTTGGAAGTAGATGCTATGTTCATAAAGATGATAGAAATGGCAAGTTTGATTAGAAAAGTGAAGAAGGAATGTTTCTAGGTTACTCTTCTAGAAGCAAAGCATTTAAATGTTTGATCAAATCATCTAACAAAATAGTAGAAAGTGCAAATGTGAAAATTGATGAATTTGCAGAAAGAAATGATGAAGGAAATTCCAATGAACTAGAAGACTATGATGAATTTGACTATGTTCAATCGAGAAGTCCTACCGAGAAGACTATTGAAGAAAATGAAGAGAATATTCAATTACCAAGTGATGAAGAAGATCATACAGAGCCTACCGAGCCTATATTAGCCAAGTATGTCAGAAGACATCATGCACCAAGTCAGATTATAGGAGATAAGGATGATCCAGTGATGACAAGGAACAAACTGAGATATAACACATGCTTGATATTTGAATTTGAACCGAGAATAGTAAAAGAGGCATTTAACAGTGAAGATTGGGTAAATGCTATGATAGAAGAGATTGATCAAATCAAGAAGAATGACACATGGACACTAATCTCAAGACCGAAGGACAAAAATGTAATCGATACAAAGTGGATTTTCAAAAACAAGCTAAATGAAAAGGGTTAAGTCATTTGAAACAAAGCAAGACTAGTTTGCAAAGGTTATGCTCAAGAAGAAGGAATTGATTATGGTGAAACTTTTGCACCTGTTGCTAGACTTGAAGGAGTTAGAACATTGTTGGCCTATGCTGCTTTCAAGAACTTCAAGATATATCAAATGGATGTCAAATCTGCATTTTTGAATGGAATATTAGTAGAAGAAGTTTTCATTGAACAACCTGAAGGATTTGTTGAAGACAATAATAAAGATCAGGTATGTAAATTGAACAAAGCTTTATATGGTTTGAAACAAGCACCAAGAGCATGGTATGAAAGATTGCACTCTTATTTGATTAATATTAGTTTTATAAGGACAAGTGAGAATAACAACATGTACATGAAGAATGATGAAAATGGAATACTAATCTCAGTCATATTTGTTGATGATAGTATATTTTGTGGAAATGACTCTTTATGCAAGAACTTTAGAAATGAAATGAGCAAAGAATTTGAGATGTCATTAATCAGTAAGATAAAGTATTTTATAGGTTTACAGATACTGCAAATGAAAAATGAGATTTTCATTACTCAATCCAAGTACATAAAAGAAATCTTGAAGAAATTTGGAATGGATGATTCAAAACCAGTAAGTACTCCTATGACTACCAACTGCAAATTATCAAAGAATGATGAATCTGCATCTGTTGATGAGACACTCTCCCGATCCATGATTGGAAAACTACAATATGTTGTTCACAGCAGACCAGACATAACACATGCAGTAGGTATAGTTGCAAGATTCTCTGCAAATCCAAAGGAAACACACATGACAGCAATCAAAATAATTTTTAGATATTTGAAAGGCACAGAGGATTATGGCTTAGTATATCAGAAAGGAAATGATTTTGATTTAAAAGTTTATACTGATGCTGATTGGGCAGGCAACATTGATGACAAGAAAAGCACAAGTGGAGGAGCTTTCTTTTTAGGAGAAACATTAGTGAGTTGGCTTAGCAAGAAACAAGGATGTGTTTCATAGTCAACAGCAGAAGCTGAATATGTTGCTGTAGCATTGAATTGTACCAACATTGCATGGATCAAACAACTATTGGAAGGTATAAATGAAAAAGTTACCGAGCCAGTAACTATATTTTGTGACAATACTAGTGCCATTAATATTTCAAAGAATCTTGTTATGCACTCTAAGACAAAGCACATATCTATCAAATATCATTATCTTAGAGAAGAAGTTCAAGAGAAGAAAGTGGTGTTGGAATATGTTAGCACAAAGGAGCAAATAGCAGATATCTTCACCTAACCACAACCAAAGGGCACTTTTGAATATCTCAGAAGTAAGTTAGGGGTCCTACCCCTATCTTCTACTCACAGACCGAATTTGGTGAAAGCATCAATCCGATGACTCTAATGAATATCTTTTGGGAGTTGATGTTGAGTTATACACTTTAGGATGTTTTCTAAAAGTGTACAGGAAATATTACAAGGAACATGAATTGAAGACAAATGCTCTGACCAAGACTCAGTTGATACACAACAGCAGGAAATAACTTCTTACATAAAGAAATTATATTTTAGTTCTTTACTTTTTGGCATTGTTGTCAAAGGGGGAGAAGACTACCATAAAGAAGAGACAACTGAGAGAAGAACTATCAGGGGAGAAGACTAAGAGCAAACTGTACAGACTATAGATTGGAAAGAAGACAAAAATGAGGAGAAGTCTAATGTATGGGGGAGAGCATTTCAGCATTTTAGAATCACAGCAATCCAAATCTATTAAGGTCAAATCAATTGGTTTTGCCATCAATGCGAAAGAGGGAGATTGTTGGCAATATTGCATTATAATAGACAATGTAAGATTGTTGGCATTTCATAAGGATATTGAGAAGGTTGTTGATGATTATGGATATAATTGATTAAAGATGTTTTACTGTCTTGATGTTATTATTTTGTCATTGATGTCAAGAAATTGATTTTCTAATTCAGTATGATGTTGCCATATCTTGAGAAGTATGATATGAAGATTATAAAGATGTCGGTAAAAGACACAGGAAAGAATATGATGAATAAGGGGATGAATAAGGTATTCAATGGGAAACTACTACCGAGTCAGACAATGATGAGATCATGATGTTTTAGATTGTGTTAACATCATACATATGTTGTAAATTGTAAAGGTTAATACTATACTATGTTATCAAACAAAGAACCTAGTCGGTAAACCTTAAGGAACCTAGTCGGTAAACCCTAAGGAACCTAGTCAGTAAACCCTAAGGTTATCGCTATCGATTAATAAAGGCAGAATGTCTACTGAGTGAAGTTTAGTATTGGTAGGACTAATAGTAGTAAAACTCATGCACTAGGGAAAAGAAATTGGAAAGAATAGAAGTAGGGTTTTTCTTAAATAACCTCTTAATTTTAAAAGTTTGAAAGGAGAGAAAATCAAAATTAAAATTAGGGTTGTCCCTTAAAATTTTGAGATTTGCAATGTTGAAATATTGAAGAAATCAATTTAATTTTAAAAATTAGGGTATGTGTAGTGAACCACTTAATTTTAAAATTCAAACTGACAATGAAAATGTTGAAATTCAGATTTGTTTTCAACCTTAGGGTGACCTAAAATCAATAAAATTTCACAAATCTTTGGAATTGTGCAGTAAAATATAGTCAAAACAAGCTCCCAAAATTCGAGTAGAAAAAGTCGGGACCAAGTAGGTAGCGACTTGGTCCGAACACACGATCTAACCAACTTTTTTTCAAATTTTTGGTGAAGCAAGATATTGTGATTTTTATAGGAGTTCCAGAAGGATATGGAAATTGGAGATGTCGAGATATACAAAATTAAGCCTTGAAGGTCGAAATAGGACACACTTAGAATGTTTGATAAAAGGATTAATTGAAAGGACAACAAAAAGGGCACACTTAAGGGCCAAATTTTATGATGTCTAGAAGAAAGACAAGAGGCTTTAAATTTAATTGAGCCAATTAAATTCTTAAAGGAAAATTTGAAATTGCACAAGATTAATTCAATTTTAAAAATTAGGGTTTGTTGCATAAACCGCTTAATTTTAAAAATGTAAATTTGAAAATTTGAATGTTGGAAGGAGGGAAAATGAATTTTGAAAGTAAAGCCAAGACTCAAATCTAGAAAATCAATTCAAGATCTACACAATCCACATTATCAATTTTAAAATTAAAAATTAGAGTTTTGTGATTCAACCACTTAATTTTAAAAAAAATTGAAAACTGAAAGTGTAAATGAAAACTTCAATTGTAAAAATGAAGAGTTCTCAGATCTAAAACAATCAATCCAATTTAGACAAATAACAAGCGCAATTTTAAATCCAAAAATTAGGGTTTTTGTGCATTCAACTTCTAAATTTTTAAAAATTGCAAGGAAATTAAACTTGTAAATGAAAATTTGAATTTTAAATTGCATACACTCATATCTGAAAATGAAAAATCGGAATTAAGGGTGTAAGACGTCGGTTTCACCAAAATATAAAGTGGAAAATTGGGAACCTTGGCCAAATTTGTCACTTGAAAGAAGAGGTGGGAACTTTACTAAGGTTCACTTTTCACTTGGAGACACTTTACATTCAAAATATGGGGATGAATCTATTAGCTCCAATCCCAAAGGATGCAAGGACTGAATAGTAAGTAGATTGGTTGTGATTGGAATGTAATTAACCCTCTTTTGTAAGTTGTCAAGTTGAATTAATACTAAATGTTGGAAATGAAGACAAAGTATGAGAAAACAACGAGCTACAAATTTGGGATTCAGTCGTGCACCTGGATCTAAGAAATTTGAGATAATCCGGAGCTGCTCTGCGAAATCTAGCAAAAGTTGTAGGGACCATGTGTCTGGACAGGGGTGCCCACCTATCAGTCCTTTGAATTTTTCGCACGTCGAAATGGGTTTTTCCGTCTCTATGATTAAAGGTTAATTCCAGAAGTACAACTACGTACCTATTTCCTACACAAAGAAAGAAAGGGAAATGTGTTGGGAATAGGGGTTTGTCTTTAGATCAAACCATGATTTTGGAATTAACCAAGTGGTTGAAATAATGTAAATGAAACAATTGAAAGTAGAAATCCTCCTCTTTAACAGGATGTTGAATTGAATGAAATGCATATACCTCCTTGTGAAATTTTTATTGCCTCAACATGGAATTAGGGTTTCATTAAGTAGAATGTTGATATCATCTTCAATGCTTGGAATCTTGTCTCTATTGTTGCTCCAAAGCTTGGAGGAAGACTGAAAATTCTCAATTGCTCTTGAATGCTTGATCTCTTGAATGCCCAAATGCTTGATTGAATTTCCTTGATCTTGTGTGTTATGTCAAATGAGAGGGGAAATCCCTCTTATATACTTGCTAGTGGGATTTAATTAACCGATCTTCCGATTTGGTCTAACATAGGGGGGATTTTCCCATTGCAATTTGAGATGAGCCAAAGGGTGGGACCCCAAGATAGGTCCCAAATAGGGGATCCTAGGGTGCCATGCCCTGGTCGTACCTAGTGAGTCAAAAGAATGGCTCTATTTTATCTATGTTTATGTGTCATTATTGGGACATTAGGAGTCTATATATGTCTTTTGAGTTTAGAACCTTTGTTAAAGTGATAAAATTTTATATGTTTTGATGCTATGATCATGTGACATGAACTCGTTTGATATATGTTCCTTTTTGATGCATTATAATAGGTAATTGTGCTATGAGGAATATCCATGGTAATATTGCATGTAGATTTTGAATGTTACTCTAGTAGGGATAATTAGGCCTATATTTGTGCATGTTAACAATTTCATGCAGGGTTAAAGAAGAATGTTGAACCAGTCCAAGATGCTTAGCAATAAAGATTATGGAATCGTTGGCCTGTAAAAGAGACAATAAGGATTGTCATTAAAAAAGTTAGTTGGTGGTTGAAAGTGGTTCATTATAACTTATCTAAAGACTTAAATGATTTCCTTTGTTGGAGTAGATTTAGGATTGAGGTTACGCTAGATTACCTCTATTGTTCCAATAGATTTTGATTGATTCTTAGCACTTGTAACTTCACCTTGTTTTTATCCTTGTTCAATAAAAGCATCCTCCTTGAACTTTGGGAGTGGTATGCTAGTTAGTTAGGAATTTCATGCTTTAAATAATCCCCCACCTTCTCTTGTACAGTGATTGAGAATAAGATAGTACTAGCAGTTGTAATACAATTCTAAGTTGAAGAAACAGACTTCCAACAATTTGTTGTTATGTTATCAAGTACTTTTGAATCAATAAGATGATACTTTAAGTTCTAGGCATTTGATTTAGTTGTTTGGATGCTTACTAAGGGGGGCCACTTAGTGAGTATTCCTTTGATTTCTTTTTATTAGTTATTTTTCATTTTGTACTTATACTTCTTGTGATTGTTCTTTTAGCCACTAGAATACTTCCTATGACTGTTCCTACAGCCACTAGAATACTTGTTGTGACTGTTCCTGCAACCACTACAAACTGAGTATAATCTCATTTGTTGATCATGGATAAGTCTTGTCTTTCTTATTTGTTTCTTAGAATTTAGTTAGTTTTCCTTTCAAGCATTTCAGTTACTTGTTTTCAGCATTTTTCCTTAGCAACATTTCATTTCCAGCAATAGGGAAGGTGGTTGTTTTGGTCTTTCTTGTGCATATAATTTGTAGACCCATTTCAATTACACACCCCAGGTTGACAACTAAATGCACCTTCATGATGAAATATCATTACTTAGTCAAATGTCTAATCCCTGAGGTATGATTTCAAGGTTAATTGTTGAACCATTAAGGAGGTCAGTCACTACCCTATTTTGGGGCAGGATCAAGGTGCAGGCAGAGTGCTATGTTGAATTGCAGTGTATTTTTTATGTGCATGAACATATTCAGGTCTCTGATCAGGCCAAGGGGTGCAAACACTAAGGCAAAGACCCAAATGCAGTCAAAAATTGCAAGGGGTGCAATTTTAGGACGTTACAGGTTGAAACCTCTTCAACCAATTTGAGAAGCATTCATTCCACCAAATTCACCCAACGCACAATCCCAGACTCATCCCTTATGAATTTAGATCCTTGCATTCAACAACGATTGATCCTTGGTGGGGCTCATTAAGAACCATTCAAATTCACTAGCAAACCAAGGGTCCATTGACCTTAAGTATAAATTTGAAGATATTAGTATTGAAAAAATATAATCAATGCTTGGATGTAAAGGAAGTGTAATGATTCCATTGTTATAATTTATATAGAATGTCTTAAAAAATTTATAGGAGGTTTATATTTTAATTTATAAGTACTTTATTAAAAAATTGATACAACATAAAAAAAAAGTGTATTAATAATTAGTTGATAGACTATTTGTTTGGGCTTTTAACCTAAAAAAGTGTCAGCCACACAGGAAACTTCGTCGGCGACATTTTTTGACAATGCACATCTCAAAGACTGTTGACACGTTTCCTCCTCATAATTTGATTTTTTAAGTTTTGGAGTTGTTGGATAAGGTTGTTCATTGCTGCTGCTAGGATATGTTGTTGTAATTGTGTCAACATATTCTTGTGGTTTATTCTGGTGAGTTTGGGAAGATCTTCTGATCCGGTTTTGTAGTTTGGTTATGTTGATCACTTCTTTGCAGAATCTTGTATTTCCTCTGGTATATTCCCGTGTGATCAGATCTTGTGCTGAGGTTTTGGGATATTGTCTGAGATTATCTCATGTATCTTCATTTTAGATGGTTCATGATTTTGTGCCTTGCAAGTTATCTTTCTTCGTGACAGTTGTTGATTGGTTGTGTTCTTGAGCTTTTTGATGTTGATTGATGAAGATTTCATATGTGGTGTTGGTGCAGTTGTTGATGATGATTTGAACATGCTTGATGGTGTTTCCTAGTTGTGTCCTATTTTTTTTAGCAATTTGCATTGATCGTTGTGTTATTTTTTTGTGGTTTTTGTCAACCGATATTGATTTTCGTGTTTGCGGTATTTCTGATGGTGTAGCGTGTTGCAGTTGATCTTGACATGATTTTCGGTGGATGTGATCATTTGGAAATTTGAATTAAGTCCATGATATGTAATGTAAATCATTATATTGGTTCGGTGATTAATCTTTGTATCGTGTAATGTAATTTTTGTAATTGTGAGTTGAGGATTGAGGGTTTAGTTGACCTTGTTATCAAGGTTGATGAATTGTATATATAAGTGAGTTATTCACTTAGTTTTGGTGTCGGTATTGTGTCTACATTATCAGAGATAGGTGAATGTGTGAACAAGAGATTTATCATTCAATGAAGTGTTGAGGTGAGATTGGTGTTGCAGAGTAGACAATTGTGCTTAACCAGAACTATCATCAGGCATTTGTAGATGCTATAATTACAGTTCATTTCTTCTGGATTGTAGTTTGAATCATATTGTAAGTTAGTGAGACTTCCCTGAGGGTTGTAGCCTTCCAAGCAAACATATTTTGATTAGTGAGCTATAGGCAGTGTGCCTAAATGCATGTGCATTCCCCATTATAATATTTTCACATACTACTGCAGAGTATCATCTTATTGTGGGTAGGTTCCCACCATGGTTTTTCTCTTGACTGGGTTTTCCACGTCAAAAATCTTGGTGTTGTGTGTTGTGTTGTGAATTTGGTTATCTATTTATTGTTGCAGTTTATTAGTTTATGTCTTGAAGTTTAATTTTTGAGATCCAATAAAGACTTATTCACCCCCCCCCTCTCAGTCTTCCTTCTTGATTGCTGCTAACAATTGGTATCAAACCTAGATACTACAATAGAAGATTAATCACTTGAGGAGATTCGATATGGCAACTCAAGGTTGTTAGGATTCCCAAAGATACTGAGAGGGGGGGTGAATCAATATCTTGCCGGTTAACAGATTTTTTAATCTTATTAAACAAATTGCATTCCAAAACAGTGTACCGATAAACCAGAAATAATGCAGTAAATAAGATCAATAACCACAACATAGAAAGCACACCATAACACAATATTTTTAATGAGGAAATTGATGAATACTAAGAGGGGGGTGAATTAGCATACAAAAAATTAGTGAACTTAAACTCTTAAACAGTTTTGCAGTTAACCGATATAACAGATTTACTAACAAACCGGTTAAGACAAATGCAAACCAAATAGCAAATAAAACATTCACCCACAAGAGCACAATCACCATAACACAAGAGGTTTTGATGTGGAAACCCAAATGGGAAAAACCATGGTGAGCTGAAACTCACAAGTAACTATCTGCAGAATAGTAACCAGACCGGTTAAGTGCATACAATGTTCTTCACCAGAATAGATCCTGTTAGGAATCTAGATCTCTGTTAGGAGATAAGTCTTGTTAAAGACTATCTTGTGAGAGGATTTCAGATTCACAGTTGTGAACCACCTTGTTAGAGGATTTACGAAGGCTTTGCCAGGCCTACCCAGTTAAGGGTTTTAGAATTGTCAAAGATATGAGTAATCAACAAGTGAATGATCTATATACTAGCACGGTATGATTGGTTAGATCCTTGATAGCTCATTGTTAATGCACATTTAGCATTACTTTAGTCTTCAGTATCTCCACACTCTATTTCTTCACACAGACCTAATCTTCTCTTCTATAATCGCACATACAAAAACCCTCATGCACTGCTAAAACCCCTATAATTCATCATCTAAAACCCTAGACATGATGTCCTTATAAAGGAATTTGATTTCATGTCGGTCCAATAGGATTACATTGCAAGTTCCTAGGTTCAGTGCATCTAGACACATTTGGTAACATGGCACAAAATCACCGCCAAAGTGTCGATGGATGATAACTCATCACAGAAATACTGGTTGGTAAGAGTAATACCGATTCATTACCGATTACCGATTCATACATTTTACCAATTATCGGTTTGTCAAAATGAAGATTGGAAAAACGTTAACAACAACTTTGTTCATTCGTACCGCTTTGGGATCCTCAAACTACTTGAGGTCTTCATACCGGTTTGGGTCTTCATACTGCTTTGTGACTGGTAAACACCTTCTGCAAAACACCGATAGTCTAAAGACTATAATTCATAATACCGGTTGGAACAATTACCGGTTGAGCATAACTCATACATAGGGAAGTGATCATAAAACAAGTGTGTGTCCATCAATGACAATCACAACATCATCAAAATGCCAACAATCTCCCCCTTTGGCATTGATGGCAACACTTAGGAAAATTTTGACATCTAAGTGTTGTAAAAAAAAATATATGCTATAATCAAAATTACTCCCCTAAGCATATACACTATCCCTTTTTGCAGAAAATACAATGTATACTACTCCCTTAAAGAAATAACATGAAATTATACATAACATTCACCAAAATTTTAGATACTACTCCCCCTTTGCCAACAATGACAAAGTACTGCAGAATAACCCCTGTTTCTCATTATCATTAAAATAAATAAGTGTTTATGACAATAATGAGTGAAACTTATCAAAAACTGATTTAAAATCCTACATAAAAGTCTTCATGGATAATGACCATGACTCAAGTAGTGAGGTAGCCACCTCACTTTCTGTCTGCATCTGTGATATCTATTCTTCCATGGCATCAATTGTGCTCATCTCTTAGGTTGTCATTAAAGCTTCTAGATTTAGAAAGTACTTCTGAAGAATTTGCAGTATGGGTAATAAAACCAGTTGAAGTTCCTGCAAATCTCTTGTCCTGTTGCTAATTTCCAACTCTATTCTGACAGACTGAAGCTGATAATAGTGAATAGTTTGCCCATGTGTGGTGAAAGAATCATACGGGGTCTTAAAGTTGCTTATGTATGTCTACAAATCGGATTGCAGTTTATCCTTTTGTGCAAGCACATCAACACATAATAGATGGGGTTGGCTTATTTTGCTCAACATTAGTTTTCCCTCATCCATAGCATCTCTAATATCCTTCTGCTCTTTCTAAAGTTGAGACCGGAGCTCATTCAGTTTCTTTACTAAGGCAGTGTTAAGTGCCTTTTGATGCTTCTTCTGTGCATTAGCTTCAGCAACTTCCTCCAAGCATTGCACCTGATCCTCGACAACTGTACATAGAAGTTTCAGTTTGGCCAGAGAGGAATCGATACCGAGGAGGTTGGTACCTGGGATCAAACTGGTAAGGGTGTCAATAGCCGTGTGAATGACATCCTGCTCCTTTTTCCTTCTCAATGCTTCTAGTCTTTCCTATGCTAGCTTTATGCCTTGCAACAGCTTCGATTCATCTGCAGATTGGAGGTTAAGCGGACTGGTGATGTCGGCCAGTTTGGCTTGACCACCGGTTGCCTTTGGAGTCTCCGCTTGCTTGTTCTTTTCTACTTCCTTCTTCTCTTCCACTCTTTTCTTTTCCTCTCCTTTCTCTTGTTGTTCTGCTTCATGATTTTTCTTCTCTTCCTCCTTCTTTCTTTCTTCTTCTTTTATCTTCTCCTATTTCTTTTTGCTTCTCCTCTTCTTTCCTCTTCTCTTCTTCTTTTCTCTTCTCCTCTTCTTTTCTCTTTTCTTCTTCTTGTTTCCTCTTCTCTTCTTATTTTCTCTTCTCCTCTTATTTTCTCTTTTCTTCTTCTTGTTTCCTCTTCTCTTCCTCTTATTTCTTCTTCTCCTCCTCTTGTTTCTTCTTCTCCTTCACTTTCCTTTTCTCTTCCTCTTTATCTGCTTTCTCTTCGTTTGCCTTTTCCTTTTCCAACTTCTGCTTGTCTACTTTTTCTTTGTCCTGTTTCTCCTTGTCTGCTTTTTCTTTATCAACCTTTTCCTTTTCCGTGTCTGCAGTGACATCTTCAACATCCAAAGCATCAACATCAATGGTGTCTACCTATTATGTAGCCGGTTCTCCTTCATCATCAAATTATTCATCCGGTTTTCTGGTTTTCAGTTCTTGTTCAGCCTTCTTGTTGGCCTTAGACACTTGATGCAACTGGACAGCAGCTTTGGCATGCAAATGTGTATCCTTCTCTACTTCAGAGGTTTTTCCTTCAAGCAGCCTGAGTCTTCTTCTTCTCACAAAGAAGAGACCTTTATGTGTGTCCATAATCTAAAATAATTCAGAATTGGAGGCTTCTAGAAAGTACTGAGAGAATAATTTCTCCCTTATTTCCTATTCTTTCTCTATGGCAATGTGCCATTTGTTGTCCAAAGAATTATATAAAGAATTAGGTGCCTCAAATCTAATTTTTGATGGCAACCGGTCATTTTTACACAAATAATTTATGACTTTCCACTCTGTTTCCTCTTTCTCACTATCAGTAAAGTCATCAAAACACTCCTTCAGATCACTAAGCAATTTTCTTCTTATGTTATTGATAGTCCTTTGACAATGTTTCATTGGCTTATAAGAAGAGACGTCAATATTTACCAGTGCAGATGATGCAGGTGTCTTGTCGGTAGCTTTTGTCTTTTTCCTTGTTTGCCTTGTCTTCTTAGGTTGCACATCTGATTTTGTGTCTTCAGATTCCGGTGAGTTGCTCTTGGCCTTCCGCTTCCTTTCAAATACTTTAGTGGGTGCAACTTCTAGTTTCTTCTTGGTAGGTGACCGCTTGGTCACTTTAGGGCTGGCTGAGGTAACGGGTGCTGATGCTGTTGGCACTGCCTTTCCCTTTTTCATAGAAGACTCTTCAATTGGCATTACCCTTTCCAAGTAGGTGTCGGTTCTCTTTTTATTTCAATTTAAAGGAGAGGCAATCGGGGTAGAGGCATGCCCATCCAATATGTCATACATTACCTCATAACCCATATGTTCTACTTTTTCCTGTCTTGGCTCTACCGCTTCCATTACACACTCATCTACTCTAATGGTAAAGCAAATGTCCTCTTCATACTTCTTAACAATATCGCCAAATATCCTCATCCTCTGGCTCATCTTCCACTTGAATTCATCAAAGTATTTATTCAAGACTTTAGGATATCTGGTTCCCACCGCTTGGAGACTTTCCCTGATTTGTTTGGTGACTGGTTGGTCAGTAGACCATTGAATATCACTAACTCCTAGTAAATAGCCTTGGAAGTAGAAAAACAAAACCACCAAAAGTTGTCCAAATTTCAATCTTAGGGTACTGTCCTGTTTGATGGACTTCAAGTTTACTAGGAGTTGCTTCTGTAAACAGGTGCATAGATCAAATGAGGTGTCCTCCATGATCATTCTATAAGCGGCATTAACCACAATAGAAAAGACAGAGTTTAATCTACTGGCATAAAATGTTTTGTATCCTATCACCATGCAAGCATACTTGACCAACTCATCTTTGATGGTGTTGATGATCATTCCCCGTTGATCGCTCACAGAACCGGTGACCTTAGTCATTTATGCCTTGATGACTTTCCTTAGGGCTGGCACCTCACCTATGTTGTAGAAACTAGTGATGGCATGAATTGCTTCAGGCATAATGTCATGCGTCCTCTCAAGATACATCTTGTCTCCATGCACTCTACTCACGATGATGCAGATGTGGTCTTCCGTGAACTCTTCGAGGAAGTAAACCGCATTGTGAAGTTTCTTCCTCTCCAAAATATTGTATTCCGGTTTTATCTTCTTGTCATCCCCACAAAACAGACTTAGCTAGGAATGGATTGCTAAGGATCCTAGGTCTTCTAGTTTGCAGTCAATGTACCCCAAAATATCTCCTTCGACAATGACTCTGATAGGTATTTGGGACAGGGCATTGTATTTCATTTTTCTTTGAATGAATTCAGTTGATTCCATAGGTGCACTAGAACAAGAGTGCAATGCAGAAGCCATGATTTAACTGATAAACAAAAATTCCAAGAAATACCTAAACAATTTTGAAATTTAGGGTTTGACAAATGTAGCTCACACTACACCACTTTGGTTGCTTCATTACCGCTTGGTGTTCTTCACTTGACTGATTGTAAATGACTCCGGATACTTCTGCAAGATTTGAAATCTCTCTGAATCGCAAGTCAAATCACCTTTTGTCGCTCTACTCTTGAAAAAAATTTCGCTCAAAAACTAATAAGTGAAAATGAC
Organism: Cryptomeria japonica; assembly: GCF_030272615.1. NCBI lineage: Eukaryota > Viridiplantae > Streptophyta > Pinopsida > Cupressales > Cupressaceae > Cryptomeria > Cryptomeria japonica. The sequence continues at coordinate 87,537,745 of NC_081412.1, forward strand.
TTGAAAATTCCTTTTAAACGAATTCTTCACCTACCATAATAAATGCTCCACCGCTAGGGCACAAACCCTAATTTGCGTTTTACCGCTTCACAATCTTCTGCTGATTGATAGGTAACATATACCAGTTAAGGTCTTTTACCGGTGTAGACCGGGGGGTTCAAAATATTTCACCGATTTGTTCCCCCTAAGATTTTTTGAAGCTTAGTTTGTTGGTTCAGAGACTTCCACACTAGGTGCAGAAACTGGTTCATCTTGTGACACTTCTTCAGGTTTCTTTTTCCATGTTTTATTCATTCCTCTTGAATGGTTTCAACATCAATCTTCCCTTATGGAGTGACCGGAATGCCATCTAATAGGTTCTTTCTCATTCTATAGGTTCTGGCAGGGTGTCTCGGTTTGTTGCAATAATAGCATACCATTCCAGGTGTTCTCCATGGTCCTTTATTCATTCTACCATTCTTCCTCCTACATGTTGCAGCATTGTGATCACTACCATGGCAAATCAAACAAGTTTCTCTCCAAGTGGTTGTTGCTTGATAACTACCACCACCTGACTAATGGTCATAGGCATTATACCGGTTTGGATTCTGGTTCACAGAGGATTCAACAAAAACTCCTTGAGTCCTTTGAGGATATCTCACGATGTTGTGCATAACAGACCTGCATTCAAATGCTCTATGCCCAAACTTGTTGCATGCATAACAGTTACCATTGAATCTATTGGATCTAGGCTTATTGTTTAGAAAATAAGGAAAATTATTGTAGGCCTTATTTCTACACACATTAGCAGTATGTCCTTCCTTGAGACAATTAAAGCAAATAGGTTTAAAATTTTTCTTACCTTTATCCTTTGATGTCGTTTGCTTCTTTGATGCTCCATCTTTTGGTCCAGAGGTCTCACCTTCCTCATAACCAGAAAAACCAAGTCCAGTGGTATTTTTTACCGGTTTTGTTGATTCAATCTTTTGTTCTAGCTTAACAATACTCTTGTTGAATTTGGCAAGTATTTCCTTTGACTCGGTGAGTTCCTTGGAAATAGCAGCATTGGATTCCTTCAAGGTTGCATTCTCAGAAATAGCCATGTTTAGTTTACCTTGCATTTCTTCTTTTTCCACTTTACCCTCTTGGAGATGAGCGATAAGGGCACTGATTTCTTGCTTCAGCTTGGAGATCTCATGATCTTTGTCTTTTACCAGGTCTTCAGCTTTCCTCCAGTTCTCCAACTCTTGACACATTCTGATAGTCAGTCCTTCTAGTTCCCTTCTTAGGTTAGCATTAGACTCATTTAGTTTTTCAACTTCTTCAACTAGGGCTTCCATGTCTGCTTCATCAGAAGAACTATTTTTAGCAAGCTCCATCAGTTTCTTAGCATGCTCTCTTCTCTTTGCTAGAGAGGCTTTATATTTCCCTTTAAGTTCATCAAAGGCTTTCTCAGTCTGAGTGAGACGATGAGTAAGCTCCCTCATAGTGTATTCCCCCATATCTCCTTCCAAGTGGTTAAACTTATAGAAAGGTTGGCTCTGATACCAATTGATGAATACTAAGAGGGGGGATGAATTAGTATACAAAAAATTAGTGAACTTAAACTCTTAAACAATTTAGCAGTTAACTATTATAACAAATTTACTAACAAACCGATTAAGACAAATGCAAACCAAATAGAAAATAAAGCATTCACCCACAAGAGCACAATCACCATAACACAAGAGGTTTTGACATGGAAACCCAAATGGAAAAAACCACGGTGAGCTGAAACTCACAAGTAACTATCTGCAGAATAGTAACCAGACCGGTTAAGGTCATACAATGTTATTCACCAGAACAGATCCTATTAGGAATCTAGATCTCTATTAGGAGATAAGTCTTGTTAAAGACTACCTTGTGCGAGGATTTCAAATTCACAGTTGTGAACCACCTTGTTAGAGGATTTACAAAGGCTTTGCCAGGCCTACCCGGTTAAGGGTTTCAGACTTGTCGAAGATATGAGTAATCAACAAGTGAATGATCTATATACTAGCATAGTATGCTTGGTTAGATCCTTGATAGCTCATTGTTAATGCAAATTTAGCATTACTTCAGTCTTCAGTATCTCCACACTTTGTTTCTTCACATAGACCTAATCTTCTCTTCTATAATTGCACATACAAAAACCCTCATGCACTGTTAAAGCCCCTATAATTCATCATCTAAAACCCTAGACATGATGTCCTTATAAAGGAATCTAATTTCATGTCAGTCCAATAGGATTACATTGCAAGTTCCCAGGTTTAGTGCATCTAGACACATTTGGTAACATGACACAAAATCACTGCCAAAGTGTCGGTGGATGATAACTCATCACAGAAATACCAGTTGGTAACTCATCACAGAGTAATACTGGTTCATTACCGATTACCGGTTCATACATTTTACCAATTACCGATTTGTCAAAATGAAGATTGGAAAAACGTTAACAACCGCTTTGTTCCTTTGTACCACTTTGGGATCCTCGAACCTCTTGAGGTCTTCATACCGCTTTGGGTCTTCATACTGCTTTGTGACCGGTAAACACCTTCTGCAAAACACTGATAGTCTAAAGACTATAATTCATAATACCGTTTGGAACAATTATCGGTTGAGCATAACTTATACATAGGGAAGTGATCATAAAACAAGTGTGTGTCCATCAATGACAATCACAACATCATCAAAATGCCAACAGAAACCCGGTGTGGGAAAAACCTCAGTGGGATTTGTGACCCACAATATTCACTCACTGGCCAATAAATGAATATTACTTACAATAAGGCCTTGCACATATAGGAAGGCCAACTGCCTAAAGCTCACTGCTTAATTACAAAAGGGAAGTTTCACTGACTTACAAAAATGGATTATGCAAATCCAATATCATGTACTACTTTAGTTTAGCATCTGCTATGCCAGGTTCAGTACCAGTTTAAGCTCATACAACTTCCATAAACCTTATTCCAAAATCTGCCTTAATGTTCGCATCTGCCTATTACATTACATACTTACACAAATGATCCTACAAGATCTCATACTTATATGAGTCTTATTACAATTCATCTTGTCGGCTTACAAAAAGATTTTACAATTAAATATAAAATAAAATCTTGTCGGCCAGGGTGTCGGTATTCATCTTTGCTGCTGCCGGTAAACTATCTGTCGATGTCGATGTCTGTGTCAGTACCATAGGATTGTAAGGTTTCCATCAATGGAAATACCTTCAATCACCTATAATTTCTCATTGGAGTGTTCATTTTCCAACAATCTCCCCCTTTGGCATTGATGGCAACACTCATGAAAAAAAGTCAAAATTGCATCCAAAAATGTGTTGTCCAAAAATCTATCAAAACTGTGTGCTCCAAAACTGTGTGCTCCCCCTGAGCAGATGATGTCTTCTGCCAATCATTTTTCTCATTCTACTACTCCCCCTTTGGCATCAATGACAAAGGCTGTCAATTAATGTCAATTGAGTGTAGTTCTTTTTCAGGATCCCTATAACCAGTGGGTTACAATTTGATATAGATCCGCTAATGCAAAAGTCAATCTGTTAGTGAACCTCTCACTATCCTTCAATGTTGCTTCTGTCCTTTGGATGGTACCGGTGAGTATGTGAATTTTCTCTTCTGGTGTCTTAAGTCCAGAAACAAGAGCCTCTGAAATCTCTTTTCTCAAAGAGATGAGGATGTCTAGTTTCGAACCAAGTCTGTATTTGAGTTCCTTAGCTTTGTATTTTCTTCTTTCCTTCTCCTTTTCCAGTTTCTCAATTTTCTCCTCAAAACCTGCTATCTCTTGCTTTATAACTGATATGGGTTCTGATGAACCAATGAGATTGTTAGCTATATCATTTATTTCCTTTTGTGCTATGTTGATTTCCTTGTGAATATTCATTGTCAGAAGATCAGTCTTGCAGGTATCTTTGTACAACTCCTTAAATTCCATTTAAGTTTTGTTTAGTGTCGGTAAAAGGGTGTCAATGTGTTTAGCGCACTTCTTTATTGTCTCTTCAAAGAATTTTTCTTTTTCCTTGTTCATTTTCTCACTGAATGTCTCCTCATTAATTTGATCAACTGTCAAAAGATTGTCGGTGATGTACTTAGACAATGTGTCTAATTGGCTCAAAGAATCTTTATTTTCTACATTGCACTTGGGTGCAATCAGTTTCAATAAGGGAATTGTGTAATCAATAGCCTTATATGCCTGTGCATTACACTCTGTGATTTTCTTGATGGAATCTAATAATACCTCTATTACATTTGTCGGTCTGAATTATGTTAAGGAGGAACCAAATGACTGTCCAACTCCCTTAACGATCTGCAATTCGCCAGTGTGAGTAACCTCTTTGCTTATGTTGACCTCTAGTAGGTTAGTTTGAGTCTGCATTTCTACTAGCAAAGGTTTGGGTTTCTCAACTGTTGCCGGTGGCACTGTCTTTGTCTTAACCTTTTCCTCTTCATGTTTCTCAGAAATTACCTCTCTCGGTTTCTCTGTGCTTTCCATTTCCGGTTTCTCTGATTGTGTCTCAGTGTTAACTGCTAGTTTTTCTGTATGTACCTCTAAACTATCTACTACCGGTATCTCAATAGATTTATCAGTAGCCGGTTGCTCAGTAGGTTTTTCAGTGTGTACATCAGTGGTATCTATCTTTCCAGTATCTAGGGGATCAGTTGATTGTTTAGTATGTGTTTCAATCCCAATCTCAACATTTCCAACTGTATCCTCAATATTTGTCTCAACTGCAATGTCCTCAGTCGGTGGCTCAGTTGCCACATCTCTCTTCTCAGTTGATTCCTTATCAACCACAATGTTAACCTCTTGTGTGTCAATATTCATAGTATACAACACCTCTAAACTAGGATTAGGATCCTCATGTGTAGTCTCCATACTCTCAACGTCATCTGTTACTTTTATATTCGGAGGACCACCTATCTTACCTTTACCTTTATCTTTTTCTTTTTGATAGACTTTGAAAGTCTTTGGCCATTTAAGCTCTTCTTGCTTTTCCTTCTCTACAAAGAAGATATCCCATTTGTCTGATGTTTCTTCAGTGATCTCATTTACTCTGCCAGCCATTAATGCTATATGTCGGTGACCGGTGGAGAATACAGTCCTATTTGCCTCACTTATTAGTTCATCAATTTCTTTTGCTGATCTTACTGTTGGTATTTTGGTATGGTTTTTTCATTGATGTCAACACTTGCTAAATACACCTACTTTGGAGATCCAGCAACATTCACCAACAAACAGTAAACTATGCAAACAGTCACCGGTATATGGTTAACCGACAGGATATAATGTTCACCGGTACCTGCATTGACATGGAAGACACTTGGTAATGTCGAAGACATCATGTGGACACTTTACTTTGAAGTAATAATCATTGGTATATTCTTATTTGCATATTTGCTTTTACTGGCAAATAGGTCCAAGTTATCTAGGGTTACACCGACAGGTTTATCTTTTCCAGATCAGCATGGCACGCTATGGAGTTGATTTATTATTGTTGTAAATGCATTAAGCCGACATGTTCAATCAGTTATTGCATCGGATATTGTATTATTTGTAAAATGTTTTATTGTAATATCTTGTAGAGCAGACCTACTAAAATTGGTCTTAGGGTATGGTATAAATGTAAGATCTTATTTGTAAGATCAAGTGTGGAATGCGAAAAAGATTTAAGAAAGAGTATATGCTAGATCAAGCAGAGCTATACACGAAGACATCATTTGAAGGTGAAGTTAGGTTTTGGTAGAAGCATATCAGCATTACACCGGTACTGAATCCAGCATATGAAGATGATATTTTGTGCAGTACATTCTCATTGGATTTAACCACCCAACTGTAGTTAGTGTGACTCCCATCTATGATTGAGCAGTGAGCTCTAGGCTGTTGGCCTTTCTGTATGTGCAGACCCCTCTTGTACACTTACTATCTGCAGTAGTATCATCTAATTGTAAGTAAGGTTTCCCACCATGGTTTTTCCCCTTACAGGGTTTCCACGTACAAATATTGGTGTCATGTGTTGTGGATGACTTTGTGCTTATGTTTCATGCATTAATTCTTACCGGTACTGCAATTTTCTATTAACATTGTTTATCGGCATACTTAACTGTCTTACTGGTATTAAGCATTAAGTTGGTTAATAAGTTTTTGGTTTGAATTTATTAGACAACTGATTCACCCCCCCCCCTCTCAGTTGTCTCTGGGACCTACACTTACTGGGTGAGCAGCAAGTAGTTTCTCTATCTTTATCTTCTTGTCCAGTTCAACAATTGCTAACCTTTTTGCATCTAACCTTCTGTACAAGTCACTTGGCAAGTCATCTACAACTTCTATCAATAATTTCTTATAAGTGTAGAATAACACTATTTTCTATGCTTTTCTTTTCTTCATTAGTGAAAGTGTTATACAACTTGTTGGCATTTGACAAGTTACCATCTTTAGTTATTTCATTCAAAAGATTATCAAGTGGGGGGATAACTTGTTTTTCCTTTTTCTTCCTGGGTGTTATTTTCTTTGCTGGAGGCCTTACTGCCTGTTGTTTCTATCTTGTTCTCTTAGGAGCAGGTGAGGGTACTAGTGAGGGTTTTCTTTTTCTTACTACCCTTTTGAATTCAGCCAGTAATTCGCTGTCAGAGGAGGTACCAACCAGTGAAAGATGTGTTTCTGGTTGTAATCCTTCCAAGTCACTCTCCTTAATATCAGTTTTATTCAATATGTTTTCCTTGATTACCTTTGCCTGTCTTGTTTCTTTTTTAATTGTTTGTTCTGTTTTCTTTATTCATTTTTGTGATTGAACTTTACTTTCAATAGTTTCAGCACTACCAAATATTTCTTATGTTGGTTCGTTAAGGGCTTCTAGAAGGGCTTTTGCATAAGTTTCTAGTATGTTTTCATCGGCCTCATAACCCATCTCTGTAACCCAAACTGTCCTTGGAACCACTGCCTCCATCCATATTTCATCCTGTGAGATTTTGCCAAGATCAAGAGGCAATGGAAAGCACAAATAAGAGAGAACAAAATAGATGATAGAAATAAACTGTATTCTATCAAGATGAAAAATATGATCAACTGGATCATTAAGCATTACATACAATGAAAATGAGCTTGCTTATATAGGCAAGGCTATATGGATATGTGAGCACACAAACATGACATGTGGCTCGATAAGAAACAAGGGTAGGTAGGAAATAGGTGTGGGTAGGTAGGAGAAACAACATAATAGTCCACATGAGGTGGATCACCCACTAAATGTGGAGTGTAACAACAAGATCAACACCATAAAAGGTGGAAATTCTCCTACACACACTATCCCAATGTGGCACAAACACCCAAGTGTCTCATACCCAAACTACTATGAAATGCATTTCCTAACTAAACTTAAGTAAAGTGTAATAATATCCATGTGTGTAGGGGAAAAAGCGAGACTCGGTTAACATGCCCTAATCCTACCTTTTGACACACATTACGGAATACGAAAGAGCCTAGAGGTATCACACAATTGGCTACTTCTTTTTGTGAAAGAGAGAGCCACGGGCTACCTATTAGGATTTCTATTCCTTTGTTGTAATTGAAAGATAAAATGATACAAGTTCAAGTCCTAATCCAAAAATGCATGTATGAACTAATAACAAGATTGCAGAATTGAGATTAAACAATGAACAGCTGTAAATACAAGGATGAAATAAGAATGCAGATGCATACCCAGAGTGAAAATCTGAGTGAAAATGTTCAGGATGGGGGCGCGGGCGCCACTGTCCTGATACTGTGCCAGAAACTGCTCCTGAAACTGTTGTCTTGCACTCTGGAAACTGTCGGAAATGTTGTCTGTCAGGAGGACCAGGGCGCCCAACGCCTCTGTCCCAAGGACCAGGGTGCCCAGCGCCCCTGTCCTGGCAGGACCAAGGTGCCCCACACCCTTTTCCAGGTCTTTTGCTCTGCAATTTGGTGTGGAGTACTGTCTCGACCTGCTTTTCCCGAATCTGTAACCTGCGGCGTCGTCGGAGTCCCGAAACCTGCACTTATATCTGAAAAGGGTGTGGGTGGCTATATAGGGTTTTGCCTTAGTCAAACCCCTGCTTCAGTGATTTCCACCTCCACGAATAGCCAAGTTGTATTGTAAAATGTATTGTGTGTGCAGACCTTGTGTGTGTGCAAGATCCTAAAATGCAAGTAAGCAAACTAGAGCAACCTAGAAAGTAAACCCTAATTGCTTGTAAATGATAATGTAAATGCTCTAAATCAAGATGCAAAGTGATCTAAAGAATGAACAAGTGATGTATTGAAGCTTATGCAAAGACATGAAAACAACATGAAATCATACCCAACCCCAAGGGAGAGGTACAAGCCAATCTTCAGTCGGTAATCTCCTATTGTTCTTCAATGCCTTCCAAGCCCTAAATGGATGAGTGAAATTGATAAATGCTTGATAGAGGGATGTTGAATGTTGTTGAAGTCTTCAAAGATTTGCTCTTTCGCTGCATATGAGGTTCCTGAAAACAAAAATCGGATCCTTTCAAATGAAGAAAGAGAGCTCTTATGTATGAAACCCTAGATCGTAATTTCATCTTTTGGCTGACCTAGAGATTGAATCTCCCACCAATTTCTTGGGGTTAAGATTTATTTTATGATTGGATTGTGCTCCTAAAATTTTGGGAAAAATGTCCGGGACCATGTGCACTCCGGGCGCCACGGTCCCGACAACTTTTCACCAAATTTTCAGGGCCGTCGGATATGATGATTTTAGAGAGAATCCCAAAGTTACAGGTGATTTCAAGATGTTTTGACCCCCGAAACCAAGCCCCCAAGTTCAAAATAGGACTTAATTAGGGTTTTTGATTGAATGATGTATTGGAGGAATAAAATGAAAAGGGCACACTTTAACGAAAGGGCCCAACTTTATGATGTGGAGAATGGTGAAATAGGACCTTCGACCTAATTAATTTGATTAATTAAGTGCTAAAGGAGAAATGCAATGCAAAATGTAAAATGCACCAAGGCGGGTGCTAAACTAGGTGTGAAATTGTACCACCCTAGCAAGTGCGTACAATTTACGATGCTACATTTAGCCCCCACTTTAGCGGTCATATGAGTACTACGTGCATATGCAAGCTAAAGTACAGAAAAGTAAACATTATTTGAAAAAGGATATATCCATAAGTTGTCGGACGAAGCCCCCAGCGGTATCTGCAGTACACAGTTAGGAACCGCACCCTACAAAACACACGTTAGATCACGAAATCACCTAATGCTTACTACGGAAAGTGGTGAAATTTGTGAGTAGCTATATGCCCCCCCCTGTTTCGACTTGCTTATTAGGGAGGTGAAACAGGGTAGCATGTTTACTTACAACAAATTATGTAAGAGAGTATTGATGAGGGATGTTCACTGAAAAGGCTTCATCAGAGCACTTTTTGGAACATCCCAAGAGTAGGGGAATGAAAATATGATTCCTATGCAACAAACGGTTTGAAAATCTCACCTCCCAAACTCAAGTTATGATGAAATGAGTGATAGAGGAAAATTAGGGTTTTGAAAGTAAAGGTAAAGGAATGAAAGTATATACCTTGAAAGTGACATTTGCATTTGTCACTTTGTTGATTTCTGAGTATTGTTTATTGCAGCGGAGCCCACATAGTCATCATCATGCCTTCACGATGACCAGAGCGTCCCATGAGGATTGAGATCCTGCACCAGGCTGTGATCGACGACGAGCCACTGGACGAGGTGAGTTGACTGAATGTTGACTTTTGATTTTCTGCATTTTGACTTTCTGTGATCGTTTGCGGGCCCTGGAATCTGACCCTGGGTCCCAACCAGTGTGCCATGGTCCCTTTAGGGTGCCATGGTCCCTTCAGGGCGCCATGGTCCCTGACAGGGCGCCATGGTCCCAATCAGGACTTGGCGAGAGATGTCAGGGTTAGCATACGATGTTCGATAGTTTGCATGAATGATTTTGATGATTGAGTATTGATTATAGTTATGTTTTGGTGTTGCAGGGTCTCCCATACATGAGAGAGCATATGGCGGGACAGATTCTTCACAGTTTGCGAGATCAGATTCCCTGACTGACTCAGGCAGAGAGAGACACATTGTCGATCGTTGGTTTATGGTATGCGATCCTCATGCCGGCCATTCGATTTCATCCTACGATGTTGATGGCACTGATGGAGCGATGGGATCCTAACACATGCACATTCCATCTTCCAGTAGGAGAGCTGACGGTTACACTTGAGGATGTGTACCGCATACTTCGTCTTCTTATCAGAGGAGCCACTGTGACAGACGTGACCGATCGGTCAGCGGAGGACCATCAGAGGGAGTGGTATATTGCATAGGGAGAGTCATGCCGAGCGAGACAAGAGGTCGCATCATGGTCAGCTGGCTCTTACATCCTACAGGAGAGGTGCCCCTTGTGAGATGTCTTATGATCACCATCATAGCACTAGCCATCTGCCCTAATGGGCGAGGTACACACATGCATGGGGGTCTCACATGGTGCATCAGAGCTATGGAGAGACACAGGAGAGTATATGCTTGGGGTCAGAGTATGCTTCCACATCTCTATCACGACCTTGAGGAGTATGTGTTTTAGATAGGGTTGCAGCTTGATGACATGCACACTTCTGCAGGTGTGGATATTTGAGCACTTCACATGCACCAGGCCTGTCGGCTTTCTGATGAGTACGGCTAGCGAGCGACCTAGGGTGTTTGCCTATCCACTTACCAGCAAGTGGAGATTTGGAGATCTGCTATATTGGAGAGTGATATTTGATAGATTGACAGCCGAGGTGACAGTATGGAGACCCTATCTGCGGATGCACAGATGGGATGGGATGGAGAGACAGTTAGCATGCTTACAGAGGAACCGCCTACTGCGGGGATGATATTCACATATCATAGTCCCATTCTACTTTGACCGAGTACGGAGGCAATTCGGGCTAGAGCAGTGTGTTCCAGCCGATGTACTCATCTATACTCGACACTCACGAGTCCTTCCCAGACCTAGAGCAGTAGCGAGACCGATGATAGATGACATCAAGACTACAGATATAGAGGGATCTGATCAGGATGTAGTCACTGATTACTCTGCAGAGCCTGGAGCACAGTGTATGTATGTCTCATGGTTTATGAGATCATACCCAGGGCCTATCTTTCCACTAGATCACCCGACAGGCCATCCAAGCCCATGGAGACATGGAGACCGAGATGAGGACCAGGGATCCAGGTCGAAGGAGCCAAAGGAGGGAGAGGGTCATGAGGAGGCAGGAGATCCTGATCCACCCACAGGAGATCAGCCTAGTGCCGAGGAGGAGGAGGAAGACACAGATAGAGATGAGGAGAACAAGGATGCAGGTGAGGATGCGGATGAGGATGAGGATGAGGATGAGGATGAGGATAGAGATAATGAGGAGGGGTCAGATGCAGCTCCCCACCATTCAGGAGATGATACCATAGCCTTGGATCCTCCTCTTATTCCCCAAAAGGGGGAACATGAGGCGATACGGAGACCTGTTTCTAGTACGGGCCAGCCTACACCCATCGTGCATAGATTATTTGAGCATGGGGAGCCTAGTAGTTCCCAGTCATAGATGCTACCATATCATGATCCCTACTAGCGTGAGGGAGATCCAGGTATAGTAGGTTTATATTGATTGATTAATGTTTTGATGATATAGAATGGTACTAATACAAAAATCTGTTCTACTGCTATAGCTAATGTGCAGGAGTGGCGTTCCCTGATTTAGCAAGCAGTGACAGACATTTCCACGATGGCACAGATCCCTAGTTCCTCACAGATTGCTTATAGGCCTCAGGGGAATGCGGGTCAGCATGAGGACTTGTTTTCCCCATTCCGAGTACAGGTAGACATATGGAGGGAGAGAGAGAGAGTTCTATCAAAGAACCTTCAGCGGGCACAGCGAGATCTAGCAGCAGCTCAGGCCGAGGCTACCTCCTATCGTGCGATCCTTATGGATAGGGATCGTAGCAGTTCCTCTCGGAGTCACTCGCGGTCTATATCATGCTACACACCTATGGGTCCACCTGCACAGCCGGATCAGGAGGGAGCATCTAGTCGTCACTCTCCAGCCACCAGCCCTAGGGATAGGAGATGATCTTATGATGTAGGATAGGTCATATTTTGGATGTATAATGACCTATATTTGTATACGATCCACATATATATATACATGCTTCTCTTTGTCTCAAATGTGTTATCTTTAATGCTTAAAACAATGTATATTTTGCTTTGATTAAATCTAATACATTTGGTAGGTGTACATGTATATTCAGGATTTAATTTCCATGTGATTGATTTCTCAATGCTCCATGATTAAATTGATACATGTGTGACTTAATTAAAATATTTAATCAAGTACTACATTGATGATAGGGAAGAAATATGCATTAAGTCTAAGAATCATATATCTAATGTGATTTAATTTTGAACTTAAACACAACATGATACGATTCTACTTAACACATAAAGACATTGTATAATATGCTAGCATAATGGAAATGTAAATCTTTTATAATTTATATAAATGAATTCAAGACAAGCTATAAAGTAAAGAAACACGTTTGTCAAGAACGAAGCAATATAGATTAAACACCATAACATTTAATTCTATTTTGCTCTAATTAGGAGATACTAACATATTACCCAATGTTAAAGAATTGAAAAGAAGATAGATGAAATGAAAGATAAGGAATGAAGAATTAAGCATAATATCTACGCAAGTGCATAGCATTTATAGGTTCTTTAAGAGGCGTACCGTCTACATCTGCTATTTTGTAAGCACCTGATCCATAATCTTCAATAACGATATATGGTCCAAGCCAATTAAGACTAAATTTTCCCTTTTCTGCAGGTAAGGCATTCACATTGCGCTGATTCTCATAGAGGAATAAGTCACCTACCGAGAAGGAACGTTGAATAACCTTATCATTATAGCTTCATTGTAGAGTTTTGTGATACGCTTGAATATGCTCAAGAGCATTTATACGCTGTTCATCAAGCATCTCAAGCTGTTGAAGTCGTTGTTCTCTATAAGAGTCATCATCTACTATACCTTTGAGAGAAACCCTAAGTGACGGAATCTCTAACTCTAAAGGCATAATAGCGTCAGCACCATAAACAAGATTATAAGGGGTAGTTCCTGTAGCAATTCGTACACTCGTTCGGTAAGCCCAAAGAGCATAGATTAGCTGATTACTCCAATCCTTACCATGCTTATTCACGGTTTTGTGAAGAATTTGTTCAATTATCTTATTGGATGATTCGGCTTGACCATTTGACTGAGGATAGTGTGGTGTAGAAAATTGATGTTTGATATGATACTTCTCGAGGAATTTCTTCATGTCCTTGTTCTTAAATGATGTCCCATTATTTGAGATTATAGTGGAAGGTATCCCGAATCGAGAAATGATGTTTTCTAGAAGAAATTGACAAATCACTTCAGCAGTAGTAGAGCGAAGGGGAATAGCTTCTACCCACTTCGTAAAGTAATATGTTGTAGTTATAATGAAGGTGTGTCCTTGAGATGAAGGAGGAGAGATTTTACCAATGAGATCCAAACCCCATGCAGAAAAGGGCCAAGAAGCTACTTGAGAATGAAGTTCTTGGGCAGGAGCATGAATCAGATTATTTTGTTGTTGACATTGATGACATTTCTTAACAAATGAAAAAGAATCCTTTTGCATAGTTTGCCAATAGTATCCCATACGAAGCAATCTTTGAACCAAGGATTTGCCTCCAAAATGCTCCCCACAGGCACCTGAATGTGCCTCTTCAAGAGCAACGGGGATTTCCGATTTGTTAAGACAGCGAAGGAGAAGACCATCATAACCCCTTCGGTAAAGGACATTAGAAAGAATGATATATCTAGCAGACAGCTTGCGGATTCTAGCCCTAGTGTTCCTATTGGCGGAATCAGGAAAGGTACCATCGGTCAGATATCTTACGATATGCGAATACCATTCATCTGAGTCTACAAAGTCACAACATGTAACCAAGCTAGAATCATCTACAATAGCTGGAGAAATAAGGTTGTGAATAACAAATTTAAGATCAACCACAGGGTCCTCTAAAGATACAAGAGAAGCCACACATGCCATTGCATCCGCGTGTCAATTATCTTTTCGAGGAACAGGTTCCATGGTATAAGAATCGAATTTTTGTAATAAAGAGATAGCAAGGTCTTTATATTGTGATAATTTGTCTTGTTTTGCTTGATACAGTCCTGTTACTTGTGTTATAATCAATTGAGAATCTCCATAAATATGTATGTGCTTTATATTCAAAGCTAAGGCTGCTTTTATTCCCACTATAAGAGCCTCATACTCAGCAATGTTATTGGTACACAGGAAATTTAGAGGATAGGATAAGGGAATAGATTTCCTTGTAGGAGAAATCAGAACAACACCTACCCCCGATCCCGTATGACACTTAGAACCATCAAAGTATAATTCCCAAGTTTCATCTTTTTCTATAGAAAAAATGAAGTCATCGGGGAAAGACTCAGAATTAGGGAAAGAGAAAGGTGAAGGGGCCTCAATTAAGTGGTCGGTCAATGCTTGCCCTTTAATTGCTTTTTGTGAAACAAATTTAAGGTCAAATTCAATTAACATCATAACCCACTTAGCTAGGCATCCTGATAAATCAGTTTTAGAGAAAAGATGCTTCAAAGGATCAAACTTTACCATGACGTGGACTTCTGAATTTAAAAGATAATGTCTCAATTTCTGAGTCGCAAACACCAAGGCCAAGCATTGTCTTTCTATCACAGAATATCGGGTCTCATAATCGAGTAAGGTACGACTTATGTAATAAACTGGACATTCCTTACCATCTTTATCATGTTGTGCCAACAATGCTGCGAGAGCATGAGAGGAAGCAGCTATATACAGAAGGAAGGGTTTAGAAGGTTCGGCAGGTTGAAGAATAGGAGGACTAGCCAAATACACTTTTAAATCTTCAAATGATTGCTGACAATCTTCGTTCCATTGAAAAGTGATATTCTTTTTGAGAAGTTGAGTAAAAGGAAAGGTACGATCCGCAAGTTGAGATACGAACCTACGAATAGCTTGAATCTTTCCTTGTAAGCTTTTAAGTTGAGACACATTTCTAGGAGGTGGCATGTTGACAATAGCATCTATTTTCTTAGTGTCCACCTCAATCCCACGATGCAAAACTATGAACCCTAATAGTTTTCCACTATCCACACCGAAAACACATTTTCAGGGATTCAAGCGCATGTGGTATTTATGAATTCTTTCAAAGATTTGACGAAGGATTTTAATATGATCTATGCAAAGAATGGATTTGGCTAAAATATCATCAACATAATCCTCTAAAATCTTATGCATATAATCATGAAAGATAAGGGTCATCGCTCGTTGATAAGTTGCACCGGCATTTTTAAGTCCGAAAGGCATCATTATCCAACAAAACGTACCCCAAGGAGTGGTGAAAGCGGTTTTGAATTGATCTTGAGGGTTAATGAAAATTTGATTGTATCTTGAAAAACCATCCATGAAGGATAACAAGGCATGTCCTGCCGTAGAATCAACTATTATGTCAATGTTTGGAAGAGGGAAATCATCTTTTAAAGAAGCCCTATTTAAATCTCGAAAATCGGTACACATTCTTATTTTGTTATCTGGTTTAGCCACAGCGACAATATTTGAAATCCATGGGGAATAATCAATAGGGCGAATAAATCCAGCCTCCAATAATTTTTCAATCTCAACCTTAACAAGCAGAGCCACCTTAGGATTCATTTTTTGAATCTTTTGTTTCACGGGCTTAGCATCGGGAACTAAGACAATACTATGAGTGACAATCTTAGGATCTATACCAGGCATGTCAGAGTATGTCCAAGCAAAGATCTCGGGGAATTCATGCAATAAGTCTTCATATTGTTTTTGTTCCTCTTCATCCAAACATTTTCCAATTTTAATAACTTTTTCTTCATTGCAAGGATCCATCTTAACATCAGTGGTGTCACTTATAAGAAGATTACTTTGTTGAGGAGTATCCTTTAACTGAGGGAATTCTTTCACAATCTCATCATTATCGATCTCTTTTCCAAAATAGGCTTCAGTGTTCAAACAATAAGGAAGTCCCCTATTGTGATGATAACGAGGAAGAGTGTCATAGGCTCCCAAGAGTTCAGCTAAAGCATCATCAGTAGGGAAGACATCCAAAGCACAGTCACACGAAGGATCCCCATCAATATACTCAGGGTGTTGCAGTGATAGAGATGTAGAAATAGCATTAACACTAATGCATGGTCTTTTAGAAGCTTTAGTGTGTTTGCAGGGATTATAGCCAAGTCCAAAGGCATAATTGTGAAAATTATTCTCTAGAGGAACCTTTATCCCTTGTTCATGAATGCCACAACCATTTCCATGATACCCATGCTTAGCAAAAATGTGAAAACCATGACCATAACGATCAGCCATTTCAGAAAGAGAAGGCGGTTTTTCATAAGACAAAGAATCAAACTCTTTAGAATTAGAGGTATGAGGAGAAGAAGTTTGAGAAGCGGCCACAAAATTATTGCTCATAGGTTCAGGTAAGATTGACTGATTTTTAGCTTCTTCCTTCTTTTCAACTTTAAGCTCTCTAGAAGGAACCTTATATTCACCTACAAAGGTGGGATTGAAATCAAGAGATCCCCAATCGTCTTCTGCAAGAACCTTCTCAGGATCAAAATCCTTCTTATGTGTAGTTTAAGTCGAGAAGAATCTTCTTCAGGAGCTCCAGACTCATCCAAAGAATTTTGATCATCAGAGAGCAAGGATTCATTGATAGGTATCTTGTTTAAAGAGTCATCACTAGACGAGGATGGCTTAGAAGAACCCCCTTTGGAAGTAGATGTTTGTAGACGAGCTTGGAAATTAGTATCACCTATCAAGGTATATGTCTTATTGTTATAGATAAATTTAACTTATGCAATGTAGAGGGGACAGCTTGCATACTGTGAATCCAAGGTCTCCCTAATAACAAGTTGTATGTTAAATTTCCGGACATAACATGGATAGGAGTAGGCAAAGTAACAGGTCCCACTGTGAGAGGTAAGGTGATAATACCTAATGAAGTCTTAGCCACATTGTCAAAGCCTCGAATGGGACAAGAGTCAGGCTCAATGAGGGATGTATCCACATTCATTTTATGCAATAGATTAATGCTACACACATTAAGGCCAGAGCCATTATCTACTAGTGTTCGTCTTATAGCAGTGTCTTTCATGATAACCACAATCATCAAGGGATCATATTGATGTTAAACTTCACTAGTAGGCAACTCATCTTGGGTAAACACAATTTGAGCTTTAGGATTCATCACAGAGTTAACCAAAGATGCTATATTACTAGATGTATTCGGTGGAGGAACATTCAAATCTTTCAAGGCATCTTGTAACATTCCATGATGAGCAGAAGAAGTTTGAATCAAATCCCAGAGGGATATCTTAGCAGGGGTAGCTTTAAGTTGTTCTATGAGATCATATTCCTTACCCATAACTTGTGAAATACGGGGAGCTTGTGGAAGAATTGGTTGAGGATTAGGAAGAGAAAATGGAATAACAGGAGGAGGATTAGGCTGCCTATTATTTCTCGTGTGATAAGTATGGGCAACCACATGATAACTCTCTCTAGTTAATTGCTTGGCATAACTATAAGGACTTATAGGTTTTCTTCCTTGCACAGTGATGATTGGTTTATTCGGAGTACGAAAGGAATCATGATCATACCCTCCTTGGACAGTAAGGAGAGGTGATTTAGGAACTTGAAAGGTGGGAGAAGGATAAGCACCTTGGACTTCAAAGAGAGGTTTATTATGCTCATTCAAGTTTATCATGTTAACCAATTTAGAAGTCTTGTTCTTGTTTAAAGATTTCGATAAAGCCACAAAGTCATCAAGAGCATCATCCAACAAAGCATGATCATATCGATTAAAAGGTTTATCTTTTGATTCAAAAGGAGACATCTACTCATAGAGGGGATTGTTGAAAACAACCATGTTACTAGATTTAGTGGAAGAGTTGATAGGAATGTACCCTTGAGAGGAACCATTCAACTTATCTTTCTCATCACACCTAAATGGCATAGTAACAAGGTTTATGAGTCTTTGGTAAAATGAAGGTTTGGCATCTTTAGGGTTCAAAAACTCATCTAAAGCTTCATCTAATTCATCTTGGCTATACTCATAATAATCATCATAAGCATGAACATTTTGCAAATAAAAATCTGACATTTTGAAATAAAGGTTGCATAAAATTTAAACACACAATGCAAAGAAACACACTCTTTTTTTTTTTCTTTTCCTTTTTAATGAAAATGAAATGAAAACACACTAAATCTAGATCTAGATCTAACAAATACAATGCAAGAGGAAGCAATGATAGATTCACATCAGGTTCACCAAAATGTGTAGGGGAAAAAGCGAGACTAGGTTAACATGCCCTAATCCTACCTTTTGACACACATTACGGAATACGAAAGAGCCTAGAGGTATCACACAATTGGCTACTTCTTTTTGTGAAAGAGAGAGCCATGGGCTACCTATTAGGATTTCTATTCCTTTGTTGTAATTGAAAGATAAAATGATACAAGTTCAAGTCCTAATCCCAAAATGCATGTATGAACTAATAACAAGATTGCAGAATTGAGATTAAACAATGAACAGCTATAAATACAAGGATGAAATAAGAATGCAGATGCGTACCTAGAGTCAAAATCTGAGTGAAAATGTTCAGGATGGGGGCGCGGGCGCCACTATCCTGATACTGTGCTGGAAACTGCTCCTGAAACTGCTGTCTTGCACTCTAGAAACTGTCGGAAATGCTGTCTATCAGGAGGACCAGGGCGCCTAGCGCCTTTGTCCCAGGGACCAGGGCGCCCAGCACCCCTGTCCTGGTAGGACCAGGGCACCCCACACCCCTATCCAGGTCTTTTGCTCTACAATTTGGTGTGGAGTGTTGTCTCGACCTGCTTTTCCCGGATCTGTAACCTGCGGCGTCGTCGGAGTCCCGAAACCTGCACTTATATCTGAAAAGGGTGTGGGTGGCTATATAGGGTTTTGCCTTAGTCAAACCCCTGCTTCAGTGATTTCCACCTCCACGAATAGCCAAGTTGTATTGTAAAATGTATTGTGTGTGCAGACCTTGTGTGTGTGCAAGATCCTAAAATGCAAGTAAGCAAACTAGAGCAACCTAGAAAGTAAACCCTAATTGCTTGTAAATGATAATGTAAATGCTCTAAATCAAGATGCAAAGTGATCTAAAGCATGAACAAGTGATGTATTGAAGCTTATGCAAAGACATGAAAACAACATGAAATCATACCCAACCCCAAGGGAGAGGTACAAGCCAATCTTCAATCGGTAATCTCCTATTGTTCTTCAATGTCTTCCAAGCCCTAAATGGATGAGTGAAATTGATCAATTCTTGATAGAGGGATGTTGAATGTTGTTGAAGTCTTCAAAGATCTGCTCTTTCGCTGCATATGAGGTTCCTGAAAACAAAAATCGGATCCTTTCAAATGAAGAAAGAGAGCTCTTATGTATGAAACCCTAGATCGTAATTTCGTCTTTTGGCCGACCTAGAGATTGAATCTCCCACCAATTTCTTGGGGTTAAGCTTTATTTTATGATTGGATTGTGCTCCTAAAATTTCGGGAAAAATGTCCGGGACCATGTGCACTCCGAGCGCCACGGTCCCGACAACTTTTCACCAAATTTTCAGGGTCGTCAGATATGATGATTTTAGAGAGAATCCCAAAGTTACAGGTGATTTTGAGATGTTTTTACCCCCGAAACCAAGCCCCCAAGTTCAAAATAGGACTTAATTAGGGTTTTTGATTGAATGATGTATTGGAGGAATAAAATGAAAAGGGCACACTTTAACGAAAGGGCCCAACTTTATGATGTGGAGAATGGTGAAATAGGACCTTAGACCTAATTAATTTGATTAATTAAGTGCTAAAGGAGAAATGCAATGCAAAATGTAAAATGCACCAAGGCGGGTGCTAAACTAGGTGTGAAATTGTACCACCCTAGCAAGTGCATACAATTTACGACGCTACACCATGATGAATAATTATTTACACCAACACATCCTTCTTTATAACAAAACATCTCTTTTTTATATTTATCAACTATGGATTGAGATAGTCTTTCCCTAATTTTCATTTTAGCCTTTAGTGCCTAAAAGTGTTCAATTATGTTCTTCTCCCTATCATCTCTCATGTTATTAAGAATATCTAAAGGTTGTTTTCCTACCAAAATGTCAAATCCAAAATCCTTTCTACCAATACCGGGAACTTCCTTGGTGATATACAGCAATAGACATACAAGTAAGTTACCAAATATGAATGTGCCTTTCTTGTCACCCTTAAGTTTCTTCAGATTGTCTATTAGCTCATCTTTTAACCATTTGCATATGTCAATATTTGCATTACTATTTACTAAGTCATAAGCACTCTTGATACATAAACTAGAAACAAATTTTAATCTGTTGGCATGTGTAGCTTTGTATCCAAGAATCATGCTAATGAATATTACATTGATATCCTTTACATCATTGACTCTCAAGGATCTCTTGTCATAGGTTGCACCGGTTAGGGTCATTACAGTGTCTTTTGGAACCTTTTTAGTCTTGTCAGGCCTGCTATCGATGGAAGGTAAGCCTATCACTTCCCTAACTGCTTCTTTTGTTATCTTATGAATGGAATCTAGCCAAAAGAACTCCCCATGAACTCTTCTCAATACAATCCTTATAACCTCCTTGGGAAAATCAGGAATGCTAAGTATCTCCACAAAACCTAGGATTTCAACTATCTCGTGTTCTGGTTTTACATTACCATTTTCATCACATATTACTATCCTATACATGTTCATAATCTCATCATCACCTAGTTCTTCAATATGACAATGTATGTAAATTCTAGGATCCTCAGCATAAGAAACTCCTTTGGGTATTTTAGAAAATGCTCCTAGGTTATCATCCTTCTTCGCTACTTCAAGAATGATTTTGAATACGGGCCTAGGGCTAATAATCACTTCAATTACTGTAGGGTTTGCAATGAATTCAGGTGCAGAGGAGGAAGCCATTGTATAAATACCTTAATCAGCCTTTAGGTTTGAATGCTTGAATGATTTGCTTCACTTCTCGCTGTGGATGCCTTCGCTCAAGTTTTTTGCACTCTAACAAAATTTGAATGCTCGGTGAATGAAAAAGAGTGAAAAACACTTGCTTTATAATGTCATTTCATTCAACTACCACATTAAATGTCTTTCGGTTAAGTGAAACTTAACACATCTGTGGATAAAGAAGTAATTCAACTTCTCACCATCAACTGAGGGTAAACTTGTTAGGGGTCCCACAGATACTGAGAGGGGGGGTGAATCAATATCTAACCGGTGATTAGAATTTCTTAACTTAAAACATGCAGAACATAATATAACAATGTACCGATATGCAAGAAATAATGCAATAAACAGAATCAAGAACATCCACATGAAAATCACACCATAACACAAGATTTTAACGAGGAAACCTGGTGTGAGAAAAACCTCGATGGGATTTGTGACCCACAATATTCACTCACTGGACAATAAGAGAATATTACTTACAATAGGGGCCTGCACATGTAGGAAGGCCAACTGCCTAGAGCTCACTACTGAATGGGAAGTCACACTGACTTACAAATAAGGATTATGCTAATCCAATAACTTGTACTATTTTACAATAGCATCTTCAATGCCAGATTCAATATCGGTTCCTGCTCCGTTCTTTACATATACCCCTTGACCTATATTTCGCACATTGGGTCTGCCTAATATTTTCCTTTTTCCTTCTTCATCACTATCTCAAATGTCTACAATGATCTCCTTTATATATAAGAGTCATTTTATAATTTGCCAAGTTGTCTTACAATAATAAACAAAATATTATATAACAAAAATCCTGTCGGCCTCTATGCCGGTATACTTCTTTTCTTCTGTACCAGTGCCGGTGTCCTAAGTGCCAGTGTAGAGTGTGATCTGTTGATGCCGATATAATATCTTTGCCAGTGCCATAGGATTGCAAGGTTTCCATCAATGACAAGACCTTCAATCACATACAATGTCTCATTGGAGTGTGCATATGCCAACAAAACTAGCATGTTTTTCAATTTATTGCCATACCCCCAAGGGATTTCTTTTTAGTTAGATGAAGAATCTCCTGTTGGTGGAGTGATACTTTGTTCTACCAGTGAAGGAATAGCTTCATTGACATTTTGATCTGACTTTCTATTCCATTGTTTTGAAAATTCTTGCTTTACTTCTTCAACCTTCTCTTTACCTTTCAAACTGGGTCCTTTGTTATTTGTCGGTAATGCCTTACTTCTACAAAATTTTGCAATATGTCCAATCTTGTTACAAGCATAACAAGTCACATTATTTTTCTAAATATCTTTTCCATATCCTATGTCAATATGTGTTCTGCATTGATTAGATAAGTGTCCAAATCTTCCACAAACATAACATCTTACATTCATTCTGCAGTTTTCTAAATTATGACCAATTTTGTTGCATTTAGAACATTGACAAGTGGGTGCATTAGTGTTCTGATAGTTTCTAGATCTACACTGATTTTCTCTATGACCATACTTGTTACAGTTAAAGCATTTTCCATTAAATTTGTAGGCATTAGGTTGTCTTATCAGTTTATTGTGATCACGATTGTTTGCAGTACCGGAGCTTTCACCAACTTCAAAGCCAAGACCATTAGTATCTCCATTAGGTTTCTGATTTTTCAGCATGTCATCAAGTTCTTCTGAGCTTTTATTGAATTTCTCCTTGTGTTGATTTGTTGTAGCCAACTCATTTTCTAAGAAATATTTCTGTCTCATGAGTTCAGTTTTATCATGCTCCAAGTGAATCATATATGTCTTCAACATATCATTTTCATGACTGAGTCTTAGATTTTCATTTCCAGCATCATTGATTCTCCTAGTCAAGTCATCTTCATTCTTCTTTCGGTCTTCAATGTCTTTACAAAACCTCATAGTCATATCTTGCATCTCATTCCTCAAGGTCATGTTTTCTTGCTTCATCTTCCTTACAAGATCATTAAGAGTTTCTTTTTCATCATCATCACTCTGTATCTTCTCATGAAGTTCTCTTCTTTTTTTCCTAGCAATAGTGAGATTTTTTTGAAGTCCTTGAATGATTTCCTATGCAGCCTTCAGATCATCTTCAAGTTTCATATTTTTCAACTTTTCTACATCATAATCTGCAAGAGTTGTTTCCAATTGTTTTCTCAGGTTTTCCATTTGTACCGATGTCAGAATCTTCCTCAAGCTGTTAGGCTTGTGAAAATAGAGAACCATGCTTTGATACCAATTGTTAGGATTTCCAAAGATACTGGGAGGGGGGGGGGTGAATCAGTATCTTGCCGGTTAACAAATTTTCTAATCTTATTAAACAAATTACATTCCAAAATAGTGTACCAGTAAACCATAAATAATACAGTAAATAAGATCAATAACCACAACATAGAAAGCACACCATAACACAATATTTTTAACGAGGAAACCTGGTGTGGGAAAACCTCAGTGGGATTTGTGACCCACAATATTCACTCACTGGCCAATAAATGAATATTACTTACAATAGGGGCCTGCACATGCAGGAAGGCCAACTGCCTAAAGCTCACTGCTTAATTACAAAGGGGAAGTATCACTGACTTACAAAAATGGATTATGCAAATCCAATATCATGTACTACTTCGGTTCAACATCTGCTATGCCAGGTTTTGTATCGGTTTAAGCTCATACAACTTCCATAAACCTTATTCCAAAATTTGCCTTAATGTTCGCATCTGCCTATTACATTACATACTTACTTACACAAATGATCCTACAAGATATCATACTTATATGAGTCCTATTACAATTTGCCTTGTCGGCTTACAAAAATATTTTACAACTAAATACAAAATAAAATCCTGTCGACCAGGGTGCCAGTATTCATCTTTATCGCTATCGGTAAACTATCTGTCGGTGTCGGTGTCTGTGTCGGTGCCATAGGATTGTAAGGTTGCCATCAATGACAATACCTTCAATCACCTACAATTTCTCATTGGAGTGTGCATTTGCCAACAAAGGTATTCTTTTTACTTTTCAAGAAGGACGGTATGATGTTTAATGGAAGTAACTATACTGTATGGAAGAGTTGGATGGAGGTGCGCTTGAAATGTCTTGGAGAGAATTAGTGGAAGATCCTTAAGAATTTCTATGTTGTTCCTCAAAATGGACCATCCACTCCTGATAAGGTTAAGGAAGCAGAATATAATATCAGAGCAAAGGAAGCATTTCTTAGTGCCCTGACTGATTATGAAATAACAAATATTATGGGACTTCAGACAATACATGAGATCTGGGAGAAGCTTGAAATCTTGTATGAAGGTGATAGTCAAGTAAAATTTGTTGTTGTAGAGCTTGAAAGTGAGACATTGAATATGGGAGATGATGAGAACATACATTCATACATGGCTAAGTGAATGAACTTGTCCTTGGTATCAGGTGTACTGGTGGAAAGATTGAGGAAGATGAGATTGTTGCTAAGGTGATGAGATCTTTGCCTCCTACTTATAAACATAAGGTTGCTACTATTGATGAGATCCAGAGTGTGACTACAATAACAAGAGATATGTTGGTTAGAAAACTTTCTACATTTGAGCTGAGTGAATTTGGAGAATCACATGGAAAGTTTGAGACTGCATTTAGAGCATTAGCATCTGTATCCGGTAAGAAAAAATATGATCCTAATGAGTTCAGGATATCCAAATATGAAAGAGAAAGAAGAGAAATAGTAGAGAAAGAAAGAGAGCTTGATGAGCTTGAAGCATTAATTGCCCGAAGATTTCCTAAAGGTGTTAGTAAGTATGATGGAAAGTTGCCCTTGAAATATTTTTCTTGTAATAAGATAGGACATTTTTCTTCTAGATGTCCGGGGAAAATGGCTAAGTATGACAGATATGATAAGTTTGATAAGCATGAGAAGGTGTTACGGATGATGAATCAGAAGGATATGAAGTTGTGTTTATTGCCATTAAAGAAGATAGACATGTACCTATTGATTCCACTAGTTGTTTTGTTGAGGAGAAAGCTTTGGTTGCTAAGGTAGAAGAAAAGGGTGAATGGGTGATTGACAATGGTTGTTCACATCATATGACCAGCAATAAAAGTAAATTTGTAAGCATGGAAAGGTATGATGGTGGAATAGTTAGATTTGTAGATGAAAAAGCCTGTGTAATCCATGGGAGAGGTTCTATTTCTTTTGATGGTAAGCATAACACTGATTATGTCTTGTATGTTGAAGGTTTGAAGCATAATATTTTGAGTGTTGGATAGAGGGTTGATAAGGGTTATGATCTACAATTCAAGGATGGTAAATGCAAGATCTTGAATGCCCTCGATATAGAGATTGCATCTGGAACTAAGACTGAAGGTAACATTTTTCATTTGAATGTTGGTGAGAAAAGTTGTGTGATTGCTAAGATAGATGAGAGTTGGTTGTGGCATAGAAGAATGTGTCATGTAAAATTTGATTCATTGATTAAGATCGGTTCTACATAAGTTGTTAGAGATATGCCTAAGATAGTTAAACCTGTTAATCCGCTATGTAAGGAATGTCAATTGGGTAAGCAAACAAGGTTTTCTTTCAAGAGTAAACAATATACATCTGATAGATTGTTGGATCTTGTGCATACTGACATGTGTGGACCTACAAATGTTAGAAGTGTGCAGGGTGATAGATACTTTATGCTACTAATTGATGATTATTCTAGGATGATGTGGGTTGTCTTTTTGAAGGAAAAATTAGAAGCATTTGAGAAATTTAAAATATTCAAAAATAAAGTTAAAATTGAGTCTGGATTGAAGTTGAAGTGTTTGAGATCTAATAGAGGTGGAGAATTTTGTTCCGATGAGTTCAATTCATTTTGTGAGATGCATGGAATCAGAAGACAACTATCTACTCCTAGAACCCCACAACATAATGGAGTTGTTGAAAGGAAGAATCATGTTGTTTTCGATGTTGCAAGAACTATGTTGATTGAAGGAAATGTTCCAAAGGTCTATTGGAGAGAAGCTATTAGCACTACAGTCTATACATTCAATAGAGTTCATATCAAAGGTGATACCGGTAAGACCCCTTATGAGCTTTAGTATGGTCATGTGCCTACTATGAAATATTTCAAAGTTTTTGGTAGAAAATGTTATATCAAGAGAGATGAGGATATTGGATAGTTTGATGCTAGAAGTGATGAAGGTATCTTTTTGGGACATTCTACAAAGAACAAAGCCTACCGGTGTTATAATAAGAGACTGAGAAAGATAGTTGAGAGTAAAAATGTGAAGGTGGATGAGAACCTTGGGAAGGAGATCAGCGCTTATGATGATGGTCAACTTGTTTTTTTAGCTCCTATTCAACCTGAAGAGCCTAAGCAGAATGATCCGATAAAGACTATTAATCCAGTTGTTGTTGTTTCTATTGGTGTTGTTGTTGGTGATGATGTGCAAGAACCTGAGGATCTATACAAATAGAAGACTCTATCAGATAGTTGAGAGTGAAAATGTGAAGGTGTATGAGAACCTTGGGAAGGAGATTAGAGCTTATGATGATGGTCAACATTTTGTTTTAGCTCCTATTCAACCTGAAGAGCCTAAGTAGAATGATCCGATAAAGACTATTCATTCGATTGTTGTTGTTGGTGGTGATGATGTGCAAGAACCTATGGATCATAACAAATAGAAGACTCCAAGGTATGTTAAATTGAATCATTCTGAGAATTAGATTATTGGTGATAAGAATAAAGGTGTGATGACTAGAAGAAGGTTAGTTGCAGAAGAAGTATGCTTGATTTCTAAAATTAAACCTAAAGATGCTACTAAATCCTATAAAGATGATAATTGGATAAGAGCCTTGGAAGAAGAGTTAGATCAAATTGAAAAGAATAACGCTTGGGAACTTGTGCCTAGACCTAAGGATAAAAATGTTATTGGTACTAAATGGGTTTTTAGGAATAAATTGAATGAAGTCAGTGAAGTAGTGAGAAATAAAGCTAGGCTAGTCTGCAAAGGATATTCACAGCAAGAAGGAATTGATTATGAAGAAAATTTTGCTCTGGTTGCCAAAATTTAAGTTGTTAGATTGTTACTTGCCTATGTTGCATAAAGATTTCAAGGTATATCAGATGGATGTCAAATCTGCATTTTTGAATGGTGATCTAGAGGAAGAAGTTTACATTTAGAAACCTAATGGATTTTCATTGTTGGATGATGGAGACATGGTATGTAAGATGAAGAAATAAATTTATGGATTGAAACAAGCCCCTAAAGCCTGATATGGTAGATTAGACAAATACTTGTTGAAATTGGGATTTACTAAAGGTGTTGTTGATAGTAATATGTACTTTAAGATTGAAAATGATAACATTCTGATTGTTAAAGTCTTTGTTGATGATATTATCTTTGGTGGTGATGATGATATGAGTATGAAGTTTGTCGGTGATATGCCGAAAGAATTTGAGATGTCTATGATTGGTGAGATGAAGTTTTTCTTAGGTTTGCAGTTTGCACAAATAGGAAAAGGTATCTTTATATCTCAAACTAAGTATGTGAAGGAACTGTTGAGAAGTTTGGACTAAATGATTCCAAACCAGTTGGAACTCCTATGGTGACTAGTTGTAAATTGTCCAAAAATAATGAATCTTTGAAATCTAATTGGAGTTTGTACGGATCTATGGTTGGTGGACTGCTATATCTTACTCAAGCTAGACCTGACATTATGCATGTTGTGTGTATGGATGCTAGATATCAATCTGATCCAAAGGAGAGTCATGTCACTATTATAAAGAGGATATTCAAATATCTAAAGGGGACTGTGGATTATGGTTTATGGTATCCAAAGAATGAAGATTTCATGTTGTGTGCTTACACTGATGCAGATTGGGTTGGTGATGTTGATGACCGAAAGAGTACTACCGGTGGAGCATTCTTTTTGGGAAAGAAGTTGGTTTCTTGGGAAAGTAAGAAACAAGATCCAGTAGATCCAGTATCCTTATCTACTGCTGAAGTTGAGTACATTGTTGCTGCTAGTAATTGCACTTAGATAGTTTGGATGAATCAAATGTTGAAATCTATCAGAGTTAATCATGATGAGCCTAATGTCATTTACTGTGATAATTCCAGTGCTATAAACATGTCAAATAATCCGGTGCAACATTCAAAGACCAAGCATATATCAATCAAATATAATTACTTAAGAGAGCAAGTCAGTGAAGAGAAGGTGAAGCTGGAATATGTATCTACAAAGGAACAGATTGCTGATATTTTCACTAAGCCTTTGCCTATAGATACATTTATTTACTTTAGAGACAAGTTAGGGGTATCCACCCCTCCTGATGAGAACTAGATGCATTGAGTTGCATCGATCCGGTGGATTTTAGAACCCTATTCTTTTTTCCAGATTGGTGTGTTGGTGCTTCTCCTCTGCTAGAGTAGTTTGTTGATTTGGTTGTGTGTGTCCTAGGGGGAGCAAGATCATGTGAAAAAAATAAATTATCTATCTTGATCTCAAGAGGAGTTTGCTAGTGATATCTTCTTTCTTTGCATTGACTGTTTTTTACATTCATATGTTGTCATCAATGCCAAAGGGGGAGATTGTTGGATTTGTTGGATAAGGTTGTTCATTGCTATTTCTAGGATATGTTGTTGTCATTGATGTCAACATATTCTTGTGGTTTATTTTGGTGAGTTTGGGAAGATCTTTTGATTCGGTTTTGTACTTTGGTTATGTTGATCACTATTTTGCAAAATCCGGTATATTCCAGTGTGATCAGATCTTGCGTTGAGGTTTTGGGATATTGTTTGAGATTATCTTGTGTATCTTCATTTCAGATGGTTTGTGATTTGGTGCCCTGCAATTTATCTTTCTTCGTGACAGTTGCTAATTGGTTGTGTTCTTGAGATTTTTTACGTTGATCGATGAAGATTTGATAAGTGGTGTTGGTGCAGCTGTTGATGATGATTATAATGTGCTTGTTGGTGTTTCCTAGTCGTATCTTATTTGTTTTGGCAATCTGAATTGATCGTTTTGCTAGTTTTTGGTGGTTTTTGTTAATTGGTATTGATTTTTGTGTTATGCAGTATTCCCAATGGTGTAGCATGTTGTGGTTGATCTTGGCATGATTTCTAGTGGATGTGATCATTTGGAAATTTGAATTAGGTCCATGATATGTAATGTAAATCATTATATTGGTCCGGTGATTAATCTTTGTATCCTGTAATGTAATTTTTGTAATTGTGAGTTGAGGGTTGAGGGTTTAGCTGACCTTGTTATCAAGGTTGATGAATTGCATATATAGGTGAGTTATTCACTTAGTTTTGGTGAACTTACATTATCAGAGGGAGGTGAATGTGCAAACAACAAATTTATCATTCAATGAAGTGTTGAGGTGAGATTGGTGTTGCAGAATAGAGAACTATGCTTAACCAGAACTATCATTAGGTATTTGTAGATGCTATCATTGCAGTTCATTTCTTTTGGATTGTAGTTCAAATCATATTGTAAGTCAGTGAGACTTCCCTAAGGGTTGTAGCCTTCCGGGCTAATATCTTTTGAGCAGTGAGCTCTAGGTACTGTGCCTAAATGCATGTGCATTCCCCATTGTAATATTTTCACATACTAATGTAGAGTATCATCTTACTGTGGGTAGGTTCCCACCATGGTTTTCCCTTGAATGGGTTTTCCATGTCAAAAATCTTGGTGTTGTGTGTTGTGTTGTTAATATGCTTATCTGTTTATTGTTGCAGTTTATTAGTTTATGTCTTGAAGTTTAATTTTTGAGATCCGGTGAGGACTGATTCACCACCCCCTCCCCCCCTCTTAGTCTTCCTTGTTGATTGTTGCTAACATTAAGTTGTTTCTTTTTGCAAGCAAACAATTGTCAAATGAATTTACTTCATCGCAGACACATTCATTGGAAGTACTAAGAATTCGGTGGTGGGATGTGAGACATTTATTTCTAGTGTTTATTGAAAGTAGCGAGAACTTGGCAACTAAATGTGGCACATTTAGTTGCAGTGTTTATTGAAAGTATTGTTTTCGATTTTTTTTGTAGTGTTTCCTGAAAGTATTGTTTTCTGGTTAAGTGCCCGAGTGCTTTTATTACACTGTTGAGGCTTGCTTCCTAGCTTGCATTTGTTGATTCAGGTATATTTTACATTGTTTTACCCTTGACCACTGCTGCAAATTATCGAAGAATGGTTATTTGTAAGAGGTGTAAATAGGTTTCATGAAGTATAAGGATTTGATTTTTTACTCGTATTCCTTCACAATATGGTGTTTTAATGTTGAAATTTGTTTGTGCAAGCGAAAGAATTTGGTGGGCAAACGTGGCATATTTATTTGAAGTTTTTATTAAAAAGGAATAGTTTTTTGAAAGCACTAAGAACTTGGTAGCTAGATGTGGCACAATTATTTGCAGTGTTTATTGAAAGTATTGTTTTCTGATTAAGACTTACTCACAGTGTTTTATAGTTAAAAGTTGTTGCTTTTATTTCACCGTTGTGGCTTGCTTCGTAGCTTGTATTTGCTAATTCAGATATATTTTACACTATTTTACCCTTGACCGTTGTTGCATTTTATCAAATTATAGCTATTTGTAAGAGATGTAAATAGTTTTTGTGAGGTGGAAGGATTTTCTTTTTCGTTGGTATTCCTTCGTAGTGCATTGTTTTAACCTTCAAGTTTGTTTTTGCAAGTGTAAGAAATTGGAAGGCGAATGTGGCATATTTATTTGTAGTTATTTTTAAACAGAACAATTTTTATGAGGTGTAAGGATTTGAATTATGGCATTTTCTAAGAGATGTTGCCGTCGATGGTGGGTTAGGGTTTTTGAGAAATAAGAGAAAAATTTAAAATGAAATGGTTTTTATGAGATATGTGGCATATTTATTTGTAGTTTTTGATTGAAATGGAATAGCTTTTATGAGGTGTAAGGATTTTGAATTATGACTATTTCTAAGAGATGTTTTCATTGATGGCGAGTTAGGGTTTTTGAGAAATAACAATAAAAAATAAAACGAAATGGTTTTTATAATGTAGAAGTATTTTGCAACTATTTTGGTTTTCGACTAGTATTCCTCCATAGTGTGAGTTTTTAATTGAAACAAAATAGTTTTTATGAGGTGTAAGGATTTTGAATTATGATTATTTCTAAGAGAAAAAATTTTGATGGTGGGTTAGGGTTTTTGAGAAATAACAACAAAAATTAAAACAAAATGGTTTTATGAGATGGAAGTATTTTGCAACTATTTGGTAATTTGATTGATATTCCTTCATAGTGTGCTCCTTTAGCCTTGAAATTTGTTTTTGCAAGCAAACAATTATGAAATGAATTTATTTGACAGTGGGGACATTCATTGGAAGCACTAAGAACTCAGTAGTCGAATGTTGCACATTTTTTTGCAATTCTTATTGGAAGTATTGTTATCACATCTATTTGAACATTTTATTGAAAATATTGTTTCTTGATTAAGACTTGGTCGCAATGTTTTCTGGCTAACTGGTTACATTATATGTTTGTAGAGGCTTACTTGCTAGCTTGCATTTGCTGATTTAGGTATTTATTTCACTGTTTTGTCCTTTGCCATTGCTGCATTTTGGAAAATTTTAGCAATTTGTTAGACAAGTTTTCAATGATGGTAGCTTAGGTTTTTTGAGGAATAAGGGGGGGAAAAATAAAATAAATTAAGTCGGTGCATTATATGTTATTGTAAAGGCTTTGTTTTGTACCTTCCATTTGCTAATTCATCTACTTCTCCCATTGTTTAGTGCTTGCCAATTATTGCACTTTGATGAATTGTGGCTATATCTAAGAGACAGTTTTGCTAATGGTGGATTAGGGGTTTTGAGAAATAAGAATAAATTAAAAAAATTAAATAGTTATAATGAGGTATAGTCGTTTGCCAAATGATAGTTGTGGTTTTTGACTGGTATTCCTTCATAGACAACATAATCCAACTTAGTTGTTCAAATTCCCTTATGCCAAAAATCACTCATTTTGTTAGTCAATGTTACTTGTGCAATTACAATGGACTATGAAAATTTTGCGTGTCTAGATATAAACTACCTTTCATAGGTACATACATAGACTCACTTAAAGTTACTTTGTGCATATATATATTCACCAATTGAAATATATGTTGAGACCCTAGATATTTGTGTAAATATATAATGTATATACTATGGCTTCACAAGTTGTAACTCATTCAAATGCAAGACTTAATCACAAAGACACTATGAGCAAGCCTTAATTAGAAATCAATCACAAAATATTGGAAGTTCCAAGGCCTTGGTGCTAGAATGTGGCACATTTAATTGCAGTGTTTATTGCATGTATTTATAACTTTGGGTCCGAATGTGGCATATTTATTTGCAATGATTATTCAAAGTATTATTTTTAAATTTATTTGAAGTGTTTATTGAAACTATTGTTTTCTAATTTCTTTCTAATCAAGGTTTGTTTGCAGTGTTTTCTGATTAAGTGGTTTCTTTATATTTCATTGTTGAGGCCTTCTTCATAGCTTGTATTTACTTAAAAAAGATATACATGCACTATATATATATTGATACTACCAGATTAGATCTCAGCGTATTGGTGTGATGGCTCCATACATACACCCACTTAAAATAATGTGTGGGTATATAAATTTGGTTTTGGAAATATATATTCAGTCCCTAGGTTGTGTGAATATACAATGTGTATGTTATAACTCTGTTGATCATGAAACATTCAAATGCAACAACTTAATCAAAAAACACAATGACCAAGCATTAATTAGAAAACAATTAGGAAAAAATACTTTTGATAGTGGATGTATAGTGAAATCAAAACAACAAACTACAAACCAACTTATGTTGTTGTATAAAAAAAGGGTATAGCTTCCTCTGAACCTAAACATACAAAATATATATATATATAGTAATTTCAAAAGTTACAAAAAAACATTCAAATGCAACCATTTAATTAGAGACCACTATGAGCAAACCTTTAGTAGAGAACAATTAGAAAATGATACTTTCAACAGTGGATATATGGTGGGCTCTAAACAACAAACTACAAACCACCTTTTGTTAATATGCAAATAAAGGCTATAGCTTCCCCTAAACATATTCCCTGAGTATCCACTTTCATGATTGTTCTTTGTTCAAGGGACAACAAAGTACAAATCAAGTTAGTCGATAGGCTATTTGTTTGGGTTTTTAGCCCAGAAAAGTGTTAGCCACCCATGAAACTTCACCGACGATATTTTTCAATAGCGTACATCTCAAAATTTGAATTTTTAAGTTGTTTCTTTTTGTAAGAAAATAGTTGTCAAATGAATTTACTTCATCGCGGGCACATTTATTGGAAGTACTAAGAGTTTGGTGGCAAAATGTGGCACATTTATTTGCAGTGTTTATTGAAAGTAGCAAGAACCTGGTAGTTGAATGCCACACATTTAGTTGTAGTGTTTATTGAAAGTATCATTTTCAAATTTATTTACAGTGTTTCCTGAAACTATTCTTTTCTGATTAAGGCTTGCTCACAATGTTTTCTAGTTAAGTGGGTGATTTTATTTCACCACCATGGCTTGCTTCCTATCTTACATTTGTTGATTCAATTATATTTTACACTATTTTACCCTTGATCGTTACTACATATTATCATATTGTAGCTACATGTAAGAGGTGCAATTGGTAGTTGGATGTGGCACACATATTTGTAATGTTTATTAAAACTATTGTTTTAGAATTTATTTGCTTTGTTTATTGAAAGTATTGTTTCCTGATTAAGCCTCGCTTTCCTTGTTCTTGGTTGTTTACAACAATTTTCCCTTGATTGTTGCTGTTTTTTTTCAAATTATGGATGTATGTAAGAGATGAAAATATTTTTTATGGGGTGCAAGGATTCGGTTTTTCATTGCTTTCCCTTTGCAGTGTGTTGTTTGAACCTTGTAATTTTTTTTATGAAGCGAAACGATTTGGTAGGTGAATCTTATAGAACAATAACAACTATTTCAGGGCAACTGTGGAAAAGTAAATAAAATCAAGATAAGGCAACATAAAAACAAGAAAATAGTTTGTAAGATAGCTTCCATAGAAACACACACACACATACCATTACTATATATTTTTGACAACTTGAGGTTGTTTAGGCTTATGTATAACCAAAGTATTACTATCACGACTCTGTAATTTTGCAGTGGCTTTCAGTAGTATAGTTTTCAAAAAGATGAAGTGAGTGAACACTATTATAGTTTTTGAATGGCTTTCCTTCCTAATATTTATTGAGACTATTAGTTTCTAATGGATGATAAGCTTATTCACAATGTCTACCGCAAATATTGTTTAGCGATTAAGGCTTTCTCAGAGTGTTTTCTCAATAAGTGGTTACATTGTATTTCACCATAGTGCTTAGCTGCTTGACTTCCATGTACTGCTCCAAGTACTTTTCCCCTTTCTTTTCTCTTGCCCATTACTATTTTTTCCCAAACTATTGTTATTGTAAGGGATGGTTTTGTAAATGGTGAATTAGGGTTTATGAAAAATAACAATAAAGGTTGCCTACCCTGTTTTGGCATTTCAGCCAACCCAACTTTTTTACTAATATATGTTATTTTGCCAATGTGTAGCTTCCCAACTGAATGCAAAACCATCCCTTTCCAAATTAACCACTAATTTAGGTATTATAATGCACTATTTTTTAGTAGATTAGTTTTGATTTTGGAAGTATTGTTGTTATGTTTGAGAAAATAAATCCGATTTTATTTGTTCTTTAAAATTGATGATGCTTTGGGGAAAAAAAAATCTCTATTGTTGTCCCATGCATCCTCAATTGCTCTAATCAAAATTCTATTGCTTTCTTTTACTCAATTATTATATCTATGTCAAATGAAGCCAACTCTGTTGATGGCTTGCAACAAGTTGCGAACAATGAACCCATGAGTTCATCACTGCCTTGTTTTTTGGATTTTCAAATAGTTGTTAGTCCCTTGTGGATATTTTCCCAAACACAATAATGTTTTGCATGCAAAAAAAGAAAAAAAAGACATGTTGTTGAACAAAAAAGAAGACACCCATGTGTTTCCTGTTCTATTGAATTGTTTTCACCAACTTCAAATATATGCAAAATAATGTAACACAATTAATTTTGTGGATATTAAAAACATACTTGCATGTGCATGTATATGTATATCTATATGTTTTCCTATGTCTAACCATGTTTTTGCTATTGCATGCTATGTTGATTTCCTTTACATTGTGCAACTGCAAGAAACATACTCTTGCTTTTGTAACAACAATAGGGAAAACATTGCATATGTATAACATTATATCGGTGTCCATCCATAGATGTAAATGTACAATACATAAATGCATTTATTTCATTCTATGTTCACTCCTTGTACCTTATAAAAATAATAGAAAAAATATGTCCATTGAATTGTCTTGTGCACATCAAGGTAACCATGCATATAAATGTATGTGTGTATCTATATGTATCTGCATGTGAATCAATACATCCATATACATATGCAAGTATATACATACCTATATGTATATTATCCATGAATATTGACATGTCTATGTGCATAGACATGCACCTGCACATACATACACACATGCCTAGATACATGTTTAGTACCATTAACTATAAGTTGCTGCCCACAAATGCTCGTATAAAAATGGTTGGTAGAATACCATGCTTCCATTCATAGCACACACACACCTATGCATATACATATACATATCCATATACATTTACAATGATATCTAGATAGAGGAATAATTATGTTGTCTACCCTTTTTTTCCTCATATTGCTTACATCCTCTATATATTTTGAGCTTTCTTGTATTGAATGTGCATCTCTTTGTAGGATTCAAAAATATAGCTAGAGTTGAATGCACATGCAATCCGTTACATCAATACTGGAGATGTTGTTTTATCCCTAGTGATCTAGCTTTTATCATTTACAAAATTGACAATTGATGGTAATCAAACTGAACGCTACAAGATTTGTTTGTCTGATGGAACTCATATGCAATTAGCTATATTGCTAGCAAAATATAGTGATCTGCTCTTCTTGAACATATTAAAGATAGGGTCCATAGTCTCCTTAATCAAATAAGTTTGTAGAGATGTTCAAGGATCAAGGTAGCATACATCATACTCTGTATTTCTCTATGTGCACATTGTCTACCTTGACTTCCATACCATACATATTATTGAACATGCTATTTTTCTCCTATGGCAAGACTATAATAATATCCACCCTGGATGTTAATATTATGAATTGTGAATTTCTTGGAAAGCCTAGGTACTTATTTAATGGGAAGGAAGAACAAATGTCTGGATCAAATACACCTTCTTCCTCAAAATGGTCACTAAAATTTGGAATACACATGTCTCCTACATAACATGGGCCCCCTGAAAACATTAGCCCTATAAAAAGCTTAAACACTTACCAAAATAAATGGACAATAAAAAGCCAAGTCACAACTAAAAAACAAATGCACCAATTTTATACACACAGAGGCAGTGGCCAAGTTTTTAGCTTTGATATAATTGATATCAAGGGTACAAAAACCAAAATCACTTGTTTTAACGACATTATCAAAATGCACTATGATAGAGTTGAAGTAGGGCTTTTTATTCTATGTCTAAAGGCTCATTCAAAGAAGCCATCAACCATTTGGAAATTACTTTGGACCAAAGTTTTGTACTCAAACGTTGTGATGATGACATCATTGTCCTGAACAAAGCTTACACTTTCACAACTATTAATGATATTGAAAACTATGACAACAATACTTTGGTTGATATTATTGTGCTTGTTTGTGGCATTGGGGAGATCTCAACAATACAAAGAAAGGATGGAAGTGAGGCTAACCCAAAAATGGTGAAGATAACTGATATATAATCTTCCACTATTGATGTCAATTTGTGGGGTTCAATCTGGCAACCAAAAGGTGACAAAATAAGCCAATTGCATGCATTTGAAAGGCCAACGGTTCTTTCTGTCATAAACGGTCATGTGGGTTACTTCAAAGGGAAGGTTATTAACACCACTACTTCAACAATCCATACATGCTTCTTTTTTTATTGGTGGATAGACAAACCGTGCATGCTTTCTTTTGTGATTATCTTGATCTCATAAAATCAATTCTGTCTTTTAATTTTACATGGAAACCTATGGTTTTTACTATTGCTTTTGCTAAACATATAAATGGGTTGCTTCTTTTAACTCTCAGTATTGAACACAATCACATTGTAAATTGTTGGAATTATTGTACTTAGAAATATAAACTATGTGCAATTTGTTGCTTCCATCTGCGCTACTTCTAAAAACTTTATATTGTTCGTCGTGTTCCCTTTCTTCTTTTCTCTACAAAACTAATTTTTTTATGTATGGATGGTTGCATTTGTGCATATCTCTAGAATTGAACAACAAAATACAATTTTAGTGTCCATGGATTCGCGAACTTTATATATCATAGTAACTATTTAGTTTAAATTGTTATTCTTATTCCTTGCAAACCCTATCCCACTATCAATAAAAATATCTCTTCCAAATATCCATATTTTGTCAAAGGGTAGTGATGTGCAAGGGTAAAATAATGTAATGAACATAGCTAGGATAGTAAATGCAAGTTAGCTAGAAAGCCTCCAAAGTGTGATACAGTATATGTTCATATATTTGTATGTATAATGTAATGAACATAGCTGTGATAGTAAATGCAAGTTAGCTAGAAAGCCTCCAAAGTGTGATACAGTATATGTTCATATATTTGTATGTATATTTGTCTATGTATCTCCATTTATGCATGCATATAAATTTATGTATGTATATGTGTATATGTATATAGATATCTGTGTATATGTGTATATGTATATAGATATCTGTGTATATGTATATAGATCTATTGATATCTAGACAACTATCTTATGATTTATATATACATATATGTATGTGTTAGTGAACGGATTTTTCCTTTCTTAAAAATGATCAATTTCAAACTCTGTCACCTTCTTTAAAATACAAGTGTTCAACTAAATAGTTGGGTAAGTGTTATATAAACCACTTCCCTCTGAATTTTCTATAGGTACAACTCCCTATCTTAGTTATTCGAGGAATAATCTAATTAATTTTTTATTGGTATGCTTTTAACCTGAAAGCTTGTAAGGCTGCCTACTTCATTCTTGGATGAGAGGCCAATATTTCACACATATTTCGGAAAAAAAAAAGAATTAACTTTCCAACCGTTTCAACACGAGATGGAAGTAACTGAAACAAAGTTCAGAAAACCATTCTAACAATTTGGATAAGAAAAGAACTGATAAGAGAAACCAAATCTATCTTCAAGCACAAATCTTTTTTTTAAAAAACAAAACTCATAGGAAGGAGTCCCAGAAAAATAATAATTTTCTGCACTAGAAAGGTGATTACTGTTATTTGATTAGATCAACATATGCAAAGATATGCGACTACACAGATTCAAAACCCATAGATTTTCCTTCTCCCAAAAATAGTATGATATATATATATATATATATATATATATATATATATTATGCGACAAAGGCACAACAATACATCTATAAATCTTTTTCTATTTCAGATTTTAAAGTATGATCCTTCCTTCCACAAAATAGAACTTTTACAAAACAAAGGAAAATAAAACCAAAAACTAACTAAAATTCTTCACCCAATCTAACCCCTATTCCATCTATCTTCCTTTAATTTATAGTTTTTAGAACAAGGGAGGTCTCCCTGAAAACTCGACCTCCCCCAAATCAGTTATGAAACTAAAAAGATATAATTGGGACAGATGTCCCGAAGTCTTTGCATAAACATGAAAATCACATAAACAAAAACAAGGCCTGGATCAACGCATTATGCCGCTTTCCCATCATCATCTTCTTCCCCACTTTCCTGGGCGTTGTGGGCGGTTGCGAGTTCCTGGATTATAGATTGGTTTGGAACCTTCATCGCATTGAGCTTTGCCTTCGCCGCTTCCTTGTTCCACCGGTGCTTCACCATCTTTTCAACATGTTTTGGTAACTGATCATTACCAATAAAGGTCATGGACTCGATCCAAGAAACCCGTGTTATATCCTCAGGAGTGAAATTACCCTTGGCTTTGATTTTCTCCATGTATATTTGGAAAACTCTTATTGCATTCTGCGTGTTCAGCCCACAAATTCCCAACTGCCAATCGTGGTCAGGGTTAACCACCTTGTTGTCATTAACTATATTGCATTGGAGGTCTTGGAGTTCATACACAGAAGTCTTAGCGTCGAAGATCACAGATTTGAAGGTGAGCACCCGCCACATCATGGTCTTTTTCAACATGAAGAGCTGGCATTCATCT
The DNA here is from genome assembly GCF_030272615.1 of Cryptomeria japonica. Classification (NCBI taxonomy): domain Eukaryota; kingdom Viridiplantae; phylum Streptophyta; class Pinopsida; order Cupressales; family Cupressaceae; genus Cryptomeria; species Cryptomeria japonica. The sequence continues at coordinate 87,577,223 of NC_081412.1, forward strand.
GTCACCACTATGATTGAATGCTCTGTCAGGAATCGAGTAACTCCATACTCTTCTATTTTCGTGAACATTGACAAGACGTTCTCCCATTTGTGTTCCTCTTTCTCCCATGGCGAAATCTGATTTTGAACTTCTGCGATGAGGCTTTGTATCTCGTCACATAACTTCTGGGAGTCAGTGATATACTTCTCTCCGTCCTTGACTCTTCCTTCGATCCATCTCTCCATGGCCTCTGCAATGCTTTTGGCCCGTTGAATCTGGCTCATTAACTTTTTATTTTCTAGTGAAGTCGGATCAAAGTTTTCTGTAGCATGAGATATAGGGAGTGCCCCAAAACAACCAATGTTGTCGATGAACTGGGCAAGAATATTTATGTGTCGCTTTAGCTCTCTCTTTTCCTGCCCATCTTGGTCAACATTTTCTTTGCCGATACTTGGAAGAAATGATTGTCTGAGTCTCTACTCATATTTCCCAATTCCACCTTAGTGATCTCAAAATCATCTATACTAGCTTCCTTGTTTTCATCCTTGGGCTTGTATGAGGCAATTTCAGCGACCCATTTTTCGGTTCCTTCATCATTATCCAGGCGAGTAGCTGTTTTGAACTTTTTTGGCTTGGGGCCCTTCTCTGTGTACTTAACGACCATCTCCTAAATTGGAATAGTCACGGGAAGGAAATTTCACTTTTTGTTTACCAAAGTGGTTAACCACTTAGGAGTTGCACTGGAACTGGTTGTTCCTTCGATTGCTTTGGAAGGTGGTGTCATAGCTACCGTTACCACATGGGAATCCAAGACATTAGCAACATCGCTATCCAGGTCTTCAACTTCAAATATTTGGGCATCAAGAATTGTATCCTTCACCTCTGTATCCTTAGCTTGATCCATCCTTCTCTGAGCAGCACTTCGTGACCGGGTATGTTGAGGAGTACAGAAATCCAAAGCTGAATTAGACTTGTGTCTAACCTGAGGCGGCTTTTTATCTTTACCTGCATGAACAAGCATAGAAGAAATATTAGAAAAACGCTTTGGTGAACGCAGAGGAACCTCATTACTTCTCGCAGAATTAGACTTGACGCCTAATTTCACTGCTTTCTTCCTAGCAACCCACGCCACGGTTCTCTCCAAAACTCCTTTGGTTCTTAGTTGTATATCATCTTCCTCTTCCTTGTCCAAGTTGATTGAAGGCACCTCAGTTTCTATACGGGCTAAGTATCTAGGTTCAAACAGTTCTAGATAGTCCTCTTCGAGCCCCTTAATGTCCATCTTTACCTGTAGTGAAATAAATTGCTCTAACACCATCCTCATGTTTCCCCTTTTGAAAACCTCAAGTTCATCGCCACAATCCTCCTAGAAGTCCTCTAATTGTGGCATTGGGAGATACGGCATTAGACCAAGACTTCGAGAAAAACCCTTATTATCAAAACCTTTCCTTTCATGATACAAGGAAAAATTGAAGTTCTTGAGATCCACTCCAATACTCAAAGCGTCGGACATTGAACTGCAGGACAACACACCTAATTGGATGGGAAAATGACCCTCCCATTTATCTCTGGGTTGCACCCTTTTAATCACAGAGGTCGGCTGCCTACATATCTCCGCTAAAACAAAGCAATCTGAACAAAAATGAGGGAGCTTGAAGGGTTCCTCTTCAAAGCCGCATATTCTTATATAGCAGAAATGAGGAAACTAGAGAAAGAAACTGCCAAACCTCTTTATCAATATTTGTGCATCCTCAGAGATTCTTTTGGTTTTCATATTTTTCAATTCATAGCACAAATCGCTCAGAAAAGCATTGTGTACCCTTCTGAAATCCTGCAAGGCATTATCTTTTTGCAGCATGGGGTAAAAATCATACACGGGAACATCCTCTTCAGTGAGTTGTCTTGGTATTCCAACTAACTCCTTAACACACGCCAAACAGTATACAAGATACGAAGACATGAAGAAATTTTGCTTAAACTATTTAGCCATACTCAGTTGCTCCCTCATTGAATCGGCAATCAGTTCTGCCCAATCAAGGTATTGCTTCCCCTCTATTACTAGCTGCACATAGCAATAAATCCAGTCGTCGAAACTATAAGCCTCTACAGAGCCTCGGACTCGATGCAACAAAAGCATGACATCGTGAATGTGAGGCAGCATGTGATTCTTATTGGGATTCTTGGGCAATCTGGAACCACCTCTTTGAGGAACCTTCAACCAATATTTTGCTACATTATTTCGGTGTCTGGTTCTGTTTGCGTTGAACTCGATGATTGACTGAGCAGGGGAAAAGTTGGAGAACTGGTAGTCAGGTATCTTGAAGACAGAGGAAATTACTTCACGATTTATGGCAAGAAGGGTTTCACCATTGTCTCTCTTAATGGTTTCAGAGACTGGATCATACCTAGCGATACATTCCCTAACCAATTCTGGGCAAGGGATAGCTAGGGGAAAGGTTGCTACCTCTATGAGACCGCTACTCAAAATCTCCACACCAAAAGAACCATCAATTCCCTTGAATACCCTTTCTTTTAAAACTTCAAGATTTTCCCCTTTAAGGTCGGTATCGCTGACTATGGGCTCTATACATGCAAGGCTAAAAACATTCCCGAACAAGTGCAGTGTGGACTTCATAATTCAAAGTGATAAGCCTTAATTTGTTGCGACAACCCTACTACGAGAGAAGAAATACAGGTAAAAATTACTAGAGAGAACAAGAAATGAACTCACCTTCACAGTTGAGCAACCAGAGGACTACCGGTGATTAAAACTTCTATCCAGGAAAAATAACACCGTAGCAGCGAGGAACAAATTTTCAGAGAATTAATCCTTCATACCTTATAGCGAGGGCAATGATACGGAACTATTAAATGCAATAATTCCAATTGTCAGTTTGAGTGTGTTAAGTTGTGGATTGGACATCGCACGCATGCATTGAATGCATGGCGACGTTTTTGAAGTAACCATCAGTTCCCAAAATGATTACTTACTTCGAAATGCCAACAATTGACGTCACTTAAGATATGGTTCACCTTCCTCGTATTTGGTAATCAATGCACCATCAAATCATTTAACCCGCGGGACCCACCAAATTGGAACACATATGAACACCCTGAACAGACTTCATTGGGGTTCAGGTAATTCAAGGCGTACGTCGCGCTCAGGGGAAATCTTTGCTGAGAGTATTAATTATGTCAAGTGTTGCTGACCATTTGTGTTGTGTTGAACATGTTGAACACGTTTGAACCTTTTGACCCTGGTTCAATGAGTTCAACGCCTGGAGAGAGATGATGTGACACGTCACCGAACAAAAACCATAAAGAGCCGCTGCAAAATGCTTAAAGAAAATGTTAGTATGAAAAATCCCCCGAACACCTAGGAACCCGCGGAACCTAAATGAGCCTAATGAACCCGGTTCAAGATAGTTCAAAGTGTTCACAGAGTTCAACCAATTACTAAAACTCGACATTTTTTATTGAAAGACAATTTACAAACGGACTAAGGGCTTGAACCAAGGTATTACAAGAAAACCAAGGACTCCGAAAGGAATTTTAAAAGGAAATTTGCTCTTATTATGAAGAAAATATGATGTGGTAACAGTATGCACACACACACACACACACACACACACACACACGTGTGTGTGTGTGTGTGTATGTATGTGCACCTACATATTCCCATATTCATGTATATATGTACATATTTGTGTATATATGTTCTTGTATGTGTGTGTACACGTGCATATACATATATATGTACGCGCATCCTATTTATATTTATATAAGCATGCATATATATATATATATATATATATATATATATATATATATATATATATATATATATATATATATATATATATATATATATATATATATATATATATATATATATATATATGTCAAACTAATGCATCTTTATTGATAGACATATACAGATCTATGTATATTTATGGGTATATGTATGTGTATGTATTATTTATGAATGTATGAATGTATGTATACACAGTTGTATATGTGCTTGTGTGTGTGTGTATAACAATAAACAATACTTTCAGTAAACACTGCAAATAAATGTGCCACATCCGGCTACCAAATTCTTGGTGCTTCCAATAAATGCCCTTGTTATTAAAAAAAATGTCAGCAACACATTAGTCAGAAAAACACTGCAAATAAATTCAAAATCCTTGTACCCCATAAAAACTATGTCATTTAAAAAAAACTGCAAATAACTTGTATGTAGCATGTACAAACATGTTTATGTATGTGAATGTCAATCTAGATATATAAGTGTGCATATTAAATTGTATATATATGTTTGTATTTATGCATCTATATGCATTTGTATGTTCATATTATTTGCGCATCTAAATACACATTGGTCAACCATTCTCTTTATATACATATAGATGTAAAGATATATACATATGTATGCGCTTTAATATACACGTTTATGTATGTAGATGGGGATGTATATACATATCTCTAGATCTTTCAAAAGCATCTTCAATGGTTCATAATAACACTTGCCAATTCCCTATTATTTTCCATTGACCGTGCCACAAATTTGGTGTCGGTGACATTGGATTATTTTCTTAAGTGCTTGTTATGGCCTTGCAAAACTATAAATTCCTTTCATTGTATTTCCTTGTCTTCTAGCTTCGATCTTTTCAATCTTTTCTATTGTTTAAACCTACTCTCCCTTTGCCAATTATCTTTGTAGGCGCTGCAAATTCAACCAAACCACACAGACACAACATAAGTTGAACTACAAAAAGCCAAAAAAAGAAAAAAAACAATCAAGTTTATTACAACCAACATAAAGATGAAATCTTTGTTCGGCGTATTCCAACCTACTGCAAGCACATCTAACAATTTCAACATATTTCAGTTAGCTTTAACCTTAGGATATTCCCAAACCAATATGTTGTATGATGGGCAAAATTTTTTTAAAAAATCTCTGAAAGCTACTTCAATTCAATGAAAAGTTTTTGAGAACGAACTGATGCACTGTCCCTTCAAAATATGTGTAACGTATGCAAAGAGAACTATGTTGCCATGGAGATTAGAATAAATCAACCACTTACCATATGTACTAGATGTTTTGTTGAAAAAGGCATCCACCGATTCTCCTCAATGAATAACATGGACCCAAGAACACAACCAGATGTGCTAAAAAGCTCACACAAGTTGAATAGATTCTAATAGCTAGGGTTGCACCAATCTTGCAAGTTTCACATGCACGGCGGGGGGCGGGGTGGGGGGCGCAACATAAATATAATGGACACACTATCAACTTCTCCCAAGATATCTCAAGCATTGCTTAGCTATTACCAGGAAGATTGCATGAGCTTGAGATTGTTATTGTCCGCAAAAGCAACATTGAAGGACAAACTATGACTGCTATGTCAACAAATATCATGTCTTAGATGCACTCATATATAATCCATATTATAGTGATGTTATCATTGATGTTGATTCTCTGGAACTCCTCCCTGATTCAAGTGATGATGTATCGAACATCTTGCACACTATAGATCAAGATTAGTAAGAAACAGATATACCAACACCAATCGCAGCCTATGCTGATAATAATGAAATTATAGAGAAAAGAACAAAGTGTTTTGCCTTGTCCTGAAATTAACTCTTCATCCATTAATGAATACAATACTGAAGGATTATTCAGCATGGCTTTTCCAACGTTTTTTCTAACTAGAATGTTGTTGGCCCTTGAAACTAGGACCACAAAGATCCATATGCATGAATTTTCTCTGTACTTAATTAGATACCATGACAATCAGTTTGGCAAACATGTGCGTTGCTGCTATTTCTATACAATCTAATGATGTGCCATCGTAGCCAACAAAGTGCTATAATTTTTATGGGAGCAAATGTGGAAGACAAGGTTCCACAATCTTTGCAAGCTCTCCAACAACAACTACAATATGTTCCCGACAACCAACTTGCAAACCAACTAATGCACTGTCGAGTGTCCTTGTGAGGTACATCCTCATAATGGAACTAACCTTCACAAACTCTTTGCTTCTAATCATAGTGGACCAATACTATTTTCACATAAGAAACTCATTGATAATTATGTGGTGCAAAATCCACACAATACATCATTATTTTTGCATCATGGGTTTATAGCCTTCCATGAAAAAGTGATTGAGAAACTACTACAGGTATGAGTGGCAACATCATGGATCTACACACGTCCATGGTTTTTTATGGCTACCAAATGCCCACAGTAACTCATTTGGGTGCATTTTCTGATGAAGATTTCTGACAAACTATGGGATTTATTTTGCTTTGTCGGGTTTTACAATGCAGCTTGTGTCAAATTTTCCTTTTTTTTTTAAACCTTGCTTGCGTTCGTTGGAATTCCGACTACAATGGTGTTCGTCGGAAGTCACTAGTACATTTGGAGCAGTTTTCCGACGAGCATTTCCGAGGAGCTATGGGATTTATTTGGCTTTGTCGGATTTTTTTTTTTTTTTCAAAAATTTCCCCATGTTCGTTGAAATTTCGATGTGTTAAAATTTCACAGATTTTACCTGTTGATCGGCATATGTTGGTCCGATGATTTTCATAGTCTCTTGATTTCTTCTTACCCATTAGCATAACATAAGTCAATGACCTCTCTTCTTGTTGATCGGTGCGAGTTATCCTGCTAGTCTCATCGGGCATCAAGATAGCTTAAAATGTGTTCAAGTGATGGGCATGATTTCCCTGATGTCTTTTCCCTCAGCATAGCTCCTCCTAATACGTTATGTCTCCTCAGCATAAGCTTTGACCCTTTATCGTCGTAACCTTTGCTGACGTGTTTTACTTTTGTCAGTGTCCATCAGGATAAGTCTTACCAATAGCATCATCAGACTATCGACAATACAATATTTCTCCATTACCGCTAGTGTGCGTTATGTTGATGGACTTCATCAGTGTATTCTATCCCGATCACATGCTTCTACTTGTGTGTTACCATCGGGTTGACTTTTGTTGATTGTGCAGATTTTGTATTTCACGTCGGAATTCTGACGAACACGTGGTGTTTTTTTTTTTAAGTAATTACGCGCCATCATTATACACGGGCTCAAGGTGCAAAAATTGAGAGGAAGCGGGCACAATTGCTGCAGATAGATGCTCAACAACAACTATACAAGAGGTTGGTCCTTTCGTTCTTGTCATCAAGATTTTTTTGCAAGTTCCTTTGCTTTCCTTGCATTCTCTTGTTCACTTTGTTTAATGGTATCCGCTTTGGCAAAATATGGATCCTCAATCTCCTTAACCTCTCCATTCTGTGGCTTCCAATTATAAAGACAAGTTGCTTCATAGCTTCTAGAGGGGTCAACAATTCTTTATGACTGTAAACCCTTCCAGCCCTCAAAATAGCCCTTTGTATGGAAGAAGTTTTCTAGGTCCAAGGCCAGCTACAAATTGCAGAGGAGAAAACATCCATTCATGTGATGCTGCTAGGTTTATGTCAACACAAACTTGGTTGGTTACTATAACCATTACCTGTTCAACAACTTCATACTTTTCATTTGGACTAAGGAAATATTCCAGTGAATGAAGCTTCAATGATAATATCTCTTTGTCAGGACCACATAATGTTGCAACCATGGCCAATGGATTCAGAAGATACCAACCAAGAGCCACAACACACCTCACAATCCCTACTGTAGATGTTCTTCTCCCAAAATGATTGATTGATCTATTTTTTATATTTTAAAATTATCATTTATCCATCAAGAGATCCTTACTAAAGTGTTAAAAGACTCACATGTGCCTACTAACATTCATCCTACCCAATTCCAGGCACCATTATGCCATCTATCATCCCCTTATCAACTAGCCTTAAACCAAAATGATATGCTACTGAGTGATCCAACCCATAAATTTTTCCCTACACATTGAATTCATTATCATAAAACACAAGGTGAAACGAGTCCTAATGGATATTGGTTCTATCATGCATAATCATTTTGAGTTGGAGGCTTGAAATATGAATAATTTGTCTCATTTTATTTGTTAGTTGCATATTTTGTTATGGGTTAATAGAAATTTGGGTATTGTATAGAACTTTAAAAGAAAGTAGAATCTAATCAAACACTACATTTCATTTGATGTTATCAAGAATTTTGACTAGTTTTCTTCATAATGTGTATCCTGTATAGTTTATCTTAATATTGTCTTTCTTGTATGTTGTAGCAGTTTTGAAAGAATTATCATAACTTTCATTTGAATTGTTGGATCTTTCTATAAATTGGAGGATAAGTCTGCAACAATGATATCAAGATTGACAAGAGTGATTGTCTTCATTACAAGGTAAGGGCAGCCTTTGTCATGTTTGTCTTCCTCAAAGTATGGTTGTTGTCTATTAAGTTGTTGTCTTGTAAGGGTGTTTTGAAGATTGAGAAGAGACTTTTGATGGGTATTAATCCCATTGTTGTCAAGTATGTCTGATTGAAATTGAATGTTTCCAAGGTTTATGTACATTAGAGGGCAAATTATTCTCAAGATTGTCACTTCAATTAAATAATTACTGAAAACTTTGAATTGCTTGCTTGTAAATGAATTTTTTAAATAAAAGGTTACTTTATTATAAGTATGATTTCTTAATTGAGATTACTCTAAAAACACCTAATTAAGTTATCTTCAAACAATAGTAGATCGATGCCTTCACCCCTAACATAATGTTGCAGTTAGTCTTACTGAATTTAACTTTGCTCTGAAAGACCAATAAGACAAAATGAAGCTTGACATCCAATCCTTCAAACTGATAATCAAACTGAAACTTAACCCAAACTATAATAACATAGGATAGCACATTCACATTGAAAGAATCTAAATGAATAGATTTATCACAAGGAACTAATCAAACAATCAAAAAAAAAAATACCATCCGAGATGAAAAACTCTTGATCTTTGTATTGAAATAATCATAAGATAATCAATTGATTACATATAGCACAATGTCTTTTCACTAGTTTGGCATTTCCAAAAAATAAAACCTGAGACTATTGTATATAATTGCATCTTTGAATCTATCTCTCATTTCATCAAAAGATCCTTTATATATACAGATAAGGATTCAGTTTCAAAATGAAAGGGCATGCCCCTTCATTCAAAATTACACTAACTAATATCTTAACTAAAAAAACCAACTAACTGACCCTACCACAACTACCAACATAACAAACATATTACATAAGACTTTAAAAGACAACAATTTGAAACATTCATAACAAGAGCTAATTGCCAAGAACTTCACCACAGTTCTTAATATGCTCCAAATACTTTTCCGACTTATAGGTATCCGCATTATAAATCACGTCACTGACAACGATCTCCAATATGACAAATCACTCCATTTGTGCAATGGTTTCCTTTAACTCCATTCCATCTGTCCGAGAAGCATCAAGGGCAACACTGAGAAGACTCTGACATTCAACAATCCATTTATCCTTATCCTTAATTTCGCCTTTCTGGTCAACTAACATAGGAATACCATGTTGGATTACATCTTTACATTCTGCATCGAATTTATCATGCTTTGCAAGTAGCCTTTCAATTTTCTCAATCTCTTTGGCATCTGCTCCCTCCAAATTCTTCTCATGAAGCTTGACCCCCAGTCTTTTTTTTATATTGTTATGTGATACTGCATTGTCCATATTTTTTCTGAAACACAACCCAAAAGTCTTCCAAGTGACCCTGCAGATTTTCAAATCTTTTATTCAATAAGAAAGAAGCAGTATCAATACTTACACTTTGCATATGTTTGAGAATTCTTTGATTTTCCTGCTACAATTCCTCACATTCTTCTTCCATTTTGAATTTTCAAGAGAAAGCAACATGGGTTCAAACTACCCACTTCTTCTGATGACCTCCTCGTACATAGCTTTGTATTGATTCCTTTCCCTTACCACTCTAACCATCTGTGCCATGTTGAATTTGTAAATATCTACTCCTATATCTGCTGAGACAATATGATCAATTTCTCCCACCTTTAATTTCATCATGTGTCCAAAAGCCCTATCCACATCAATGAATGTTGGTCTCTTGTTTGGTGCATACAGTGCCCATAGAATTAGTTCTTCCTCATCTAGATCAAACCTTGACCCAATAAAAATGCCATTAACTCCCTGGATATCCAATTTGAATTCCTTATTATTAGAGTGCAATAAACTATCAAAAATAGAAGAGGCACTTGGGTCCCATCCTGGAAAAATAATTACTCTAGAACCTCTATCAGTAATTGTCTCCCTCTCTGTGGAGTCATTTTCACCAATTCTGCTTCTATATCCTCTTTTAGTTTCTTCAATAATTATGCCTCGTTTTTAGGTGTCACATTTAGGATAGACTCCCTTAGCCTTTTGCCTTTGAAATTATAAAGAAAATACTTAAATTCTTTGGATTTAACAAGTACATCATCTGTCACAAAAGCAACATGTCCATCCAATCTTGCATCTTTATAAATTTCTATTTGAGTTACAATTTGATCATCTTCATTGAACTCTTCTTGCATATCTTTTGCTCCTGACCTAGAAATGGCTTCAGTGTCTTCTGGTTCATTTTCTGACATTTCTTTTTCTGACTACATCTCCATTAATCTCTATCTTTTCTCCTCCAATTGTTTGTTTATGTTATCAATCACTTGAGCCTCTGCATCTTCCACGTTCCTAAATATATCTTCTGCTTCCAAACTCACATGCAAATAATCACCTAGATTTTGTCTTTTCTTGCAGTAGTAGATATATCCTTCCAGATCATAATTCTTTCTTGCAAAATGTTTAAATAAATTAAATTATTCCATTAATTTATTGTCAATTACATCATAGGCTTTTGTTGAAACAATTTTGAAATCTCCAAAGCTGAGAGTACCTAGCAAGAAAGTCTGCTTATGCAGATCCCCAAAGTTTTTAGCATTTGAGACACACATTTGTCTGACAATCTCTAAGTATGCTATTTGATCGGGGTAAGTGCACCAAGTTGTGGTACCAAAAAGGTGCCACTTTTTATCTTTTCATAAAAATGTGTCATTGGCATGAAAAGGTTGTCCAAACCTACGGGATGGATGCCCAAGGAAAATCCAACCCAAAGGGTTGGTATTCTCCCAAGCAAACCATTTGGTGAGCACCAAATATGACGCTCGCCAAATGCAAAAATTTGAATTTTCACATTTGGCGAGCTGAAAAGTCATTTTTTGCATTTGGCGCGTGTGCCAAATGTTTTACATTGTCCAATGTGAAGGTTTTGTGAGTGTATATTTCAGTAATCAGCATGTCAAATTTAAGTAATCAACATTCTTTAGCTATGTATCTCACTCTCTTTATCTTCCTCAAACTCTAGACCTATCTCTCTCCCTCTCTTGTCTCTCTTACTACTCTATCCTTGAATCTCCTTCTCTCTCACTCTCTTATTGTTTCTCTCCCCTCCCACCCCTTTCTCTTGGTCACTACATATCCCTTTTATCCTCTCTCTCTCCCCATATCTAGGGTTGTCCCTCCCTCCTTATTCACCTCACTACCTCTCCCTCCCTATATTATTACCCACCTTTATCTCCTCCTCTAGGTTTCTCACTTATCTAATTGTCCACCCTCTAGTTCTCTCTCTCTCTCTCTCTCTCTCTCTCTCTCTCTCTCTCTCTCTCTAGGTCTCTCACTCCCTCCATGTCTACCTCTCTATCCATATCCTCTTACTCATCTCTTTGTTCTTCTATCTCTTCTATTCTCCCTCCCTCCCCTCTCCAGGTCTCTACCTTCCTTTCTTCCTCTCTCCCTCTCTATCTCCCACTCTCTCATCTTCTCTCTTCCTCTCTTATTCTCTATCTTCATTGTCTAGGTCATTACCTCTCCATCCCACCCTCTCTCCCCTCTCTAGGTTTCTCCCTCCCTTCCTCTCCACCTATCTACCTTTGCATATATGTCTCATTACCCACCTCTCTTTATCCCCCTCTATCTATCTCACTCCTCTTTGGCCATCTAGGTCTCTCACCTATCTATATGCCCCCTCTATTGTTCTCTATGTCCCTCTCTATCTCTCTCTCCCTCCTCCTTAACCCTATCCCTTTATGAACTCCCTCATTTTCTCTTCCTCCCCTAACCTATTTATCTCCTCCTTTCATAGGTCTCTCACTCTCTCCATGTCTACCTCTCCATCCATCCCCTCTTACTCCTCTCTATGTTCTTCTATCTCTTCTCTTCTCCCTCCCTCCCCTCTCTAGGTCTCTCCCTTCATTTCTTCCCCTCTCCCTCTCTACCTCCCCATCCATACATACCCCCATATATATCTCACTCACCCACTTTTTTATTCTCTCTTCCTCTTTTATTCTCTCTCTCTCTCTCTACATTCTAGGTCATCAACTCTCTCACACCTCTCTAGGTTTATCACTTCTTTCTTCTCCACCTATCTACCTCTGCATCATGTCTCATTACTCACCTCTCTCCCCCCCTTCTTTCTATCTCATTCCTCTCTCTTGTCATTTATGTCTCTCATCTCTCTTTCCCAATATAGTTCTCTCACCTATCTATGTGTCCCCTCTCTAGTTCTCTCCCTCTCTCTTCCCCTCTATATCCCTCCCCCTTTACCCCTATTTATTTTTTAACTCTCTCCTCTTCTCTTTCCCCCCACCTCTATATCTTCTCCTTCCCTAGGTCTTGTAGTCCCTTCATGTCTACCTCTCCCTCAAACCCCTCATGCTCTTCTCTCTTTGTATTCTTTCATCTCTCCTCTTATCCCTCCCTCCCATTTATAGGCATCACCATTATTTTCTTCCCCTCTCCCTCTCTATCTCCCTCTTCCTCCTTATCCCCATCTCTTTCTCCTTTCCCTACTAATTCTTATTCTCTTTTTACCATCTACATCATCATCTTTCCATCACACCCTCTCTAGGTTTCTCCCTCATTCCCTCTCCACCTCTCTACATCTCCATCCATATCTCATTACCAACCTCTCCCTATCCCCCTCCATCTATATCAACCTTCTCTCTCTCACCCTATCGAGGTCTCTTACACCTCTCTCTCCCTCTAGGTATCTTATATCTCTATATAACCCATCTGGGTATGTGCAGGTGCATGGTGGACCATATGAACCCTTAGGAAACCATTACTATCTAGCTTAGGACACCATATGGCCACTCAGGACAAGATATGGTGTTGTTACAAGTCATATGGTGTCCTAAGGGGTCATATGGTGTTCTATGACCCCTTAGGATACCATGTGATCTCTTAGAACACCATATGAGCCCTAACAACACCATATGGTGTCCTAAGGGGTCATTTGGTGTTTTATGACCCCTAAGGACATCATATGACCCCTTAGGACACCATATGACCCTAATGACACCATATGATCCCTAATGACACCATATAGTGTCCTAAGGGGTCATATGGTGTTTATGACCCCTTATGACAACATATGACCCCTAACGATACCATATGGTGTCATTAGGGGTCATATGGTGTCGTTAGGGATCATATAGTGTCCTAAGGGATCATATCGTATTCTATGACCCATTAGGACACCATATGGTGTCATTAGGGATTATATGGTGTTGTATGGGGTCATATGGTATCCTAAGGGGTCATAGAAGACCATATGACCCCTTAGGACACCATATGACCCCTTAGGAAATCATATGACCCCTTAGGACACCATATGGTGATGTTAGGGGTCATATGGTGTCCTAAGGGTCATAGAACACCATATGACCCCTTAGGACACCATTTGACCCCTTAAGACATCATTTGTTGTCGTTAGGGGTCATATGGTGTCCTAAGGGGTTATAGAACACCATATGACCCCATAGGACACCATATAACCTCTAACGACACCATATGACCCCTTAGGACACCATATGGTGTCATTAGGGGTCATATGGTGTCATGTGGGGTCATATGGTGTCCTAAGGTGTCATAGAACACCATATGACCCCTTAGGACATCATATGACCCCTTAGGAAACCATATGACCCCTTTGGACACCATATGGTATTTTTAGGGGTCATATGGTGTTCTAAGGGGTCATAAAACACCATATGACCCCTTAGAACACCATATGGTGTCATTAGGGGTTATATGGTGTCCTAAGGGGTCATAGAAGACCATATTTCCCCTTAGGACACCATATGACCCCTTAGCATACCATATGGTGTCGTTAGGGGTTATATGGTGTCCTAAGGGGTCATAGAATACCATATGACACCATATGACCCCTAACGACACCATATAACTCCTTATGACACCATATGACCCTTCACGACACCATATGAGCTCTTAGGACATGATATGGTGTTGTTAGGGGTCATATGGTGTCCTAAGGGATCATATGGTATCGTAAGGGGTCATATGGTGTCTTAAGGGGTCATATGGTGTCCTAAGTATCAATACAACCACTACCCTCAACCCTATTTACCCTAAACAATGTTTCATCAATCTTGTACCCATACCATAAACCTTATATCCTACAACCTATTATCTAAATCCTACATAGGGGAGGGAGAAAAAAGAGGGGGGGGAAGAATAAAGAGAAAGAGAGATATACAAATAAAGGGAGAGGTGGGTAGGGAGTAGCTAAGACACCTAGAGAGGGAAGAGTAGATAGGTGAGGGAGAGAGAGAATAAAATAAGAGAGATAAGTTCACAAAGAGAGAAAGAGGGGTAAGGAGGTGGGAAGGAAAGAATTAGAGAGGAGAGAGATATAGAGGTGAGAGATCTATGGAGAAGGGGTCTAAATTTTTCAAAAAGTGTTGATGTAGTGTTGACGTCAACAAAACATTGTGTTAAATTTGACGATCATATGGCCATCACCAGACCGTCGCACCCATTTTGCTGACCGTACTGATGTTGACGTGACAGATGACATGGTATCATGATTGGGCGATACAGTCAGATGACGTGTCATAGTATGAAATCCAACATGGCACGTTGATGTGGAGTCGTACGAGTGTGTGGCTGGGTGAATAAGCGGCAACTAGGTGCTAACTGGGCTATGTCCATATGCTGAGTGGACCTGTCGATATCCTGTGGGCCAATAGAGGAGTGCCACATGGTTTTGTGGGGCCCTGTCAAAGTGGATGTGGTGCCACGTGGGAGCCTAGGTGGCACCCGTGTGGAGCCCGCGTGGCATCGCAGTGGTTGCGCTAGCGAAGCAACATGGTCGATGGGGTACATTGGCGAAGCAGCAATGGTTGGTTCAGCTATGCAATGGTGGCGATGGGAGGTCTCGCGGTGGCACAATGTCAGTCAAAGGTCTGAGCGGCGCCTGAGGAGGACGATGGCGTTGAATCAGGTGGGAGCTAGCTGAAGTGGTTGGCCGAAAACAGTAGCGACAGTCGAGGCCAAGTCACAAACAGTGGTTGTGAACAGTACTGTGGCGGCGGTCCTTCTGCAATTGTACCTTGCAAAACTAATGCAGTGGTACGATGGTGGGGGGAAATACAACAACCCCCACAAATATAATATTTTGATTTTTTCTTTTTAAAAACTTTACAATATAAAAAAAAATACGAATTTTTTAAAATATGAAATTAAAAATAATTTGCAGAAAAAATGTTTGTTTTTTTTGCAAAATTGTACCGTAGTACCCGAATTGGGTAAAAAATTCCTCCAATGCCCAAAAAAAGCACTTTTGTCCGCGAATTTATTCTCAGTTTTTATGGAAATGGCCTCCCATACTCAACGGTGAGGTCGAAATCGTTGTATGAGGCCTCCAAAAAATACAACTCCTCATATCCGAAAATGAAGTCATCCAAAATGTCTCTCAAAAACTATTCAATGAAGCCCCAATGGCTTTGATGCCATGTGAGAATTTGTCAAGATCAAGAGCACAAATAAGAGACAATAGTTTGACAAGAACAAACTGTATTCTCATCAATATGAAAATATGATCAACTAGATTAACCAATACGAAGAAGATGAGCCTACTTATATAGGCAAGGCCAAATGGATATGTGAGCACACAATCATTACATGTGGCTCAATGAGAAACAAAGGTAGGTAAGGGTAAGTAGGAAAAATAATAAAATATTCCACAAGAGGTGGATCACCCACCGAAGGTGGAATGTAACAACAAGATAAGACCACAAAAGGTGGAATTTCTCCTACAAGCATCATCCCTATGTGCACACTTCCCTAAGTGTCTCATATCCAAACTGCGATGAGATGCATTATCTTAAGTCAACTAAAGTAAAGTGTAATTATATCCTATAAGAATAAATAATTACACCAACATGAATATTATCAAAAAGTCCATTAGAAGCCATGATTTTTGTAGTATAATATTTATCTTCCATTTGGCACACCCTATTTGCAAATGGCATTGATAATCACCATGGAATCGCCTTATATCTACATATTACAAGCTCCAAAGAATTTACACACATAAAGGCCAAGGAGGAATATATGTCCCTTTGCTTAATTATTGAAACCAAATTTCAATTTCTTTAATGTTGCACCAATAAGACTTCCTAAGGCATCTCGACTAAACAAAGCACACCTTATTTGCCTAGGGTACCTTTAGCTATCCCATCAAAATTCATCAGCATTCCTCCCAAAGGGCATGAGGACCAATTAATTCCTTTTTGCAAGATTGGATTTGAGTTTAATGGAGAAATTCCATGAATGAAGTGGGGATCACTTTAGTTCTTTCCACCACCACTATATGAGCTCATTATCCAAGAGTTGAAGGACTTATATTTTGGGGTTGGTTCAAAACTATGGTATTCACTATTGATAACAAAACAATTATTAGATTTTAGTATCTATGGATACGTAATTTCAACTATTAAAATTTATGTATAGTAATACATATGTTAAATATACAGTTATCTCAAAAAATAAAAACATGTTAAATGAAAATAAATTATTGTTTTATATACTGAAGTATATAAAGTTTACATAGATTTTTCAATACTTTCATTTACTAAAATACATAGTTATTTTGTTATAATCCATTATTCATAATATAATATTCCCACAATCCATAATAGTTTTGTTAAAATATAATAATTAAACTATGTTAATATATTTTGAAAATCAATGTCTCAAATCATACATCATGATCCATCTTCTCGAAAATATTTAATATATATTTTATTAAATTTTGTTTTGTTGGTTGTGAGGAATTTTTGTGAGCATTGTGTGGCCTTCCCTACAGTTAGCTTGCCTCTTACAATCATGATCTAGATTGTGGGATGGTAGTTATCTCTAATGGCAAAGAATGCTCAAAAAAATAAAAATAAAATAAAAATAAAAATCCACATCACCATGTCAATTTAGGGATGAAACTATCTATCAAAGATGTCGAAATTGACTAGATTTACCCAATCTAGACTATTTTCTTTAGAGCTCACCCCAACCACCAAAGTGACTATACATGTGCTAAATCCATATGCTACAATTTATACCAATAATGAAAAATCTCTTATATATGAAATTGACAACAATTTCTGAGGAGTCACTATCACTACGATCGACTGCAATTAGAGTTAAGAGGCCAGAGGCCAAGGAGGCGTTAATGTTCAAGAGCAACCATCCACAGATGGGAGTCTTAAGTCACTCGATCTAAAACCATGGTATGCAATTTAGTTTGTCACAGTGTTACTCAATCTTTGAGGTTCATGTCAGTTAGAAAGGAAATAAGTTTATTTCTTTTGTGCAAATAACTTAGCCACATTATAATAAACCTCAAGAAAGGAACCATTTAGCGACTTTAATACATTAAGTGTCTAATTCTCAACATGCAAAGATTCACACAGCTTTGAGTTTAATATATAATGTTTGTGTATACAAATAAACAATGCAATGTCGAAATACATATCTGACCTTCATGGCCCATATAGTTCATAATAAATTTCGATACTCTCTTCATAGCAATTTTCTAATTAGGAATAATGAAACAAAAATCGGCATCCCTTGCATAACTTCTTGTCACCTTTTTACTGAAAGCAATCAAAACAGGTACAACATATCAAATTAAGTGAAACATGAACAATCACAATGGAAACCTTTGTTTGGTACACCTGTTAGTCTTGGGTATGAGTTGCATATCTTCTGATAAGGATAATTTGGAAATTGATGAGAGCAATCTTGCACAGGGTTGTACTTTCTTCATCCTCCTCCAGTGCAACTGACTCATGTTGTTTTAAATTTCGCTAATGTTTTGTATGCCTATATCCTTATGCACTATCTTATAGTTCCCAAGTGGCTTGTGAAAGCGTATAGATAGTTGTCTAAGTAGTTCATCCACCACTTTTTTATATCTTTGTATGTTTTCGTAGTCTTTTGCTACTTTGCATTTTTGTTTTTAATATTTATATGTCAATCTGAAAGTAATCATTCTGAAATAACTTAATGACTTGATTGCTTTATAACAGGTGTGAATACATTTCCACTGACCTAAACGATGCTTAATAAAATCTAAATCTGTTATAATGATGTCACTACTCTGGAAATGTATAATCAGGATGTTCAATTCGAATGGGCTAAATCTAAAGAGAAGTAGGCATTTCTTTTCTTCTCCCAGTACATTAGCACTGTCAGGTTGCTAATCTAGAATTAAGAGATCATCATTCCGACCTACAGCTTCTTTCTCGGAAGTTCATTTTGGCTGATAACTTTACAGTTTAAAATTCCATCCACATCTTGTTGAAAGGGAAGACCAGAAGGTGATATGCTGAATATATAAATGGTTGCTGAATTCAATGTGCTTCATAACCCTTGAGATTGTTCATACTTCTCTAGTTTCGTGATGCCTTCACTTGATACCTGCATTGACTTTGAGTTGCTTAATGAGATAGATTCAAACTAAAACATGGAAAGAGAAGAGGGCCCGAAACGCTCATGTGGACATCTTATGTATAGGAATGCAAGACAGACAAATTAAAACACAAAAAATTGACTGATGGGGTGTGCGGGCAAAACTAGGGATACTTTGATAAATATGTGTGACAAGGGCGAGGAGTGTCATGCAAAGACGTTGACAAGTGGATGCAAGCATGATTTGCGGATAGAAGGGTGGCAGAGCTGAATAACTTAATTGATGGAGTGGGCACAAGCTAAAGACTTTGGCAAAGAAAAATGACAAAAAGGCCTTGCTTCATGGGAGTGATTAACATAATATTGACGTACAGAGAAACACTAAGGCTTGTTTTAAGTTTTATATTTTTATGAACACTATTTTTAAATTTGTAAAAATATCACATTAAGATTTTTCATTGATGTGATTCTAAGTTATCAAGTCTCTAAAGCTCCCTGGAAACTTTTTTCAATCAGATATTGAGCTTAACACCAATGGCTAACTACAGAATACATAGCCTTCTCTTTGCAACGGAAAAAATCAACACCACCATAAAGGGGCAGAAGAGAAGCCCAATGAAATACTCTTTCTAGTATATATAATTAAATCCGTGGATTGCTGAGACTATTTTCTTTACTAAATGTTTTATTAAGACTTTCCTTCGTATGCTTCGTGTAATCAGCTGTTTGGTAGTATTCTTCGTTAATCTTATAATAATGATCTGTTTCTGTATTTATCTGCCTTTATATCCCTCAGCCGCGTTTTTTATTTTAGAGAACGGAGGACTTTTTGTAATATATTCTCTCTATTAAAATAAATCATCTTTTATAAAAAATAAGAGGCCCATTTTATCAAGGCTCTTAATTTTAGTCATTCACAAGTTCTTTTTTAAATACGTGGAAGGGCAATTTGAGTGGATTTATGGGGATATGATCCCCATTATCGACCCTAACAACTCTCATCCAATGCATCATAAAGAAAGACAAGCTAACAATGCCATCCATATGTTTTATTAAGAAAATAATCAAGTATAATTGAGCTCCTTGGCATGGAAAGACCGCAGAGAGAGAATTTTGAATAATTTGGCAACGAATTAAGCTTTGCCTTGTATGAATTCCAACTACATCAGCCACTGGGGTTTACAGGGAAACTTGCAGATTCAAATCCTTTCACCCCAATTGGGCAAACTGAAGGTTAGACACATTTTTTTTTATCCATCCTCTTAGGTTCTTAACAACAGACTGAATACATTTCTTATCAGATATAAATGATACTCCCCAAAAATCTTATTCATGCTCCCACCAATTACGTTGGTACATCCAGGAAGCCAACCAAACACTTCTCCAGTAGAAACTCCGCATTCACCCAAGCATGATATTTATCTTCCAGAATGTCAAGGATACGATAAACATTTGAACCATAAATAGGCTATAAATTCTTGTTAGCGTCCTATAGTCAATTCAGTTTGCAGAGCTAATAAATAATCAGCAGCACTGGGAATTTGATAATAATCAATAAAGATAAATGAAAAATGAGAATTCAAGAGGATACTGAAAAGTGCAGTGCAGTCTTTGCCAGCAGCCTTCATCAACATATCCACACCTGCAACACCACACATGCTCTCATAAAACACAGTATTGAATAAATGTACAATGAACATTTAGAAGAATGATTTGCATGGAGAGTTTTCTATTGAGCTCCAACGAACCATTAGTTCTTATGTTGATGATACGGACCAAGTGCAGCAATTAATCATAAACTTGTAGTAAACTAAAGTTTCAAACTTTTTGCAATTAAATGTGTAACGTTGTGAACAATCTAATGTCAGAAATTGCTTTCCATCCCAACTGTGTTAGAAACCAGGTTTAAGGAATACTGCTGTGGCTGCCAAGGAACATAACCATTCTAAATGGTGGGCATTATTACATCACAGCAGTAACCATTCAGCATGCAGAAATGCTGTCTTTGCATCCATCAATTCAATTTCAAGATCAAAAGCAGCAGCAGCAATAGATAACAAAACCATTTTTTTAACTGTCGATAATTCTAGGGGCGGGGCAGTGTTATCAACCCCCACCCTCCATATGCTAAAACTGAACCAAACATTAGAACAATATTAGTACATAAAAAAAAGGTTCTGGTTGGGTGATAAAATCTGGATGGATAGTCTTTTTGATGAATCTAGTGTATTAATATATATTAAATATACATATAAGAATATGTGTTAACAAAACCCCACACCTTAAACTATTTTTGCAGCTTGTGAGCGCCAGACCCAAGTTTACTAGCAAAAACAAAATTAAATATATATTATTATATTACAAATTTACAAATCAAATTATTATTAATGTACAAAACTAAAAAGTAAACAATAAAATTTATTATTAATATATATTATGTCACCCCACCATCCCTAAATTTAGGTCCTTGGTCCCCCGTCCCCAAAATCGGTGGCCCTCTTTGAGAAACAACATGGAGCTATGCATCATAGTCTCTCTTTCTCAACCACCAGACGGGATTTCTGTTTTAGTTTATTTCTAAGCAGATCAATCAGGTGTTCATATCTAAAATTAGGTCACTTCCACCCACTTCAGTTAAGTAAGAATGAAAAAACAAGGGTTGTATGGTGGAGAGCCTGAGGTTACAAGGTTACATACATTAATCAGGTCTATGAAAAAGACAGATATGTTCCAAAGTTATCAAGAGCTTGTCTCAAGTCACATGCAGAAAAGAATTGTGTAAGTGCAATCACGTGCATATGCATATGCTTGGGACAGAGACAAAAGCTAATTTGTGGAGATGTATCTCCTTAAAATGCAAACAGAACCACCATCTAAAGAATGCTTTGTTATCCAAGTGTAAAAGTTTGCAACTCTTATAGAAAACTGAAAGCATTATCATTATATGGTTAAGGGCAGGCACTGTCCATTATCCCAGATAAACGTAGTACATTAATCATGAAAAACTTTTAACTTCAAATCAGCTGACCATGCAATTTTTACACAAAATATCACAATTCCAACAACTCCTTGTGGTTCACAATTTTTACAATAAATTGTCAAAAACTCTCCCCAAACTGATAAATTGTGATTTTAACCAATTTTGAATTTTTTTTATTTATTTCTTTTTTGTTGGAAAGTTTTATATCAAACCCAGATTGTTTTTGCTACCCAATACGGGAGTACAAGCCTTAACAGATACCTCTTTGGCTAAGAGACAAGAATTTGGGGATATCCATTCTGCCAAAGTTGCCCAGGGCACAATCCTGACCTCATCCCTTATTTATTGCACCTCCAAGGGATTTGAACTGTACTAAATGGCATTTCACAATTTTTGCTGGCTGCAAGAAGTTTTTTCCAAAACCCTAACCCTAACCTGATTTTTTCCTGATCAAATAACAATTTTTTGAAGACATCATCATCTTTCGGTTTGCCAATAATGATTCATAAAAATGGCAGATAATTTTTTTTTAATCTGGCTTGCCTTCCACTAACATTCTTGAACCATCTACATAATGCACATGAAATGTATTTATGATATTTCCATCCCCTAGATCATACTCAAAATCATAATAATGTGACAATTCTTTCAGTGGTCGTCAAAGCAATTACTAGTGCAGCATTTAAACAACGTCAGTAAGACTGCCTTGGTAATGCCAACTATTCAAAGTAAAATTCCTCATTTCACGCTATGGACTTATATCTTCATTCATGATAAAAGACTTGTGATCAGCAATAAATATTGAAAAAAAATCATACCTCCAGGATGAAACTTCATATAAGGGGAAATGTTGTATACACAGCCTTTAAGCACTGTCCAAAGGTCTCCTTCACTTTTGTGTTGTTTCACTTCATCCATAGAAATTAGTCTTCTATTTGACTGTCCCTTGAGCCCTGCAGCACTGAAAAATTAGGAATTTCACCTCAACTGTTGTCACATTCTGTTCAATCATCAATGCATTTATTATTATACATAGCTGTAAAATAATTTCCCTTTTCAGATTCTAAACAAGTCAAATTTCAGTATAGAATGTATTTAAACTTGAAAAAAACAATATTTCACTGATATGATTTGCTCATAAAAATAAGAATCTTCGTTGCTATACTTCATTAGTTACAGACTCATAGTGGTGTTTATCACAAGATATTCACAAATCAAAACAAAATGAAAGGGAAACTGCAAATGTCTAAGAGATAGTGTTGGTGTAAATAAGGTAATTTACCTAACTAGTTCATTAGCAGGTCCTATTCACATAATTAAGTTTACTTAGGTCCTAAGGAATCTTTCTAGAAGGTCTTAGTTGTCACAAGATCTTATCTTTTGACATTCAATTCTAGTATCATAGGTCATTTAATAATTGTCATGTTGTTATCTCATAACATAAGATTAGGATGCATGTCATAATCTTGTCTAATCCTATCCTTCAACCTTGTCTTTATAAGCAAAGCATCATAAGTACATTCCATATATTCAATCAATCATTCGAGAAACCATAATCAAGAAAGCTATTCTTGTCATTTTCTCTCTCGTCGAAGGTTATCTTGTTTTGCAAGTGATCCTGGGGTGTGGGAAGTTCACATTCAACTCCTACATGGTATCAGAGCTCCAATGTTGCAGACTCCTCGGATTTGAGAGACATGCTTGAAGGATTTGCTAGGTGCATTTTGAGGTTTCAAGGACCTCACGATTGAATCTAGCTCATAAAGAAAGTCAGGATTGACTTTTTTTCATCAACCAACATATTGGGCTAGGTCTACAAGAATTTCAAGTTGGGTGAAGGTTGCCTGATCCGAGAGGTAGTTCAATTTTTAAAGAATTTTGGGCCAAAATAGACCTTGCCATTGTGTTCGAAAGGCCCAGAAACCTAAAGATCATTTGCCAAATCATCAAATTCCAACATTGTCATCCCGTGACATTGGAGGTTTTTTCTTCTACCGCTAGCTACGGTCATACTAATCCGAACTTGGTCATACTTGTTGGCATCATCAATGCGTATCGAAAAAATAATTTACATCTGGATGGTATATTCCCCAACGAGTCATGCATAAAATTGGGCATATTCCATTGTTTGTATAACAAGGTACTTTGGCCTACGTCAGTCATATGATTGATCATAGGTCGCTGCAAGGGTATGAAGTTTGTTTTTAAAATCATTTTTAATAAACATTACAATATATTTTTTGT
Source organism: Cryptomeria japonica (assembly GCF_030272615.1). Lineage (NCBI taxonomy): Eukaryota > Viridiplantae > Streptophyta > Pinopsida > Cupressales > Cupressaceae > Cryptomeria > Cryptomeria japonica. The sequence goes on from NC_081412.1 coordinate 87,601,184, forward strand.
TTGGTTGTCGTTTGGTTTACACCTTAGTGCCTAGTCGAAGGGGGCATTTTGCCTATGGTCACATCATCAAGAGGTGAGCCGTAACATAGGTTGTGTCACCCCTCCACCTCCCCACCCCAACAACGGCGCCATCATTGGTGGCAGCGTTTTTTTTTCAATTAGTGCCAGAAGAAGTCATATGGGTGCCCAGTGGCTATAGAGCCCTACGTGCTAAATAATTTTTCCATTTTTGGCAATTTTACCAAAATTGGGAAAATCATCATAACTTTTTGCCATGGTGTCCATTTTTCAAAAATAAGATATCGTTGGAAAGCTGGTTCTATGTTCTTTCTAGTAGAGCGAGATATTTTTCTAGATTTTGCTATTTGATGGTATTTGCTATTTGAAGTCAGATCACCATTTTTGGCTCCAAAGCTCATTGACTTTTTGCCACAATCTTCAATTTTAGCAATTCTTGCAATGTTGGAAAGGTATCAAAAATCTCTTTCAAACCATCCATGCACTTTTTCCAGTTTCAGCCCCAAGTATATTTATTTCAACCCTTTCCTTAAGGTATCTTGGAGGATTACTTGGACATCTTGTCACTTAAGAGGGTGCTATTTTAATCAAATCACTTCATTTCAGTTCCTAATCATCTATCAATCTCATGTTGCTTCAATCAGCTTCTAGGGTTTCTCTATTGAGGGTCTTCCAATATTCCTTGGCAGAAGGACAATTAATCATTTCTATTGCTTCATTGAATTCCAATGTTTCCAGCCTTCATGTCTTTATTGCTATAAATAAGGTTCCAAAATTTACTAAAGTATGCTTCTAGTGTTTCTTTGTAGCAGCTTATCTCATTGTGGGGGAGGGCTCCATAGTCTCTCTTCTTTTCTTCCTATGGAGGGGCAATTACAATATAGTGTATCCCAATATAATTACAATCAAAAGAAGAGAGACTATTACATAGCATTATATTATACTATTACATTTAATAGCATTATATCATTCTCATTGTAGTATAATATGATGTAATAGAATGATATAGTATAATATTATTCTCTTCTTTTATACTTATATTACATTTATTATCTCATTGTGGGGGAGGGCTCCATAGAATTATATTATTCTTATTATTAACAGCAACCTATTACATTTATCTTATTGCATTATTAACAGTACCATCTTATTATTACTTATTACTTCTTACTGTATATTATTTATTACTTATTCCTGAATATTATTTATTACTTTTTACTGAATACTATTTATTACTTCTTTACTTCTATACCCAGCAATGTGAGTTCCTTTCTTCCTTCCAGTGCTTTTTCTTTTTTTCCCCATTCCTTTTCACTAAGCAACCCCTAGTAGTTATTTGTTAATTCTAATTGCTGCTGTTTTGTTCGTTGCAGTTTATGTATATATCCAAAATCATATTTTCCATGCCCTCTCTCCAATGAAGAATCTGCCTTATATATTTCTTAAGAGGGACGGAGGGACATATCTCTTGGCCATGATCACCTCCCTTCCAAGTGAGGTGACTCTTCTAACTGACCGCTGCCCTTCTCCCTTGATCTTTGTAATAATTCCTAATACTCCTTTTCTTATCCCTTTGCTAGATTAATATTTTTCCAAGAATCACAAGTAATTAGTGCCTTTGTCTTCCTTACAAAAGTCACTACAATTCAAAGGGGGCTGACCTTTGAAGGAGTTTACGTGGGACCCTTAGAAGACAAGGTACTCATGGTTTGTTTTTTAATATTATTAATTTATTTCATCAAAACATTTCATGAATATCATCATTTAATAAATATTAATTAATTAATAATAATATCAAATATTAATTAATAAATAAATATTAATGAATTAATAATAATATCAAATTTAATTAAAAAAAATTGTTTTATTTCATATTCAAATTAAATATTAAATTTATAAATAAACATCCATTAATAAACAATAATTTTATTGCTACATTTAGGCAATATTCATTGATTAGGGAAAAAATATGATGATCAAGGACGGGGCCTGACAAAGTGTTGAGTTTTTTTATCTCTTTACAAATAGCACTAAGTGTTAATTCAATGAAGAATTTCGACCCCTTTAAAGGTTCATTTTCCATGCAATACTATTTTGGTTGGGTTATAAAGTCATTACTGAGGCATTTGCCCATTTGACGGTTTTACTTTTGTTTGATTGGTTAACGGGATTCTCTGTAGATTTGCTAACTATTGTCATTACTACTGCGGTAAATACAAAGAAGGCTTTACAAAACTGCTATAATCAGCATGTTCCAATTCAAGAAGATCAGAAGCATCTAAAGCTGGAGAGCATTTTTGCTCCTTAATGTTGATGGGTCATTTACGGCCATCAAACTTTACCAGAAATTATATTCACTAAGAAGCATTAATTGTTATTCATCTAGACTTCATGTTATTTCACCCAGTTGTAATTTCTGTCAAGTTGGCAATACTAGTCTGAATGCTTTAATGGCTGGAGACTCTCATTTGATCACATACATGTGACCACAACCTTGAAATTCTAGAGTAGCTGTAATGTGAATAAGATGGTGTGACAAAATATCAGTTTCTCAATGGACTTGTTACAGGCACCAATGAACCCAAGTCACAATGACTTCATCTTAACAAGGCTAAAAACATATCAGACATTCAAATCAAAGGTGACTCCATGATAGTTGTATGTGCAGTAAAGAATAGGAGTACACCTGATTGGAAGTTGAGACACATTTTGGAACAGATCTGGCCAAAATAAAATAGGTTGAGCTCATATATGATACACCACTGCTACAAAGAGGGTAATAAAATAGCTGATTCATCGGCCCACTACGCTATTGACGATGCTGGAAATTATCACTGCCAATAATATTGATGCATGTGAAGGGATGAGGTTGTGGACGACTACAAGTCTAAAACTAAAAAATAAGACATATCTATCATTATACTGACAGGTGATTCAGTGATATATCTGGCAACGTGTGGGAAAAACAGATCATACACTCAGATTGATATTGGCACAACAAAAAAGATTGTTAGTACTGATTGCAATGACGGATTTAGATTCAATCAAAGCTTAATAAAGGTGGCTCAATGTTTCTAGGCTCGTCATATTTGGAAAAAAATGAATTTCTGCATATGACTACTGATAGCTAAACAGGAAACCAAATACCCAAGGAAGTACAATTTGGAAAGAATGGCATCTGTACTTGGCATTGGCCCACTAATGACAGCCAGAGCGATAAGAGTGGCGGTGAGTTGGAGTTACAGGATCAAAATGCAAAGAATCTCTTTGACAGTGAGATAGGCTCTACCATTCTTTCAAAAGCCATGGACATGATTCAAGACACTGGAACTGTTAAGCGTTTGGCAAAAGCATATCAAAACAAAAATATATAGTCTGCAGGCAATTGCAGCTATGATATTGAACTCAGTGATGATGATATTAGTGAGATTTTCACGTTAGCAGAAATGGCAATATCAAATGGCATCGTACAACTTGTAAAGGCAATTCGAGAGGGACTCATGACGGCATCCCTAAAACACTTCTGGAATATTCCCAAATGGAGCGGCAACCTACTTCCAGAGCCCAGATGTGAACATGTGAAAAAAATTGCTAAAGATATGAATTTCTTGAGGCTTGGTGTTCAAACAGGGGTGGCTATAATTTTCCTACCAGCAGCAAAGAGTGAAGGATATGTGATTGCGGTCTTTTGTCTTACCGTCTTGTTTGAGAATTTTGTATCCAGATCTGTGTCCTCTTTGCAGAATCTATGTAAAGACTTTAACAGCCTCAACAATCATGGCGCCTGGCCCTATAATGTAATCATTATACATATTGTTTAACATTTTGTCATCGATGTCATTGGTTTACTCTGAGCAATAGAGTTTTCGGGTGAGCTACCTGGTTGTCTGCTTGAGGTGCTTGACCTGCTTCAGCTGCTTGGTTGTCCACTTGAGCTGTGTGTGTCTGCATCAGCAAGCTGCTTGTCTTCTTATTGTGCCATGTGTCAGATATCTGCCATGTCATCCTTGAATTGTCAAAGGAGCTTTTAATGTGTTATGATAATGTTTATTTAGAGGGGTCGATATTCTTTGAAGTTTAATGTTATGGGCCGGCTTCCTAATGCATTTACTATGTTCCGGACGGTGGTATTGTGGTCTAATAACTAGAGGTTCAATTCAATAAAATGCCAAGCAATTTCTCCTATCTCTAAGCTGCGATAGTTGCCAGTTGTAAGACATTGGTGTTAATATATTCTTTCACCAATATACTCTCACCTTTTCAGGACTGCATCAGGTATTTACGTGACAGCGTAACATTTTACCTTTGAAAATATTCTTCAGCCAAACCTTTCATCATGGAGTCATTTTTTTAATGATAGAATCGATATCTTTATTGGAGCGGCTATATTTGGCACTTTCAAAATCAATGTGGAAGACGTTTTGGCAAAGTTCATGGAAGACCTTTTTGCAGAATCCATGGAAGACGTTTTTAGTAGAGTTCATGCATAATGGAAGCATGTTTTAAAACATGGGTTCTCAGTTTTACGTGGAATAATGAGAGTGGACTTGTGTTTATTGAGGCATATATGCGTTAAAACTATGGTGGTGATGTTTCGATATTTGTGGGTGTGCTTGAAGAGTTTGTTTTTGCGTGATGGATATAGAGGAGTTTCTGTCTCATAAAAGGGACGATTACGGTGGTGTGTAGGAGTTTTTTTTTTGGAAGAAATGGGTCTGTAGCATAAAAAAAATTCTTTCTCTATTGCTATAGAGACTTCCACCATAATATGAGCCTCAGGAATCTATGCTGAAGGTGCTGTGTCAGATGAGAGGATGTTTGTGTGAATAGAGAGGTTATTCTGGTTGTTTAGAGGATAGCATGAATTGAGGAGAAATTTAAATATACGATGTTTGTTTTGAAAACTAATGAAAACCAATGACGGGATGAAGTGCTTTGTTTCGTATCTACTCTTATGTTGTATGAGATTGCAACAATAGAGCATGATTTTCAGCTACAGCAGTCACAGCATGTGTTTATCTTGGTCTGAGTTTGAGCAGAGGGTGATTTCATGTGTGTTTGGATTGAAGTTCTTGTGGAGCTGTGTTTGTGTTGTTCAAAATTATTTATTTTATTTGAGTTTTTGAAATCAGGAGTCTCATAATTATCTTCTTAAGAGGGCGATTTCATGTGTATATGGTTTGGATTGAAGTTCTTGTTTAGGAGCTGTGTTTGTGGTGTTCAAAAAGGATTATTTTATTTGAGTTTTTGAAATCAGGAGTCTTATAATTATCTTCTTAAGCAGAGTTAGTGTAATCTTCAAAATGGCAAGAGTTCGAGGTGCTATGTAAAATCTGAAGTGTGTTAATAAATTTCTATTTTTTCTAGAGTTGGTTCTCGAGCTGGGGTTGGTGCCTCGGTATACTGGAGTTGGTGCTCAATGTTTGTAATCCGGGTTGGTGCCCATTTCATATTAATGAAAGCTATTTGATGCCGTGGTTTTCTTTACCCAAAAGGGTTTTCCACAAGATATCTGGTGTATTTGTCTTTGTGGTTGCTCTTGTTGTGTTTTTATATGATTTCAGTTATTTAAATTGTTAAATTACTGTAATACCGATTCACCCCACCCCCCCCTCTCTCTCTCTCTCAGTATTGCCTCTATGCTCTTCACATATTGCACGTAAAAGTAGCTGATCCCAAGTCAACCTTGCATAGCAAAAAGGAAAAAGCATAAACAAGTTTACAACATAGTTCTGACTTGTCAAGAAGAGACGTACACATATTTGTAGCTTTAACATATCTATGCATACTTACCAGTGTTACCACTACTTTTGTTCAAAAGGGGAGGTAAAATCAAAATGTCCAACCAAATTGACATGTTTAGAAGTTAGAACATGGAAGTAAAATGAAAAAAATTCATGTGAAATGACTAAGCAAAGAAATCTATATTACAAATTTTTTAATAAAGATGTCATCAAGAAGAAGAATTCCATTCCATTTGACAAGACCCAACGTATACACTATATATTATCAAAGAACGTATACACTATATATTCTCAAAGATTGACTTTAGATGGTTGATATATTCTAATGCATTTCCACAAAGTGAACAAGGAAAGACATTTCTCACAATAGATGGACACAATGGGTACCTGCATTATCACTTAATCTGACATTCCATGCCCTGGCAACCTACAGTAAAAATCGGGAAAAACCTAGTCTAATGTATATCTGGTCAAGAGATGTTTTGAATGCCCCTTTGCACAATTGGATTTGTCAGCAAAACTACCTAAATGGACACTTTCAATTGCTTCGAGATCTCTATTTTGCCCAGTAAGGCTGGTACTATGGCAGGTGACCCTGAGACTTAATTTTGAGGTAACTATTCAAAATATGTTATAAGTTGGATCAACCCAAGTCAGAAGAATCAATGAAAGTGCAATTGTTCATTACTTACGAATTTATTTTGGGATCAATGTTTCTATCATATATATGATGGACTAGATGGTAAAAATTAAATTTCTGATGTAAAAAGCTAAAGAGGCATGATGGACACCTTTGCCTGGCTGGTAAGATTACACTTCTGATTGAACTTTGGTTGCCGATCATGATTACACCTCTTCGTACTAGTTCCCTAAAGATTTCAACTTGTCAGTTGGAAATAAACCTTCCTTACAACCTAGGCAGTAAACCAGGTAGGACTAAGAGGTTACTGTTGGTTTCTTGAAGATTAAAATATCTGTACCATCAATAAAGACAAAGGTGGTTACGGCCAGTAGATAGTTGAATAGTTTCTCTCAAAGCATGGTGTTTACTTCTATATAGATAATCAGACCTCAACTCACTGCATTATTTTACAGTAAATGATTGGGCATTATTTACATCAACCAAATGCAAGCTCGGCCTATGAGGTTCCTTCTCTTTAATAGATGTTTGCTATGGTCTAAAATTATCATTCATGGTTTTCTTGTACTGAAAGGAAAATAGAAAACTTGGTGAGTTGCCCCCACACATTTAGGGCAAAATTTTAGGACTTTCCAATAGCTTGGATATTGGTAAAAGAAGCACCTAGTTCCTTAAAACAGCAGAACATTCATTGCATTTGTACCCAGCCATGATTCTTTCAGAAAATGTTTATACTTAGATCATTAAAATGTATGTTTTGGCAAATAATCTCTTCAAACATGTAATGTCCCCACTTTGAAATAAAATTTAATAATAAATGATAATAATAAATGATAATAATAAATGATAATAATAAATGATAATAATAAAATTAAAATAATTAAAATTAAATTAAAATATTAAATAATATAATTAAATATGATTAATTAAAAATTAATTAAGTTAATGAAAAGTCAAAAGACATGAAAGGAAAAGTTGTGACTCCCTCAACAATGAGATATAAAAGGGAGAAGAGAACCTCATTTGAGAGGGGGAATAATTTGAAAATGAGAGGTGCAGATCTAATTTAAATAATAAATGCAGATCTGATTATGAGAGGTTGTGTCCCTTTCAAAGGGCAGAAATAATGAAGAGTTGCACTCTTTCAAAGGGTGCTAACGGTGAAAGGGTGTGTCTCTTGCCAAAGGGTATACATGATGAAGTGGTGTGACCTCTCCCTCACATTGAGAGATATAAAGGAAAGGAATCAAAGCATCCAATAACATCACCGTGGATTGATAAGATCAGAACTGTTATTATGTTACAAGCAGTAACATCTTTGTTCTTAGTGGTATGCATGGGGATGAGCTGAGTTGTTCATTCACATTTTGGCATAAAGTGGTTATATATACTTATGGATAGAAAACCGGAAGAACACCACCATCATTGCCCAGTTGGGTGGTTCTATATGCACAGAGTCAGTAAACCAGATCGCATGAAGACATGGATTGGTGTCAAGGATGACAGTATATACATAGCATAGTGACAAAGAACTACAACACAAACCACAACAGTACAGTTTCCATTACAAAATCAGTCATAGACACAAATTGCATACTCATATCAATGAATGACACCTTCTGAACTGCTGGTATCATTAACTCTATCAGTCATAACATATCCTCAATTGTCAAAATCCGGAAAGCTGATCAAGATAAGTTCCATTATTCGAATTAATCTCAGAATTTTATAGTAAAATATATCTAATTCTGATAAAATTGTATTTATTAATATATTACTATTCTAATTTGTGGTTAGAATGGATGTCTCAGGTTTAAATTAAGGGAAATCCCAAGTGGGGACATTACAAAACATGAGAAAGTGCAATAGAAGTTTACATTAATCATATTACTATAGCTTTTTAAAGAACTAAACATTGTCAAACAAATAGAAAGTTGTTGCAAAAATAAAACTCAAAGGCTCCTCAAGAATGAAAAACATGCAAGACTCTCAATCGCTGGAATTAAAGATTGAATATTTTATATCAAGAACTGTTTCCACTTTTTCAGATTTAATTTTATGGTACTTGTTATTTAAGTATTTTATGTCATATGGATGTAGTGGTTGTGCAAATTTGTAGCAGCCTTATTTGCCAACATGATAAAATTTCAAATTCTAATTGTGTCTACTTCTGCACCTCCACAATAATGCGAGAAATAAATGCTTATATATTGCAAGTTTTTGAATCGTTGATCGCAGTAAGAACTAGTCGGCAGGATAGATTAGCAGTCTTTAATGTCTTGAACATATTGGATTATTTCTTCCACTAACCGTAACTTTCCAAATTTATATGTACTGTCACTGTAAGTTGGCTTGCACATTCTATTTAGCCTGTTCTCAGTATGCTGTTCCAACTCTGTTTGCCCAAAGAAAATGGATATAAAAGCATTTTGCTTGAGTAAAAAAATTCAACAAATGGTCCTAAATGATTAAAAATCAAGTCATATGTGATGCAGCATAGATGCACGAGAATCACACAAGACATAATGTTCAGTAAATGCCTGACATAGAAGCCAAAAAACAGGTTTTTGTATGTGGTAATGGCTCATACCTGCCAAATCAGGATTTGCTTGTGTCAGTTTTAGCCAGTCCATTTGGCTATATCCCTTTTCAAATGGAACCTTCACTCGAGGTACTGGTTTCTTAATAATAATAGATTTAGCTAACACTGTTGTTTTTGGATCAGTGGTCTCTGTATTTGCTGTGCTATTAATTTTAGGAGCAGGCACCTGGAATATTTTCACATCTTCAATTGAAGAAACTTTGGACTCTACATTTTTAGCACTATCAGACACATCATCTATATGAACGTCAGACACATCATCTATACGAAGCTCAGAAACTTGAGGCATGGGTTTTGGTGATTCCAGTTGATCCACATCAGGGACTGAGTTAACCTGCATGGAAATTGTGCATGTTAGCATGTTAATGCATGGTTATCTGGGCATAACTGAGACTTTCATATATCCAATCAAACACATTGTAGACTTGAAAAACAATTCAAGAAAAAGAAAATTTTCATGATCTCATTAAGAATGTATATCATCTTATTTATTTTTCTTGAAGAAAGATACACAGCATTTCAATTAAGTGTATAGCCCTAACAAGAAGACCCATGCGTTCAAAGCCCTGTCAAGATTACACTTCCAGTAAGGACTAGAAATTATGAGTTATTTTCATGCCTTCTAGGCTGCGATTGTATTCATGGCTGGCTCTTTTCATTTATTAATGATGAGCTTAAGCACTCCCTTATGTGTAGTATCAAAGCCAGCATTAATTTACAATCCAATTGACCAACACCAGTCATTTGCAGACATTAATATATTTTCTTTCTTTTTAAATTGAGAGTGCAATTTTACTATTCATAAAGGATATATTAAGAGTCTGAACAATTCATTGTAGAAATGAACTTGCCTGACAAAATGAAAAGTCAAAAGCCTCATCCATGAGTTCCAAGATACCCTTTTGATCCTTCTAGTTGGAACAATAGGAAAGAAACAGAGGCACGACTGTGAATGCTCTGCAAAACTGCCATTCTTTTGTAGAGTTAGGTAAAGCACCATAAATATGCATATCATGTAAAAAAAAATGTGTAATATTAAATAATGTCAACTTGTGAAGGTATACATGGTGCAACAGATAGAGCAAAACTGTTAAATGGCATGAAATATGAAAGACCAGTTAAAACAAGGTAATATTTTGCATAGATTATAACCTGAGACAAATGGACTAGAACTGCATAGTAAAATGAATTCCCACTTAATCCAATCATATGCTATTTACAGAAAGAGGCCTGCTATCCTGTTTCAAGTGCTCTTTACAACTTTCATAGACAGTTATGAGAATATCCAAAGTAAATCACCCTTTTATTAATCATGCTTTCTTGGACCTGGGGGCAACCAATCCTTGACAGTATTTTCTTGAGTGTGTTAACAAGGAGATTGGTGAGAAATTTGAAGAGATGCTTACAATTATATTATATCTTCAACAATATGCCAATAAGTATAATAAACTTAACTAGCACATTGTCATGACTCTAGTAAAATAAGGTGTACAGGATGGCTAACAATGACATACAATTCACCATCTTCTCCCCCATGCTTAAAAGTCAGACAGTCTCCTAGCACATCTTGAGAAGTTATAAGTAAAATACAGAACCTTCAGTAAACTCACTAGGATGTGGTGAGGTTTCCATCACTTGCATGTCATAGCAAGAAAATTAAAAATGAATCTGTATATTTGTTGAAGGCTGCTCAACATTAGGGCAAAAATTCAGGTTCTGGGCAGCCACCAACTTCTTAGTGTCAATGTTGCCAATGGATTCACTCTTATTAAGGTATTTCTAAGCTATCCCAGGATTCTGTGTGCGCTGTCTTGAAATTTTTAGGAGCAGCTATCAAGGAAAGAGACAAGTGATCTTGGTTGGTCAGCCATAAATGTGACTTCCTGGCCATAGTTACTCAAAGATCAAAATATAAAACCAGGCCAAACCATGGAATGTATAGCTATTTGGATTCTTATTGGTACCAATATATCTCCTCTAGCTGTCAGTGGATATGGGTTTTGGAATTAGAGTGGAAGTTAACCCTTAATTAATACTAGAATCCACATAACTGATGAACAGCTAAATGGATAGGCACAGCTGCTAATTCATGGCTGATAGTAAAGTGAGTAGTGCACATCAAGGAGAGTCCTTTCTAATAGAAGCAGCAATGCCAGCACAAAGGAAGTTGGAAATAGATGGATTCTCCAAAGGAGCTTATACGACTGTACAATTCTGCAAATAGTTCATCGAGAAGAATGAATTTCAGATTCAGCTAATTCTTTCAGCTGTCCCTCTCATAACTGGATAATCGGTGGTAGATGTTGGTGAAAATGCAAGTGCTTGTGAGTTTCGTAAAGCTCGGGACTTGTATAATGGTTGGCAAAAAAATTATATTGGCAAAGAAGATGTTATCATGATGGTTCTTCTGGCCTACTCCTTGAGCTTTTTTTGATTGATATTAATAAACTCACCTTGTAGGCTGACCTTTGGTGTTTTTCTTTTGGCAAATACTACATTCCCCTTCTGTGGCCAGACCCAGCTTCGATTTCACAACCCAAGAACATATCCTTTGTCAGAGATATCCTGACTTTACATCCACTCCTGGTCCATAGCAGTACACCAAAACTATGGTTGGATGAAGTATGCTACCGAATTTCAACACTTGAAATGTCTCCTGGGGATTAGAACTGAGGGTTCCACCATTAAAGGTCCGCTGATTTACCACTTACTCTCATCCCATTCAACAACTACTTTTCTAATAATGAGGGTATTTCTGGAGGAAAAATTTATTAATGTTGCGCATGAGGGCAACCAAATAATACCACATACCAATTACCCTAATTTCCTTGATATATGCTCACATTACAGAGAACAGAGAAAAGAAAAGCATCTTTCCTTCAACATTAAATTGCTCAATAGCACAGATATCCGAGTAATAAATCGATGTTATTATTTACCCCACTATTGGTTTTGAAAAAAAACTCAAAATGGTCTCTGTAATTTAACGTGAGCTAAAAGCAGTGATAAGTGCAATTCCCATACTAAAGCCAGCGAACAGGAAAGTAAAGGAATTTGCAAGCAAACAAGAATCAATCAACTAATTGAAGAGCTTACCTGGAACTCGCCGCTGCAACGATTTTAGATAAAAACTATTTCGTCGAAGCAGCAAACGAAATTTAGCGGGAGCTACGGTCAAAGTATTCGATCTCTTGCGTGTTTTCCACGTTTTGATATGACGTTATTATCGAATATACCTATATTCTCTGTCGTGAGCAAGGGGAGAATGTGGGTGAATGAATTTTAATGATGTCTACCAGATCATTAATCCAAGAGATCAAGAGATCAAGAAATTTGTAAGTATGTGAAGTCTCATTAAGACTTTTCATTTTCAAATTGTTTTTATGAATATTTTCATATGTTGCAGAAATTTGTAAGTATGTGAAGTCTCATTAAGACTTTTCATTTTCAAATTGTTTTCATGAATATCTTTATATGTTGCACATTCAATGATGAAGTCGTATGATCTTTCAACCACTCATTTGCTGTAGAAAACACAAAAACTTCCTTCCCAGTCTTCCTTGAGGATTATCCATCTACTCGTCTCACATCTAAGATGATGAGAACCAGTTCTCAATTATGCAACTAAAAGTCTAGCATTTCCTTTAATTGCAGCCTTTAGGTAGTCTTTTTCATCATGATCTCCCAAGGGGTTGAACTCTTTGATATAATGTGCTTTTCTTTAACCAATTTGTTGTAACCTTATACAACTTACACCAATTTCCATGCCCCTACTTTAGTGTGTCCCATCTTAGATCTCTCCTAGGTCCATTTCTAACCTTTTTACCTCAAAATTGATGCCATCTTTCTACACAAAAAATTGAACATGTGCCTTGGATTGTGCACTCTCATCTCCCACTTGTTTGCCCTATTTTTGGTAGATAGGGGCGTCCCGAGCATCCTGGTATAGGATAGGGGCACCCAAGGCGTCTTGGTCCTCCTTAAACATAACCTATTTTGGATATGTTGGTGCACTTCCCCTTCCCGGTGATTTCGGATCTCGATGTCTTAATGATTGTTGGAGGTTGACTTAATCAGTAAATTACCTTGGGAACCCTATTTAAGAGCATCCTTTTGATTCATTTTCACAATCCCATGTAGTTCACAATCAATCACTTTCATCCATCATTTGTACATCCACATCAAGCATCTTCAAGCATTCAAGGAAGCATTCCATCCCACCATATCCTTCCAACATTTTCAACATTATGGAGTGGTAAATTACATCAATCTTCATGCAAACATGTGTTTGTGTTTGAGTCATTCATGTTTTGTCATGTTATCATATCAACACTTATGATTGTTGTAGCGTCCTAAAATTGCGACACTTGCAATTTCGACCGCATTTGGGTCTTCACGATGGCGACGCAACACGGAACCTGAATGGAGACCCTGAAACTTGTTCATGACATCAAAAACTGCATTTTTCAGCACCCTGGCCTGATCCTCCTTGCACCCTGTTGTCCCTGGAGGTGGGACCATGGCGCCCAGCGCCCTGGTCCTTCAGGACTAGGGCGCCCAGCGCCCTGGTCCCCCAGGACCATGGTGCCCAGTGCCCTGGTCCCTGGCCCTATTTTTGGGCCTGGTCTCTTTTGGGTCTCGGGTCTTTAAGTTTGCAAATTGGAAAATAATCTTCCCAGGTCGGCCTAAGGTCGGAAAAATCAGTCTTTTAACCCTAATTGACAAGTATATAAACTACATTTCTTCTCCCATTTTGAGGAAGATGGAAAAAAGGCGGAAGCGACATTCAAACATTCAAGCATTCAAGCATTCCTTCAAGCAATTGATCATTCTAAGTCTCCATTCAAGGCTAAGTGTTGCATTCAAGACAAGGATTCAACCATTGAAGAGGAGATCACATACAACATACAACATACAACAACAATTACACCTTCGCATGTAAGAATACAAACATTCTTACAACAAGGTATCAGTACTTGTTTACATTACAATCATTTACATTTACAGCATTCTCATTTCTTGGTTAATTCCAAAACCGGGGTTTGACCTAAGGGCAAACCCCTAATCCCTAACCCCCCAATCGTCCTCGCTTTTCTGTGTGTAGGTTGCAGGTACGCGGCTGAAATTGAAGATCTGGAATCCTTGTGCAGAGACGAACAGATCCCCCTTCGTTTCGCGGATTTTTCGGAGGACCGTGTGCACACCGGGCGCCATCGTCCCGTCAACTTTCGCTCAAATTTGCAGGACAGCATCATCTCGACATTTTACTGCTAATTCCAGGTCCGCAACTTCATCCTATATTCCTATCTCTGTTTATAAGCGAATCTTTCTCACTTTTTATGCATTCCTAGCTTAATCCTTCTATCTACATTCTTTACAAAAGAGGGTAGCCTTGCTATCTTAACCCTTGAAACTCATTTAGAATCCAATCTTGCATTGTGTGGGATTGGATCTTGTGGGTTTCAACCCCTCTTTTGAATGTAAAGTCTCCCCTAAGTGAAAACAGTCAACCCTAGTGACCTCCTTCCCCTCTCCTCGGAGTGGTGGGGGGAACACTTAGGGTTCGATCGCGATTTTCCGCTTTACATTTTGGTGAACCCGACGTGAACATCCTTTCTGATTATTCATGGTTAGATCTGAAAATTGGATGCCTTGATTACATTTCGATGTTTGATCTTTTGCAAATTTTAGAGGTTAATTGCATAAAAACCCTAAATTTTCTTTTTAGTAATTAAGCTTGTGAAATGTCTAATTGTTAATGCTTGTTTCAGATCTACCCTTCTATTGCAAATTGTCAATTCATATTTGTGCTTTAATTCTGAAAATTAAGTGGTTAAGTGTCAAAACCCTAATTTTTAAAACCCTCTTGATTCAACCTTTGACTGATAATTTCACTGATCAAAACATTTCCAAATCAACTGTAACTTTGGATTCCGCAATAAAATCATAATATCTTTCATCCCTGAAAATTTGGAAAAAAGTTGCGAGGACCGTGTGCACCCCGGGCGCCATCGTCCCCGACATTTTTTTCGAAATTTCGGGAGCTAGATCTTACTATATTTTTCTGCTAAAATCCAGAATTTGGGCTGATTTCATCAATTCTAACACTTTCAAAATTAAAGTCAAAGTTGGTCTAGTGATTGCTTGGATTAAGGCTTCTAATCATTCAAAAATTGTTGAAATTGAAATTCATGTCAAAATTGTGTTTCTTACTATCCTAAATCTGAAAAGTGTGTTGGCATTCATTTGAAATTTCAGTGCTTTATTCAAATTCTTGCAATTTGTGACTTTTGAAATTAAGTGTTTAATTACACCAACTTTGATTTCCGCTTGCAAAATTGAATTTTGCGTGAAATTGAGTCAACTTTTAAATTTCAAAGCTTGCATTGCTCTTAGTATTCCCTCTAAAATCATAAAATTCAAAATTTCAGTCTCCCTCTCTTTTTCAAAATTCAAATTTTGCATTTTTCAACAATCTTGGTAGGGTTCAATTTTGAGATTGCAACTTTAATTTAGCCTATTTACAGATCGTAAAATCACTCAATTTTTTCAGATTAGCTTTAAAATCATCATAACTTTCATCCCTGAAAATTTCGAAAAAAGTTGCGAGGACCGTGTGCACGCCGAGCGCCACGATCCCTGACATTTTTTCTGAAATTTCGGGAGATTGTCGTGATTGCATTTAACAGCTTAAATCTAGGAGATTGGATGATTTTATTGAAATTTGCTATCTCTGAATTCAAAATTTTCTCTCCCTCTCTAGTGCATGAGTTTTACAACAATAAGCCCTACTTACACTATTCCCGTTAGACGAAGCCTTAGAATTAAGTCTTTCCAAGGTTTAATTACCGAAGAGATGGAACCTAATTTGAATGGCATTTTTAACGAGGACACGGGTAATTCCTCTAATCCTCCTAATGATGAAGAAGCTCTCCATGAGGTTTCTGTAGAACAACTTTCGAAATTGGATAACCAATTTGATGATTTTCAGCAATGGATGTCTCAAGAGTATCCTGATAGTCAAGCTCTTTCATTAATTGAGGGTCTAAAACGTATGGTTCAAAGTGATAAGAATGGAATTGATATTTTGCGTGGTATTGCACACATTGTGGATTCGAATGTGATGCCTATGAAGAGTTGTGCTAAAACTTTAGGTTATACACGACCTCCTACTCAAGTCAATCATTCTATTCCATTGACAACCTCTATTGCTAGCATACCTACCTTTACATCAAACATAATGACTACTTCTATACAAGACATTCCACCTATGATCACCAGTCATGGGGGCAATCCTTCCTCTTCAATCAACCCTCTTCCTTCATTCAATCCGACTTCTTCATTCATTCCTTCAATGAGTGTTCCTATTACATCTCCACAAATGAACATGACGCAAGGGGGCAATTCATTTAACCATTCCATTCCTCCTTGTAGTGTTCCTCCTTTCCAATCATCTCCTATGACTAACTATCATAGTGTCCCGCCACCTTACTCTCAATCAATACCTTCTTTCAATAACATAATACCTCCATCACAATCTAACACGTCTAATATGAATTCTTCGACTGAAGCGACCATTAACAATCTTGCACAAACTATCTCTTCTTTACAGCAACAAATTGCCTCTATGAATCAATCTAAGTTTAGTGTGCCCACATTTGATGTTGCGAGCCCACTTTCTCTTGACATTGTTCGAGCTATTCCCCCTAAACATGTTGAAATCCCGCATTTGGAGCTTTATAATGGTAAAGGTGATCCTCTAACACATGTTAAGACTTTTCAAACAATATGTACCGATTTTGCTTATGACCAAAGGTTGCTTGCAAAACTGTTTACTAGAACATTAAGAGATAAAGCCCTACTATGGTATTGCTCGTTGCCTTCTTATTCTATTACTTCTTTCGAACAACTTGCAAATGCTTTTATTCAACAATTTCAAAACAATATAAGTCCTAAAGTTACTTTGATTGATTTAATGCATTGTAAACAAGGTGTTAAAGAAAAAGTGACCGATTTCATTGGTAGATATAAGCATTTGTGTGCTCAAATTTCTTTTCCAGTGCCTGACAATGATATTCAAAGAATCTTTATTTCTAGTTTACAAAAAGATATTCGAGACAAACTTCTGTTTTCTGAGTTTACTTCTTTCCAACAGTTGTGTGCAACTCTTCACAATTATCAACTGACTATGAGTCAAATGGAACAAGCAAATCCTATGGCTCCGAGTGATAAGGGTGATAGTAGTCAGCAACCATTTGGAAAGTCTAAACCGAACAGAGAGTCTGTTAAATTCAATGAAAACATCATCAACAACAATGTGAATGCAGCATCAGGTGTGCCTCCTATTTCTAAGTTTTTCAAGAAAGAAAGAAAGTTTACTCCTTTGAATAAATTATTGGAACAAAATGTGCTCACTCTTCCTCCTATAAGGCAAATCGATCCTACAAAGATTAATTCACCCTATTTTGATAACAAATCTTTTTGTCAATTTCATCGTCAACCTGGGCATGATACTGAAAAATGTTTTGCTTTAAAGGGTAAAATTCAAGATTTGATTGATAATAATACTATCTTTGTTTCGGGAGTGAATGATAAAGGCAACACATCTATAGCTCCTCCTAACCAAAATCTTAAGATTTTTACTGATCCATTACCTTCTCATACCTCTAATGTGATTGAGACTAATGATTCCTCTTTCTCATCTGATGGTCTTGTGTCTATGACTCCGAATGTGATTAACTTTGTAGAGCAGCAAGAAAACCCTAAAGAACCTTCCATCACATTTGATTCTAGTGAAACTATCAGGGCACCTGATGGTCCTTTATATATAGTTGCAAAAGTCAAGAATACACCTTGTCGTGGAGTGCTTATTGATCCTTCGTGCATGGTTAATGTTATTACTGAAGAATTTCTTTTTACTTTGCAATTGAATCAAGTGATCTATGACAAAACAGATGTGATTGTGAAATTATTTGATGCATTTTCTTCTCCTGCAATTGGTTCTATTACATTACCTATTGAGGTCCATAACAAATCCCTTGAGGTGAACTTTGCTATTATTCCTTCATCCGAACAATTTCGTGTGAAGCTTGGCTATCCTTGGCTATCTTCCATGAAAGCTATTGCTTCTCCTATTCATAAATGTTTGAAATTTCCCCATAATGGTGAAGTTGTTACTGTCAATCATAGTCTCTTTAAACCAGCTGAAAGAACTTCTAGCATTCCTATTGATTATTTTTGGCCTAAACAATTCCAATCTCTTCCTCCGCGAAGTGATCATCTTTTCAAATCTTATCAAAAGTGGAAAACAGATATGATCCTATCTCTAAGTGAACCTAGAACACCCAAACTTGATATTCCTATCGTTCTTGAGAAGGAAGTTCTTCCTTTGAAAGATAAAACTAATGTCTTTCCTCAAGAAGATTCCCAACCCATCCCTATGGATGTGACTATGTCTATGTCTAAAAAGCTTTCTAAAAGTAGACCTATACCTCCTCGTCATGATGGACTTGGTCTCCTTCCTAAACCAAATATTCCTCCTTTATATGGAGCAGTTCCTCCTCCTTCCTCTTATGGAGAGAAGAGTCCTTCCTCTTCTCCTATTATCCAGCCTAAGAGACCACAACCTAAACACCCAAGTGATACTCAATCTTCTCCACTTCCTACTAAGACTAGACGAAACCGTTCTGCGCGTGAACGCCGACGAAAGCGTCGTCTTAGAGCTCAAGCAGCTACTTCTCAAACTTTGCAATCCCCAAAAACACCTTCAACAAGCATTATTCCATTTTCTCCAAAATCTCATAAACATAAGAGGCATGATGGTCTTGATCCTGTGCGAGTTAAAGATCCTATTTTTATAAATCTTGATGATGATATAGATGAAAATGTTATTCATGATGAGAATGTTACTTCTCTTGCTTCTGATAGTGAATATGAATATGTTGATGTTGATAACCATTTATCTAACGAATTTTCTAAAGCACTTATCCTAGCTCCTAGACAAGAACAATGTGGCTTGGAACATGAACATAGCCCTTGTTTGGATCTTTTGATAGCTCCATCTGTTGTGTTGAATGTTCCTCCTCTAGCGTGTTTCCTGCCTTCCCGAAATATTGATCAGCAAGATCGGGGGGTAGATGACGTGCTAGACTAGTTTCATTAGCATAGCAGACTCTTTCCTCCTCTCTTTTGTTACTTCTTCTATGTGTTATTCTCATTCTTCTATTTGTTGTCCTTAGTGTTGTCTACTTGAGGACGATGCAAAGCATTGAGATCTCTTTTGGTCTCTCTCATGTTGACTCAAAAGACACATGTGTTCCCTTCTTCTAGGTGACCTTCCTTGATTGGGGAATGAAGAACAATTATGCATACATACATATGATATACATGAATTATCATACAACATATTGACCTCGAGGAAAGCGAAGTCACCTCGTGCTTTGTGTTTTGTGTCTATTATCCTTGGGTTTATCTCACACTTGGGGGCTAAACCTTTGTGATAACGGGCTCCTTTCCCTTCTCATTTCTTATATGTATCACTACCTTAAAGCAATCACCCCCATTGAGGCGTGTGCGATCGCTTTAAAGTAGGGGGGCATACACCCCGTCTATCCTTCAGGATACTTGAAAATTTCTTAGCGAACTTAGCTTTGCCTTGAAAATTTTTGGTATTTTTCTTGCATGACTCATAGTGAGGGAACCTTACTACTGACAGTCATGGTTCTCCCTCGTGATCTTCCCTTTTACTTTGTCAATCGAAGTCGTAAGATCCTTAGTCCACTGGGGGCTTGGTGTATCTTGCCTCCTTGACGTGGTGAAAGTATTTCAATGTTGTTTCCTTGTACTTTACCGGAAGTATGAGCGTACGCTTATACTCCCGCTAAAGTGGGGGCTAAATGTAGCGTCCTAAATATGCGACACTTGCAATTTCGACCGCATTTGGGTCTTCACGATGGCGACGCAACACAGAACCTGAATGGAGACCCTGAAACTTGTTCATGACATCAAAAACTGCATTTTTCAGCACCCTGGCCTGATCCTCCTTGCACCCTGTTGTCCCTGGAGGTGGGACCATGGCGCCCAGCGCCTTGGTCCCTGGCCCTATTTTTGGGCCCGATCTCTTTTGGGTCTCGGGTCTTTAAGTTTGCAAATTGGAAAATAATCTTCCCAGGTCGGCCTAAGGTCGGAAAAATCAGTCTTTTAACCCTAATTGACAAGTATATAAACTACATTTCCTCTCCCATTTTGAGGAAGATGGAAAAAAGGCGGAAGCGACATTCAAGCATTCAAGCATTCAAGCATTCCTTCAAGCAATTGATCATTCTAAGTCTCCATTCAAGGCTAAGTGTTGCATTCAAGACAAGGATTCAACCATTGAAGAGGAGATCACATACAACATACAACATACAACAACAATTACACCTTCGCATGTAAGAATACAAACATTCTTACAACAAGGTATCAGTACTTGTTTACATTACAATCATTTACATTTACAGCATTCTCATTTCTTGGTTAATTCCAAAACCGGGGTTTGACCTAAGGGCAAACCCCTAATCCCTAACCCCCCAATCGTCCTCGCTTTTTTGTGTGTAGGTTGCAGGTACGCGGCTGAAATTGAAGATCTGGAATCCTTGTGCAGAGACGAACAGATCCCCCTTCGTTTCGCGGATTTTTCGGAGGACCGTGTGCACGCCAGGCGCCATCGTCCCATCAACTTTCACTCAAATTTGCAGGACAGTGTCGTCTCGACATTTTACTGCTAATTCCAGGTCCGCAGCTTCATCCTATATTCCTATCTCTGTTTATAAGCGAATCTTTCTCACTTTTTATGCATTCCTAGCTTAATCCTTCTATCTACATTCTTTACAAAAGAGGGTAGCCTTGCTGTCTTAACCCTTGAAACTCATTTAGAATCCAATCTTGCATTGTGTGGGATTGGATCTTGTGGGTTTCAACCCCTCTTTTGAATGTAAAGTCTCCCCTAAGTGAAAACCGTCAACCCTAGTGACCTCCTTCCCCTCTCCTCGAAGTGGCGGGGGGGGAACACTTAGGGTTCGCTCGCGATTTTCCGCTTTACAATTGCATTCAAAGAGCATTGCATCATCAACCTTCATCAATTGGAGCATATTTGAGGTATATCATTCAGCATTTCCATTTACAATTTCAATTCAATTCAAGGGTTACTTCCAAACTCGAGGTTTGACCTAGGCAAACCCCTATCAACAACACATCTTCCCTTCTTTCTATGTGTAGGTGAAAAATTCAGAAGCTACAGGAAAATATACTGGTAGAGGAGATGATGATGACGACTAGATATGACTTTTGTAGAGGTGAAAAGCGAAGGACCAAGTCACCCCGAGCATCTCACTCTCGTGAATTTTTAACGAACTTTTGAAATAAGATTTTGAGTGACATTTTGATTCCATAAGTTCCTTGTTTGTTCGCATCTAATAGCCACATGACTGGATCACCCCAACCATCCTAGTCTCATACTTTCATGCCAAGTTTTCTGACATAGGATCCTCTTTGTCCCTTCTACTCAAATCTAGCTCTATGTCTGCATACCACATTTGTAGCTTATTGTTCGTGTTGTTTTATATCAATTTTCCAACATTGACCCTAGATCTAGCATTCAACTTACATCCTTTCAATTGCATCTTCAACTCAATCAAAAGGAATAGAAATAAATTGACTTTCAAACCTTTGTTGAACCCAAAGTAGGACTAAGAGGGGGGGATGAATTAGTTTAAACAGAAATTAATGCAACATATAAACAATTAATCAATGATACACATCCAACACATGAACACCAATATTTTCTACGTGGAAAACCCAAACAAGGAAAAACCACGCTGAGCACTTGCCCACAAAATATATTCACTATGTATAACATATTACAATGAAAATAGCTCACTGCTTTGGACTTGCAAAACCTGAAGCTAACTGCAATAGGGCAAGATACACAAATGATCTGAAAATAAGGATCTCCTGATCATGAAGTTGTCCTTGAGCTCTGCATCAAGCGACCAACATGAACACACACAACTCAGACCTCAACTGTCGACAATCTATCTCATATCTCTGCCACAATCTCAACATAGCTTGCATATCATTCGAACATAACTCTTCTTCTCCTCTTTTCACTAAATTTTGCACACTTCCTCTCACTTTATCTACATTGTTCTTCCTGTAGACACCTAAAATTGTCATGTTTAATTAAATAAATATTTTATTTATTTAATTATCTAAGCCTATTTCTTCTATTAATTAAATAAATTTTTATTTATTTAATTAATTCATTTATCCTCTTCTAGCCTTATTTCTTATTTAAATAAATACATTTATTTATTTAAATTATCTTTTTCCTAAATTAAATAAATATTTTTATTTATTTAATTATCCTACTTCCTCTATTAATTAAATAAATCTTTATTTATTTAATTAATTCATTATCTTTTTCTATACATGACACATGTCATTCATCTCTTAATTCCCACACTACCTACCTCTTTCATTATTTTACTATTTCTTTTACCTACCCTCTAATCCTAGCCGACCTCTCTTTTTACACCTCTCAATCTTAACCCTCAATTTCATATTGTGTCTTCTATTTAAGGAGATGCTTCCTTCATTGTCAAACCCTAATCAACAATTTTAGGAGGACTTGGCTACATTACGATCCTACTTGCAACCACATTCCGTTCTTTGTTGAGCTCTTGTGCATATAAAATCTGAGAGCAAATATATCAAGCAAGATCAATGGAGATAGGAAGAATGGAGATCAAAACCCTATTAGACATGTGATTGGTATAATCTTTGTGATTTTTAGTTATTTGCATTGTCTTAGGTAATCTTCATATGTTATGGTGGATCTTTGTTGATTGATAGGCTAGGGTTTAGTGGTTGGATTCATTTAGCCTTTCAATATTGTTGTTATTGTTATCCATTTTCACTATACACATTTTGGCACTTTCCTCATCAGTTTCGATCACGAGCGAATCCAAATTGTCATCACTAGTAGCGCCTTCCGGGACAGGTGTCCTCATCCTATGTGATTTCGACCTAAGACCCTGAAACGAAGACTGTGCGGGATCCTTATGGGTTGGTTCTCGACCAACTCTGAATTTTTTGTAAAATTCCTCCTCTTCTGTAGGTTCATCTGGCTCTCTAAATGTCTCGGTGAGCTCATAGTCACTGGAGGATTTGTCTGAACCCCATTCCCATTCATTGGAATCTGTGGAATAGTAATCCTCTTGTTGAACTTCGGCAACTTTGATTTGTGAGGTCCTTTCTGTTCTTTTATTATGGATCTTGGAAGTCAGAAAACCAAGTCCCTTTGAGCATTCCCTTCTTGTAGTTAGCTCAGGTTGTAAGGGCTCCATGACGCCTTCTTGGCGTAACCCAAGAGGGCTTTTTCCATCATACCCGAATCTTTGTAGAATCTTGAAGCCTTTGCCATAGTTCTCACAGGGTATATTGATCTGATCTTGTGTGTCCTCTTCAATGTCTTTATAGAGCATTTTGTATAAGTTTTCCTCTTCCAGTTCGCCCCATCTATGAAAGGTAGTAGGATCCCATTTGAGTATCATGATGGATATTTGCTTGTTAGGATGTGGCCTTCCATATTCTTTTGGAGAGCTCATGACTTGTCGTAAAAACATGGTCTGATTCAAAGTGTATTCTCCCATGCCTTTGTCCTGAAATTTGCCTCTAAGTTCACCTTGTTTGGATGTCGAAGGTTTTAATGACTCAGGGTCAATGTATGTCGAAGAAGGAGTAGCCTCATGATTACTGGGAATGATGGTCTCAGTATGTGATCTCAAGTTATTGCAATATATGAACGGATTTGGATCACCGTTGACTGTTACCTCGACTCCATTATGAGGAAACTTAATGCATTGATGATATGTTGATGGGACTGCCCTCATTTCATGAATCCAAGGACGTCCTAGCAATATGTTGTATGTGAGGTCTAGATCTAGGACTTGACAAACCACATCCTTTGTGACTGGCCCAATTCTTAGCGGTAAGGTGACTGTGCCCTTGGACGAGCGCTCTTCATCATCATATGCCTTGATGGTGATTTGATTTGTAGAATTCACAGCTTTATTAGAATATCCCAATTGTTCAATGGTGCTCAATGTACAAATGTTTAGGCCTGCTCCTCCATCTATCAGGACTCGCTTTATTCGATGTTTGTGTATGAAGGCTTCAACGTGTAAAGGTGCATTATGTGGCTGACCTACGGAGGCGTCATCGGCTTCTGTGAATGTAAGGGAATGCGGAATGGAAAGGTATCCCACCATGGCTTGAAACTGGTCCACGTTTAGATCAGTAGGAACGACAGTGTCTCTCAAGATTTTATCAAGGATAGCTTTATGAGCAGGGGATATGCGTAAGAGCTCAAGGATAGAGATGAGCGCGGGTGTCTTCCCTAACTGTTCCACAAGGTCATACTCAGGCTTGGTTGATGAAGAAGCGACATTCTTAGTGGAGGCACCTGGCAACGTGATTTTACCTCGACGAGTTGTAACATGACATTCAGAGGTATGCTCAGAAGAAAATCTCACACCTCTTAGGACAATCTTGGGTCGCTGAGGAGGATTCTCAGGATTTTTGTTCTTGATGGTAATAGTAGAGACATGATTGTCCATTGAGATATGGTTAATAGTTGAGTCATAATTATAAGGTGCTCTAGTGTAGTTGGCTTGATCATCTGTGACTTTGCCTTTTCCTTTGTCATGCTTTGGGAACGGTTCCTTGAACATCTCATGTTCTTGATTAGATGAATGTCCCTCAATCTCAATGTCACCTCTATCAATGAGATCTTGCACAATGTTCTTCAATCGATGGCAATTTCCTGTCTTATGACCCTTGCTTTTATGAAATTCACAATACTCATCATCATTCCACCAATTTGGTTTGACCTTTGGTTCATATGGAGGAAAATCTGGAACTGTAATCACTTTGTTCGCCACAAGCTTTTTGAATACTGATTCAAGTGGTTCTCCCAATGGGGTGTACTTCCTTCGTGGTCTAGAAGTTGTTTGAGTGTTCACTTGATTGTTTGTAGAACTTGATCCAGAAAAGATGAACTTGGGTCTCACTGTATTGTCATCAACAACACCATCATTAACTGTGTTCTTGTTCTTATTCCAAAATCTTGGCTTGTCTTTTCCTTTAAAGTCCTCTTTGTTTTTTTTGAATATCTTAATAACTCCTTGTTCAATTAAGACCTTTTCTGTTGCTAGGCCCTTTTCAATAACATCCTTGAAAGTAGACAAACAAGCTTTCCTGAGATCATAGCCAATATCCTTGTTAACGTTTTGAGTGAACATTTCTACCATTTGTTTCTGTGGGATTTTGCAAGAGCATCTGCTAGCTAAATTTCTCCATCTTTGTAAAAATGTTGCGAAAGATTCTCCTTCCTTTTGCTTAGTATTGCATAGAGTAGTGATTGAGACATCTGTTTCTATATTGTAAGAGAAATGCTGAATGAATGCCTCTGCTAAGTCGCCCCATGACTTAATACCAGGAGGTAATTGAGAAAACCATTCCATAGCTTGATCGCCTAAGCTCTGCAGGAACAACCTCATCAAATATGTTTCTTCTGCTGCTACCTCAATGCAGGCTGTGAAAAATTGTCTTATGTGTGCCTTGGGGTCTCCTTTTCCTCTATACTTGTCAAATTTTGGTGTCACAAAGTGTGCAGGAAATGGAGGCATTGGAATGCTCTTATCAAAGGGATAAGGGCATATGTCTCTCATAGTGTATGTTGGTTTTGATGTACTCATGTCCTCCATTTTCTTTTGTAGATCTCTAATTTGTGGCTCCAAATTGCTCTTGGGAGGAGATCGATTTCTTGTAGCATACCCCGTGTTTGAAACACCCATTTGAGGAGGAGCTTGTTGCATGTATGGATGATACTGATCGTAGACATGTCCATATGGAGGTCTATATTGATGCGGCATATAGGGAGCACTTGGCATAGCTTCATGTTGAGGAACCCCATATCTGTTTTGTGCATATATACCATATTCTATAGGCATTTCATTTTCCATTGTGTTGCCCCCAAATTTGACATGAGGTTTCCTTATGTCCAAATTTTGAGGATGCCTTTGATTGTCTACTTGTTTTGATTGATCCATAGCTTGAGCATATGATTGAGCATATCTATCTGCATAAGGCTTCCATAATGGTCTTCAAAGGTAAGTATCATATGCTGGAGCTTGTGTATGTGGGATTTCTAGTTTTTGAAGCAAAACTGATGGTGACTTAGGCATCATATTCGGTCCTCTATTTCCTCCACTATTTGGTCTCCTTTGATCCATGTTGGATTGAGTTTGTTGTGAGGGTCGACTTTCCATAAGTTGAGACATATCAAAGTCATGGGGTATTTTAGCGCCACTTTGTGCCATCATGTGTAAGAAGTATTGTCGATCTCTCCTCATTATCTCTTCAACCAATCTATTGAAATGAGGATTCATTATGGATTCTTCTATGTCTGCTGATTGTATTGAAAAGTTGTCCACATTGTCATTGTGTGTGGCATTGTTGTTTGTAGTGTCTGTGTTTTCCACATTTGGATTGTTTCTATAAACATCCATGTCTGGTAATGTAGTGTGCTCAGGATTGTAAAATAAATCATTGTCATACTCATAAGAACTCATGTTTGCGGATTCTTGAGCTTCTTTAGCTATTCTCCTAGATTTTTGAAGGCGGGTTTCAACCATGAACTAGGTGTTTGACCAAGATGTAAGGGACTAGATGAAAAATGAAAAGAGTATGGAAGACCAAGAGTTGTATGTGGTGTAAATGAATCTTGAGGTGTACTTGCAATGTCCAAAGTGTAAGACCAAGTATGTAAGTAGTAGAGTAGGTGTGACTTCCAAAGAGAGGATCGTTTCTCTTGATGAGGTAAGCTGACCTTGACTCTAAGTAAAACCAAATGAGACCCAAAGGTAAGAAACCTTGATGAGGGACCACTTAGCAAAGTGTAGTTGTATGTAGTGTGTTGAAAAAGTATAGTGAGGACAAGCAAGTGACCTTGTGACCCAAGTTTAGACAAGTATGAATGCAAAATGAGATGTGAAGCAATGATGGACTGTATAAGACCTTAGAACAGGTTGAATGCTAGATGAAACCTGAAGAGACAACCTAGGAAGCTCAAGTATTCCGAAACTGATTTCCTTTGTTTGCTGGACTGTAAAAGTTTTCAATTCCTGACACAGACGCTTTTGTATACTTCATAGACGCGATTCTCAGACACAGACACCTCTCTGTTAGACACAGACACTGATAAAAACACAGACGCTATTCTGCCCTTCACAAACACGCTTAGATGACCCAGACGCGGTTAAAACAGACACAGACGCGTTTCTGTAAACTTCGTGCAATTTTTCCAATCTGTAAAGTTGTTTTGTTGTGACCAAATCTGACTGTTTGACTGTTTTTCGTGACAAGAGGACACAATGTTGATGAAGACTCAATGTTTGCAAATGTTTAGACTCCAAAAGTGTGTTGTTTGATGTAAAATGTTTTGCATACACTTGAAGACACAAAAGACACAATGTTTTGTAGTTTGGTCTTGAATGTTTGAATGTTTAACATAAGACAAGCACAATTCTTATGGTTGGCCAAGACAATAGTTGTTGATCCCACATAGGGTTTTACCCCCGAGGCTACGCTATTCAGAGCGGATACTTAGATGCTTGACCTCACTGGCTCCACCCTCGGCACTCACTTCTCGGGTCAGCCAAGCATCAGTCCCCATGAAAACTCCCCATGGCGAACTTTGTATCTCTACTAAGAACTGTATGTGTGTGGGCCGCTACCAGAGGTCTGACCTCCTGCCTCAACAACTAGAAGGATTTGGGCTTCTAAAACAAAAAGGTGCTAGTAAGGGCATCCGCTCGTGTGGCCATATATGCGGCACTTTTAGCTCTATAAATACAGAAGGCTCCCAGCCGGTAGGGGTTACGCCCTACAAATGATCAAATAAATTTGATCAAACGGGTTTATGGGGAGACATAGTGTCGGTATGAACTAATCAGCACACGTTATTCATAGTTTTCACCATGAATAAATTTATTTATAGTGGCTTGGAAGAAGATGGCTTTTCTTTTGCTACCACTTGGGTCGTTCTCTTCTCACTAGTAGTCCTAATGACCACACGGGAAGACAGACCCTCTAAAGATTTAAACAAAAAGAGCCTATTATTCAAGACACAAAAGACAATGATTCAATTTTAGTGCACCAATGGAAGTGTTTGCTAATCTATGAAAACAAGGCACACAACAAAATTACAAAACCCTAGCCAAGGCCCTGCAACAAAATTTGTTAGTAGTTTGGGTTGTTTCAAATGATCACCCCTTCCTGCAAGAACACAAGTTAGGTAAATTTTAGAAAACCCAAAAAGACTTTGTGAAAAAAGGGGCCTTCAACAAAAATGTTTTTTTGCCTCCAAAACAAGCTGCACAAACTTGGTTAGCTAGATCTGCAAGGGTTAGTCCAAAAATAAACCAGATCTGAAACCCTAAGTACGAAATTCAAAAAATTGAATCAAAGAAAAATTTAAAAATTTCAAAACAGTAAGACACAGACGGTGTTATACCAGACACAAACGCGTCTGTACGACACAGACGCGGTTCTGTGATGCACAAACGCGCTCAGAATTCACAGACACCCTTCTAGAACACAGACGCGATCAGATGCAACATAGACGCATTTCGGAAACACAGACGCGCCTTTCAGAAACCTGCAAAATAAATTTTGGCAAAAATACAGGCGCGATTCCCGATCCCGCAGACGCTTCTGAAACTCAGAGACGCGATCCGAACGCTCGTAGACGCGGAAAAACCTAAAATGCCGTCGAAAATTGTCCGATCTGCAACTTCAAAAACGCAAAATCTGCAACAAAAATGTTAAATGCAAAGGGACAAGAGTCCCACCGGGCGTGCCAAAATGTCAAAATGTTAAATGCAATCTTCGTTTCAAAGCCTTAGGTCGAAATCGCATAGGATGAGAACACCTGTCCCGGAAGGCGCTACTAGTGATGACCATTAGAATTCACTCGTGATCGAAACTAATGAGGAAAGTGCCATCGATGACCTTGACGATTGCCTCAATATACCCGAATATAACCACATCTTCACTCTTAGCCCTGCAAACTCTGAAAACATTAAAGGCCTTCCCCTTGTTCACCACCAACTCATTGACTGGGATTATGAAGGACCAGCACAATTTGACACGTTTCAAAATGATGAAGCTATTATTGACTATCTTGGCATACGAGATGATCTTCCCCCTAGGGACCACAAAGCAGGATACACCATAGAATTCAACAACATGGCATACTTTGGTGAGGGTGTCGGACCTTCCAGTCGCAAAAATGTGAAAATAAGAACAAAACAAGGGTCTTATGGCAAAAACCACATTGTGGTGCTATCTGACTCCAAAAAAGTAAAAAGAAAGGACGTATCTGAGGGCGAAAACCTCTCTGAGGCATCCGAAGATGGAAGGCTCGACATTCTCCCAACATCATATGAGGAAAAATCATCCATGTTGGTAGAGGAGACTATCAAGACAAACATTGGTACAAAAGAAGTTCCACACAACATATTCTTGGCTCAATCCTTGACAGAGTCCGAAAGGGCAAAATTCATAAGCTTCTTCAAGGAACGACAAATCAACTTTGCATGGTCATACGCTGATATGCCTGGACTAGATCCAGATTTGGTAATGCATCATTTGACAGTCAAACCGGGGGCAAAGTCAGTGAAACAGAAATTAAGGAAAATGCATCCGCAGGTAGCATTACTAGTCAAAGCAGAGCTGGAGAAATTATTGGATGTCGGATTCATACGCCCAATTGATTATCCCGAATGGATCTCCAATTTAGTACCTGTCAGTAAACCAGATTGCAGCATCAGAATATGTACAGATTTCAGAGACATCAACAAAGCTTGCCCAAAGGATGACTTCCCATTACCAAACATTGACTTGATCGTGGATCTCACAGCAGGTCACGAAATGTTATCTTTAATGGACGGATTTTCTGGTTATAACCAAATCAGGATTGCACCCGAAGATCAACATAAAACATCATTCACATGTCCATGGGGAACTTTCTGTTGGAATGTCATGCCCTTTGGGCTGAAAAATGCAGGTGCTACATATCAAAGAGCAATGACCACTATCTTTCATGATCTCATGCACATAACCGTGGAAGATTATGTTGATGATCTCTTGGGAAAATCAATAGACAGAGATACACATTTGGACATACTTTCAGTCGTCTTTGATCGGTTGGAAAAATACAAAGTAAGATTAAACCCCAAGAAATGTGTCTTTGGAGTAACCTCCGGGAAGCTCCTAGGATTCATCATGTCTAAAAGAGGAAGTGAAGTTGATCCAGCAAAAGTCAAGGCTATCTTGGACATGCCGCCACCTAGAAACATCAGTCAACTTCGATCCTTACAAGGGAAACTCCAGTCTATACGAAGATTCATAGCACAACTTGCAGATAAGTGTAATCCTTTCCAGCACCTGCTACATAAAAACATCAAGTTCAAATGGGATGAGAACTGTCAACAAGCTTTTCAGACGCTCAAAGACTATCTTTTGAATCCGCCAGTTCTGATGCCACCAATTCCAGATCAGCCTTTGCTACTCTACATATCAGCTACTCCAACAGCACTGGGGGCACTACTAGCTCAACAAATAGCTGACGGCAAGGAAAAAGCAGTATACTATATCAGTCGAACATTGGTGGGATATGAGCTAAACTACACACCAATCGAGCGTGCATGTCTCGCTGTGGTCTTTGCTTCATAGAAATTACGACATTATATGCTCACTCACAAAACTAAGTTGATTGCAAGAATTGATCCACTAAAATATCTTCTCAACAAAGCTGCACTTACTGGGCGACTGGCCAAGTGGGTAATGATTCTGAGTGAATTCGACATCGAGTACGTGGACAAAAAAGCAATAAAAGGACAAGCAATTGCAGATCAATTAGCAGATGCTCCCATGATAGATGATGCTCCTCTAAATTCAGAATTTCCAGATGAATCCATTCTAACAATATCACCTGCAAAGCCATGGCAATTATACTTTGACGGCTCATACACACAGCATGGGGCAGGAGCTGGTATACTCTTTATAACTCCTCAAGGCGATTCTATACCAAAATCATACTGCTTATCATTTCCTTGCACCAACAATATAGCGGAATATAAGGCATTAACAACTGGATTAAGAATTGCGGTTCAATGAAAGATCCAAGAACTTCGTGTTTTTGGGGATTCTCAACTTGTCATTCGTCAAGCAACTGATGATTACCAAACAAAAGATGAAAAACTAATGCCTTACAAACAATTGGTAGATGATTTGAAACAACACTTCGCAAAGATAGATTTTGAGCAGATACCAAGAGAACAGAATCGTGCTGCAGATGCTATGGCTACAATTGCTTTGCTAATTGATCTACCGCAAAATGAGACCTGCTATGAGTTCCTGGTAGACAACCTGTTGATTCCCTCATACGAGATCACTCCTACTGAAATGATATGCGTTGTTGGTCCCGAATCCCAGTTATATGGTTCCATATTCACATATCTCCGTGACAATATCCTACCTCCTGATCTATCAAACAACCAACGCCGCACTTTCATTCGCCAATCCTCTCTATATGTCATTCTCGCTGATATCCTATACCGACGAGGTCTAGATGGCACTCTTCTTAGATGTTTAGAAAACGACGAAGCTCAGATTGCGTTACGTGAAGTGCATGAGGGGATATGTGGTCCGCATACTAGTGGTCCTACCTTGGCCAAGAAACTCATCAGGACTGGATACTACTGGCCCACTATGGAAAAAGACTCATATCAGTTTGTCAAGAAGTGTAAGCAATGTCAAATTCATGGAGATCTCATACATGCACCAGCACAAGAACTACAACCACTTGCATCTCCTTGGCCCTTTTGTCAGTGGGGACTCGATCTCATAGGCAAGATTCACCCTCCTTCCTCCAATGGTCATAAATTCATTATCACAGCCACAGAGTATTTCACAAAATGGATTGAAGCCGTGCCTCTCACACAAGTCACTAGGAAACAAATTGCTACCTTCATCCTGAACTACATCATTTGCCGATATGGTATTCCCAATTCCATTATCACTGATAACGGGCGTCCTTTCAAAAATCAGGATGTTCGTGAACTCTGTGACCGCTTCCATATTTCCCATTGTTTCTCCACACCATATTACCCCCAAGGTAATGGCCAAGCTGAGGCGTCTAATAAAACAATTCTTAAAATCCTCAAAAAGATAGTCGACGACGCTGGCCATAACTGGCATATTCAACTCAATCCTGCACTTTAGGCCTACCGTACAAGTGTCCGCACACCTACAGGAGCTACACCTTACTCACTTGTCTACGGCGCTGAAGCCATCTTGCCTATTGAGGTCGAGTTACCTTCTTTACGGATCTCTTTGAGAAACATAATCAACGATGAAGATTACAAGGTCTCTCGCTTACAAGAACTAGAACTGCTGGATGAACGAAGACAAATTGCTTTTAATCATCTCAAGGCTTACCAACAACGAATGAGTCGCAGCTACAATCACAAAGTCAAGCTTCGCATATTTGAGGTAGGTGACTTAGTCCTCAGAGAAAACCCCAAGAATCAACAAGACAGAGATAAAAAGGGCAAGTTCGAACCAAACTGGCTTGGTCCTTATATCGTTACAGCAGCCTATGGATCTGGGGTATATCAGCTCTCAACTACAGAGGGTGAACCTTTGGAGGATCCTATCAATAGCATGCACCTTCGCAGGTTCTACACATAGCTTTTCAAGAGTATCTTAATTCAAAAATCCAAAAAAATTATAAAACAAAAAAAATTGTTACTTGGTGAAAACCTGGCAAACAGGCGCCTTGTGACACAAATTTTTTTTTTTGAAAAAATCGAAAAAAGTAAAGAGAAATAATTTCGTCCAACGGTGAAAACCACCTCAGTGGCGCCCTGGGCAAGTACCATGGTGAAAACTGGGTCACCAGTGCCATGTGTAGAGACATTGCTCCTCCCTCCTTCAGGATTCTCTTTCTCTTCACTTAGCACACACTCACAACCTATTCACTCACAATAAATTTACCTATTCCTGTCATGGCTTGGTATTGATCTACCTAAGATTGGTTAGCCATTCATAATAAACCTCCCTTTCCATCCATAATAAGTCAGATCCTATCTGTGGCTAAGGCAAATCCTATGTCTAGTGATGGGTGTGGAACTAAGAACATCACATGTTTCGAGGAGTACAGTTTTTTCCAGCTTCCTTCAGTCTATTCACGCACAATCCGCAATAAAGCAACATTTGCATCACCAGATCCGCAATAAAGTTTCGTCTTCTCCGCAATAAAGTATCAGTTTCATGGATTCAGTCAGTTTCAGATGAGACACAGCAACGACAATGGGCTTCAACAAAATCAAATCTTTTAACAGACTCAGACAACATATGGTTCAGTGTTAATCTATCCCTTTTGTGAAAGTGAACATTGTGACCACAATCAAACATGACTTATACAAGTGACAAGAGACACTAAACTTGAGGACTACAGTGGATGTTGGTGTCGAGTCTTGGTTTTCTTTTGATTTTATCTTTTTGGTGACATGTCTTTTAGCTTTTCCAGGATGTCTCTGACTAGAGATTCTATCTCCAGGATGTCTTTGACTAGAAAGGCGAGGATGGGGTATCGTCACCTATTTTTTGCTGTCTGTGGATTGTCTTTTAGTAATGCTATGACTTGTCCAAGGATATGAGGACACTGCGAGTCTAGTATGAACTGGGGCATTCCTTGTTTGTGACTGTCTTATCTCCATGCAAACAGGTACAATGACTTTCTGGGTCGAACAAATGCCTCGATTGTCATAACCTATTTTGCCATAATAAAGCTCAATGATGATAACGCACAAGAAGCTCTTTCACGTTCATATCTTCTGTCTTTCATCCCCCTTTCTGGATTGACTTCCATCGTCCTTTTTGAGTCCGCGTAGCCCGCTATCACATGACTGAGTATAATGACACACCAAAAACATTTACACCTGCATTACCACATATAAGCATTTCATACATACATATAGATATCATAATTGCATCAAATCCTGCACACAACATCTGTTAGCACAGTTTATATTTGCATTATCATATTCATCTGCATTTACATACATTCACATTTGTATCATGCATCACCGATAAAACATAAAAGACAAAAATATTGCATTGCATACATATTTGCATCCATCACATTAAACATGCATCACATAAGAACATCTCATCACATAGGTACAAATGCATATAGTTGCCGCAAAAATGGATCATCTCTCATATATAATCAAATGTGTCATGATACAATGATGTCAAAAGAATCATATGGCTACAAAATCACCCGCAGGTGTCTACAATACAAAAATGGTACATATACTGATACAAGGGAGCCCTCTATGGCTATGATGAACTCCCTCCCTCAGAGCCGCCTGGCCTCGACGGACGCTGAGCTATAGAAGGACCCGCTCCAGGATCACCCTTCCTATCTGGTGGTGGTGGAGGACCCATGACCCCACCACTCGATGCCTGCCTCCTCCGACTCCCTCCCGTAGCCGTCGCTGTCCGCAATGGTCTATGGAATCTCCTCGCCCGCTGATCTGCTGGCATTGCACCATAGTAGAGGTCCCTCCAGTAACCTATCTCCTCTCCGGCTCGCAAGACATATGCGTAGCCTGCTCCTGCGTCCTCTGCCACCTGCCTCCCTGCCCTCAGTGCTGTCTCAGCCTCAGTGTAGCGCTGGATAGCCTGATCTCTCTCCCGCTCAGTATCTCTGAGCCTGATCCTGAGTCGATCCCTCTCCCTCTCCAACTCCTGGATCTCATCTGCCTGGCCCTGACAGATCTCCCTCAGCTCTAGCAGCTCATCCTCCTCTGGATCCTCACCCTCTGCCTCTGCCTATGGCTCTCCCTCTGCGGGTGCCTGCCCCTGTATCTACCCCTATACCTGCTTGGGTACCTGCACCTATCTCTGACCCTGCACCTGTGCCTCTACTGGCACCTGTCCCTGTACCTGTCCCTGTCTCGGTCCCTGTGCTCTAGGACCCTGTGCTGCTGGTACCTGCAGGGGCAATCCACCGCGACCCCTCACCACCTGAGCCGGTCTCTCCTGTCCCCCCTCCCTCCGAGGTGCCACCCTCCTCTCCCCCACTACTCCCCTCCGCCTCCGTCGGCCTCGGCCTCCATCACCTCCACCATCATCATCATCATCTCCTCCAACCTCTCCCTCCAGCAGCTCTCCCGGATCTGTCAACCGTGGAAACGGATGCTCTGCCCAATATGCAGAGTACTCTGCATCCATACCTGCATCCTCAATCTCCGGCCACATATCCCAGGGTAGGGGCATCATCTCTGCCAGCTGTGTGACGACCTGATCATACGACAATAATGGCCTGAACTGCGCCTGATCCCTGACTGTGCGGGCATACATACGCGAGCCTCGTGGCATCCTCTGGATCCTGCCAAACTGTCTGCCAACCCTGTCCACAAGCTGTCTCTCCAGTATGTAAGGTGTCCGCCCAATCAGATATCTGCTCCTGAAAGTATACGGCAGCTCCACTGCGTCATCCTCCCACTCCTCGCACCCCAGGTACGGCCTCCAGATGACCACATCAATATCATCTATCACACGCCTCCAGTGCTCTAACCTGCCAATCCGAGGCTGTGAAGTGATCATATCATAGAGATGCACAAAACTCTGCCCATGACCCCTGCCTCTGAAGTGTATCGGTCGTGTGATAGGTATATGCTCATATGCCCACACCTGTAGCAGTGTCACTCCGCAACCTAGTCCCACTGATCCATGATAGACGAACTGATGAAGCTCATAATACAGATGTGCCAGGACACATGGACCCCATGCATATCTGGTGTGCTCAGTCACCAATGTCTCCAGTGCGCCTCCCCAGCCAACTGCCAACCCCTGTGTAGCCCTATCTGGACACAAGAACCCACTGATGGCTCCTCCGATCATAGCTGGCAAGGCTAATCCTGTCGCAGTCATGGTATCCCATGCCACATGCCCTGCTCTCATCTCTAGCCCAGGATCCTGGAACACCCGTCTCAGCGCCTCTCTGTCTCCATCTCGATCGTATGGGATCAGCTCTCCATCGATCGGTATGTGTAATATCCTGTAGACATCCTCGAGGGTCACTGTCATCTCCCCCATCGGCAAGTGGAATGTACAAGTCTCGGAGTGCCATTTCTCCACCAGCGCAGTCAGCAATCCCATGTTCGCCCGAAACTCAGGCACATACAATACATGTCTCAACCCAATCTCCTCGATGGCAGCTCTGTCCTCAAATGACAACTCTGGTCGTAACCTTTGTGTAGACGGGAATCTCTCGTGTGACTCTAGCATAGGCAGATACTCCTGCAGTCACACAATCAAATCATGTCAGTCATTGTGGCATTCACTGTTTATCACAAAATGCTACCTGCTATCTAAATGCAAATGGTTCTCTATCCTAGTGACACTCATTGTTCATCACAAAGTGTTGCTATCTATCCTAGTAGTGCTCCCTATTCATCACAAAGTACTACGTGTGTGATATTCCCTGTTCATCACAAAGTGTTACTCACATTTGCACTCCCTATTCATCACAAAGTGCTGCTCATACTTTGGGTACTCCCTGTTCATCACAAAGTACTCTATCCTGGTACTCACTGTTCATCACAAAGTGCCTTGATCTATCCTAGTCTTCCTAGAGGACTTGTTTGAGTGTATCCTCTCAGCAGCTTATCCAATCGACAGCGTATGTTCATCACAGAACTGCTGATTTGACCTCGAAGACCAAAACCTTGCATTTTTACACATAAACGCGCTTTAAATTCACAAACGCGCCTCTTGACTGCACAAGCGGGCCTCTACGACACAGACGCGCCTTCTGGACATAAACGTGCCTACATCATGCACAGACGCGACTTTGGGACATAAACGCCCCTACAGGACATAAACGCGTCTGAAATGCATAGACGCGGTCGCATTCAACGCAAATGCGGTCCCAGACGTAAACGCGCCTGGAACCGACACAGACGCGCCTAGCGGACACAGACGTGCCTGGCACCGACACAGACGCGGTTGTACGTTTTTGCATTTTTTTATGCCCTATTCCTAAGCGCATTTATTGCTACCTACTATGCATTAATGACAAAAATCAAATGTGTCAAAGTACGAGGAGATTTGGTGGTACTTACCGGCTCTCCTGCCTCTGCTGGCCTCTGAAATCGGTGAACGCGGTTGAATCGGTGTACGAAGGCCATCGCTGCTAACTGTTGCTGCTCTTTTCTTGCTCTGCACTGTGATCTCGTGAGGGTGTGGATGACAATGAGGATGTCTTTTGCCCGTGGTCTATCTTATAGCCTACCCTAGCCCCTCGCCTTCATTTCCCGAGTCAGTATTCTTCATCCTGTGACTTTGTCACTTTATTCGGTCAGTCCATTCTAGCCTTTCTTTCTTATCGAGAGATTGTCTGCAATCTTTTCAGACATTTTCATCCAATCTCTCGAGGGGGCATATTATTCCCATACTGGGGCAACTCTGTATCAGTTCATCTTATCTTCTTTGAAACAACGCGACAAGCCGCATTGTCTCAAAGAGGGGCAAAATGTAGACACCTAAAATTGTCATGTTTAATTAAACAAATATTTTATTTATTTAATTATCTAAGCCTATTTCTTCTATTAATTAAATAAATTTTTATTTATTTAATTAATTCATTTATCCTCTTCTAGCCTTATTTCTTATTTAAATAAATACATTTATTTATTTAAATTATCTTTTTCCTAAATTAAATAAATATTTTTATTTATTTAATTATCCTACTTCCTCTATTAATTAAATAAATCTTTATTTATTTAATTAATTCATTATCTTTTTCTATACATGACACATGTCATTCATCTCTTAATTCCTACACTACCTACCTCTTTCATTATTTTACTATTTCTTTTACCTACCCTCTAATCCTAGCCGACCTCTCTTTTTACACCTCTCAATCTTAACCCTCAATTTCATATTGTGTCTTCTATTTAAGGAGATGCTTCCTTCATTGTCAAACCCTAATCAACAATTTTAGGAGGACTTGGCTACATTACGATCCTACTTGCAACCACATTCCGTTCTTTGTTGAGCTCTTGTGCATATAAAAATCTGAGAGCAAATATATCAAGCAAGATCAATGGAGATAGGAAGAATGGAGATCAAAACCCTATTAGACATGTGATTGGTATAATCTTTGTGATTTTGAGTTATTTGCATTGTCTTAGGTAATCTTCATATGTTATGGTGGATCTTTGTTGATTGATAGGCTAGGGTTTAGTGGTTGGATTCATTTAGCCTTTCAATATTGTTGTTATTGTTATCCATTTTCACCATACACACTTCCCACTCTCTTTCTTTCTCAATTCAATCATATGCAATCCTTATATACAAGATAGATCATCAAAGCTTGAACCAAGTCACCCTAAAACAAAATGTGTTTTTTGGACAAAAAACATACACGTTGATCCACTCTAGGAGAAAGAGGGGACCAAAACACATCTTTCAAAGATCAATTCACCAATCCACAATCACCAAAACATAACTAACAACATATCAACACGCTATGCATCCATATAAACAATTAACAGTCAAAATATATTCTCCAATGCAAATAACTCTAGTCTGGATCTCCACACGTTATAGTGAGACCCATAACACATCAAACAACCTTCCACAAATCATATCCAGACCTAAGGATAGGTCTGACATAGATTATCACAACTAGCTATGAACAATGCCACAACATCCAAAGAACACAAAGATATTTCCGGACCACAAAACTATCATATCCATATACCAAAACTACATCCACAGAAGATAATAGTAACAAACAACATCAACAACACTTTCCAAGCCCGAACACTTTTGAAACAACCAATAGAACAACTGCATCACCAACACAACAAGATATCTCTGCACCATAGACTTTCCAAACAAACACCAATCTAGAACAACAAGTTTGACATCAATGATAACCACAACAACACATCCTTTGTCATTGATGGAAACAATTGACAACACAACTAAATTCAACATGCAACCAAAACTTAATCAATCTGCAAAACAATATTGCTTTATCAAAAACACTGCAAATACTGCCCAATCTCTCTCAAAAACTTCTCTATCACTATCAAAAACATCACATTTCTGTCTCTTCTAAATTGCTCTATCTCTCTATCTCTCCCCATTTGTCGTCAAGGACAAAGACCACAACAAAACTACACATGCCACCGCTCCCCCTGAGAGCAGCCACAACATCAATCCAGGAAAAGAAATAGGCATGAAAGTGTGTGCGTGCATAAAAATACATTCACATGTATGTATATTTGTATTTATTTTCTAAAGAAAATAGGAAACAAAAATAAAATAATTGAAGGCAACGACCACTTGTGGGTGATCATGTCCCCACACAAGGGTTGTCATGGTTGTGGGGGATGGGTTTCCCTTACCCCACTATCCACCATGGCACGGTTTTGCAAGACGATTCCTTCCCAACCTACCTAACCCCCTTTTTGTTCTTTTTTTTTCCTTTTCAATTTATTATTTGGATTATTTTCTATTTTCTTTATTTTTACAAATTAAACTCTAAAATATTTTTTTTGTTTGCTCATTTTTATATAATTTCTCTCCCTCCCTTATAATGTAATTTTTATAAAAAAAAATTGTGTTTGTATTGTATATGCATATATATGTGTATAATGTATGTATACCCACACATACATACATACATACATACACACATACGTGTGTGTGTGTACATGTATACATTTACATTTACATACATACATACATACATACATACATACATACATACATACATACATACATACATACATACATACATACATACATATATATATATATATATATATATATATATATATATAAGGTTTCCCTTACCCCACTATCCACCATGGCACGGTTTTGTGAGACGACTCCTTCCCAACCTGCCTAACCCCCTTTTTGTTCTTTTTTTTTTCTTTTCAATTTATTATTTGGATTATTTTCTATTTTCTTTATTTTTACAAATTAAACTCTAAAATATTTTTTTTGTTTGCTCATTTTTATATAATTTCTCTCCCTCCCTTATAATGTAATTTTTATAAAAAAAAATTGTGTTTGTATTGTATATGCATATATATGTGTATAATGTATGTATACCCACACATACATACATACATACATACATACGTGTGTGTGTGTACATGTATACATTTACATTTACATATATACATTTACATATATATGTGTGTGTGTGTGTGTGTGTGTGTGTGTGTGTGTGTACATATACACACACACATAATATATATGTACATATATTTATGTATATGTATGAATGTATATGTATATATTATACATGTATACACACATATATACATAGATTATTTATGTACATGTGTATGTATGTATGTATGTCTACACATGTGTCTGTATCTAGCTATGCATGTGTATATATATGTATACGTATATGTGTACACGTCTACATCTACGTATACATATATAATGTATATGTAGATATGTGTGTATATGTATACGTAGATGTAGATATGTACACACCTCACATACTAACATATCTAGTATATGTGGATATGTCTGTGTATATGCATACATACATACACATATACATATACGTATACGTATACATATACACATACATATGTATATATATGGACACACACACCACACATATATAAGAGCTACAACTTATATATATATATATATATATATATATATATATATATATATATATATATATATATATATATATATATATATATATATATATATATATTGGATAAGTGCTATCAAGTGTGGGGATAGCGCCCTATATTAATATTTAAAAAGGTTACATAAAATGCCGAATCAAATATGGCATAAACCAGCCCTTGTAAGCCTATCTACTGCTAATTGTCACGCAGGGCTTGTAGAATAATAGAAGTGCATTCACCAACATGGATAACATTGTTGGTTGATTGGTCAGACAGCCACCACTCCTCTGATCAGGTAACTCTCCTGAAGGGCTCCATATTTCCGTTCATAACTGCGCAACAAAACACCTCCCATGTGTTCTCGCTGAAGATTCTCATTTTTTCCCACTCAGCCATCTTCGCCAAATATTTTTCCATAGCACGATTGTGCCTATCGTTGTCCGACTCCTCCCCATCCCCCTTAGATGACCCCTCGTCCAAGCTGTCTGACGGCAGGTAGTGTTCCATCTGGAAATAAACTTTTAGAATACTAAGCCTCCGATCAGAAGGTAAACTTAGAATACAGTTAGCCACTTCGTCCACCATCAAGGGTTTAACAAACCCGCCGAGAAGCCCAACCATCGTTTCACTTGACTCTAATACATCCACCACTGGGATTAGTTTGGCTTCAAGGATTTGTGAGTCGCACCAGTGCCTTTGATGATTGAGGGCCACACTTATCAATCCCTCCATGGCGTCATAGGCCACATCCACTATGAAGAACAAATTCTACAGCTACCCCCTCAGGTCCTCCTCACAGTTAACACATGAGATGCTTCCAAAGAAGGACATATTTTCCACAGTCCCCACTCAGAAGAAGATAGTTCGAATATGGAAGCATATAGAGAGCGACCACATAAATAGCAACAAACATCCCAATCTAGAAGCTTCCTCCAGACTGCACTCTCCTCAATGAGGATTGTAGAATCTATCATGAAACCAAGAAACCAGAAAGTGTCAGAGTTGTTTACAGTTCTACTGTGTTTTTCGGACCACTTGACTGTATCACCCGCTACCCTTAAGGGTGCAATGATCAAAAACAGACCTTGAATACCAATAGTGTCCTATCAAACTGCCAAAACTGAAACTATCAGAGAAACCTTACTGAGCGTGATCAACTTTGATTAGATCCTGAATTGATTCTGAGACTGAGTGTATATCAAAAGTGACAGTACCATGGGGGATGTCAGTGCCCATATTAGCAACACAGTCTGCCACCTGATTGCCCTCTCTATATGTATGAGCAATTTCATAATGGTCGATATCATTAAGAAGTCGAGATATGCATGGGACCCATTTGTTAAGGTTCCTCCTTTGGAAACCCCTTTTAATAATCCCTTGAATAGTAACTAAGGAGTCCCCTTCAATGACTATCTTGGTCATTTTATTGGTGACGCATAGTTTAAGGCCTTCCAAGAGGGCCCGAATTTCTGCTTCATTATTGGTGGCCACCCCCATGGCCCCATAACTGCCCAATAATAACTTACCTTCACTGTTACGAATAACAACCCCAAAGCCAGAAACCCTGGGGTTGCCTCGATATGCACCATCAAAATTCAGCTTCAGCCATTCCACAGGGAGTGCCTTCCATCTGATATGTTTTCTATTGCCTTTCTTGACCGATAGCTTAGGCAACTAAGTAGGGGTGACCAGGAACCAATTTTTCTCCATACTTCTGTCCCATTCATTATAGTGTTGGATATGCTTTCTCTGCTTCCCATTGATCATTTCTTCTATGGACACTTTGATACACTCAATGAGTCTGTCCACTGGAAGGCATTTATCTTTAAAAATTCTCCTATTCCTTTCCTTCCATATATGCCAAGCTATCATTGACAGGCCTGTAGTCCAAATGTCACTCCACATTGAAGATCTATTCGAAGGCCACGAGGCAAGGAAATCCTTCAGTTTCAAATTCCTAAAGGTAGTGTAGTTTATTTTATCTAAAAACCAGTTCCAATAGGCCTCTACCATTGGGCAAGTAAATAGTAGATGGTCAACAAACTCTTCCGCATTCTTACGTATAACACATATGCTTGGGCCAGAGATGCCTATCAATTTGAGCCTATCCCCTGTGAGGATTCTGTTATGAAGAGCAATCCATAGAAAGGCACCAGGTTTGGGGAGAATTCTATTGTGCCAGCACAGCTTAGATGGCTAGTCAGTGTACGGGCCTATTGCCCTTTGGATCTTATATCCCAATTTCACGCAATACTCACCTGACTTCGAACCACACCAGAAGATACTATAATCTTCGTTGGACACAAGA
Organism: Cryptomeria japonica; assembly: GCF_030272615.1. NCBI lineage: Eukaryota > Viridiplantae > Streptophyta > Pinopsida > Cupressales > Cupressaceae > Cryptomeria > Cryptomeria japonica. The sequence continues at coordinate 87,644,355 of NC_081412.1, forward strand.
ATATTTATTCTACTAAGTATGGATCTTAGCTGATCGCAAAGTACCTGACATCCAACATCCACCTATTTCCAATTTCTGATATTACTATTAGAGGAGTCAAAGTCAAAGTAGTCCCCAACATAAGAACTGTACTGGTCTTTTATTAAATTAATCCAATCTTGATCCACAAATAATTCGTTTAACACTGGTTCACCCTCCCATGAATCCTCCCAGAATTTTGCTTTGTTCCCTTGCTCAATATGCTAAGAGATGTGGTTAGTTATCATGGATCTACAATCCCATAGAAAATTCCAAGAAGCAGAGCCTCTATCTGCATTTTCCACTGTAAGGATTCTATCCAGATGATCCGTATCAAGATACTTCTTCTAAAAGATTTTGCACTAGAGTTTTTGGGGTTCCCGATACATCTTCCAAGAGAGTTTTGCACCAAGGGCAATGTTTTGGAGATCCATTTTCCTTAAACCAGCCCCCTCCCCCCACCCCCCGATTCTTTGTTATAACACATCATTTCCTAGTTGATGAGGGGAATTCTGCTAGCATCTTTAGCCCCTTCCCACACAAATTTTCTCAACATTTTATCTAAGTTCTTCCTGATCGCATGTGGCATTCTAAAGCATGACATGCTATAGATTGGAATAGCGGGCAGAACTGATCGGATCATTGTGAAACGCCCAGCCTGAGATAACCATCTATTCTTCCATTGTGATGATTTGGCCACGCAAGATTATTTCACATCCTCCCAAATATGAGTTTGATGACATCCCTTGTCCATTTTAATGGCCAAGTATTTCATAGGAAGTTCCTCTATTTTGATCCCCAGGATACCCGAGATTCTTGTCTGCATTTGTCTACAGGTGTTAAAGAGAAAAAATTGTGACTTATCCCTGTTCATTACTTGGCCCGAGAGTTCCGAATACTAGTCCAAGGTTTCCAATATGCATCTAGCTTCTGCCACATAAGCCTCCCCAAAAACCACTGTGTCGTCTGCAAATTGAGAATGTGTGATGGCAATTAGTTGATCATGAATACAGACGCCTTTCCATTTCCCTTGTGAATGTTTTTTCTGAATTAATCTTCCTAAAACTTCTGCCATAATGATGAAAATTGAAGGGGAGAGGGGGTCGCCTTGTCTCGGGCCGTTAGTGGCAGGAAAAAAACCACAAACACTCTCATTAACCAACAGAGAGAAATTGACCGAAGAGATACAAAACTTAATGCAAGAGATCCATTGGAGGGGAAAACCAAATTTTTCAAGGACACAGAGAAGGAACTTCCATACCACCTGGTCATATGCTTTTTCCACGCCCAACTTAACTGCCATTCCTCCAATCTTCTCTTTATGCATGGTGTGAATGACTTCGAAAACTAGGATAATACTATCGATTATCTCCCTTCCCATGGTAAAACCGTTCAGGTGTTCTGAAATCAGCTTGGGAAGCAAAGCTTTAAGTCCCTCTGCCATAGATTTGGAGATGATCTTGTACAGTGTGTTGCATAGAGATATCGATAAAAAATCCTTCATAGCAGTGCACTCCGCTTTTTTGGGAATAAGGAAAATAAGGGTATGATTTATCTCTTTGACAAATTTTCCACCCTTCCTAAAGTCTTCGACCACCCTCCATATATCAACCCCCAAAAATTCCCAGCATCTTTGAAAGAAATCAATGTTTAACCCATTCGGACTAGGCGCCTTGTTCGGGTGCAACGCAAAGGTGGCCGATTTAACCTCATCTGAGATAAAAGGGGCCATCAACAACTTTCCATCCTCATTAGATAGGATCGGGTGAATAATGTCGTCTAGAACCAGGAAGGAGGTGGACTCATCCGCCCTACCATCTCCCAATAGCCTCATTAAGTAATCTAGAGCTACTTGTTCTATTTCCTTAGGAGTATGGACCTAGGAGTTATTCATGTCTTGGATCGAACAGATTTTGTTGGCGCATTTTCTTGCTTTTACAGAAGCATGGAAAAAATTGGTGTTCATATCTCCCTCAGCTACCCAATGCTCCCTCACCTTGCCCCTCTAATACAATTCTTCTCTCCGCAGAATCTCAGAATATTGATTCTTGAGGGATTTTTCAGCTTCAAATTCCATATTTGTCATTCCACGGGCCATTACTAATGAGTTAACTACTTCTAATTCTTCTTCAATCCTATCTTTTTATGCGAAGACATTTTTGAAGGAGGTTCGGTTCCAGTCCTTTAATCTCCTTTTGACGTATTGTAACCTTTTGGTGAATTTGAAACTAGGGGAACTAGAGAAAACATTACTTTCAATCCACTAGCTTTTAATATGATTGAGAAGTGTCGGGTCCTGCCACCACATACTAAGAAATTTGAAATAATTCTTATGCTTCTCAGTGTCTTGCCCTATGTTTAGTGATATGGGATAATGATCCGACCCACTTTGGGGTTTGATATCAGAATAGATGGAATGATGACTTAACATCCACCACTCCCCTACAAAGAACCTGTCCAATCTTTCAACAATATTCACAAAATCTCACCTTCTGTTATTCCGAGTAAAAGACCCATTCTTGGGGATGATATCAACCATTTTACAATTGGTTACAAAATCCCTAAAATCTTCCGCCACCTTAGAAGGCTTCCTTAAACCACCTCTTTTATCCTCTACACTAAGAATTGCATTGAAATCCCCTGCCATGACAACTTTCCCCAAATCCAATCTAGGAGCCAGCTCAGTCACCTCACACCAAACCTTACACTTGTCTTCTGTTTTGATTGGTCCATAGATGTTGAACATCGGGAAATAGGGGTTTGACTTTTTACATTTAACAGAACACGCCATCCAAAACTCATGGGAAGCAATAAGACATACCTTAATGTATGACGGGTTCCATAGGATCCCAAGCCCTCCTATTGATCCTCGTGCCTCCTGAAACATACCATCCCAGTAATAGAAATTTTTTTTAAATTCCAGAGATTTCTCTAGATTTAACTTAGTTTCTTGCAGCAAAAAAATATCAGACGCAAGCTTGGTCATGGTCCTTTTGACCAAGTGTCTTTTGTCAGGGGCGGCTAAACCCCTGACATTCCAAGAGGAAATTCTCATCTTTCTCCAAGGGAGGTCTTTCCTCCCTTAGATACTTTAAGATAATCTATAACACTGACAATTCCCTTTTCATGGGCTCTTTGTTCTCTGATAGCTTTGTAGCTTCTACGTCCCTTAGATCCTTTGGTTCTACCCAAGAGTGCATTTGCAAATTGACTGATGCATCTAGGATCCAGAATATCCAAATCATCCAAATTTTTTGTTTCATCTTCTAGCCATGAGGATTCAGACCCTTCCATAGAAAGCCTAGCCTCCTTGGTAACGTCCTGATTGGGCGGAGAGGGAGGGGATA